>NC_072442.2:57988750-59292500 GCF_028878055.3 Symphalangus syndactylus | reverse complement strand
TTATTTATTATATTATTAACTGTTTTCCCCTCCTCCCATTTGTTCCTTTCTATCACTTGTTGGAATGTTAAGGTACCTAAGATCAGGAATTCTCTTTTATTCACAGGGGGCCTGGCATAAGTAGGTGCTTATTAAATATTTGATAAAGAAAGCGGGGGTCCCACTTGCAACTCCTGGGCTTGTAAGACCTGAGGCCTCATCTCCAGTCTGTGTGTGGGTGCTAAAACCTAAGCTCAAGGCATTAAAGCCTGTTTCCAGGTCTAATGATCAGGCAGTCTTTCCCCTTTCTCTATCCTCCCTGCTGTTCCCTCCCTCCTCCCACAGACCTCATGATCACTGGGGTCTCAGGGTTTCTCTTAACACTTTGGCTTTCAGATTTTTCTTTCCTCTAGCACCTGGGGATTTCCTTTTATTTCTTATGAGATCTGCTATTCATTAATTTTTTTTAAACTTACATTTCATCTAGTATTTCTAGATGCTTGCAGTGGTAGGGGTTCTGCATTACCTCAGTCCACCTTGTTGCCAGAACTCGAAGTCATATATTTTAATCTTTCACACATCTGGAATTAATCGTGACATATGGTGTGAGGTAAGGATATCCATTTTTTCATCAAATATTTAGCCAGTTATTCAGTGACAACTATTGAGAAACATCATTTTTTTGTCACTGATTTGAGATGCCGTATTTATTAAATGCTTAAGTATTATATAAACTTGGATCTGTTCTCTGGATTTTTCCATTTTGTTTCACAAATCTGTTTTCCTGCCACTTTCTATCTGTTTGGATATTTCAGTATCTGGTAGGTTCAGTATTCACTCATTATTCATCTGTTCATTTTCACTTATTCTCATTGCTATTCTTGCTTGTTTCTTTATATATTTATTTATTGGCTTTAGATGAGTTTGTCAAGTTTCAATACAAATGCCATTAGTAATTTGACAGCAGTGTTGTTAAAATGAACTTGGTGATAGTTGAAAACATTGTAACTGTATCAACATGTCTGTTGTATGTAATGATTTGATTATTTAAATGTACCCAATAGGGCTTTTAGAATATCAGAAAAGTAGGTTTTAAGTCTGGTCAAAATCATGAATTGTACTTATGTGTTTCTCTTTGATTCTTCCAGATTTTTTTTTTACAGATTTATTGAGATATAATTGTTCAGTAAATTGCACATATATAAAAAGTATAATTTGATAAGTTTGACTTATGTATACACCTGTGAAACCATCACCACAATCAAGATAAATAACATATCCATCAGCCTAAAATGTTTCCTACTGTTTCTTGGTAATCCCTCCTGCCCCTTTCCACCATGGTGCCTTCTGTCATTATATATCTGTTTGCCTTTTCTAGAGTTTTGTATAAGTGGAATCATACAGTACGTGTGGTCTGGTTTCTTTCACCTCCCATGCTTAGTTGGGTTATTTATTCATCCATCATGTTAAGTGCATTAATAGTTCAGTCCTTTCTATTTCTGGGGGGTATTCATTGTATTGCTATACCACAATTTGTCCATTCACCTGCTGATGGGCATTTAGCTTGTCTCTAGTTTTTGGCTATTACAGATAAAGCAGCTATGAACATTCTTTTAGAAGTCTTTGCATGGACATACACTTTCATCTGTCTTGGGCAAATACCTAAGAGTGGATTGGCTGGATGATACAGTAGGTGTAGGTCTAACTTTTTAATGAACTGTCAAACTGTTTTCCAAAATGGTTGTACCACTTTACATTTATATCAGCAGTGTAAGAGAGTTCTAGTTTCTCCAGTCCACTTCCTCATCAGCATTTGATATGGCCAATCTTCTAGAAATTTTAGCCATTCCAATAGATGTGTGGTAGATACCCTTCCACTTTTAAGTCTTACAATTTGGAAGTATAGAACATCTACATTTATTTATGTCTTCTTTTATGCTATTCAGTAAGGTTTATCAATTTCTTTATATTAGCATCACACATTTTTTCAGAA
Source organism: Symphalangus syndactylus (assembly GCF_028878055.3). Lineage (NCBI taxonomy): Eukaryota > Metazoa > Chordata > Mammalia > Primates > Hylobatidae > Symphalangus > Symphalangus syndactylus. Next base: position 59,290,528 of record NC_072442.2, on the reverse strand, counting down.
GAGTTTACTTCTATGTATTTATAATTTTGATTACTATTATGAAAGGGATTTTTTCCTTCTCATTTTATTTTCTAAGTGGGTATTACAATGTATAGAAAAGCTATGAACTATATATACATTTTTATGTAAGTATTTTGCAACCTTCAGCTTTACTGAACTCTTTTCAAGTTCATTCTCACAGTGTTTCAGTTTCTCTTGACTTCAACTATATATATATGAATATTTTAGCCCTTCTTTTCCAATACTTGTACTATTTATTTTTCTTGTCTTACTGCATTGGATAGAACTTCAAAGTAATGGTATATATAATAATGGTAACGTACTCTTGTATTGCTACTGATTTAAGTGAGCACATTTCTAGAGTTTCATTGTTAAATATGTTGTTTGTTGCTAGTTTCATATGGATGTTCTTTATTGTACTCAGTGGAGAGACTTCTATTCCTGACTTACTGGGAGGGTTGCTCTTTCTTACTTTTTGTTGTTGTTGTTGTTGTTTGTTGTTTTTTTTTTCTTTTGGAGAGATAGGGTCTTGATCGGTTGCCCAGGCTGGAGTGCAGTAGCATGATCAATCATAGCTCACTGCAGCCTCAACCTCCTGGGCTAAAGCAATCCTCCTACCTCAAACTCTTGAGTAGCTGAGACTATGGGTGTGCACCATGCCCAGCTAATTTTTTAAAGAAATTTTTGTAGAGACAAGGTCATGCTCTGTTGCCCAGGCTGATCTTAAACTCCTGGGTTCAAGTGATCCTCCTGCCTGAGCCTTCCAAACTGTGCTCTTTTTTTAAAAAATATTCAAGAATATGTAGAATGTTAATCCTTTAGATATTAATCAAAATGATCATATCATTTTTCTGCTTTGACTATTAATATAATGAATTTCTTTAATTGATTTCTGAGATATAATTCACATGTCATACAATTCACCCATGGAAAGTGGTTTTTAGTATGTTCATTGATTGGTACAACCATAACTAAAACTAATCCTAGAACATTTTTGTCATCCCCAAAAGGAGCTTTCTACCAATTAGCAGTCACTTCCCATCCTTCACCCTGATCTGCACCCACACCCTAAGTAGGCTTTTGATCTTTACAGATTTGCCTATTCTGGACATTTCATATAAATAGAATCATGTAATATATGGCCTTTTGTGACTGACGTCTTTCAATTAGCATAATATTTTCATGGTTCATCCATGTTATATCAGTACTTCATTTCCTTTTAATGGCTGAATTCCATTATGTAAACATATCAAATTTTGATTCATTCATCAGTTGATGGACATTTGAGTTGTGTCCATTTTTTGGCTCTTATGAATAATGCTGCTATGAGCATTGGTTTACAGGTTTTTGTGTGGACATCTGCTTTCTCTGGGGTATCTACCTAGCAGTGGAATTGCTGGGTTATAAGACAACTAACTCAACCAGGTGCGGTGGCTCATGCCTGTAATCCCAGCACTTTGGGAGGCGGAGGCGGGTGGATCACTTGAGGTCAGGAGTTCGAGACCAGCCTGGCCAACGTGGTGAAACTTCGTCTCTACTAAAAATATAAAAATTAGCCGGGTGTGGTGGTACACACCTGTAGTCCCAGCCACTCAGGAGGCTGAGGCATGAGAATTGCTTGAACCCGGGAGGTGGAGGTTGCTGTGAGCTAAGATCGGGCCATTGCACTCCAGCCTGGGCGACAGAGTGTGACTCTGTCAAAAAAAAAAAAAAAAAAAAAAGACAACTAACTCTGTGTTTAACTTTTTGAGGAATGCCAGATTGGTTTTCAGGCAGTTGTACTGTTCCTAGGACCCTAGAACCCACCAGCAACATATGGGGATCCTAGTTTCTCCATACCCTTGAAAACACTTACTATCATTTTGATTATAGCCATTCTGGTGGGTGTGAAGGGGTATCTTATTGTGGTTGTGTGATTTCTTAAGTTTGAAATATTCCAGCATTCTTGGAATGTATCTATTTGGTGATATGTTATTCTTTACTAACATTTTATTTTAGATTTTTATGCCTGTGTTCAAAAGTGAGATTTGAGCTGGGTGTGATGGCATGCCTCTCTAGTCTCAGTTCTCGAGAGGCTGAGGCAGGAAGATTGCATGAGCGAGGGGTTTGAGGCTGTAATGCACTGTGATTGCACCTGTGAATAGCCACTGTACTCCACAACGTAGTGAGACTCTGTCCCTTAAAAAAAAATAAAAATGTGAGGCTGGGCGCGGTGGCTCACGCCTGTAATCCCAGCACTTTGGGAGGCTGAGGTGGGCAGATCACGAGGTCAAGAGTTCAAGACCAGCCTGACCAACATGGTGAAACCCTGTCTCCACTAAAAATACAAAAATTAGCTGGGTGTGGTGGTGCGCGCCGTGTAGTCCCAGCTACTCAGGAGGCTGAGGCAGAAGAATCACTTGAACCCAGGAGGCAGAGGTTGCAGTGAGCCGAGATCACACCACTGCATTCCAGCCTGGGCAACGGTGCGAGACTCTGTCTCAAAAAAAAAAAAAAAAAAACAATGTGAGATTTGTCTGAACTTTTGTCACTTTATATTGCCTTTTGTATCAAGGCTGTTTTAACCTTATAAAATGAAGTGGGAAGTTTCCATTCTGTTTTATGCTCTGGAATAGTTTAAGTAACATGAGAAATAGCTGGTCCTTGAAGGTTTGTTAGAATTAGCCCATCTGAGCCCTGTGTCATTTTTGAAATTAGTTATTTGACAACCATTTCAATTTCTTCCATACTTATGTGTTTATTCAGAAATTTTTCAACTGCTTTTTGAGTCAAATCTGGTAATTTGTTTTTTTAAAAAAATCATTTACCCAGATTTTCATTTTTCAAGCATAGGATTCTATATAATAATCACCAAAATATTTTTTAATGTTCATATATGGCTATATCACCTTTCTAATTGCTAATAGCAAATATTTTTTCTCGCTCTGTCTTTGCCTAGGTTTGTTTGCTTTTTGTACATTTGTGAAAGTGATAATAATAACGTTTGATCATATTTAATGAACACTCACTGTGTGCTAGACCCTATGCTAAATACTTTGGATGCACTTTCTAATTTAAAAAATCTACAACACTGTGAATTGAGCAAAATTATTCCCATTTTACGTATAGTTGAGTAGTTAAGAAATTTAGCTTGCCCAGAGTCATGGAGCTGCAAAACCCAGGGCTGGAATTAAAAAGGATCTGTCAGTTTTCAAAGCGGGTTCTTTTATCCACTATTCCAGACTGCTGCTTATTTTTAAATGCTTTTTTATCATCTTCTAATTGTCTCTCTAATTCTCTCTCTCTTTTTTTTTTTTTGGCTGAGACGGAGTTTCCCTCTTGTTGCCCAGGCTGGAATGCAATGGCGTGATCTTGGCTCACCACAACCTCCACCTCCTGGGTTCAAGCAATTCTGCTGCCTCAGCCTCCCAAGTAGCTGGGATTACAGGCATGTGTCACCACGCCTGGCTAATTTTGTATTTTTAGTAGAGACGGGGTTTCACCATGTTGGTCAGGCTGGTCTTGAACTCTGGACCTCAGGTGATCCACCCGCCTCGGCCTCCCAAAGTGCTGGGATTACAGGCTTGAACCACTGCACCCGGCATCATCTTCTAATTCTCTTAATTTTTTTTTGTCTTTATTAATTTCTTACCTAGGCTTCTCTGTGGTTATCCTAATTTTTTGAGTTGAATGTTCAGTTCAACTAACATTATTTTCTTATTCCTGTTGTGCATTAAAGCTAAGATAATGACTTTTCCTCCCTAGAGTAGCGTTGGCCACTTCCCATAGGTTTTGATTTGTACTGCTCTCATTGTCACTGTGTTTACAATGACTGTGTCATTTTAGTTTTGATATTCTTTTTGTTCCTGGAGTTATTTATGAATTGGCTTTTCATCTCCAGGGGTTATAGCCTTTAAAACATTTTTTTAAATGTCCAATTTTTTTTGCTGTTTCCGGTACTTTTTTTTTTTACTTTTTTGAGACGGAGTCTCACTCTGCAGCCCAGGCTAGAGTGCAATGGCGCGATCTTGGCGCACTGCAACTTCCGCCTCCCAAGTTCAAGCTATTCTCCTGCCTCAGCCTCCCAAGTAGCTGAGACTACAGGTGTGTGCCACCACGCCTGGCTAGTTTTTGTATTTTTAGTAGAGACAGGGTTTTACCATGTTGGCCAGGCTGGTCTCGAACTCCTGACCTCAGGTGATCCCACCCGCCTCGGCCTCCCAAAATGCTGGAATTATAGATGTGAGCCACCACACCCCAGCCTCTGGCATATTTTTTAGTTTGGTTTTTGTTTGTTTGTTTGTTTTTTAGAATAATCTCACCTGTGTATGTAAGATCACCTCTGTCAGTGTTCTACCAGAATTGAAGAGGAATCCTGTTTGTAGGGCACAATGTTAATGTTTATTGACTCAATCTAATTGTGATTTTATTCTCCAGATACTCTATATTCTTGTTTTCCTTTTTGCCTGCTTGGGGCAAAAAAATATTAATGGAAGTCTTTAACATGTAACTCGATCTTTGACAGATTAAGTGACAAAGTCATTCAACCTCTTAAATATTAACATGTGCAAAAGTACATAAGGCAGATTAGCACAGAGTAAAAGCAGGGAGTCACAAAACAGTACGCGAAAAGTAGAATTCAGAGCAGAGTGCATATACACAAAGCTGGGTTATTTTGTACGGATACCAGAAAAAAACGCACTGTGTCACTAACTGGAATGGATTATGACCCTGGCCTCGGACTCCTCCTTAGTACATAGGGGAAGTTGGCCTCTCAGTTCCTACCCGTGCTCACACTCTAGGATGGTGGTTTTGGGGTTCGCTACTAAGTGCTGCCAGGGATGGAATTAACTGGGAATAGGATTAGAAGCAAAGAAGAGGCCAGAATGATTCCTAGCCTGAAGCTGAAGCAGTTTGAGCCGACAGCTGGGGCTGAGTTTATTGCTTTGGCTCACTCCCGTCTGTACATGAGCATCTGCCTCATTGCCTTTTGGCCTGGCAAAGGGGATTTGCTGAAATAGAAATCAGTCTGCAAGGAAAGGATGGCGAGGCCACAGCGACTCACTGACATGGGGTGCCACCTCCCGTCATGAAATATGACCCCAAATGGCTTGGTTTGGCTGTGGGATATGCCAACACCACCCCCGGGAGCTCTCAGCTCCGTGGAAGAGCATTTCCATAGGCGGCTTCCTACAGAAACGGGCAGGCGACCCAGCTTCACGCCTGCCTCCATTTCTCCTCATCCTTCTGCCAAGGGGTGATTAATTCATGGAAGAAAGATGGGATGCTAAAGAGAGGAGTGTGTTTCACAGAATACCAGAACCATGAGAAAGGCTGAAAATTAATGAGCTAAGTATCTAATTTAAGAAATTAGAAAAAAATTAATAGAATAAGCCAGAAAAGGAGATGGGGGCAGGGAAGGAGAGATAAAAATAAGAGCAGAAGTCAATGAGCCAGAAAACAAATATTCAGCAGAGAAGATCAACCCAAGCCAAAAGTTGATTGTTTGGAAGGACTAATAAAATAAACAAATATCTGGAAAGATTGGTCAAGAAAAAGAGGAGGCACAAATAAATAACATTAGGAATGAAAAAGAGACATAACTAGAGATCCAGCAGAGACTTAAAAAAAATAAGGTAATATGATGAACAACTTTATGCTACTAAATTTTATAAGTGTCATTTCCATATCATCTTTAGCAAGCCCTTGGAGAATTTCAACAGAGTGGTCCATAGATCACTTGAATCAAATTCTTATGTGGAATCAAAGAAAAAACATAAATTGGACTTTATCAAAATTTAAAACTTGTGCTTCAAAGATACAATCAAGAAAATGAAAAGACAACCCGTGGGATGGGGGAAAATATTTGTAAATCATGTGTGATGAAGGTGTAGAATGTATAAGGTATATGTAATAAATCTTAGAACTCAACAACAAAAGACAACCCAGTTTCAAAACAGGCAAAGAACTTCAGTGGATGTTTTTCCAGACAACCCAGTTTCAAAACAGGCAAAGAACTTCAGTGGATGTTTTTCCACAGAAGATACACAAATGGCCAGTAAGCATATTAAAAGATGCCCTAAATCATTAGCCATCAGGGAACTATAAATCAAAACCACAATGAGATACCACTTTACATTCACTAGGATGGCTATACTCGAAAAGAAAGGTAATAACAAGTGTTGGTAAGGTCATGGAGAGATTGAAACCCTCATGTACTGCTGGTGGGAATGTAAAATGATATGGCTACTTTTGAAAATAATCCCTTCCGAAACCCCCCCAGATAAGAGTCCAGGCGTGGTGGCTCATGCCTACGATCCCAGTACTTCGGGAGGCCAAGGTGGAAGGATTGCTTGAGCCCAGGAGTTCAAGACCAGCCTGGGCAACATGGCGAAACCCTGTCTCTACCAAAAAGATGAAAATTAGCTGGGCACGGTGGTGTGTGCTTGTAGTCTCAGCTACTAGAGAGGCTGAGGCAGGAGGATAGCTTGAGCCCAGGAGGTCGAGGTTACAGTAAGCTGAGACTGTGCTACTGCACTCCAGCCTGGTTGGCAGAGAAAGACGCTGTCTCAAAAAAAAAAGATAAATAAATAAGTAAAAAGAAAAAACAAAAGAAAATAATCCCTCTGAAAAACATTAGAGTTATGATATGATCCAGCAATTCCATTCCTAGATATACAAACACACCTTACAGATATTATAGGTTCAGTTCTAGACCACTGCAATAAAGTGAATATCTCAATAAAGCAAGTCATACAAATTTTTTGGTTTCCCAGTGCATTTAAAAGTTATGTTTACACTATACTGTAGTCTGTTAAGTGTACAGTAGCATTATATCTGAAACATATACATATCTTAATTTTAAAATAGTTTATTGCTAAAAAATGCTAATGATCACCCGAACCTTCAGCAAGTCGCTGTTGGAGGGCTTTTCCGTGCTGTTGATGGCTACTGACTAATCAGGGTGGTGGTTGCTAAAGGTTGGGTGGTAATTTCTTAAAGTAAGACAGCAGTGAAGTTTGCCACGTCAACTTACTCTTCCTTTCATGAAAGCTTTTTCTGTAGCTGCATGATAGTATTTTACCCACAGTAGAACTTTTTTCCTAATTGGAGTCAATCCTCTCAAACCCTGCTGCTGCTATATCAAATAAGTTGATGGAATATTCTAAATCCTTTGTTGTCATTTCAACAATGCTCATAGCATCTTCACCAGGAGTAGAGTCCATCTCAAGAAACCCCTTTCTTTGTCATCCATAAGAAGCGACTCGTCATCTGTTCAGGTTTTATCATGAGATTGGAGTGATTCAGTTACATCTTCAGGCTCCAATTCTATTTCTAGTTCTTTTGCTGTTTTCACCACATCTGTAGTTACTTCCCCCACTGAAGTTTTGAACTCCTTAATGTTATTTATGAGAGTTGAAATTACTTCCAAACTCCTGTTAATGTTGATATTTTGACCTCCTCTCATGAATCACGAATTTTCTTTTTTTTTTTTTTGAGATGGAGATTCACTCTTGTTGCCCAGACTGGAGTGCAATGGCGCAATCTCAGCTCACTGCATCCTCTGCCTCCTGGGTTCAAGGGATTCTCCTGCCTCGGCCTCCCAAGTAGCTGGGATTACAGGCACCTGCCACCACGCCTGGCTAATTTTTTGTATTTTTAGTAGAGGAGGGGTTTCACTGTATTGGCCAGGCTGGTCTCGAACTCCTGACCTCAGGTGATCCACCTGCCTCGGCCTCCCAAAGTGCTGGAATTACAGGCGTGAGCCACTGCGCTCGGCCAAATCACGAGTTTTCTTAATGGCATCTAGAATGGTGAATCCTTTTCAGAAGGTTTTCAATTTACTTTGCCAAGATTCATCAGAGGAATCACCGTCTGTGCAGCTATAGCCTTACAAAATGTGTTTCTTAAATAAAGCCAATAAAAACAATAAAAACAAATAAAGGCTTGAAAGTAGAAATTACTCCTTGGTTCATGGGCTGCAGAATGGATGTTGTGTTAGCAGGCATGAAAACAACGTTCATCTCCTTGGACGTCTCCATCAGAGCTCTTGGGTGATGACATGCATTGTCAATGAGCAGTAATATTTTGAAAGGAATCTTTTTTTTTTCCTGAGCAGTCGGTCTCAACAGTGGGCTTAAAATATTAAGTACACCATGCTGTAAACATATTTGCTATCCTCCAGGCTTTGTTGTTCCATTTATAGGGCACAGGTAGAGTAGTTTTAGCCAAATTTTTAAGGGCCCTAGGATTTTCAGAATAGTAAATGAGCATTGGCTTTAACTTAAACTCACCTGCTGTATTAGCCCCTACATAGTCAGCCTGTCCTTTGAAGCCAGGCATTGACTTCTCCTCTGTAGCTATGAAATGGCATCTTCTTCCAATAGAAAGCTGTTTTGTCTACACTGAAAATCTGTTGTGTAGTGTAGCCACTGTTTTTTTCTTTTTTTTTTGAGACGGAGTCTTGCTCTGTCGCCCAGGCTGGAGTGCAGTGGCATGATCTTGGCTCATTGTAACTTCTGCCTCCCGGGTTCAAGCGATTCTCCTGCCTCAGCCTTCCAAGTAGCTGGGATTGCAGGTGCCCACCACCGTGCCCAGCTGATTTTGTATTTTTAGTAGAGACAGGGTTTTGCCATGTTGTTCAGGCTGGTCTCAAACTCCTGACGTCAGGTGATCCATCTGCCTTGGCCTCCCAAAGTGCTGGGATTACAGGTGTGAGCCACCGTGCCCAGCCTAGCCACTTGCATCAAAGATCTTAGCTAGACCTTCTGGAGAACTTGCTGTGAGCTTCCCCATCAGCACTTGCTACTTCACCTTACACTTTTATGTTATAGAGATGGATTGTTTCCTTAAACCTCATGAACCATCCTCTGCTCGCTTCTGATTTTTTTTCCCTGCAGCTTCCTCACCTCTTTCAGCCTTTATAGAACTGAAGAGAGTTAGGCCTCTGCTCTGGATTAGGGTTTGGCTTAAGGGAGTGTTGTGGCTAATTTGATCTTCTATCCAGACCACTAAAACTTTCTCCATACCAGCAATAAGGCTGTTTCGTCCTCCTGTTATTCATGTGTTCACTGGAGTAGCACTTCTAATTTCTTCAGTAACTTTACCTGTGCGTTCACACCTTGGTTAGCTGTTTGGTGCAAGAGGCCTAGCTTTTTGGTCTGTCTGTTTTCTACATGCCTTCTTCACTAAGCTTTATCATTTCTAGCTTTTGATTTAAAGTGAGAGATGTGCAACTCTTCCTTTCATTTAAACACTGAGGGGCCATTGTAGGGTTATTAATTGGTCTAATTTCAATATCGTTATGTCTCAGGGAATAGGGAGGCCCCAGGAGAGGGAGAGAGATTGGGGAATGGCTGGTCAGAGGAACAGTCATAATATCCACAACATTTATCAGCTAAGTTTGCTTTCTTATATGGGTGTAGTTTGCAGTACCCCAAAATAATTACAATAGTAATGTAAAAGACCACTGATCATAGATTACCATAACAGGTATAACAGCAGTAAAAATGTCTGAAATATTGGGAGAATTACCAAAATGATGCAGAGACACAAAATGAACACATGTTGTTGGGAAAATGGTGCTGATGAAGTTTCTTGACACAGGATTGATACAAACCTTCAATCTGTAAGAAATGTAGTATCTGTGCGGCCTGGCATGGTGGCTCACGTCTGTAATCCTAGCACTCTGGGAGGCCGAGGTGGGTAGATCGCGAGGTCAGGAGTTCAAGACCAGCCTGACCAAGATGGTGAAACACCGTCTCTACTAAAAATATAAAAAAATTAGCTGGGCACAGTGGCAGGCGGCTGTAATCCCAGCTACTTGGGAGGCTGAGGCAGGAGAATCGCTTGAACCCAGGGGGCGGAGGCTACAGTGAGCTGAGATTGTGCCACTGCACTCCATTATGGGTGACAAAGTGAGACTCCATCTCAAAAACAAAAAATGTAGTATCTGTGAAACACAATAAAATGAGGTATGCAGCCAGGTGCGGTGGCTCACACCTGTACTCCCAGCACTTTGAGAGGCCAAGGCAGGCAGATCACTTGAGGTCAGAGTTCGAGACCAGCCTGGCCAACATAGTGAAACTCCGTCTCTACTAAAAATACAAAAATTAGCCAGGTGTGGTGGCCCACGCCTGTAATCCCAGGTACTCGGGAGGCTGAGGCACGAGAATCGCTTGAAGCCAGGAGGCAGAGGTTGCAGTGAGCCAAGAAGGCGCCACCGCACTCCAGCCTGGGCAACAGAGTGAGATTCAGTCTCAAAAACAAACAAAAAATGAGGTATGCCTGTATATTTAAGAGAAACAAAAATATATACCCACACAAACACCTATGCACAAATGTTCACTAAAACATTATTTTTAATAGCATAAAAGTGGAAACAGTTCAAATATCTGTCAACTGATGAATGGATAAATAAAATATGGTATATTCATACAATGAAATATTATTAATCATAACAAGGAATGGAGTACTGATACAAGATAGGACATGGATATACCTTTAAAAACATCATGCTGATGGAAAAAAGTCAATCACAATCATATACTCACATATTATATGATTCCACTTATATGAAGTATCCAGAATAGGCAAATCCACAGTCAGAAAGCAGATTAATGGTAGCTCGATACTGAGGGGAAAGGAAAACGGGGAATGACTGTTAGTGGGTATGGGATTTCTTTTTGGGGTGATGAAAATATTCTTAATGGTGATGTATAACCTTTTGAATATGCTAAAAACCATGGAACTGTACACCTTAAATGGGCGAATTGTAGGGTATGTGAATTCTATCTCATTTTTAAAAAGTGATGTGGGCTGGCCTTTAGTCCCAGCTACTCAGGAGGCTGAGGCAGGAGAATTGCTTGAGCCCAGGAGTTCTGGGCTGTCATGCACTATGCCACCTGGGTGTCTGCACTAAGTTTAGCATCAATATGGTGACCTCCCGAGATCAGGGAATCACCATGTTGCCTAAGGAGGGGTGAACTGGCCCAGGTCTGAAACGGAACAGGTCAGGACCCCTGTGCTGATCAGTAGTGACATCGTGCCTGTGAATAGCCACTGTACTTCAGGCTGGGCAACACAGCAAGACCTTGTCTCACTCTCTCTCTTTTTTTTTGCTTTGTTTTTGAAGACTTGTGAGAATGGAAAATGCTTCTTTGTTTTTTTTTTTTTTTTTTGAGATGGAGTCTCGCTCTGTTGCCCAGGCTGGAGTGCAGTGGCGTGATCTCGGCTCACTGCAAGCTCCACCTCCTGGGTTCATGCCATCCTCCTGCCTCAGCCTCCCAAGTAGCTGGGACTACAGGCTCCCGCCACCATGCCCAGCTAATTTTTTTGTATTTTTAGTAGAGACGGGGTTTCACCGTGTTAGCCAGGATGGTCTCTATCTCCTGACCTTGTGATCCGCCTGCCTCGGGCTCCCAAAGTGCTGGGATTACAGGCGTGAGCCACTGCGCCCGGTGGAAAATGCTTCTTAAAATAAGCATTTCTTAGCCTTTTCCTGGCTTAATGAAGTAAAATCTCTGGGGTGGAGCCTAGAAATCTACACTTTGGTGAATGCATTAGATGAAACAAGTGTACACAGAGTTTTAAGAATCACTGTCCACTGATTTCAGTAGAATTCCAAATAATAATTGTAAAAAAATGAAATGAAAGAATGGTGAAAATAGAAAATCACCATTTGACAAAAAGTTCCTGGTAATAGTTGGAGGCAAGAATCACAAGGTCTGCTAAAGTTAGTGGGTAAAAATATGATGAGAAATAGAATATTTGCATAGTACTAGTCAGAGTACCTTCCCGCAACCACAGAAGGAAAAAGAATAACTTACAGTGAAGAAACCTAAAGATGCCACCTGAACCAACTGATCAGAATTAACATCACCAGTAATGGGCCACCTGAACCAACTGTTCAGAATTAACATCACCAGTAATGGACATAGTGACGTCATGTGCCACCTGATATGTGATATGATGGACCAGGAAGAATACTTTGCTTCTGCAGGATTCTTGCTAACCTGAATTTAATTTTGAGGAGACATGAGATGATCCCAAATGAGAGACATTCTAGAAAATAACTTGCCATTACTCTTCATGACTATGAAGGTCATTAAAGACAAAAAGAGACTGAGGGATTGTCATAGACTGGAGGAGACTGAGGAGACGTGAGACCAAAAGGCAGTGTAAGATTCTGAATTGGATCTAGACAAAGACATGTGAGGGACAGTTGGCGAGATTTGAATAAGGTTTGTAGATTATATAATAGTATTGCACCCATTTCGATTTTCGGGTTTTGATCATTGTAGGATGGGTATGGAAGAGAGTAATATCCGGGGGAAACTGAGTGAAGAGTACACAGAAATTCGTTGTACCATTCTGCAACTTTTTATAAGCCTAAAATTATTTCACATTAAAAAAATAATAAATGTCGGCTGGGCGCGGTGGCTCACGCCTGTAATCCCAGCACTTTAGGAGGCCGAGTGGGTGGATCACGAGGTCAGGAGATTGAGACCAGCCTGGCCAACATGATGAAACCCCGTCTCTACTAAAAATACAAAAAATTAGCCGGGTGTGGTGGTGGGCGCCTGTAGTCCCAGCTACTCGGGAGGCTGAGGCAGGAGAATGGCATGAACCCGGGAGGCAGAGCTTGCAGTGAGCTGAGATTGCGCCACTGCACTCCAGCCTGGGCGACAGAGCGAGACTCTGTCTCAAAAAAAAAATAAATAAATAAAATAAAAATAAATAATAATAATAAATGTCACCACTCTTGAGCATCGTGAGTCCTGCTTTGAAAGCTATTGGTGTAGAAGGAACTTGGGCTTTGGAATTATACAAACTCCAGCTGGGGCCGGGCATGGTGGCTCACGCCTGTAATCTCAGCACTATGGGAGGCCTTATTGGGCCAATCACTTGAGGCCAGGAGTTTGAGACCAGCCTGGCCAACAGGACGAAACCCCATCTCTACTAAAAATATAAAAATTAGCCGGGCATGGCTGTGCACGCCTGTAATCCCAGCCACTCAGGAGGCTGAGACAGAGAATCGCTTGAACCTGGGAGGCAGAGGCTGCAGTGAGCTGAGATAGCGCCACTGCACTCCAGCCTGGGCGACAGAGCGAGACTCCATCTCAAACAAACAAACAAACAAACAAATGAACAAAAACCCTAGCTGGACTCCCAGCTCTGTCGTGTACCAGCTAAATCCAGAGCCTCTCAGCCTCGTTTTCATCTGTGAAACGGGGATGACCATGTCTGTGTCCTAGGATCACTGGGAGGGTAAATGAAATGATGTATGTGACATGCTAAGTGCAGTGCCTGCCTACCAGGTGCTCAGGAAATGCTGGCCCTCCCCTGTGGTTCAAGCACCTAGAGATATTTTCTCCATGAGGCAGCGCGTCCCATCTCCCTCTTGCCCTGGAGCAAGAGAACCAATCCTCTCCATTAAGCTGTTGCAGCTTGGCAAGGAGCCGTCGAAGCCCCCTGTCCTGTTAGCTGAGAAAAGGTGCGTCCTGGGAGAGAGGGGATTTTGACCCGGGTTGAGATGGGAAGTGGCTCTGGCAGGCGGAGAGCACCCTGGGGGCCCTCGGGAAGGCAGCCTGGCCTGGGAGCTTTCTCACAGGCTCTCCTTGGCAGGCCACTTAAAGTTACACCGACTTCAAACAAAAAGGGTTTGCAGACACAAAGGAAGGCTCAACCTGGCCAGTGCCAGGCCTGGCTTGGTATTTGAGTTCAGAAATCCAACTCCTTGGAGCTCGCAGACAGGCCCCACCATCCCGGTAAACACTCCAGGAATGCCAAGAACCTACCTTAGAGCTCCCCTCCCGGGATTGCTTCTGTTGCTGACTGTGGGTCCAGATTCGTTAGAGGTAAATAAGAGCCAGTGCTCCCAGAGCGGGGACTGTGCAACAGGCCCAAGGGTGGGGCTCCTTGTACCTGTCTTCAATTCCAACCCCTCCCCACTTTGCAGTACGTGGGTGTATGTGCCGGGCTGGTTTTCTTAATGGATTATTTTTCCTCCAGCTTTATTGAGGTACAATTGACAAAAATTGTATGTATTTACAATATATAACATGAAGTTTTGCTATACATATGCATTGTGAAATGATGACCACAATCAAGCTAATTAATATGGCCATCACCTCACGTAATTATTTTTTTTTGAGTGAGAACATTTAAGGTCTACTCCCAGCAATCTTGAAGTATACAATACATTCTTCTTAGTTACAGTCACCAGACTGTACAATAGATCTTTCTAACTTGTTCATCCTGTCTAACTGAGAGGTGATTTTGTACCCTTTGACCAGTGTCTATCCATCCCCCGCTTAATTAATTATTTTAAAGTAAAGCCAAATGGGTAGTTTTTTCATCTATGTTTTTATATAGGCCCCTCCATATTCTGCCAGTTGAGTCTCCCATGTGACCAAAGACACGTTTGGGGTTTTGTTTTTGTTTTTTGTTTTTTGACACGGAGTTTCGCTCTTGTTGCCTAGGCTGGAGTGCGATGATGTGATCTCAGCTCACTGCAACCTCTGCCTTCTGGGTTCAAGCGATTCTCCTGCCTCAGTCTCTCAAGTTGCTGGGATTACAGGCGCGCGCCACCATGCCTGGCTAATTTTGTATTTTTAGTAGAGACTGGATTCTCCATGTTGGTCAGGCTGGTCCCGAACTTCCGACCTCAGGTGATCCTCCTGCCTCGGCTTCCCGAAGTGCTGGGATTACAGGCATGAGCCACCACTCCTGGCCCCAAAGACACATTTGTAAGAGGGTGAGCCTGAGTTGAGGGCATAATCATTGAACATTGGAATGATGGAGGGCATGTTATATGTGCTTTCCCTATGACCCCGGCAGGTCTACCGCTCAGTACCCACCCTAGAGAAACACATATGTGCACAAAAATGCATGTGCAAGTGTGTTTGTTTCAGACTTGTTTGTAATAGATACATCAATCAATCATCAATAAGTCTGGGACAAACACACTTGCACATATATATGAGAGAAGGAGAGAGAAACCTTAACATCTACCAATAAGGAAATGGTTATACACTAAATCAGTGTATTCACGCTTTAGAATATAATGCTGCAGGTAAAAATATAAATCTAGAGCTGAGTGTAATGGCGCATGTCAGTAGTCCCAGCTATGTGGGAGCCTAAGGTAGGAAGATAGCTTCAGCCCAGGAGTTCAAGGCCAGTCTGGGCAGCATAGCAAGACCCTGTCTCTAACACAAATAAACATAAACCCATAAATCCGCCTGTGTGCTTATAGACAGGGCTCCATGATATACAGAGTGTGGTACCACTTGTGTATCCAAACAAAGTCCTACCTAATCCATGACTGACACAGAGCCCCCGGGCAGAGGGGCCATATCCTTACCACCTCTCTATCCCTGTGGCGGCTCTGGCCTCTCAATAGCTGCTTCTGAAATAGCATTGGTTTCAGGGAATTTATGACTTAACTGACTTTGCTGTTATTATGTGGATTAAGAACCGGGCCCAAAGTTGATTCTTTCTCATTGTTGAACTTGGATGACGATGTAACTGGCAAACTGTAGCCCGTGGGCCAAATTCTCTGTCTGTTGCCTGTTTTTGTAAATAAACGCTTATTGGAACACAGCCACGCCCATTTGTTTATGTATCGTCTATGGCCGCTTTCCATACAACAGCAGGATTGAGTTGTTGCAACGGAGACCATGTGGCCTGCAAAGGCTCAAATACTTATTATCTGGCTCTTTACAGAAAAATTTGTTGACCCTTCTAAGCCTTTCTCCTAGACCTCCTCTCTTTCTTCCAATACTGGGGAAAATGGAAAGGAATTAGCCCTTCCTGTTGCTACTGTGTTACTCAGGGGGTTTGGGAGAGCTGTTGTAATAAAGTAATCATCTGGACTATTGATTACTTTACTAGAAATTAATCAATTAAGAAAATCACTGCATTCCCTTGCCTCTCCAACACACAAATTTAAGTCCTGCAGCAGAAGTTCTATCTAAAGCAGGTCCCCTGTGGACGTTGCTGTAGAACTTCTGAAAATGAGTACTTCTCCCCTCCCTCCCACCTCCAGCAGATTCGGATTCCCTGGAGGACAAGGACTCCGACTGTTATCTTTCTGTCCTCAGGGTCTAGCAGGATGCTGGCACAATGCAGATGCTTAATACATATACAGTGGATAAATACATCAATGGAAAATGTGAAAAAAGAGACAGCCACCTTCAGCTTCTTGCTTTTGGGGGCAGCCTATTTAGAGAACACGAATAAGAAATGAAGGAAATCTGTTAACCCAAATGAAATGACCAGTTGTACGAAGGGCCAGCAAATGGCTCATGGAGCTAGTGGCTTCATGGGTGAAGGTGGGCCATGCTTTAGCTACACCAGGTCAGGCACGTAGTCCCCCTCACTCAAGGACATGTGCTTGAGTGCCTTGGGCTACCAAGTTGCCTTTCCCAGGGACTGGGTGGTCTCGCCTTTGCCTTGGCAGGGATCCCCGTTGGGTGCCTGACATCTGATTTTTTTTAGATACTGTGATAGTAAATGCGAGGCTGCCATGAAAAAGGAGACTTCAGCCTGATGGGAACGAAGGGCGGACAGTGAACACGATTCTCTCTCCCAGAGAAAGAACCTAGCAACTGGGTTAGCATTTCCAGAAGGCTCTTTGTCTGATTCACAAGCTAATTTCAGCAGCAGAGTGATTATCTAGAACAATGTGCCACACAGAGTGGATCCCCGACGAGCCGAGATGTTAACTTCAGGAGGAATCACTTATTCAGGCCTGCCCCAGGCATGGAAACACGAGAGCCCGCCTTGGGAGAAGCCGCCTGCCCAGGTCGGCCCGACCTGCCTCACGGGGAAATTGGCTTCCACTTTCTCTTTGAACAAGGATGGAGGGTGAATGGAAGGCGGGGCAGCGAGGGAAGGATTAAGCCCCCCTGTTTGTTCTATAATGGGGATATTCATCTTGCCTTGTAGAGGGGGGTCTTTTACTGGAATGAAAAAGTTTCCCCCATACAGTATCCATCAAAAGGTGCCCTTATGAGGCAGAAAGAAAGGAGGAGGGAGAGAAATCATTCAGAACGAGAGTGGGAGAATGAGAAGACATGCTAAATATCTGAAATGAGAGAGCACCGTGAGTTTGGCGAGCTCGCAGGGAGATTACGCCAAGTGGCAGGGGACGACGAGGGGCTGTGTTTCAGCCTGAGCCTCTCGGTGGGCCCGGAGCCGGAGTCCGTCCATCAGGAACACAAGCCCCCAGCCGGGCAGCACAGCGAAAGCTTTGGGATGCTAATGGCCCTTTAGGAATGCTAAATGGAGCATTTCTGTCGCAACAAAGGGGCAAAATGAGGGGA
Organism: Symphalangus syndactylus; assembly: GCF_028878055.3. Classification (NCBI taxonomy): domain Eukaryota; kingdom Metazoa; phylum Chordata; class Mammalia; order Primates; family Hylobatidae; genus Symphalangus; species Symphalangus syndactylus. The sequence goes on along the minus strand of NC_072442.2, from coordinate 59,273,222 downwards.
GAAAGGAATTTTAGTTTTGAAGTTTCCTTAGGGGAGGGCTAAACAATGACGGTTTAAATGGACAGTGTAAAAGTTTTATCTGCGTTATGAAAAAGAGGAATAGGGGTACACATGCCCTCTTGGCAGCTCCTTGGTTGGGTTAAATGGCGAACAGAGAGCCTCAGTAGAGGCTGGACTGGAATTTGCTGGGTTTCAGCCTCTCTGAGCCAAGGGCAACAGTGTTGATTTGAGGACTGCTGTGTGGGTCCCATCTGATCAGAGACACTTCTGCACATCTTGCTGTATTGATTCATGCGCTCATTCATTCAGTCCATTCATTCACTTATTTATTCTCTCCTTCATTCATGACTCATCCATTCACCCACTCAAACACCCACTGCGTCCAGGCAGAATGGAACCGCTGCCTGCACCACGATGGACAGACCATCTCTGCTCTCATAAAGCTGATATTCTATTGGGGTTGAGCAGCAGAAGTAAAAGAAGTGATGGTAGTGACTGGAGGGCAGCATTTAGACAAGGCACCAGGTGAGGCCTATCTGAGGAGGGGCCATTTGACCTGAGACCTGAATGAGGAGAAGGAGCCAGCCCTGCGGAGACTGGAGGTGAGACCATTTCAGGTCAAGAGAAGATGTGGGGAGGTCCTGGTACAGGAAGGAGCTTGCCACATTTGAGCAACAGAGAAAAGGCCAGTGGGGAAGAAGGTGGGAAGAGGAGAGGATGGCAGGATGGACGCCATCTTGATGGGCTTGATGGGAAGGCAGACATCTTTTTTTTTTTTTTTTGAGACAGGATCTCTGTCGCCCACACTAGAGTGCGGTGGTGCAGTCATGGCTCACTGCAGCCTCAACCTCCCAGGCTCAGGCGATCCTTCTGCCTCAGCCTCCAGAGTAGCTGGGACTACAGGTGCATGCCATTATGCCTGGCTAATTTTTATTTTTATTTTTGTTTTTGAGATGACGTTTCACTCTTGTTGCCCAGGCTGGAGTGCAATGGTGTGATCTCTGCTCACTGCAGCCTCAACCTCCCAGATTCAGGTGATCCTCCTGCCTCAGCCTCCAGAGTAGCTGGGACTACAGGTGTGCACCATTATGCCTGGCTAATTTTTGTTTTTTTCTCGTGTGTGTGTGGTTTTTTTTCTTTGAGACAGAGTTTCCCTCTTGTTGCCCAGGCTGGAGTACAATGGCGTTATCTCTGCTCACTGCAAACTCTGCCTCCGGGATTCAAGCGATTCTCCTGCCTCAAACTCCCGAGTAGCTGGGATTATAGCCATGCGCCACCATACCTGGCTAATTTTTGTATTTTTAGTAGAGATGGGGTTTCACCATGTTGGTCAGACTGGTCTCAAACTCCTGACCTCAAATGATCGGCCTGCCTCGGCCCCCCAAATTGTTGGGATTACAGGTGTGAGCCACTATGCCCAGCTGAGTGCTGCCATCTTGATGGTTTTGATGGGGAGCCGCCATCTTGATGGTTTTGATGGGGAGCCGCCATCTTGTGGGCATGGTGAGGAGTTAGATTTAATTTTGAGGTCTATGGGAAGCCATGAGAGTATTTTAGATAGGATGGTGGTCTGTCTTTCTGTTCGTTGGTGGCTAATGCATACAAAGCAGAAGCAGGGAAGGGCCCTGGGCTGGAGAGTCCTGAGTTACAGACCACCAAGTAGGTCTGGCTCAACAGCTCTGATCCAGCAGCTGGTCAGCCTCAGGTAGAGTGTGTGGGGTGCTGAGTGATGGCCTGGGATAGTTTGGGGCTGAGGAAGGGCACTCTTATTCTATGAGCACCGTCCAGAATGAGGCCACAGCCTAGCTCACTGGAAACATGCCCTGGGGTGTGATGTGAGAACTTAACCCAGGCTCTGCTCAGAGTCCAGAAGCAGGAGCTCCACCCCTGAGATGTGGCAATGGCTTTTTGAAGGAAGAACTGTTGGGGTGTGGGACTGGTCCAACATCAAGGATGAAGAGATGCTGGAGAGATGAGATAGTAAAGACAACGTTTTTCATGCCTGCATGCTTGCTGTGTGCCCCCCCGTCTCGTCCCTTCAACAGAGGCCCCTCTATGATGTTATCAGGGCAAGCGCTTTTCATCCTTAGGATTCTTTCTCCATGCAAAATCTTGTGGGGAAAACAGGCAAAACTCGGGCTGCTCTGGCTGAAGAAGGTGTTGTTGAGGTGGGGGCTGGAGTGTACCCCCTTCTCCCCTTCACCCTGCAGAGCCCTGTCCTCTTCTTTTTGCCCCCCCACTTCGCCCCCAGCATGACCAAAGGACCCCTGTGGTCCCCAGGGACACGGTTTGTCAAGAGACGCCTGGGACCAACTTATACAGCCTTATTTTTGCTCCCACTGAATTTGCTGTATAAACAACTGGCAATTGGGGTATGTTGGCTGAAATAATTTCATCACTTAATCCTCAATTTTACGTGTGACTGGTTGATTGCACACAGATCCTGTGACCCCTGAGTCTGTTTCCTAGTGATTGCCCGGGCTTATCACTGTATTGTTTGCTTTCTGCTCTTCCCTGGGGTTTGCTTTCCAAGGGCAGTTGTGTGACCTGCCTGTCTCTTGGTGACCTCCTTTTCACTCTGGTGAACACTCCTTCATCTCCCTGTTTTCATTGATTTCTCAGGTATTTTCCATTCTGTAATACTTTGGCTGCTGTTTCTTCCTTGTTTTTATAAAATTCATCTGTTGGTTGCTGTTTACAAAACATCTCCTTTAAACCATCAGGCAGGAAGGCGGGATTGCTGCCCCACCGCGAAGCTGGCCCCATGATCAGGTTCCACGTAAGGACGTTTTCCAGAAAATGACACGTGGCTCCTTTAAGTGCAACGCTTTTAATTTCATGGGAGTCATATTTTTACAGGTCCAATATTATAGACTTACTTGGCCAGGGAAAAACATTGCCACTTCATTTTAAAAATTTTTAAATGTTTCTCCCATCAGCTATTTATTTATTTATTTTTGGAGACAGAGTCTCACTGTGTTGCCCAGGCTGGAGTGCAGTGGCACAATCTTAGCTCACTGCAACCTCCGCCTCCTGGATTCGAGCGATTCTCCTGCCTCAGCCTCCCGAGTAGCTGGGATTACAGGCACATGCCACCATGCCCGGCTAATTTTTTGTATTTTTAGTAGAGATGGGGATTTGCCATGTTGCCCAGGCTGATCTCGAACTCCTGAGCTCAGGCAAATACGCCTGCCTCAGCCTCCCAAAGTGCTGGGATTACACACATGAGCCACCATGTTCGTCCTATTTATTTATTTTTTATTTCAATAGCTGTTGGGGTACAAGTGGTTTTTGGTTACATGGATGAATTCTGTTGTGGTGAATTCTGAGATTTTAGTGCCTCATCTGAATCATTTTTGAATAACAATCTTTCTGAAATGCATTTTTGTACTTACCTGCCTTTTTAAACAGAGCTCAAACACCATCTAGGCCTTTCTTAATGACTCAGGTCATTCATATGAACATTAGTTAGTGCATCCTGTTGAATGCTGTGTATGGAAGTATGTAGGTTTCCGTGTTCTGGCCCTAAGTGGCCCCACATGGCCAAGTCTTAAGAGTTAGCATTGTGTGTTAAAAGTCTCACTTTCCTTATCCATAAAATGGGGATTATTATACTGACCTTATAGGATACCTTATAGGATTTTTGCAAGGCTTAGGGTCCACGTAAGATCCTTGGCCCATGGTAGGCACTCAAAAAAAAAAAAAAGAAAAAGAAAAAGGAAAAAAACAGCTTAGAGAAAAGAATGGAAAACAGCAGTAGATTCTTATCAGCTAGATATTTTCCATCATGAATTCTTTTCCTGGGTTTGACCATTTATATTTTTTTGAGCCCCGGGTAATGGGAAGCTTGCCCCCACCTACAGTTTGTCTTTAAGGAGTTGAAGGGAGCCAAACATGAGAGAGGCGGATAGTAGAGTGGTTTAAGAGCCCACATTCTGGAGTTAAACTACCTGGGTTCAAATCCAAGCTCGGCCACTTCCTGGCTGTGACTCTGAGCAAGTTCTTTAACGTCTGTGCATTTCAGAGTCCTCCTTTCGACAATGGAGATAGTGACAGTACCTGTCTCAGAGGGCTGTTAGGAGCATTAAATAATTTCATACATGTAAAGTGCATAGAACAGCACCTGGTACACAGTAAGCCCTCTATACTATCATTCATGGTGATGCCTACGTACTACGTGGCTGGCACCTGCTGAATCCTGGGTTTACCATGACGGTGACTGAGGTGTGGTTCCTGCCCACAAATAACCCTGGGGAAAATGCAGCAGGTACAGATGAAGGAACTCATGCATGTCCTCAAAAATCTGAACCTAGAATTGCAGTGTGACCCAGCAATACCTCTCCTAGGTATTTACACTGAAAACAGGTATTTAGAACTGAAAACAGGTATTCAGACAACTGCTTGTATATGAATGCTCATGGCAACATTATTCACAATAGCCAAAAGGTGGAAACAACCCACATGTCCATGAACAAATGAATGGATAAACAAAATGTGGTCTATCCACCCTACGTAATATCACTCAGCCATAAAAGGGAATGAAGTACAACTTACATATGCTACAGTGTGGAGGAACCACAAAAACAGTATGCCAAGTGAAAGAAGCCAGACACAAAAGGTCACATATGATATGGTTACATTTATGTGAAATGTCCAGAAGAGGCAAAGCAGATTAGTGATTGCCAGGGGCGGGGGGAAGGGGAAATGGGGAGTGACTGCCTAATGAGTTATGGAGTCTCCTTTAGGGAAGATGAAAACATTTTGAAACTAGAAAGAGGTGATGATTGTACAACATTGTGAGTGTTCTAAATGCCACTGGATTGTCTATTTTAAATGACTCGTTTTATGTTTTGTGAATTTCACCTCAATTACAAAAAACAAAAGACCCTTGCAGATGGGAATATTCAAGAGGGCAAGTCGAAACCACCAGGGCCACGTATGGCTAAGTGAGCATGTTTGGGAGCACTGGGGCCCGGGGATGGGGAGGGTCACAGTGGCAAAAATGGCACCTGTCGGAAGAAACTGCACTTACTGCATACAGGGTGTATGTGTGCAAATGGGAGTGTACATATCTATGCAAAATACTAGCCATTATCATTAGAGTAGGATACATAATGATAAACGTACAGTTGGCCGTCGAACAACACAGGCTTGAACTTTGAGGATACATTTATACATGGATTTTCTTCCTCCTCTGCTACCCTGGAGTCAGCAAGACCCACCCCTCCTCTTCCTCTTCCTCCTCCTCCGCCTACTCAGTGTGAAGATGACAAGGATGAAGACCTTTATGATGATCCACTTCCACTTAATGAATAGTAAATATGTTTTCTCTTGCTTATGGTTTTCTTCATAACAGTTTCTTTTTTTCTAACATGTTTTATTGTAAGAATACAGTATCTAATACATAAAACATACACAATATGTATTATTAACTGTTTATATTATCTGTAAGGCTTCCAGTCAACAATAGGCTACTAGCAGTTCAGTTTTTGAGGAGCTAAAAGTTATACGTGGGTTTTTTACTGTGTGGGGCATTGGTGTCCCTAACTCCTGTGTTGTTCAGAGGTCAACTGTGAATATTAGAAGATAACCAGCAGTCGAGGATGGCCATGGTAACAGACAGATGAATGGTTTTAACACTGGGTTTCAGGAGATGTGTAGCAAACAGCACGGGGGCTCATAATATCTGTTTTGCCATTAGCCAGCTAGCTCTCAAGTGGGATAAAAAGGAGTAGGCAGCCCGGGTGCAGTGGCTCACGCCTGTAATCCCAGCACTTTGGGAGGCCAAGGCAGGCAGATCACGAGATTAAGAGATCGAGACCATCCTGGCCAACATGGTGAAACGCCGTCTCTACTAAAAATACAAAAATTAGCTGGACGTGGTGGCACGTGCCTGTAGTCCAAGCTACTCAGGAGGCTGAGGCAGAAGAGTCACTTGAACCTGGGAGGCAGAGGTTGCAGTGAGCCAAGATTGCACCACTGCATTACAGCCTGGCGACAGAGCAAGACTCTGTCTCAAAAAAAAAAAAAAAAAAAAAAAAAAGTAGGCAACAAAGGTTTAGGATGAAGGTATAATTTAAAAAGCTTGAAGTTGAAAAAATTACTCAACCACAGTGACCTCGGTTGAATCACCTTAGGTTGTTTGCTTTGCACGGGGGAAAGATCATCATGTTTTTTTGTAGTGGTAGAGCACTCTGGTCCAACCAACAGAGCCCCATGGTTTCTAGGGAGGTGGAGAAGGCCTGGTGGAGGAGGAAGGGGAGGTCTCAGTTCCTTTCTAGAAAATAGAGGACTTGAGTGGCAGTTGAAAAATAGAGTGAGGAAGGTGGCTGATTCTAGGCAGGTGAGTGGAATGAGTGACAGTGGCCCAAAGGGTAAGGGGGGGTCTGGCCTTTCTAGACAACATGTGTCAATGAGACAGTCGGCTGGAACCTTGGCTCTCAGCAGGAGCATAGGAGGAGATGGAGCAGAGTCCGGGTGTGGGCAAGGTGGTGGCCAGGCTAAGGAAGGTGGGGTTTATCTAGACAGGTGGTTGTCACATTTTGGCCTGCTTCAGAGTCACAGATTGCTGGGCCCTTCCTCAAAGATAGGTTTGGAGTGGGGCCCTAGGATTTGATATCTAACAAGTGCCCAGGTGGTGTTGATATTGCTAGTCTGTCCACATTTGGAGAACCACTGGTAGGCGATGGGCATCCAGGAGCAGTTTTTATTTTTGTGTTTGTTTTTGTTTTTTCTGAGATGGAGTCTCGCTCTGTCGCCTAGGCTGGAGTGCAGTGGCGTGGTCTTGGCTCACTGAAACCTCTGCCTCCCGGGTTCAAGCGATTCTCCTGCCTCAGCCTCCCAAGTGGCTGAGATTACAGGTGCCTGCCACCATGCCCAGCTAATTTTTTGTATTTTTAGTAAAGACGGTGTTTCACCATGTTGGCCAGGCTGGTCTTGAACTCCTGACCTCGTGATGCGCCTGCCTCGGCCTCCCAAAGCACTGGGATTACAGGTGTGAGCCACCACGGCCGGCCGGGAGCAGTTTTTAGCAGGGGACAAGCCTGATGAACTGGCGTAAACGATGGCCACTGGATATGGCTGTGAGAGCAATCACTCATTAAATCAGGTGGTTTTGTTCCTGAATCAATCTTGCATCTCAGTAGATTTGTAGTCCCCGAGGCTCAGACTGCCAACAAAAAATCTTTCAGGGCATTGTAATATTTTGATGACCACAGACTTCCTTGGATGAAGTTGTCCCAATTCCAAATGAGGGGCCACGGCCTCATAAAAGATTTTTATTCCCCTTTCTGGGCTGGAGAAGCCATCTAGGAAAATGCTGTTTCTGTACCTAAAGTGTTGGGATTTTCAGATTGTTTTCATGAGTTATAGACACACGGAGCAGCATGCTTGAACTTAGACCCTTTCTGCAAATGTCAGGCTGTATGATAATTGAGCCAGAATGTTACTCGAGCTTTTTGACACATTTTTTGAGACCCCCCATCCAGTATTCCCATACAGAAATGTGGCTCCTCCAGGTGTGCACTTAACACTCGCTTCTTTGCAGCCAGGGGAACCTTTAGCTAAGGAAAAAAAGCCCTCCTACCCTTGGTTTCAAAAGGTTTTGAAATGCTAATTCACAGCCATGAAGTATTCTGACAGCCTGGAATGTTATTCAGGGCAATCAGGCACCTTGATTATTACAGAAGTGTGAAAGGTAAATTGCTGCTACCCAAGAAGTCACCCAGCTTTTCAAGAGAAAGCTCAGAAAAATAGCACATAAAATTATGTTCGGGGATTACACTTCATGTATCGTGTGATGGGGTGCTCTGACACCCAGCGTGTCTGTAGGTGTCACAACGTCAGCTCGTAGTAGAAATCTAACAGCATTTGCCAGCATCGCCCTTAAGTAAAAAATAATAATAATAATACAGGATTGTGGGAAACATTTTCAGAATGTGTTGTATACCTATCTAAAATCTGAAAGTACATCTTTTTTGAGCTTCTACTTTTCCTATTTTCCACTGAGAGATCCTGTCCCAGAGATGAGACTATATTTTCTTTTTTTTTTTCCAAAGGGAAAGACTATTTTTTTATTTATCCTATAGTCTCTTATAGGTATTATCATTAATGACTTTTTGGTTTTTTTGACAGAGTTTTGCTCCTGTTGCCTAGGCTGGAGTGCAGTGGCACAATCTCGGCTCACTGCAACCTCCACCTCCCGGGTTCAAGTTATTCTCTTGCCTCAGCCCCCTGAGTAGCTGGGATTACAGGCACTGGCCACCACGCCCAGCTAATTTTTTGTATTTTTAGTAGAGACAGGGTTTCATCATGTTGGCCAGGCTGGTCTCGAACTCCTGGCCTCAGGGAATCCACCCACCTCGGCCTCCCAAAGTGCAGGGATTACAGGCGTGAGCCACCGCTCCCAGCCCATTAATGACTTTTAAAGCTTTGTTGTATTTTGCCACGATAAGCACGAAATGGTGTTTCTCCATGGTCCAAGCTCAAAGTCAGGCTTCAGTCCGTAATCCAAAAGTTCCACATTGAGCTATGAAAGAGGTAAGTGCAGGTGGTTAGCAGAGCAAAGATTTTTTTTTTTTTTTTTTTGAGATGGAGTCTTGCTGTCTCCCAGGCTGGAGTGCAGTGGCGTGATCTCGGCCCACTGCAAGCTCCACCTCCCGGGTTCACGCCATTCTCCTGCCTCAGCCTCCTGAATAGCTGGGACTGCAGGTGCCCGCCACCACGTCCGGCTAATTTTTTGTATTTTTAGTAGAGACGTGGTTTCACGGTGTTAGCCAGGATGGTCTCCATCTCCTGACCTCGTGATCCGCCTGCCTCGGCCTCCCAAAGTGCTGGAATTACAGGCGTGAGCCACAAAGATTTTTTTTTTAGCCAAGGCAGATGCGTGCCTTGAGGAAGGAGCTGTTGTCACTACCAACTGCTTATGAGAATGAGGGAAACCCATCTCATTCGCTTTTCCTAACTGGGTTTTCTAGTATGATTTATTTATTTTTTCAATTACTAAGTAAGAAATACAAGCATCGTAACTGTAATGGTCCCTTTTTTTTTTTACTATAGCTTGTTCAAGGTCTGGTGGGTAGTTGCAGTTTATTGCACTCCTTGGAGGAACAGGAAAGGGGTTATATTGTTTGTAGGTAAGTGGAAACCAAACATTCCATGGGGAGGAAAGTGAGTAGTTGTCCAGGGCCGTTTGCATGTAAATCTTTGCATCCATTCATTCATTTGTTCATGTTCTATCCGTGCGTCCATCCATCCACCCACTTCCTGGCCAGCCCTCTCCTCTGACTGACCTCCACATCCAGGAGCTTCCCCAGGGTTCTCCCCTCCCTTCCCTCTACACATTCTCTCTGTAAATGACTGCTGCCATTTTCATGGCTTTCCATAAAGTGATGCCAGGCCTCTCTGTTTTACCTCTCTGGCCCTGACTTCTCTTTTGAGCTTCAGACCCCACAGTTCCCCATTTGTCACCTCCGTGTGGATGCCTCATGGGCACCTCAAGCTGCTCAGGCCAGATACCTAGGAGGGTTGTCCCAAATCCCTCTTTTTCTTTCACTCCCCCATCCCCAGTCAGTTCCTCCCTGAGTCTGATGAGTACCATCCCCTACTCGGTGTATTTCACGTCATCCTTCACACTGTCATCATTCACACATCGTTCATAGTGTATTTCATGACATCATTCACATTGTTCACACTGCCGAGTCACCACCCCCCTGGATGGCTGTGGTAGTTCCTTCCTTGGTTTCCTGCTTCCACTAGCTCCTCAGTTTGATCCATTTCCACACAACAGCAGTGTGATCTCTTTTTTTTTTGAGACAGGGTCTTACTTTGTTACTCAGGCAGGAGTGCTGATCACAGCTCACTGCAGCCTTGACCTCGCAGGCTTAAGCAATCCTCCCACCTCAGCTGCCCAAGTAGCTGGCACTACAGGTGTGCACCACCATGCCCCACTAATTTTATTTTTATTAATTCATTTATTTATTGAGACGGAGCCTCACTCTGTCGCCCAGGCTGGAGTGCAGTGGCGCAATCTCAGCTCACTGCAACCTCTGCCTCCCGGGTTCAAGCAATTCTCCTGCCTCAGCCTCCTGAGTAGCTGGGATTACAGGTGTGCACCACCACAACCGGCTAATTTTTTGTATTTTTAGTAGAGACAGTGTTTTACTATGTTGACCAGGCTGGTCTCGAACTCCTGACCTCAGGTGATCTGCCCACCTCCACCTCCTGAAGTGCTGGGGTTACAGGTGTGAGCCACTGTGCCCAGCCTATGTGATCTTGTTAAAAAGCAATACCCTTGCTGTAAACTCAGAGTGGCTCCGTCGGACTGTGGCACAGATTCCTTCCCTGCCAGTCTGACCCCAGCCTGCCTCTCATGGTTTCCTGCCCACATTGTGGCCACATTGCCCTCCTGATCTTCCCACTCTTCTGTCTGCTCTTGGCTGGTTCTTTCTTATCCCTCAGGTTTGGGCTCAAATTGCCTTGCTGAGACAGGCTTTTCCTGACACTCAGTCTGAAGTACTGACCCCACACACCCATGTCGCCACAGTCTCTTGTTTTCACAATCTGAAATGATCTTGTATTTGTCCACTCACTGAATGCCTGTCTCCTGACATTGGACTGTGAACGCCACCAGGGCAAGCACCAAGTCTGCTTTGCGATGCCGTGCCCCAGCCTCCACACCAGGCCTGGGTATAGCCTGTGAGCTCAGTATAATGGCAGTGGATGAAGGAGGCATGAATGACCCCAAGCAGGATCCTGTGCTGGGCTCTGTGGCCTCTCGGACTGTGGACTATGCTCAAGTGCTAGGGAAGTATGTAGAAACTTAATCACTTTACCATCTACTGATCCAAGAAAAGAAGGAAAGCTTAATTTAAATAAATTATTATCATTAACAGAGTTGACCATAAAATGAACAAAACCCTCATTTATCATTTTGCTAATCCTGGCTTCCCCACTAGAATATCTACCTTTAGCCAGAGATTAAATCCATTCATATGTGTCCGGAGAAAGTATAAAATATATGTACAATAAATACGTGTAGAGGAAAGCAGTAGGATGGACACTGCAATGTAATTGTATTAATAAGACATTAAAAATATAGTTAAATGCAATTATGTATATTGTTGTCTGGTCAAGAAGATCAGTAGTTGTATTAAAGATGTCATAAGCCTGGGCGTGATGGTGTGCACCTGTAATCCCAGCTACTCAGGAAGCTGAGGCAGGAGGATCACTTGAGCTGAGGAGTTTGAGTCCAGCCTGAGCAACATAGCAGGAGTTCGTCTTCAAAAAAATAAAAATAAAAATATCATAAAGACATCATAGGCTTCCATTGGTTACTTTTAGTATAGATCAAGTAGAAAATTCAATAGAAGAGCTGGGCGCAGTGGCGCACACCTGTAATCCCAGCACTTTGGGAGGCTGAGGCGGGCGGATCACAAGGTCAGGAGTTTGAGACCAGCCTGGCCAATATGGTGAAACCCTGTCTCTACTAAAAATACAAAAAATTAGCCAGGTGTGGTGGTGGGCACCTGTAATCCCAGCTACTCAGGAGGCTGAGGCAGGAGAATCGCTTGAACCTTGGGGGCAGAGGTTGCAGTGAGCTGAGATTGTGCCACTGCACTCCAGCCCGGGCGACAGAGCGAGTCTCCGTCTCAAAGAAAAAAAAAAAATTCAATAGTAGATATACAGAATGGTGGAACTTAACCACCGATCATGTTAGTAAGCAATATTAAAAATGGCATGTTGTGGCCGGTTGCAGTGGCTCACACCTTTAATCCCAGCACTTTGGGAGGCCGAGGCAGGCAGATCACCTGAGGTCAGGAGTTCCAGACCAGCCTGGCCAAAATGGTGAAACCCTGTCTCAACTAAAAATACAAAAATTAACTGGACATGTTGGCACATGCCTATAATGCCAGCTACTTGGGAGGCTGAGGCAGGAGGATCACCTGAACCCAGGAGGTGGAGGTTGCAGTGAGCCGAGACTGCACCATTGCACTCCAGCCTGGGTGACAGAGTGACTCCATCTCCAAAAAAAAAAAAAAAAAAAAAAAAAAAAAGGCACATTGAGCCAGAGTTGGCACTTTGGGAGGCCAAGGTGGGCGGATCACATGAGGCTGGGCCAACATGGCAAGACCCCGTCTCTGTAAAAAATACAAAAATTAGCCAGGCATGGTGGTGCACACCTGTAGTCCCAGCTACCTGGGAGGCTGAGGCATGAGAATTGCTTGAACCCAGGAGGCGGAGGTTGCAGTGAGCCAAGATTGTGCCACTGTACTCCAGCCTGGGTGACAGAGCAAGACCCTGTCTCAAAAAAAAAAAAAAAAAAAAAAAAAAAGGCATGTTGGTAGGGATGTGGACATGATAATGACTCCTAAGGCTATTAAATACGGCTTCAAGTGTGGAAGTTGAGTATGAAGCAGGAATATATGTTCTGGGTGAGCCATAGAAGATAATAAATGTTTTGGATCTCTGTTTCTTTGAGCCTCCTGTTACAATAAGATAACAGTTTTCACTGCATTAAATACATTTGTCAGTGGAATAAGGTCTATTTGACTTAAATGCACCCGGGATGCATTTATTTACACAGCCACCGGAGCTGCCTTCCTTTATGACTCCATTCTCCACTCCTGTCTCTTACAGAATGAAGTCCAAATGCCTTTACATGGAATTTGAGGCCCTTCTTGGTCTGCCCAACCCACTTATCTTCCTCACTTCTTCAGTCGCCTCCCATGCCCCATCGTGTTTATGCTGTGCAAGCATCTTCAGGCCTGGATCGGGAGTTAGTTCTTCCAGGCATCTCTGCCTGTCTAGCCCCTCAACAGGTGACTCAGGGTGAGGGCTCTGGGCCTGGGGGATGGGAGCTAGGTCCATCCCTCAGCAGCCAGGAGGCCCCGGGCTCAGGTGCTAAAAGCCTCTGGTGCAAACTCACACATTAGCCTCTGCCTCCATAGAGTTCAGATTGTATTGAAGTTATCATAAACCGGGCATGCTGGTGTGCACCTGTAACCCCAGCCGAGGTGGGAGAATTGCTTGAGCTGAGGAGTTTGAGTCCAGTCTGAGCAACATAGTGCAGTCTCCAAGCACAGTGCCTTAGGGCCTCCCAGAATGTCTAACTCATGGCAGACACTTAATAAATGTTCATTGGATGAATGAATAAACTACCAGGCTAGAAGGGATTGATGAGGTTAGGGAAACGTCTGTTTGGTGTGACTGGAATCAGATTATGTTCTTTTTCTTCTGAGACAGAGTCTTGCTTTGTCACCCAGGTTGGAGTACAGTGGTGCGATCACAGCTCACTGCAGCCTTGACCTCCCAGGCTTAAGCGATCCTCCCTCCTCAGCCTCCTGAGGAGCTAGAACCAAAGGCATGTGCACCACAGCTGGCTAATTTTTTAAACAATTTTTTTAGAAACGGGGTCCTACTATGTTGCCCAGACTGGTCTCCAACTCCTAGGCTCAAGGGATCCTCCTGCATTGGCCCCCCAAAGTGCTGGGATTACAGGTGTGAGCCACTGCACCTGGCCAGATTATGGGTGTTTGTACGTGTGAATTTTTTTTTTTTTTTTTTTTTTTTGAGATGGAGTTTCTCTCTTGTTGCCCAGGCTAGAGTGCAATGGTGCAATCTCGGCTTACCACAACCTCTGCCCTCTGGGTTCAAGCGATTCTCTTGCCTCAGCCTCCCGAATAGCTGGGATTACAGGCATGTGCCACCACACCCAGCTAATTTTGTATTTTTAGTAGAGACGAGGTTTCTCCATGTTGGTCAGGCTGGTTTCAAACTCCCGACCTTAGGTGATCCACCTACCTCGGCCTCCCAAAGTGCTGGGATTACAGGCATAAGCCACCGCGCCTGGCCCAATTTTTAAAAAAATAGGCCTTTTCTTATGTTAGACCCTTGGGAGGGAAAAGTGTGTCATCCTCAAATTTCCAAAAGGGGCTCTAAGATGCAGGAAAAAGAGTGGCTGGTGTCTGGTGTCCACACCATATGGCGGCAGTACAGACTGACCCATGGCTCTCTTCCCAGCTGGTGCCTTGCACTCAACATGCATCCACCCCTCCATGAGTACAGGAATCAGCTCATCTGCTCTTCAAAGTATGGAGCTGAATTTTCCTATCCTTGCAAATAGCCTCTTGCCTCCTAGCCTGGCTTCCTCCACCATTCATCAAGACTTCAGTACCAGGAGCACCGTGTTGATGAATTTCATAATCCTATGGGGATAATAAGCTGCTAAAACACTTTTCCCAACTGTTAAATTGGAACCTTTTAGACACCGAGATCTCACTTCCTTTCCTAGGAATTTTCCTATTAAAACATTTTAAAGGTCTATTCGACTAGTTTGTAGCTATGGGAATTAAAAAAAAAAGAATGGAAATTAAGTTCTAGGGACATGTCTTTTTGGTCTTCTTTAAGAATCAGTCTAATTTCCACTTCACTGGCTTTTTGTTATTTCAAAGCAGAAGAATTAACATTTTTTTGTTTCGTATTTCGTAATGAGGAAACCCTTAGCAGACCCTGTGTATAAACTATTTTGGTTTGACTATGGATTAATCACTTTCACTGTGTTAAAAACAAAATAATGAAGCCAAGGAGGTTATTTCCTTTTCAAGAGGAGGTTGAGTTTTCTGAGCAGCTTTCTCCCTTAAACTTCTCAGAGTCTTCACCTTGGAGGCCTCGTCCTGCCTGCATTTTAGGGACTCTGTTTCTTGTCACCAACTGGGATTTGGGGACAGAAAGACCAGTAGGTGGGAGCAACTCGAGGTAAGGAGTGTGAAGTGCCGGAGGACACTGTGGCAGGGGCTTCCAGTTGCTCCTTAGGATAAGGCTAGTGAGGTCAACTCCACGTTCACAACATATTTAAAGTTTTCATCTCCTATTTGTGACCTTGATGTGTTTTACCTTTGCCTGCTTGGTGAGGGTACCAAGACCCCGTGTCACAGCACAGGCCAAATGAACCACCTGTGGCTCATCCTCCTGGGAAGAGTTTGGTGGGTAACCCGGATACCAGCGGGTAACCTTTGGGAGACAAGGGCGAGTTAGTCTGGTAATGTTCCCCAGCACGTGGCTGGGGACGGTCATGGCTGGAGCACATACCCACCTTCTTCTTCGTAGGTTGTGTAGACTAGTGGATTAAGAGGTTGGACCCTGTACCACACTGAGTGGATTGAAACTCTAGTTCTACCACATATCAACTCTGTGACCTTGGGCAAATGTCTTAGGTGCACTGTGACTCAGTTTCTCTTTCTGTCTATTATTATTGCCCTCTTCGTGTGATTGTTGTTAAATGAGTTAATTGAGGGGCTTAGAACAGTGTTTGGTTCAAAGCAAGTGCTCAGTAAATATCAGCCATGAGCCTTCCGGGTGGATCTCACTTCAGCCACTGGTTAAGACAACTCAGAAAATGTCATGTGTGCTTGTTTCTCCCCAGAAAGGAAATTATTTTACTCTTGTCCAAACTGTCTTCACTATTTAGAGGTCACAGAGGCACAGGAAGTGACTGAGAGCAGTCATGGCTCTTTGAGCCTAAACCCCCGAGACTTTGGAAAAGTGAAGTGTGATGAAAAGATGGAATTAGGACGTTAGTCTCCTGCCCTACTTGTCGGGTGCTGTTGCCAGTCTTCTAAGCTGCCACTGGTTTGGAGCTCACGTTTTTATTTTTTTTGAGACAAAGTCTCATTCTTGTCTGCCGGGCTGGAGTGCAATGTTGCGATCTCTGCTCACTGCAACCTCCGCCTCCCGGGTTCAAACGATTCTCCTGCCTCAGCCTCCTGAGTAGCTGGGATTACAGGCGCCTGCCATCATGCCAGGCTAATTTTTGTATTTTTAGTAGAGATGGGGTTTCACTATGTTGGCCAGGCTGGTCTCGAATTCCTGACCTCAGGTGATCCACCGGCCTCCGCCTCCCAAAGTGCTGGGATTACAGGTGTGAGCCACCGTGCCCGGCCCTGGAGCTCACTTTTAAGCTACGTGTGCTTTGTGGAGCAAAGTCATCATTTTGTGGGGGCTGGACCCATAGTTCGGTCTTCCCAAGACTTTTGGGGACTGTTTCAGACCATTCTTGTGCTGCGTGTCCGCCACGTTGCTTCCACAGAGCCTCTCTGTGGTCCACGGCTCTTCCCATTCCCCGCAGACCTCACTTCCTCCAACTTCTTGGAACTTTCCAGATGGAGAGAATAACCACAAACCACAGAGGCCGGAGCACTGAGTCCAGCTCTTTTTCACCTCTGTCAGCGGCCGTGAGGGAGCCTGCTGTCTCTGGGGACAGATCTATTTTTGGTGTAACATGGATCGTGTGAACACTGATACCTTCAGACAGAGTGATTTTCTTCCATGTTTCTCAGGCATTTAAAGGGCAGCCTCTGGAACCACCGTGTTAAGCTCCTGACACGGTCCACGGCTTGCTCTAAGCCTGTTTTGATCACTTTTCTAATATAATGATATCGTTTCACATTCTCAGTAATTAGACTCTGTAATCCCTCCATTCTACTCTGTCTGACCTTTATCTTAAATGACATTTTTTAAATATGAAGTTTAAAAATTAAAAAAAACCATAAAACAATGTTTGCAAAAAATGTACTAAAATGAATTATAGTTTCTAAGCCCTAGGCTGTCATGCCTGGTGGAAGTCAAAGGACTTGGCTCAGACCCACCCCTGGGGCCAGTCCTACAGCTGCAGGTAAGGTGTGCCCACCTGCCTGCCCATGGGCGGGAGACCCTGCCCGCATACCCTTTTGCCAGCAGCATCAAATGGAGGCTGGGGGTGATGAGCTTGTCAACTGGTGGCTGATGACACTTGTATTGTTTTCCCTACACCTTGGAAAGTGACTCAAATGGCAAACATATGTCTCCAAAGTCGTGTTCAGCATTTCTTTCCCTCCAGAATTCCTGAAGACACTCTTGAGTCCCAGCTTGCAGTATGAATGGAGGCTGGGGTCTGACCAGGTGATGGGGGTGTGAGAAGTTGCCTTATATGGTGGCCCCTACGTTTCACAGCCCCTGGCAGATGCTGCAGTTTCCACATCCCTGGGGAGGGGTGAGAGATGCTGTAGATGCCTTCATGGGATCTGAGCACACAGGCAGCCCCGAGAGTTGGGAGGGAAGCCGAGGCTGGGAGTGGGAGCTCTGCCCTCTGCACAGCTGAGGTCTGGCAAGATGCTTCTCGGGCAGGAACCCCAAGGGGAGCACTTTCTCCATGTGATCCATCATTTCCTGGGGGTCTTCATGAAGTCCTTAGCCCCAGCTTTCCAGCTTCACACCAGCCCCCTCCCGGGTGGCCCTGGAGCCTGGGTTATTTGCTGTTTTTTTTTTCAAGCGAGCACCACACCCTTGGACTGTCTGCCAAGAAGGACCATTGTTCGTGAGAATTCCTCCCTGGCTCCAGCTAACCCTTAGATGGACTATTCTGATTTTGCGGGCTTGAATTATTATTTTCTTAAGCCTCACTTCTACCCCTACCCCCCAACTTATTCTTGCCTTCTCTCAACCCGGCCTTCTCATCAAACCTCATTTTGTTGCCCAAAAAGCTTTGAGAGGTGGGCAGGGATATGGAGGTGAAGCTCTTCAGGAAAATTGAAAGTGGCTGTTTGACGTGGTCTCCGGAGTAGCTTTGCGTGCCCGCCTCGGAGAGGAGGCAGGGAGGCCCCCTGCATTCCGGGAGAGGAGGCTGTCGGGTAACCTAAGTTGGGGAATGCAGCGGTGATGGGAAGTGAGTGGGTGGCAGGGGTGGAAATAAGTGGGAGGAGAAGATAGGCTAAAGAATGAAAACCAATCTCTCTCCCCCCAGAATTGAGTTGATTAACCTGTAGAAAGGCAGGCCCTGCCAAACCCAACTTCCTTGTTTCCAGAAACCTTGGCATGGAGGCCCCGTTTCTGGCAGAGGCCTGTCCTAGTCGGGGAACCAGCAAAGCAGCTGCTGTGATTTTCTTTTTCCTCTCATTTCTGGCAATCCCGAATGGGACTGTTTACTTTTTTCTTCCTCTTTCCTTCCCCACCCTCCTGTAGCAGGGAGTTGGTTCTGGTTAATGTTGAAGATTATAACATGATTACCCCAAAGTCTCCTGAAATTAAATCACTTTTCTTCAAAGAGAAAGGGGTGGGGGGACCGTCTGGCTGGTAGGCCAGCGAGGACGAGCGGATATTGAAAGCAGCCTGGCAGCTGTGATTCACTCTGCACAACGGAGGCCCGGCAAGGCCCAAGCAACCGTGCACAGGGGCTGCGTTTGCAAACAGTGGCAGGGAGGGGTCGTGTATCCCACCTGGGCCCCAGACACCTGTCACCTGAACGCCGAGACTTGGGGGTGGAAGGTGGGAATCAAAGCCGCGGGTGAAGGTGGGTGCAAGGTGATTCAGAGAGTTGAACCTGAATATGAGTCATCTGGGAAGAAATTGAACTTATCAAACAAGTCCCCACGAGAATTCTCCATCACCTCCCACCCTGGGAGTTCATTGAGTCAGGGCACAAATTGCAGGGCAACTTTGCCACCAGAATAGCCTGGGATGGAAATCTGTCTTCAAGGCCTAACTAACTTCAGTGGTAGCTGGAGGGATGTTTGTTTGTGTCTTTCCCTGTGCTGGGTCTTCCTGAACTCATTTGATTTTAGAGGTTGAGAGGACCACAGAGATCCTCCGGCGTCTGCCCTCCTGCCGAGTGCAGGAGTCTGCTGTATACTTGACCCCAGCAAAGAATGCTCAGCCTCTGCTTCCTTCCCTCCACGGCAAACATTTGCCCTCTTACAAGGTCAGTTTTTGAAGAAAGAATGTGGGAATTGCACCTGTTGATCCAGGTTGTGCCTTCCGGAGACGTGGAGATCCATGGTCCCACTTGGTGGGTGCCTGGCTCAGAAAATGACACGAAGTGAATGTGGTATTCTCTTCGTCATGGGCAGCCTGTTGGGGTTCTCGGCCCTCGTTCGCGTAGTGGGTTCAGCACTCCCTCTTTGTGGCTGTTTTCCTGGGCTGTTTCCTACTGTTTTTCAATCAAGGGCATCAGAGGAGTGGGAAACCACGTGGAAGCAGGACCTGGAAGATGCTCGATTCTTGTTGCTGGTGTCCCGGTACCTTGAGCTCTTTGGGGACAGTGACCAGCCTGGGAGGCGCAGGAATCAGTGGCTATGTTGAGTGAAGACTTTAGGAGATTAGTCTTCTGGCACCAAGAGGGCACCACTTAGGCAGCAGAGGGACCATTTGAGAGAAGGCAGTGGTGCCGGCTGCTCGCGAACCAGGCGGGAGGGAAGCCTGACGGGTGAGGTGGCTTCCTGCAAGACGGCGTGTAAGCTCAGCAAGTGCATTTTTCTGAGGAATTAGGGATGGGACGCGGCCAGCCCGCTCTGGTTGGAGCTTGGTGCTGTGACTCATTCTCATCAAGGGTCACTGAGCGTCTCTCTGCGCGTGGCCTTGGGCTGAACTCCTCACCTGGCCAGCCTTCTCGAAAATGTGTGTCATTCCTTGTGAGGCAGAGCCGTGGAGCGGGTGAGTGAGTGTGCAAATCAGTGGAAATTCATCTGCACCACTGGAAAAACAACTCCAAGTTCATGACTTGTTGGCTTCAGTGGCGTGACTGTGAAGAATGGAGCTGACATTTTTGTTTTTCACCCAACACACCCAAGTGGACAGATCCAGATGACTCTCCTGTCCACTTTAGGAGCCACCTGGGGAGGTGAAACACTTCTTCCACTGGCCTGGAGGGCCCTTTTACCAGCCCCATGGGGGAAGCCAGTCTTGTTACTTTACGGCCTCAGTTTTTATCCAAAGACAACATCACCCAGGCATGATCCCTGAGCCTGTTCACCAGATTTGACACCCAAGGGTTGAGGCTGGATGCAAAAGTCCTATGCAGGTCCAGGGGCTGAGGAGCTGCCACTATCTGGGAAATTCAGGAGTCCCCGAGGGCAACTCTCAAAGGCAAGTCTCAGGAATGTGTTGGGCCCGTTGGAATACTGTTGGAATAAGTGAGCCGTCCTCACTCTGCGTTTCCCAACACACGGGGGTCTTACCCAACGGGATGTGTGCATGTGAGTGTGGATGTGGAATATTGTAGCTTGTTAGAAAGTCAGCCTCAACATGTTGTGGTCGGGCCTAGTTGGTTTGTTTACCAAGTCTCTTTGAGAGGCACGGTAAGAGCAGGGTCTCTGGAGCCAGGCTGCCGGAGTTCAAATCCCAGGCACACCACTTAGAGATGGGATAGTCTTAGTCAAATGACCTCCCCTCTTGGTTCTTCCATCTATAAAATGGGGTTCCGCTGGGCACGGTGGCTCATGCCTGTAATCTCAGCACTTTGGGAGGCCGAGGCGGGCGGAACACTTGAGCCCAGGAGTTCGAGACCAGCCTGGCCAACATGGTGAAACCCCGTCTCTAGTAAAAATACAAAAAATTAGCTGGGTGTGGCGGTGGGCACCTGTAATCCCAGCTACTCAGCAGGCTGAGGCAGGAGAATCACTTGAACCTGGAAGGTGGAGGTTGTAGTGAGCCAAGATGATGCCACTGCGCTCCAGCTGGGCGACAGAGGGAGACTCCATCTCAAACAAAAACAAAAACAAATAAAAAATAAAAACTTAAATAAAACAGAGCTCTGTGAGAGTCCCGTCTGGTTGGTGTTAGGATGAGTTGGCCTTGGTGTGTCGCAGGAATGGAAGGGGACGGCCTGACAGCCTCCCCAAGCTCATCGTCATTGCCCCTCCTAGCTGCCTTGGGAGGGGGAAGCTTTGAGACCCTCAAGGACTAAGCCCTATGGCCTCAGACTAGGGAAGTGTGTGTGGCCCTGCAGCCCCTGGAGGTGTGGCCTTGTGCCAGTCCCAGCGCTGCAGGGAAGAGGCAGGACAGAAGTGAGGGGAAGACATGTTTCCCCAGGTGGGTAAAAAACCCGCCCTGGCATGGGTCAGTGGTTGGCAAACTCTCATTTAGCTGACAGAATCCTCCATGGAATCTAATGAGATAGAGCAGAAGAAAGCAGAGTTGCCTGTTTTGACGTTAGGGAGGTCCCATGGGCTGGCCCATCCCTCAACCCCAGGGTCACCCTTGAGGTGAGGCCACTGAATCCTGGGGCTCCCTGAGGTCATTTTTAAAAACTGCTGGTCAGAGAGAGGAGGTGATTCCTCATGGTCCCTCAGCTGATTGCACTTGTGAGAGCTGATTTGAGAACCTGACTCCTGTGGAAGATGCACAGCCCTACTGTGTGCCCTTTAAGCCTCATGACAGCCACTACCTTTGTTAACATGGGGGAGGTCCAATGTCCAAGTGCAGTGGAATCCACCCAGGTTGGGGAAGTCTGCAGAGTCCTCCATCCTCCATCCACACCAGCCTGCACACTGACCACAGCTGGGAATTTCTTAAAGGCAGAGGGATGGGAATGCCTGGATATGTGTCCTTTAGGTTCTCTATTTGTTTTATTTCTATTTTTTAGTTTTTTTGGTTAGAGACAGTCTCACCCTGTCATCCAGGCTGGAGTGCAGTGGTGCAATCATAGCTCACTACAGCTGTGAGCTCCTGGGCTCGAGTAGTCCTCCCACCTTAGCATCCCGAGTAGCTGGGACCACAGGCACGCACCAGCATGCTCAGTGAATTTTTAAAATTGTTTTGTGGAGATAGGGGTCTCTCTGTGTTGCTCAGTCTGGACTTGAACTCCTGGGCTCAAGTGATCTTCTCACCTTGGTCTCCCAAAGCGCTGGAATTATAGGCATGAGCCGTTGTGCCCGGCCTTGTTTCCCTACTTTAGATTAGCTCACAGTTTCTCAGCCTTCGGCATGTCTTACAATTAGAATTCAAGATGAATACACAAAACCACACACTTTGCATAATTATTGATTTAAGTGACTTTCCAGGGTATTTTGACAGTCAGTTATTTTTACCTCCTGTGTGACTTTATCAACCACATGCCTCCACCCAGGATGGGGTGTCCCTGAGGACTCAGCCCCTGCCTCCTGGCCCCACACTGTCAGAGGTGCCTTCTTGCTAGAGGGGTTCCCCGGCAGTTGTTCTAGGAAGCCCAGTGTAGACCCACCATCTTTCCCTAAATCCTGGTGATTTAGAGCACGTTGATGCCCAGTGTGGTGTCTTGAGGTGAATCTGAGCATTTTGCTCACATTATGTAGCAGTCATTGGGGAGGGATTGTGTCTTTGCAGCTGCAAGTTGGCCGTGCTGCTGCCTGGGCCCTCTCCTTCCTGGAAATGTTTCCCACCCCGTTCTGTAGCAGGTAATCATCAGACAGGTGGGTGAGCAGCAGATTGGCTGTGGTCTCATGTTTTTTCCTGTTTGGGGCATCTTGGAATTAACAAAGCAGGAGACAGAGGAAAGAACTGATAACAGTTGGAGATACAATGTCTCTAAAACATGGACGTCCAGCCCCAATTCTCCAGTTGGGAATGGAAAGATTCAAAAGAAAAAAAAAAAAAAAAGAAGAAGAAAGGAACAAAAAGAAATGGAAGTAATGATGTAGATTTTGGCCAGGAAGAGGGACAGGGTTTGGGGCTACGTGTTGTTTGAGGAACGGCCCCGGGAGAACAGAAGTTCAGATAAATCAGAGGTGAGAGGGAAGGCATCCAGAGGCAACAGGATATTGGAGGTGGGGCAGTGGCTGAGTATCAAAAGCCTTGGCTACCAATCCAGGCCATATACCATCAGCTCATTTTAGCACTCTGAGCAATTCATGTTGCTTTTCTGAGCCTCAGTGTCCTGACCTATAAAATGGAGGTAATAATCCCCAATTCCCTTACAAGGTAGTTGTGAAGACCAAATCAGCTAAGGCAAAGAGGAGATGATTTAAGTGCTATATGAATAATAATAACAACAAATAAAGTACACTTTTGTTAGAAACAAAGTAGGAAAAGATTGATAAAGATGAACTTTACTGCTAATAAAATATCCAGGAAAATTGGAAAGGTGATGGAGAGGTCATTGGAAGAAACTTCAGACAGAAGAAATGTATAAACCACCCATTTCTCTAGTCTTTAAACAAGGTCTCCACAACTTCAGCCATGCAGGAGAGTTAAGAATCCCTCTGAGCGGATGAGGCAGGACTGGTGTTCAATGAACATCTGTTGGTCATCAGTATTTGTGGAGGCTTATGGGGGTCCTGGGCTCCCTGTGGGGAGTGTGGAGGTCATCCCAAGGAAGATGTTTGCCATAACAGGTTTAATTATCATTACTCCACTCCTGTGTTCCCGTTCCCAGATGGTGGTTAAGCACTCCTTGTCAACACTCAGTATTGTTTGTTAATTTGCCTGCCCATCCATCCATCCATCCATCCATCCATCCATCCATCCATCCGTCCATCCATCCACCCAGTGAACTAAGATTTGCTGAGCCTTGTTCTGCATCAGGCAGTGTGCTTGGTGATGGGGAGAGTGGTGAGCAGAAGAATGGCTATCCCTTGCTTTCATGAGGCTCTCACAGTCCAGTCTAGAGTTAGACAGGTAAGTATCATAAGCTGTGGTTAAGCAGTGGGGAGGCACAGGTTGCTATCCAATACCAGGCAGCAGTTCCCTGGGTGGGGGCAGTGGGATTGTTAGGAGCAACTTCTTGAAGGAAGGACAGAGAGGAGTTAGCCAGATGAAAGGGGGCCAGAGGGAAAATGGACGTGGCACAAAGGCTGGTACATCTGGGAGGAGGTGAGGGTTGCAGCGTGAGCATCCTGTCCCCTGGAATCTCTGGCTCCAGACTGCATTTTAAAGATGAGTACCTGAGAGTCTCCATGAATTCTGGCAGAAATTTAGCCTTACCACATTTCAGGGTAGCTTCTGTTTTTAGATCTTCTTTATGGCTGAGGTTTTATGTTCCAGAACACGACTTGCTCAGTGTCTTTTCTAGAAGGAGTCAACCAGGGTACGTGGGCCTAACCTGTGGGCAACCTGCAATGGCAAATAAGATAGAAAAGTGAGACTCTGTGGGCTTCTGGGATAGAGAAACCATCCCTGGAATGTCCCCAAGGAAAACTTGATCCCCAGAGTCACCCCTCTGAACTTCTCAAACAAGTATTAGTGAGTCAGACAGACAAAAAGTCTTCTTGGAGCTGATATTCTGGAGAAATGATGGGGTTTGCTCCAGGAGACAGGGTTCAGCCCCCTTTCTATGCTTCTCTTTTACTTTGAACCCATTCTTTGAAGAACATAGAAGCTGATTTAGGAGGTCTGGAGTGCATCCATCTGGAAAGAAATAGAACATCTAGGGATGCCCCCATGGCTTCTACAATCCTAATGGCTCCTCAGCCTCTTCCTCTACTCCACGTCCAGCCTTGGGTTCTGGGGGAGGAGACCCATGGGCAGGAAGAGGAAGAGGGCCTGAGATGGAAAAGAAGCAGAAGCTTGATGGTACAGGGCCCCAGATCCTTTTTGCAGCCCGGAGCTGAGGTTTTGATGGAAGGACCCCTTCTGTAGACCCCCTGTTGCTGTGTTGGGGGAGTAGAACCCTGTTCCAGGGTGGTGGGGTCACCATTCTTGGGGGGTAGGGGGTGAGCTGCAGCAACTTGTGCATCATCTCTTGTGCATTCTGGAAGCTTTTTCAATGTCTGAAACACTTCTTCTCAGCTTTGGACTTTTTTCTAGTCCCCTTAAAAATGTGTCTGTTCAACGGGATAGGCTGGGGAGCTTATCTTCTCCTCCCCATCTGTATTGATGGCTTTGATAGTGAGCAGTGTTTCTTTTTTCCTTAACACTGTTCTTTCCTCTAGCACCCCTTCTAGCTGGCCCCCGCCCCTGAGGAAGTGGTTCCCCAGTGGGCCTGTTTTCTGGCCCTTGAGGAAGTGGTTCCCCGGAGGAAGTGGTAGCCCAGTGGGCCTGTTTCCTAGCCTCCCAGGAAGTGGTTCCCCCGCGGGCCTGTTTCCTGGCCCTGGAGGAGGTGGTTCCCCAGTGGGCCTGTTTCCTGGCCCTGGAGGAAGTGGTTCCCCAATGGGCCTGTTTCCTGGTTCCCCCTGGGAAGTGGTTCCCCAGCGTGCTTGTTTACTGGCCCCTAAGGAAGTGGTTCCCCAGCAGGCCTGTTTCCTGGCCCCTGAGGAGGTGGTTTCCCTGAGGAAGTGTTTCCCCAGCAGGCCTGTTTCCTGGCCCCGGAGAAAGTGGTTCCCCTGAGGAAGTAGTTCCCCAGTGGGCCTGTTTCCTGGCTCCCCGAGGAAGCGGTTCCCCAGCAGGCCTGTTTCCAGGCTCCTTGCAGTCTCCCCAGTGTCTTCAGCACATCGTTGAAATTTGTAATGAGGTGACCAATGACCTTGGTAGCTAAATGCAGCCCCCTGCGTGACCTCTGAAGCACTGCACACATGGACCTCTCTATCCCCTCTGGAAGTCTCTCCTCATTGCTGCTCAGGCCTCGTCTGTCTCCCCTCTTGACTGGTCCTCCTTGCTGCCTTCCCTGGAGTCCTCTATACTTCGGGTCTCGGCGATCCCATTCACCCTTAGAGTTAAGAGGTGGATGGTTCCAGTTATCCATCTCTGTTCCAGTCTCTCTAGAAACATCCAATAGTGTTATCTCTAACTTAAAACATTTGAAATCTCCTTGTAATATTGCGAAATATCTATTTGGTCTTGGTCCCTGTTTCTTGGCATACGACTCCTAAAATCCTTGGAAACTTCAAAGCGATTGTATGGTAAGTCTTTTGTATGCTAAGGATTGGTTGGTGGCTGGCAGCCTCCAGGTAGCTTCAGGATGGAGGATGATTACCAGAAAGACCATGGCAGGGTGAGAGGGCTTGGACTTTCACTCTCCCTGCCCCACCTCTGGTGAAGCAAGAAGGGTTGAAGGTTGAAGGTTGGGCTGATCACCCATGGCCAATGATTTAATCAGTCATGCCTCTGTAATGAAGCCTCCATAAAAACTCAGAAGGACAGGGTTTGGAGAGCTTCTGATAGCTGATCACGTGGAGGTTCCTGGAGGGTAATGGTCCCAGGGAGGGCATGGAAGCTCCATGCCCTTGCCACATGTCTCGCCCTATGTATCTCTTCACCTGTATTCTCTGTAATATCCTTTATAATTAACTGGCAAATGTGTTTCCCTGAGCCACTCTAGTAAATTAATTGAACCTGGGGAGGGGCTCAAGGGAACCTTGACTTACAGCTGGTTGGTCAGAAGCACACGTAAAACAACCTGGGGCTTGTGATTGGCATCAGAAGTGGTGGGGGCAGTCTTATGGGACTTAGCTCTCAACAGATGGGATTTGACACTCTATCCAGGTAGACAGTGTCAGAATTAAATTGGAGGACACCCAGCTGGTGTCCACTGCACAATTGGTTGTTGGGGAAAAAAATCCCCTCACACTTCTTGGTGACCAGAGGTGTTGACTGTTATAGGGTGAGTGTGAGGAGAAGCTGTTTTTTGTACAGACTCATCTTAATGACTGAAACATACTTTCTCTGTGGTTATCTCTATGCCAATGAAGATCACCCAGGAGCCCATCTTAATCTTTGACATCTCACCCAGTCACCTAATCTTGTTGATTTTCCCCATGTGATGTTCCATTTGCACCTGTTTCATTCCATTTATCACCAACACCCAAGCTCTGTTCACATGGAGACCTTCATACCCACCCAGATAGTCTCCTCACCTCTCATCCTCCACCCCCAAACCCACCTGCCTCACCCATCCACACATCCTACCATGAAGTGCCACCTTTCATCACAACAGGTTAACGAGGAAGCAGACTGCAGTCACAGAGAGAGCTCTGGCCTCAGGTGGGCCTTTCTCAATATCTTCACTCCTGGGAGGAGGAGATTGATGACAGCCCCTTGCAGATATGAATGGCAGGAGGCTGGGGGTCAGGGATGGGATAGCCATAGAGGAAGCACTTTCATGCCTTAAGGTTGTCTTCAACCTTAAGTTAATAGTTTGTCAAAACCACAGTGAGATACCATCTCACACCAGTTAGAATGGCCATCATTAAAAACTCAGGAAACAACAGGTGCTGGAGAGGATGTGGAGAAATAGGAACACTTTTACACTGTTGGTGGGACTGTAAACTAGTTCAACCATTGTGGAAGTCAGTGTGGCGATTCCTCAGGGATCTAGAACTAGAAATACCATTTGACCCAGCCATCCCATTACTGGGTATATACCCAAAGGACTACAAATCATGCTGCTATAAAGACACATGCACACGTATGTTTATTGCAGCACTATTCACAATAGCAAAGAGTTAGAACCAACCCAAATGTCCAACAACGATAGACTGGATTAAGAAAATGTGGCACATATACACCATGGAATACTATGCAGCCATAAAAAAGGATGAGTTCATATCCTTTGTAGGGACATGGATGAAACTGGAAAACATCATTCTCAGTAAACTATCACAAGGACAAAAAACCAAACACCGCATGTTCTCACTCATAGATGGGAATTGAACAATGAGAACTCATGGACACAGGAAGGGGAACATCACACTCTGGGGACTGTTGTGGGGTTGGGGGAGGGGGGAGGGACAGCATTAGGAGATATACCTAATGCTAAATGACGAGTTAATGGGTGCAGGAAATCAACGTGGCACATGGATACATATGTAACAAACCTGCACATTGTGCACATGTACCCTAAAACCTAAAGTATAATAATAAAATAAAAAAGAAAATAATTGATCCTAATAAAAAAAAAAAGAAAAAAATAGTTAGCTGGACATTGAAGAAAGTCAGATAAATATTTAAAAATTCACTTTTAACCTTACATAAGGCCTGGAAGAGCACTTCCATTTGCCAACTTGCTGCAGGGCCAAGACGTTTTCTCCAAGTTTGGGTCTGCTGGGTGGGTTCTGTGTTGTCTCTTGCACAAACCTTGTCTCGAGTCTGCAGTTGGTTTCATGAAAGTGATGTGATTCCTCAGACAATCTTGAAGTTATCTGAGTTCAGAATCTTGTTTTTTTGTTTGTTTGTTTTTGAGACTGAGTCTTGCTCTGTCCCTCGGGCTGGAGTACAGTGGCGTGGTCTTGGCTCACTGCAACCTCTGCCTCCTGGGTTCAAGCGATTCTCCTGCCTCAGACTCCTGAGTAGCTGGGATTGCAGGCACCCACCACCACACCTGGCTAATTTTTTGTATTTTTAGTAGAGACGGGGTTTTGCCGTGTTGGCTAGGCTGGTCTCAAACTCCTGACCTCAGGTGATCCTCCCGCCTCGGCCTCCCAAAGTGCTGGGATTACAGGCATGAGCCTCCATGCCTGGCCAGCATCTTGTATTTTTAAAAATAATTTTGCCTCAATCTTTTTTGGATATCTCCTCTACACCTCATTTGACAGCTGCATTTTGTAAATGTGGTGACTGGCTTTTGTTGAGTCTTTCCAGTTGAGTTTTCATAGAAACAACCACACTTTTCACACTGTTTTAAATGGGCTGAGAACATACACAACTGGCTGGTGAGGGCAGCTGCACTCAGGCACGAGGCAGAGTGTGGGGCTGTGAGCAGCACACCCACACCGCCTGCTGCAAACGCTGGGCAGGGGGCTTCACAGAGAGGGTAGGAGGTCTGCGTTACTCTATGAGTGCGTTGAGTAGAGATTGGCCATGAGAGTTTCTTGCTTTTTTTTTTTAATTTTGGATGACAGAATCACTTTATGAAATGATCTTGATTGGCTAAGATGATGGAACCAACCAAATCGGATGAAACATCAGGAGGATAAATCTGAAGTCTTCCTTAGGTCTAAAGAATGAATTGCACCATTACCATGTCATAGATACTTATATTATCAGTGAGACTCAAGGGTTTTAGCTGAGGGGAGGATTTATTTGAGTCAACCATGGATGTGGTTGCCAAAGGAAGCTAATGTAAGCTTCGATCATCATAGCTCTCTAGTGTCTAGAGACAGGAGGCTGTAGGGGACACTGACCATCTCCTCAATACCCGTCCCACCCCTTTTCCTCCGTGTTCTGCCATTGGCCTTGGTGGGATTGTCTGTGGGTTTTGTTTTTCTTCTTCTTCTTCTTCTGAGATCAAGTCTTGCTCTGCTGCCCAGGCTGGAGTGCAGTGGCTTGATCTCAGCTCACTGCAAGCTCCGCCTCCCGGGTTTAAGTGATTCTCCTGCCTCAGCCTCCTGAGTAGCTGGGATTACAGGCATGCGCCACCACACCTGGCTAATTTTTGTATTTTTAGAGGAAGGGTTTCACCGTGTTGGCCAGGCTGGTCTCAAACTCCTGATCTCAGGTGATTGGCCTGCCTCAGCCTCCCACAGTGCTGGGATTACGGGCCTGAGCCACTACACCCAGCCGATTGTCTGTGGTTTTGTAATCCAGTCAGGATGATTCCATCCTCCTTGCCACGTGGTTGATCAATACACAGTATTTTCCTGGCTACAGGAATTGGTTCAGGAATGGTCATGTGACCTGGTTTGGTCTACTGAAACATGAAGGGACATTGGCTGAAGCCTTTTGTAAATAAGGTACCTAGCTCTTCTGTGGGGGATTCTGGAAACTAGCACTCTTTCTCACCTTGGATGCTGTGGTGTGTGGATACAAAGCCTGGAACTGCTGCATCCCCTTTGCTATCACAGGGAACACCCACCAAAGGATGATAGTGAGACCACGAAGGCATAGAGGACATAGAAGGACAGATAGAAGACACCAAGTCCTGGATCACATCCCTGAATGAACCCGGTTCTACCTCCGGAACTTCAGTTACACAAACCCACGTAATTCATGCCATTTTGGGTCGAGTTTTCTGTTAGTCAGCACAGAGATGAGTCTTCGCTTCCTTGGGGAGAGACAGATATGCTTAGAATATTGCATTTGCTTCTGGGCTCCGGCCTTTGAGAGCACATTGAGGAGGTGCAGAGTGGCTGATGAGAGCCACCGGGCTGGGGAAGGGGATTGAAAAAGTATCTATTATGGGGGTGATGATCCACTTTTGGGTGTAGATCATGTTAGCATTCTTTTAAATGGAAAGCTCCCGAAATATATTTCCAAAAGGATACAGTTTGTAGAAATGCAGAACTGTTAACTTTTCAGAAGCACATGTTGTTGCCGGGGCTGGAGTGCAGTGGCTTAATCTCAGCTCACTGCAAGCTCTGCCTCCCGGGTTGAAGTGATTCTCCTGCTTCAGCCTCCTGAGTAGCTGGGATTACAGGCATGTGCCACCACGCCTGCATGAGATAAGATATTCCTGTAGCTTTCACTAACATGCTGGGGATAGCAAGAGAAAAATTCCATGAATGTACAGGATGATTTAAATGAAAAGAGGCTGCTTTGTCTAGTCATTGTGTGGGAGGGAAACCCAAACCCCAAAGTGTCCTCATTCCAGTGTAGAAACAGCCACCAGAGTGTTGTTTTCACAGGACGCTGTCACCGGATGGCCCTTTGGGAAGTGTGGGTGACTCGCAGAGATTTCCATCTGGGGGGCAACACCCTAAGCCCTGGTTCCTTTTTCCTGCTCCACTCCAGAGCATTGGTGGAAGGAGACCGCTGGACATTCCACAGCCTTCCTGTAGGCCTCTTCAGCTTTGGCTTTGTTCTTTGCATTTTTGTTTTGTTTTTTGAGATGGAGTCTCACTCTGTTGCCCAGGCTGGAGTGCAGTGGCGCGATCTCGGCTCACTGCAACCTCCGCCTCCTGGGTTCAAGTGATTCTCCTGCCTCAGCCTCCCAAGGAGCTGGGACTACAGGCGCCCGCCACGACGCCCAGCTAATTTTTTGTATTTTTAGTAGAGATGGGGTTTCACCGTGTTAGCCAGGATGGTCCGACCTCCTGACCTCATGATCCGCTTGCCTCGGCCTCCCAAAGTGCTGGATTACAGGTGTGAGCCACCGCGCCCGACCCCGTTCTTTGCAGTTTCTAACACTTTTTTCTGATACTTGGAGCAATGAGAGTAGAGCCAGCAGCTTCATGCACTTGTACCAGGATGCTACAGAAATAAGCAAAAGAAGTGAGCTGGTGTGACTTGGGCAAGGACCTCCTGGTTAGCTGTAGGCTCATTTACAGAGACCTCAGAACACACTGGATCAAGCGAGGTGGCTACCTCTTTCCTTCACTTCGTGGCTGGGTGGTAGGGATGCGTGGGGGGAGTAGGCAGTGCCGTCCCATGATTGTCATCCAGGGCAGGACCCAGCCCCCGTCCGGCTGCTCTGCCACCTTCTGGGGGGCTATCCTCAGCTTCCCGATGGAAGCTGGTCCTCCAGCACCCGGTCTTCATTCCAGCCTGCTGGAAGAGGGTAAGAGAGGAAGGGGAGGGAGAGCAATTTCCTTTAAGGAAGTGAAGTGGAAGTCACGTGTGTCATTTCCGCTCATATTCCATCGCCTCAGACTTCACCATGTGGCCACACCTGGCTGCAAGGTATCCTGGGAAGTATGGTCTCTGGCTGGGTGACCACGTGTCCCTTAACTAAAAGGAAGTGGAGGATGGATATTGGTGACAGGTAGCTTCTCTGCTACCGTGCCTCAGTTCTTCCATCTACAGATCAGTGTCCACAGGATCACCAACCATCCCGGCAGCTCTAGTCTCAGTGACTTCGTTTGTGAAATGGAAATAACAAAAGTACCAACCTCAGTGACACACAGGAGAGGACTTTGCATGGGGCCCACACACAGTCAGGTACTCAAATAACAGCTGCTCTTATGGCCGTTTTCATTCAGCCAATCAGCAAATAGGTTTAGAGCACCTGCTAAGGCCCAGGAGCATTCAAGCTGCTGGGGATTCAGCAGAGATCAAACCAGACCAAAGCCCCAGTTCTCGGAGCTCAGCTTCTCGTGGGGTGACAGAGGGGCACACGTGGGGAGAACTGTCTCCTCCCCTCTTGCCTGGCTCTCACTGCTACCACACATGGGATTTCCAAGTCAGAACTCTTTGCAGGAATTGCCCAGATGGTCTCTTGCAGGAAGTCAGAGAGCCTAAATGAGATTCATTTCTGCCCCAACTTATAATTTATGAAAGCAACTTCATAAACACCAGGTAGTGTCCCATTTGTTACTCATTTAATAAGATTATTATTTCCTCCATTCTTTTTATGAGGGGTTTTCTTATTGATTGTAGCAAGTGGAAGTAGGTGTAGGGAGATAAGTTGTTATGGTGTCTTCAAAAATAAAAACTAACAAATAAGCTGAGTGCAGTGGTCCATGCCTGTTGTCCCAGCTGCTGGGGAGCCTGAGGCAGGAGGATTACTTGAGCCCAGGAGTTTGAGTCCAGCAGTCTGGGTAACATGGTGAGACCCTCATCTCTAAAAATAAAAACAAAACAAACATTGAGATCATTCGGCGGGTATTTCTGAAGCCCTGTCTCATGCTAGTTTGAATGCTAAATGATGGAAATACAGTGGAGACCACCATAGAGTTCCTGACCTCAAGGCACTCACTCTAGAGGGGAATGTACACCAGCAATTATAATATAGGGCTGTGAGAGGTTAGAATGGGTTCTATGGAAGCAGGAGGAAGAGGTACCTGAGCCACTTGCGGAGCAGGATCAGGGAAGGCTTCCTGGAGGAAATGAAATTATCACCAAACAAATCATCACTGTGACCACCTACCTTCATGATCACCATCATCACCATTGATGTCATCGTCATCATGCTCACTGTCATCAACATCACTATCTCCTTTACCATCATTGCCATCATCATGCTGTCATCATGACTGTCCTGTCATCTTCACTGTCCTCATCATCATCACCACCTGCACCATCACCATCATCACCATCATTGCTGTCATCATCACCATTATTGTCACCATCATCATCATCACTTCCCACCTCCTTCTCAATATCACCATCAGCTTCACCGTCACCATCAACATCATTGTCATCAGTACCGCCACCAGCATCATGGCAGCTAGCATGCTTGGCCACCTTCTATGTGCCTGGCACCATGCAAAGCTCCTTGCACACATTGTCTCATTTAATTTCCGCCATGACCCTATGAAGCCAAGTTGTTATTCTCATTCTAGAGGTGAAGAAAATGAGGCTGCTAAAGGTTACACAGTTTGACCAAGGTCACAGGGTGAGTTTCTCAGTGTTAGACTCAGGATTCAAGTTCAGACTGCCTGTTCTGGAACCTTGTTTTGCCAACCATGCTAGAAGGATGAGTGGGAGGTGGCTAGGTGGGCTGGGGTCTGACAAGGAGCCAGGAGCATTCCGGGGAGAGGAGATGCAGGCACAGGGCCACAGAGAGACAGAGAGCTGGGGGCATTTGAGGATCCAAAGAGGCTGTGTGGCCAGAGTGCTGCGTGTAAGAGGTGAGAGATGAAGCTTGAGGGTAGGGAAAGATCTGATCCTGCAAGCCCTCATTGGCCTTTTCTAGTTTTGGACTTCATCTTGATGACAACAGGAAGACCGTATTGAAAGGTTTTAAGTGGGAGGGGACGTGATTGGCTTGTGCTGTAGGAAGATCACTCTGGTCACCCAGTGGGCAGTGGAGCTGAGAAGGGGGAGACTGAGGCAGGGAGACATCATTTGGTGGAGGAGTTTGAAGCATTCATTGCTCCCACATACCAGAGTCCTGGGATCCTTAGACATCCTCAGAGGTCCCTCCAGGTGCTCTTCTCCACAATTACCCAGAGGATTGAATCAAGCTGAGAGTTCTCAGCTCTCTTTTCTCAAGGCAGCTGCTCATCCTTTGTTTGGAACCCTGGGCCTGTGCCGATTTGCCCAGTAGCTTTCGAGAATGGCTTTCACATAAAGCCAGACTTGTGCTTTCTAAACAGTTGACCCTGTGTGAGGGCTGTGACCTTGCAGAACACAAAATAGGAGAGGTTAGATCTGAGTCCTCCCCTGAGCGCTCCGGGCATCCTGCCCCCAGGGAGGCTGTGGTCTACCCAAGAGCAGATGTAGAAACCCCAATTTGACCAGGAGGCTGAATGGAGCCACTTTGTCCCATGCTCCCCACTGCTGTCCTTCCTCCCCAGAGGCAGGAACGAGGCTGCCACATCCAGAGCTGAGGAGCATACTGCTGTGCTGGAAGGAGTAGGCCAGAACCCCAGCTCACCAAGCTGGCATTGGTGGTGCACGAGCCACCCAGTGGGGACAGGCAGGGGGCAGGAGGCAGGAGACAGGGGACCAGCTCCCAACGGCCATACCAAGGTACTTCTGTGGGTGCCCAGTGGGCGTCCATCTGCAAGTTGGCTTCAAGGGTCTTTTGGCCACCTCTTCCATGACTTGGAATTTCTTATTGTCCTGCTCTTAAAGATTTTGAAGATCCCTAGTAAGTGGGGATCAGGAGTTCTGGGTTCTGGGGGTGGCTTTATTACCAGCTCACTGGGTAGGGTTGGGCCAGTCCTTTCCCCTCTCTGGGCCTCAGACTCCTTATGAAACAAGGGATTGGCCTTAGGTGTCCTCTGAGGTCCCTCCCAAGCGAGCTGCTCTATGTTGTCTGGAGCTCCTAGCACCCCAATGACACACACCAAAAAGTTGCCACAGACAGATGGGTGGATGGGCTCTGAGTCCCACCTCCACCCGCTCCTGGGTGGGTTGTTCATTTGAGGACTGAGACCCCAGGGCAGACCCGGAAGCCTGGAACACGTTCACATGCCACAGATGGAGGATTTTTCTGCTTCAATTATCTTCTTTGCAGGTTTTGGGTTTTCAGACAGGGCTGGCAGCTTGACTGAGCCACAGTAACCATTTCCTAGCTGGCTGGAAGCATGCATGGAGGACCTCAGGGTTCAATCTGTTGTTCTCCTTCCAGTATCAAGAGTCTGAACGATTCCAAATACAGAGAAACAACCTCTCTCCGGGTTGCTTGTGGCCAGCCATCATGAAACCCTCGCACCTGTTCACTCTGCAAAGCGTGGTGTCTGAACTATTTAAACGGTTGGGTTTACTGATTAATTTCTCCTCAGCCTCATGCCTGGATCTTGGGTGGCCGCCATCGGAGTGCTGGTGACTAATATGGAGGCAGGACCCCCAGCTTAGGGTACAGAGTCTCCTGTGATGTGGAGAGCTGAGAAGACCAGGTATGAGGAGCCTAATTTGTGCTCTAGCCTTATTATTAAGTTAAGGGCGCCGGGCGTGGTGGCTCACACCTGTAATCCCAGCACTTTGGGAGGCCGAGGCTGGTGGATCACCCGAGTTCAGGAGTTCGAGACCAGACTGACCAACATGGTGAAACCCCGTCTCTACTAAAAATACAAAAAAGTTAGCCAGGCGTGGTGGAGGGCACCTGTAGTCCCAGCTACTCGGGAGGCCGAGACAGGAGAATTGCTTGAACCCAGGAGGCGGAGGTTGCAGTGAGCTGAGATCATGCCACTGTACTCTAGCCTGGGTGGCAGAGCAAGACTCCATCTCAAAAAAAAAAAAAAAAAATAGTTAAGGACATATGTTTTGGCTC
This sequence comes from Symphalangus syndactylus, assembly GCF_028878055.3. Classification (NCBI taxonomy): domain Eukaryota; kingdom Metazoa; phylum Chordata; class Mammalia; order Primates; family Hylobatidae; genus Symphalangus; species Symphalangus syndactylus. The sequence continues at coordinate 59,238,031 of NC_072442.2, read as the reverse complement.
TTTTCCAATTTCTACTTTTTATACCTCGATAAATACATTGGAGCAATGTCCTGGGTGACAATTTCTTGTTGATAATGCGTAAGTTTTGCCAGAAGACTCTCAGATGTTCCCTGTTCTCTGCCCCTGGTGGGCTTTTCACTGCTGGGTGGAACCTAAATGTTCATTGTCCCTTCTGAGAACACCTGCTCTGTGCTTCCCCTGCCTGCAAAGACCACCTTGAATGTGATGGGTGCTTTCGGACACTCAGGGCCCTTCTACCTCTGCTCACCCCAAATACCACGGCACTGGAGACAAAGCTTTTCGTTCGCAGCTGCAGCCGCTTGCCTGTGATCATCTTTTTCCAGCTGGGGGTTTCATCTCTCTTTTACAACCTGGCTCCTGCTACCAACCTCCTGCAGTTTCTGGCGGGGACTTGTTCGAGTGGCCAAACAAACTTTTTTTTTTTTTTTTTTAACACTAACAAGCTATCTGGACACAGTAGGGTAGTTACTAAGCAAAATTATCACTGCTCCCTTCTATGCCCCAGAAGTCCTGAAGCCCACATGCCTGTCTATCCTTTTGAGGCCAAAGGGAGAGATGGGCATTTGAGGACATGGCAGGAGAGGCTGAGGCTGGAGGACAGGCTGTGGGTATGTGAGCGGGGAATGGTGGTGACACCTGTCTCCTCCCAACTTCTGGCATTGATCATCTTTTGGTAGGAGCTGGGCTACCAAACTCTTCATCTTTCTTTTTTTTTTTTTTTGAGATGGAGTCTCACTCTGTCACCAGGCTGGAGTGCAGTGGCATGATCTCAGCTCACTGCAACCTCTGCCTCCTGGGTTCAAGCGATTCTCCTGCCTCAGCCTCCCGAGTAGCTGGGTCTACAGGCATGCACCACCATGCCTGGCTAATTTTTGTATTTTTAGTAGAAATGGGGTTTCACCGTGTTGGCCAGAATAGTCTTGATCTCTTGACCTCGTGATCCGCCTGCCTCGGCCTCCCAGAGTGCTGGGATTACAGGTGTGAGCCACCGCGCCTGGCCTAACTCCTTATCTTTCTTACTTCCCAAAGCAGGTAAGGACTCTCTGTGACTCACTGAGCAAGAAAGTCATGGATGTTTCTGGTCATTTAGGAGCAGAAAGAGGGGGATACCGATGCTGGTTTATAAAGGCTGAGAGTGCAGGAGGCAGCCACTCAGGAGACCTTGCTAAGGCTGGCTTCCTGCTGCCTGTCTTCTCTGGCCATTTCTCTGCTTGGGTACAGAAACCAGGCCAAGTGCCTGGGGAACATTTAGCTTTTTGTTGTGAGAAGGGAAGAATTAGAAAGTCAAATGCTCCTATGGACTGGGAGCCAAGAGAAGGGGGCAGGGAGGCTGGCAGGGCCTTGAGGAGGCTTGGCCACTCTGAGGGTGGGTGCCCATCTAAGGCAAGCCTGGAGCTGGGTGGGCAAGAGCCAGGCAGCCCCGCTACTCTTTTCCATGTCCTCCCCTCCATCGGGACCCTCAGCCTGGGCCCAGCAGGGAAGCCCAGGGCGTGTGAAGCCGACCAAAGGGAGATGGATTGAAAAACAGCCAGCTGAGGAGGGCACTGGCTGCCAGGCGGAGGAGTCGGCAGTGCCAAGTGCAAGGTCTCTGGAGAGCTGCTTATGTCTCACTGCCTACAATAACACCTCATTTATTTGGCATTATCAGAGAATGAGCTGTTTCCCTTAAGTGACTTTTCCTCCCCCAAACTTTAAAAATGGAAACGTTTTATGTGTCAAACTTTTTATTATTATTTAATTGTGGTAAAATATACATAACATAAAATATACCAACTAAACCATTTTTTCTCTATTTTTTAGAGACAGGGTCTCGCCCTCTCCCCCAGACTGGAGTGTAGAATCATAGCTCACTGCAGCCTCAAAACACTTAGGTTCAAGGGATCCTTCTGTTCAGCTTCCCCAGTAGCTGGAACTACAGGCTCAAGCCACAGTGTCTGACCAAAGTTAAACTGGATCCTACGTTTAAACCCCCGCCTTTTTAATTTTTTTTTTTTGAGACGGAGTTTCTCTCTTATTGCCCAGGCTGGAGTGTGATGGCATGATGTCGGCTCACTGCAACTTCTGCCTCATGGGTTCGAGTGATTCTCCTGCCTCAGCCTCCCGGGTAGCTGGGATTACAGGCATGCACCACCATGCCCAGCTGATTTTGTATGTTTAGTAGAGACGGGGTTTCTCCATGTTGGTCAGGCTGGTCTCGAACTCCCGACCTCAGGTGATCTGCCTGCCTCGGCCTCCCAAAGTGCTGGGATTACAGGTATGAGCCACTGCGCCCGGCCTGTTTAACCACTTTTATGTGTACAGTTCAATGGCATGAAGTACATTCACCATCATCACCATCCATCTCCAGAACTTTTTCATCTTCCTAAATTGAAACTCTATACCCCTCAAACAACTTCTTCCTGCCCCAGACTCTGGAAACCTCTAATCTGCTTTGTCTCTAGGAATCTGACTACTCTAGCTCCCTCATATCAGTGGAATCATACAGTACTTGTCCTTTGGTGACTCCTGGGTTCAAGCGATTCTCCTGCCTCAGCCTCCTGAATACCTGGGATTACAGGCGTGCACCACCACGCCCGGCTAATTTTTGTATTTTTAGTAGAGACGGGGTTTCACCATGTTGGCCAGGCTGGTCTCAAACTCCCGACCTCAAGTGATCTGCCTGCCTTGGCCTCCCAAAATACTGGGAGTACAGGCATGAGCCACTGCACCTGGCAACTGGCTTATTTCATTTAGTATCATGTCACCATGGTTCACCCAAGTTGTGTAAATGTGTCAGAATATCCTTCCTTTTTAAGACTGAGTAATACTCCATTATATGGATAAGCCACATTTTCTTTTCTTCTCTCTCTTTTTTTTTTTTTTTTTTTTGAGACGGGGTCTCACTCCATCTCTACCTCCCAGATTCAAGCGATTCTCATGTCTCAGCCTCCCAAGTAGCTGGTATTATAGGCGCAAACCACCACGCCCGGCTGATTTTTGTAATTTTTTAGTAGAGACAGGGTTTCACGATGTTGGCCAGGCTGGTCTGAAACTCCTGGCATCCAGTGATCCACCCAGCTTTGGCCTCCCAAAATGTTGGGATTACAGATGTGAGCCACGGCACACAGGCTGGATAGGTCAAATTGTTTTTGAGACAGGGTATCACTCCGTGGCCCAGGCTGGAGTGTGGTGGTGTGATGTCAGCTCACTGCAACCTCTGTGTCCTGGGTTCAAGTGATTCTCATGCCTCAGCCACCCATAACTGGGATTACAGGTGCACACCACTATGTTTGGCTAATTTTTGTATTTTTTTTTTTTTTTTTTTTTGAGACAGATTCTTGCTCTGTCGCCCAGGCTGGAGTGCAGTGGCGTGATCTCAGCTCACTGCAAGCTCCGCCTCCTGGGTTCACGCCATTCTCCTGCCTCAGCCTCCTGAGTAGCTGGGACTACAGGCGCCCGCCACCACGCCTGGCTAATTTTTTGTATTTTTAGTAGAGATGGGGTTTCACCGCGTTAGCCAGGATGGTCTAGATCTCCTGCCTTTGTGATCCGCCTGCCTCGGCCTCCCAAAGTGCTGAGATTACAGGCGTGAGCCACTGCGCCCAGCCAAATCTTTATAATATTGAATCTTCTCGTATGAAACTTTGATATGTCCATCAGGTATCCGCCTGGTTTCCTCATCCAGGCCCCTTAATGTTTCTTAAGTTTATACGTGGACATTTTGATTTGTTTGTAGCATGGTGAATAGTGTCATTTTCCAGTACATTTAAGTCTTCTATACGTATTGGCAAATTGCTTGTCAGATAAGTTTTACTTATTTGTATTTTCATCAGCAGCATCAAAGACTGGCAGTTTCTCTATAACCTCACTGAGGCTGTGTATTGTCCTTTATGAAATCTTTGCTAAATTGAATGGTAAGAAATAGCATATTGAAGACAGGCAAGGTGGCTCACACCTGTAATCCCAGCCCTTTGGAAGACTGAGGCGGGCGGATCATGAGGTCAGGAGTTCGAGACCGGCCTGGCCAACATGGTGAACCCCATCTCTACTACAAATACAAAAATTAGCCAGGCATGGTGGCACATGCCTGTAATCCCAGCTACTGAGGAGGCTGAGGCAGGAGAATCTCTTGAACCTGGGAAGCAGAGGTTGCAGTGAGCTGAGATCACGCCACTGCACTTCAGCCTGTGCAACAGAGCAAGGCTCTGTCTCAAAAAAAAAAAAAAAAAGAAATAGCATATTAAGTTTTAAAAGTATGCGTTTCTTTGAACATTTAAAATAATATGTCTGTTAGCCACTTGTGTTCCTTTTTTTGGGAATTGCTTATTCAGAACCTTTGTGTATTTTTTCCATTGAGGGATGAATATTTTGTTACTCATTTGTGAGCATTCTTTGAATATTCAGGATGTAAATTATTTGTTATTTCAATTGCAAACAGTCTTCCCAAGTTTGTCCCTTGCCTCTCAGTTTTGCTTCTGGTGCTCGTTCATGTAGAAAAATGCTTTTTACTTTTATATAAGTATTTTATTTTTAACTTCTGCCTTTGGTGTCATTTCTGTAAGAGGTTATAAGGTATTCATCTACTTTTTAGTGTATTCTAGCACTTTCATAGCTTAATTTTTTATACTTAAATCTTGAATCCATTCCTAAAATGATCTGATGTAAGGTAAAGAATCCAACCTTACACTTTGCTCGTGTGGCCCTTTCCCTAACACATTTGAAATGCTCCTTTGCCATGTGTTAATTCTCATTGGTCTGTTTGTTAATTCTCTTTGGTCTGTTTCTGGAGTTCTTTCTGTCCAATGATACACATCTGTGTTCTTTTGCCAGTGCCACACTGTTTTAATATTTTAATTATTTTAGGGCATGAATCCCATGATTACAAAATTCCTTGGCTGGTCTTTTGCATTTTGTTTCCAAATGAACTTTAGACTGATTTGATCAACTTAAAAAATAATTCTTCTGTGTTTCTGATTGAAATGGCATTGACTTTGCAGATAAATGTGGAGGGAATGAGAATCTTTACAATTTTTTTTTCTTTTTTTTTTTTTTGAGATGGAGTCTCACTCTGTCGCCCAAGCTGGAGTGCAATGGCGTGATCTCAGCTCACTTCAACCTCCGCCTCCCGGGTTCAAGCGATTCTCCTGCCTCAGCCTCCCGAGTAGCTAAGATCACAGGCGTGTGTCACCACACCTGATTTTTGTATTTTTTAGTAGAGATGGGTTTAACCATGTTGGTCAGGCTGGTCTCGAACGCCTGACCTCAGGTGATCTGCCCACCTCGGCCTCCCAAAATGCTGGGATTACAGGTGTGAGCCACTGCGCCCAGCCAAATCTTTATAATATTGAATCTTCTCGTATGAAACTTTGATATGTCCATCAGGTATCCGCCTGGTTTCCTCATCCAGGCCCCTTAATGTTTCTTAAGTTTATACGTGGACATTTTGATTTGTTTGTAGCATGGTGAATAGTGTCATTTTCCAGTACATTTTCCAATTGTTTGCTGTTGTATATATGAAAGAAATGGGCTTTTATGTATTTATTCAGTGACTGGCCTGGTCACTGAATAGGGGCTGTCGTCCTGGGTTTTACGGGTAGACCATTTTTTTTTTTTTTTGAGACGGAGTCTTGCTCTGTCACCCAGGCTGGAGTGCAGTGGCACAATCTCAGCTCACTGCAAACTCTGCCTCCTGGGTTCACACCATTCTCCTGCCTCAGCCTCGTTAGTAGCTGGGACTACAGGCGCCCACCACCACGTCTGACTAATTTTTTTGTATTTTTAGTAGAGACGGGGTTTCACCACATTAGCCAGGATGGTCTCCATCTCCTGACCTTGTGATCCGCCCACCTTGACTTCCCAAAGTGCTGGGATTACAGGCGTGAGCCACCGCACCCGGCCCACCATAGCATCTTTAATAACAATAATTCTGCCTTTTTCTTTTCTGCCATTCATTCTCTTTTCTTGTCTTCTTGCATTGGCTACACGATTCAGAACAATTCTAACTAGTAGGGATGATAATAGCAGGCATCTTTGTCTTAATTCTGACTTAAATGGGAATGTCTTTAGTGTTTCAAATTTCTCTGCTTAAGGAGTGTTAAATGCAACTGAATCTTATTTTGATGTTTCACAGTCATTGGTAATACGTAATTGAAAAACATTCTGTCATACAGTCATAGCATCAGCAATCAGTGGAGCTTACTTACCTGTTTTACTTGCAGGTTCCAAGTTTTATTTTTCTCAGTCACACTCTCTCTTTTGCACTGCTGACTCACTGAGACTTTCCTTGTTTCTCTTCTCTTGCTCTATTGTTGGTAATTTCTGTTATTTTTCTCCTTTTTCATTTTATAAACCATTGTTTTAATTGAGGCCATAATTTGTGGACATGGAAAACATTTCAAATAGTACAAAAATAAGAAGTCAGAAGTCAGAAATTCAAACACTGCTGTAGGATGTGTTTCCCTCCTATGCCAACGCTTGTTCACCCTGGAAAATGTAACATTTTGTGTCCTTCTAGACCTGTTAAATGCAGTGTGCTTCTATTTGTGTTAAAAAATATGAAGATATGCTGGGCGCAGTGGCTCAAGGCTATAATCCCAGCACTTTGGGAGGCCGAGGTGGGCAAATCACGAGGTCGGGAGTGAAGACCAGCCTGGCCAACATGGTGAAACCTCATCTCTACTAAAAATACAAAAAAATTAGCCGGGTGTGTTGGCGTGTGCCTGTAATCCCAGCTACTTAGGAGGCTGAGGCAGGAGAATCGCTTGAACCCAGGAGGTGGAGGTTGCAGTGAGCCAAGATCATGCCACTGCACTCCAGTTTGGGCGACAGAGCGAGACTGCCTCAAAAAACAAAAAAAGAAAAACAAAGAAACCCCGAACAGACAAACAACAAAAAAATGAAGGTATATGTTCATATCTGTCCTGTACCAGAACACAAATAGAAAGCACACTATTCATGCAATTAAGTGCTTTTATCACTTAATATATCGTGGCAATCTTTCTAAATCAGCAGTGTGGATTCCTTAGTATGCCATTGAATGCATGTAACATAATTTATTGAAACAGTCCCCTATGTACCTAGGTTTCTCCAGATGTTCCAGCTGCAGTGAACATCCATGTAAATATAAGTCTTTGTTTTCCTTCGCGAATTTTCTGCTCCTAATTGACTTACTCTGACCTCCCCCGAGAAAGAGAAATAGATGAACTATTCAAAACTGAATGTAAACTAAGAATAAATAGGTTCTGAATGAGGATCAGATGATTCTATTGAGCAGAGTGAATGGGTTTTAGTCAAGGACTTCCTACCATTATCGTGACTGTAGAGTGGATGTTTTGCTCAATTCTTTATTGTCACCTGGCACCGTTTACTTCCAAGTTTGCTGGATAAATGATCCCTCCCATGCCCATTCCCAGACATAAGGTTGATGCCACCTGTTCCTGTGACCCTGATGCGCCGTATTTGTTACCTATTTAATTCTCAGTTTCATTATCAGTGTCCCATACAGGCTTATTCGCCTCACCTGGCAGTGCAGGGTCTCCAGCAATGCCTGCAGCCAGGTGTCCTGGGAGGCACCTGTGCAGTCTGGAGAGCGCTGTTCACAGTGAGCTGAACTGCAGGCCCTGGGAGGTAAGAGGGGACGAGTGAATGCCTTAAGGAGCCTGTGGAACAGGTCTTGCAGGATGGCTGGGAAGGGTCATTGCAGCATATCTGGCCTGTCTGATGCAGCAGGTGGAAACAGAGACTGCTGAAACCATGGCACTGGCGAGAACCTCATCTGTGAGGTTCCTGTGGTGTCAGACACAGCCAGAAGCTGTCTTCATATGATCCGGACTGGAGCAGGCTATGGGAGGATGCTGGGTGTTTCCAGCCACACCTGCATATGAAGAGAACAAGCACCCCCAGTAGCTGGGGTGTGGAGAAGAGAGAGGTTAGTGAGGTGCCGCTGGGAGTGTAAATCGTAGGGGAGATTATGGTTTTTAGGGAGATAAGCGATTTTTCTCTCACTTCTCCATTGGCCAGGACAACTTTTGTTTTTAACTTCTAATACTCATTTTCTTTCTGACTCCAAAAACAATGTGTATTAATTTTAGAAATTTAAGAAAATAGAGAAAAATAGAAAAATAGTAACCTGAAATCTTTCTTTCTAGGGAACACACTGGTAACATTGAGCATATATTCTTCTGGTGTATTTCCATTTTCGTTTTCCTTTGTACATGAATTTTTTAAATGAAATGGAAGTATGCTTTGCATATTGTTTTGTAACCTGGGCTTTTCATTTGCTATATGGGAAACACTTTGTCCATGTTGTTAAATATTCTATAACATTGTTTTAATAGTCTCATTGGCCGGGCACAGTGGCTCACATCTGTAATCCCAGCACTTTGGGAGGCTGAGGCGGGTGGATCACCTGAGGTCAGGATTTCGAGACCAGCCTGACTAACATGTTGAAATCCCGTCTCTACTAAATACAAAAAATTAGCTGGGTGTGATGGTGTACGCCTGTAATCCCAGCTACTCGGGAGGCTGAGGCAGGAGAATCACTTGAACCTGGGAGGCGGAGGTTGCAGTGAGCCCAGTTTGCACCATTGCACTCCAGCCTAGGCAACAAGAGCGAAACTCCGTCTAAAAAAATACAGTCTCATTGACTCTCACTTTATGAATATAGAGTAATTTATTTGACCAAACATGTTGTTAGAAACTTCAGCTATTTCCAGTTTTTTTCCTTCCTTCCCTCCCTCTCTTCCTTCCTACCTACCTATATACCTACCTACCTTCCTTCCTTCCTACCTAAAAAATTCTACAATTGAACATCATAGATACATATTTGTATAGTTTCATAATTTCCTCATAATAAATTCCTAGAGGTAAAATATCTGTTCAAAAGATAAGCATATTTTAAATTTAAATTTGTTCTCCAAAAAGATTAAAGCATTTATGTTTCTACCAGAAATATTATGAGAATGTCTTGAACTCTTTCTTACAATAGTTATTATTGTTTAAAGAAATCTTTACCTATGTAATAGGCAAAATAGTTGCTGCACATGTTATTTCAAAAAATTAAATCATCATTTTCTGAATTTAAAATAATATACATTTTTTAAATAAACAATGTGACAAAATATAGAAGAAAAATGTACTGAGTAATCCTTCCCACCTAGGAACAATGATAATTAACATTTTAAAAAATGTTTTTATTTTATTTTATTTTTAAATAGAGACAAGGTCTCACTGTGGTGCCCAGGCTGGTCTTGAACTTCTGAGCTCAAGTGATCCTCCCACCTTGGCCTCCCAAAGTGCTGGGAATACAGACATGAGCCACCACCCCCAGCCTCATTTACATTTTGATGGAAATTCTTCAAAACATCTTGCTTGATGTCTTGTATATGCTATGTGTATATGTGTGTGTGTATATATATATATATGTGCATAATTTTTGTATAATTTTGCATGCATTTTACTCTGTGTTGTTTGGTAACCTGCTTTTTCTGCTCAGCAATATGTCATGCATATCTTTATTTATTTATTTTTTTTGAGATGGAGTCTCACTCTGTTGCCCAGGCTGGAGTGCAGTGGCACGATCTCAGCTCACTCCAAGCTCCGCCTCCCGGGTTCAAGTGATTCTCCTGCCTCAGCCTTCCGAGTAGCTGGGACTACAAGCGTGTGCCACCATGCCCAGCCAAATTTTGTCTTTTTTTTTTTTAGTAGAGACGGGGTTTCACCATGTTGGCCAGGATGGTCTCGATCGCTTGATCTCGTGATCTGCCTGCCTTGGCCTCCCGAAGTGCTGGGATTCCAGGCATGAGCCACTACGCCCGACCTTATCTGCATATGCATATCTTATCTGGTCAGTAAGAACTATATCATGTGTATAGCACTACCTCATCTTTTTGAGGATTGCTAGAATTCATGTCAACAATCTCCTTTGTCTACCTTTTGATGCAAATCATTTTTTCCAATATGATGTTTGCCTTTTATTTCTATTTGTAGTTTTTTTTTTGTTGTTTTAATCAGATGGTTAGTTTTTATGTCATCCTGTCAGTTAGTATCTTTCTTCATGGGGTTTGCATTTGTTGTTCTGCTGCCAAACTGAAACTTTCTCCAGCCAATCTTCACTTTCCTGACCTCTTTGTTTTAGTTCATGCTGTTCCTCCCTTCCTGGAGGGCCTTCCCTACCAGTTTTCCAACCGTTGAGATCTCCTGCCTGTAGTTCAGAGTATCTCAAACTCCTCTTTCTCCGTGAAGTCGCCTTGATTCTCTATAACCCGACATTTTCTCTTTATTAAATTCATTATGTTCTGCCTGGATTATGTTAATACCTTATTTGTGGTGTTTATCACATTTCATCTTGTAGTTATGTTCATGTAGACTGTAAGCTTTCTGAGGGGTAGACCCATCTTCCACGTCTGTGACCCTAAGATTGTCTAATTCAATGCTTGTCATACAATAGGGCCTCAATAAACATTTGCTGGATTGAATCAAATTGGATTTAGGTGGACTAAAGGGTCCAGTCTAGTTCAGGGAGTTGATTTGTGAGACTCTTAAACAAGACCAGATGTGGGTTACTCTTTGTTCCTCTACTGACTGTGGAATTCCCCGTGTTGTCTGAGATGTGTGTCCCAAAGAGAAACTTGTTGTTCTGAAGAATTGCACACTTGTATTTATGGTATTGTTGGCTTTTTGTATCTGCCACTGTCAATCTTGTGACATCTGGCACTCTTGGCAGAAGTCCTGGTCCTTGGGACCCTGTTATGAGCAAACACAGTGATTGAGAAGCAGACCAACCAAGACTAATGCAGCCCAGGGCCCATGACAGCAACCTGGCCAGGTGAGTGGGGATTTTAGCCTTGTCTTATACAACACAGCACAAGCCAGGATTTCTTCCTAATCCCTGCCTTGCCTTCTTATTGGGGGATTGTGAACTGTGCCTAAAACATAAGAGGTGGCCCAGTGTGGTGGCTCACACCAGCACTTTGGGAGGCTGAAGCAGGAGGATTGCTTGAGGCCAGGAGTTTGAGAGCAGCCTGGGTGATATAGGGAGACCCCATCTCTACAAAAAATAAGAAATTTAGCCAGGTATGGTACTGTGTGCCTGTAGTTCCAGCTGCTGGGAGGCTGAGGCAGGAAGATTGCTTGAGCCCAGGAGTTGGAAGCTGCAGTGAGCTATGATTGCACCCATCACTGCACGCCAGCCTGGGCAACGAGAGAGACTGCGTCAACAAAACAAAACATAAGAGGAAATAATAAACATGATCCAGTGCTCCACTTCATTAATCATCAGGCAAATGCAAATTAGAGCCACAAGGCACTATCAGAGTGCCTAAAATGGGAAAAGACAAAGAATTTCAGGTGTTGATAAAATACTCTGCTGGCAGGAGTATAAACATTTCAAAAAACCAGTTTTGTGGCTGTAGTAGTCCATTCTCACATTGCTAATAAAGACATACCTGAGACTGGGTAATTTATAAAGGTAAGAGGCTTAATTAACTCACAGTTCAGCATGGCTGGGGAGGCCTCAGGAAACTTACAATCATGGCAGAAGGGGGAGCAAACGTGTCCTTCTTCACGTGGCGGCAGGAAGGAGAAGAATGAGTGCCTAGTGAAGGGGAAGCCCCTTAAAAAACCATCAGATCTCGTGAGAACTAACTCACTGTCACAAGAACAGGATGGGGGAAACTGCCCCCATGATTCAATTATCTCTACCTGGTCCTTCCCACAACATACGGATTATGGGAATGACAATTCAAGATGAGATCTGAGTGTGGACACAGCCAAACCATATCAGTGGTGTCTACTAAAGCTGACATGTGCCCATCTTATAACGCAGCAATTCCACTCCTGGGTATGTACCCATTGGTAATGTGTCCATATGTTTACCAAGAGACATGTGTTAGGATGTTCATTGTAACACTCCTATAATGGCCCCAAACTGGACACTGTTCATGAATGCCCATCAACAATAGAATAGAAAAGTAGCTTGTGATGTGTCATACAGTGGAATGCTATACAGGAATGAGTATGAATAGCCTATAACTACATGCAACAAGTGGCCAAAACTCAGAAACATAATGTTGAGTAAAAGAAGCCAGATGCATACTCTACAATTCCATTTATGTCAAGTGCAAAACCAGGCAAAGCTAATGTATGCTGTTGGCACTCACAATATTGGCTACCCTGGCTGGATGGAGGGTAGTCACTGTGGAGGAGGTGGCAGGAGGTGGCTTCTGATGGTGAGTGTGGGGGGATAATGTTCTGGTTCTTGGCCTGAGGCTGATTCACATGGATGTGTTCAGTTTGTGAAAATTCCATGAGCAGTATGCCTTGTGAGCAATTTTCTGACCAATTTTATATGTCAATAAAAAGCTAAAAAGTGATTGACAGGGTATATACTCAGAAGAATTGAAAGCTGGGACTGGAACAGATATTGTACCACCCATGTTCACAGCAGCATGATTCACAGGAGCCGAGAGGTGGAAGCAACCTAAATGTCCATGGATTGATGAATGAATGAACTAAATGTGGTTTATACATGTGATATGGTTTGGCTGTGTCCCAACCCAAGTTTCATCTTGAATTGTAGTTCCCATAATCCCCATGTGCGGTGGGAGAGACCAAGTGGGAGGTAATTGAATCATGGGAGAGGTTGCCTTCCTGCTGTTCTCGTGATAGTGAGTGAGTTCTCATGAGATCTGATGGTTTTATAAGGGGCTTTTCTCTCCCTTCAGTCTGTACTTCTCCTTGCTGCCACCGTGTGTTTGCTTCCCCTTCTGCCATGATTGTAAGTTTCCTGAGGCCTCGCCAGCCATGCTGAACTGTGAGTCAATTAAGTGTCTTTCCTTTATAAATTACCCAGTCTCGGGTATGTCTTTATTAGCAGCATGAGAATGGACTAATACAACATACAATGGGATATTATTCAGTCTTAAAAAGGTAGAAAATTCTCACACATGCTACAACTTGGATGAACCTTGAAGCCGTTATGCTTGGTGAAAAAAGCTAGACACAAAAGAACAAGTACTAGGCTGGGTGCTGTGGCTCAAGCCTGTAATCCCAGCACTTTGGGAGGCCAAGGTGGGTGGATCACCTGAGGTCGGGAGTTCAAGACCAGCCTGACCAACTTGGTGAAACTCCGTCTCTACTAAAAAAATACAAAAAATTAGCCAGGTGTGGTGGTGGACGCCTGTAGTCTCAGAGACTTGGGAGGCTGAGGCACGAGAATCGCTTGAACCCAGGAGGCAGAGGTTGCAGTGAGCCAAGTACTCCAGTATACTCCAGCCTGGGCAACAGAGAGACTCCATCTCAAAAAAAAAAAAAAAAAAAGACAAGTACTGTATGATTCCACTTATAGGACACACCTAGAGTAGTCCAGTTCATACAGACAGAAAGCAGAATGGTGGTTGCCCAAGGTTAGGGGAGTGGCAATGGGGAGTTAGTGTTTAATGGGTACAGAGTTTCAATTTGGGAAGATGAAAAAGTTCTGGAGATGGAGGTGGTGATGATTGTGCAACAATGTCAATGTACTTAACACCATAGAACTGTATACTTAAAAATGGTTAAGGTGGTAAATTTCTTGTGCATTTTACCATAATACAAAGATAGGTGAATGCAATAGATGATTGCAAATAATAACACAACATACACACAGACAGACACATGAGCAGAAGCAATGGGCCGTACAAAGCTTCCTGTGCTTTGGGGCCTGGGAAGGAGCCCAGCAGGGGAGCTGTGAGGGCAGAGCAGAGGGGGTCTGGAAAACGGGGAAAGGACCCAGCGTGACCTTGGAGGTAGCAATAGGGTCAGCCCTGCTGGGCACAAAGCTGACCTGCAGGCCCGACACATTTGAGGGTGCTCAGGCCAGCTGGCATGAAACCGCTCTCTCTTGCTGGCACGTCAAAGCCGAATGTCCAACACCACGACACCCTGGTCTGGCCTTTTTCTGAACTTGCACAGCTTTCCCGTCAGGTCCTGGAGACAGGGAGACTTTAGGCGAGGCAATTTGGCCCACGGAAGGGCAGGATTTCCCACGTGGGCTTTATTCTAGGGAGTGTGAGGTTGGCCACAGTCCTGACCTGACAGCCAGGGGCCTGCTGCTCATAGGACATTTCAGAGTCGGAGCCAGATTCCTTAACACTTACGAGGTGTTCCTGTGCCAGGCCGAGGCCCCTGTGATGGTGAGTGCCTCTGAGTGGGGCAGGGGTGGGTGACCCGTGGCTGCGTCTCACCGTGGGAGCAGGCTGCTGGCCATGTAGGGCCCGTGAGAGACCCGGCAGTCCAAGCACAGGTGTTTTGTTTTGAGCATCCATTTCAGAATGAAAAGACATGGTGTTAGCCCCCTGACCAGCAGGGACATTCCCAGACAAGCTGCCCTCTGACACCTGGCCTTTAGGAAGAGCCCCCAGGAAGACATCACTCCTGGGCGGGACTTCCAGGGCCAGCCCCCTTGGGTCAGCTTGGTCTGCTCTATCTGCCCAGTCCTAGGAAATCCAGCCGTTCTTCCCTTTGCATTGCCCCACCCCAGGGTTATTCGTTAGGTGGCCTGTCACCTCTCCGGGCCTTTTCTGAAGGTATCTGGAGCCTGGTGTGTGTGTGTGTGAATGGTGGCCTTAAAAGGCTTAGGAACATTTGGGGGCTGAGAAAAGAATGCTCCCAGCTGGCAGGTGGATGTAGGAGGCATTAATCCAGAATCATTTTTCCTGTGGAGACGGCTTTGTTATAAATCTATCAAAACGTGGGCGTTCTTCAGTGTTCATGATATTATCCCTGGCTCCTGTGGGGAGAGGGGTGGGAGTGAGCGCGCCTAGCTGAGAAACAGGATTTTCTCCTAAAAGATGTTTGGTTCCTTGAGATCTGTTCTCTCTCTCTCTCTGTCTGTCTCTCTCTCTGTCTGTCTCTCTCTCTGTCTCTGTCTCTGTCTCTCTCTCCTCCTTGACCTCACGCAGTTGGTAGTACACCCGATTTGTCGCTGGTTCTTTAGAACTGTGGGAATCCTCCCCTCCCCCAAATCCCCCAAATGTGCAGGTGAGCTGGATAAGTAGGCAGCCTGAAGACAGAGGGAGGTGGGTTGAAGGGAAGGAAGAGAAAATGAATGGTGAGCAGACACACCCTGGTATTCTGATTTAAAAAAAAAGAAATGCTAGCCTTGGGTGGGGATGGGGAGTGGGGAAACCAAGAGACCATCTGGACCAGCTACTCCCAAAGCTTGCCCCCCGCCCCCCCCAACCAGCAGTGTCAGTATCGCCTGGGAACTTATTAGTGATGCAAACTCCTGGGCCCCATCCCAGACCTGCTGAATCAGAATCTGCACATCAAAGTTGGAGAAGTGCTAAATAAACCACACTTCCTGGTCCAGAGATGGGAAGTGACTTGTCTGTGATCACACAGGTGGTTAATTGCAGAGAAGGACTTCCAGCCCACTGCCTCACCTGCCCTGCGGGTGAGATGGAGCAGTCGTACCTGACTCTTGGCACTCAGGGTTTGTGCCTTGGCAAATCTGGTTGTGTTTTGTATCTTGGGGGCAGAATTTTTGTGTGAGTTGTTATCACCCAAAGATGGTTGAAGTGTGAAGCTGTAGGCCTGCCTCGGAGTTAGCACAAGGAACGGAATATCCTACATGTAGTTTTGGTTCTGACCACTGATATGCCATCTGGCAAAATGGCATTTCCTTCCTTCCTTCCTTCCTTCCTTCCTTCCTTCCTTCCTTCCTTCCTTCCTTCCTTCCTTCCTTCCCTCCTTCCCTCCCTCCCTCCCTTCTTCCTTCCTTCCTTCCTTCCTTCTGTCTCACTCTGTCGTCCAGGCTGGAGTGCAGTGGTACCATCTCGGCTCACTGCAACCTCCACCTCCCGGGTTCAAGCAATTCTCCTGCCTCAGCCTCCCAAGTAGCTGGGAGTACAGGTGCCCACCACCATGCCTGGCTAATTTTTGTATTTTTAGTAGAGACGGGGTTTCACCATATTGGCCAGGCTGGTCTCGAACTCCTGACCTCAGGTGATCCACCCACCTTGGCCTCCCAAAGTGCTGGGATTACAGGTATGAGCCACTGCATTGGGCCCCAAAATGGCATTTCAAAACCTTTTGTTGTATTTTCATCGTCACCATCGTCATCATCATCACAGCACAGATCCTTTATTTTGCACTTACTGGGATCCATACCCTGTGCTAAACACTTAGGTTATTTCCTTTGTCACACCAACCACATACTGATCGCATTTAAAGCTGAGGAAACCGAGCAGCAGAAAGATAGTGTACTCGTGGCCCCTCATCTAGATAAAAGAAGGGGTGGAATTTGGGTCAAAGCCCAAACTGCAGAGAAGGACTTCCAGCCCACTGCCTCGCCTGCCTTGCGGGTGAGATGGAGCAGTCGTACCTGACTCTTGGCAGTCAGGGTTTGTGCCTTGGCGAATCTGGTTGTGTTTTGTATCTTGGGGGCAGAATTTTTGTGTGAGTTATTATCACCCAAAGATGGTTGACCCCAGCAGTACACTTATTTACACTTGCGGTATTAGGTAAAACTGTAGTACATTTTGTGTTTGTGACACTCTCCAACTCTATGATTCTGAGGCAGAAGTTATCCTTTAAGTGCCAAATTTGTTTAGCTGTTATTACCATATGTGAAACTGTTTGGAGATGTTTTGTAATCCCAACACTAATGTCTGTACCAATTTAATTTCCATATGCATTTTGTATTTTAATTGTATTTTAATTAAAGACTGAAATTAAAATTCTGTGCACCTCAGTCAGTTGAGAGAAAAGAATCTTAGATGCTCAGATAAAATGTGATTTATGCTGTTGCAAAAAATGTGAAAGACATGTGGGCACTTACTCCCCAGTTATGACTGTTTCCAGATTATACATTGTTAGAAAGAAAAAAAGATTGGGGGTACGGGAGAAACCCTGTGTGAAGGTGGAACCACCGAGTTGGAGCCCTGGCTCATTCAGCTGGAAATGGGATATGGAAGCCCGGGTTGTGGCTGACTTCTCGGAACTTCTCCACAGGCTGGGGACATTCTGGTAATTGTTTTATTGTATTTGTAGCCTACAGTGGGTGGTGGTCGGCAAACCATGGTCCATGGGCAGAATCTGGCTGGCCACCTACTTTGGTAAATAAAGTTTTATTGGCACACAGCCACACCCATTTGTTTAAGTACTGTTATGGCTGCTTTCGCACTGCAATGGTGGTATTGAGTCATTGTGACAAAAACTGCGTGGGCCAAAAAGCCCAAAATATTTACTATCTGGTCCTTTGCAGAAAAGAGTTTGCCAAACCCTGGCCTGATACCTTTTTGGACAACATTTCCTAAATTTTCTTTCTGCTGTATGTCATAAATGCTTGAAACCCATCTATTCACTGGCTCCCTCATTCATCAAATGTAGTTTGATCACAGTGGTAAGAAATCTTGTTTAGCTCAGGGGCTGTGGGCTCATGAGAAAGAAGAATGTAATCAAAGATTATAGGCTTGGCACAGAAAAACATTCAGTGAACTTGTGTAAGTTAGGGTTCTACAAATAACAGAATCCACTAATTCAAGGAGAAAGGGATTCATGCGAATTGGGATAACTCTCAGAATTGTTGGGAAGACTGAAGAAAAGGCTCTAGGCTGAGCTTTCAGGAACAAACTCACCAACCTGCTCCCCAAACAGATCACCAAGGCTGCTACCATCAGGAAGTCACAGAACCAGGCAGTGGGGCTGTTATCATGTAGCCAGCCACAGAACCATAGCTCTGGCACAATCCACCCCAGGAAGGGATGCCTCGTACCCTGGCCCTCTCCCTACTGCTTCACATCGAAGTCTAATCGGCAGAGCCGGAGTCACATGCAGAGGCTATTGTGAGGAAGTTTGGGGAGGGTTTTTGGCTTTCCCGCCTTTGGATGCTGATCAGATAATCCACAGACACCCCATGGTACAGGTCATTATATCCTGAAAGATAGAGTGTTCAACTCATTTACGGTTTATATTAAAATTTGAGAACTTAAAACATTATTCAGTAGACATAGCAAGTGAGACTGGTCCAGAATGCCCAGGAAAGCAGATCTGGGGTCGTATAGAAGGCATCTTCAGGTCCATCTCCAAATCCTGCCCACTCATCCTTCAAGGCTGTGGTGCTACCTCCTTCAGGAAGGTGTCCCAAGGCCAGCTGGTGGTCCTCTCTGTCCTCGGTATTGTTAGAACACTTTGTCTTATCTGCCCACTCTCCAGGAAGTTACAGTATTCTCCTTCACAGGATAGTTATATCTTTCTCTTCAATCTTTTTCTTTTTCTTTCTTTTTTTTTTTTTGAGATGGAGTCTCCCTCTGTTGCAAGTTCAGTGGCGCAATCTCGGCTCACTGCAACCTCCGTCTCCTGGATTCAAGCGATTCTCCTGCCTCAGCTTCCTGAGTAGCTGGGACTACAGGCATGCACCACCATCCCCGGCTAATTTTTGTATTTTTAGTAGAGACGGGGTTTCACCATGTTGGTCAGGCTGGTCTCGAACTCCTGACCTCATGATCCTCCCAACTTGGCCTCCCAAAGTGCAAGGATTACAGGCGTGAGCCACCACGCCTGGCCTGCAATGTTTTTCTTTTTGACCTTTTTTTAAAATAATAAGAGAACATTGCCAAGTTTGAAATACTTTTCATTTTCCTTTTTAATTCCATTCAATTTCTTTCTTCCCAGAAACATATAGTCAATTTGTTATCTTTCTCTGTTTTTCACTTTTATTACATGTATGCATCTTTGCACAATACAGAGTGTTGTCTATGAGTTACTTCATCCAAGATATTTTAGCAGATGTGCCAGTCCCTGACTTGCTGTGCTGTTAGATAGATCCATGTTACTACATAGAATTCCGTTTCATTCATTATAAGCAATATATGATTGCCATGCCATTGTATAAATAAGCTACAATGTATCCATTTTCTATCAATGGCCAGTCAGCTTTTCCCCAGTTTTTTCCTATTATAAACATTGTTGCAATAAGCAGCCTTGTCCATATCTCCTGGGGTTATGAATGAGATTTCTCAAGGGTAGATACCAAGAGGCATAAATTGGTGATTTCCAACTTTACTAGATATTGTCAAATTGCTTTCTGAGGTGATTGCAGCAATTCCCACCAGCTGTACGTGGAAATTTTCATCTGCCCATATTCTGGCTAACACTTGGTATTAGTATTGTCAGACTTGTGTATTTTTGCCATTCCAATGGTGTGTGGTTTAAATTTTCATTTGCATTGTTGATTTAATTTGCATATGTCTGATTATTGGTGAGGTTAAGCATCTTTTCATATGTTTATTGGCTATTTAGGTTTCCTTTGCTGTGACATGCATATTCATAGCTAGTGTGTGTCTTTTCTCTCGGGTTGTCTTTTTCTTATTTGTTGGAGTTCTTTGTATATTCTGGATACAAGTCCTTTGTTGTATGTGGTGCCATTATTTTCTCCCAGTCTGTTCCTGTCCTTTTCCCCTGCTGTCCTTTGTATCCTCTGACCTGACCTGATTTTTGCTTCATCAAATGCTTAAACGAGTGCAGAATGATGTTTCCCCACCAGGTGCAACCTGACTCAGAACCCAGGGTGTGTATC
Source organism: Symphalangus syndactylus (assembly GCF_028878055.3). NCBI lineage: Eukaryota > Metazoa > Chordata > Mammalia > Primates > Hylobatidae > Symphalangus > Symphalangus syndactylus. The sequence goes on along the minus strand of NC_072442.2, from coordinate 59,218,476 downwards.
TATGAGAAAACTTGACAACATCCCTTGAGGTACTGCCTGGTGAGGTCGGGTGAGCAGAATTTCTTCTCCTTCCCCTACCTCCTGACTCTTTTTTTTTTTGAGACAGAGTCTCACTCTGTCGTCTAGGCTGGAGTGCAGTGGTGCGATCTCGGCTCACTGCAACCTCTGCCTCCCAGTTTTAAACAATTCTCCTGCCTCAGCCTCCCGAGTAGCTGGAATTACGGGCACCTGCCACCACGCCTGGCTACTTTTTGTATTTTTAGTAGAAACGGGGTTTCACCATGTTGGCCAGGCTGGTCTTGAGCTCCTGACCTCAGGTGATCCACCTGCCTTGGCCTCCCAAAGTGCTGGGATTACAGGCCTGAGCCACTGCGCCCAGCCCCTCCTGCCTCTTTTCTATCTAGGTGTGCTAGCTTCCTAGGGCCATTCTAATGAGTTACCACAAACTGGGTGGCTTAATAATGCAGAAAGGTGTTTTCTCCTATTTCAGGAGGCCAGAAGTCCACAGTCAGGGTATCAGCAGAGCTGGTTTGCTCTGGAGGCTCTGAGGGAGAATCTGCTACATGCCTGTCTCCCAGTTTCTGATGGCTGCTGGCAACCCGTGGCATTCTTTACTTGTAGCCGTACCATTCCGGCCTCTGCCTCTCTGCCTCTGTCTTAACACGACTTTCTCCTCTGTGTGTGTCTTTCCCTTTTCTGCCACCCATTATTGGGTTTAGGGACCACCCTAAATTCAGGATGTTTTTTTTTTTTGAGATGGAGTCTCACTGTGTTGCTCAGGCTGGAGTGCTGTGGTGTGATCTCAGCTCACTGCAACCTCTGACTCCCTGGTTCAAGTGATTCTCCTGCTTCAGCCTCCCGAGTAGCTGGGAAGATTACAGGCACGCACCACTACACCTGGCTAATTTTTGTATTTTTAGTAGAGACGGAGTTTCACCATGTTGGCCAGGATGGTCTCGATCTCCTGATCTCGTGATCCGCCTGCCTCGGCCTCCCAAAGTGCTGGGATTACAGGCATGAGCCACCGCGCCCTGCCCAGGATGATCTTTTATCAAGATCCTTGACTTAATTACATCTGCAAAGATCCTATGTCCAAATAAGGTCACGTTTACAGGCAATCAGGTCATGGACATATCTTTTTGGGGGTCATTATTTGACCCACTAGACTAAGCAAATGCTATGAATTTCAGGGAATAGCTAGCCTAAAAGTGAAGTGTAGGTGTGTGTGGTGGTGGTGGTAGGAGAGGTGAAGGGGGTGTCAAGGAAGAAAAATGCATCTGGGAGAGGCAGTTTCTTCTGGGAGGCACAGTTCCCCCAGAGAGGAGAGGCAATGCGGCTGATTCTTAAACAACTTAGGGGGTTTAGAGGCACTGACTGCCCCTCTGCAATAAAAAATCTGGATATTTTTGACTCCCCCAAAACGTAACTACTAATAGCCTGTTGACAGGAAGGCTTACTGATAACATCGACAGTCAACACATATTTTGCATGTTATATGTATTATATACTGTATTCTTACAATAAAGTAAACTAGAGAAAAGAAAATGTTATTGAGAAAATAGTAAAGAAAATGTATTTACTATTCATTAAGTGGAAGTGGGTCATCATGAAGGTCTTCATCCTCATTGCCTTCATGTTGAATAGGCTGAGGGGGAGGAGGAAGAAGAGGGGTTGGTCTCACTGTCTCAGGGGTGGCAGAGGCGCCTGTAAGTGGACCCACACAATTCAAACCCATGTTGTTCAATGGTTAACTAAACATTTTAGTTGTCTATTGAACTAAAATTCAGTGGTCAACGGCCATTGTGGATTTGCACATTTTTCATCTATTTAGAGTCCCCAGAAGACAGATAGTGGGTGTTCAAGGAAGATGCCTCTTGGGTGAACAGGTACAAGCCAGCCAAAACCTAGCTGTGCCCATCCATCTGCCCCACTGCTGTGAAGCTGCGCCTGTGGCTGTATCCCCTGCAAGGGAGCCTCAGTGGGGCCAAGGACGGGACACTCTGTGAACAGCTGCTGTAGATCCTGCCTTTTTGAAGTTAAGTAAAGAGAAACCAAGTACATTTCTACAGTTATGGAATCCACAAATAATGAGGTTCAGCAATACTATTCTTTTCCTTCACCTATTCGTTACAATTTGTGTAACCCCAAAATAAATACTCAGGGCCCTTTCATGGTCATTCATGGTGGGCACAGAGAGGTGAAAAATTTGAGTTACCTGGTATGCATGTTCCCAGCGAGATTATTTCAGCTCTTATACTGTAAACAAGTGTCTTTTCGTTGTCTGCTCGGTGCCACGATTTTCACATTTTGATACTTCTTTTCTGGTGATTTTGCTGTTTAAAGTGTACCCCACCCCTCATGCCTGTAATCCCAGCACTTTGGGAGGCTGAGGCAGGCGGATCACGAGGTCAGGAGATCGAGACCATCCTGGCTAACATGGTGAAACTCCGTCTCTACTAAAAATACAAAAAATTAGCCAGGCGTGGTGGCGGGCAGAAGCTGAGGCAGGAGAATGGCGTGAACTCTGGGGGGTGGAGCCTGCAGTGAGCCGAGATCGCGCCACTGCACTCCAGCCTGGGTGACAGCGAGACTCCATCTCAAAAAAAAAAAAAAAAAATGCACCGCACCCCCTTCCACAGTACTAAAGTGCTGTCTAGCATCCCCAAGCTCAAGAAGACTGTGATTTGCTTTACGGAGAAAACATGTGTTAGATACGATTTGTTCAGGTGAGAAGTTGTATTGCTTTTGGCTGTAAGTTCAGTGCTGGTGAATCAGCGATATGTTTTGTATACAGAATTTTTTTTTTTTTTTGAGACAGAGTCTCACTCTGTCACCCAGGCTGGAGTGCAGTAGCGTGATCTTGGCTCAATTCAACCTCTGCCTCTCGGGTTCAAGTGATTCTCCTGCCTCAGCCTCCCGAGTAGCTGGGATTACAGGTGCTCGCCACCACACCCGGCTAATTTTTGTGTTTTTAATAGAGACACGGTTTCACTATCTTGGCCAGGCTGGTCTTGAACTCCTGACCTCGTGATCCACCCACCTCAGCCTCCCAAAATGCTGGGATTACAGGTGTGAGCCACTGGGCCTGTATACGGTATGGTTAAAGCAGAAACACATATAAAACAAGGGTACATACTGATCAGTTTGTGAAAATGTTGTGACTAAAGGCTCACAGGAACTTAACCTTGTATTTTCCCTGGGAGCAATGGTTCATTATTTGCTGACTATTCACGGCAACTTGATAGAATGTAACTACCACAGCTAATGAGCATCAGCTGTATCTGAAGGAGCCCACTTCTGAAAATGATTATACAGCAAGCTCCAGGAGAACATGTCAGGAGATCGGCACCCTCTGATTGCAGGAAGACACTTTTTTTGTGCAATCCAAGCAGACTTTGCTCAGGGGAGGACAGTCTGAGACTAGAAGGCAGCAGAATGAGATGGAAATAGAGATGTCATATAGGGAAAGAGTATAGGAAAAAGCCAACTGCAGAATCAAAATCCATATGGTACAGAGTAAGAGGCAGATTTTGTTCAAGGATGTTCACTTCAATGTTGTTTATAACAGCAAAAAAAAGATGTCCAACAATGGGAGATGAGCTAAATAAACTCTAATGTAGACATAAAATGAAATATATGTGATTCAGGCCAGGCACGGTGGCTCACACCTGTAATCCCAGCACTTTGGGAGGCTGAGGCAGGCGGATCACTTGAGGTCAGGAGTTTGAGACTAGCCTGGCCAACATAGTAAAACCCGTCTCTACTAAAAATACAAAAATTAGCCGGGCATGGTGTTGTGTGCCTGTGATCCCAGCTACTCGGGAGGCTGAGGCAGGAGAATTGCTTGAACCTGGGAGGCCGAGATCACGCCACTGCACTCCAGCCTGGGTGACACAGCGAGACTCCATCTCAAAAAAAAAAAACAAAAAATATATATATACACATATATATGTATTATATATGTGTATATATGTATATATGTGTATATATATATGATTCAGCTATTCAGATATTATGTATTATTTATTGACTTAAAAGGAGTAAGGGAAAAAAAGCAAGATTCAAGTGTAAGTATGACCAGTCTGATACTTTTAAAAAATGTGCATGTGCATACTTAGAAAAAGCTCTGCATGATTCTATTAACATATTTAGGGTGTATAAGGTATATAAAAGTTACTTTTAATTACAAAATACATCTATTTCTGTAGTGTTTGAATTTTTTGCAAAAAAATATATTGATGTTTTACTTGAGTTAAAAAAAAAAAAAAAAGATAAAAGTGGAGGCCGGGCACTGTGGCTCATGCCTATAATCCCACACTTTGGGAGGCCAAGGCAGGCGGATCACCTGAGGTCAGGAGCTTGAGACCAGCCTGGCCAACATGGCGAAACCCTGTCTCTACTAAAAGTACAAACATTAGCCGGGCGTGGTGGTGGACACCTGTAATCCTAGCTACTTGGGAGGCTAAGGCAGGGAGAATCGCTTGAACCCGGGAGGAGGAGGTTGCAGTGAGCTGAGATAGTGCCACTGCACTCTAGCCTAGGCAACAGAGCGAGACTGTGTCTCAAAAAAAATAATAACAATAAATAAATAAATAAAAGTGGGATGAAAGATGTTACCAGTGTAAATTGTTGGGCAGCACTTCTTCCTCTTTTCTCTCATAGCTCCTGGTTTTTGCTGACCTGCAGAGTTTATGAAACTGCTGTTCCCATCTGTCTGTTCATGTCTGTCTTTGGATTGTGAACCACCCAACGGTAGTCTGTATTTCTAGAACCTGACAAGGTGGGAGGCTTGTGTGAGATACTACCTGCATTTTTCTTGGGTGGATGAGTGGTAGGCTTGGAAGATGGGGCAGGGAGCTGGGGCGCCAAGGCCGGGGGTGCAGTAGAAAGTTCTGCCCTGTGCAAACTCCTGTTCGTCAGTTCTTCTGTGACGGCTCCCCTCTCCTTCTGCCTCAGCTCCTTGAGGGAAAGGACTGTGTAAGTGGGTGAATGCAAAACTAATGAACTTGAGCTCATTCATTTGGGTGGGCCAGACAGCACCTTAATACCCATTCAGTAAGTTCAAGCCTTTGAGAGAGACTTTTGAGTTCAAGGATGTTCAGCTCTTTGGGGTGAGCAAATAGGCAATGGAGGTGGTTTTGAGGTGTTCACCAAAGACCCACAATGCTGGCCTCAGCCTTGCATGCCTTTCCCAGGGTCTCCCGGGGATGCAGGCATCCTGCTCACCAGTTAAAGGCTTTCCTTCTCAGAGCTCATTGTCGGGAAGAGAAAGCTGGGCTCCTGGCTGGACCAGTGTCCTCATCCACGTGAGGTTCCTGGAGCTGGACAGATCCCGGCTGAAATCTGGAGAGGGATTTGATAAATGCTGTAAACCCTCCCACTGTGTGCACTGGAGTTAATTTAAAAACCAGCTTCACAAACACACTCAGAGGCCTCAGAAGGAAAGCAGAGGGCAGGCAAGAGCCGAGGTCTGTGCCCTGACTCATCCTTCCCCCCGGGGCGGGGACAAACGGCTCTGACATTTCCCGGGGCCGCAGCCCCCGGAGACAAACGAACGGATGGGCCGTGGCGGAGTCTCTGGAGGCGCCGGGGCAGCCTTGGATGGGGCTTGCTGCTCTTGGCCCGCCGTGCGCAGTGGAGGAGGGCCGGTGAGGCCGCAGCAGCCGCGTACTCGCCGTCTCCCAGGCCGTGGAGGAAGGGACTTCGTGTTTCTCCCTCTATGAACAGTCGGAGAATTTTCCTCTCATAAACAAAACAAACATGAGCCGAAGGGGCGGAGGCCCCAGGGGCAGGCTGGGTGGCCCTTTCCTTCAACCTCTCTGCATTTGTTTCTCCGGGGGCAGATTGTGGCAGCTTCTTAGAGCCCCAGAAAGCCGCCTGTGGGTGTCGTCATCTTGTTTGGTTAACCGAACACACTGCCTCTTGGTCCTGGCCAGGGCTCTGCTGTTCCTGGAGGAGCGGCTGTGGGCCAGCTAGACCCTTGTCCACAGAGGCGAGTGGCTCTGCAGAACATTCCACAGGGGTCACAGAGCAGGTGCCTCTTGGCATGGGCAGGCGGCGTGGTCGGGTAGGCAGAGCCCCCAGGAGGGTCAGGAAGCAGCCACGGAGTTTTGAGTCACCCACCCACCCACCCACCCACCAGCTTGCTGTGTGGCCTTCACCACGTCTTTCTCATCCCTGGGCCTTAGCCTCCCCATCTTTTGCTCCAGAAATCGAGCTGGGTGATTTCTGGAGTCTCTGCTAGCTGTTTGTTTTTGTGCCCCGGGGAGGGGCAGCTGTGATGGTGGAGGGCACCCTTCTGAGGCCCCCTCCTCTCCCAGCCCTCTCTCTCTTCCCACATCTCTCTGATTTCCCCTTATTTCACTGACAAAGCTTAAAATCCCAGGCCTTTTTGTAGATAGTGGGGCTGCGGAAGACGGTGCCTGCCTCGGCTTGAAAACCAGGCCCAGAAAACACTGCCATCCATCACGTTCTCATTGTCACCTAGGAAGGCCCCAGAAGGTCAGCTTCCAATTGCCTCTCAGTACAGAGCTCGTTTGTGTTGCTTGGGGACTGACTGTCTTTTCACAGAACTTGTGGGAAAATACCTCTTCTCTTCTCCAGAAAAGGTGATGAGAAAGGTATTATTTAGAAGGTAGACAGGAAGGAGAAAGGTGGAGGCATATTCCACTCTGTGGAAGGACGAGTATGGGATTGAAATATTTGTAAGCATGGAGCACATCCTATTAACAGTTGATGTCGGATATCTTGTCTGCTTTCAGGAAGGATTTGTGGCCGAGGTACAAGGGGTGGCTTTTGATATGAAAATGTGCATTGTAGCTCCCTGAATGAGGGGGATGGGAGAGGGCTGGGATGGCCCCACTGGGCGGGGAGGGGAGCCTCCGGGAGCGACACCCGGGGAAGCTGCGAGGCGTGAAAGGGTGCTTTTAGGAAAGTCTGGATCAGACATGATGTTATAGGAAAAAATGCAGCGTCTAAGGAAACAGCGCGTGAATAGAGAGAAAGCTGAGAGACAGGGCAGGGAGGCAGAGAGGACATAAAGCAGATTGGCATCGGCAGCCAGGGGAAGGAGCTGCCCGGTAGCAGGGCCGCAGACTGGAGGGAGGATGGCAGAGGACACTCTGCTTCCCAGGGAAGGGCCCAGCCTGGGGTGGAAACTTGCAGAATGGCTGATGACACCAGTAGTCAGGCTTGTGCTCCTCAGAAGCATGAGGACAGGTGGTTCGCAGGGTCACTGGCCCCGGGTCTGCACCTGGACCAGGTAAAGCGTTACCTCAAGAAGCTTTCATGTGGGCCAGGTGCGGTGGCTCACGCCTGTAATCCCAGTACTTTGGGAGGCCGAGGCGGGTGGATCACAAGGTAAGGAGTTCGAGACCAGCCTGGTCAATATGGTGAAACCCCTGTCTCTACTAAAAATATGAAAATTAGCCAGTTGTGGTGGTGCACACCTGTAGTCCCAGCTACTGGGGAGGCTAAGGCAGGAGAATCACCTGAACTCGGGAGGCGGAGGTTGCAGTGAGCCGAGATCACGCCATTGCACTCCCGCCTGCACAACAAGGGTAAAACTCTGTCTAAAAAACAAACAAACAAACAAGAAAAACAGTTCAGTGGTTTTCAGTATATTCAGAGTTGTACAACCATCACCATAATAGATTTTATCACCCCAAAATAAACGGCATACCCATCAGCACTCCGTCCCCATTTCCTTCCACCCACCCCCTTTCCAGCGCTGGGCAACCATTCCTCTACTTTCTGTCTGTCTGGATTTGCCTGTTTTAGGCATTTCATAGAAATGAAATCATATAATATGTGACCTTTTATGTGTGGCTTCTTTCCCGTGACATAATATTCTCTAGGTTTATCCAGTCTCAAGGATGTAGCATGTATCAGTACTTTATTCCTTTTCATTGCCGAGTAATATTCCATTGTAGAGATATATTGCATTTTGTTTATTCATTCACCGGGTAAGGGACATTTTAGTTATTTCCATTTCTTGGCCATTAAGAATGATACTTGCTATGAGTATTTGTGTGTGGACATGTGTTTTCATTTCTCTTGGGTATATGCCTAGAAGTGGAATAGCCAGGTCCTACCTAACTCTGTTTAACTTTCTGAGGAACTGCTGGACTGTTTTTCAAAGTGGCTGTAACCATCTTATGTTCCCACCAGCAATGTGTGCGGGTTCTAGTTTCTGCACATCCTTGCCATCACTTATTATTTGTGTTTTTAAAAATGTGTTTATTTATTTATTTTTCAGACAAAGCCTCACTCTTGTTCCTCAGGCTGGAGTGCAATGGTGCGATCTTGGCTCACTGCAACCTCGGCCTCCCGGGTTCAAGCAATTCTCCTGCCTCAGCCTCCTGAGTAGCTGGGATTACAGGCACACGCCACCACTCCCAGCTAATTTTTGTATTTTAAGTAGAGACAGGGTTTCACCATGTTGGCCAGGCTGGTCTCGAACTCCTGACCTTAGGTGACCCACCTGCCTCAGCCTCCCAAAGTGCTGGGATTACAGGTGTGAGCCACCGTGTCTGGCTTATTTATTTATTTATTTATTTATTAGAAACAAGGTCTCTGTCACCCAGACTAGAGTGCAGTGGTGCAGTCATGGCTCACTGCAGCCTCAAACTCCTGGGCGTAAATGATCCTCCTGCTTCAGCCTCTCAAGTAGTTCAGACTATAAACATGCTACACCACACCTGGCTAGGTTTTAAATTTTTTGTAGAGACAGTCTCACTATATTGCCCAGGCTGGTCTCGAACTCCTGGCCTCAAGCAATCTTTCTGCCCTGGTCTCCTAAAGTATTGGGATTAAAGGCATGAGCCACTGTGCCTGGCCTGGCCTTTTTTTATTTTAGCCGTCCTACTGAGTGTGATGTGGTGCTCACTGTGGTTTTGGTTTGCATTTCCCTGATGGCTAATGATGTTGAGCATCTTTTCACAGGCTTCCTAGCCATTTGTATACATTCTTTTGAGACGTAACTATACAGATCTTTTGCCCAGTTTTAACTGACAAGTTAGTTCTTAGAAGTGCTTATCTGGCTGGGCATAGTGGCTCACACCTGTAATCCCAGCACTTTGGGAGGCCGAGGCGGGCAGATCACGAGGTCAGGAGTTCGAGACCATCCTAGCTAACACGGTGAAACCCAGTCTCTATTAAAAATATATTAAAAAAAAAATTAACTGGGCATGGTGGTGGGCGCCTGTAGTCCCAGTTACTCGGGAGGATGAGGCACGAGAATGGCATGAACCCGGGAGGCAGAGCTTGCAGTGAGCCGAGATTATGCCACTGCACTCCAGCCTGGGTGGCAGAGTGAGACTCCGTCTCAAAAAAAAAAGTGCCTGGAAGGAGTGCCTTGCCCGTGGGAAATGCTGTGCAACTTACTATTAGGGAGAGTACCCAAGACTTGGCACATTGGGCTTCTCTCCCCCACGTTAAGGATTTTGGGGGCCCTGCATAAATGTCTAAGCGTGAGGGAACATGGTGACTTCACATTTTCTTTTGTTTTCTTCAAATAGTCCCCTACTTGGGGAGAGACTGGGATGGTTTCCCCCCACACAGGTCATACTCCCACCTGACCCCTTCTGATTTGATTTCCCCCAAGTCCCTATGGTGGGGTACACCTGCTGCCCACATCTGGCTGCCTTTGGTGATGACTTCAGTGCTGCCTAGTATCTGGATTCTGTTCATCTGCAAGCGCCCCCAAGAGGCTGCTGGTGGCAGTGTGGGTTGATGTGGGCAGAGTTGGTGGGGGCCCCAGAGAGTCTCCCCAGCCCCTTCCCAGCTTCATAGCGACGTGGTCTGGGGCTTACATTACCCCCATGTTGTTTTTGTACAGCAGGAAGCTGCTTGCTACCCAGGTGGCCATTCAGCTTCATATTAAGCTTTCCTTTCCATTTTCTTTTTACTTAAAAATACTCAGGTTTTCCCGAGAGTCACTTCAATTGTTGATGATTGAACTCAGCTCTGATTGGACTTCAGCATTTCAGGTAGATCTTTGGCTCTCCTGGAGAGAGAAGACCATCAGGGACCGCAAGGATTAAGCCTCAGGGTGAACATTATCCCAAGTGGTGGGACCAGGATGGAGGGCTGTCCCTGTCTCAATACAGGGCTGTGTGGTGTGAGGAAAAAGGAGGAAGCGGATGGCCCTGTCGATGGGGAGAGCTGGATGTCATCATTTAAAATCCCTGCAGCCGCTTGTTCATGAAACCCCTCACTGGGGATGAAACTCCCATTTCCTCCCAAAGGATAGTTTTCTCCTTCTTTTTCTAGAGGCCGTGTACATTCAGGTTCAAGTTCCTTGTGACTTTCACTTCTCTTCCCCATGACCCAGCACTTCCCCGGCCGCTCCCTCTCCTGGATGTGCGGGGGTAGCTGATTTTTCCTTCCACAGTATGATATCTGGCAATTGCACCTCATCCTATTTTTGCTCTTCTCCCCCATCTTCTCTGTTCATCCGTGCCTGCTCAATGCGTGCTTCCTGGGTGATTTTCCCCACTTAGCCCTGGTGCTCCTTTTCTCTCTGTGACCTCTTGGCAGTTCTGTGCATACGTAGGATTGTTATTATTCTGGCACTGTGATCACTGGTGCTCACTCACGGGCTCTCTGCAGAGGCCCCGCTGCCTCTCCCCACATTTTTTGTGCCTATGAGCCATGCAGCCATCCGTACCCCACTCCATAGGAATGTGGCCTGGAGCATACCCCACCTGGTCAGCTGGTCAGCTGCACTAAGGCCCTAGCCCAGGAGTGGCAGCTGTGGTCAGTAACATGTTTGTCCCTGAGTGGAGCTGAACTGACTCCTTGGATGCCACAGCTGCCCTCCCACTTCCAAAAAAGAGCCTCCCCACACACCCCCTTTTCTTCCCCAGGCAATCCCACACCTACTTCCTCGAATCAGTCCTCCTGTGACCTTTTCAGACCTCTCGTTATCTCAGCCACCTCCCCCAATACCCTCCAATCTGCCAATGTCCTTCTTGATACGGGAGAGCTGGAATATGATCTGGTCAGTGCAGAGGGGATAGTATCTTTCTCTGTATGCATTTGGGGTTCTAGGGAGTTAGTTTCTGAGTTACTCTTTTTTTTTTTTTTTGAGACGGAGTCTCGCTCCGTCGCCCAGGCTGGAGTGCAGTGGCGCAATCTCGGCTCATTGCAAGCTCCGCCTCCCGGGTTCACGCCATTCTCCTGCCTCAGCCTCTCCGAGTAGCTGGGGCTACAGGCACCCGCCACCACGCCCGGCTAATTTTTTGTATTTTTAAAGACGGGGTTTCACCGTGTTAGCCAGGATGGTCTCGACCTCATGATCCGCCCGCCTCGGCCTCCCAAAGTGCTGGGATTACAGGCGTGAGCCACCGCACCCGGCCGTCTGAGTTACATTTTTTGAAAGCAGCAACACTCCCCTAAACTCTAGAATCCTCTACAGTTTGGTTCATAACTAGCAAATGGTGACTTGAACGAGAGGTTTTGGGATTGGGGCAATGTCTTTATTTCCTGGTGCTACTCTTGACCAGACTAAAGGGGCGCTATGAAGTTTGACCTAGTGGAGGGTGGGTCTCAGGAAGCATTAAACACCAAGGAGTGGTTGGGTTGTTAGGCATCGCCCAGCCCCTCATCTTGTGCTTTTGTTTCTGCTTAAACTATGTTCTTATTGTATTTTTCATGTTGCAAAGGCAATATCTATTTGGTGTAGGAAAATTATAAGATATAGATTAGGACAAAAAGAAGAAAACGCAAGAAACAGTTTATCCCACCAGCCAGAGTGACCATGTTAATACCCTGTGGTGTGTCTGTTGCCTGGTGGACCTTTCCCTATTTGCATATGTTTCTACTATATGCAGTCATACTTCTTTTTACTTAATACATTGTTGCCATCTTTCCACTTTATTAAATAGTTGGCTTTGTAGTTTTGCATGGCTGCATAGTATTTGCATTGCATTTTGTGGGTGTACCATAACTCAGTTAATCAGGCATTTAAATTTGGACATTTTGCTGTTTTTCAGATTTTTTCCACTCTAAGCTTTGTTGGGCTGAGTGCTCTTTTAAGGTGATCTTTGTGCTATTCTCGGTGTCCCCTTAGGATAAATTCTTAGATGTGCAACTGTACATCTTCAAGGAACAAGCACATGTTTAAGACTTTTGATGCGTGTTGTATCTTGCTGTCCCCAAAATCATACCAGTTTATAGAGTGTGAATTTTTTTCTTTATTTCCTCAGGTATATTGCATATTAATTACTCTAAAAAAACTGTTGGCCAATTTGGAAGACAAAAAGTGATATTTGATTGTTTTCATTGATTTGTCTTTGATAATTAACAAGAAACGTTGAACATTTTTCACAAATTTATATTTTGTGAATCACCTATGGGGGCGTTAATAAGTTTTCCAAAAAAATGCACTCCTTACATATGAAAGACAGTAACTTTTTGTCCATCTTTTGTCCTACAGATATTTCTCCCAGGTTGTAATTGACTTTTTAAAATGTATGGTGCTTTTTGACACATAAAAGTTAAAGTTGTCATCTATCAGATACGTATTTTACAGTTTTACTTTCGGTATCATACTTCAGAAAGGCCTTCTTGATCCTAAGATTCCATAAATGTTTACTTACATTTTCTTCCAGTAATCTTTACGGTTTCACTTTTTACACGTAAATATCTCGGTACATGCTATGAAAGTCAAGTGTAACTATTGTTCTTCTCGGATGGTTAGCCAGTTGCTGCAGCACCACTTACTACCCAGTGTGTCATTTTCTCTCCATTTCCCCTCAACGCCCATTTTGGGTGGGTCTCATTTTGGACTTTCTGTTTGATTAAGTTTTCTCTTGGTTCCTATCACAGTTCCAATTCTTGTAGCCTCATGCTACATTTTAGGATGTCTGGAGGCTTTGTGAGTGGTAAAACACCATGAAAAATGTGAAGAGTTATTCATGTTGCTGTACCAGATCTTTGAAAACACTGGGAGTGCTTACTGTCCTGGCTGGTGAGAATAAGTCACCTGTTTTTTTTAGAGTTTTTCTTCAGGGATCCTGAGTACAGTGGCGCTGTCTTCTGAACCAGCAAATGCTCAGGTCTTCTTAGCAACCTTTGGCCTGTCCCCTGACCCCAACCGTCACGCAGTGCCTGCCACCTAGGAAAGGCTGGGTCTGCGTCACCAGGTCCCTCTCTGTTCCATGACCACATCTCATAATCACATCCATTTTTCTTAAAAATCAGCAGCCTCACTCTGCTGACTCATGTTCTCTGACTCCTAGACGCTTTTCTTCCATAATTGGGTGTGCCGGGCACAATCCTTGTTTTTTCCTTCCCGAGGTGGGGAATTCAGGGTGGAAATGTGGCAGGGGACGTGGGGCTTCCTTGCTCTGTCCCTGGGCTGTTGCCATGACAGTCGGTTGGACAGACATGTCGTGGTGTGCCCTCCTCCCTCCAGCTTCTCTCCGGATTCCACTTCCTGAACTCTGAGCGGGCCTGTGGGTGGGAAGCCAGCTGGGTGGTCTGCCCAGACTTCCAAGAGATGCTTGGCCACACCTTGTGCAGGGCCTAATATGGGCTTGGGCCACACTCAGACCACACTCAGCTGTGATTTCCTTTCCGACAGTGATGACGATGATGACAGTGATGAGGATGGGGGGCTCTGATGGTGAACTGGGAATCCTGCATAGGCCTCCTAGTGAGAAGTCACAGCTTAATTTACCGAGCACCTACCCACCGCATGCCATGTCATAGAGGATGACAGATGCTGTGGGGAGGTAAAAGGAACTGGTTTTGCAGTGCTTGTCCTTGCCTGGTCAGCCACGGCGGCAGAGTCAAGGGATTGAGCTCCCAAAACCCTGGGACATGACGGCATGGGTTTACACCCCGATCTGCCTCTGCTATGACAGTTGGATGGATTGCTTAGCTTCTGTGTGCCTCAGTTTCCTCATCTGTAATACGGGGATAATGCTTCATAGAGTCGACATGAGGATTAAATGAGTCGGCATCTGTGTGCATTTTACAGAGCCTGGCACATGCTACATGTTAGCAGTTACTCTTTGTTGTTGTTATTGTGTATGTGTGTTTCTTTTGTATACTTCTAGCACACAGGGAGCTTCATGAGGGCCTTTTATCCACCTTTTTTTTTTTTTTGAGACAGAGTCTCACTCTGTCACCCAGGCTGCAGTGCAGTGGCACAATCATGGCTCACTGCAGCATCAACCACATGGGCTCAAGCAATCCTCCCACCCCAGTCTCCTGAGTAGCTGGGACTACAGGTGCATGCCACCATGTTTGTCTAATTTTTTTTTTTTTTTTTTTGAGACGAAGTTTTGCTCTTGTTGCCCAGGCTGGAGTGCAGTGGCACGATCTCGGCTCACCACAACATCTGCCTCCAGGGTTCAAGCGATTCTCCTGCCTCAGCCTCCCAAATGGGTGGGATTACAGGTGTCCGCCACCATGCCCAGGTAATTTTTTGTATTTTCAGTAGAGATGGGGTTTCGCCATGTTGGGCAGGCTGGTCTCGAACTCCTGACCTCAGATGATCCTCCTGCCTAGGCCTCCCAAAGTGCTGGGATTACAGGCGTGAGCCACTGCACCTGGCTGATTGGCTAATTTAAAAAATTTTTTTTTGTAGAGATGGGTTCTCACCATGTTGCCCAGGCTGGAACCTATTTGAGGGTTATTTATTTATTTATTTAAGAGAGGAGGTCTCACTCTGTCACCCAGGCTATAGTGCAGTGGTGCAATCATAGCTCACTGCAGCTTCAAACTCCTGGGCTGAAGCAATCCCTCCACCTCGGCCTCCCAAAGTGTTGACATTACAGGTGTGAGCCACCATGCCCGGCTCTTTCATCTTTTTTTATACTCATGATCATGTGACCTTCTGCAGAGTGGATGTTCCATAAATGTGTATTAAGTGATGACACTGATACGGGATATTACCATCATTTACTGTGCTGGGCTCTTTATCACATTATCTGATTTAATGTTCACAGACTTTACATTAAATGTTTTGTCTGTTTTACAGATGAGAAACCTGAAGCTGAGGGAGCTTCAGGGACTTGTCAAAGGTTGTCTAGCTGACAAGGGGCAGGGCGAGGCATCGTCCCCAGCCAGCCTGATTGCAGAAGCAGACTCAGGATGGCCGAATGAAAGACGCATGGGGTGGAGACAAGAGAAATCCTTAATAAAGAATTAGAAAACAACATAGCACTTAATGAATTGAATTGGATCCTGAGCAGTGGGTGCCACAGACCTATGTCATTATCATTTGGTTTGCTAAGGAAATAAAAAGAGAGATAGGGCTGGGCGTGATGGCTCACGCCTGTAATCCCAGCACTGTGGGAGGCCGAGGCGGGTGGATCACCTGAGGTCAGGAGTTCGAGACCAGCCTGACCAACATGAAGAAACCCCGTCTCTACAAAAAATACAAAAAATTAGCTGGGCGTGGTTGCTCATGCCTGTAATCCCAGTTACTCCGGAGGCTGAGGCAGGAGAATCGCTTGAACCCAGGAGGCGGAGGTTGCGGTGAGCCGAGATCATGCCATTGCACTCCAGCCTGGGTGACAAGAGCAAAACTCCATCTCAAGAAAAAAAAAAGGGAGAGAGAGAGAGAGATAAAGGGTATGGAAAGTGCTGGGCACATCAAAGGCGTTTGAATGCTGCATTTGGTCTCCCCAGGCTGGTGCTCCTGCCTGGCCCCTTCTGCCCTGGCTCAGTGTGGCTGGCAGCTGTTGGGGAAAGGTTCTGGAAGAATCAGGGGTTGGAGTTCAGCTCTGATGATGGGTAGGAGGGCTGTGGCTAAAGAGGAACAGGTGGGAATCAGCGGAGTCAAGCACAGATAGGGGAAACAAACCAGGCATACTGGGAGTCGTGGCCTTGAGGGGATCCCACTGTGGAAAGTTGCAGATATCAGCTCGAGGGGGCTGTATTTGGCTGACTTGGCAATGGGGAACCAGGATGGTGTTTGAATGAAGGACTCATGGGCTCGTTTTCACTTCGAGGGGAGAAGGGAGGCTGGTAGCAGGGTACCATGCGTCTCATGCCTGTCCTGGAGGAGGCCTGAGAGGGCAGCTGTGCATGGATCAGGGCGGCCGAGGGAGGCCCTAGGGACATGAGATCAGAGCAGTGGGCAGGAGTGAGATCGTGGAGGGGCAGGACGGGGAGTTAGGATTTTATTCCAGGTTTAAAGGGAAGCTAAGCGGGTGTGTGTTGAGGTGGGTGGTGGCATGAACCTGCTATGTTTTAATAAGATTGTCCTGGTTGCTCTGTAAGAGGCAGGGATAGAAGCTGGGAACAGCCAGGAGGCCTTGGAAGTTTTCAGGTGAGAGATGACGGGGCTTGGCTGGAGGAGGGGTGGTGGTGAGAAGTGGCCCCCTGTGGGATCCGTGTGGAAGGCAGTGTCACCAGAACTAGGTGGGTTGTTTGTGGGAGCGAAAAGAACGAAAGCAATGACCTGTGAGTCCTTCTCAAGGGTTTGTGTGACTGAGGAGCTTGGTGCCACTCATTAGAGGACACAGGTCCTGTGATGTAGGCCGGCACGATGGCTGCCTGGTCCCTCTTTGTAGCACTGGGGAGTGTGGTGCAGGCTGGAGTGAAGGACGGTTGGAATGGTGGCAGGTGCAGAGGAGAAGAGGCCAGGCTCTGCTGCTAGGGACCCCTGGACACACTCAGCGTCTACTGGGCACACTTGGTGTTAAAAGCCACAGTGGGCACCAGGGGCTGGAGAGGCAAGTGACCAGGTGCCCCAGGCTTCCTGCAGCTCAGACGGGGGAACTAGAAAGTCCTCTGAGAAAACATGTGCCACCACCAATGATTCTACTGATGGACCAGACATGAGTGGCTTGGGTTGGAGCTAATTCTAGGATGCAGGAAGAGAGAACTCAAGTTCTTCTAAAAGTATCCTAGGTTGGTCGGGCACGGTGATATAAGCCTGTAATCCCAGCACTTTGGGAGGCTGAGGTGGGTGGATCACCTGAGGTCGGGAGTTCGAGACCAGCCTGGCCAACATGGTGAAACTCCATCTCTACTAAAAATAGAAAAATTAGCTGGGCATGGTGGCACACGCCTGTAATCCCAGCTACTCAGGAGGCTGAGGCAGGAGAATCCCTTGAACCTGGGAGGCAGAGGTTGCAGTGAGCCGAGGTTGCGCCACTGCACTCCAGCCTGGGCGACAGAGCAAGACTCTGTCTCGAAATAATAATAATACAAAAATGAGCTGGGTGTGGTGATGCATGCCTGTAATCCCAGCTACTTGGGAGGCTGAGGCAGGAGAATCTCTTGAACCCGGGAGACGGAGGTTGCAGTGAGCTGAGATCATGCCACTGCATTCCAGCCTAGGCAACACAGTGAGACTCTGTCTCAAAAAAAAAAAAAAAAAAAGTATCCCAGGCTGCCCCGACCTCTGCTGTTCCTGTGTTCCACCTGTGAAGCAGGGAGGGGTGTTGAGAGGTGGGTAATGATGATGATGCTTCTGGCAGCCAGCCCTGGGCCAAGGGAGCCAGCTGGAGGGACAGAAATGGGGCTACCCTAGCCCACAGCTGTGCTTGGCCCATGTACTTCTTCTTGTCCCAGTGCAAAGCAGTGAGACTGGCCCTCATCTTCTCCAACGTGCCCCCTTACCTCACACTACCATTTTTGGACTCAGTTTTTCTGTCTAAACCGAAGGCTGCACCCGATCATTTTCCTTGGATTCAAGTGGGAGGAAGACAACCCAGGATCCTTGGCATACCCGGTCCCTGTGGTGTGCTGAGGGAGACCCCTTGCCGATTCTGAGGGGTTCCTCTGGAATGCTCCCTCCTGGCTCCATTCTCAGGGCCGCTTGGCCAACATTCACCCAACCCGAGTGCAGAGCGTGGCAAAAATCAGAATCTTCACAGGATTTCCATGCACTGAGAGAACAAAAAGAAATGGTCCCTGGAGTGAAGCAAAAAGCCCATTTGCCGTTTATCCCAAGTGCTGCGGAACAGAAGAAAGAGCATTTTAAAATGAACCAAGGGGCCTGCAGCTCTTTCCCCAATGCTGCCCTGTGTAACCCAAGGCTGGGCCTGCGTTTCTTTGCTTGCAGCATCAGGGCTTGGCTCTGTGATCCCCGAGTCCCTCTCCGCGGTAACACTATCCAAGGCAGTGCTCGCTTTCGTTGCCTCGGCCAGCAAAAAGAGAGGGAGAGATTAACACCCTCAATTACGTCTTTGCAGAACTCAGACCTGAGGAAATTGAAAAACACTCAAGCCAGCGTGGGACTGGGTTTAGAGGGGGTCTGCTGGGGACGCCATTCAGGGAATTGCTCTTTCCAGTGAGTGGCTGGGGAGGCTGGGCCTCCTCCAGCCTCGTTAAAAGGTACTTTACCTGGAAGGCCCCAGAGCCCGGGTCCACGCAGAGGGAACAGCTGAGGGGAGGTGGTGGAGCTGGAACGGCTGAGCTGCTGAATTGTGAGTCTTTGTCTGGCTTTTGGTCTGAGTGCCTCTGCTCACTGGTCCTTCTCATTTGCCTGATTGCTTTTCCTCTTGGTGGAGGGGATGGTCCTTTTGAGCCCCAGCATTCTGAGTGACAGACTGAGTTTCATCCCATCTAAAGTTCTGTTCAGGCTAAAGCTTCGGTGTATGTCATAAGGAAAGTATAAATGAAATCAGGAATCTCCTGCGAAAGCATGTCACCCTTGGCGTCTGCCTCCCGTGAATCTCCGTTTGCTTCTCAGTTATGGATGCCTTGTTTTCCACACTGTCACCTCCCGTGCCATTTGGAATGTGGATAACTCAGCATGCAAGAGAGTTCCACGCTCTCTCTGGACCTCCCGGCTGCCATCTCCCCCTCTGCAGCTGTGAGCATGCGTGTGCAGCCAGCGACTCCTGAGCCATCCTTCCTGTCTGGTGGTACCAGACCTGGCAAGGTGTGGGAACATGTGCAACTCGGGATTCATGAAATACGGAAAATCTCAGCCCAACAGAGTCTGAAAGCTGTGAGTTCAGCAGGCCAGTGATGGTGTGTAGGCCTCTCCCAGCCCCCAGCCGTCCAGGCATTGGATCCGGAGGAAGGGACCTTATCTGTGAGTGGCTTCTTGTTGGCATGTTGGTGATAAGGGACCCTGTGAAGTTATGTCTTGGTGCCTGAAAGCCATCGAGGACTTGCTGGGACACATGCAGGGGAGCCTGGTGACACCTGGGTCAGGGTAGTCAGTGGCCGTCTTCCTGTTCTCTACCTGTTGACAGCAGTCAGCTCATAGGTGTGGGTTTCTCACCTCCCCGAGGCAGATGGTGAGGTGAGCAGGGCAGAGCCTTTGCAGTAGGCCTATGTGGGTTTCATCCCAGCACCGTGGGTCCCTCAGGCCAGCTCTCTGTGTCCCTGCCCCCTCCGCGGTCAGGTGGAAATCATCCTGAGGACTAAGGGAGGTGGCAGGAGTCCCGTGCCTTGCTCGCAGGTGATAACTGCTCGGGGAACGATGCACCTGTTTCCTCCCTTTCCTGAGTACTGGGGGAGGTGATTAAAGATCAGGTGTGAGAGGCCCCATGACTGTCCTGCAGGAGTTCACAGTCTTCTTTGGAGATCTCTTTGTTCTCCAAAGCCCCACCTGGGGTGGCCAGCTGCCTCCTAGGCAGCCTTCCCCTGGGTGCCCCTTAAACTCATCCACTCAGAGCCAGATCTGTCTGATCTCCCAGACCTGCCCTCGCTCTGGGTTCCTTCCTTGGTCCTTGACGTCTCTTGGACACCCTAAATGCCCCAGGGTCATCCCAGACAATTCCTTCTTCCTCACGTGCTGGTGTTCAGCCCCAGGTCTGAACCCCTCCAGTGGTTTCTTCCTCCTCTCTCATTACCCTACCCTGATTCAGGCCCTCAGCCCACATCTAAATGATCTCCCAAGCTCCACACCATCTGCCCACCTTGCAAAGCCTGGTGGCGTGATGGTTGTCCTGACCTATCACATGCATTCTCTCTTGATTCTCTTTGAGTCTCGAGTGCTTTATTCTCAAGTTGCTATTGAGGCCAGACTCTCCTCCACCAGGGAGTTTGCTCTGTTCCCCCTCTGCCTAAGGCTGGGTTGTGTACACCCCTCGCCTACACTTTCCCTCATTCTCTGTGTGTGTTCCAGTGATGGCCTCCTTGCTCTTTCTCTGCTCTGCCAGGCACACTCTTACCTCAGGGCCTTTGCACTGGCTGTTCCCTCTCCTGACATGCTACTCCTGCCTGTGTCTACACGGCTCACATCTTACCTTAAGTTCTTTACCTTCATGTCATTGACTCAACAAGGCCTCCATGATCACCCTGTAGAAAACCGTAACACCTTTTCCAACACTCAGCACACCCTTTCCTCCCTCCTGCCTGATTTTTCTTCATGACACTTAGCATCCTCTTATATACTCTATGGTCTCCTAATGCGCTGTGTTCATTGTTTCTCTTCAATCATGGAAACAGGGATTTTTGTCTGTTTTGTTCCTTGCCACGTCCCCTGTGCCTGGCGCATAGGCTTTTGAGAAATATTTGCTGAATGAATGAATGAATGAATGAAGTGCATGTATCCTATTTTTAAATGGTCCATTTTGGCCCCTCCTCCACTAGCCTCTGCCCTGCTTGAGGGCTGGGCTGTGCTTGGTTTGTCTTTGTTTCAGCCATGGTATTCCCTTGATGCTTTTTTTTTTTTTTTTTTTTTGTGGTGAAGTCTTGCTCTGTTGCCCAGGCTACTGTGCAATGCTGCGATCTTAGCTCACTGCAACCTCTGCCTTCTGGGCTCAAGCGATTCTTCTGCCTCAGCCTCCCAAGTAGCTGGGATTACAGGCATGCACCACCATGCCCGGCTAATTTTTTGTATTTGTAGTAGAGACAGGGTTTCACCATGCTGGCCTTTGATGTTTTTTTTTATTATTATTATTTTTTAGATGGAGTCTTGCTCTGTTGCCCAGGCTGGAGTGCAGTGGCATGATCTTGGCTCACTGCAACCTCCACCTCCTGGGTTCAAGCAATTCTCCTGCCTCAGCCTCCCTTATAGCTGGGACTACAGGCGCCCGCCACCACTCCCGGCTAATTTTTTTTATTTTTATTTTTTTTTTAGTAGAGATGGGGTTTCACCATGTTAGCCAGGCCCCTTGATGCCCGTTTGATGAATGACTGGTGGTCTCAGCCTCCGTTTCAATTCCCTGTCCGCGCAGGAGTTAGACCCTGTCACTCTGGCCTCTGAAAGGCTAGATTCCTAGGTGGTTTCTCCAGAGCACTCATCCAGTCCCTCGTCACCTGGCCGTGGCCTGAGCACCTTCTCCTCTACCCCTCACTCTGTCCATTAACAGCCATGTACTTTCATGGACATTACACGTTTCCACCTCCAAACCTTTGTTCCTGCTGTTCCACCTGCCAGGAATGTCCTCACTCCCGACATCCTGGAAAACTCCTATGCATCTCACACCAGCTTGGAACCTTCTACCCAGTGCACACCTTGTACATCCCGTCTTCTCTAGCAGGGACCTACTCCCTTTCTCATGCATACTCCTTTGCTAGAATATGAACTTTTCACGTGCAGCTGCCACACCCTGTTCATCTTTGTGCCCTTTAATCCTAGCACTGTGTCTGGCATGAGGCTGTCCTAGATGTTTAATAAATCAGCAAGGAAAACAATGACATGTCCGGTCAGGCGCAGTGGCTCACGCCTGTAACCCCAGCACTTTGGGAGGCTGAGGCAGGCGGATCACCTGAGGTCGGGAGTTCGAGACCAGCCTGACCAACATGGAAAAACCCTGTCTCAACTAAAAACACAAAGTTAGCCAGGTGCAGTGACACATGCCTGTAATCCCAGTTACTCAGGAGGCTGAGGCAGGAGATTCACTTGAACCTGGGAGGAGGAGGTTGTGGTGAGCCCAGATTGCACCATTGCACTCTAGCCTGGGCAACAAGAGAGAAACTCTGTTTCAAAAAAGAAAAAGAAATGAGTGACACGTCCACACTGATAATACAAAATTCCCTTTAACTGAGGGTCAAAATGAGCTGAGTGTGGCCCAGCCTGACTGCTGGAATATCTGAAAGGCTGTTGGTTAAGCATTCTGGCCAAAACCTTGCACGGATTGTAGACGCTCACAGCCTGGGATGAGGTCTCCCTCCCCTCCACCTTCACGGCTGACCACACCTTCACCCAGTGTGAGCCACCCAGAGCCCTGCCAGCTTCTCCCAAGCCCTGGGCAACTATCTAGTCCTCCTTTCCCCATCAGGGATCTCTGACATTGCACGTCGCCAGCTGCTCCTGGGGGAGTCTGAGGGATGCCACTCACTGCCTTGGCGTGTTAAGAATCTACTGGAGGCCTCAGGGAAAGCAGGTCCAGGCTTCCGGAGAGGTAGTTTGGCTGTGGTTCTCACTCACAGGACCTGTTGTGCCACGACCAGGAGGTCAGGTGCTCGCCTAAGGGTTTGCCGAGGAAGGATCTGGGCAGCCCAGCAGGAGCAGGGCCATCTCTCCTTGTTCCCAGGCGACTTGCTGTGTTTGAGCTGGGGCCTTAGGTTTACTCAGCAGGTGGTGTCTACACCTGTAGTGCCCATGCAGGGCTGGGAGCCAGGGCCTGTGCGTAATTCTTGTCCTGGCTGGAAAGCAAGTGGGCTATGGTCTTCCATTCTGTGCGGGGACCTTCTCATTGAATTTTTTTTTTTTTTTTTTTTTTTTTTTTTTTTTTGAGACAGAGTCTTGCTCTGTCGCCAGGCTGGAGTGTAGTGGCACGATCTCGGCTCACTGCAATCTCTGCTTCCCGGGTTCAAGCGATTCTCCTGCCTCAGCTTCTCGAGTAGCTGGGATTACAGGTGTGCACCACCACACCTAGCTAATTTTATTTTTTTTGTATTTTATTAGAGACAGGGTTTCACCGTGTTGGCCAGGATGGTCTTGATTTCCTAACCTCGTGATTTTCCTGCCTTGGCCTCCCAAAGTGCTGAGATTACAGGCGTGAGCCACTGCACCCAGCGTTTTTTTTTTGTTTTGTTTTGTTTTTTTTGAGACAGAGTCTTACTCTGTTGCCCGGGCTGAAGTGCAGTGGCACGATCTCGGCTCACTGCAACCTGTGCCTCCCGGGTTCAAGCAATTCTCCTGCCTCAGCCTCCCAAGTAGCTGGGATTACAGTGCCTGCCACTACACACAGCTAATTTGTTGTATTTTTAGTAGAGACGAGGTTTCACCATGTTGGCCGGCTGGTCTTGAACTCCTGACCTCGTGATCTGCCTGCCTCAGCCTCCCAAAGAGCTGGGATTACAGGCATGAGCCACCGCACCTGGCCCTCATTGAATGTTTAAAAGCCCCACTCATCTCATAAACAGAATCCCCTTAGAATATGTTTGCCAGGACCCCTTTGTTCCTGGGGCCCATAATAGCTCTCCTCTTTCCCCCAGATGACTGATTTCTTGCCAACCCCTCTTAGTGATAACTGGGTGCTCACCCGCTGTCCCCCCCAGAGCACTCCCTCCGGTGTCTGTGCCCGGCCGGGGTTGCAGCTGCCTCTCTCTGGCCCTCACTGGAAAATCAGTGATTGACTAGATTGGGAGCATGGTCCTTGTATATTAGAATCACCTGGAACTTTAACAGAACTACTCACATCAGGGCCTCTCGCCACACTAACTAATCAGAGTCTCTGGGGTGGGGACCACACTTTTTAAAAAGCTTTCCAAGTAAGTCTAACATGCAGCCGCGGCAGAGAACCATGAGAATAGACGGTCTTTCTGCTCTGGGCGGCCCTGTGCTTTCAGGGGTTCCAAATGTTCAGGGCCCAGACACTGGCTGCTCATTGCCCTGTGGGACCCTTCTAGGTGCGAGGTGAACATGCAGAGACAGTCAGTGCATCCCAGAGCCCGCTGAGTTTAAGCCTCAGGCCTGGGGTCTTTCCATGGCTGCTGTTTTCTAGGTATTTGCAGACTGGAAATGAACCTATCAGGACTTCTCAATAAAGTGTTTTCCTCCTGCCCTGCCTTTGGTTCTGGGTCTTGAGAAAGGTGAGAAAGCTTATTCCAGAACTCAATGGTCTTGTTTGGGAGGCCTGTCCCTGAGTTCCAGACCCAGGGGGTGCTGCCTCCTGAATGGACACCCCCATTTTCATGCACCCTGACACCTCCAACCCCCATACCCAGACCAAATTCTCCGAGTGCTGTACCTGGACACTGGTGTCCCCATCCACACCGAGGGTCCGGTAAGGCACATTGTCCCCCAACTCCTGATGCTCCCAGCCCATCCCCCCTTCTCTACCCCATTCCTTTGTCTTTGCTCACCTTGCCAGTTCTTCCCATCTCCGCTCTCATCTCCTGTCTGGGCTGCCCTTTACTGGCTACAGGAGGGTCACTGTTCTGCCGGAAACTGAGAGCAGCCGCCACCTGGGTCTGAATGTGTCCCCCAGACCCAACATCTCTTTGCACAGTACTGAACCTGTGTCTGGCTGCTGCTCCCCCTGCAGCCGTCCTGCCAACCAGACCACACTAATGTTGTTCTCATGCACGGCTTCCTCTGGCCTCTGAGCCTTTGGACATCCTTCCCCCTATCCTCAGCTTGTCTCCCGTTCCCAGCAATAGTTCATTTGCCACTGTCGGGGTCAGCCGCCTAGTCCTCTTGACCATGAGACTCTCCTAAGTTCTGAATGTAGAGGATTGGCTGAGATCCATGCCTCTTGGAGCCCATTGGCTTCCCCCTGAATTGCAACAATAGCCCAGCACCGTTGGGTTCAGCCGGTACGTGGAGCCTCTGCTTTTTCTGTAGAGACTGGACCCTTACTTCTTCCAAGATGTTGTCTCATCTTCAGGTTGAGGTTCTGGGGCTCCCTGGAGTAGGCACGGTGGGGGCCCTTGTCCTTAGAGCCCTTTCCTGGCAATCTGTTCTGGCTTCTAGCATTCCAGGGCATTGGAAGGGACATTTAGGAGATCAGGGTTCTAGCCCTGAGTCCACCGTTCACTCCCTGAGCTCCTCTTCACACATGTCGACTGAGCCCAGCCCATACTCAGAGGGCAGCATGAACACTGCCACCCCAAACGTGTCTGTGTGCACACGCTCACACAGATACATGTGTGTGCACATGCCTACTCACACTCGACACCCATCCTCCTCACTCCCGCCTGGGAAGCTCTTAGCCCATTTCCTCATGTCCCCCAGGTGCAATGACTCAGGCTGCTTTCTGGAATCTTCCTAGAGTTAGTCCCCACTGAGGGGAAACTGAGTCACCGCTTGACAAGAGTTGGCAGGAAATGTTCCAGCACCAGACCAGCAGCTAGAGGCAGCAGAGCGAATGCTGCCCTGCACACCTCAGTCTTTACAAAACCAAACCAAACGGAGCCGAGCTTTACTTTATTCTGAAATGGTTCAGAGTAGAGGATAATATCACTGTTAAGATAGTGTGGCTGGGTGTGGTGGCTCATGCCTGTAATCCCAGCATTTTGGGAGGCCAAGGCAGGTGGATCACCTGAGGTCAGGAGTTCTAGACCAGCCTGGCCAACATGTGAAACCCCGTTTCTACTAAAAAAATACAAAAATTAGCCAGGCATGGTGGCATGCACCTGTAATCCCAGCTACTCAGGAGGCTGAGGGAGGAGAATCACTTGAACCCGGGAGGCAGAGGCTGCAGTGAGCCAAGATTGCACCACCGCACTCCAGCCTGGGCAACAGAGCGAGACTCTGTCTCAAAAAGAAGCAAACAAAACAAGAAAAAAGAGCATAGTGTAACAAACGCCTGTGTGCCAGCTCCTAGCTTTATCAGATTGTAACATGATGCTTTCTCTGTGTGTGTGTGCTTCATCCTTTTATTATTTTTTTGAAGAAATTGGTCTTTATGAATTCCTCCTCCCTGCCCTAGCCTTGTAAGCCGGGAACACACACTGTGGAGAGGACCAGAGGTCAAGCCCTCACCTCTCCTCCTGCCACAATTTCAGGCTCTTCGCAGTCGGAGCCTGTTCAGATCTTTCCTTCCTCACTCCTGCCCAGCTCCTCCCTCGTGGCAGAAAGAGGGAGGGCCTTGACAGTCAGCCCTCATCACTTCAGTGCACAAAAAGGGGTGTGCGTGGATCGTTGAGAAAAATACAGAAGTTGACTCCTCACTCAGGATTCCTGATGGTGGTCTCCATTTTTCCTATGCCATTTTCTTGGCCTGGAATTTCATTTTCTCCCCTCCTCCACACACCCCACTCCTATCTATGCTTTAAGACCTGGCTCAAATGACACCTCCTCCGTGAAGACCTCTCTGATGGCTGGGTTAGAAATAGTCTCTGCATTTTGTCCCATGTCTGGAATTTGAGTTTTGTTCATGCATCGTCCCCTGCTCCTACCAGGCTGCGAACTCCCAGGGACTAGTGACCATGTCTCCTGTTTGTTCTGTATTCCCACCCCCACCCCATGCCAGTTATGATGCGAAGCTGGTGGGCAGTGAATGTCTGCTGAGCGAATATTTGATTCCTGTGGTGTCCCCAGTACCTAGAACAGAACTGGCATGGGGTGGACACTCAGTGAAGATTGTGGCGTGAATGAATGAACCAATGAACAGATGCACAGAGTACCCTATCCGTGGGGGGGCGGGGGGGGGCATGTGTCTCTACCTGTAAGAGTTGACGGTCGGCCTGGCACAGTGGCTCACGCCTCTAATCCCAGCACTTTGGGAGGCCAAGGCGGGTGGATCACCTGAGCTCAGGAATTTGAGACCAGCCTGGCCAACATGGTGAAACCCCATCTCTACTAAAAATACAAAAAATTACCCGAGTGTGGTGGCGGGTGCCTGTAATCCCAGCTACACGGGAGGCTGAGGCAGGAGAATCGCTTGAACCCAGGAGGTGGAGGTTGCAGTGAGCCGAGATCGCGCCACTGCACTCCAGCCTGGGCAACAGAGCGAGACTCCGTCTCAAAAAAAAAAAAACAAAAAAACAGTTGACGGGCATTTCGGGCACTTCCGGCATTTCCGGCTGGACTTGGTGTTTTCCCTGTGCCTGATTTCAGGAATGAGGTGGCTGTTTCGGGATGGCCAGGCCAGGGCCCACATGCCTGCAGTGAGCTCAGGGCGGGCCCTACCAAAGTCCCGCTGGTCCAGTCCTGAAGCACAGTGGGCAACCAGATGTGCTCCGTCTCCCTCCCCAGCCCAGCCTCCCCTGTCCCACCATGAGGTGAGAGCCACCCTCTGAAGCCACAGGGCCTGCTGGTTTGCAAGAATCCCCGGCGTCTTTTTTCCAGCCAGTGACTTTTAAGTCGTCTTTAGAATGATTGCTCAACTTGAAAACCCCTCTGCGCGGGTGTCTGGGGTGGTTTGGATCATTGCGCAGCATTTCATTCCTTTCCCCAAATTGCTCATTATTTCATTTGCATAAATTTTAGTGGTGAGATACCACCCCAGGCCTAGGAAGCTCAAATAGACCTCATAATGGGGCATCAGAGACAAGTGGTGGGGGCTCCGTCTGGCCAGATTACGTGTCTGCGACGTTCTCAGGCTGTGTCCTGGCAGGCGCGGGCTTGGAAGGAGGATGACAATGTGCTACTTCCAGGGGGTAGGTGTCCTGTGGGGCTCGGTGGCTGGACCCCAGACGCTGCCTCTCCCTGACCTCAGCCTGTCCCCCCACTCTCTGCACGCTGTCACCAAGTGCCCTGCGTGGATGGGAGATGGAAGCCAGACAGACCCTCATTCCCAGCTGGGCTCTGGCATCTCCTTGTCTGTCAATCCGTCTGCACCTACTTATTGGGCGTGCTGACAGCTGGGTGCCGGGTGCCACGATGAGGCAGGGGTGGGGCAGACAGAGGAGTCAAAGACTGGAGGAGATAAGGCCAGGCAGCTGTGTTAGGTACCAGGGAGGGGCAGGGCGGGCAGGGCTGTCAGGGCTGGGGAGTGGGGGATTGGTGAACCTGGGACCTGTGGGCTGAAAATGGGGGCTTGAAGAGAGTCTTGGTGGTTGGTCAGGACCCCTCTAGGGCTGACCTTCCCACAAGGTGGCTCAGGGTCACCAGTCCCCTTGGTCCTCCGGCTGCTGGGTGGGGCCTGGGTGGCTGGGGCAGTGAGCAGATGCATCCAGGGCTCAAGTCCCCTCGGGCATCCCTGAATGTGCTATTCACCTATGACCATTTTCCAGTGTGGCGTGTGGTGGAGGTTGGGAAGGCCATCCTGGGGCAAGTCTGTGGACACCATGGAGGAGGGGATTTAGTTAAAAGGTCTTCGGGGGAAAGAGACTAAGTAGGCAAGGCCCAAGCATAGTCTTTCATGGAGGGGCTCATGGGGGTGATGCCAATCAAGGGATTGGGAAGGTTGTGGGGGCCTTGAATGCTGAGCTTAGGAATCTAGA
Organism: Symphalangus syndactylus; assembly: GCF_028878055.3. Lineage (NCBI taxonomy): Eukaryota > Metazoa > Chordata > Mammalia > Primates > Hylobatidae > Symphalangus > Symphalangus syndactylus. The sequence goes on along the minus strand of NC_072442.2, from coordinate 59,190,267 downwards.
CATGTCCTTTAGGCTCTGTGGAGCTAGGGCAGCTTTCTGATCAGACAATAAACAAGGTGCTTTAGGCCTGTTGACCAGCTGTGGAGCAGGTGCAGGAGGAAGGAGTTGGGGCAGGGCCAGGCCTGACGCCATGGGTGTGTAAAGTGGGCAGAATGAGGGCAGAGGGAGACCCTAACAGGAAGTCCTACCTGGCACCTTCCCTCACCTTCATTGGCTCCTTCTGAGGCACTGCACCAAGCAAAACCATATTTCACTGAACCCTGGCATGGTCCAGGCACAGAGCTTGCTGGGACCCACAGGCTTCAGTTCCAAGAGAAGGAGTCCACGCTGCCCTCTCAGGCTCCAGTTTTCCAATGATTTCCTCATCATCTCCAGAAACTCAGTTAATATAATGCCTCTCAGTGTTTACTGAGAGCCTCCTGTGAGCCCAGCTTGCTTTTTAGTTCGGAGAGAGAATAGGAGAGAAAGAAGACGTGGCCCTCGTCCTCAAGGACTAACCATAACCATATGCAGTGGAATTTACATTAAACATTTTTGGACTGTGACTCACAGTCAAAATGTATTCACCATTATGAATTATTATCTAGTACATCCATCTACCTACCTACCTTCTCACTTATCCATCTACATCTATCCATCCATCCATCATCTATTCATCCATCCGTCCATTCAGCCATCTATCCATCGATTCATCCATCATTTATTAATTCATCCATCCATTCATCCATCATCCATCCATCTGTTCATCCATTCATTCAGCCATCTATCCATCCATCCATCCTTTATTCATTCATCCATTCAATCATCCAGCCATCCATCATCCACTCATCCATCCATCATTCATCCATTCATCAATCCATCATCCATCCACTCATCAATCCGTCATTCATCCATCCATCCATTCATCATCCATTCATCCGTCCATCATCCATTCATTCATCTGTCCATCATCCATTCATTCATCCGTCCATCATCCATTCATTCATCCGTCCATCATCCATTCATTCATCCGTCCATCATCCATTCATTCATCCGTCCATCATCCATTCATTCATCTGTCTATCCATCCATCCATCCGTCCATCATCCCTTCATTCATCCGTCCATCATCCATTCATTCATCCGTCTATCATCCATTCATTCATCCGTCTATCATCCATCCATCCATCCATCATCCATTCATTCATCCGTCCATCATCCATTCATTCATCCGTCCATCATCCATTCATTCATCCGTCCATCATCCATTCATTCATCCGTCTATCCAAAATAAAAGTTTAATCAACCCTTACTCTGTGGTCCACTCTTACACTTTCAGTTTGCTTCTATTTTTTTTTAATGCTGTCCGTGATTCACTAAACTGGTCTCATGACCTGCTAATGAGTTGTTAGCTGCAGTTTAATAAGTGGTGGCCACACTGGAGAGTTGAAGCCAGCATACATACACCAGTTGTCAGATTGCCTAGGAGAGCTGTGTGCTCCTGAAAGACTGTCAGGTGGTGTGAGCTGTGTGTGCTCTGGGCCACCAGGAAAGGTAGAGGTCATTGTGAGGACCGTGGCACAGGGCAGGAGCTCTGAAGTAAGAATGGTGTTACCTGCAGTGCAGTCTCTGCACCCCCCACCCTGGTGCTGTGGCAGAATGGGTGCTTTGCCTCTGAAAACAACAGAAGGAAAGCACAGGCTGAACTCATTGGAAAATAAACAAAAACATAAACTTGAAATAAAAATATGCATCTCTGAGCTGGCATCTGTTGAGTTCCCCAAAGTGAAAGCAGTGTTCATGGAGGTGAACAAGTAACAGAGCCAGATGTGTGTGTGCAGGTGTGGGTCAGACCCCTACGACAGTGAGCCCCTGTTTGACAGCTTGTGGGACTCAGGAGGCCAGAGATCAAGGCAGGGCTTCCCCCACCCCCAGTGGAAAGTCCAACAGGAGTTGGCCACGCAAAATGTCAACCCTAAAGGACTGCACTCTCAATGTAAGGGCCAGTGAGAAATGAACCCGTCATGTAGGAGGGGAGAGTGAAGAGACCAGTGCGTTCTGACCTTTGTCCTGCACAGGAGGGAAAAGGTGGTCTCTCCCTAGAATTCACTACCACCAGCCAGCTCTCAGGCAGGCTGAAAGCCCACATTTGTGACCTCTGTGCCAGTCGAAGATGATGGTGACTTGGACTAGGGAAAGAAATAGCGAGCTTTGGGAGAGAATTAAAAGTAAGCAGCACTTGGTGATGGATTGATTAGGTAATGGGGTCAGGGGAGTGGGCGGTGACAGTGGTGACTCTGGATTTCCAGCTTGCACGTGTGGGTAGATGAAAGCATCATTTCCTGGAAGACAACTGGATTTGGGAGGGAACATCATGGCTTTGATCTTAGACACTATTAAGTTTGAAGTGCTTTTGAGCAATCTGAGATGTGGGGTGGGCGGTTGGATAGACACGTCAGAAGCTCAAAGAAGATGTGGGGACTGGAGATATATATTTGGGAGTCATTTCCCCCTGAGAAGACAGATCATTGAATTGGGGGAGATTACCGAGGGAGATAGCGAAGTACGAGGAGAGAAGGCCCAAGTGCAGCTGGAAGAACGCCAGCTTTAATGAGGGGGGAGAGAAGGGCAAGCATGAAAGGGAGGCAGCCCTGGAGGAGGAAAACCAGGCATATGTGCTGCCAGGAAAGTCAAAGGAAGAGAGGGCCGCGGAAGAGATGCGGTGAACTCCGTCAAGCCTGCCGAGGGGCCTAGTGAGAGAGGTGGATCCAACATGGGTTGGATTTGCAATATGGCAGACTTAGGTGGCCTTAGTGTGGGTGTCCTGGTAGGATAATGGGGCAAAGAAGACACAGCAGAGTGGATGGAAAAGTGAGTGGGAGGCAGCACCATGGAAGCTGGGGAGAGACGGTACCTAGGGAGATGTGGGGTTGGAGGAGGGCTTGCAGAGAGGGGAGCAGTCTGAGCATGTTAACTAGGATAGGAGTTGGGATGAAAGGGGACGAGAGGAAGAGGCTGTGTGTGTGAGAGAGAAGGGAGAGGTGATGGTTTATGTTCCCTGAAGAGGCAAGAGGGGGTTGGATCCAAAACACAGTTGGGGCTGGGCACAGTGGCTCACGCCTGTAATCCCAGCACTTTGGGAAGCTGAGGCGGGTGGATCACTTGAGGTCAGGAGTTTGAGACCAGCCTGGCCAACATGGTGAAACCTGTCTCTACTAAAAATACAAAAAATTAGCCGGGCATGGTGGCGGGCTCCTGTAATCCCAGCTACTCAGGAGGCTGAGGCAGGAGAATGGCGTGAACCGGGGAGGCGGTGCTTGCAGTGAGCCGAGATGGCACCGCTGCACTCCAGGCTGGGCGACAGAGGGAGACTCCGTCTCAAAAAAAATAAAATTAGTTGGGCATGGTGGTGGGCCCCTGTAATCCCAGCTACTTGAGAGGCTGAAGTCTGAGGTGGGAGAATCCCTTGAACCTGGGAGGCAGAGGTTGCAGTAAGTTGAGATCGTGCCATTGCACTCCAGCCTGGGCAACAGAATGAGATTTCATCTCAAAAAAAACAAAAACTAAACAGTTGGGGGAATGGACCTAAATCGGGGAAGAAAGGTGAGCTGCCAGACAAGATGTACAACCTGCTGCACATCTTACACAGCGGAGGTGTGCAACCTGCTGCTGGCCATGCCTTCACCAGGAGACGCAGGCTCAGCCAGCAGCAGGTGGCAGGGGTTCTTGTCTGGCAGCTTCCTTTTCTTTTGAGAATAGGAGGTAAGGACACACCTGTGGAGTGTGGACCTGGAGAAGGAAGATGATAGGAGGTGGGTGGAGGTTTGAAGAGGGCGGGGAAGGTTTGAAATAGGGAGGTGGGTGAAAATGACAAATCTCAAGGACCGATTTATTCATTCATGGAATTAACAGATATTACTGTGTACCTACTATGTGCCAGGCACTCCTCTAGGCTCTGGGGTTAATCTGTGAACCAACCAACCAACCAAAAAGTCTGCCCTTATAGAGCTTACATTCTAGATGAGAGAAGCATAGTAGATGAATTAGTATATGAAGTATGCATGTGCTGTAATAGAACCAACAAAATCAGTATGTAAAGTATGTAGATGCTATAAATTGATGTAATGAAATCAATATGTAAAGTCTGTGTCTGCCATTAGATGACATAATAAAATCAATATTTAAAGTACACACACACTCTAAGAGGTTATGTGCAGTGAAGAAAAGGGAAGCAGAGGAGGGTGTGGGTTTGGTGTTTTAAGTGGCATGGTCAGGGCAGGCCTCGCTGGGAAGTGACAAATGGGCTAAGACCTGGAGGTGAATGAGGGATGAAGGGCGGCCGTCTGGGTAGACTGGTGGTCATGGTTTTCCGAAAGTATCCCTCTGCCCTGTGTGGCTTTGTCCAGAAGGGCTGTCTGTCTGGACGGGACTAGAGGATGAGAAGAAGGTAGCGATAATGGGCCACAGACTCCAGAGCCCAGGGCCTTGGCCTGGACGCTGTTGTATGGCAGCAGGGGGAGGAGTGGAGAGAAAGCAGAAGCATGGCCAGGAAGCTGGGAGGCACGAGCCTGGGAGGAGGGGGACCGGCCTGAGCCCTGGGTGGGGAAAGGGATCCCCTGGGAGCTCACGGGGGTGCATTTTGCTGGGCTGTAATGTGAGGGCTACAGGACACCATCTCTAAAGACTCCATTATGCCCTCCGTTCCATATATCTCAGCCGTTTTATTTGCCTGCAACAGGGGAATATTGAGGCATGCCAGGCAGCCTGCCTCTTCTTCAGCATCCTCACTTTGCCATGCTCTTTTTGGTTTTTACATTACCTGCTCTGTCTTCTACCTCGTGGTCAAACTGTGGCTCTCTCTCCTGAATTCCATGTAATTGGAGAGTAAAGACGATCTAGGGATGGGACTCTCCTGGCGACAACTGTTTTGGCTGCTCAGAAAGGTGTCTTTCCTTCTGTGTTGTTCTTGACTGTGTTCTAGATGGTCTCTGTTCTGGAAAGGAGAGGTTGTCACAATGAGAATCTCTTAAAATGGTGGGTATGAGCAAAACCATGTCACGCCAATGCTAGAACAGTCTGTCTTAACTGGGAGATCCCTTTGCGATGAGCTAGCTTTACTTCTTCAGGGACTGAGGTCTGCAGAGGCCAAGGGTCTCCCCTGGGTCACCCTGTTTGTGATGTTCCCCTGACATGGAATCCTAAATACACCATTACCTGCTTTTTTTTTTTTTTTTTTGAGATGGAGTTTCGCTCTTGTTGCCCAAGGCTGGAGTGCAATGGCACAATCTTGGCTCACTGCAAGTCCACCTCCTCGGTTCAAGCGATTCTCCTGCCTCAGCTTCCCAAGTAGCTGGGATTACAGGCACGCACCACCACGCCCGCCTAATTATTGTATTTTTAGTAGAGACAGGGTTTCGCCATGTTGGCCAGGCTGATCTCAAACTCCTGACCTCAGGTGATCCACCCATCTCGGCCTCCCAAAGTTCTAGGATTACAGACATGAGCCACTGCACCTGGCCATTACCTTCTTTTATATCCATCTCTCCATAATGAACTCATCCAGTGCACAAACCCTCCTGTAGCGCCATGTGTCCAGCATCTAGTAGGTCTCCCATAGCTGCCTGGACCTGCTGTCAGGAGGTTCATCGTAAGGTCAGTTGCCGTTCCCCTGGGTCAGCCGCTGTTGACAGCTGGGCACCATTACTGTCTCATTCCTAGATAAGGAAGCCGAGGCATAGAGGTGATCAAACACACCCAAGGTCAAACGCACAGTGCTAGCCTGAGACACACAGGATTTGAACTGCATCGGCTCTTGGCTCCCGTTTGTCACCTCCAAGTTGTACTGAAGCTGAGGCTTAGGCTCCCAGAGGGTGCGGGCCCTGGGCTAAGTGTTTTATGGGCCTTATCTCATCTGATAAGAGGGTGCTTGTAATTACTTTTCTTTCACTGAATAGCAAAGTGGACAAGGAGAGATCAGGTGACTGGCGCAGGCCGCACAGGCGGATGGAAGGCTGGAACAGGCCCCCTCTTAGCACCTCGCTCCCTTGCCTCCCAGCCTCAGTGGGGTTTGCTGACAAAACAAGCGAGCACATGGAGGAAATGCGGTCCAGCTCCTGCCTAATGAATCCCGCTGTTTCAGCCTGTTTGCATTTGTCAAGTTAATTTGCTTTCCAGACAGAACCTCAGACCAGTGTCCCTGCCTCCTCGAGGGTGGGAGGGACCCCAGGACCCCCTGGAGAGGCACACTTGAGGAGGCAGACACACCGGTCTGTGGTCTGTGCTCCACAGCTGTCTCCAGCTCCAGGTCCAGGGAGGGCCAGAAGGTGGAGCGGGGGGGGGGGCCCAGTGGCGAGGACAGTGCGCCACCCCCCGAGGCTGGCCAGCTCCCCAGCTGAGGCAGGCGCATGAAATCCGAACTCTGGAGGGAAATTTACTGCACAATAAAGGAAGAATGGCCTGCTTTGGGGACAATTAAATCCACATTACTGTGGAATTACAGAGGACGCCCGGGGAATTAGCCACATCCACAGCAGCCAGGAGCACCAGGGCCAAGAAATGTGGGGCGTTCACATGTGGGTTCCTTCCAACCCCGACTTGTACTAGGAACCTGTCTGGTTCCCAAGCCCCCTAATTTTAGGGTAAGAAAAAACATTTTCAAAGACTACCTGAGGGGAACTAATGTCATGAAACAATTCCATCGGGCCCAGTGTGTATCTTAAATAGATCTATTCTGGTCACAAAACCAACCAAGTCACAGGGTGGAGGTCTGGGGAGGACTAACTCCCCAGCACCCCATTTGCAGCTGGGGGAGAAGAAAGGGCCAGGCTTCTGAGCAGAGTGGGCCAGGTGTCCAGTCCCTGTCACTCCTGTGAGCTGTGTGAGCCCAGCCAGGGCCTCGACATTCTCATCTGTGAAATGGGGATAAGAGTGCCATCCTCACCCAGTGTCTGTTCAGCCCTCGGTGTCTCAATCTTTTTTTTATTTTCTGGCTTCCTTTAATTAGATGAAAGTAAAGTTGTAAAGTGTGGGGTGTTGGCCAGGCACAGTGGCTCACACCTGTAATCCCAGCACTTTGGGAGGCCGAGGTGGGCAGATCACCTGAGGCCAGGAGTTCAAGACCAGCCTGGCCAACATGGCGAAACCCCATCTCTACTAAAAATACAAAAAATTAGCCTGGCGTGGTGGCAGGCGCCTGTAGTCCCAGCTATTCGGGAGGCTGAGCCAGAAGAATTGCTTGAACCCAGGAGGCAGAGGTTGCAGTGAGCTGAGATCGGCCACTGCATTCCAGCCTGGGCGATAGAGCAAGACTCCATCTCAAAAAAAAAAAGTGTGGGGTGTTTAGAAGAACAGATGTGTTTGTATTCATTTTCCATCCAAGCCTCTGCGGGCTGGAAGAAGATAAGGAGACTGTTTCTGAAGTCACAAGTTGGGCAGCTTGAGCCGTCTAGGGTTTGGGAGACCCCTACAAGGCTCTCGTGCCCTTTCAAGCACATCCCTCAGTTCTCTTCCTGCCATACCTTCAGCGGTGGTACAGGCATGTATGGACAGAGACAGGAGGGAAACAGCTGAGTAAGGTGCAGGGAGGGGACACTAGGACCTAGGGCTCACGGGGAGGCTTGAAGCGTAGTGACCCAGGGGTGCCTGGTGCACAGAGACTGCTCCAGGTGAGTCACGTGTCACTGTTATGGTGGCTGAGTGGAAGTGGCAGGTGTGAACTGCCCCAGCTTTGAAGGCTGCCCTCAGCTCCCACTTCCTGCCCTGTGCTCATCTCATTGTTCTCTGCATTTTCTTTCTTAGAGCTCCCAGAAGCCCCTCACTCCTTCTGGGCACAGACTTCCTGCCCAATTTAGGGGTGAGGCCTCAAGGAGGGGACCACCTTGCTTATGCATACCTTGGTCCTCAGTCCTGAAACAAGCAGCCAAAGCACTCCTACCTCCCATCACCTTCTGCTGGTTAGCAGGGCTGGAGGGGACCTATGGGTCTTTAGACACACCCTGGGGCTCCTGGCAGCCATGCCCTCTGGGTGCTGAGACAGAGCGAGGCGGGACAATGTCTCTGATTGCTAGTGAGCTAGGGATTTGGCCTGTGCCATTGGCTCTCAAAACAATTTGGAGGAGGAAAGTGAGGGGCCAACTCACTGCAGGACTCTCCTTTCCTGGTCAGTCCCTTGTTGGATTCTTGCCTGGGAGTTTCAGAGCCAGCAAGGCACTGGGGTCGCATATTGTCCCCATATGTGGAGGAGATGTCCAAAATACTCAGTAGCTGGTGCGTCTGGGTAATACCCTGAAGTATAGCATTGGTGTGGAGCGGCTGGCCATAGACAGCTGCCTTGGTACCTCTCTGTGGAAGATCAGCCTGCCCTAAAGCTTTTGAACCCCCAAAGGCCTGTTCCGAAGATGCTCAGCTGTGGAGCCACCATCTCTCCACGAGGAAGAGCTTGTCATTGTCCCCAGGCTGTTTTCCCTGGCTGTACCAGATAACTCAGGACATCATTCCAGAAGGACCATTTGGATGCTTCCCGCATTTGCCCACTGGGAAGCTCTGCTGCCCTTCTCCTTCCCATGTGCACAGTCCCTCCCCTCAAGGACTCAGGGTCATTTGCAGACTGGACATCCCTTCCACTAGCTCATGTGTAAGAATATTAGCAAGGCCATTTGGGAGGCCGAGGCGGGCAGACCACGAGGTCAGGAGATCGAGAGCATCCTGGCTAACATGGTGAAACCCTGTCTCTACTAAAAATACAAAAAAAAAAAAAAAAAAAAAAAAATTTGCCGGGCTTAGTGGCGGGCGCCTGTAGTCCCAGCTACTAGGGAGGCTGAGGCAGGAGAATGGCATGAACCTGTGGGCGGAGCTTGCAGCGAGCTGAGATCGAGCCACTGCACTCCAGCCTGGGCGACAGAGCGAGGCTCCATATCAAAAAAGAATATTAGCAAGGCCAATGCTAGCCTCAAACCTGTAATGATCTGACATCCCAGAGGCAGGAAATGTGTCTTCTAAGGCTCTCTGAGTTGGAAGGGTCTCGATGAGTCTAGTTCCACCTCCTCCCCAGAGCCGGAGTCTCCTGTGCCGTATTTTTCTACTTGAATGTCTCCAGGGATGGCAAAGTCACTGTCTCCCAGGGGTGGCCCATTCTAGCTCCTTTGGCCAGCTGGAATCTGTCATCCCCTGTCTTATCCTCTGTTTGATGGTAGGCCACCTAAAATCTTTCATTATAATCTCATAGACACTTTACTGAGCTCTAAATGAATTGTACCTAGTGGTTTGATTAAAATAACTGGATTCAGAATTGGGGTTCAGATTTTGATCATTTTCACCACGAAGCATATCACGATGAAAATGGCTTTGTTTGGGTAGAGATTTGGGGCCACTCTGACCATACTTGCCTTCCTTCCCCTTGTGTCTCCTGGAACTGGAGTGTGATTGGTTCCACATGGGGATCTTTGCATGTAAAGTGGGGGCATGCTAACTAGTGACAGGGCCTCTTGAGAGGCTGGGGAGGGGCAGAGGGGCGTGGTGTGTCTGCTTGGCATTGACGGCCCTGCAGACAGTGCCCTGCAACTGGAATGCTTTCCAGTTTTGGGGTCATCCAATGGGCAGGGTCTTTTCCCTTCTCGCGAGTTTCCACGTGCTCCTGGGCACAGGATATCTGTCCTTGTTTAGCAGATCGAGAGAGGGAAATAAGGGAATGACAAGCTGGTGCTAAGCAAATAGGAACTGAAGAATCAGACAACCCTTTGAGTTAAGAAGAACCCAAACAGGACTCTTCTCTCCTGGACCTGTTGAGTTGAGGGGCCCTTTTAACCTCTTCTGGGACTTGTGGAGACTGAGGAAATTAGAGTGGCCGTTGATAAAAAACCACTGCGTGAACTCGTACGTCTTAGGCACAGCCCAAGCTAGATAGGGATCTGGTGTGTGCTGGAGGTAGCACTGACACGCCAGTCTTGGGGCATACTTTTACTAAAAATGATTTGTGCAATTCAAATTTAACTGGGTGTTCTGTATTTTTATTTGCTAAACCTGGCAACCCGAGTTTAGTCGGAGAGTGAATTAGGAAACTGAGAAGGCGTTTTGGTGTTGTCCTGGAGTGGCCCAATGGGACACTGGTTTCTGCTGGGCACACGGGGGTCTGGCCTGCAGATTGGGACCCTGGTTTCACCCTGTCCCTGTCCACGAGCAGGAACCTTGATCTGTTGGTCACACGGGGGTCTGGTGTGCAGTATTGAACCCTGCAGTAGTTTCGGCTGCAGTCTGGGCTGGTCTCTGGAGCTTACAACCCAAGTCAAAGTTAACTAAAGAGATGAATTAAATCAAGGTCAAGTAGGGAGGGATACAGCCCATGGGGGTAGGGGGGAACAAACGGCTGGGGAAGGTGTCCCGGGAATTGCATGTTTTCCTGCCTGGTGTCAGGAGAACAGAATCAACTGCAAGTCATTAAGCCTCCCTTGCGCCAGCCTCTCCCACTGCCCTGGAGTCCCGCCTTGAATCTCCAGCCTGGCAAGTGCCTGGCTTAGTGACGGGAGCCATTACAGATGGGAAATGACTCCAGGGAGCCAGGAGCCAGGCTTGGCCGGCGTGGCTGGCAAATCAGCCCTCATATGTCCGTTTCATAAAGCACAGGGAGTGTATGCACCACCTCTAGGGAAAAGAGATTGGAAGGAACCACCGCCCCCAACCCCCCCCGCCCCACACACACACACACCCTGCTGCCACCCCCCGAGCTGCTAAACAGACATCTAGGCAGGGTGGACAAGTCACAGAGCAAAGAGAATTTCATGGTAACAAAAGCTTCCGGGAGAACTTTGGTCAGACAATCTCTTCCAGTTTGACAATTCTCTGCCTTCAGGAATGAATTCCAGCAGCCACAGGGTTTTATCAGGCTTCTTTCTGCCTGATACCATGTCACCGTCACCATGCTGCTGGGGGTCTGGAAAGAGTTCTGAATTAGTTTGGTGAAGGGTTAGTCACCATTCACTGTTGCTAGGTCCCTGGCAACATCTCTTTGCTTCTTGGGACCTTGTTTTTCTCATCTCTTCTTCTACAAGAGGGTAAACTAGGAAACCCTGGAAGGCTGTACCAGCCCCAAGACCCTGGATTTGCCCTTAAAACAATGTCCCCCTTCCTTCTTTTGCTGATAGATCTGGAGCTTGGAGAGGAGTGGGTGGGATGGGGTGAGGTTTCATGCAGGGTCCTATTATAAGGAAGGAGCAGGGCAAGGCTCTGTGGCGCGCACCTGTAATCCCAGCACTTTGGGAGGCTGAGAAGGGTGGATCACTTGAGGTAGGAGTTTGAGACCAGCCTGGCCAACATGGTGAAACCCCATCTCTACTAAAAATGCAAAAATTAGCCAGGCGTGGTGGCGCACAACTGTAATCGCAGCACTTTGGGAGGTCGAGGAGGGTGAATCATTTGCGGTCAGGAGTTTGAGACCATCCTGGCCAACACGGTGAAACTCCGTCTTTACTAAAAATACAAAAATTAGCTGGGCATGGTGGCGGTCGCCTGTAATCCTCAGCTACTTGGGAGGCTGAGGCAGGAAAATCGCTTGAACCCAGGAGGCAGAGGTTGCCGTGAGCCGAGATCATGCTACTGCACTCCAGCCTGGGCGACAAGAGTGAACCCTGTCTCAAAAAATACATAATAAATAAGGAAGGAAGGAGCAAGACCTCCAGTCTCTGGACCTCCATTGTGAAACTGTTTTTGTCCTGAAAGGCAAGAAAGTTTACATCTCATAGACAGGGGGCAGCCATGGAAGGTTCTAGAACAGGGCAGTGACAAATGAGAGGAATGTCTAATGAGGGATTTGGGGTGGAGAGCTGGTTGGAGGTGGAGAAGGCGTAGAGTTGTGCATGGCACATAGAGGGCCAGGGCTAAAGTCCCCGAAGGAGGTGGCAGAGAGAGCACTCACCCTCTGCCTGGGGCAGAGGCTCCGGACTGGAACGTGGAGGGAGGATCTGAGGAACGCAGCAGACAAAGAACTGATGACTGTTCAGGGCTTACCGAAGCCTCCTCGGCATTTCCTCCAAGAGAGGGGCTGGCCCGCCGGGCAGGCGGAGAGAAGGATGTTTGTGCAGCAGGAACCCTGAGTGATTCTTTTGCAGCAAGGGCCTGGGAGATGTTCGTTAGGAGGGGATTGTTTCAAAGCCTTAGGGGGAGGCATGGCAGCCAAAAAAGGGCAGGGAAGAGAAAAGGCTAAGATGTTTACAGAGAAAAAAAAAAAAAAAAAAGTCAGTGGAAAAAATGACGGCGAGGTCAAGCAGATTTGGGGGATGGCCCCCACTGTCCACTGGGGAGGGGCCGGGTGCCCGGCACAGCGGGAGAGCCACAGGGCCTGGGCTGTGCTTTTTGGAGAGCCGAGCCTGTGACCCCGGTATCCTTAATCCTGCCCGTGGTCCTGATCCCAAACCCCACGAAATGCCCTCTCTGGTCTGTTTGCCGCCAGCCTGTTTGCAGGGACCATGTCCATCAGTTGGTCTCCCCTGGACATTTCTGCTTGAAGAAGGAGACAGGACTCACCGGACTTAAGACTTATCTGCCCCCCACTCCTGTCCCTTCCCCCAGAAGCCTAAGAGGGTCCGGCTGCCGGGTGGGAGGCCAACTTCTAGCAGCTCTTTTGTCTGACATCTTGACAAAGGGGCTGGGGCCTTTCCCAAGCCCCACAGGTGTGAAGAACTTGTTACTGTAGTGTTTATTCAGCCCTATTAGTGGCCTGAAGGACTGTTGACAGAAGGCCCCTTTGTGTTCAGACTTGGCTAAAGCTCCCTAAGCCCTCGACAAACACAGGCCACTTATCTCTGGGGACTTTATCAGAAACCATCTAAAGCCTGTCTTTGGCAAGCCGGGAACTCCAGCCTCCCGTCCCACTCCGACTGTGACTCCGGGCACTGAGGTTCCAAAACACTTCCCACTTTCTTTCATTTTTCCTACCACCTTGATCCACCCCTCTTCCATGGCATTTCTGGTATCAGAGATAAAGCACAGGTGGTGGTGGGGAGGGGGAAGGGAGGGTGGACAGAAATTCTGTTTTCAAATTGGACCCTAAAAGTAAATGGAGTGGCCCTGTAGGCCTGTTTCTGAAAGAGAGACTTAAGAGAGGTGTGTGGGCTCCTCTATGGGAGAACTTGGCTTCAGGGGCCTCTAAGGCTGACCACAGAGGGTCCCTGTGGAGAGGTGAAGCCAGCTGGACTTCCTGGGTCCGCTGGGGAATTGGAAAAATTTTCTGTCTTACAAGAGGATTGTAAAACGCACCAATCAGCACTCTGTAAAATGCACCAATCAGCGCTCTGTAAAACGCACCAATCAGCACTCTGTAGCTAGCAAGAGGATTGTAAAATGCACCAATCAGTGCTCTGTAAAACGCACCAATCAGCCAGAGTCTAAAAGTAGCCAATCGTGGAGAGGATTGAAAAAAGGGCACTCTGATAGGACAGAAACGGAACATGGGTGGGGACAAACAAGGGAATAAAAGCTGGCCCCCCTCCCCACAGCCAGCAGTGGCAACCCACTGGGGTTCCCTTCCACGATGTGGAAGGTTTGTTCTTTCTCGCTTCACAATAAATCTTGCTGCTGCTCACTCTTTGGGTCCGTGCCACCTTTAAGAGCTGTAACACTCACCGCCAAGGTCCACGGCTTCATTCTTGAAGTGAGCGAGACCAGCAACCCGCTGGCAGGAACCAACTCTGGACACACTATTGCTCACTGCCCTCTGCTAAATCCCCCTGCTATGCCACCGCATGCCCAAAGGTAAACTCCTTTTTTCTCTCCCGAAATAGTTTTCTCTGCCCAGCCCCCTGGAGAGGATCCTGCACACCCATTCTCTCTGAAAGGCCCAGGTGGTCATCAGTCCTGTTGGCCACGCCCCTCTGATGGTTTCCGTGGAAGGGCTCCCATGCCTCCACTTTCAGCAAGGGGGAAGCCTGCAGGGTCCTCCCACCACCACCCCAGGGCCATGGCAATTCCCTGCTGTGATCCACCCGCTGCCTGGAGGTGGTCTTAGAGCCCTTTCCACAGCCCTGTCACTGGCCTGATCGTGTCCCACTCTGAGGCTTCTTCACAGCGTCATTACCTAGCCTGGAGCACCCCACTTCTGAACTCCAGGGTCCCCTCCCAAAGGCCTCCATGCTGATGTGAGTCTGCTGATCTGTCCCCTACCCTGCAGGAGTTTGGGTATCGTGAATTAGACTTTTAGGGCCGGAAAAGAACTTAGAAATCATCAGACGCAGATGTCTTCATTTTTCAGATGGGAGAATGGGCTCAGAGGGGCCAAGTGGACTTTCCGGGGTCACATACCTGGGGGAGTTGCGGAGCCGGAGCTAGAGTCCAGGCTTCCCACCTCAGGCCCCAGCTCTCTTTCCTCTTGCTTGCTTGTGAGGTTGTAGCCATTGTGTTTGATCTTGATTAGTAATAGTGACACTCCGGGGGGCGGCCAGGTGCGGTGGTTCATGCCTGTAATCCAAGCACTTTGGGAGGCCTAGAAGGATGGATCACCTGAGATCAGGAGTTCGAGACCAGCCTGGCCCACATGGTGAAACCCCGTCTTTACCAAAAATACAAAAATGAGCCAGGTGTGGTGGCACGCGCCTGTAATCCCAGCTACTCGAGAGGCTGAGGCAGGAGAATTGCTTGAACCCGGGAGGCAGAGGTTGCAGTTAGGTGGGCAGATCACCTAAGGTCAGGAGTTCAAGATCAATCTGGGCAACATGGTGAAACCCTGTCTCTACTAAAAATACAAAAAAATTAGCCGGGCGTGGTGGTGGGTGCCTGTAATCCCAGCTACCTGGGAACCTGAGGCAGGAGAATCGCTTGAACGTGGGAGGCAGAGCTTGCAGTGAGCCGAGATCCTGCCACTGCACTCCAGCCTGGGTGACAGAGCGAGACTCCGTCTCAAAAAAAAAAAAAAAAGAAACTCCGGGGGTTGTCTTAGCTTCCTGTGTCTTAGGAGGGAATGCTGGTGAATCTGTGCACCCAGGCTGGAGAATCGTCACAGGTTGGGACCTTGAGAGGGGTTTGGTAGCTGCTTGAATTAAAAACCCCAGTCAAGAGAAGGAAGAGGGGGCCGTGGTCTGTTGAGAGACGAAAATGCAGCAACGTCAGCCCTATGGCAGGCGTGCTTCCCACTCAGAGCTGGGCACTTCCAAGGTCTCTGTTCATGTTTGTTGAATGAAGCAACCAACGGGCAGTCAGGCAGAAGTGGGTCCTGTTTGGGTTTCCTTGTGGCATCTTGAAGTGCCACAACTTCCCTCACATAGTCTCTGGAACTCCAGAGAGTCCCATGGGACATCCTTACCTCGCCTGGCTCTCATGCCCAGCGTGGACTGACTCTGCCCGTTGACTCTTTTCTTTCAGACAAGTGAGTTGTCTAGGAGAATGTTTGTCAGTGGTTTTTAAAATGGTTGAAACGAGGCACTCTCAATGAGTGCAAACCCCAGAGCCTTGAGTGGAACCAACTACTCCTGTGCGATGTCCTCACGGTCCCCATAGGGGTCGTCCAGTCTCGTGACTCCCTCTGGCTGGTCACTGCTGCATTGTATCTGGCTGGCTGATGTCTCTAGTGACGAGCCTTAAGCCTGTGTTTGGGGGATAGTGGTGGACCTGGGAGTGAGGCCACAGCGGCAGCAGCATTAACCAGACTTTAGCATGCCCAGGTATTTCCCCCGAGCCTGCCAGGGCAGGGACCATGATTGTCCTGCTCACTGTGACGTCCCCAGCACCTTGCGTGGTGCCCAGAATGCACCAGGTAGGGGCTCAGTAAATATTTGTTGAATGCTTTGATAAATTCATGCCCTACCAGATTTGCTAATAGTGAAGTAAAACCTAAGTCTGGGCTTGGATTGTTTTATAAATGTATGTACATGTATGATCGTTTCTCTTATGCCCAGCTCACCTGTAGACACAAAAGGCTGTGAGTCCCAGAAATGCTTGGGCCAGTCTTGCCTCGCCCCTTTCCCAAAAGGAGCCCTTTGAGAGGTTGGCTCAGAATGATCCCCAGGTGTGGGCGGGAGTTAGGTGTGTGGGCAGCTGGAGTTGCTCAACCCAGCCATTTCAGGAGACACTGAAAAGGGGGCTCAGAAAAACACAGTGGGGGTGGAATACCTAAAATTTATAAACAGGAGCTGAACAATTTCTAAATAAATAGCATACCAAATGGAGTAGCAAGGTAATAAAGGAAATACAGACTACCTCAAACTCTTAAAAATAACTCTCAAGTATTTTTATGATTCTGAACCAGTCATTTAAGGAGAAGTTTCTCTTGAAACCAGGCCTCTGCCCACTGCCCCATCACAGACCCCTGCGGTCAAACCTCCCTTTACCTCCCTGCAAAGGCTGTCTGTCCACACAGTGGGTCATGTCCCAACTGGGTTCTTTTCCATTGAGTTCCAGTTCCATCCCTCCCCATCAGAGCCTGCATTTGCACGGGATCCCCAGGTGACCATATGCACGTTATAGTTGGGGCAGCCCTGGCAGAATATCCCATCTGTGCTCCGACCCTCTTCCCAGGCCCTGTCCTCTCCCCGTTGTTCCAGAGAGGTCCAGAAAAACGGCCTCCTTGAGTGTTAGTCTTGACAGCTCTGGTCACCGTTGAAAACAGTGCAATCACTAGACCACTGTCCACCTCCCCCTGAGCCAGGAAGCACCCTGGGACAGGACTCCATCTTGCCTGCTGCTGTCACACCAGCACCTGGCCCTTTTAAAGGCGTCAGTCAAAGCTTTGTTGAAGGAGTTAATGACATTCACCTCCTGGAGCAGCTTTTTCTTTTTTTTTTTTTTTTTTTTTTGAGACGGAGTTTTGCTCTTGTCACCCAGGCCGGAGTGCAATGGCGAGATCTTAGCTCACCGCAACCTTTGCCTCCCGGGTTCAAGCGATTCTCCTGCCTCATCCTCCCAAGTAGCTGGGATTACAGGCATGTGCCACCATGCCCATTAATTTTGTATTTTTTAGTAGAGACGGGGTTTCTCCATGTTGGTCAGGCTGGTCTTGAACTCCCAACCTCAGGTGATCTGCCCGCCTCGGCCTCCCAAAGTGCTGGGATTACAGGTGTGAGCCACCGCTCCAGGCACTCCTGGAGCAGCTTTCTAAGCCTCAGAGTTTGCACTTAGGGAACAGCATCTTAGGCAAAGGGGAATAAACATTTACGTACCCCGGAGGTGGCGGGCATCATGATCTCCCTAACCCAGGAATTCTCAAACTCAGCACTGTGGACATTTGGCAGGCTCCGTTTGGGGGAACTGTCCTGTGCATTGTAGGAAGTTTAGCAACCTCTCTGGTTTCTATCCCCTGGATGCAAACAGCCCCTCCCTCCCCAGTCGTGATAACCAAAAATGTCTTAGACATTGCCAAATGTCCACCAGGGGACAAAATTGCCACCAGTTGAGAACCACTGCCCTGTCTCCCTCAGGGAATTTGTGAGTTGCACATGCTGAGTAGGTCTCCTGGTCCTTACCCGGCAGCCATGGACTTACCTAGCAGAGGAGCTGGTAAGGGAAGAAGCGCCCGTCCCCAGACCTGCAAATTTTTGCCATGCCCCAACCTGCTCATGTGGCCTGGACATGTGGAAATGTGTCAACAGTCATGACAGATCTGAGAGCAGTGCCTGTCCCAGTGCGCAGGCAGCCAGCGGCTGGGGCCTCCAGCCTGCGATGGTGCCTATGTGAGTTGGTTTTTTTTTTTTTTTTTTTTTTTTTTTTTTTTTTTTTTTTTTTTTTGGAGAATTCAGCTGTTATGCTACAGAGATGACATGGTCAGTCTTCTCAAAAGAACCGCTCTGGAAGGGAGAGGACATGGTGATCCTATGTGCTGGAGGGCTGCCGTGGGGTATTGGGCCCCAGACCAGAGCCTCTGAGGAGACCCATCACCAAATGGCCTTCCTGCTCCAGTGAGAAGCCCCTGGGCCATGTGAAGTCTGGGGGAGCCAGGACCAGAGTCCCTGAGAGACATGGTCTGGAAACTGCTCACCAATGTCTGCTGGATGCTTTCTGGGCCTGGGGTAGTCCTGATGGGATTGAGAGTGAGTTTGCCAGGGTCTTTTGGGGTGAGCCAACACCTATAGTTTGGTAAATTCATCAAAAGCAATGGATGCAGATTCAGTCTCTGTGTGCAAGGGCACTACTCAGAGTTCCAGGAAGAGTCCAGGGGACTTAGATGTGGGTTTTTCTCTCTAAAGCACAGCAGTCTACTTGAGCAGACAGAAGTTAAATTGATGAGTTAAAGCAGTTGAATGCAACAATCAGATGTCACAAGGCTATGCCTTGTTAGGGAGTGGTTCAGGCAGTAAATCCTCTATCTGCCCTACCTGTCTAACTATCTAACTGTCTCTATACATACCTCCTTGCCTGTCTACCTGCCCACCTACCTATCCATCCATCCATCCATCCATCCATCCATCCATCCACGAGTCCATCCATCCATCCATGCATCTGCCCATCCATTTATCTATCTATCCATCCATTTCATCCATCCATTCATCCTTTCATTCATACCATCCATCCATCCACCCACCTATCAACCCCATCCCTCCCTCCCTCCCTCCCTCCCTCCCTCCCTCCACGCACCTATCAACCCCATCCATCCATCCATCCACCTTTTCATCCTTCCATTCATTCATCCATCCATCTATCTTCTCTCTTGTTTGCTTTCTCTCTCTCATTTGCACAACAAAAATGTATGAAGGCTTTCTGTGGGCTGGAGGATATAAGAGCAAATGCTGTCCCTATCCTCAACAAACCAACACAGTTAATGAGAGATTAGTCCCACTTGATCAGAGAATTTTCTGACATGAGTTTGTTCCCTCCATTAGATGGGAACCTATGGATAGTTGAGAGTGCATTGTCCATCTGTGTATCTCACATAGCCTGTAGCACAGAGCTGGGAACATAGCTAGAGCACTGTATGCATGCACTGAATTGATCTGACCTGGGGAGTGGGAAGGGGTTGAGCCGTTTCAGGTTGGTGGGAGAGGGAGAGGGAGAGGGGCAGAAAGGCAGGAATGTTGAGAGGTAAGGAGTGGCCACAGGCATGTGTTGAAATAGGACTTAGAGGACTTTTTGATGGGGGAAGAAAATAGGAACCCACCTCTTGGGCCTCTCTCCCTACTGGGTTTCTGGTTGGAAAGTGGGGCCTCTCCCCCTCCTACCTTCCTTACCCTCGTTATGCCCTGGGTCTGAAATGCAGCGACATGTGATGCATCCTTGGTGATCCTCACATGATAGCCAAAGAGGGGCACAAAGCTTGGGGTGTCTGTGGGTGTCTGGGTACCCCTGGATAAGAGGCAGAGCCTCAATGACCTAGGCAGTGCTTCTGTTCTTGCCCCTGCTGGTCCCTCAGAGTGTCTCTCCACCCCCAACCCCCTTTTCTCTGGGTTGACCTCTGTTCTCACTAAGCTGCCCTTTCCTCCCTGCCTTGAAATCTGATAATGAAACTAATACCCAATATTTTTGCCTCCAAGAGATGCAGGAGATAAACAGGAAGGCACGAAGGATTAAGGTGTCTCTCCGAGGAAGGGGCTGGGGACAGGCCGGGAGTTGGGTGACGCCTCTGTGTGGAGCCGAGGGATCCAGATGTGAGCTGCTTTGCCCAATGCATTTTTCCATCTGTGCAGAGAAAATAAAACAAAGAGAAAAGAAAACAAGCTGTAAAATACTTTGCAGAAGTCTGAGCATGGGCATTTGCCACTTGATGTCTCCTGACAGCTCCAAGAAGCAGGGGAGGGAAGGGAGCCCTGCCTTTTGATGTTTGCCTCAGAGTTTTCTTTTGTGTGACCAGTTGTTTAGGAAGAACCTTTTGTTGGCATAAGGTGCATATGAAAGCTTCCTCCTGGGGTGGGAAAAGTGGAGGCTGAGCTCCCAGAAGGGGCTCAGAGGTTAGGGCAGGCCCCGCTGGGAAATGCAGGAGAAGGACATTTGCCTCCAAGAAGGACGGGATGATGCTGTTACCAGGCCTTTCCTGGTACAAGGGAGGCCTGAGGAAGTGAGGCCTGGGTGATCCTTCCAGATCCCTGTCCCCAGGCAGGTGTTCCAGGTCCTGTGATTTCTGTGCTTGTAGGAAAGATGTAGATTCTGACTGTAGTCTAGGCCAGCTGTTACTTCCAGTGATAGGGGTCTTTTCCTCTGAGCCAGTGGACCAGGAGCCAGAAGGGCAGGCTTCCCGTCCTGGGCCCCGCATTTACTGGCTCTGTGGTCCTGGGCTGGTTGGTCATTTCACATCTCTGAGCAGGCCCTGTCACCCTTGTCTGGCAGAGTGAGTCCAAAGAGAGTGAGTGTGCGCAGGCGTGACAGTCGTCTGCGGGAGGGTAAGGGGCAGCTGCAGTCTCTTTCTTTGCACTTGGTTGAACTCAGCCCTGGGAACACTTGCTGGAGGACACTTAGCAAGGCTCTGGGATTCATCCCCTGGTCTAATTTGGCTTCTGGCTGCTTTCAGACTTCGGGGCAGGAGCTGTCTTTTCTCCTGCATCCCACATTGCTTTCTCTAGGGCCCTGTCCACCTCTATTTGTAAATGAAATGACTAATGGGTGAGTGACTTGGCAGTGACTCTAGGAAGAGCACTTAAAGAAGCTTGTCGTAACATCAGAGAGAAAAATTAAAGAGGCACATGTTTTTCTAAAGATCACAAATTAAAGTAACATGTGAATGAGAAACTTAAAAATATTTACAGCTTATATGGCAGAAAAGACAAACGATGTTTAATCCTCCTGATCACTAGACAGCATGAAAAAAGTCCACCTTATTTGAAAACTGGGCAAATGGCATGAACAGGCAATACACAAAAAAGAAATATAAATAGAAAAACAATACATGGGGAAATGCCCAACCTTCCTAGTAATCAAAGACATGCAAATTAAAATCGTGTGTGTGTGTGTTTTCTCTCAGACAGAGTGGCCAAGATTTTTTAAAAAGAATGCTGATACCAAATGCATATTATTCTTTTCTTTTTTTTTTTTTTTTTTTTTTTTTGAGGCGGAGTCCTGCTCTGCCGCCCAGGCTGGAGTGCAGTGGCGCAATCTCGGCTCACTGCAAGCTCCGCCTCCCGGGTTCACGCCATTCTCCTGCCTCAGCCTCTCCGAGTAGCTGGGACTACAGGCGCCTGCCACCACGCCCGGCTGATTTTTTTTTTATATTTTTAGTAGAGACAGGGTTTCACCGTGGTCTCGATCTCCTGACCTCGTGATCCGCCCGCCTCGGCCTCCCAAAGTGCTGGGATTACAAGCGTGAGCCACCGCGCCCGGCCGCATATTATTCTTTTCAAGCACGTGGTGAAATAGGAGCTCTCATATCCTGCTGGTGGGTGTATAAGCCAGTACAGCCTTTCTTGAGGGCAGTTTGGCAGTTTGGAGCCAATGTTAAAAACATGTAGAAGGGCCGGGCACGGTGGCTCACGTCTGTGATCCCAGCACTTTGGGAGGCTAAGGTGGGTGGGTCACGAGGTCAGGAGTTTGAGACCAGTCTGGCCAACATAGTGAAACCCCGTCTCTACTAAAAATACAAAAAATTAGCCGGGTGTGGTGGCAGGCGCCTGTAATAGCAGCTACTCAGGAGGCTGAGGCAGGAGAATTGCGTGAACGTGGGAGGCGGAGGTTGCAGTGAGCCGAGATCACGCCACTGCACTCCAGCCTGGGCTACAGAACGAGACTCCATCTCCAAAAATAAATAAATCAATCAATAAATAAAAATAAAATAAATAAAAATATAAAAACATGTAGATTCAAAATTCAACCCAGTAATTCCATCTAGAGAAATTTGCGCTATAACAGTCATTGGAGCAGAGCACAAATATGTATGTTCAAAGGTGGTTCAAGGTGGTTACCTTTATGTTCAAAGGTAGTTAACATTTATAATAGTGAAAAATGGGAAACGACCTATAGCTGCCCAACCCTGGGAGGTCCTTCTTTTAAATGCCTCCACTTCCAACTCCAAGAGGCCCACTATGCATAGCCATGCAACACAGTACCAGAGGAGTTTTATTTTTTAGTTTTTAATTTTTGTGAGATAGGGTCTTGCTCTGTGGCTCAGGCTGGAGTACAGTGGTGGCTCATGGCAACCTCCACCTCCCAGGTTCAAGAGATTCTCCTGCCTCACATGCCTGACTAATTTTTGTGTTTTTTAGTAGAGATGGGGTTTCACCATATTGGCCAGGCTGGTCTCAAACTCCTGGCTCCAAGAGATCTGCCCACCTTGGCCTCTCAAAGTGCTGGGATTATAGGTGTGAGCCACCATGCCCAGCCCGGACAACTTTTAAACATCGTGAAGAACAGTATTTGACACAAGAAAATGTTCGTTATGATGAAAAAAAACCCCACAAAACTAGATGTATAAAAGTATGATCTATGTTTGTAGGAAAGAATTAAATAGCTCCACAACTGAACAAATGTTAATTAAAGCCTGAAAGGAAAGATCTCTGTAGCAACTGTGGTTGGTAGAAATAAGAGTATGTCCCTTTCTCTTCCTGCTTTTGTTTTTTGAGTGCATGAATTAAATATATATTTCTTAGGTTGGGTGTGGTGGCTCACACCTGTAATCCCAGCACTTTGGGAGACCAAAACAGGCAGATATCTTGAGCCCAGGAGTTTGAGACCAGCCTGGGCAACATGGTGAAACCCTGTTTCTACAAAAAATTAGCTGGGCGTGATGGCACATGCCTGTGGTCCCAGCTACTTGGGATGCTGAGGTGGGAGGATCTCATGAGCCTGGGAGACAGAGGTCTCAGTGAGCCAAGATCTGTGCCATTGCACTCCAGCCTGGGCAACAGAGTGAGACCCTGCCTCAAACAAAACAAAACAAAAAAACCCAACATACATTTCTTTAGAAATTCCATAAAATGTCATTTAGAACACACTGAGCGTGAAACCATGTTATGGAGTGAACAAGAAGAGGCCAGACCTGTGCTGGAGTAACCCCGGCCTGGGGTTGGAAGCCTAAAGAAGAAGGCAGGTGACAGGCAATCCTGATGTGGCACAAGGAAAGCTGTGTGAGGCCGTACTGGGTGCCCACAGCAGGCTGGTGGGGTGGAGCGGGGCTGGGAAGTAACATTGGAACCAAGACCTGGGGGATGAGAAGGAGGCAGCCAGATAAAACAGGAGTGTCCTGGGAGGAAGGGAACAGCATGTCCAGAGCCCCAGAGGGGCAGGTGAGGGGTCCTTGCACATGGCTCTAGAAACAGACCAAAGTTTGGAATCGCTGGAAAATAAAGAGCGAGGGGCTGAAGGGCGAGGCAGGACCAGCTTATTTGGAGCCCTGAAGGCCATGCTGAGTGCTTTCCAGTTGATCCCGATGGGCACCCTCAGATTGGTGCTTAGAAATCCTGCTCTGGGCTGAGTGCTGTGGCTCATGGCTGTCATCCCAGCACTTTGGGAGGTTGAGGTGGGAGGATCACAAGGTCAAGAGTTCAAGACCAGCCTGACCAACATGGTGAAACCCCATCTCTACTAAAAAGACAAAAATTAGCCTGGCGTGGTGGTGCACACCTGTAATCCCAGCTACTCAGGAGGCTGAGGCAGGAGAATCGCTTGAACCCGGGAGGCGGAGGTTGCAGTGAGCCGAGATCGGGCCACTGCACTCCAGCCTGGGCGACAGAGAAAGACTCCCGTCTCAAAAGCAACAAACAAAAAGAAATCCTGCTTCTGCTGATCATGCTGAGGGGAGCCTGCGGGGCTCAGCTCAAGCCACAGGGAACCCGAGGGCAGGATGGTAAGGAGTGAATGATGTCAGGCAGGTGACTCTGGGTTCAAGTGGAGACCCCAGACCTGAAGCTGGAAATACTGATTTGGGAGTTGGGAGCACAGAGATGATGAGTGGTGAAGGAGACAGACCGGGAGGGTGTGGGGGTGGGCGGGGAAAGGGAGCTGAGTCCTGAGCAATGCTCATGGGGAGGGAACAGGTGGAGCAGAGCCATAGCGGACGACGTGGGGGTCCTCTCCCCAGAGCAGGGCTGGGCAGCCTCCGGAAGCTGGACAGGTTGAGGTGCAAAGAACAATGGTGTGCAGGCCCCAGAGTCCTCGGTGGACGAGGAGGAAGGGGAGAAGGGGAGGCCGGGCTGGCAGCAGGGGCCTCAGTAGTTCGCTCAGCTGCTACAACAAAGTGCTACGGGCTGGGGGCTGAAACACTAGACGTTTATTTCTCACAGTTCTGGAGCCTGGAAGTCCAAGATCAAGGTGTTGGCAGGGTTGGTTGCTCTGGAGGCCCTTCTGCGTGGCTTGCAGATGGCTACCCTCTGGCAACGTCCTCACAGGATCTCTCCTCCGTGCACATGCGTCCCTGCGTCTCTCTGTGTCCTCATCTCCTCCTCTCACAACGACACAGTCATACTGGCATAGGGCCCACTCTGAGGGCCTTGTTTTAAGACTCTGTCTGCAAATACGGTCACATTCTGAGGTACTGGGGGTCACGGCTTCAACATAAGAATTTTGGAGAACCTCAGCCATGGTACTGTTACGTGCCCAATAAATGCTGACGGGTACAAACAGGAGGAGCCGAGGAGGAGCTCCTGGAGCACAAGTCTGCCTGCCTGGCTCTGCTAGTGGAGAAGGGAGGAGGTGAGGGGTGGGGTTTCTTTTGACGCTCATGGGTGCCTGTCCTCCCCGCGCCCCTGTGGCTGACACTTCTCTCTGTCTCCCCCTGCAGCCTGTAACTGCAACCTGCATGCCCGGCGCTGCCGCTTCAACATGGAGCTCTACAAGCTTTCAGGGCGCAAGAGCGGAGGTGTCTGCCTCAACTGTCGCCACAACACCGCCGGCCGCCACTGCCACTACTGCAAGGAGGGCTACTACCGCGACATGGGCAAGCCCATCACCCACCGGAAGGCCTGCAAAGGTGGGCTACACGTGGCGGGGTGGGGGGCTGGAGAGACCCTGGGAACATCAGTCCTCCTGCTCTTTCCTTGCTTCTTTTTCTATTTTCTTCCAGTCTGTGTACAAATTGGCATTGACTGAGGTCATCTCTGTCTCTTTCTCTCTCTCTCTCTCTCTCTGACACACACACACACACACACACACACACACAGGCCTCCCTGGTATTTGGAGGTGTAAGCCAAAACAAAGGGGTGATGGAGACATGGCTCAAAGGAGAAGAAAGGAGAAGGTGTGATCCCCTACAAGGGTGCAGGGCTGCGGCCGCCAACACCTCTCTCTCCCCTCCCCATGAGCCCCTACAAGGGTGCAGGGCTGCGGCCGCCAACACCTCTCTCTCCCCTCCCCCTCCTGGGCTTCTCCTCTGCACAGGTGTGCTGCATACCAGAGGGCCGCGAGTCATGTTCGCCAGGCTTACCGTTGGGACAAAGGACTCTCTTTCACCAAATGCATGCAGACGCACTTCTTTGGATGTGTGTGCACCGCCCCTCACTACCCCCCCGAAACACACACACACACACACACACACACACACATGTACAGTCACAGCGAGGTTGGCAGTTTCAGGGGCAGGGTCTCAGAAGGAACATTTAATCCATCTGCAAATAGCTTTACTTCTCAGGACAAAAAAAAAAAATTAAAAGGAGACGGGAGACTATTTTCGTCCACTGAAGCAAGCACTAATGTTTTAACTTTCTGCTATTTGTTTTTCTCGTACCAACAAAAATGAAGCAATGGTCAGATGATTCAGAGAAGTTGATGAAATGCCAGGGAATTCAGTGATGCTGGAGGGTGAGAAGTGGGGCCCTCCCACCCCACAAAATCTTTTGGGAATTCCAGGAACCAGGGCTTTCCTGCTGCTAAACTTGTGGCCTAACGCCAGGGCCTGCCATGAACATGGCTTCCCAAGAAGATATTTACCTCTGAGGACTCATGGGCAACACCTCGGCATGGGTGGGGTCCTGACCTGGACTTGTGCAGACCCTGACACGCCAGGGTCCCAAGCCATGGCAGACAGGCCCAAGTGGTGTGCTGCAGGAGAGAAACCCTTCTGTGGCCACTGCTTAGCATGTGGATGAAGCAAAAGGATCATCTTCTTAACAGGAAGTCCACCAGATGTTGGGCACTTGTGTGCAGGACTGACTACATAATTTGCAAGGCCCAGTGCAAAATGAAAATAGGGGGCTTCCAGCACTTTGGGAGGCCAAGACGGGCGGATCATCCTAGGTCAGGACTTCAAGACCAGCCTGCCTAACATGGTGAAACCCCATCTCCACTAAAAATACAAAAATTAGCTGGGCGTGATGGCTTGCGCCTGTAATCCCAGCTACTTGGGAGGCTGAGGCAAGAGAATAGCTTGAGCCCAGGAGGCGGAGGTTTCAGTGAGCTGAGATAGCGCCACCACACTCCAGCCTGGGTGACAGAGTAAAACTCTGTCTCGAAAAAAAAAAAAAAAGAACATCTTGGGAAAAAAAAAAAGTAACAAAGTAGGGGGTTCTTATTCCAAAGCTATTAAGAATTTTGAAACAAGGACAGCAGAGTTTCAACCAAGCTGGTGCCCTTCTGAGCACGGGGCCCATGAATCCAACCCAGCCCTGCTTATGTGGAACACTTTTCTCAAAATAAAATAAACAGGTTCCCAATCTGTCTCCTCCAGGAGAAATCCCTTTGATTTCAAATGCACTGGCATAAGTAGAATGGCTCCCTAGGTCAAGCAAGATGTCCTTCTGTGTCTGCGGACTTACGGCTGCCTCTGGTGGTCGCCAAGAGAAACATGAGCAGAAAGGTAGCTGGGCTGTTCCACGTTTTTAAAAAAATCACAGTTTCAGGTGAGAATCCCGCAGAAGACTGAGCAAAGAATGAATGGGAAGGTGGCCCAGGCAAAGGGACCCGAGAAACATCTGCAGTGCCAGAAAGGTGTGACCAGGACAAGCCCCGGGAGAGATGGCTTTGGGCTTCCAGAGAACATAGTTGGAAGGTATCCAGCTCCTTTGCCTGTGCCCAGAGTGTTTGTTGTCTCTCTTTTACAGAAGAAATTGAGGCCAGGGGTCTTGTAAACAGCTGGCTTGCACATAGATTTCTTGGGAGTTCAGCCAAGAAATTTTACCCAACAGCGGCCACTCAGGTGGGCAGTCCTGTGCCTGAGAGTGAGAAGGTCTGGGTGAGAAAGGGCACTGGTCACTTCCTGTCATGCCAGTTTCTGCTGCCTGATTAGAAATGTATGTTTTTCCAGAGAGGTAAGAAGGGGCAGGGCCCTGGTCACCTCCACCTACCCCCTGTTGCTGTGGGCAGGCACAAGAGCCATTTGTAGCCTCTCACCATTCAGACTGAGAGATGTCAGGAAGCCACAGGGTCCCGGGAACCCGCAGGCCATTCTCCAGGGCTCTGCCACTCTGGCTGAATGGCATGATATTGCCCACCTTCCTTTACTGGTTTCTAGGAGGGTCAGATGCAAATAAATGAGGATGTGTTCTTGTTTTATGAGTTACAACATTTTGGCCAGCCTAGGTGGCTGTGTTTTCCTTCCCAGCCCTGGACAGCAGCTGCCCTGGCCTTGGTGGGAACTCTGGGAGAATAACTCACAGGATGGGAAAACCTAAGGGTGGATTCTACTCAGAAGACACAGGCAAATTCTACTGAAGAAATGTGGCAGGACAGGGTGGGACTCTTAGTGCCTCTTGACTGGGGAGGAATGACAGTGTTTCAAGGAAACTGCCATCAGATTGGTGAAGAAAGACAGTGCTTCAAGGAACTTGTCACCTGATTGGTGAAAGAAGACTGCACTTAAAAAAATTTGCCACCTGATTGGTAAGGAAAGACAGTGCTTTGAGGTGTCTGCTTTCTGATTGGTGAGTAAAAGCATTGCCCAGAGATCTCTGCTTCATGATTGGCAAGAAAATATCTGCTCTCTGATTGGTGAGCAAAAATTTGACCCAAGAAGTCCAGCCATCTGATTGGTGAGGAAAGACATCTCTGGAAAGTCCAGATCTTTCCCCTCAGCTCTTTCCTTTCCTGGTGTCATGCTCTTATGGGATATGGGACACTTCCCACCAAAAAGAGACCCTGAGATCTTGGTGGGAACCATCGTTAGGAGAAGTTCAGATGCCGGTGGGATGTGTACCCTTGAGATCTTCACACAGGGGTCTCCCGGTCAACCCCCTTCCACCACCACCACGAGCGCCTCCTGCCTTGTATTCTCAGGGCCAGATGGTTCGAGGAAATGGTTCCTTGTGTGGAAGCACTTTTTCCTCAGTATTTATCTTTGACAGTTTGCTCTCAGAGGCTTCTGAAATTTTGTAGATGTGGTGCTGCCCCCAGGCTCCGTTTTTTTTTGTTGTTGTTTTTTGTTTTTTTTTGAGATGGAGTCTCGCTCTGTCATCCAAGCTGGAGAGCAGTGGTGCAATCTCGGCTCACTGCAACCTCTGCCTCCCAGGTTCAAGTGATTCTCCTGCCTCAGCCTCCCAAGTAGCTGGGATTATAGGTGCACACCACCACGCCTGGCTAATTTTTGTGTTTTTAGTAGATAACAGGGTTTCACCATGTTCGCCAGGCTGGTCTCGAACTCCTGACTTCAGGTGATCTGTCCACCTTGGCTTCCCAAAGTGCTGGGATTACAGGCATGAGCCACCGTGCTTGGCCAGTTAGGCCCCATCTTTTGAGATTGACTTCCGGGAGCCCTATCATAGGCCTTCAGGTGAGGGCTGCACTTCTTTGCTTTGTTTCAGATGAATTTCACAGGGGAACAGGGACAAAGGGCAGGGGTTCTTGACTCCCAAATTGGCTTGGGAACGGCCTCTGGGACCTCTTTACCCCAGACTTCTCAGGGCCTGGGCAGGGGGCTGAGGCCACCCATATACTGCTGGTGATTGGCTGACTCTGGACCTTGTCCAGTGTAGAGCAGGGGTGGACCCAGACAAGAACAGCCTGGAGTAAGGGCATCAGATTCCAAACGTTACTATGTAGTTGCCCCATTTGGGAAGTTTCGTAGCAACAAATTTGTTGGGTTCTTTCTCCCTTCCCCTGGTTTAGAAGCAAACCAGAGCTGGCAGGGTTGGTGCGTACAAAGGACTGTAATAAACATACCCAGGGAACAGGCGGCTGCACTCTCTAGCTATTCAGTGCGATTTCACAGCACTGGGACGGCCTCGTTATGGTGCAAGCTGTTGTCCTATACAAAGTCAGATGAGATAAATTTCTCCCTTTTCTCCGCCGAATGGTTTGTGAATGATACTCGTCTTGGAGTCTGTCAAAAGACAGGAGGTTTTGTTTACCATTTGTCTTCTTTATGGACCTTGGGGGCTCTTTCTCTTTAGAGCGGGCAAAGACAACCAAAGACGACGTTGCTATTTAACCATTTCAGCCCTGCCCCCATTGGTAACAATATTAATTTATCATTTTTCCAAACCATCTGTGATGGATAAAGACATTCCAGGAGTCTCCCATGAACCGAACTGTGATGAGAATTAAGAAATTAACCGCTGCATCCAGCATCCCCATACAAAGGGCTTGCATTTCCATCTCACTGAGCTGCCTGTTTCCTTCTCTCATTGTTTTTCCCCCCTTCAAGCCCACAGTTCATGTGATTGAATGAAGGCTAGGAAGGTGCTTGAGTCCCAAGCAAGAAGATGCAATAATTAGCCAGGGCAAAAGCAAGCAATCATCCTCACATCTTTGCTACGACGTTCTTGCAACTTCCGTCCACCCCTTATTTCTTCTGGCAGCTCAGCCAAGAGTTGCTGGATGGGGAGGAAATGAACACCACAGTCTTGCCCCTCTGTTTCCCTGGGCCACTGTGTGCAGGGGACTCCCCGTGACTTTCTTATTTGTGATTCTCCACCTTCACTGTATAGCGTCATCAGCATTATCTGTCTGTAACTTATGCTGTGAGTCTCACCCTTGGCTGCGCATTGGGACCACTTGGGGAGATTTGAAAATACTGCCGCCTGGATCCCACCCCCAGAAATTCTGGTTTAATTAATGGGTCCAGATGCGATCTGGGCATTCGGAATTGGAAAAGCTCCCCTGGAGATTCTAATGTGTAACCAACACTGAGAACCACAGAGAATAAGAAATGAGGATGGTGAGTTGCTCTTGGTGGCATTAAGGGAAGACTTGTAGGCAGCCTAGACCCCAGGTTTATTCTTTTGAGGAGAGAGATTGACCATCAATGAATTTAAATGTATTTTTTTATGATTCTCTTGATGAAAACTGGGAGGGTGGGTATTTAAATTTTTTTAATTTAAAAATCCTGGCCGGGCACAGTGGCTCACACCTGTAATCCCAACACTTCGGGAGGCCACGGCAGGTGGATCACCTGAGGTCGGGAGTTTGAGACTAGCCTGACCAACATGGAGAAACCCTGTCTCTACTAAAAATACAAAATTAGCCGGGCATGGTGGCGCATGCCTGTAATCCCAGCTACTTGGGAGGCTGAGGCAGGAGAATTGCTTGAACCCCCGGGAGGCGGAGGTTGCAGTGAACCAAGATTGTGCCATTGCACTCCAGCCTGGGCAACGAGAGTGAAACTCTGTCTCAAAAAAAAACAAAAAACAAAAAACAAAAAACCTTACCGGGCAAGGCTGAGAACTTAGCTAGTGTAGCCTAAATAAGGCACAAGATTAGACAGTCATCAGTGCCAGATAGTGCTTGCATGTGTGTGCGTGAATATGTGTATTTAGATCTGATCATTTGTGGATTTATTCACAGCACAGTAAAGTTCCTGGGCCCCCACCCTTCTTGGTCTTCCTGACTCTAAGGCATTATCCATCCACCCTATAAAAGCCTCGGGCACCCTTTCAATATGTGGGTCCCTTGTCACATTTCCATTACCTGTATTTACACTTTCATGTTTTTTGTGGGGGGTGCAGGGAAAAGGGTTGGTCATCTGAGGCAGGAAGGTACTTAGTGGCTGGAGTGGCTCCAGCTTTGAGGACAGAGACCCCAACGCAAGGAGTGGCCTTCATTATGGCCAGGTAAGGTTAGTACCTACTGGGAGAAACTGACACCTTAGATACTGCATTTGGGAGAGAGAATTCCCAGTGAAAGAGTTTCACTCCAACTGTGATCTGTGTGGATGCATCTTTTCCCTTGGGAGACATGAGCATCAAAAACCTTACCTACGTATTTGGCTCCATGTTCAAAGTCTATAGGGTATCAGATAAGTCTGGTGACCTCTCTAGACCTCAGTCTCCTCATCTGTAGGATTATGTTCAGGTTGCTGGCCTCTGAATCCCTTCTAGCTTTGACATTCCACATTCCACATGCTTCTTAAGTAGTCAACCTCTTAGGAGAACCTGATACAATAGGACAATTCTTTGTAGCAGTGAAGTTTGTGATCTGGTGACTCAGAAGAGCTGGTAGAGCCAGGAAATTAGGTGGAGGTGGTTTTATTGCAGTCTTTACAGATGAAAAGGTCCCTGATCTTGTGACTCGGCCCATGTGGCGCACTGTGCCAAACGGGGTCTTCCTGGCCCAGCTGTGCTCATTCCCTGGGCGTCCTTGGCCAGTCCACGTTTTCACCTCCCTGCATGTGAGTTCTCTCGTCTCTCAGGACCACTGTTATCCCCAAATGCCACATAGAAATTCCTGGAGGATTGGCTGGGCACTGTGGCTCACACCTGTAATCCCAGCACTTTGGGAGGCCGAGGCAGGTGGATCACCTGAGGTCAGGAGTTTGAGATCAGCCTGGGCAACATGGTGAAACCCTGTCTCTACTAAAAATACAAAAATTAGCCGGGCGTGGTGGCGTGTGCCTGTAGTCCCAGCTACTCGGGAGGCTGAGGCAGGAGAATCGCTTGAGCCCGGGAGGCGGAGGTTACAGTGAGCCGAGATCGCACCATTGCACTCCGGCCTCGGCAACAGAGCGAGACTCCATCTCAAAACAAAGAAAAATAAAAAGAAATTCCTGGAGGATATCCAGGGGTTCCTGTGTTGGGGCAGAAAAGACTCCTGATCATTGAGCTCCCCAAGTTAGTGGAAGTTCTGGGTTTGGCCAGAGCGTCAAGGGCATTTTACTTGAGGAAATAGTGTCTTTCCGGCTTTGGTTGCCAGGAGAGCACTTGTGGGTCGGGGGGCAGGTGGCACGGGGGGTAGTAAACAGGTTTGGGACGCAGAGCTTTGAAAAGCATGGAACTTGGCTTTATTCAGACCCGAGTTCAGGTTCCACCTCTGGAGGCAAGACACTCTCGGGAGCCTCAGTTTTCTTATCTGCAAATGGGGATCACAGTCCCTCCTCCCTCCTGGGGCTGTGGTGCAGATTAAATGAGATGATGTGGAGGACGTCCAGGCATGTAGCATGCATTGCATACATGGCAGCTATTATGATTATTTGTGCAAATCAGGGAAAACAGAATCATTAGAACCCTCTGCCATTGTTGGCACACACACAAAGCAGAGGCGCTTCCTTTGACCCTCTGGTTGATTTAGTTCTTTCTGTGAGTGGTGGCCCTCGGGAGAGCCGGCCCCTGTTGCTTGAAGGGTTCAGCCCCGGGGTGGACTTGGCAGCCAATTCCCACAAGACTGGGCAGGGCCCCAGGGATTGGCTGTAATGCTGCTGCACACTTTCAGTAAAGGATTTCCGTGCTTTGGGAGCAAAGACGACAAGTCGAAGGGCAGAGATGTGCCCAGCAGCTGCTTGTGGAGACACAGCACAGAGAGGTGGGGGCGGGCTGTGCACATCCAGATTTGGCTCTGGAAGTGCCAAGAAAGACCAGGCAGCATCTGAGGGACTCCTTGATTGGACTGGGACTTACGGCTGATGGGAGGCCTGAGCTGGCCTGAGCTGCCTCACCTGCGGCACAGACATAGGACCCAGGTTCCTGCTCCTCCCCCACTGTGTCATACAGCCCTATTCCTGCCCCAAGTTCTTGTGACACACACACACACACACACACTGGGAATCATTTGCAAGACCTGTGCTTTTCTCCTTGGCTGTAAAACAGGTGCAGGAAGACTATAGTTAACTAGATCACGGAGTGTCAAATAACCCAGTTTGGGATTATGGGGCTCCCCTCCCCCCAACTTCCTGCCGTCTGCACCTTGATCCGAAAGTGGCAGGGAAAGGATAGGTTGTGCAACTTGAAACACTTATTCTTTTGTGCCTCATTAGCAACTGCTGGGGCAAAGGAAAGCATAGCTTCGGAGGAGGTTGACACAGACAGCTGAAATGATGTTTGGGGATTATCTTCAGATTTCAGTGATCCTCCCTCCCTCATTAACACAGAGAATGTAAAGAGTGGAGAGTGCAGGGACATTGGATTGCGGATGACCTAGGATATGAGGGGACTGTCATCCCACCTGCCCCCTCATTCTTTCCTCCAGAGGTGCAGGGGCAGCAAAATGCCCCCCTCTCTCCACCAGGAAAGGACGGCAGATTGGCCTGAGTTACATCCAGATTGGTAACAAGATTGTTTGTTCATTTGATTCAGCACATGTTTGTGTAGTGCTTATCACATGCTAGACACAGGCCCTTGGAGCTTGCTTTTTGATGGGAGGTTGACCATAAACAAAGAAGAAAAAGGAAGATAATGACGGATTGTGACGAGTTACATGGAGGAAAGCAGCAGGGTGGAAGGAGAGAGTAACTGGGCAAACCGTGCTATGAGGTGGCCCTGGAGGGACTTCCTGCGGACAGGACATCTGAGATGAGACCTGGGATGTGGGGAGAAAACAGCCACAAGGAAGCTAAGGGAAGAACATTCCAGGAAGAACCAAAGTCTGGAAGCAGGAAAGGGCTTGGTGGGCCCTTGGTCAGAAGGGAAGAGAGGGAGGAAGGGGTGGGAAGAGTCAGCTCCTTGGTGTCTGGAGAGGAGGTGGGTCCTATTCTCAGAGCACTGGAAGGCTGGAAGGAGAAGAGTTAACTGAGTGATGTATCAGGCTCACTTTTTTTTTTTTTTTTTTGAGACGGAGTTTCGCTCTTGTTGTCCAGGCTGGAGTGCAATGGCGTGACCTCGGCTCACCATGACCTCCACCTCACGGGTTCAAGTGATTCTCCTGCGTCAGCCTCCCGAGTAGCTGGGATTACAGGCATGTGCCACCACACCTGGCTAATTTTGTACTTTTAGTAGAAAGGCAGTTTCACCATGTTAGGCTGGTCTCGAACTCCCAGCCTCAGGTGATCCGCCCGCCTCGGCCTCCCAAAGTGCTGGGATTGCAGGTGTGAGCCACCGCACCCGGGCAGGCTCACCTTTTAAGAAGCTCCTTCTGGGCCGGGCACAGTGGCTCACGCCTGTAATCCCAGCACTTTGGGAGGCCGAGGCGGGTGGATCATGAGGTCAGGAGATCGAGACCATCCTGGCGAACACGGTGAAACACCATTTCTACTAAAAAAAAATACAAAAAATTAGCCTGGCGTGGTGGTGGGAGCCTGTAGTCCCAGCTACTCGGGAGGCTGAGGCAGGAGAATGGTGTGAACCCGGGAGGCGGAGCTTGCAGTGAGCTGAGATCACACCACTGCACTCCAGCCTGGGCGACAGAGCGAGACTGTCTCAAAAAAAAAAAAAAAAAAAAAAAGAAGTTCCTTCTGTAAGACAAGCCACAGATGAGGAGAAGATACTTGCACATCCCACATCTGATGGAGGACTTGAATCCCAAATATGTAAATGACTCTCAAAATTCAACAACAAGGAAACAAACAACCCAATTAAACATGGGCAAAACACTTGAACGGGAACATCGTCAAAGATAGGCAGATCACAAATAAATACATGGAACGTCCTTAGTCATTAGAGAACTGCAGGTTAAAACCACCATGAGGGCCGGGCGCGGTGGCTCATGCCTGTAATCCCAGCACTTTGGGAGGCCGAGGTGGGTAGATCACCTGAGGGCAGGAGGCTGAGGCAGGAGAATCACTTGAACCTGGGAAGTGGAGGTTGCAGTGAGCTGAGATTGCACCACTGCACTCCAGCCTGGGCAATAAGAGTGAAACTACATCTCAAAAAAAAACAAAGAATTTATGCACATGATAAAAAGCCGTAAGACTACACCAAAAAAGTGAATTTTACTCTATGCAAATTAAATGATAATAGCAATAAGAAGAAACTCCTTCCCTAGGGTTCTCTGACACTGTGTCTTTGGGCCTCCTTGTTCCCCATCTCGCGTATCTCAAAGCTCTGAACTCACTTAGAGACCAGTCTCCCTGGGTCAGCACTCTCTCCCCTCCTCTGGCCTGTCTGCCCCGCCCCCAAAAGCCCTGCGTGCCTGGTGTCTTCGCCGCCACCTTAATTAGGTCCCCTCCATTCCAGAACGCTCTGCTGGCTTTCCTGTGTTTCTTCTTTTGGTTGCCGATCCTTCACTCCTGTTTTGGGGAGTGGGGAAGAAATGGGTGCCTGGACACCTCTTTGTGCCTGACATCATCTTCTCTCCAGTGTCACCTCTAGTGAGGGTCCCACCAGGCTTCCCCCAAGAGGCCTGACACCCACAAGAGATATGGGGACCTGGGGAGCCTCTGGATCCTGCTTTTCTCTGAAGGTGCTGGCCCTTGCTGACTCTTCGGACTGTCGTCACTGCACCAAGCATGCTGCTGCAGTTGCCCTCCCTGACCTCCACAGCAGCCAGGGAACAGCCTGGCCCACGCGATGGGGCCTGTCCACGGGGCACTGTCCACCCCTACTTTCTTTGTGGATGGCGTCCACCTGTGCAGACTGATCCTACTCAAAGCAAAGAAGACTGTCTCCCCCAGCCCAGGAGGGCCACAGGCAGATGCAGCCCTTTGGCATGAGCTGCAGGCCTTGGAGTCACATGGAGCCTCACAATTGGCTCCGGGGATCAGCCCTCCCTGGGGAAACTTGGCAAGATTTCCACATTCACTGCTGGGGCAATGTCCCGGGATTCAGGGCAGGGTAGTTTCTCTGTCTGTTGCATTCCTCTGTCCCTTGGAAGTCTGTGAGGACTAGGAAGGGAGTTTCCCATCAGACTTTGGGAGGGATGCCTTCAGCACTTGCTGTGTGAGCCCTTTCTTCTTCTGAACTGGAACAGAGGGCATCTCCTGCATGCTGTACAGGTGAGGAGGGGGCTGCTGATGGGGCCAGCCTCCCTTCTCTGACCTTGTACTAGCCTTCCGAGGGCTCTTAGGACCTGCAGCACTTACTGCTCAAGGCTTCTGCCAGTGCTCTTTTGAGAACAGCCCTCAGATGGTCTGTGAGCTGCGACCTGTTCGGAATCAGAGCCAGCAGGGGTTCTAGAGATCATGGAATCCGAGAGCTGCTCTGCTGACCTGTGGGGGTTTGGGGGAACCTCAGAGACATGGCCTGCCATGGAGAAGGTTTTCCTCTTCCAGCAAAGGTGGTGACTTCCACAGGGAGCCGGGGGATGAAAGAGCTGATTGGTGGAGTGGTGGGGCAGTCTTCCTTCCCATGAGTACAGGACAGGCCTAGGAGGGTCCTGGAGAAGAAGATGCTTACCTGAGGCTCCACACAGGTGTGTTAGTCAGTGCAGGCTGCAAAGTGCCTCAGATTGATTGGCTTAAACAATGGAAGTTTATGTCTCATAGTTCTGGAGGCTGGAAGTCCAAGATCAAGGTGTCAGCAGGGCTGGTTTTGTTCCAAGAAACATCTGCTCCAGGCCTCTCTCCTTGGCTTGCAGATAACCGTCTTCTCCCTGTCACTGCACTCATCTGTGTCCTGATGCCCTCTTCTAATAAGGACACCAGTCATGTTGGATCAGGGTCCACCCCAGTGACCTCACTTTAATCGGCTCTTTTAAAGCCCCTATGTCCAAATACATCCAACTTTGAGGTACTGGGGTTTAGGGTTTCCACATCAGCATTGTGTGTGGCAGGGAGTACACAGTTTAGCGCATAGCACAAGGTCAGGCCAGAAGCTGAACTTCAGGACTGGCCAGAGGCCTGGGTGGTGGCTGTGGTGGTGTCTGAGGTGAGGGTGGGGCTGTGGCTGTCGTGTTTCCCCTGTCCTACCTGAAGCTGCTCCAGAGGGGCTCATGCCAAGCTGGCTTTCCTGTCCTCCATGGGCACGTGGCCTTGGATCACTGCCATTTGAAGGTCCTGCCTGACCTCAAGAGCCCCTGGAGCCAGAGTCCCCATAAAAAGTAGCCAGACCTCTGGATAGGAGCCCAGGACAGACTTCTGGAAAGCCTCGGTATGTGCTTTAGTGGAGAGGGAGCCAGGCTCAGGAGTGTGTGTCCTCCCTGGCAGAGCCCAGGAGCCTTCAGGGATCCCTTCAGAGAGTATCAGAGGGAGTGGGAAAAGGCAGCTACTTGGGCACAAGAAGCTGAGGATGAGAACAACCTGCCATCCAGGTCAGCTTTGCCAGGGCTCTCAGAAGTCCCTGGGTACCCCCTCTTCACCGACAAACCAAATCTCAACAAGATTCTGGCACCATGCAGGCGGGTGCTGGTGCAGGCAAAGCCAGTGGTAGAGGTGTACGGAAGGCCCGGTGTGCCCTGCAACAGGAGCCCTTTCCCCTGGCCTCTTGCCAAGACACTGAGGAACAGCAGCAGAAGGGGCGACGGTCAAAGGGTGGGGGCTGCCACCCTGGTTCCTTTGGACCCAGCAGGGAGACAAAAACCTTAGCCTGTTAAGTTGTAAGTCACTTCAGTGGGACTTTAGAGGGAGACCCCTGTCCTTACAGATGAGCCACTGGTGGTCCAGAGAAAGAAAGGCACTAACCCAGGGTCACTGGGAGGGTGGGGGGCCAGACCTGGATCCCTTCTTACCCGTCTGAAAGCACGTGGGTCACCTGAGCTGTCTGTCCCTGTCTCGTGACCCAGAGCAAGGACTGCGTGGGTTCTCTGCTTCACTGGGAGGCTGTCCAGCCTGCCGCGTTCATGGGAAACCTGATCCTGCCGTGTTCTCAGGGACCTGGGCTTCTGTCTGGCCTCACCTTTCTCTTTATGGAAAAAATCCCCGGGCAGATTGTTTCCCATGGCCAGGTGCTGCCTGCTCCGTGCACACGGGGTGACCTGCCATGGAAGGGATTGACCTCCCTCTGAAAAAAGTGGCTGACTTCCAGGGACATGGGAGCCACCCAGCGGCTTCCTGTGGCGGAAGATGTTCTGACCCAGACCACATTCTCAGAGGAATTAGGGGGGCTCTCTCTTTGTCTCCCTCACCGGACCCCCCCACCACCTCCCCTGCAAAGGAAAAGACCTCCACTCACCTAACTGCCATCTTCTCCCCAGCTCACTCCACACCTCCCCTCCCCTGCCCCCTGTGGCCCTGTGTGTCTGTGTCTGTGTGTGGCTTTGTGGATCTGAGTATATGTCTGTGCGTGGGTGAGTTTGTAGATAAGAATCCATGTGTTTGTGAGTCGATGTGTGTAGATGAGAGCGAGGGAGGGAGAATTAGTAGGAGTCTGCTTGTATCTGTGTGTTTCTGGGAATATGTGTGAGTCTCTATGTGTTAGTAGGAACTTTGATGTGTCTGTGTCTGTGTATATTTCAGGGTCAAGGGACTACAGCAGGATGCTTTTGACGTTCTCTTCCTCAAGGCCAGGGCCTGAGCCTTCCCTTGGGCTCAGCCTCTCTTCCTTTGGCACTGCCAGTCACATTCTCCCTTTCCAGGCCATAGTATGGCATTGTCATCTGTCAACTCTCCCTACACCTTAAAACTCAGCCTTTGCACAGGGTATAATGGGGGCCATCTCGATTTGTGAATTTTTAGGAAAAGTTCTTACTTTGGGGTCCTTTGGCTGGGGATTGAGAATGAATTCCAGGCAAGTCTGTTAGGATTGCATTGGGTACAGGTAACAGAAAACCCACTTCGTATTATAAGATAGGAGCTTATTTCTCCTTGCAGAACAAGAAATACAAAGGAGGCCATTTAGAATGGTAGTTCCCTCAGAGATCCAGGCCCTTTCCGCCTCTCCACACAGCCCCCGGCCTTCTCCTGCAGTTGTCTTTGCTGGTCCGTGGTCTCCTCTGTGCTGTCATGCACATTTCAGAGGGCTGTTGCAAGGACCAAGGGATTTGACACGTATGAGAGAGTGTGGGTGTGCTAAGGAGTTTGCAGGAGTTGGCACGGGGCGGCTACTGCTGAAGAATACTCTGCCTTGGGTAGCCCCTTTGGGACCCTGATTGCCTCCCTTCCTAGAACAATGATCTGCTGGTGGGGAAACACAAGTCAGCCTGCTGCCTTCGTAAACCAGAGGAATAGGTCAGATTCTTGCAGAATCTTAGAAAGATTTGGAAACCCAGGAGCAAGCATCAGCTCATGTTGAACCAAAGGGTGGGCCCTTAGGAAGTGCCTGCTGCACACAGCAGACACGGTGGCCCTGCCATTACCAAGGACGGCCCTCACTCTGCCAGACCTCAGCTGGTGCCAGGCCAGGCAGCTAAGCAAGTCACCGGCTGTGAGGAGCCGTGGGGGAGAAGAATGCACCATCCTGACTCCACCCAGAGTCTGCTCTGGGTCGGCCGCTGCCAAGATAAAGACAACCTGGGCCAATGAGGGTGTCCACGTGTGACTTGGCTCTGAACGTGCAGTGACCGAGCAACCTTTGGTGACCTCCCTTCAGCCACATCCAAGGATCCAGAAGTTACTGGTGCACAGCTGTGTTCCATCAGCTCGGAGGGGAGAATGTCTTGGCACGAATCTTAGGATTACCAGCTGGCTAAGGGAGGTCAGCCGGCCTGAGCCCCTGATGCTCAGGCTTGCATCAGGGGCTTCGAAGACACGAGGAGCCTGTGCTGTGGCCTTTTGCATTCGCATGGCCGACTTAGAGGCACTGCCCATGCTCCATCTCCCTTCCTACCATGGACGAATTTAAGAGACCATAGGGAAAGGTCAGAGGCCCTCTCCAGCCTCCCCTCCTCGCCGCCGCCTCCGCTGCACGTCTCCATGGGCCGTCAAGGCTGGATCTTTTCTTACTGTTGAGTGAAAAAGACAAACAACAGAGAATGAACTTGAATTTAGGGTACCTCTAAGAAGACAATTTCCTAACAAAAGGCATTACTTCTGGCTGGGCGTGGTGGCTCATGCCTCTAATCCTAGCACTTTGGGAGGCCGAGGCGGGCAGATCACCTGAAGTCAGGAGTTCAAGACCAGCCTGGCCGACGTGGTAAAACCCAATCTCTACTAAAAATACAACAAAATTAGCCGGGCGTGATGGCGGGCACCTGTAATCCCAGCTACTCGGGAAGCTGAGGAAGGAGAATCGTTTGAACCCAGGAGGCAGAGGTTGCAGTGAGCCGAGATTACGCCATTGCACTCTAGCCTGGGCAACAAGAGTGAAATTCCATCTCAAAAACAAAACAAAAACGGCATTACTTCTATCTATAAGAAATAGTAGCAAGACTGGAGCAGTTCCATCTGCCTCACAGGCAGGGAGCCCTGTAGGCTGCCCCCGTGCCAGGGCCTGTGCCCCCACCCTCCTCCCACCTGATGGGGGCACCCCCAGCCCCGGGACCCTCACTCCGAGTGATTCCAGGTTTTGCATGTCCAGACACAACTTCAACAAACAATTCCTCACATTCTTCTCTCCAACTCCCTCCCTCCCTCCTCTTCCTAATTCTCCTCATTGGCCACTCCTGGGCCCGAGGCCAGCTGGGCTGGGAGAGGCCGTGTTTTGAGCCACAGACTCCCGTGCTCACGCCCAGCAGTGCTTGCTGGGAAGTTCTAATCTGGCTCCTTCAGAGTCTCTGCTCTCACTTGCGTTCTTGGGTGTTTTGGTCCTTTTGGAGGAGGAACACATTAGCAGCCATGAGGGGACACCTGGAATTGCTGCAGGACGCCTTGCTGCAGACTCCCCACCTCCAGCCTCCGGGACGGGGCGTGGGCAGGACATTTGCCTCCTTCCTTCAGTCTTCCCCTTCCCCACCAAGCTCTGAGGCCACCGCCCAGCTTCAGGGAGGCAGAACTTAGCAGGGAACGCTGGTGTCCTGTGCCTACAGGTATAGCTGTTCTTGCCCTGAGCATCTGTGTTGGTGGGATGTCCTCCTGAGGTCCTGTGGCTACTCTCTTACCGGAATTGGCTTCTTAGGACACAGCGACAGAGCTTCCGTGAAGCATGACAGGGTGGGCAACCCCACCTCTCCACCCTTTCAAGCCCAGGAGGAGGGTGGGGGGCCTGCTCTGTGGAGCCGTAGTTGCTGGCCTGAGAATCCCGGCCTTGCTTCACCTCCCACCCTGGCCGTTCCCTTCCTGTGAGGCCCTGGGAGTTTCCTTTACCTCTCCCGTCTTTGTTTGCACATTTAATCAGGGCTTTAAGCTAAATGATCACCCTGACCCTTTCTAGTGCTAGTTTATGGGTTTTGTGATTCAGAAGGCTGCCTTGGCTGCCTGGCTGCAAAGCAGGGTCAGGGGTTGGTGGGGGGGGCAGCAGCTGGGGGAGCCACCCCTCCCTGTGACTTCCCTCTAACCTGGCAAACCCCAGAGCTTCACCAGGCCTCAAACCCCACTCCTCCCACGCCCTGGGTTGGCAAGAAAACTTGGGGGCAGGGAGCTGGTTGAGGACAGAGTGAAAACGCATAAGCTGACCCTGTCAAGGGAAGGTGTATCCCCCCATCCTGACTCCTCCACCCAGGTGTGGTGAGGGCTGCGGGATCTGCCTTCCCGAGAAGGTATTTGAAAGCCTTCCTCCTGGGCTTCCAAAGGGCTCCCGCACTTCGCTTTCCTGCTGCCAAAGCAGTCTCTTCAGGTCGGTCCATTTTGGTTTTTATTCTCCGTTTCCAGGTAGGTGGGTGGCCAGTGTCAGAGCTTCCGGAGTGCGTTTGGGCTTGGCTGGGCCTGCTCCCCGTCGCTGCTCTTCCTCCAGGGCAGGGTCCATGGAGGCAGCCCTGGGTAGGGAAGGCTCTGGGGGGATGCACTGGCCCCTTCTCCCTTGTCTGACTCTCCCATTTTGTGTTCTCTGCAGCCTGTGATTGCCACCCCGTGGGTGCTGCTGGCAAAACCTGCAACCAAACCACCGGCCAGTGTCCCTGCAAGGACGGCGTGACGGGTATCACCTGCAACCGCTGCGCCAAAGGCTACCAGCAGAGCCGCTCTCCCATCGCCCCCTGCATAAGTATGTGTGGGGCACCCTGCTTTTCAAGTCTCTGGCTTTGTGGGGGACAGTGAGCTTTTGAGGATGCTAGTCACTGATGTTCAGTGGGTTCTTTTTTTTTTTTTTTTTTTTTTTGAGAGTCTTGCTGTGTCGCCCAGGCTGGAGTGCAGTGGCACGATCTCAGCTCACTGCAACCTCTGCCTCCCAGGTTCAAGTGGTTCTCCTGCCTCAGCCTTCCAAGTAGCTGGAATTACAGGCGCAAGCCTTCACACCCCGCTGATTTTTGTCTTTTTAATAGAGATGGGATTTCGCCATGTTGGCCAGGCTGGTCTTGAACTCCTGACCTCAGGTGATCCACCCACCTTGGCCTCCCAAAGCGCTGGGATTACAGGCATGAGCCACCGCGCCTGGCCCATTCAGTGGGTTCTGTCACCAATGTGCATTCCTGCATTCAAGGCCTCATGCTCAGTGAGTCCACGCAGGAGACCCCCCAAGCTCATAGAGTGCTTGCAGAAGCCACTGGGGGCTAAGCAGAGCCAGCCTGTCTGAGGCTGTCCATCCTGACAAACACTGAGTTTCCTGTTTCTGGGGAAAAGCAAGCCCCTCTCCTCAGCACTGGCCCCATTCTCACTGTCCACCTGGACCCTGGATCCGGGTAGGCCCATTCCGGGAGTGCTGCTGTCACTATTGCCGGAATGCCGGCATTCCCTCTGCCCCTGGTGGGTTCAGAACGGAAAGGACGGACAACCCAGGGCCTTCGAGAGGAGCTGGGCAGGGCTTCCATGCACGGCACCTGTGGCCCTAATGAAGGCTAATAGCAACCCTGAGGCGTTCCGCACAGCTGTTCACAGGGGCTCGCTAATAGCAAATGACCAGGGTCCAAGCCTCGGTAGAGGGGGCTCAGCACCCATCCAGGGCAGAGCAGGTCGAAATGGTTTCACAACAACCTCCAATTGTCAGCCTCACAGTTTGTCAAAATCCTTAAATCCTTCTGTCCATCCAGATTCTGCAAGGTGAACATTTTTAGACAGCTGGGAGGAAATCTGGGGTTCAGAAAACACGGGGGGAAAACTGAGGTCTCCCTTCTTCAGGGAATTAGGAGTTCTCAGGTTGCTCAGAAATGATTGGAACCAACATTTCAAATCCCCAGGTGGAAAAATCAAGCCAAGACACGAGAGCTGGTGTTTCTAAATCAGAGGCTGAAGCCTTGGGAACTCTCATTTCCCAGCCTGTGCCTTCTCCCCTCCTCTCACAAAGGGCGGCCGATGCCTGGCGAGGGCATCGCTCCCTACTTGGACAACCTGGGGCTCCATCCTGGAATTTTTGCTTGCTCTTCCCAAGGGAAGAGCTACAGGTGCCCAGACAGTGCCTGGGGGACTCGTGCCCTGTTTTGTCCCAGCTTGGGCAGCCATGGGCCCTGCGTGTGCATCCCAGAGCCAGGCTGACCTCGGGCACTGAGGTTGGGTGGTCACAGTGACTCTGTGGCCATCGGCTTTGGCTCCATCTGTGGACTTGCAGGAT
Organism: Symphalangus syndactylus; assembly: GCF_028878055.3. Lineage (NCBI taxonomy): Eukaryota > Metazoa > Chordata > Mammalia > Primates > Hylobatidae > Symphalangus > Symphalangus syndactylus. The sequence continues at coordinate 59,147,003 of NC_072442.2, read as the reverse complement.
TAGACCGGCCCATTCAGGTGTTGCCTCCAGGATGTTCCTGCTGGGACCAGGTGGTGTTTTAGGTCCAGCTTCCTAATAACCCATTGTGACAGGGCACCTATGGGCTGTTGTTGCTAATACAGTCGCCTGGGAGCAAGATGACCCCAAATTGAGGGCTGTGTCCCCCACTTCTTCCTAAAGGAGCAGAGGATGCCTCTGGTGCCTCTCAGATTTGCCCCCCGGCCTGAGTAGCCCATGTCCATCCACCAAGCCTCAAGTCCTAGCTCATCTAGAATCTAGGAGTCAGAGTTTTACCGCAAAGAATCAGATGGCGGCTAGAGTCAGTGGGGTTTGTGGTCACTCACCAGGGGAAGTGAGTCCTTTCCTCTTAGGGACTTCTGGTCCATGGTTTGGCATTGTCCAGAAAGAGGAAGCCTGAGCTTCAGTGCCAGGCTGCTGCACCGATGAACAGCGGGGACTGGCTGAACCACCTCTCCTTTCTTGAACGCAGGGTGGGGGCCGGGAAGTAGTAGGAACCAATTGCTTTTTAAATATTTATTATTATATATACTTTCTGAGTCGGGATCTTGCTCTGTTGCCCAGGCTGGAGTGCAGTGGTGCCATCATAGCTCACTGCAACTTCAAACTCCTGGGCTGAAGGAACCCTCCTGCCTCAGCCTCCCGAGTGGCTGGGACTACAGGTGTGTGCCACCATGCCTGGCTGATTTGTTTTATTTTTTTGTAGAGGCAAGGTCTTGCTTTGTTGGCCAGGCTGGTTGCAAACTCCTGGCCTCAAGCCATCCTCCAACCTTGGGCCCCAAATGTGTTGGGATTACAGATGTGAGCCCCTGCACCTGGCCAAAGTGCTATATTAGATAGAGAGTAATCAAAACGATCACATGCTTTTATGAGGCCTGTGGATCTGCACTCTCAGTCCCATTCTGCCCATTAAGAAAATGCCTTAGCGCTTGAGATGTGAGGCTGTAGGAACCTGGGCCGTGCTGCCAACACTTCTCTGCACGTGGGAGAAACCTTTCCCTTTGGGCAGGTTCCCAGCCCCTTGCGTGCCGTCCTGCCACGGATCCTTCACCTGTGAGTTGAGCTTAGAGATGAGCAGGGCCCAGGTAACTACATCACGGTAAGCAGAGTGACCTGGGGAAGCCTCTCTCCATCCCCCCAAGGGTGGAGCTGAGTTGATGCCAGGCCCGGGGGTGGGGGCAAGGCCAGGCTCTGTGTTGCCGCCTCACTCGTGCCTTCTCTCCACGCCCCCCTGCCAGGCGAAAGGAGAAAAACCCCGTGTGCCCAGGATGCCGCTGCCAGCTTCTGCTCTTCTGACTTTTCTCCTCTTGAGCCAGGGAGTGGGAAACGGAGGGGAGGGTCCCAGGAAGTTGGGAGGAGTCTGTGCTGGGCTCATTCTAAAGTCAAAAAATCACGTCTTACCTTGTTTTCTCTCCACCACTCTCCTCCCCTCGCCCCCATCTTGAACCTCACGAAGAGATCCCTGTAGCGCCGCCGACGACTGCAGCCAGCAGCGTGGAGGAGCCTGAAGGTAAACCGCCGCCTTCGCTTCTCATTTCCCGCTTTTGTTGTTTGGTGGGGTGGTGGGGTGGGTTAACGGGGAAGGGGCGTTCGAAAGCCCAGACTTCTCTAACCACTATCTGGGCTCTGCTCCGTATGAGTGGCACCCCTCGGTTGCACTGAAGAAGCTGGAGCTATAGGACACTATTTTGTGACTTTCCCTTTGAGAATCAAATGGAGGAGATTTTAATGGTGCCTCTCTCCGGAGCCTGGAACCCTAAAAAATGAGCTCCTCCTACTTGTCCACCAGCTGCCCGCCAGCCCAACACCTTCCAAGCTGAGGGCCTGTCACTCCTTCCTGGGGCTGCAGAGAAGGAAGGAGCCAGATGCTGGGGATATGGAAGGAGGCTTGGGCACTGGGGCGCACAAGCAGAATGCGGGGGGCCCGGGAGCTGGGCGTGGGGGAGAATCACATCTTCATTTTCATTCGCCTCTAACTGAAAATGTAGCATTTCCTTCATGGCAAAGAGAGGTCGCAAACTGCAGCATGCGGCCGAGCCTGCACCTTGGTCACTGGCAGAAGTCACAGCGGTTTACACATCACATTCTAGCTGGTGCAGATATCATAAATATCGTTCGTGCTGGTTATTGCTTCTCTAAATGACAGAAGTTACTAGACCCACTGCTAGATCCTGATTTATAATCGTTAATAAAGAAGCACTCGCGTAACGTAACCATACCATCAATCTGGGTCTTTAAAGATATTTGGGCTGTGGCATTTCAGTATTATTAATTTCCTTTGTAGACCTGTGTATTTTATTTTAGCATGGAGAAATGTTTTTCTGAGGAAGGGTCCACAGGCTTCACCAGTCCTTGGCACAAGAAAGGTTGCACAGCTCTGGCTTTTGGCACTCAGAGGGCACAGAGCCCTGCTAGATGCCCTGCTGACAGCATCTCAGGTCTGCACCCAGAGTCTTGGTCCTGGGATCACACAGGGCTTTTGTGTACTGGTACTTGGGGTAGAAGAGGGCAGAAAGTGACAGTGGGGCACCCCAGCATGGACATTCATGCAGGCTCTGGGGACCCTTTCCCTCCCCCAGAAAGGACTGTAGGGAGGTATGTGGGAGCTTGCAAACCCATGTGGTCGCCTGAATATTTTAGGATACGGACTGGATTTTGGAGAGTATTGGCAGTGCACTGGAAACTTGAGGGAAGACAGATTCAGCACTTGCACAGGCATGGTCCACAGACAGCCAGCAAACAGGAAAGGACAGAAATGCTTTTCAGGGAGTGCCAGAGGCAGCGCTGGGAAAGCCAAAGACAGTTCAGTCTCGCGTTGTTTGCAGAGCCTTCAGGTGCCTTTGGTTGAGCCCCATGCAGGGGAAATGGCGAAGAGAAGGGATTGAAGGAAGCGACATGACAGGGAGACTGGATGACAGAGCTAAGGTGGGAGATGAGGAAGCTCTCTCTGTCACAGCACAATTCAAAGGAACATCCTAAATCAGTTCAGCTCTAGGGGAGAGCAGTTCTGAAGGTAGAAGACACTTAAAGGGAACTTCGATTCTTGCTTTCCTTGATGTGACATTCTTCCTTGCCTGACTGAGACTCACCTGGACAAGATCTTAAGGCTGTGCACACCGCGGGGGACTGAGGCTTCCGAGCAGGGGCTGTGTGCACGGCTCATGCAAGGGCAAGACAGACCTTAATGATCTATCTCTCCATCTCCGTCTTTCACTCTCACTCCCCCCGTTTCTCTAGTCCTTGTAGCTTGACTTCGGGTTTCTCACAAACCCACAAACCCTTGATTTTGAGTTTTTCCCTTCCAAGTCAGAAATAGGCAAATGGGGAAGAATGTGGAGGGGAGGGATCTCATGAGGTTTCTACATAGGCTACAAGAAGCTGGTATAAAACTTCCGAGGTTCTTGGCTCCACCAGACAAAAGATTCCGGAGCAGCCGCTTATAAACACTTGCAGCCTCCTCTTTTGAAATGTCTTCTTTGGGTTGTTTAACTTTTTGGACTGCTTTTGATTTTGTTACTGTTTATTTCCTTTCCTCATTCTGAACCTTTAAAAGCATGGTTTAAACCGAAGCGAGCAGTAAATAAACACCCTTATAAAATATCTTCCTCAGAGAGAGGCTGAGTGAGCAGGTTGGAAGCCTGTAGCAATGTTTGTTGCTTTGACCAGACCCGCACTGCCCTACTCTGGGGGTCCTTGGATGCCCAGGGTGTCTGATGCTCTTCCCAGAGGACCGGAGCCATCTCTGGGACACAAATGCTGGACCGTGGGGCCTCCCACCACAGAGAGGCTGGGCATGCTTTGTCTCAGCGGCTGAGACATTGCAGGCAGGAGGCCAGGAGGGCCCCCTGGGAAGCGGGGCCCGGGAGCTCAGTGCTCCCAAACCTGTCCACTCTTGCCGTGTTTGAATAGGGGAGGCCTCTGTGCGAGGCTGCCTGAGAAAAGCTTGTTTACTTTTGCCTGCGTACCAGAGGAGAATTAATAAGCTGAGAATTTGTTCTGAAAGCTGATGGACATAACCTTCCCCTGAACTCTTCCCCTTGAAGGGCCACCTCACTCCGGGAATGTTCTTTACCTGCTCACAGAGCTAGCTGGTAAGCCGTCATGGGGCAGGGAGGCGAGGAACGTAGTGTCTGGGGGGGGTCTGGGGCCGGGGAGGCCAGGAAGGAAACAGGGAGGAAGGGAGAGAGGGACCACCCACTCAAAAAGGGCATGGTGCCCACGGCTCCCCCGGCACTCACCTACTTATTGGTTGTAGAGACCTCAGCGCTCAAGGATAAAAGAGACACCTGCCTTCCCTCCCTGTACCACCCCTTCCCCACCTATCAACTCAAGGGGAGTTCTTGATCTGCAAATTGTTTGGTTTTGTGGTGGCCATTTGGTTTGGTGGAAGGAGCCTGGTGTGGAGCCAGGAGACCTGGGGTTTGCCCTGCACTGACTCTAAAAACTTGGACAATGCAATGGCGTCTCCTTTCTGCCTTCTGGAAGAATGAAGGGGTGGACCCCGTGCTCCACCGGCCCTTCCCTCCCTGGCTGGCTGTGGCAGGAGTGAGCTCCTCCTGCTGGGATTTCTTCTTCAGAGGTGCCTGCTGCTTCTTGGTCCGCCCTTGAGGGTCCACTTCTCCCACATCCCGGGCAGAGGCCTGTGGGTGGAGCTGCTGGTAAATATTTAGCAACTGCCTGGGGCAGGGGGTGGGGCCAGTGTGTAGCATCTGCCATTTCCCTTGGTGTCAGTACTCCCTCCCTGGCTGGTTTCTGGCTACTCAATGAGATGTCATTGAACGTGAAGTTGGGAGAGGTGCATGACTGGCCCTCAGAGCCCATGGCAGCTGATTCCACCTCACCACTGCCCATGGGCCTTCCAGCAGAAACAGAGCAAAGAGGTCCAGAGGCAGGAGAGGCTGCCTTTGCTGGCCTCCTTGGTTTGAGGGATCACAGCTGCCTTTGCATGGAAGCTGGACCCAGGGCTCTGGGGGTACAGGAGCATGGAGCCGGCCAACTTCTGGGCTCCCTCCACCTCCCAACAGGGATCCCGGGTCCTCTCTCCTAACTCTGTCTTCACGAGGCACTCACTCCATCGGGGCCTTACCTGGTACCTTTGGCTAGCTGCCCCAGCAGCTCCAGCCTGGGGTGGGCGTGGCTGCCAAGGGCACCCTTGCACATTACCTTGTTGGTAGTCTGAAGGGGAAATGCCGCAGAGCCCGACAGCTGAACCTCTCCGAGAATCTCCGCACTCAGGTGCTACCAGGCCTTTGTGGTGGGGGTGGGGGTTGACCTTAGAGAAGTCACTTCTGGTGGCCTCTCAGCACCTCCATTTTTTCACGGAAGGAAGTTGGGTTTATGTAGACCTGCAGCCTGGATAAGCATGGATTATTCTCTTGTTTAGGCTTTTGTTTGCCAAGATAGGGAATAGGTTGGGTGAATACAGGAAAATGAGTTGATGGGACTTGAATGCAGTATTGGCGAGGGGTTGTAGGGAGGGAGAAGAGGGAGAAAAAGGCACTAAAATGGCAGGCCGAGACCTGAGGGCTGCTTGATCCCTCTCTCGGATTCTTCATTTGTGAAATGGGGTAATCACAACCCTGCCACTAGGGCTGTTGTGAGGATTAAATGGGTTGATCTCAGTAAAGCCTGTGACTCAGTGGAGGGCCTGTTCAAAGTGCTCGATTAAAAAAAAATACATTGACATGCAAAATACAAATGCCATGGTATAATGAGGGGTTGAGCCAGCTTCTCTATCCAGAAAGGTGGGATTGGGGTGGGAGTTGCTGGCGTGAGGACAGGCATGGAGAGTCAGCTTGACTGGGCTTTTGAAGACCTTGGGAAGTCACAAGTTGGACTGCCCAAGGCAGGGAGCAGCTGAGGGAACTGCATGGTGGCCTTGTCACAGCCTTCCAGCAGCTCATGGTAGAGTCTGAACCAAGCAGAGAGGTAAGAACTAGAAACCAGTTAAAGGTCAAGAGCTTGACTTTATGATAGCCAAAGGGTGGAAACAGCTCACCTGTCTATCATCGGATGAACAGATACACAGAATGTGGCATATCTATACAGGGATTATTATTTAGCCATAAGAAGAAATGAATGGCCGGGTGCAGTGGCTCACGCCCATAATCCCACCACTTCGGGAGGCTGAGGTGGATGGATTGCTTGAGCCCAGGAGTTTGAGTTTGAGACCAGCCTGGGCAACATAGTGAAACCTCATCTCTCCAAAAAAAAAAAAAAAAAAAAATTAGCCAGGCATGATGATGCACGCCTGTAGTACCAGCTACTCAGGAGGCTGAGGTGGGAGGATCACCTGAGCCCAGGAGGTTGAGGCTGCAGTGAGCCGTGATTGCACCACTGTACTCCAGCCTGGGTGACAGATCAAGTCCATGTCTCAAAAAAAAAAAAAAAAAAAAAAGTTCTGATGTGCTACAACACAGAAGAACCTTGAAAACATCATGCTGATTGAAAGAAGCCAGACCCAAAGGCTGCATATCATATGATTCCATTTATCTGAAATGTCCAGCATAAGCAAACCCAGAGACAGAAAGCAGATTAGGGGTTGCTAGGGGCTGGGGAGCGGCTGTTTAATAGGTACAGGTTTTCCTTTTTGGGTGATGAAAAAGTCCTGGAACTTGATAGTGGTGATGAGTGGTACAATGTTGTGAATGGACTTAATGCCATTGAATTGTACATTTAAAAATGCTAAATCTGGCCGGGTGCAGTGGCTCACGCCTGTAATCCCAGCACTATGGGAGGCCAAGGTGGACAGATCACCCGAGGTCAGGAATTCGAGACCAGCCTTACCAACATGATGAAACCCCATCTCTACTAAAAGTACAAAATTAGCTGGATGTGCTGGCACACGCCTGTAATCCCAGCTACTTGGGAGGCTGAGGCAGGAGAATTGCTTGAACCTGGGAGGTGGAGGTTGCAGTGAGCTGAGATCACACCACTGGACTCCAGCCTGGGCAATAAGAGTAAAACTCCATCTCAAAAAAAAAGTGCTAAATCTTATATATATATTTTGCCACAATTAAAAAAAAAAGGTCAAGTGCTTTGGGTCAGAGTCCAAGGGTGAAGTGAGTCTGATTTGTCTGGGGCTGGGGTGAGTGTCCTGGAGACGAGGCACTGGAGCATAGGCAGCAATGGGGGACATGCTTGCCTTTCTGTCGCCTCACTGGGAACCTTTGGAGGGGATGGCGGAAGTCCTCTGTTGTCTTCCAGCCCTTTAGCTGTGGGTGTATGGCTTCGAGTTCTGGGTGCTCAGCCTGACCCTTTCTCCCCTTTTGGAGTTACCTTAGAAGGATCTGGTTCCTTGAGTCCCAGGTAGTGAGGCTTCAGTGCTCTTGGTATAGGAGAAAGGGAGCTGTGGGGTCCACAGAGGAGACCACTGGCAGGAGGGTGGATCACTGGAGACCATGCAGACAGCCGAGGCCACTGGTAAAGAGGGTCAGTAATTGATTGACCAAGGCACTGGTTTCAAAGGGTGGTATGAAACGGGATGTTAGGCTGTCCCAGGTTAGCCACTTAGATAAATGACCGGTGAAGTCATTAACACACCATCAGATTAGTATTATCCCGAGAGAAGATTGGACCAGACCCAGAATAAAAGATAAATGGATTCTGGCTCAGGGAAGGAGGAGACAACATTTATATACATAAGATGCTTGCTCTCTCTGTGCTAGGCACTGTTCCAAATGTTCTACATTATTAACCGTTTAATCATGTCTTCCACCCATGGAGCTAGGTACTGTCATCTCCCCCCCCGTTTTACAGAGGAGTAAACTGAGGCACAGAGAGATGGGTGAGCCCTAGCAAGCAGCATCACTGGGATCCCGGCCGTGGTTGCCTGGGTGCAGAGTCTGTGAGTGGTGTTGGCCACCATGCCGTTCCCACAGAAGTTATGTTTTTGTTTGTTTGTTTGAGATGAAGTTTCACTCTTTCGCCCAGGCTGGAGTGCAGTGGCGCAATCTCAGCTCACTGCAACCTCCACCTTCCTGTTTCAAGCAATTCTTCTGCCTCAGCTTCCTGAGTAGCTGGGATTGTAGGCGTGTGCCACTACGCCTGGCTAATTTTTTTATTTTTAGTAGAGACGGGGGTTTCACCATGTTGGCCAGGCTGGTCTCGAACTCCTGACCTCATGATCTGCCCACCTCAGCCTCTCAAAGTCCTGGGATTACAGGGGTGAGCCACCATGCCCAGCCAAAGTTATGTTGTTTGGTCAACTTTAGATAATTAAAAAAAAAAAAAAAGTCCTATGTGGTAACATCCTACTAGGAAAGAGGCAAACTCGAGTATCCACTGAGGGGTGACCTGAAACCAAAGAGACATGGAGGGGCAGCCAGTCAAAAGCCACTGCCTTTTACAGGTGCCAGTTAAAGGGGTTCTGGTGAGTGTGGTTGGTTGGCTCATGGAGCTGGCATGACCAGGGCCACAGGTGGTGAGCACTAGAGAACAGTTAGCAGAGCTTCGACCCTTGGGTCACAAGGTAGCCAGGGTGAGACAGGGTGGACAAATCAGCTAATCCCAGAATGGGTGAGCATAAAGAACCCAAAACTCCCACTGGCAAAGAATCAGCGGAAGATTGTTAGAACTAATAAGAGAATTCTGCAAGGAGCCATTAAACAATTAACGTACAAAGGTCAGCATGGCCTGCAGTAAGTACTCAGTGAATGCACATCAATTTTATGATAATGGAAACAAAATCTCAACTAGAATACCAGTAAAAATATGAAACACAGAAATAAATGTAGCAATAAAGTACAGCATGTATATAAAGAACAAGACTTTTCCAAGGAACACGAAGAACAGAAGAAAAGGAGGGTCTTGCCACGTTCTGGGAAGGCAAGACCCAAAATTGTAAAGCTGTCAGTTCTCCCAGAAATAATCTATATATTAGCATAATTCTAGTCAAAATCCCACTTACATTAAACACGATTCCTACATTCAGCCAGAAAAATAAATGGGTGAGAATTGCCAATAATTTTTTTAAAAGAAGATTAATGGAGGGTGATTTGCCCTACCGGATATTTAAAGATATTGTAAACAGGATTATTTAAATGAGTGTGGCACTGGTGTAGGAATAGAGAGATCACTAATGCTGAGTAGAAAGTCTAGAAACAGGCCAGGTAGAGTGGCTCACGCCTGTAATCCCAGCACTTTGGGAGGCCGAGGTGGGCGGATCACTTGAGGCCGGGACTTCGAGACCAGCCTGGCCAACATGGTGAAACTCCATCTCTACTAAAAATACAAAAATGAGCTGGACCATGGTAGTGAGCGCCTGTAGTCTCAGCTACTTGGGAGGCTGAGGCATGAGAATCATCTGAACCTGAGAAGTGGAGGTTGCAGTGAGCCGAGATCGCACCACTGCACTCCAGCCTGGGCAACAGAGCAAGACTGTGTCTGGGGGGATAAAAAAAAAAAAAGTCTAGAAACATACTCAAATGTAAGCATAAGAACTTAGCATATGGTAAAGCTATGACTGAGTCAGTGCAGGAAAGGATGAATCAATCGGTAAATGGTCCTGGGAAAACCAGCTATTTATTTTAAAATAATAACAAAATATGCTGTATATCACCAATGGATTAAAGATTTATATACCTTCATTATATGTCCTTAAATGTTCTAGAATACAATATATATGAATATCAATGTAATATTGATGTGAGGAAGGCCTTTTAGACATGATACAAAAGCATAAAAGGAAAGATTTTGAATAAATAGTAAGCAGAGCCGGGCGCGGTGGCTCACGCCTGTAATCCCAGCACTTTGGGAGGCCAAGGCGGGCGGATCATCTGAGGTCGGGAGTTCAAGAGCAGCCTGACCAACATAGTGAAACCCCGTCACTACTAAAAATACAAAATTAGCCGAGTGTGGTGGTGCATGCCTGTAATCCCAGTTACTCTGGAGGCTGAGGCAGGAGAATCGCTTGAACCTGGGAGGCGGAGGTTGCAGTGAGCCGAGATGATGCCATTGCACTCCAGCCTGGGCAACAAGAGCAAAACTCCATTTCAAAAAATAATAAGTGGAAAACTTCTGTATCTCAGAAATCTCTATAAGCAAAATAAAAGGCAAACTAAAAGCTGAGAGACATATTTGTGACATGGTTGACCAAAAAGATTAATGTCCTCAATAATAAAGAACTTTTACAATTCAATAAGAGATCCTAATATGAAATCAGGCTAAAAAAGTGAACTAGAAATTTAGAGAATTTGTACAAATGGCAATAAGCATAGGAAGCATTAAACTTACTAGTAATAAAAAATAACATTAACAAGAATACTCTTTTAAAAGCTTATTAGGGATGAAGCCATGGTGGCTCATGCCTGTGATCCCAGCACTTTGGGAGGCCAAGGTGGGAGGACTGCTTGAGTCCAGAAGTTCAAGACCAGTCTGGGCAACATGAGGAGACCTTATCTCTACTAAAAAAAAAAAAAAAAAAAAAAAAAAGCCAGAGGTGTTGGCACATGCCTGTAGTCCCAGCTATCACACCACTGCATGGCAGCATGGGTGACAGAGCGAGACCCTGTCTCAAAAAAAGAAAAAAAATTAGAGATTAGAGTGACACTGTTCAGAGAATAAAAAGTAATTATTGTCTGCGTTGAAAAGGGTTGGGGAAGCAGGTACCCACCTACTCTGGTGGTGGGAGGGTAACCTGGTGCCACTTTTATGAAGGGTAATTTGGCATTGTGTATCAAAAAGTATCCATGACCCCATCAGTTCAATTCTAGGAATTTAGCCAAAGGAAATAGCGATGTGTGCCAAAATTTAGCTACAGAGATGACTATTGCAGCATTGCTTCTAATAACAGAGACACGACCTACGTGTCTTTGAGTAGAGCTTGAGTTACCCAGCAATGGGATAGCCATATAATGATGTGGGGAGAACATCTAAATGGAAAGATAAAATATAATGCCAGGTGACAAAAACAAGTGACACAACACGTTACAGCTGAAGAATGAGCCATATCGGTGGAAAGACTGCTGTACAGGAGCATTTCGCGTAGTTTTCTTCTGTTCATAGATTTCAGTGGTTCTTAATCGGGGCTATTGTATGCCTGGAGATATTTCGGGTTGGGGAGGGTGCCGCTGGCATCTAGTGGGTAGAGGCCAGGGATGCTGCCAAATATCTTGTGTTACGCAGGACAGCCCACGCAACAGAGAAGTACCTGGCCCCAAATGGTGATGGTATCAAGGCTGAGAACTCCTGTTATACAGAATAAAATCCACATGTTCTCTCCAAAAGCATTAAGGAGAGCTGGGGCAGCACTGGGAGACAAACTCAGCTCCTTTATTAGTTACGCATCATGTTGAACTGGATGCAGCTGACGGTTTAGAAAGCCGTTTCCTCGGCCGGGTGCGGTGACTCACGCCTGTAATCCCAGCACTTTGGGAGGCCGAGGCAGGCAGATCACCTAAAGTCAGGAGTTCGAGACCAGCCTGGCCAACATGGTGAAACCCTGTGTCTACTAAAAATAAAAAATTAGCTGGGCGTAGTGGCACGCACCTGTAGTCCCAGCTACGCAGGAGGCTGAGGCAGGAGAATCGCTTGAACCCGGGAGGTAGAGGTCGTAGTGAGCCAGGATCACGCCACTGCACTCCAGCCTGGGTGACAGAGTGAGACTCTGTCTCAAAAAAAAAAAAAAAAAAAAGCCATTTCCTCAAGTCAGCAACATTTCCCATGTGACCATGTTAAAAAAGGACTGAGCTTTTGTGTGCCTGGTCGCTTTTCCATGGTAAAACTTAGCATAACCTAAAATGAAATATACCCCAAATTCCAAGTTGTACTATACATTAGTATATTCTGAATTAATGTGATTCAACTCATAAACTTTTTATTTTGAAAAATCTTCAGAAGTAGGGAGAAAAACATGGGGGACAGTTACATTCTCATCACCTAGACTTAACAATTCACATTTTGCGGTGTTTGTTTCAACTATCTTTTCTGCTAAAATTTTTTAAAGAAGTTTAGACGTTATGACATTTCAGCCCTAAATATTTTGGAATACACCTCCAAAAACTGAGAACATCTCAATGTCATTATTATACCTCACAAAATTAACGACGCATTTCTTAATATCATTTGATACATAGTCCATATTCAGCATTTCTTGGTTCTCCCTCAAAGGTCTCCTCACAGCTGTTTTGCTTGCTGGTTTAATTGTTAAAACATTATGTGGCCGCGCACGGTCGCTCACGCCTGTAATCCCAGCACTTTGAGAGGCTGAGGCAGGCGGATCACCTGAGGTCGGGAATTTGAGACCAGCCTGACCAACATGGAAAAACCCCGTCTCTAGTAAAAATACAAAATTAGCTGGGCGTGGTGGTGCATGCCTGTAACCCCAGCTACTTGGGAGGCTGAGGCAGGAGAATCTCTTGAACCTGGGAGGTAGAGGTTGCAGTGAGCCGAGATGGTGCCATTGCACTCCAGCCTGGGCAATAAGAGTGAAATTCTGACTTAAAAAAAAAAAAATTATGCAGGTCGGGCGCGGTGGCTCATGCCTGTAATGCCAGCACTTTGGGAGGCTGAGGTGGGCGGATCACTGAAGGTCAGGAGTTCAAGACCAGCCTGGCCAACATAGTGAAACCCCGTCTCTACTAAAAATACAAAAATTAGCTGGGCACGGTGGCAGGCACCTGTAATCCTAGCTACTTGGGAGGCTGAGGCAGGGGAATCGCTTGAACCCGAGAGGTGGAGGTTGCAATGAGCCGAGATCGTGCCACTGCACTCCAGCCTGGGCAATAGAGCGAGACTCTGTCTCAAAACAAAACAAAAAAAACAAGAAAACATTATGCAATGTTGTGATATATGAAGCACTCTATTTAGAAATGCATCTGGGTGCCATTCCTGGGCTGCTTTCGAGGATGCAAAGTGGCATGTAAGATGGAAAGTGTTCCCCGTGTGGTACATGCTGTCACTGTTAACTTCACCTACCCTTAAAGAAGAGGCACTGCCACGTCCAGTCCTGTGGCTTCATGGAGTGAGTGGTGGGGTCAGAGGGTGTGGAAACGGAAAGACATTCAGCAGTTATTTAAGGTGCTTAAACCGTGGGATTCTCAATCTTAGCACTGTTGACCTGGGGGCTGGAGATCTCTTTGAGCTGGCGGCTGCCCTGTGCACTGTAGGATGTGAAGCAGTATCCCTGGCCTCTTCCTACTGGATGCCAGCACCTGCCCTCTGGCCAGTTGTGATAATTAAGTGTCCCTTGGGGGACAGAGGAGCCTCTGGCTAAGAACCACTGGATCAAACCCAGATTTTCTGACATCAGCGCAGGTTGCCAGAATTCTGTTCCAGCGAAGAAAGCCAGAGCCCAAGCCAAGGGGCCATGGGACTCTTCTAGTGGGGGGACCTGCTCACTGCCCCCACCGCCTTGAGATCAGACATCCCGTGTGTATTAGGTCAAACCGTGTGGAATTGCCGCTGTATATGACCATTTCAGACCCACAAAAATGGCAATTTCCTAGGGTTCAGCTTAACATTTACTTCCCCTTGGCCAGGAGAACCTGCTTCTGAGCAGCCTGCACAAGTCAGTTTCCCGTCTCTTCTTTCTCGCTCTCTGCTGTTTCCCTCCCTCCATCTCCCTCTCTCTCTCCTACACCCCCTACCCCCACCTTCCTCATTCTCTCACTTTCCCTGGCCTCCTCCCCACCACCCCCGTCCTTTTCCCCTCTTTCTCCTTTTAGGGACCTGCACAAAGGGCCGGGGCAGAGGTCAGGCTGGGGGTGAGCAGGGCCAGGCGAGCTCTACTGCCCCCCCACCCCTCCACCCTGGGCCTCCATCACCCCAAGGAGCACAAAGAAGCCATTTGCATGGTGGGTTTCAGGACCCCCATTGTTCCCCTGTCTCTGGGCCTTTGCAGGTGGAGCTGCCACCAGCCTCGAGGAGGATAAAGGGATGAGCTGGGAGGCCAGAGGAGCAAGTGGGGGCGGAATATTTAGCCCTTCTTGGGAGCTCTTCCCACTGAGGGATCAAGGAGCAGGGCTGATGGGAACGGGACAAGTGACAGGTGTCAGGGAGAGGATGGGAGTCCTTGGACCTACCTCCATGTCACACAGCTGTCACAGCGACCTTGCTGGCAGAGGCTGGCAGGGGTGGGGCAGTGCAGGCTGCGGAGCTAGGCTGAGGCAGGGGTGGATGCAGAGACCCCCCCAGGTGGCCCAGGCTCAGAGCTCGGCCTGAAACCCCTTGCAGATTCCTGTACAGGTCCTGGGCTGTGGTGGGAGGGGACTTGTAGCAACGGGGTCACACCTGGCCTGAGGCCCTCAGCGTACAGACTCTCCTGCCCCTATTACAGTGGGCTCGCCTGGCAGAATCTCCACAGCCACTGAACTGGGGTAGGTAAAGCCCCCGTCCAGCCCCAGAGGCAGGGGGTTGAGCAGGACCCACAGTGGTCCCTCTAATTACTTAAATACCCTGCCAGATCTAAAACCGCTCCAGACTTAAAGAAATAATAACAACCATCACTGCAACCCTTTACTGGAGATCATGGGTTTTGAGTACTTCACCCCACTCTAGTTAAAGCATTCTGCAAGCCATTTGGTAGTCCTGGAGCCAGTCTTCTCGGCGAAATGAAGGAGCTGGGCTAAAGGACAAATTTGGCCCCTTCTCAGCTCAAAATCGCTGGGGCCTGGGAAGGCCTGCTTTGGAGGCCACTGTGGCCACCAGACCCCATCTGCTATCCTCCCCTGTGCTGCCAGCAGCTAGGCAGGGCCTGGGGTGCAGAGCCAGCCTCGTGTTCTCGGGCACAGCACCTGGGCAATGAGGGGTGCCTGGGAGGTTCTTTCAGGGCTGTGTTGAAGACACTGTGGGGAATTTGGACCAAGGAGGGTGCTCAACCCTAGGGTAGGAAAGAAAAGAGGAGAATGGATTGGTGGGGACATTGTTTAGCCAATTGCCAGGCTGCCTTGCTGTTGTAGACATAGACCTTCAGAGTTGGAAGGACCAGCACAGTGGTGTTGCGGCGGGGAAGCTACCAGCTGCCGCCTCCTGTGGCTGGTGTGATTATGCTCAGACTGTCCCCAGCCCCACCTCCTGCCGAGCAGGATTTTCCTCTCGGCAGCTCTCTCCCTCTGCTCCTAAAGCTGTTTGTGTGGCCACATGATACACGTCTCCTGCCTCTGCCCTGGGGCATGGTTCATGGACCTTGTCTTTGCCATCCAGGGCAGGGCTTCAGGCTTCAGGGCAGTAGATTGGTGTCTAGGAGGGAGGCAACCAGCGGGGCATTGCCCCTCCCCATTCCCTCCTCCAGAGAGGTCAGTGCCTTCCTAGGGAAGACTGTGACAAGTGTCATTTGCACAGTTTTGTGGTCTCTGCTGAAGAGTACAATGTATTGTGGGATTAAGGAAAGGAGAAAGCCTTCTATTTGTAGAGATCAGGAACGAAGCAGGGATCTGAAATTATTTTGCACAGAGAGGCATGTGAAGCTTGGTGGTGTGTGGAGCCGGCTCACACCTGTTCACACCTGCTCCCACTGGCTCACAAGGGCCGACTGTGCATCTCTTCCCAATTCCGCATTCAGGGTGTCCTGCTGTGAGTTTGAAATTGGCCACAGTGGGAATATTTACACTTTGGAAGTTGACAAATGGTAAAATCAAAGCATTTTTTTGTTTAGTTCCCCAGAGAGCCAGTTGTTAAACATTCCTCAGCACAGCATTGTCCAAAAGGCATCCTGAGAGTGAAATTCAGGCTCTCAATACCAGAAGGAACCTAGAGATAGGTCATCCAATCGGGCCTGCACATCTGACAGACGGGGAGACTGAAGCCCAGAGGAGGACAGTGGCTTGTCTTAGGTCATGCAGTGAGTCGATGGCAGAACCAGTATTTCCACTTTACCACGGTCCTTTAAGCAGACCATCCTTTCAAGCAGGAAGCTATGGAGTGACACAGAGGCTTAGAAAATCTTCCTCCTCCTGAAGAGGGATTAGAAATTCATGGCATGGGCCAGGCGTGGTGGCTCACACCTGTAATCCCAGCCCTTTGGGAGGCCAAGGTGGGCAGATCATCTGAGGTCAGGAGTTCGAGACCAGCCTGGCCAACATGGCGAAACCCTGTCTCTACTAAAAATATAAAAAATTAGCCAGGCATGGTGGAGGGCACCTGTAGTCCCAGCTACTTGGGAGACTGAGGCACGAGAAACACTTGAACACAGGAGGCGGAGGTTGCAATGAGCTGAGATCATGCCACTGCACTCCAGCCTGGGTGACAAAGCAAGACTCTGTCAAAAAAAAAAAAAAAATTCATGGAAGGGGAAATGGGTTTTAGAGAAGACTGCTTCAAGATTTTCTTGAGGCTGAAGCTGGGCTAGGCATCTACCAGCCTCCCTCTTCCCCTGCCCTAGTCTCCTGGACCAGCCTGCCGTCTGTCCTACGAGGCCACCTCTTTCAACCCAAGGATTAGGAAGTTGCACTTCAGCATCTAAAAATCTTCCCATGGTCCAAGATATCTTCATAGTAGCTTCTATCTTCACCAGACAGAAAAGCCTCCAAGAAGGTGGTGACCTTTTGAGATTGTCCTGGACTTACCCCTTCCCTCTTCTTCTTTGAGGCTAGTTGATGGCTGTGGGTGAGATGCCAGCCATCCACCCAGGTTATCGGGGCCCTGCTGTCTTTGGCTTTAATTCTCCCCAGAACCTCAGGGGGTCCAAGACAGGGATTCTTATGTAGGTGATTTATTGAGGGGGTGCTTTCAGAAGAAACCAGTAAGGGCATGAGGGAGGCAGAAGAGTGCAGGGGAAGAAACTGGGAAAACAACAAGGCTGCAGTGGAAGTCTAGCCTCAGCCTGATCCCGCGGGAGCTCGGGAATCATATCTCAGAAGGTGTCATATTTACAGGCAAAAGGGCTGGGCAGTGATACATGGGGAAGGGCACATATAACCTCCCAGATAGCTCCAGGGAAAGCAGTGTCCATCCATCAAGGGCAAACATTCAGAGAAGGGTGCAAGTGTGAGCTGTGTGCAGCTGGGTGCACAGGCCCAGTCAAGGGGCTCTGGGCGGGGGACCAGCCACCTCTGCTATACTTGGTAAGTGATTTGGTGGGAAAGGAAGCTTTACTGGAATCTGGGGACCATCTGTGGGTTTCTGTTTTGTCCACTCTCCAAGAGCCCTACGCTGTAGAAAAACCTGGTGGCTATTCTCTGAGGTCCCATGTCCTCCCTCCTGTGTCCAGCTGGTCTCAGTAATGACAGTCTTACTGATGTCTCTCACATCTCTTCTCTAGAAGACCAGAGACCAAGGGGAACTGGAGCGAGAGAATCACAGCCCAGGAGTTCAGGCTCGGCTGTGGATGCTACAGATCCCTAAGTACTGTACCTGACCACTTGCTGGAAAGGTCACATATAGACTTCCCAGAGAGACTTCCAAAACAGTTCTGAGAGACAAAGGACTAACTAGCTATCACCTAAGAGGGAGGCCATATGTGTGGGAGGCACCATTGAGCTCCATTCCTGGTACCCACAAGTACCAGCTCCTGTTAGAAGCTGGGGAACAGTGACTTGGGCCCCTTGGGACAAGATAACAGGCATACCACCATGGCTGCACCCACTATTGTCCTAATTCAAACTCTTTCTCTGCTTCTCACAATCCTGTATTGGTTAGGGAAGGTTATATGCTGTAACAAACAGCTCAGATAGTATAGTCCAGCTCTTTCTTTTTCTTTCTTTTTGTTTGAGACAGTGTTTCGCTCTTGTTGCCCAGGCTGGAGTGCAGTGGCACAATCCCGGCTCACTGCAACCTCCGCCTCCTGGATTCAAGCAATTCTCCTGCCTCAGCCTCCCAAGTAGCTGGGATTACAGGAACCCACCATCACGCCCAGCTAATTTTTGTGTTTTTAGTAGAGATGGAGTTTCAACATGTTGGCCAGGCTGGTCTTGAAGTCCTGACCTCAAATGATCCACCCACCTCAGCCTCCTGAAGTGCTGGGATTACAGGCGTGAGCCACTGCACCCGGCCCTGCTGTTTCTTTCTTATACCACAGTCCATCACAGCCCTGGATGGGTGGCTCCCTTCCAAGCAGTGAGTCAGGCACCCAGGCCCGTTTCATCACATGGCTCTGCCATCTTCTAGGGCCTGTCATTGTGGGTTTCTCTGCATCCAGCCACAGTCGGAAAGAGAACGTTGGGAGCTCATGGGAAACCTATGGGCTGGGCCTGAAAGTGTTGAGGATCACTTGTACATGTGTCCCATTGGCCAAGACTCAGTCACATGACCACCCCAACTACAAGGAGGTCGCTGGGTAATGTAGTCTATATGTCTGGTTGGGGGTGGGGGAATGGAGTAGTGTTTGGTGACCACATATAGTCTTCACTGTAGATCTTTTTTGATCACTCTGCTGACTTTAGGGACATCTGTAGCCACCTGTCATCGTGGTATTGCCATTTTGGCATCAGGAAGTGGTGGTGAGCTTTGAGGAGCTTTGTGTGTGTTTGTAGGAAGTAGTTTAGCCCAGTCTTAGCCCCAGGGTGTGCATTCTGCCCGACAGCTGCCTAGGTTTGGGATGTAGGCAAGCTAAGCAAAGGCAACGTCGGGTTCCAAGGCATGACCTCATTGGCACTGGCTTAACCAGCCAAGCTAACTGGCTAGCCAACCAGCCGGGTGGACGCTACAGGCCTACAAGCATCCTTCTTTCATGACCTTCCCAGGGAGCCCCGCTCAGCTCAGCTGAATCACCCTTTAGTGCTGACAGCAGTTCCAGTCTGTGTCCACTGTTGGCTCTCGCTGGAGAAGCCTATAGAGAGCCAACTGGTTCCCTGTTGGGACAGCTTTGTTTTCCCTGCTGAACACAAAATCCCCTGTTCACTGGGAGAGCTGACAAGGAGACCCCATGGGGCTGGCCCGGTGGGAGCAGATACCAATGAATGCAGCGCCCGAATGGCTTCAGCTTATTAAAGGCGAATACACAGGATAACTCTGCCCGCCGAGTGGGAGATAGAATGGAGGGCACAGAGCTGTTACAGCGGATTAGCAGCCGCAGACGGATGGAGGCAGGTGCAGCCTTTTCTGCAATTTGGAAGGGTTTATGAAATACTGATCCTGTGCTCTATAAATCCTTCCCTTGACCTCATCTGGGCTACAGGCTGAAAATGGGGGATTTCTTGTTCAGCCAGGCTTGATAGTGGCTTTTAGTATTTTCCGTGTTCCCTGCCAACTTCTAGAATTCCCTGGGAATTTTGATCAGAGGATTTATGCATGTGTCCATTTATTCGTTTTCTCTTCATTCATCACTCACACATTTACCAAGAGCCTGGGCTAGGTGCTGGGGTTACAGAGCTGAGTAGAACACGGGAATTTTATCCTCAAGGGACTGGTGTACTGTGTGAGAAAGACACAGAAATAGAATATTCTAATTCAGATTGTTAATTGTTAACTAAATCTACACATGTCAGCAGATACCAACATAACCTTCCATGGGCCTGAGCCAGTGGCAGGCGTCACTAAGAGACTGCTAAGTCTTTTGCGGCCCAAGTGAATGAAGCCTCAAGTCCAACAAGGTGTCTTGTTGCCTCTCTGGATGGGCTGCTGTTTTTTTTTTTTTTTAATGGCACAGATGGCAGATAATAGAGGATGATACTTAGAACCAGTGGCATAGCTGGAAATTTGAGTTCCTCTAGCAACAACTCTAGAAAGTTCATCTTATGAGGCAGAATTTGCATCTTGAAGAAGGCGTAGGAGGCTGCTGGCAGGTGTTTCTCTGGCTCGGATGCAGATTTGGTCTCTATGTCTTTCCCTTGTAGAGACGGGAACTCCCTCAGTCAGACACCCCTCATCCGGGGAGGTAGCTCATTTTAGCAGGCAGAAATCTCTGTGCTCTCCTCCTGGGTTTACAGAGCTCATCTCTGCTGTAAGAGCTCTGAACTTACTGTGTGGCTCAAGGTTTTGGTGAGCATATTACCATGAGGAAGAGCATGGAGTGGGTGATTTGGACCTCAGGGCTACCATAAGGCCTGACTTCCAAGGGAAGAGGAACATGAGACCAGAGGGCTCTGAATTAACCCTGTTAACTTGTCCCAAGGGGACTCAGGCGACTGTTCCCCAGCTCTAACAGGAGCTGGTGCATGTTGGCTTCCAGGAATAGAGCTCAATGGAGCCTCTCACACATATGGCCTCCCTTGTAGGAGAAAGCTGGTTAGTCCTTTGTCCACCAGAATTGTTTTGGAAGTCTCTCTGGGAGGCCTGTAGGTAAACTTCCTAGCAGCAGATCAGATGCAGTACTTGGGGATCTGTGGGATCCACAGCCATGCCTGAACTCCTGGGCTGTGATTCTCTCACACCAGTTCCCATTGGTCTGTGGATGACAGGGAGTCAGGGAAACAGACTCGGAGGATGCCCTCCAAAACTGGGAAGCAAATATGGAGCAGCAGTTAGAAATCCCGTGTCTGGGGAGTCCTTGGAGAGAGAAGAGATGGTTAAGGAACAAAAGACTGGGCTGGGAGCGGTGGCTCACGCTTGTTATCCTAGCACTTTGGGAGGCCAAGGTGGGCGAATCACAAGGTCAGAAGTTCAAGAGCAGCCTGGTCAATATGGTGAAACCACGTCTCTACTAAAAATACAAAAAAAAAAAAAAAAAAAAAAAAAAACTTAGCCAGGCATGGTGGTATGCACCATAGTCCCAGCTACTTGGGAGGCTGAGGCGGGAGAATCGCTTGAACCAGGGAAGCGGAGGTTGCAGTGAGCTGAGATCGCACCATTGAACTCCAGCCTGGATGACAGAGTGAGACTCCATCTCAAAAAAAAAAAAAAGATATAAAAGATGAACTTGGCAACTTGTTAAAGCCTGAGACATGTCCTGCTGAGATGGGCAGAGCGGGGATGAAGTCCAGGCTATCCACTGGCCTCTTGACGCCCTTCAGCCTCTAGGCTCCACACCCTACAGTGGGCTCTTTGTGAGGGCAGCCGTTCTCTGGCTGTGTTTCTGCTAGCACCTTCCACACAGGGTCGTTTGAGTCTGTAGGTACCTGGAGTGTATTGAGAATTCATTACTTTCCTAAAGCAAACCCAATACCTTTATTCTCCATGTGAGAAGGTAGCAGAGTTTGGTCTTCCCGGTCGGGGGACTTCAGTATCTACCATGGTGTGACGTTGTGGGTTGAGTGGTTCCCCATAAATAGGGTTCCCAGAAACCTGAGACACATTATTCACTGAAATGCCACAAAACTGTAAAAGAACATTTGGAGTGGAAATCTTTTCCAAATGTATCACCAGCTTTTTTTGCCTTATTAAGCAATGCACAACAAACATAATTTTACTTTTCAGGATGATTCAGCCCCGGCAGAAGGAATCGTGCTGTCTGAACGGTCATAGTTACAAATCTTATTCAACTGTTGGGACTGTTTGCCTGTGTTCAAAATGATATTGTGATATTCTGCATCTGTGTTTCATGGTTTCATAATTTTCTTTTTTTCTTGTTATTTTATTTTATTTTTTGAGACGGAGTCTCGCACTGTCGGCCAGGCTGGAGTGCAGTGGTGTGATCTCGGCTCACTGCAAGCTCCACCTCCCAGGTTCACGCCATTCTCCTGCCTCAGCCTCCCGAGTAGCTGGGACTACAGGCGCCGGCCACGACGCCTGGCTAATTTTTTGTATTTTTAGTAGAGACGGGGTTTCACCGTGTTAGCCAGGATGGTCTCGATCTCCTGACCTCGTGATCTGCCTGCCTCGGCCTCCCAAAGTGCTGGGATTACAGGTGTAAGCCACCACGCCTGGCTAGTTTCATAATTTTCTGCCTCTTCTTTGTCCTCTGTTTGCCAGTTGTTCCCTCCTCCTGCCAATGTGTTGATTCCTTTGTGATAGTGATTTGACTGTTTGAACCTCTTACTGCCTAGTTCTCGCCTGTATTCCAGAGAATGAAGATAAACAGATAAGTGGCTCCAGTTTACAACACTTCGAGGTTTCTATCATACCTTCCAAAGAATCTGAACCACTTTCAGACTCAACATAGATGTCTGTAAAGTAGGGAGGAAATGGTTGGTCTCTTCAATTCTCATATCAAGAACTGAGGACTGGTTGGGTGCGGTGGCTTACGCCTGTAATCCCAGCACTTTGGGAGGCTGAGGCGGGCAGATCACTTGAGGTCAGGAGTTTGAGATCAGCCTGGCCAACATGGTGAAACCCCGTCTCTACTGAAAATACAAAAAAAAATTAGCCGGGCATGGTGGTAGGCGCCTGTAATCCCAGCTATTCGGGAGGATGAGGCAGGAGAATCACTTGAACCCGGGAGGCGGAGGTTGCAATGAGCTAAGATCACACTACTGCACTCCAGCCTGGGCGACAGAGTGAGACTCTGTCTCATAAAAAAAGAAAAAAAAGGAAGAAAAGAAAAAGAACTGAGGACCAGAGAGTCTAGGAAGAGGAACCAGCATAATGGGGTTTCTAAAGACCATGCCCTCTAAGTTTGAAGGAAGCAGGAAGCCTTGGAAGGGGGAGGGGCTCCTTCTTCCAAAGTTTTGAAGGCTGTTCTGAGGGTGAAACAGATGGAAGGCTTGTGCTGGGCTGTGCCAGAAAGTGGAAGTAAGGCCATCTGTGGGGTGACAGAAGTCAGGTGAGGCTCAGCTGATGGCAGTCCTGTCCAGTCCTAGGATCGGTGATGAGGGAGATTCAGGGAGATTAAGAGAATGGGAATGGCAACATGAGTGCAAGGATAGACCACCCACCCTTCCTTCCTTCCTTTCTTTCCTTCCTTCCTTTCTCCTCTCCTCTCCTCTCTTTCTCTCTCCCTCTCCCTCTCTCTCTCTCTCTCTGACAGAGTCTCACTCTGTTGCCCAGGCTGGAGTGCAGTGGCGCCATCTCAACTCACTGCAGCCTCCACCTCCTGGGTTCAAGTGATTCTCCTGCCGCAGCCTTCTGAGTAGCTGGGACTACAGGCGCCCACCACCACATCCTGCTAAGTTTTGTATTTTTAGTAGAGACAGGGTTTCGCCACATTGGCCAGGCTGGTCTCGAACTCCTGGCCTCATGTGATCTGCCTGCCTCGGCCTCCCAAAGTGCTGGGATTACAGGTGTAAGCCAAGCAACCCTTTCAGTTCCAAAGGGGTGGGTTCTGTGGCCTGTGTCCAGTCTATCAGTCGGTGGCAAATGACAGTGAATCAGGGATAGCAAGGATGCGTCAGCTTCCCCACTAAGCAACTCCCTACCCTTCACATACCAGGCAGACACAGCTATCCTCCCAAATAGCCACTGTAGGGTGCAGAGCTTAGAAGTTGAAGGACGTCAATAAGGAGTGCCTTACTGAGTTCTGGGCCCCATTAGGGTGCTGTTGTTGATTAGTGATGCCTGCCATGAGGTTGGGTAGGGAAACCAGTGGTCTGTGTGCTGCCTATTCACTTGCTCTCAATCGATGCTTCTTCCGTCAACCCTCATTTTTTTTTTTTTTTTTTCTGGAGATATGTTGCTCATTATCGGGCCTTTCAAAATAGGAACTCCAGGTTTCACACTTTCTTCTTTTTCTTTCTCTTCTTCCCTGCCTGGGCTTTCATTACCATTAAGAACCAGAACTTATCTGCCATTTGGATGAGGAACTTCAGAAACAGGTGCAGGAAGAGAAAGTTGCTCTCTCAGTGCAGCAACTTTTTGAATGTGGCCTACTTCCCCTGGAAGGCTGTGAACACCACTTTATCTCCTAAAGGCTTGGCTGGTGGGAGGAGGGGCAGGAAGCCTCATGGACATGAGGGCACTATTTGGGGAAGGGTATGGTGGCAAGGATAGATGGGGGCAGGGGAAGCTACACACAGGTTCTGCCTGAGGGCTGGGAAGCCAAAAGGATGGTCCCTTGAAAAGGGGCAGCCAGGTGCAGTGGCTCATGCCTGTAATCCTAGCACTTTAGGAGGCCAGAGCAGGAGGATCACTGGAGCCTAAGACTTCGAGACCAGCCTGGGCAACATAGTGAGACCTCATCTCTACAAAAAATAATAAATTAGCTGTGTTTGGTTGTGTGCACCTGTAGTCCTAGCTATGTGGGAGGCTAAGGAGGATCATTGGAGCCCAGGAGTTCGAGGCTGCAGTGAGCTATGATTGCGCCTCTGCACTCTAACTGGGGTGACAGAGGGAGACCCTGTCTCAAAAAGAGAGAGAGAGAAGGGGCAGCTCCTGCATTGCGATGGGGGGAGGTTAAGGGTCAGTACTCACTAGTCAACAGGTTGCCCGGGGCTCTGTGTATGGAAAGAGACCCCTCTGTCCTGTGCTGGAGTGGAAGGCAGCTGTGTTAGGGAATGGGCCCCTACCGGCCAGTGACTTTGGATGCTGAACACTTGTGCCTCTGTTTTCTCCTGTGTGTAATGGCCATGGCCGTCCTAATACCACCTGAACCGCCTCTTCCTATGTGGCTGTGCAGCTTACCCGGGACGTTGGGTGGAAAGCACTTTGGTGAGGGGTTGGCAGGTGTAGACTCATCACCATTCTGGTTGCTCCTGCTGCAGACGGGCTGAGCTCCAACTGGGGCATGCCTCTGAGGCTGAGGCAGCATCTGCAGGCTGGGAACAGGGTGACCCCCGGGTCTGGGACTGGTGGCAGAGCAGGGTCTGGGGTGACTTCGCGGTAAAATCAATTTCCCCAGCAGAGTTGACACTGGCTGGGGAGGACCAGGGCTGAGCAGCTGAGGGTCAAGAGAAAATTCTGGATGTCCAGAAGCTGGTTCAGCCAGCTGAGGTCTCCTGCCTCCAGTCAGGAGGGCTTTTTGCAGTCCCAAAGGCTCTGGGCAAGAGGCTTTAATCTAATTACATGCTTTATTTGAGCCAATTTGTTTTCCAATCCATCTTGTTCAGCAAAAAGAAAGAGCCTGCTGGGGACTCATTTGCACCCTCTTGTTCCAAGTGGAGAAGAAGGGTTGAGCTCCCATCTCACATGGTCAGTGCAGCCCCCGACCTCTCCCAGCCCGGCCACCCCACCCCTGAGCCAGGCTGCAGACCGCCCTGCCCTTGGGGGAGGGGGCTAGGGCGGCTCAGGTAGAAAAAGCCTGACAGGCTTGTCCCCCTCCCAGAAGTCCACCCCAGCGTGCCTCTCCGTGCCTTCCCTTTGGGGGTCCCCGTGCACTAGGCAGGAACGACACGGGATGGGCTTCCAGGCCAGGCAGCCTGGGTGGGGATTGCATCCTCAGGCGGTCACCCAGCCTCGGAACCTTCCTGGCTTCACCTGTGAGAGCTGCCCTCAGAATCCAAGGCCCCGTATTTTAAAATCTGCAAATATATTTTCATCATAAGGCAGTGGATTTAGGATCTGTGTTATTAAAGTCCAAACAAAACACCAAAGCCCTTCAAACCTCCCTGGAGAGGGAAGATTTATCGGCTCCTGCACTCCTCCCCAGGCACGGAGCCACACTCTCCAAGCTTTGCTTTTTCAGTTTTGCAGCATTTTCCCAAATTGCCTTTTTCCGCCCTTCCGAATCCTGCTTGGAGCCTTTACTTTTCGGCTGTTTACAGAGACTCGAGCCTGGTGACTTCCACTTTGGAGTAGGGGAGTGCCGGAATTGCTCGGCTGAGGGTTACTTTGTCTGCCGCACAGTGGTGGCAGCTGCGCCCGTTTTTATTGAACTTGCTCAACAAATATTTATTGAGGGCTTGTTATGTGTCCCGGGCCCTGGGGATACAGCAGTGAAGACTTCACTTCGGGGAGGAAGAGAGACAATAAACCAAACTGAAAAATGTATCACTGCACAGGGTGACAAGTGCCATGAAGGAACCACATCCGCTACAGATAGAGTTGCTTTTCAGAACAGCCAGAGGTCAGCCATTATTCAGTGAATCAAGGACATACTTGAGTGAGAAATATCTTTGGGCTTAAAATAATTGGATGTGCCAGTAATACAATAAAATTGGTTTTCTGCCATGGCTCCTAAACTAGAGTAAAGATAATGAGAGCCAACATTTTTTAGTGCCTATCATGTTGGGCTTCATCTCGCTGGAACTTTAAAAGATTGTTACAAATGCTCACCCCCGCTTAATAAATGAGGAATCGGAGGTTCAGAGAAGTGCAGCAACATGCCCAAGGACACACAGCTTTGTAAGTCACAGAGCCAGCATTTTGAGTTCCTTGGTCGCCTGTCTGCCACCTGCTCTGTCCTGCTAGATCCTTTCCACTTCCCAGCATCCTGCAGCCCTGAAGCTTATCAGTAGTCTGAGACCATTGCCACCAGAGCCGTGGATTGTATCCTGGGGTCCAGGAAGAGAGGTTCTTGTCCAGCTGACACCCCACACCCCATAGACAGCAGGCTGAGGCCTGCAGAAAAGCCTTCTGATTCCGAGCGCAAGGGTCCCATTTTTCAGATATTAGCTGTGCATCTGTCAGAGGTGTCATGGCCTTCTGATTTCTGGTGCCACTCACACCCTCTCCAGCCCAACTCATGCCCTCTTTGTTGTCAAAGAGTTTGGCAGGTTTAAAAGATGCCTAAGCCGGCTGGGTACGGTGGCTCACACCTGTAATCCCAGCACTTTGGGAGGCCAAGGCAGGTGGATCATGAGGTCAGGAGTTCGAGACCAGCCTGGCCAATATGGTGAAACCCCATCTCTACCAAAAATACAAAAATGAGCCAGGCGTAGTGGTGTGTGCCTGTAATCCCAGCTACTCGGGAGGCTGAGGCAGAAGAATCGCTTGAACCTGGAAGGCAGAGGTTGCAGTGAGCTGAGATCATGCCATTGCACTCCAGCCTAGGCAACAGATCGAGACTCCGTCTCTAAATAAATAAATAAAGCCTAAGCCCTTTACCCAGGCTGTCTCAGGGGTATCATCAGAATAATTACAAAGGGTGCTGACTGATGTCTTTTGTTTGGGGAGCCTGTGTCTGTGGGTTCGTTGGTCCAGGCAGCCTTGGTATCGCACAGAGACAACTGCTGTCAGCTTATTGTCCAGAGTGTATGTGCCAGTGGGTTCGCTGAGCAGTCAGTGGTGACCTACGCTGTGCTAGGTGCTGAGACACCAAGGTCTGATTTGCCAGGGGAGGAGGCTGACAGAAAATCCCAGACCAGGAGATGGGCACTAAGAACCTGGAGGTTTTCTTGTGCCTGGGGCTGGGAGGAAGGCTGCACAGGGAAGTGGCACAGGAACGGATTCCAAGCACATTTGCCAAGGGGAAAGGCATTCATGGCCTCCGGCTTCTCCTAATACCCAAGAGCTTAGGTCCTATTTTTTCCAGATATTATTCTGCAAATAATAGGATTCTACCACCAGGCACTCCAGGGGAGGAGTAGACACCTCCATGAGCCTGATGTACTCTTGATCCCCAGCCCTGCCTGGCTCTAGGCCTGTGGCACAGCCAAGAGAAGGACCTTGCTCCTGTCCGGAGACAGGGCTGCATCACCCAGATCCCACCACACCAACCCATTTCCCTGTATCTGCTAAGGACTCGGCCCAGGACACTGCATCTCAGATCTCAGCTCTTCTCTTGGCCTCACGAGGCCCCGGGATCTGGCCCTGCCTTTCCCACTGGCCCGCCATCATTCACCCTCCACTCTCAGCTGCAGAGTCGGAGGCCACCTGGAGCCCATCACACGCAGTTGGCAGCACCTTCTTATCCTTCAGGACACAGCTGAGATCATCTCTGACCTCCCCTTACCCATCTCAAGGCACCATAGTCATTTCCTCCTAAATCCTGTGAATGGGTAGCAGTTACAACCATCGTCACTACAGCATTTTACTGATGAAGAACCTGAGGCTTGGAATGGTGAATGGCCCCAGATCATAGGTTGGATGATGTGAACCCTTTCCCTGCAGCCCTGCTCAGTAGATTTCCACTTACGTCCTGGGGCCAGAAGTAGATTCATGGCCACGGTGAGCTGCAAGGGAGTCTTTGAAGAAGAGTATTCTAGATTGGAGACATTAGGGTTTGCTCTTGAGGAAGAAAGGAAAATCGATATTGCAGGGGACCAGAGCGGACCTGTCAGACCCAGGCCTGGTGTTTGAGGCTGTTCCAGTGGGTGGGACACCAGGCCTGGGTCTGACAGGTCCGCTCTGGAGAGAGTATACGGGAAGGAAGGCCTTGGCCCTGGGTGTGCATTGCACAGCTCTGTGCACCCTCCAGGAGCCTGCTTCTACCCCTGATGGTGCACCAAAGGGGGAACCATCTGAGAAGGTGGCCACAACTAGGGAGGCAGCAGAAAGAAAGGGCAGGGCTTCCCTGGGCAGCACTTGGTGGGGGACAGGGCACCAGGGCCCCCTATGGCCAGCAAAGCCCCGGGGACCCCAGTTTGGTACAGGAAGAGGACCCAGTGTTTCAGTTTGCCAGTATAAAGAACTCACATCCATGCTTCCTCACCTGAATACGTATTTGCAGTCCCTGAGACAGAATGTAACTCAGGCAGCAGAATGACAGTCTAGGTTCCTGAGAGCCTGACCCTGGCTCTTTGTAACCATGGTATGGAGTGGAGAGCACGTTCTGGTAACCTTGGGCATGAGATGGGGCTTGGGCAGTCAGGGCACCGTCCCTGAGAGGGTGAAAGCAAAAGCCAGCCTCTGCCCTATGTGATGAAACCCAGCAGCCCTCGGTGACCTGGCCCAGGCCCCTCGTGTGGCTTTGCGTGACATTTAAAAAAGAAGTCAAACCCTATCCAGCTCACATGGCCCCTCAAGCTCTGGGACTCATCTCTCAGCTGCTGCCCCTGTCCTTCTGTCCGTGCAAGGAACTCCAACTTTCATCCAGTCCCTGGACCAGCCTAGGCTTGGTCCTGCCTCAGGGCCTTTGCACAGGCTGCTCTTACTGCTTGGAACGCTCTTCCCTCAGACCTTCTTGTCCCGCCTCCTTTGCACTGTTTAGGTCTCATTCATGGGCTATCCCTCAGGGAGCTGTCCCCAGCCACCCTGGCTAGGGCACTGTCCTCACTCCCAGCCACCTTACCATGCACACAGTTGGCGTTCAGGGAGAGGATGAAACCACACACACACAGGCACATGCATGCATACACACACACACACTCCTGCTGTCTCCTGGGAAGGGGGTAGCACTTCTCCGCAGCAGAAACCCTATAGATTGGGAATAGAAATGTCACTTTGTTGAATACAGATGTCATTTACTATAGGATTCCCACCACTTGTAAGGTAAATGGTCCTCATCCTCACTAAGAAGAGCCTCACCTCGGCCAGTCACTCACATCTGTAATCCCAACACTTTGGGAGGCCGAGGCAAGCGGATCACCTGAGGTCAGGAGTTCAGGACCAACTTGGCCAACATGGTGAAACCCCATCTCTACGAAAATACAAAAATTAGCTGTGCATGATGACGGGTGCCTGTAATCCAAGCCACTTGGGAGGTTGAGATGGGAGAATCGCTTGAACCTGGGAGGTGGAGGTTGCAGTGAGCCAAGATCACGCCACTACACTCTAGCCTGGGCTACAGAGTGAGATTCCCGTCTCAAAAAAAAAAAAAAAGCCTCACCTTAGACTATTTTTAGTGTTTCTTTCTTTCTAACACAAGAATTGTATCCTCATTGCAGTAAATTTTAAAATATACATAAGACAATAAAGCAAGAGTATAAAAACCAGCCACAGGCCCATCACCCAACATTTCTGGCTCATGCTGTTCTTCTAGAATAAAATCCAAACCCCTGCCATCGTTGAAAAGGCCCTAGGGACTCCCTGCAAACTGTAAGCCTCATCTCTGGCTGGGCAACCCCCAGCTTTTGCCAGCTCCAGTCTCCCCTCCTTTTGGTTCCTCACACTTTCCTGCCCCGGGGCCTTTGCACCTGCCAAGCACTGGGATGCACCTCCCTGCATTGCCCAGGTCTGATCTCTTGTCATCTGAGTGTCACCTCCTGGAACGGGTCTAAGAAGGTCTCCATCTGTGCTCCCTGCCCCCGCGCATTCTTTCCCAGGGAGCTCGGCTCACTGTCGTCATTTCCTGAGTGTCACCATCAGGAATGGGAGTGATGACACTCGTGCTGTTGGCCTCTCCCCTCCTGCTGTGATGCCACCCACTGCTCCGTTAGCCTTGGGGAACACCCAGTGCCTCCCAGAGCCATTCATGTGGGAAGTGCTTAGTCAAACGTTTGAATGAATGGATGATAAATTCCTGGAAGTGGGGTTGCTGCGTTGGAGTATGCGTGTGTGTGTTCTCAGGGTTTTGACACTCAATGCCAGCCACGCTCGGGAAAGTTCATATTTTAATCTGCGCCCCAGCCATATCATGTGAGTGTGTGTATGCTTGCCTTCGCCAGTTTGCTAGGCAGAAGCGCTATATTCTCGTTGGTTTATGTTTTGTTTCTTTGATAATTTGAGATTGAACATGGGCACATCTCCTTGTTCCCTTTTTATATCCTCTTTTGTGAATGGCCTGTTCCTTCCCTTTGAATTTTGGGTTGCTGTCTTTTTCTTATTGATTCAGAAGAGTTCTTTATATGTGAAAGACACCAATCCTTGGCTTCCTGTGTTACAAACATTTTGGGCTTTCTTCTAGACACTTACTTCCATAGGTTGCTAAGCTCCTTGGCCAGCCCATTGCTAGAAGATTCTTCATTTGGGGCATCGTTAGCCTTTCTGCCCCCGAGGCCCAAAGTCAAATGGGCATTTTGCTTTTGAGGCAAGTAGGGCTTGAGGGCGATGGATTGGGTCGGTGACACTAGTACAGGCTTAGAGAGATGGGTGGGGGCTAGAGATCTGCCTGTGGGCCCCAGCTCTCCCTCACAGGTGGCTCTACCCCTGGATGAGGTGCTGTTGGTGAGGGTGGTAAGAAGGTGGTCTTACCTGGGGCAGGGTGGGGCGAGTCACAAAGTCACCTGCAGCCTAGGACCAAGAGGTGAGAGCCAGCTTCCTGGAGAGAGTGTCCTCCATTCTCATCATGCCTCGCCCATGATGGCCCTTATGAAACCCATGGACACCTGCAGCATCTTGAAAACCGAACACACAGAAAATGACTCTCTGGCCACGGGGGTTACATGCAGCTTTCTGGTTCTAGATCAGGCAGCACCAAACATACTTTCTGGGCAGACTGGCCTCATTTGCCTTTTGTCACCTGCTGGTGGGCAGAATGGCCCAGCCGAAATGGACAGAGCTGGCTGGGCGCCCCTGTTAGCCCCAGCCCTTCTCCCCTTAAACTCTTTCACCCCCAGCCAGGGAGAACCAGGGGCTCCTCCCCTATGCCTAGCCCTTGGCGTCTGCAACTTACCCAACCTTTCCAGGTTTCTCTGCCCTGGGAGGACAGACCATGTTGGCTGGGTGTCCCTCACTCATTACACCCCCCGCCCCACCTTCCCAAGCCCGACAGCCCAGAAGCAGAGCGGCAGAGGTGTTGCGAGCGAATGGGCCAGGGCTGCTGAGAGCGAGACCTTTGCCAGCTCCCCGCCCTGCTCCAAGGGGAGGTGCCAGATGCGGTGCCCCTGGCTTCAACTGTAGCCGCCGGGCTCTGCCTGCCATATGCTCAGAGATGAGCCTCGATCCGGCGAGCAGGCCGGCTCAGCAGGATTTTGGCACCTGGGGCACAGGAGGCAGACCAGAGGGGCCAGCTACCCAAGGTGGAGGAAGAGGCAGGACAGTCTGGGCCTCTGGGATTGGGCCTGCAGGCCACCTCTTGGCTCTTGGCTGTGGGTCGGTCAGGGGAGCAGGTGGGAGGAATAAAAGGGAGGGTAGGCTGCTCCCAGGAGGAGCCAGGATGCCAGCCAGCCAGGATGGGCCTGCCGCGAGCCAGGCAGATGGTGGCCTCCAGGTCTCAGTGGCTCTCCCTGGGACAGCACGTCCGAGTAGGGGGCCGGGCAGTGCCTGTGTCCAGCCCTGGCAGCTTCTGTCTCTTTTTGGGGAGTAGAGTGAGATAGAAGGGCAGCCCTGGTGCAGGACCCCCTGCAGAGCTGCCAGTATTTACCTGTGCCCTCAATCCTAGCTCCAGAGGCTCCCCTGAGACAGCAGGGCGTCCTGCCTATTCTTTACTTGTTACTCCTGCATGGAGCAAGTGTGTCCTGGCAGTGTGGATGGGGTCCCAGCGGCTGGATGGGGGTAGGATGGAAAACTGGGGGGCATAAAACGTTGGGTCTCCTGGTAAATGAGGCTGATCAATTGGCCCATATAGTCTGTGCGTATATATGGTTATGCCAGCTTTTATATTAAGGCTGAATCATATAAAACTGCTTTTTTAAAGTTGCAAACTGGTCAGTTTTTAGCACTGTCATCTGTTTCGTCTTAATAGCTTTCCATCTTTTTCTGTGTTTCTGAACAGATCAAATAGCGTGAAATTGATGTGTCCTTTAAATGTTTACATGGACCTACCTCTGAAACCATCTCTATCCAGACACCTCTTATGACTATTTATCTGTTCAGATTCCATGTATCTTACTCAGTTTAACTTGCTCCTTTGTTTTCCTAACATTTTGCATTTCATTCAGATGTCCAAGATTTTTAGGCTAAAGTTGTATATACTAGCCTTGTAATTTATTTCTTGTTACTTCTTAAAGTTCTGTTTTCTTTCTTTTATTTGTAGTTAAACATGACAGTGTTTTGTCTTTTTTTTTTTTTTTTCTTTTAGCTTGTATTTGGACTTTTCAAAGAATCAGTTCTTGGATGTATTTATATATTTTTTCTGTATTCTACTATATTAATTTCTACTTCTGTTATTAATTCGTTCCTTTTGCTTTCTTTGGGTTTTGTTTTGCTCATTTTCTAACTTCT
This sequence comes from Symphalangus syndactylus, assembly GCF_028878055.3. Lineage (NCBI taxonomy): Eukaryota > Metazoa > Chordata > Mammalia > Primates > Hylobatidae > Symphalangus > Symphalangus syndactylus. The sequence goes on along the minus strand of NC_072442.2, from coordinate 59,114,441 downwards.
AGAATTGAATGCATTTCATTTATTTTCATTATTTCTTCTTTAATAACAAATAATATCATTGTGGTCAGGAAATGTGGCTTGTATAGTTTTCGCTTCTTGGGATTAATTTAGCATTCTTTCACTAAGGATTTCTGTCTGTTTCATTTTGTATTACTATTGATTTTTGCTTGATATATTTCAATGAGATGTTATTCTACATCAAAAAATCCTTGTTTAATTACTAGGTGATGTTCTTTTTCCACTATAAACATGCTTGCCTTGAATTCTACTTTTCTGATACTAACATTTCCACTCTTGGTTCATTTCTTGTTTTCATTTGCTGAGAAACCTTTGCTACGGCTTAAGTTGTGAGCTCTTAAAATCACTTTAGGCTGGGCGCAGTGGCTCACGCCTGTAATCCCAGCACTTTGGAGGCCAAGGCAGGCGGATCACGAGGTTAGGAGATTGAGACCATCCTGGCTAACACAGTGAAACCCTGTCTCTACTAAAAATACAAAAAATTAGCCAGGTGTGGCATCACGTGCCTGTAGTCCCAGCTACTCGGGAGGCTGAGGCAGGAGAATGGCGTGAACCTGGGAGGCGGAGTTTGCAGTGAGCTGAGATCGTGCCACTGCAGTCCAGCCTAGGCGACAGTGTGAGACTCTGTCTAAAAAAAAAAACCACTTTAGGCCAGGCGCGGTGGCTGACACCTGTAATCTCAGCACTTTGGGAGGCCGAAGCAGGTGGATCACAAGGTCAGGAGATCGAGACCATCCTAGCTAACACGGTGAAACCCCATCTCTACTAAAAATACAAATAATTAGCTGGGTGTGGTGACAAGCGCCTGTAGTCCCAGCTACTCAGGAGGCTGAGGCAGGAGAATCACTTGAACCCAGAAGGCGGAGGCTGCAGTGAGCTGAGATCACACCACTGCACTCCAGACTGGGCAACACAGCGAGACTCCATCTCAAAAAATCATTTTATTTGGTTGTATTCCCCTTAAACAGTACTCTGTTTTAAATTCAGTTTTTCAGTAGAGCAGTTAGATCCATTTTACCTTCATTGTTTTGTCTTTAGGGATTGCTCTTCTGTGATCTTAATTTATCATAGTTGCTTTTTATATTTTTCATTTTTTCTGTTTTATCTTTTGGCATATCCTGTTTTCTCCAGAGTTCTGTGATTATCTTTGGGTTTTTCAGAAGCATTAGTTGATCTAATAGCTCTTACTTATCAGAATCGAGCATGAAATAGCATCTTTTACATTCTCTATACTTAAGACAAAGGGTTTTATTCCCCAACTCATTCTACTTCATAGTTTTTAATATGATCTGAAGTTTCAAACTAAATTTAAATATTTTATATATACATAGTTAGATAGATACACAAACACACACAGACACACATGGGGACGGAGAAGAAGAGAGAGACACTGATGTTCCCTTTCAAACAGTTAAAAATTATTTTGATATTTGCATTATGTTTTAGAACCAAATTTGGCATCTCTATGTTTACTGGTTTCAGTTTTCATCACCAATAAGCACAGAGATGTCAATCACATTACCTTGTGTTTATGCCATCACTTTCCCCTGTAAACTCATACTTTTGATTCCTTTCATAGTTAGTTGGAAAACATCCTCAAGTATTTATTTCAAAAAGGATACATAATTGGCACATTTTCTGAGCCCTTGCACATTTGAGAATGTCTTTTCTTTATTGTGGCCTATATAGTATAAGACAGTCTAGCTAGGTATAAAAATCTTAGGTCACAAATTTTTCCCCTTAAGACCTTATAGACCTTGCTTGATGATCATCTCACTGGCTTCTTGTTGTTGTTGTTTTTTAATCTGTATGTATTCTTTTCTTGTCCTGGTATTTCATATGTTTTGCAAAGATGTGTCTGGATGTTGGTCCCCTTTTGTTGATTTTTGGAAAACTTCAGTGAGCCCTTTCCTTCTAAATATGTAGGTTGTATTTTTCCTCTAAATTTTGTAAGAGTTTCTCCAATTTATTCTCCATGTTTCTGGATCAGTTTTCTACAGTATCATGAATCTTTGCTGCTTATTTTATTCTGTCACTCAGGCTAAAGTGCAGTGGCACAGTCACAGCTCACTATAATCTCAAACTCCTGGGCTCAGGCGATACTCCCCACCTCATCCTCCCAAGTAACCATCACGCCTGGCTATGGTCTTTTTGTTTGTTTGTTTTATTTCATTTTTTTAAGAGACGGGATTTTGCAGCATTGCCCAGGCTGGTCTTGAACTCCTAGCCTCAAGCGATCTTCCTGCCTCGGCCCCCCAAGTGCTGGGATTACAGGTGTGAGAGCACACCCAGCCCTTCTGAAGGGGATTTTAATTGTGCTACAGGGGTTTCATCTTTTTCCAACTCTTTCTTTTACGCATCATCCTTTTCCTTTCAGCTCAGTTTCATCTCCCTTACTGCCTTTCTTCTCCTAGTTCATAGAGGCTGTGTCATTTTAGTCTTTTTAGTCTGCCATGCCCATTTGGCATGTACACCTATTGTGTATGCTGTTTTTAAGCTACAGTGACAAAGATGAATAGTTGTGACAGCAACTGTATGGTTTTCTATGCCTAAAGTATTCACTGTTTGGTCCTTTGAAGAAGAAAAAAATTGCAGATCCGTGTACCGGCGCAATGGCTGGATTCCCGTCTTAGATTTAAGGAGGATGGCCAGGAAGGCGCACAGCTCCGTCTTCAGCTCCTGGTTCCTACTAGCCTTTCCCTGGATTTCCTTCTGCTCTGTGGAGGTGTAGTGCTCTTCCTTTCTCTGCATTGCCTGATTTTCTGATTCTCTGCAATGATTTAGATAGAAATACAAGGTGAGGCCGGGTGCGGTGGCTCATGCCTGTAATCCCAGCACTTTGGGAGGCCGAGAAGGCGGATCATGAGGTCAGGAGTTCTAGACCAGCCTGGCCAACTTGGTGAAACCCCATCTCTACTAAAGATACAAAAAATTAGGTGGACGAGCTGGTGTGCGCCTATAGTCCTAGCTACTTGGGAGGCTGGGGCAGGAGAATCGCTTGAACCCAGGAGGTGAAGGTTGCAGTGAGCCGAGATCATGCCATTGCACTCCAGCCTGGACAACAGACAGGGCGTGACTCCGTCTCAAAAAAAAAAAAAAAAAAGGAAAAAAAATATATATAAGGTGAGATCTTTGCTATACTGCTGTCCTTCTGGTCCCTACCGGTCCTGAAACTTCCCGTCCCTGGAGGAGGGATCGTCCCCACTGCCCCCACTCACTTCCTGCTTATTTGTTCTCTGGTCCTTGTCACTCTGTCCTCCTCCCTTTTTTCAGGACCTTTCTGCTCATCAGACAAAGAGCTGTGCCCTGAGGTAAAACCTGAACAGGTTTTGCTTATTCCACCACCATCTGCCTTTAATTACTAGAGATTGCTCCCAGATCCCAGTGTTGGGTCATCATCAGTTTCGTTTTTGGCACTAGTGTGAATGTTCAGGTTTTCTCATTGTCTTTATGGCTGTTTTGGAACAAAACAAGGAGGAGCTACATGAGAGGCTGCCAAGTAGATGCCAGTTTGAAGAAGGAGTCAAAGCTGCATTTTAAAGCTGTGGTTTGTCCCTCTTGAAGCACTCTCTGTAGCTTTGTGTGTACCATAAAGAGAGAACGTACAGTAACATTTTCCTTATTCGGGGGCCATTGTCCAGTGACCTCAGCTATCTGGAATACAACCTAAACAAAGAGTCCACAAGCAGCCAAATAGCTGTCACAGTGTCCATGTTCTGAAGGTTATTCACTTTACCCGAGGGAGAACATTTCAGCCTCTCCTTCCAAGCCTAGTTACCTGTATTTTACATACAATTCTAGCAAGCTTGGTCTTTGTTTTCCCAGCAAATCCAAAGGGCATAGGGGACATTTTGCAACAAGCACACTGATCGGACAAGAATTTCCAGCTGACAGAAAGGAAGGACACCAAAAAAAAGCAAATGCAACTCCAAATGCTCAGAGGCTGATGTCATTTTCTGTAAGGGCAAGCAGCCTGAGGTTCTCCCTGTGAGCACTCTCCAGTTTGACTCAGCAGCCACCTTATCTGGATCTTTCCTCTGCCACACTGGGTGCTCTGTGTAAATCATGGGTGCGGAGACTCCCCATCTTTCACAATTGGTTCAGACTGTGGTTCTAACCCTGGCTGTGCTTTAGAACCATCTGGGGAACATTAAAAATTCAGACACTCAGGCCATTCCCTAAACCAAGGAAATCAGAAAGTCCTGGGAGTGGGACCCAGGCATCGTGATGCCACTGCATAGCCAGGAGTGGGAGCAGAAGGTTAAGAGCAGGGACTCGGCTGCCAGACTGCCTCATTGGGCACACGACCTTGAGCTGGTGAGTCACCAATGTCTCTGTGCCTTAGATTCTCATCTATAAAATGGGGCCTGATTGAAGGGCCAAGACGAGTTCATCAACCGTGAGAACAGTGCCCAGCGCCTCATTAGTATCGTGGGAGTAGCTGCCATTAGTGAGGTACAGACTGGATATTCATGGTGATGACTGTGATTTGTCAAGCAGGGCCTGTGAGTGCGATCTAATTAGGCAGTGATGGATGCCACACATTCTAGGGCAGTCTCTGTCCCAGGTAGACACTTGGCTCTGGAGAGAAGAGCGGTAGAGGTTTCTAGGCTGGGACAGTGATGCTGAAGGGACAGGGGCAGGCTGTCCCAGGACTCATCTGCCTTCCTCCTGCCCCCCCTGGGGCGGGGCTTACCTTGGGCAGGCTGCTGTGGAACCTTTCTGAGCTCTCAGTTCTAACCTAGGCACTGCAGTGCCTCCCTCAAAGCATCCGATGAGGCTCGGAAGAGCTGACGTGCTCAAAGGCACCCTCTGTGCCACAGCCCGTGCTATCTACAAGGCTGAGATGGAGAGGTGCGCCTTGGCCCATGGCGAGGAGGCTGGTGAAAGGGATTTCCTCCTGATTGGAAATGAAAGTGCTGATGTGGGATGATGGCTTTTGTAAAAAAAAAAAAAAAAAAAAAAAAAAAAAGGCAAGGAGAGTGGATTCAAGGCCGCCCCTGCAAGAACGTCACTCGGCACCACTTGCATTCCAATTCGCTTCCGTAAGTGGAGAAAGCAGGAAGGGATTTCAGCCAGCTCACGCAGAATCGCCAGGACTTACACACCACCTGGGTTCAGGCCCAGCAGTGGCTTTATTGTGAGCATGATGTGTCCCTGAGCTGGCAAAGGTGTGGCCCAGAGCGGCTGTTCCCCACGGGGAAGTGCGGCCACGGTGCTGATGGCGCTGATGGCGCCATTGACTTGAGTGTTTGGGCTGCGGTCACTTTCATCCCAACCTCTCAGGCTTGGCCACACTAGGGCCACTCTCTCTGGACAGCCCAGTCCCTGCACCCCAAGAAATCCCTACTCCAGTAACCAAGCTGCTATCCAGATGGCAGAAGGGATGGGGACTGTGGCCACCAGTGCTGTGGAGCAGGAGTGTCACGAAGGGGCTCCAAGGGCTCAGATCATAGGGAGCAGGAGGCGGGGCTGTTTTTCTCCCATTTCCTGAGACTGGTTCCTAACTGGGGGCCCCAAGAGGCTGGCACAGGAAGCAGTGGGAGGCTACCACACCCATGGCCCCCAAGGTAGTGGGATGGAGCTGCATTGATCTTCACTGAGGCACCAATGTATCCCACGACCTCGATGGAGGCAGTGGTCTTCACAGGCCAGAGGCCAGCCCTGGAGAGGTCTCCCTGAATACTCCCTGCAGATCTAAGCCCCGGGTTGGGGTGCAGGCGGCACCGGGAGGCCTCTGCTTTCCTGCTTGGGCTTCCCCTTGTGCTCCCACACAAATCACTCCTCCCCTACCTTGACCTTCGTTTTCCCCTCTGCGGGATAGGGGGCTGCCACCTACCCCTGGAGCAGCTGCCCGTGTCTGTGCACGTGTGCGTTGAATCTTTCCCCTCCTGGTCCTCTTTTCCTAATCCCTCACCGGGACACACACCCAGCCAACTTCCATCAACCCATGCCACCACTGCTTCTAGAACAGGCTGGGCCCCCTGCAGCTCCCCGCTCCTCCCCACTGGCCAGCCTGGCTCGTCTTCCCCCAGGCAGTCTGGGAATTGCTAAAATACAGGGCGTTCCTCATCCCTGGCTCTGAGCTCACCTCTGCTCACACTGAGGGGGAATCTGTCAAGAGAATCACCTAACCAAGAGTGCAGGGATCTTGGCATCTCAGGCCAGCCTTGGCAGTAGCTACCCAGAGTGCACTGGGCAGGTGGCTTACCCTCTTTGAGCCTCAGTCTTCTTGTCTGCAGAATGGGAATGATACCTACACATCAAAGAATGGTTGTGGGAATTGAATGAGATTCTGCCTGCTGAGTGCTGAGGGCAGGGCAGACTGGGGGAGATTTGTTGAGCCTCTCTGATGGGCTGTGCCATCACGTGAAGCTGTCACACACAGACTTGGTGAAGGAATTGTGTCTCCTTGTTCAAAGAACAGCAATGGCTGGCAGGGAAAGGTCATGGTTGGGCTGAAGTGGGAAGCTGCATTTGGGGGTTGACACAGGCCTAAGGGCTGGCAGGCCCTGGTGCCCTCCACATCCTGCTTGGCTCTCGGTTGGGCCCTGGAATACCCCAGTGATACCCAGTGGACGCAGGCCCACAGCCCTGCCTCTCAGCAGTAGGGCCCATTAGAACTGAACTCGTCTTCGTGGGGCATTTTATTTGCACACTGCAGTAGAGTGGACACCAAAGGGGTTTTCTAATGCTTCATGGGCTGCTAATTTCCCCTGTGACCTCTTTTGTTGAGGCCTGACCCCAGCCAGAGGCTCCGCACCATGAAAGCCAGCGCCTGACACAGACCCGGGGTGCGGGGTGACAATGAGGCCTCTATCGGCTTTAATCAGGCTCCAGTTGCGTCTTAAGAATAGGGAGAATCTGTGTGGTGCTCAGAAGCCCTGGGTGGCAGGAGCCCCCTGAGACTCTCACGGAGGCCAGGGCGGCTGCAGGCGGTGGCTAAAGGATTCGTCAGGCCAGGGAGGCGGTGGGTGGGTCAGACGGGGGCCCTTTGTCCCTCAGGCCTCTTTAGAAGCCCAGGCCTGCCCTGAATGGCCGCCTGCCCGCCCGGCCTGGCCCATGGGTATCACAGGCCTCTGGCTATTTAGGGAGGTGGCCTCCTACTCTGCCCGCCAGCCTATTCATCGCCAGCCTAATTGGTTTTTGTCTGTGCTCCCCCCCAACCCCCCTGCAGACTGCGATTCCTACTGCAAGGCCTCCAAGGGGAAGCTGAAGATTAACATGAAAAAGTACTGCAAGAAGGACTATGGTGAGTGAAGAGTCCCCTTGTCTGGGGAGGATGGGAAGGGGCCACGTGACCAGCGAGGGGCTGGGGTGCAGCTGGCCCCCGATGGGTGTTGGTTGATGGGTGACCGATGGGAACTAGCCAGACGGATCCCAAGCCTGGGAATTTCTCATCCTGGGAATTTCTCATCTTTTCCTCCTTGGTCCTCAGAGACAGGGGGCATGAGGAGCCCAGCGGCCTGGTTTCTCCCCTTCACCCCCCTGAGGCTGGGACACCCAGGCTGGCCTCTGGCCTTGACTCTGCCGCTGATGGGCTGTGTGGCCACAGACCACTGGCTTTACCTCTGTGGTCTTCTGTGTCTGCATCATACTGTGGGGATTTGACCCGAGTCCACGTTGCCCAAAGGGAAGCTCTCCGGACATCAGACAAGGGCTGGGAGCTCCCCGGTGCGTCTCCAATGTTCCGCCAGGCTGTAGCGGGGCCGGGAGTCTGCGCTGTAAACGGCTCACCACTCATTCCCATGCACCGGAAGTTCCAGTGCCCAGACCTATGGAGCAGACAGTCCTGGGGGCCAGCTGCAGAGATTGCTTGTCACCTGTGACCTCAGGCTCCCTTCCCGGGAAGGGTGTGTCCTGACCCCTTGCTCTCACGGTGGTCGTGGAGGGTGGAGACCGTCTGGGAGCCTGCAGAAGGAGGGCCCCACAGTGGCCAGCGGGCAGGTGTGTGTGAAGAGCTGGGGCTGGTGGCGGGGGCTCTTCAGAATGGGGGCACAAATAGAAACCCTGAAAGCATTGTCCAGCTGACCAGTGGCAAGGCCCCTGCATACAGCCAGGGCATCCATGTGGGTGGCCGAGGCCCCCACCATAGGCCGGGAAGGAGCCCCAGGCCCAGGACTCCTGAATCCAGGCCTGGTTCTTTCTAGCATGGGGCCTCTCCTTAACCTGGTGGGCCAGGGATTGAGCCTGGGACTGGCCCCCGTCTTCTGGGCCCACGAAAGCCCACATCTGCCCACCTCCCTCCATCCTCCTCCTCACCGCAGCTGGACATAGCCCATCTTTCCTGTCCCATCTTTAACTGGCCCCAGGAGGTGCAGCCCCTATCCCTTCAGTGGCCCTGCCAGCCCCAGCACCTCCTGGCCACCTCTGGGAAGGCAGAACGACCTCTCTGTTCTGCTCAGCTTCCCAAGGCTGTCCTAATCCTATGCTTCTCAGCGGATCTGGGATGAGTCCCATTGCTTACCTGAGCCTCAGTTTCCTTATATGTAAGATGGAGATGATGCCACTTGCTGAGCGTATAGGGGGAGGACAGAGCACGGGCGCCTAACAGGCTCCCAGCAAACAGTGACCTCTGCATCCAAAGGAAGCTGGTGAGGAAAGAGGAGGAGGGAGGAAACGGCGGTGGAAGAAGAGGGGTGAGAAGTAAAGGCCACCTGTGGAGGAGGCCTTACTATCCAGAATCTGAGCTCCGTCCCTTCTCTGACCCCGTGGGGGTCTGGCAGCCCTGCCCTGGGACCCAGACCTCATGGAGATCCTAACTGGGCCAGCGGCTTGAACAAGGCTTTCTTCTTTAATAAGGACAGTGGTCAGGACCTTTTAGCATAGTGAAATGAATGACGAGGCCCAAAGGTATCTAAAGGAATGTGGAGAACTTCTAACATGTTCTCGTTTATTGTGTGTGTGTGTATGTGAGTGAGAGTTCATACGCACACTCCCTACACACACACTGAAGCCAGGGTAAGACCCCAGTAATCCAGCCCCACTCCCCACAGGCCTTCTGGCCTCCTACAGGGTGAAGAAGAGCAGCTGGCAGGTATTATGCATCAATTCAGAAGCTGCCAGGCCATGGCTATCAAAGTTCAAGGCCCTTCAGGGGTCTACAATCAATTCCTAAAAGCTGCGTTAAGCTGTATACATCCCAGGGTAGTGCAGAAACTTCCACCCCCCACGGGAAAATAAATCTGGCTTTAGAAATCAAACTTGCAGTTACTTTAAGATAAAGGAAGTGCTGTCTCCAAGCCAGGAAAGTAGGGGCCCTGGGTTGTTTTGAAAGGAGCTCAGGGCTGGGTGTGGTGGCTCACGCCTGTAATCCCAGCACTTTGGGAGGCCGAGTGGGCAGATCACCTGAGGGTGAATATTTGAGACCAGCCTGGCCAACATGAGGAAACCTGGTCTCTGCTAAAAATACAAAAATTAGCTGGGTGTAGTGGCGAACACCTGTAATCTCAGCTACTTGGGAGGCTGAGGCAGGAGAATCCCTTGAACCTGGGAAGCAGAGGTTGCAGTGAGCTGAGATCACATGACTGCACTCCAGCCTGGCCTGGGTGACAGAGTGAGACTCTGTCTCAAGAGAAAAAAAAAGCTCATATGGCTCCTGGGCTGCAGGGACTGCATCCTCTCAGCCCCGGGTCTTCAGTGTCCCCTGGGGACTGTGCAGTGGGCCCTGGGGCAGGCCTCTTCCCATTCCTCTAGGCAGCCCTCCTGTGAGATGAGGACTTGAGCAGGAGGCCCAGGGCTCTTGCAGCTTTCCTAGGCTTTGGACCTGGGCACCGCAGCACTGTCCTCCTAGCAAAGCAGCGGGCCCAGCGGAGTTACGGGTCGCAGAGGGAAAGCCCTGTGCTTCTCCTCTCCCCATCCTTCCCTGCACAAGGCCCAGGGGTAACCTTGGCAAGGAGGTAGGAGGGGAAGGGAGAGGAATAGATGGGCTTGCTTGGGGGACGGATTGTTTTGATCGCCTATTTGGTTTGGTTTTAGTCTTGAAGAACCCTTTAAGCAGCTACACTGTGGAGAGGCAGCTAGGAGCAAGGAGGAAGGCACGGACCCGCAGCCTCTGCTCTGTTCTTTAATCATGAAATCATGAAAATGGGGCTTGTAAAAGGGCCCAAAACTGATCCTGTGTTCCACTGGATTCTATTTGACTCAACCTGGTTTTCTTGTCCTCTGACTTTGTTCCTTCCAGTGAATTCTGCCTCACCAACAATATTCCAGGGGGCACCTGCGCCCCTCAGAGTTCTCCTGGCCACTAACCCCTTCTCTTCGGGCAGCCCCTCTCCATCTGCCGAACGTGACACCCTCCTTTCGTAGACTCGAAAGAGCCCCTTAGGCCTTCCCTGCACCCTGCCCTGTTGTGGCCGCCCTGGGCAATGGGGGGCATCTCTCTTGGGGCGGGGAAGGGTGGGGCAGAGCCTCAGGGTGCCATCCGACACTCCTTTCCCTGACTCAGCCTTCCCTTTGCCCGACACCCGACTCCCTCATGGGTTATCAGCGAAGCAGGTGGCAGGGACGGCGGGCTTCAGGTTGCTTGGGTCATAGGCAGTGACACGGGCCTGGCTGGGTGAGGTGACTTGCCCAGTTACCCAGCCAGGGAGTGGCCCGGCCTCCCACCCCTTCCACAGCAGCCTTCCTTGAGCTTTTCCTTCCCATCACAATTCCTCCAGAGGGCTGCGGGCCAGCCCCGTGTGCTCACCTTTCTAGACCTAATGGTGGTTACCCGGCTCCTGCCCCCACACCCACGGCCCAGGCACGTCATCCAGCTGTCCACATTTCTGCTGCAAGACAAGGCTGGAGGAACAGCAGGTCAGGGGGCACAGTGGGAATCCCCCCAGGGGGCTGATGGGGGCTGGGGCTCTGGCACCACTAGTTTTCATGTCCTCCTCACCACACTCGAAGCCTGTGACTCCACAGCCAGGACTGACCCTGTCCCTGTCATTCCTCAGCCCTGGGGGTGGTGTGGTGTGGTGTTTCTGGTTCCAGGACTGTTCCTGGGACTCTTGTGGTCACTTAAAAGTTGGGGGCACTTCAAGAGGCCCAGGTGGGCGGATCACGAGGTCAGGAGTTCGAAACCAGTCTGGCCAACATAGTGAAACCCTATCTCTACTAAAAATACAAAAAATTAGCTGGGTGTGGTGGTGTGCGCCTGTAATCCCAGGGAGGCTGAGGCAGGAGAATTGTTTGAACCTGGGAGGCGGAGGTTGCAGTGAGCCGAGATTGTGCCATTGCACTCCAGCCTGAGCAACAGAGTGAGACTCTGTCTCCAAAAAAAAAAAAAAAAAAAAGTTGTGGAGTCCTCCCCACCCCCAGCTCAGCCTGTGTGTTCAGGCAGGAGGCAGGCCAAGAACAATGTCTGGAAAGGGAATTCACGGGCCTCTGCGGAGGGCTCAGAGGAGCCCTGCAGGGTGGGGTGGCAGGGCCTCGGGGAGTGTGCTTGGTCATAGAGGAGTGAGTGGCCCCACAGGGGCTGGCAGGGGGCCCTGAGGACAACGCCGGGCCCACGGGTTTCTCTGAGGCTGGGGCGAGGCCTCCAGTGGGCTCTGCTGGCATCTATGGAGAATCTCCCATGTGTCCTGTGTTGGGCCCCTGGCCCGCCTGAGAAGGTGTGTAAGGGAGTGTCCCTCCCACACAGACTTGGGCCAGCCCAGGGAGAAGGTGACCAGCAGGGGGAGGGCAGGAGGGAGCTGGCCTGGGGATGAGAGAGCAGGGGAGGCCGCCAGGCCGGGCGGGCCAGGGCGGGCTGGGCAGGGGCTCCCTCGGAGGCTGCATAATCCCCGCTCTCTGACTGACACCCGGCAGGGGGCCAATTAGGAAACACATTTCCTTCACCCAGGGCACTTGGATGTTTCAGAAGCCGCTAATTAGAACCTTGGGTTTGCTGCCCCTGCTGGGTGAAGAGCAGGCCCGGCTGCCAGCAGCCCCAGACCCCCTTCCTCCTCCAGGACTCGTGGGCCTTGCCCTTGTGTGGCTGAAGAGCGCGGGTCTGGGGCTCTTCGGACCTGGGCAGTGGCCAGAGGGTGGAAGGCTAGGGCGGTGGGGGCCGATGAGAAGGGGCCTGCGGGCTCGGGGCGCTGGCCCTGCCCCGTGTTCTCTCGGGCACACACTTACAGAGAGCCAGAGCCCAGCTCCAGTGGGCTTAAGGGCACGAAGCAAGGCAAAGGGATTTGAGGTGGGGAGACCTCAGTGCCAAGGCCCTGCCATGCCACTCACATCGGAGGGACCCCAGGACCGAAGGGAGCTCTGGAGATGCAGGTTCCTAATTTGCTGTGTGACTGTGGACAGGGGAGCTTCGCCGCTGGGGCGTCGGTTTCCTCATCTGTCACGTGGAGGTGTAGTCCAGGGCACATGATATCCTTCTAAGTGAGACCGTGGCCGTGTCCCCTGCCCACAGCAGGCACCATGTCTAAGGGGCAGGGGCCGTGGGGAGGCTGTCTCGTGGGGAGGTTCGGGTCACCTGGCCGCCCTCTCCTGGGGCACTCAGTCCTCTGTTGCCCTCTAGGGGATCCGGCTCTTCTTGCAAATGCTTGAAGGAGAGCCGCCAGGGAGGCTGAGTGGGGAGCAGTTGTCCCGGAAGACGGGTTTTATTATTTTCAAGCATGTTGGCAATTCCTGCCAGCTTCTCAGGAAAGCCCAGCCTTGGAGGGACCCTTCCCCTGTGAGGAGGCAGCGAGTGAGCGGCGTGGGTGTGAGTGTGCATGTGCCCACCACACAGCTGGCATCCTGTGGGGCAGCTCAGATACAGGCGGAGCACAGCCCTGCTGGAGGCACCTGCCCTGCAGTCACACAGCACACACCTGAAACCACAGCCCCGGAAACCACCGCCAGGGGACTGGAGCATCCCAGCCCTGCCCCACGAGGCCCCGCCTCACGCCCACCAAGCCAAGAGGCTTCCTTGGCAGAGCCCGTCTGCCTCCTCCTGTTCCATTCCCGTCTCCCTTCCGACCCCTTCCTCCCATCCCGTCCCCGTCTCCCTTCCAGCCCCTTCCTCCCATCCCGTCCCCGTCTCCCTTCCAGCCCCTTCCTCCCATCCCGTCCCCGTCTCCCTTCCAGCCCCTTCCTCCCACCCCGTCCCCGTCTCCCTTCCAGCCCCTTCCTCCCATCCCGTCCCCGTCTCCCTTCCAGCCCCTTCCTCCCATCCCGTCCCCGTCTCCCTTCCAGCCCCTTCCTACCATGCCGTCCCCGTCTCCCTTCCGACCCCTTCCTCCCATCCCGTCCCCGTGCTCCTGGGGAGAAGCTCCACTGTTCCATCCTCACTCATCTCCTCCTGTCTGTGCTGCCTCCCACGTCTCACATAACCGCTGTGCTCAAGTCCACGCCACTCACAGGCACACATACCACACGCATGCACACACCATCACACACACACTTTATCACACAGGCACATATACCACACACAATCACAAACACACCACACACGTCACAGATAGACTATCAGTCACATCATACACACACCATCACACACACACCACACACACTTTATCACACAGGCACACACCACACGCACACATACACACACCATCACACCACACATCAGATACACAGACTATCACAGTCACACACATAGTTTAGCACACAAGCACACATAGCACACACACATGCACATACCATCACACACACCACACACATCAAACACAGATACACCATCACACACAGGCACGCGCACACACATATCACACACACACACCATCACACATCAGATACACAGACTATCACACACACACATTAAACACATCATCACACAGACACCACACACATCGGATACACCATCACAGACACACTTTATCACACAGACGCACACATATGTGCACACACCATCACACACCACACACATCAGATATACACACCACACACACTTTTATCATACAGGCACACATACCACACACACACCACACACCAGACACCATCACACACTATCACACAGGCAGACAAACCACACATGCACACATACACCATCACACACACACACACACACACACACACCATACACATCAGATACACTATCACACACAGACTCACACATTTATACAGGCACACATATCACACACTATCCCACACTATCCCACACCATTACACACATACCACACACATGCACACCCCATCACACACATACCATCATACACACCCCATCACTACACACATACCACACAAACAGCATCACACATGCACACCCCATCACACACATGCACACACCATTACACACATGCACACACCACTACACACATGCACACACCATTACACACACACCACAGCAATGCACATCCCGAGAAATCCTGGCCCCTCACACACTTCTTTCCACCCCCAGCCGCCCCTCTACACCCATTCATTGAGCACCTGCTGTGGGCCCCATCCTGCCCTGCGTGCTGAGGTTGCAGATCTGTGTGAGGCTCAGTCCTGACCCTCACAGAGCTTACAGTCTAGGAGGGGAGACCGACACACAGACAAGAGCCACAGAAGGAAGGAGTGTGGCCGAGTTGCAGCCTGAGGTGGGTACACACAGAGTGTGGCCCATTCTCTAGAGAGGGCGAGGGTGGGAAGGCTTCCTGGAGGAGGGAGGCTGAGTAGCCAGTGCTCCCTGGGCAAAGCAGGGCTCCCAGGTGGAGGGAGGAATGTCTCCAAGCAAGAAGCTAGGCATAGCACTATGAAATGGGAGAAGAATAAGAGCGGGGGCGTTCAGTGCAGTGTGGGGCCCAGGGAGGCTGGTGTTGGCCTCATCAGTTGCATCTGTGTGCCGAAGCCACTCTGACCCCTCCAGCTCACGTGGACATGCGGGGGCTCCCACCCACGCCCCGATCCCCTGCCTCAGGTGGCCTGGGTGCTGCCGCTGGCCTCTTCCTACTCCCTGGGACTCAGAAAGAGAGGGAGACAGACATCTCACATCCTGAAAGGTGAGATCATCTCACTTCTGCCAGTTCTTGGAAAAGTTATTCGTTCCCAGAAATGTTTATTAGTCACCCCTTTTGTTGAAAGACATTTTGGCACCACCAGATGGAAAAATCAAAATGCTTCTCACAGGACGATTTGTCTCAAGTATTCCGCCTGACATCCCACAAGGATGATTTCTGAGGATACAACTCAAGGAGGATGTTCTGTTGGCATCTGTGGGGAGAAGCCAGGTCTGTTCAGCTGTGTGTGTGTGTGTGACTGTGTGTGAGAGAGTGTGTGTCTGTGAGAGTGTGTCTGTGTGTGACTGCGTGTGTGACTGTGACAGACTGGGTGTGTGGCTGTGTGACTGCATGTGTGATTGTGTTTGTGACAGACTGTGTGACTGGGTGTGTGGCTGTGT
This sequence comes from Symphalangus syndactylus, assembly GCF_028878055.3. Taxonomy (NCBI): domain Eukaryota; kingdom Metazoa; phylum Chordata; class Mammalia; order Primates; family Hylobatidae; genus Symphalangus; species Symphalangus syndactylus. Next base: position 59,099,146 of record NC_072442.2, on the reverse strand, counting down.
AACTGTGTGTGTGATTGTCTTTGTGACTGTGTGACTGAAACTGTGTGTGTGACTGACTGACTGTGTGTGACTGACTGTGACTGTGTGTGTGTGACTGTATGTATGCATGCATGTGCTTGTGTGCTCTCTTGGGGGTCTGTGGAAGCAGTGGGCCTGGGGACCTGAGCAGAATTCTGACTTGCATCACCATAGCCCCTTTGTGCCCCGGTACCTCCAGAGCCAGTGGAAACCAAGGAGAGGGCTTGCCCAGCCAACAACTGTTCCCTCCTGCTGCTGGGACCCAGACCGGGCACATCACAGCCTTGATGCTCATCCTTAGTTAATCTCCACAGACAGACACCTTGCGAGGGAGGGATTTTCATTCCTGTGAATGGGACACTGAGACTCAACAAGATAAAATACCACGCGCAGGATTAGGTACTCCACGGCTGAGACCTTGCTTCTCTCCCACACCCGGGAGGGCAGGCTTTGGCAGCAGGAGTAGGCGCGGCAGTCCTTTAGAACACTCAAGAACTGGGACCCCACTGGGGCCCCTCACTCTGGATGAGCCTCAGAGGAGAGGCCACAGAGACATCTTCATGGGCAAACAGGCGGGAGTGGGCACCATGGTGCTGGGGATGTCTCAGATGATGGAGCAGGGGCACTGGGCATAGTGGCAGGGATGTTGGTGGTAGTGGGGGGTGGTCTAGAGGGTGGGATTGGTGATGGGCAGGGCCGTGTTGGAGGAAGCTTCCAGGAAGGCCCCTGATGTTGAGGGGGGAGACCTAGTTGGCAATGGAGAAGAGGCAGTGGTGGGAATGACCGTAGCTCGCTATGGAGCTGATGTGGGTCAGAGCGTGGCGGGCGGTGGTGATCGGGGCTGGTGGAGGTGCTGGTGGATGGATCCCGGTCCTGGCTCAGCCCTTGTCCAGTCACTCAGGCTGGGAATCAGATGAGCCGGGGTGGGGAGGGTCCCACCACTCCCGCCTCTTGTTTCCAGCTAGCCTCAGGGACACGGGGCCTCTCAGCAAATGATGGACTCTCCCCTCAGTAGCACTCTCTCTCCTTTTCTTGACCTTGGAGTCAATGGATATTCCTGATCAGACTCAATCCCTTCAAGTGCGGAAAGCTGGACAGGTTATCAGCCCTTTTGTAAGGATGAAGTTACTGTGTCTTGGATGTGGGCAGAGATGTTAGAAGAGCACCCTGGGGCTGTCCCCCAAGGTCAGGGCCCCTGCTGTGGGCCCAGAGGCAGCTGATGTGATGGCTGTGAGAGGCCACCTCCCCCAGGCATTGCCCTCCTGTCCAGGGACAGGACGCAGACCAGCCAGCAGCACGTGGCATGGTGTTTCGGAGGCTTGCTGACCCTTCCCTGGGGTCACCAGCCCCTGGGGAATCCTCTGATTTCCCCCACCAGATGTGAACCCCCCTCCCCGAGTGCCAGCCCCATATGGAGGCCAGATGTGGAGCTGGGCCCGCGTGAGTCAGTCTGAGGTCGTGGAATGCGGGTGACCACCAGGTTGGCCAGGGAGGGCCAGTCGGTCCCCATGACAGCTCGACAGAAAAGCCCCAGAGCCCACAGGAAGCTCGCTCCGGTGAGAGCACGGTGGGGGCAGGGTGCTGTGATGCTGGGGTCTCCAGGCTCAGGCAGCTCTAGGGGGGTGCAGCCCTTCCCAGCACAGCGACTTGCCATCCTGCAGAGGAGGAGCCCTGAGGGGAGAGATGGGCCCCAGAAGGGCCCTCCCTGGGACCTGGGCAGCTTCCTGGCCCTCATCTGCCCCCTCCCTGGAGCTTCCTCTTGTCTCTCCCGACACTGTTTTCCTCTCCTCTGAGCATCTTGTTTTTAGGAAGGAGGGGTGGGGAGGGAGGGCTCTAAGGGGCCACAGAGGCATCTGATGAGCAGTATCTCCTGCCCTTTTACAGATGGGGACACCAAAGCTCAGAGTAGGGGTGGGGTGGGGATCTGTCCAAGGTGCCCGCAGTGTGGGGCTGGGGACACCAGGCAGGAAATGCTAGTCTTCTCCTGGCTCAGCCGTGCCCTGTGTCTCTGTGACCACAGAGCTCTTCTGCCGACGCAGAGCGCGGGTGGGCATTTTGTGAGGTGCACCAGGTGGCTCTCCCCTGGGATGAGTGCCTTTGGCACTGAGGACCTCAGCACCCCCGCCATTGTTCCTGGGTTTCCTTCCCGAGGCCTGTCTCAAAGTCTTCACAAACCTGTCAGCTCAGTTCTGCCTGTGCTGGGCTCAGGCCTCTGAGATACCATGGGGTACCTGGGGGGGACCCCAGCCTCCCAAGTAGCCTACAGGAGCTTTGGGAGGCATCTTTGCAAGCCCCGGCCCCTGAGCCAGTTTATCCAGCAGCACTCAGCTCTGCCCCCACCCTGCTGTGGCCCCCGGGTCTCAGCTACTTCCTTCAGGTCTCCTCAGGGAAGCAGATTTTGAAGATGGCTTGACTTTCAGGAGCTGATGGGAGTTCCGAGCCAAGTCCCGTATGTAGAGGGTGCATGGATGCTCACCCCACACGGGACAGGGCTCCACACCAGGGTGCCCTGGGAGTGGCCTGGAAATGCCAGCCCAGCTTGCGGTGAGGGGATGCTCTTGGCTGTCAGGCAGAGGGGCTCGCTGGAGGTGGCACCTTGGTGGGGAAATGGGCAGTGTTTGAGAGGTTCTCAGCCGAGCCACTTCCGCTCTGTGCAGTGGTATTAATACACATCTGCAGGCCTGGCGGGCCTCTGGCTGAAACACCCTCCACACCAAGCCTTCTGGGAGCCCGGAGGGAGCTGAAGGTGGATTGGACTGAGCCCATGCCAAGGAAGGCTGGCTTTCCCACTTTCCTTTCTCCAGAGGCTGGGCCCCCATTGCTGCTGAGGGCGCCGGCCTCGGGGCGGTTGGGGGGACACTCACTGCTCCACCCTCCTGCTGGGTGGTTCTTGATGGCATGTCCCGCCGGCCCTGCCCTCACCGATGCCTTTGTTCAGGGAGCTAGTTGGCTGCTCCAGCCAGCCTCGGAGAACTGGGGCTGAGCCAGAGGTGGGAGGGCCTCGGGGGAGAGGAGCACTGTCCACCCTCCAGGGTGACTCTGACAGCCATGTCCCTACCTCTGGTGGGCCCAGCCTCTTAAAGGGTCGGGGGGACAAGCGTGGAATTCGGAGGCAGCCAGGCTGTTTCAGTTCCTCCTAACAGGAGAAGGAGGTGGCTGTGTCTTCCTCCTTGGGCAGCAGGCTCTCCCCCAGGCTGCTGTGCTGGAGGCAGCAGCCTGCATCCCGAGGGCACCCCAGCTGGGGCAGGGCAGGGCAGGGCCCAGATCCACTCCCTACTTAAGCCTCTTGCAAAGAAGGGTGCCAGTCGCCTGATCTCTTCTCACTGCTGAGCCTCGCAGTGGCAGTGCAGAGCTGGACAGGCCAGGCCTGACTGTGCCCACCTCCCAGGGGACAGGGCTGATCTCCTCCCCAGGGGTCTGGCTGTCTGATTCTAAGACCTCCAGGACCCAGCAGGGGAAACTGAGGCAGCATCCACACTGCTTTCAGTTCTGACAGAGAGGGTCATCCTGTTCTGTCTTTGGTTGAGGGGAAATCTTCAGCCAGCTGTACGTTGGGTGTCCTCATCTTGTCTAAGTCCTGGGGCAGGGCCCCGGTGGCAGGCACATGGCAGGAGATTCCTGAGGGCAGTGGTGGCAGTTGCCAGGCCTGGCCACAGTGAGCCTCCAGCCCTCTGCCTTGTTTGATGTAGACTGGGCAGGGGCCACAGTGACCCCCCGTCCCAGGTGTGGCGGCCCCCTCTCCCGCACTCCCCGGCAAGGAGTCAGGAGAGGGCAGATGAACATCACTGAGACCAAGCCTTGGCTGTGGCGGCCCTTCCTCCCTTCGCAGGGCCTGGGAAGCATGTGCTCAGAGCTGCGTTTCAGGAAAGCAGCTGCAGCTCGTGACACGCTTTCCACAGCGGGAGATTTATGGGGCTGCGCGGCTTTCATGGTTTCTGTGGGGTTCCTATTCTCCCCCCCATTTGTCCTGGCCGCTGTCTCCGAGGCAGATGGGTGACAAGCCTCCCCTAGCTGGACCGGCCCAACAGGAAGGTATGGCTGGGTGGGGGAGGGGAGAGGCTGACCATCTCAGCCTCCTTCAGAGGGGGAAGCTGCTGGGAGCCCACCTCGAGCAGCCCATAAATCTACGAGACCTCCAGGAGGCAGGAAGCCTCCTGCGGAGGTGTCCCACACACTCAGGCCTTGCCAGGGAAAAGAGAAGGGCCAGCAGCCCCCAGAGTCTGTGCCGCGGCCACTCCCCCAGGGTCCAGCCTGCAAGTTGTTTATTCTGGGCTGGGCCTTTCCTGCCATGTGTCAGTTCCCAACAGGCAGATGAATGGGCAGCATCTGTAACTTCTGCACCGGCCAGACAGCTTTCCTACAACCTGGCGAGCTTTGATCCCAGCAGGAGGTCCCCCAAATCTGCAAGGAGGGGCATCCGTCAGTTCCCATCTACTCCTGCCACCAACTTTCTGGGGTGGTGACAATGCAGGGTCCTCAGAAGGCCTAGAGCTTACAGGCTATGGTGGCTCCTGGGCCTGGACTGGAACTGGGGAGGGAGGGAGGTTTTGGATGGACTGAGGTCTGGACAGAGGACAGGGATGCTCCAACAAGTCCCCCTCTGGAGGAGGTATAGGCTGTGACCTGGAGCTCCCCATTCGTCAGGTTGCCTTTGACGGCCTGGTAATGGGTCAACACTGGGACTCTGGGGAAGCTGAGGTACCCCAGGAAGGAAGACCAGATGCTCACTCTGGTGACTTGCACTGCAGCCAGGGACGTGGGAAGCAGCAGCTGAAAAGACACCCAGGGCTGGACAGGCCAGGCCTGACTGTGCCCACCTCCCAGGGGACAGGGCTGGTCTCCTCCCCAGGGTCTGGCTCTGATTCTACTTCTGCCCTCCTTGCCCAAGGGAAGTGCTCAAGGCACCCAGCCTGCCCTGGGCCTGCCTCCTAGCCCCGTCCCCCATTGGCTGTAACCAATTCCACACTGCGGCAGGCTGCCCTTGTTCACTCTGGCCCCCATGGACCTGGCCCTGAGGCCCTTTCTTGCCTCCTCGGAGCCGCGGCCAGCCCTCCAGGGCCCCATGTGGGCGTCTGCTGTGGGGCGGAGGAAGGTGTGTGCCCCTGTAGCAGGGTGGCAGGTGTGGGTTAGGGCAAGGGAAGCCAGTCCTCTTGGCTTGTTCCGTCCTGGTGGCTGAGAGAGTTCTTGAAAGACCTTCCTGTGAACCCCAGAATTGCTGAGAGGGAGGGCTGCTGCCGCCCCACTCCACCTGCAGCCTTGTTCACTGAGCTCTGTGGCTGGTTGCAGGAAAGGAGGGTTTACTGCACAGATGAGGGGTGGCCCATGGGCTGCAAGGGCAGGAGACAAAGCTCAGCCAGGTGCCTAGGACCTGGACAGCGGAGGCCACTCCTAGCCGCCCTGGAACTGCACTCTCTTCTCGCTTTCCCTTGGGCATCTGCTCTAGGCACCTGCCTCCTCCCCATGGTGGAGCACCAGGGCTTAGCTAGGCTTCCAGTCAGCCCAACCCATTCAGCCTCCAGGGTTCCAGTTCCCACATCCGAACCCTGGTTTTGTGTGCACTGACGGCAGAGTCCTGCCCTGCGCAGAGCCCCCTGGGAAGGGTGCACCCGCTCACTTGCAGCAGTCAGCTCTGGGGGCAGCAAGGGCTCAGAGGAAGGGAAGATGAAGTTGAGCTGTGGACTCTGGGATGTAGCCGTTGAGCACTTATGATAAAACCAGAAGCACCAGCAGGCGGAGGCCAGGCTTCCCTCCCCAGGCAGGGTTGAGGGGCTCTGCTAACATCTGCCCCATTGACTTCCTTGTCTCCACTTCAGAGAATGGCTATTCTGGCTTAAGGCAGTGACCTCTTCCTGCATACCAGCAGTCTCTAATTTTTTTTTTTTTTTTTTTTTTTTTTTTTTTTTTTTTTTTTGAGATGGAGTTTCGCTCCTGTTGCCCAGGCTGGAGTGCAGTGGTGTGATCTCGGCTCACTGCAAACTCTGCCTTCTGGGTTCAAGCGATTCTCCTGCCTCAGCCTCCCCAGTAGCTGGCATTACAGGTGTCCACCACCACGCCTGGCTAATTTTTTTGTATTTGTAGTAGAGACAGGGTTTCACCATGTTGGCTAGGATGGTCTTGAACTCGTGACCTCAGGTGATCCACCTGCCTCAGCCTCCCAAAGTGCTGGGATTACAGGTGTAAGTCACCGTGCCCAGCCAGCAGTCCCTAATTTAAGGGCTGTCAGCACACTGCTCATCTCCCTGGTCTGACCTCACCATCTGCCTTTCTGAAAGCAATCTCATCTCCTTTCTGAATACATGGTGGGGGATCCTCAGCAGAGCCCCCCCATTCCAGCATTGTTGAAGACAACTTTTAGGACATCAGTGCAGGGACAGCGGGAGTTCAGGCATGCTTAGGGCCGAGGCTAATTAACTTGGGGTGAGTTTCATCGTGTGGGTGTGTCTTAGTCAGTTCTGGGCTGCTGCAACAAAACCCCTTAGATTGGGTGATTGATAAACAACAGAAACTTATTGCTCATAGTTCTGGAAGCTGGGAAGTCCAAGATCAAGGTGCCAACAGATTTAGAGTCTGGTGAGGGCTTGCTCTCTGCTTCAGAAATGCTGCCGCCTTGCTGTGTCCTCACACAGTGGAAAGGGCATGGGAACTAGCTGCAGCCTCCTCTCCTTTCTTCTTTTTTGGAGACAGAGTCTCGCCCTGTCCTGTCACCCAGGCTGGAGTGCAGTGGCGTGATCTTGGCTCACTGCAGCCTCCGCCTCCTGGGCTCAAGTGATTCTGCCTCAGCCTCCCAAGTAGCTGGGACTACAGGCGTCCACTGCCACACCCAGCTAATTTTTTGTATTTTAGTAGACAGAATCTGCCTGCCTCGGCCTCCCAAAGTGCTAGAATTACAGGCGTGAGCCACTATGCCCAGTCAGCCTCTTATATAAGGGCACTAATGCCATCCACAGGGTGAAATCCTCATGATTTGATCATGTCCCAAAGACCCTACTTCTTAATATTCTCACACTGGATATCAAGTTCCAACGTACGAATTTGTGTGTGGGGGGGGGTACTAACATTAAAACCATGATAGGTTCTAAGAGGCCCATCCTTGAGGCCATGGTCCTAGGATGGGCAGAGCTGCCCGTAGCCCACTGTGCCATGCCCCCTGGTTGGGTGACATCACAGGTACATCTGGGTTGGGAGGGGCCCCAGGTTCCATGTAGCCCAGAGATCCCCATCATTCCTCGCTTCAAGCCAGAGGTTGGTCGGAGGTGACAGCAGCCTGGTGGAGTGCCGTGTGGCTGCTGATGCTCATGCTCCCAGACCTGCAGGGCAGGTCTGTTCGAGGTCACTGATGCAATGCACATTTTGAATATTTTCAGCTGTATGTGCGCGGCAGGGGCTTGGCCCGTGCACCGCATGTGTAGCTCATACTTGGTGGGCTGTGTAATGTGTAGAGGTGTTGCCAAGGGCAGCGGAAATGTGGCCTTTTTCCAGCATAATCATGAGTCCTACCACCCCCTGCCCCTGCCCCTGCCCCTGCGGCCAGGACAGCTCCCACCCCTGGAGTTGCTGAGATCTGCTAGGGGTGGAAGGATAAGGGCCGGTTGTTTTGTCTCGACTGACCAGTGTCCATTGCTCTATCCCTCTGGACTCCCGACAGCAAGGTGTCCAGGGGAAGGTACCTTTCAGGGCTTTGCCCTTGGTGTCAGGCAGTTAAGCAGGTCCCCTTCAGGACTGTGTGGCTGTGCCTGGAGAAGCACAGGGGGCTGCTTTGGACGCCACGCCTGGTTTCCAGGGCATTCACTGATGGGGGAAAGCTCAGAGACCAGAGAGGGTTGGGCAGGGCTCACCGGCCCTTCTGCTATGACCCCAGGGAGTGAGAAGGCCCCCTGGGAGGCCTCCGCAGGAAGTCTAAGGCTAGGCCTTCTCCAGCCAGCTTTTTCTCTAGCCTCTTAGCAAACTTGAGACTCTGCCAGCTCTGCCCTTCTGCCTGGCCCTGATCAGAGGCCCAACATCCCCAAAATCTTCAAGATTAATTGTATTAGCTTCTAGGGCTGCCAGAAGTACCACAGACTGAGTGGCTGAAACCACAGAAACGTATTTCTCACAGCTCTGGAGGCTGGAAGTCCAAGATCAAGGTGTCGGTAGGGTTGCTTTCCAAGTCCTCTCCTGGCTTGTAGATGGCCACCTTCTCGCATCCTTACAGGGTCTTCCCTCTGTGTGTCTGTGTCCTCATCTCCTCTTACAAGGACACGGGTCATAGGGCCCACCCTAATGACCTCATCTTACTTATACTTACATTTTTTAAAATGTTAGTGGGTACTTAATTATACTTTAAAGACCCTATCTCCAAGTAAAGTCACCCTGTGAAGGCCAGGGGGTTAATGTTTAAGGTTTCAACAGAGGAATTTGTTGGGACACCATTCAGCACACAGCACCAACAGATGCTCAGAGCCTGGGATCAAAGCGGAGCTCTCCCGGAGCCCCAACCCAGGGTACCTTCTGCAGCATCCTTGTTGGGCTGCTGCAGCCCATGCTGGCTGAGGACACCACAGCTGTACAAGGGGTCCGAGGTGTCCAGCACGGCAGAAACAGCCGTATCCCGACCTCATTTGTATTCAGCTCAGTCCTGGGGAGAGGAAAGCAGGGCTCTCAGGGATGCCAGGGGTGGCTCCCCCATTGCTTAGCTAAGGGGCACTCAGTTGCCACGGTGACCTCTGTCTGCACAGTCAAATACACTCGGCCCAGCCACTTCTCTGGGCTGGAGGGCTCCCCCCACCCAGAGTTCACACTGAGTGTTGAGTCCCTTGGTGACAAAAACATGGAAACGGTTGCCATGGCAGCCATTCTTTTGGAGCCCTCAGACTGGAGTGCAAAGTTCAGGATGCCCAGGAACAGCTGAAATGAAAATATGGGAAAATCCGCTTCCCTCACCCTGGAAGGATGAATCGGTTGGCATTCAGTGCCCCCCCCCGCACTCAGCTGTCCCTGCCCTCCCCATTCCCTGGTCCATGTATGGGTGCAGGGGGGTGCCCTGGGAGTGCAGGAGCAGAGCAGCCCCCAGAGACGTTGACAGAGGCCAGCCGGCATAGGAGGGCAGGCTGAGCTGGGGTGGGTCCATTGTCTGGAGTGGTAAGTGGGGAAGTGATGACTGCTGGGCGTTCCCTGGGGAGGTGTCCTTGTGGCTGCTGAAGCCACAGACCTTGCCTGTGTGTTGGTTTCTTCAAGCTGCTGCTCCTTTCTCAGGAGGGCTGGAGTCTACTCCATGGCCCAGCCTGGGGAATAAAGTTGTTTCAGCCAGTGAAGGCTACAGGGTGTGAGGGTGGGATCACTGAGGGAAGACAGTGCAGGGCAGGGGAGTGAGTGGATGGCTGTTTCTCTTCAACAGAGGTGAGTACAGCAGAGGCCCCTCCAGGTACCTCTGGGGGCAATGATCATGTGTCCACCCCCAGCAGGTCCCCAAGAAGGCCCCATGAGGCTGTGGTGACCTGAGATGCACCAACCAAAGGGTTCTGCAGTCAGAGTTGTTTGAGAAACCAACACATGTGTACAGGACTCTTAGGTTAAAGGCTCTGAAAAGTCTGGCAGTAAGGAACCTCTTGGCTTTGTTTAACCTAGTATTTCACAAACTTACTAGAGCAAAGTTTCTCCTTTATTTAGCATCTCTTATTTTTGAAATCTCCCTTACTATCTTGCAGAAATGACATCTGGTAACATTTGTCCTCTGAGTCAATGACATCAGCACCACTTGTGAGAAATGCATATTCTAGGGCCTCACTCAGATCTGTTGAATCTGAAGCTCTGGGGCAGGGCCCAGCAGTGTATTTTCACATGCCCGCCAGGGGATTCTGATGCATGCTCCATTTGGGGAAGTCCTCTACTAGGGAAAATACTGGCAGAGAATTTGGAGTAAGAGGAATGGTCTGGAGACCTTGCGCGGCACGGAGGAAGGGAGGCCACCTGGTAGGCATGGCTTAGGCATGGGAAGCGGCAGTCCAAGGACCCTGGGGCTCTGGAAAAGGCACTACGGCCACCCCAAAGGGTGGGTTCTCATCTTCTGCCCCTGAGCATTGAGGATCCATTATGGTTTTCTGAAACTGGTTGGAGGGCCAGGCTGTGTTGTGTGGAGTGTCATGAGGTCTGGTGTAAAGTGACTTGGGCCTTTGGAGAAGCGCACCCCTGAGGAACCTCCCTCTTCCCGCCAGCACTACTCTCACCCGAGCGCCTGCCCTGGGCAGACAGCTTGCCCAGAGTGCTGGGGGCGTGGTCAGCACCTGTAGGCTTCCTGGACAAAGTGGGCCTTGGCAAGGCCAGGAGATGGCTTGTCCCGACGGCAGTGCTAGGTGGCACCCTCAAAGCGTGGGAGGCAAGGCTTCTTGGAACAGCGGCCTTGGCCCTGGTGTTAGCAGGTGGGGGTATGCGATCAGCTTGCCACCACCCACGCGCTCCTCTATGGGCCACTCTCTGCAGTCACTTCCTGGGGCTGGGTCTCCTTTCCCTTCTCCCCAGGCTCAGGCAGGGCGGACCTGGCCACAGCAGCTGGGAGCCCACCCCTCTGCCTGTGCTTCCTTGCAGCCGTCCAGATCCACATCTTGAAGGCGGACAAGGCGGGGGACTGGTGGAAGTTCACGGTGAACATCATCTCCGTGTACAAGCAGGGCACGAGCCGCATCCGCCGCGGTGACCAGAGCCTGTGGATCCGCTCGCGGGACATTGCCTGCAAGTGTCCCAAAATCAAGCCCCTCAAGAAGTACCTGCTGCTGGGCAACGCGGAGGACTCTCCGGACCAGAGCGGCATCGTGGCCGATAAAAGCAGCCTGGTGATCCAGTGGCGGGACACGTGGGCGCGGCGGCTGCGCAAGTTCCAGCAGCGTGAGAAGAAGGGCAAGTGCAAGAAGGCCTAGCGCCGAGGCAGCGGGCGGGCGGGCGGGCGCCAGGGCGGAGCCGAGCGAGAGCGGGCGCCTTGGCCCGGCTGCCGCGGACTTGGCCCGCGAGGGCTTTCCCAGGTGGGGGGAGGGAGGGGGCGGGGCCGCACGGCGCGGGGGCGGGGCCCTCGGCGGCCCCTCCCCCGGTCCCCACCCTGCGCGCCCCGGGCGGGAGCCGCGTGCGCGCGGGGCGGGGTGCGCCGCCGGCCGGGCCCTGGAGAAATGAGGACGAGACGTAGCTACCTCACGGGGCTCCTTCCAGAGCAGAGACGCGCTTTCCTGGGGCTGGGCGCGGCCGCCGTGGAGGGGTTGGGGGCAGCCTGCCCTGGGGCCCGGGGACGGGCGCAGAATCGCACAACTGGGGCCTCAGGCGCGGGGCGTGGATGGCGCGGAGAGGGACGGGAGGAGAACTGTGAATTCTCAAGCCCGTAGTCTGGGCGGGGCGCGGAGCGGAGCACCTACCAAACCACCACCCGACACGCAGCAGACGGGATTCCCCCTTTCTCCCCGGCCCCTTCTAGCAGTTCCCCGCGGGCCACCTGGCTGTCACAGCCTGGGCTCCTCCATCTGAAGGGGCCTGGCAGCATTTGGGGAGCGGACAGCTCCTGTCCAGCCAGCATGCCCCAGGTGGCCTCTGTCTCCACTGCCACCTGCTGAGTGGGTCCTACTGGGTGGGGGCTTGGGGTGGGGTGGGTGGTTCACCTGTGGAGAGAGGAGAGGAAGCCCCTGCAGCTGCCTGTCTCTGCCCCTGCCCAGCGTGGGGCTGGCCCATCCGGAAGGCAGTGGGCCCAGGGACACCCCTGAGAAGCCCAAGCCGGGTGGTCACCGCCTCATGCTGGAGCTGCCTGTTGGAGGAGGCATCGCAAACGCAAAACCTCCCAGAGAGTTTCCTTTTGGAAACTTGGAACCAGCCCCTTTTATGACATTTTTCCAGGGGAGGGGGAAGGGGCACTGGCTGGGTTTACGGCAGTGACACTATTTATGTAATGACATCAGCTCCTGTAAGGCCCCTCAGCAATGTCAACAGCTGGAAAGGGCCTGAACGGGCTTGGAGTCTGCAGGCTGCGAAGGCACTTGGGCCTGGCTTGGGGCAGGGGGCTTGCTTGAGCTGGGATGGGGTTTGCTGGCTCAGCGAAGTACCAGAGCGCCTGAGCCATGGGTGGGCAGGGGCGCAGGAATGACCAGGTTCCTGGGGGCCAAGGAGGCCATGCTGGCTTCTCCAAGGGAAGGCACAGAGGCTGTTGGCCCACCCCTTACAGCTGTCTTGGGTCTGGCCTGGGCCACACCTTGACGAGCGTGCCTTTCCAGACGGTCTTTGTGGAGTCTGCCCGTGCCCTCCACTGTGCCCCAGCCCTCCTTCCAAAATCTCCTAGAGACACTGTCCTCAAGCAGGCAGCCCCTTTTGTTCTGACCTCCTCACACAGGGTCTATTCCTGTGCCCTGGGGCCTCCTGGCTCCCTGCCTTCCTGGGCTCTCTGCACTGCCCGGGCCTCTGGCCCACATCCTCACACCCCGCGCACTGAATTAGAGGCCTGGCTCCTCTCACAGTCAGGAAATTGGTTTCACTTTCCCGGCCAGAGTTTGGCTGCTCAAAAGGGTCATACCAAGTATGAAGCTCGGCCCCCGGTGGTCTGGCTTCCCTCCGCCTTCCCCACGTCTGCCCGCATCACGGCTGCCATTTATTGAGCACCTGCTGTGTGCCAGGCACTTTACCCACATGCTCCTAGCTTGTACTCATGACAACCCTGTGGGACAGGGACTCATTATCACCAGCAAGGAGACTGGAGTACACGTGTCGAAGGTCATGCTGCAAGTTGGTGGCAGGACTGGGGCTCGGACTCCAGAGCCCGACTTTCTGACCAGGGGCCACGCTGGCCCTCACTGCACTCCAGCTCTGCGGCCCACGCGCCCAATCCCTGTGCAGGCTGGGAGGGTGCTCTTGGGGGAGTGGCCACTGAGGAATGACACTGGCATCTGGGCTGAACAGGAGCCCGGGGTGGGGTAGGGCATGGGGACAATCACATCTTCAGAGGCGGCAGCAAAGTGGTGGGGGATGCAGGGATGGACTTGCCAGATGGCAGCTCCAGGTTCCAGGAAAGCAGGCCTTGGCTGCTCCGAAGAGGCGGCAGAAAGGTGTTTTGGCTGCCTCAGGGTGGCTGGAGGGACTCCAGGAGAGACTGGCAGAGGTGCCTCAGGGGCGGGGAGCAGACAGACTTGCCCTGGGAAGGGGCATTTGGCTTCCCTGAATCCAGCCTAAGGCTGGAAGACAGGGCCCCTCTCCAAGCTGTCAGCGCCCCTCAGATGCCCAGTGTGGTCCACTGGGTGCCATCAGCATCACAAGGCACTATGCTGCTGGGACGGTTGTCCTGTTTGTCTATGCCAGTGTGGTTTCTTCACCCTGCCCCGAAGGGCTGTGGCAGCCCCACGATATCCCACCCTGGGTCTGGGCCTCACCAGTGTCCTGTGAGGGGTTTGCACTTGTGGTCTCTGAGGCCCCCTCAGCAACAGAGCTGGCGACATGCCAAGCAACAAGGCATCTTGCGGAAAATTCAGCCAGAGTCCTGCCCCTCCCTTCGGCTCAGCACCCCACAGGGCACAGGCTGTCCACCCAGTGGCCTGGCCTTTGGGGAATGCATCAGGGTGACCAGATGCACCAGGCTAGGGGCCAGGTCACTGTTGGGATTGGACGGTCATCACGAGCTGCCTTTCCTATCTACGCACCCAGCCAGAACCCAGCCCACCACTCCCGACTGCAGCCCCCGGCCTCTGCCGTGAGCACCATCCTTGGGAAAGCACCCCTCCTCCACTCCTGTGCCCCACTCCAAGGAGCAGAGGGAAATGGGAATTGAGGTGTTCCGGTTTGTACAGTTAGGAAGGGATATAAAACGGAACTAGATTTTGAAGAGTGTATTAACCAGAATTGTGCTATGTAGGTGTTTAAGAAAAACATACCAGATTAGTCTTTGTTTTTGAAACAGCTTCCCCAGTTGTCCTTTTTCTTACCAGCTGGGTGGTCTGGTGCCCCTGACAGCTGAGTGCCTGCTTTATGGACACACAGTAATGCCGAAGATTTGCGGGGGAGGACATAGGGCTGTCCCCAGGATTCACCTGCTGGCTGTGGTGTCTGCCCACTGCTTCTGTCCTTGGAAAGCAGGGCAGGAGGCAGCATCCCCAGGGGCCTCTATGTGGGAGGGAGGGACATCTGGGGTCACAGCCCAGAGAGGGAGGGACACGTGGGTCACAGCCCAGGGAGGCTGGGAGCTGCTCCAAGGCCCTGGAACTCTGCCTCAGTCGTGGCATGCTGGAGAGGGGTACGGACTTTCTTGGAGTTGCACCAGGTTGGAATGAGACTGAACTGAAGAAGAGACCCTACGGGACTGGGGAATGGTTCCTGCCTTCAGGAAAGTGAAAGACGCTTAGACTCTGAACACTTAAGCCCCCTTGAAGCCCAGAGCGGACAGACTAGACCCATTGATGGGGCCACTGGCCATGGTCTGTGGACAAGACATTCCTGTGGGCCACGGCACACCCGGGGAGATCAAAATGTATACTTGTGGGGTCTCTCCCCCTGCCAAAAGCCAAACCAGTCCCACTCCTGTCATTGGACATTTCTTCCCATTCCCTCCTCCCAAATGCACTTCCCCTGCTCCCTCGGCCCCCTCCTGTGTTTTGGATTTCTGTTCACTCAGAATTGTAAATGTTTAGTTGTGACCATGACGTATTGTTTGGGTCAATGTCCCTTTCCAATGCATACTAATATATTATGGTTATTATATATGAATATATTTAATGACATGGAAAAAGTTGTGGATTTTCTTTAAGTTTCTTTCCTTTTTTTGGGGGGGGGGGGTTGGTTAGAGTTGTAATGGACCCAGATGGAACTTGTAACGTGGGCCCCACATGATAGAACTAAATTCAGATATCATTAAATAAACTCTTGTACACTGTGCTGTCTCGCAGTCTTGATTGGTGGCCTGGGCTGTGGGAGGTGGGCGTGTGGGGAGGCAGGGGAAGGATGGAGTTTTCGGGGAGTTTCAGGAATATGGCTTACAGGCCGAAGAACTCCCCTGCAAGTCAGAGCCTGGGTTTTACCCAGAGCCTCAGAGACAGACAGAGCCCTAACTAACTAACTAACTCCCCCCAAAAGGCAGAAAAAGAGCAGTTTTGCTTGGAATGTCCTAGGGACTTGCTGGCTGTGAATGCTGTTTTGAGCTAAAAGGTTCTCGAATGGGACAGTCTGCATTGCAGGCTGCAGGAAACCACTCCAGGGACCCATCCTTGCCATTCCCTGGAGTTCCAAGACACAGAGAGGGGAAAGGGGTCCTCTCCCACTTTGCCCTACCTGCAACCCCTGGGCGGGCGGACAGCCACCTTTGACCCTCCCCATTTGATTCAGAACCTGCAGGTAGTTTCTGACTTTTACATAACTGGCTTCTTCTATGAAAGCCAAGTAGAGACTCAGACTACAGCAGGGTTAGTGAAACTCACTCAAGAGATCTTGCAAAATATTTTTTTCAAGCGATTGCTAAAGGCTTCGTGCGGTGCAGAGACTGGGCCAGTGCCAGCACCATGCAGCCACCAAGAGCTGAGCTCACTTGGTTTCTCAGAGGCTATATTTAAACCTCCAAGTGGTTGTGACTTCTTTATTAAATAAACAATTCAGTCATTAGGAACATATTGTGTTGCCACGCAAAGGGGCCAATCGTCACCAGGAAGCTATAATTTCTGCACCCAGCTGTTTTGAAGGCAACCCTCAGCCATGGGCCCGGCCTAGCCCCTCAGCAACGCAGGCTCAACAGGCCCTTCCTTGGAAGGTGTGGAAAGCCCCTTGCCTGCTGTGTGGAGAGCTGACTGGAGATGCCATTGGCTTCTGCTCAGGAAGAAATAGGGCCAGCCCTGCCGCCTCGGGGGTCTGGCTCTGCGGGTGGGAGCTAGGCTCTCAGAGCCTGGGGTCAAAGCTAGGGCAGGTAGATACGTGAGTGGTCTCCCAGTCAGTCTCAGGTGTAAGTCTCTGCTGAAATGACAACGCCTGACAGTAGGTGGGCAGGGATGACATTCAGGTCTCAGTTGGCCAGAGAGGCTAAGGAGAAAGCAAGCCTATTCTGGGGTCTCAGGTACTCCCCAGGGCTGGCGGGGCCACTGGTAGCATTTAAGACCCACTGAGAGACTGGGCTAAGAGGCCTGTGATGCACCTGAGGCAGTTTCATTCTCAGCTTTGGTCATTTTAGGTCAGGGGTCCAGTTCTCAAGGACTTTCATGATGTGGCTTTTTTCCTGTCCATTTAAAAAAAAAAAAAAAGTGCGTGTCTGAGAGGGCCGCGTTTCCTTTGGGACGCCACCACAGTCAGGCCCTGTGAGGGTGGCTGCAGCCCCAGGCCCAAGGCCAGAAGGAAGCACACTGTTGCTCAGAGACAAATTAGAACATGTACTGTCAACGGCCCCTCTGCCTCTCAGGACCTTATGCTGTAGTTGGGGAGAGAGGGCATCTGCCAAACTCAATGCAGGAAATAAGCTGGGTTGCTGCTAAGGACTGGGCCAAGGTAGTGGGAAAAGCCCATTTTAAAGACGGGAATGCTGAGTCACAAGGAAGCTGGGTGATCACCATCAAGGACCCAGAAGCCAGTGCCATCCAGTAAGAAATGCCTGACGGTGGGTGGGCAGGGATATCGGAGCCCTGCGGGTGTCAGAGCTTCGCGGGGCCTGCCCGGCCGTCCGAGCTGCCATTGGGGAAGCTCTTTCATTCATAAGGCTCTCCCCTGCCCATTCCGCTCTGCCTCTCAGAGACAGTGCCCTGGCGTGGGATGCCCACTTGTGGCAGACACACCCCTATAGGTTTCAGATTTTGTTGAACAGCCATCTCTTTCTCCACTCTTCTTAAAACTAAATAAAGACATACAAGAAGTAGGCCAAGAAAAATGGAGAATGAAAAGAACAACGGAGCCACTAAGAAATAGAGGATATGGACGGATTACACACCTGCTTTATCAGACTGGAGCCTCAGCGGGACGGCACGTCATTTCTGGAAAGAGATCAATGTCTTTTGTTATTGACATGTAGTTGGGAGGAAGTCTGTGAAATTGTAGGAAGCAATCGGAGGAAAGATGGGTCTTGGCCCCCTTTTTAAAATAAGGGGCAAAAACGCACTTAATTTCAACAGGGCTGAGTTAGAAAATCCAACTAAGAGATGATCCTTAACTAGTCTCTGCTTAAGATATCAGTGTCACTGTGAACCTCGAGAAGCAGGGCATACGATTCTAAGGAGGCTAAGGCACTCTTTCCTGACTAGGAGGACGATGCAGCTGTTTGGCCAGCCAGCAGTTCTGACCAGGCAGGAGGGAGCCTCGCAGGTTTTTTGTTTTGTTTTGTTTTGTTTTATGAGATGGAGTCTCCCACTGTCGCCCAGGCTGGAGTGTAGTGGCACGATCTTGGCTCAGTGCAACCTCCGCCTCCCGGGTTCTAGTGATTCTCCTGCCTCAGCCTCCCGAGTAGCTGGGATTACAGGCGCCTGCCACCACGCCCAGCTAATTTTTTATATTTTTAGTAGACACGGGTTTTCACCATGTTGGCCAGGCTGGTCTCAAACTGCCGGCAGTTTTTGAAGAGGGGCCGTCGACAACCTGCATCAGCCATGTAGAAGGAGAGTTTCAGGGATCTAGCTCACGGAAAAAGCCCAATCGCAGCCAGGCCGAAGGCTGCAGGCAGCAGAGAAAGAATTTTCCCCATCAGAGTCACAAATGACTGGTGGAGGCCATGTCCAGGCTGGGGCCCTGCGGGTTTTGAAAGGAGCTGTTCGTCTTGGGGCTAATGATAGCTAAGGTTTAGTTATAGTTACTAATAAAAATGAAGTTTAAATGGAACAAAAGTACCAGCTGTACCCAGGTATCTGGATTTCTTTATATGGTATCCAGAGTTAAAATGCTTATAATTAATAATCGGTTAGGTTAAACAGTACTTACACTGTTATTTTAATCACGTTTATTTTCATTGAAAAGGCACCCGACGTGGTGGCTACTAAGGCCCTGCCTTGCCTCTCTTCTTATGCTTGGGGTGAGGGCTTTAGGCTTGCCCAGCCAACTCCAAAGCACTCACTGTGGGTCACCCAGGACTGTGGTCCTGGCAGCTTTGAGGGGGGACAGCCAAGCCTTTCAAACCATGCTGGAAAATGCCACCTTTACATTAGCCACGCTCTCTAGGGTGGCTCTTGAGGCAGCAAACCCCAAAAGGGACGCATCCCAGCCACTTGGGTATGCTTGCCACTTCTGGCCTGATTGGGGTGGGGGTCTCATATGTCACCCACCCCTTGAGGAAGGCAAAGGGGAGCCGGGGTTTTCCTACCTGGCCCGTCCCCACCCTGTGTGGCCTGCGCTGCCCCAAGCCTGGACGGCAGGTCCCTGCATTCTAACCTCCTGGGTAGCTTTTTATCCACCCTGCCCTGCCTGTGGGTCCAGAGAAGTGAAGTAACTTGTCCAGGGTCACACAGCTAGCAGTGCTGGGGTCGGGCCTAGAGCCCATTCAGCCAAAAGAACAGAAGCCGCTGTGTGCAGACATCAGCTCAGTGTTTTGCTTGAAAAGGCCTTTCAGTCTGGCTGAGCCAGGACTCCGTGGCTCTGGTTCAAAGACGCCCCATGAGTTGCCGGGGCTCCGTGCTGAGCAAGTCAAGAGGAGGTGAGAAAGTCAAACAGACTGTCAATGCCGCCTCCCCTGAGCCCCAAAGTGGGGGGCTCCAAGGAGACACTGTTTGTAGAGATTTGGGGTTTCGCACAAGACAGAAAGATGACGCTCTGCAGATTCTTGATCTTCCGTTGGATGATCCGTTAGCAACCACCCCACCCTGACGAGGAGGCGCATCCCAGGGCACCTTACCAGCGAAAAGCCCTTGGTCCCCTGTCCAGCGTGGCTCCTCTCCTTCAGGAACACACGCACCTACAACAAGCCCGCTTCCCTTCCTTCTCCTTCCTGTGACAATCCAGGTCCTCGGCAGTATGGCTCATCCTCACTGCTGCCCCTGCTCTTCATCCTCTCAGCCCTTCGTACCTCCTCTATCGACGCAGCCCATTTCATTCTTCTAACTCTGCTTCAAGGGCCTCGACGTCCCAAGGCTAGCCTGGGTCTGTGTGCGTTGGCAGCTCCTGGAAGCAGGGATCAGGCTCCACAGAGACAGGAGAGCGTTTTCCTGGGCCCTGGTTCATGCTCACATTCTCACAACAGTCTGCCCTATTGCACTAGGTGGAAGCATGTGACAGGATCCCTAAGATGTGGACTTGGAGGCATCTGGCCCACTGGGCTTAGACTTGGGTTGGGGAAGAAACTTTTTTCCTTTGAGATGGAGTTTTGCTCTTGTTGCCCAGGCTGGAGTGCAATGGCATGATCTCGGCTCACCGCAAGCTCTGCCTCCCGGGTTCAAGCGATTCTCCTGCCTCAGCCTCCCGAGTAGCTGGGATTACAGGCATGCGCCACTATGCCCGGCTAATTTTGTATTTTTAAGTAGAGACAGGGTTTCTCCATGTTGGTCAAGCTGGTCTTGAACTCCCGACCTCAGGTGATCTGCCCACCTTGGCCAGAAGGAACTTTCTTTTAGCGGAGCCAAGCAGGGCGCTCTGTGCTTCTGTGTGCCAACTCACTCTGTCCTCGCAGCAACCCTGTGAATAGGAAGGACACCTCATCTCCATGCACTAGACAAGGAAGCAGAGGCAGAGGAAGGTAACTTGCCTGTGGTCTCTGAGCTGGTAAGTGGTGTGGTTGTCATTAGGGCCGTTCACTGCATATTTCAGGCTCTTGGCCTTCCAGACACTTCCTGGTCCCCTCCTGGTGAAGCAGGCCAGGTGATGAGTTCTGGCCAGTGAGCTGTGAGCAGAGGCAATGGGTGTGCTTCTGGGCTGCACATGTCACTGCTGGCCTGAGAGCTTTCAGAGCTCCCTTGTCCTTTGCTAGAGAGACCACGGTGGCTTTCCCATCTGCCTGGGTCAGAGGTGGGCAGGTGTCTGGGCTCCCAGACCCCAGGTCTTCCCAGGACCCCTGGAGCCCTCAGTCCCTAGGAAATGACATTACACCAGGCTACACGTGGCTCTCTCTCTGGTGTCTCTGTCCACGGGGTTTCAGGTCATGTCCTCCTGAGCAAATCCACCAGAAACTCGCCTGCTATGAATCCTCTACCTTCTTCTCAGTGAAATCTTGTGCTTTGGAAGTCACCCATCATCAACCCTAATTCTTTCCCCTTTCGTCCTGGAGGGCGGAGCAAGGCCAGCTGGCCCAGCCTGCTTTCCACGCGGATAAGAGAGAGCACCTGGTGCTTGGCCCCCTGAACCCTGCTAGCACGAACTCAGCCGTCCATGGGCCTGGCGTCCTCCGCAGGCCTGCCCCATCTGTCTGTCCTTTCTGAGACACACACACATACACATGCGCTGCGCACACTCAACACACAGGGGCTGTCGGACCAGGTGAGGCGCCAGATAACAGCATGTTCTCCTGACTTTGTAATCTCATCCCTCTGAACCCTTCACAGTGCTTTCCAGCCCGAGCACCTCCTGCCCGGTATACCTGCCTTATTCCACAGACTTGATTCTGGCTGCTTATAAAGATGTGTCAGCCCTGAAAGATGAGAGTTGATTGTCACCAAGGAAATGAAAAAGAATGTGCTTCCAGGGCTAACGGCAGTTCCCAAAGGAATTTTTTTTTTTTTTTTTTTTTTGAGACGGAGTCTCGCTCTGTTACCCAGGCTGGAGTGCAGTGGTGCGATCTCAGCTCACCGCAAGCTCCGCCTCTGGGGTTCACGCCATTCTCCTGCCTCAGCCTCTCCGAGTAGCTGGGACTACAGAAGCCCGCCACCACGCCCGGCTAAATTTTTTTTTGTATTTTTAGTAGAGACGGGGTTTCACCGTGGTCTCGATCTCCTGACCTCGTGATCCGCCCGCCTTGGCCTCCCAAAGTGCTGGGATTACAAGCGTGAGCCACCGCGCCCAGCCCCCAAAGGAATATTTTTATGAAGTGGAGGCTGGCACCCCTAGGAGGAGTGCTGAGCCTGGTGGGGTGACTCGGGTGGGGCAGGGTGGCATGGTGGTGGTTACACACTCAGACACAGGCCTGTGTGGCTCCTCCGCACAGCCTTCACCTCACTCCTTCCCCACACCTGGACACACGTGGCCTTGAATGTATACCCATTCCCTACACAGACATGTGGCTCCCACAAGCAGGCCAGACGTCAAGGTTTCAAACTGCCTATTAATCCAGTGTCCCCAAGATGCCCAGAATACTGTGGGGTGGCCAGAATCCACTGGCCGCCATGAGGCAGGGGACCCTGAGGGACCTCTGGCCAGCACCAAAATGACCAAAGTCAAAACTCAAAGGGCCACAACTGGGGCCAGTGCTCAGTGCTCTAGGCAGCTCTCCAGAGCTCTGAGTCTTTGTTTTTTTTTTTTTTTGAGACGGAGTCTTGCTCTGGTGCCCAGGCTGGAGTGCAATGGCACAATCTTGGCTCACTGCAACCTCCGTCTCCAGGGTTCAAGCGATTCTCCTGCCTCACCCTCCTGAGTAGCTGGAATGACAGGCACCCGCCACCATGCTCAGCTACTTTTTTTTGTATTTTCAGTAGAGACGGGGTTTCTCCATGTTGGTCAGGCTGGTCTTGAACTCCCGACCTCAGGTGATCCACCCGCCTCGGCCTCCCAAAGTGCTGGGATTACAGGCGTGAGCAACCGCGTCCGGCCAGAGCTTTAAGTCTTTACTGAAGCAACGCACAAGAGGTCAGAGCTTTGGGGGAATTTATTGAGAACAGGTTTTGCGTACCAAAAGGGTGCTGGGCTTGCATCTGTCATTGGCAGGTGTCACAGCTGGTGGTCTCTTTACTGCCATCAGTTGGTTGGCCAGACTGCAACAACCACGATAGCCACAAGCAGCAGTAAAATCACCATGATCATCCCTGAAAAAGAGCAGAAAATACTACTTTCAATGATTCCTACCAGAAAAGCGTCACACATTCTGAGTGTCTGCAGAGAGTCAGAGGGATGTATTTCCCTCTGAGCCTTCAGCTTGTACGAGGCGGAGAGGGGTGGTCGGCAGCCTGGGGCACCGCTGCTGCTACACAGCTCTGGCTTTGCAGGATGGTGAGTGCAGAAGGCAGGGGCCTGGGTGTGGCCAGGCCTCCCCAGGCAGCACTCAAGCCAGGAGGGGGTGCCTGCTATGCCCCTAACTCTAGCATCTGTGTACACCCTGGACCACAGGGGAGGGCAGAAGCTGCTGACGACAGCCACCCTCACTACCCAATCAGATTATGCACTGATGACGCGTTGATAAAGCAAAAGGCTTAGGAGAGCATTCTAGAACCCATTTCTCCATTCTCCACATGGCTTCACTTTGTCTTCTTGAGTCCAAGATCCTCAGGTCACCCATTTGTAAAAATATTCACCGATAGAGGTGCTTGTTTTGATATATACTTTTTCTGCTAGTATTTGCTAGTTTCATTTCCTGACGTTTTTGGCTGGAGAGCACGGGCCCTCCTGGCCAGCCCACGCTGGGTGCCACTCTGCCTGCCAGTCCCGCCCTGCCTCCTCTGGGTCGTACGTCTGGACTGACCATTGCCTGTTCCTTCACCTGATGCTGATGAAGTGGGCCCCACAGAACGCAGCTCTCACTCAGTGCAATGAGCTCACTGTCTCCCATGTTCGCTTGCCCAGTATTTAACAACGAGTGTTTACCATGCGCCAGGTACCAGCGGAGACAAGGTATAGCATAACAGAGAAGGGGTGCCCTACTACAAAGTAAGCACTCAAGAAAGGTTTGCTCACTGAAGAGTCCTTGAGCTGCCAAGGCCCCACGAGGGAGGTGGGTAGCAGAGGAGGAGAGGTCCGTGAAAATGCTTCAGAAAGTAACAGGGGGAGCCACGTGTGCAGGGTCACAGGGTTGCGCGGCCATCAGGACTGCTCAACACCACTGTAGTCTGTGGCATACGTTCGTGAGCAAAGAAAATGGTAAGTTTCAATTAGACATTTGTGAACATAAGAGTGCAATTTGCTTTCCGGTCCAAGTTCACAGACTTCCTGAATCCCCTCCACAGATCTCAGGATTCAGTGTGGATCAGGCCGTATCAATCAATCTTAAGCTCAACCCATGTGGGCACTGCACCATGGCTTTGAATATTGAAGAGACTTAAAAATGTATGGCAAGTGGCCAGGCACGGTGGCTCACGCCTGTAATCCCAGCACTTTGGGAGGCCGAGGCGGGCGGATCATCTGAGGTCAGGAGTTCGAGACCAGCCTGGCCAACATGGTGAAACCCCGTCTCTACTAAGACTATATTTTAAAAATAGGCTGGGCACGGTGGCTCATGCCTGTAATCCTAGCACTTTGGGAGGCTGAGGCGGGCAGATCATCTGAGGTCAGGAGTTCGAGACCAGCCTGGCCAACATGGTGAAACCCCGTCTCTACTAAAAATATATTAAAAAAATAGGCCAGGCACAGTGGCTCACGCCTGTAATCCCAGCACTTTGGGAGACCAAGGCGGGCGGATCACGAGGTCGGGAGATCGAGACCATCCTGGCTAACATGGTGAAACCCCATCTTTACTAAAAATACAAAAAATTAGCCGGGTGTGGTGGTGGGCACCTGTAGTCCCAACTACTTGGGAGGCTGAGGCAGGAGAATGGCATGAACCCGGGAGGCAGAGCTTGCAGTGAGCCAAGATCACGCCACTGCACTCCAGCCTGGGCGACAGAGCGAGACTCCGTCTCAAAAAAAAAAAAAAAAAAAATATATATATATATATATATATATATATATGTTTAAAAAATATTAGCTAGATGTGGTGGTGGGCGCCTGTAATCCCATCTACTCGGGAGGCTAAGGCAGGAGAATTGTTTGAACATGGGAGGCGGAGGTTGCAGTGAGCTGAGATCACACCATTGCAATCCAGCCTGTGCAACAACAGTGAAACTCTGTCTCAAAAAAAAAAAAAAGAAAAAGAAAAAGACAAGAAAAAGGAAAAAAAAAAGTACGGCAAGCTTTTTTGTCATCTACCTGTGACTGTGGTCGAATTTTTCTAATATGGGCTCTTTCTCTGATGATCCAATCTTTTGAGAGACGCTTCTCTTGGGGCCCCAAGGTTTCTCCCTCGTCTTCCTGTAGATGAAAACCTCTTCCTAGTCTACCTCAAGGCTCTGCCAACTTTGGTTCATGGGCCAAATCTAGCTGTGCTCTGTTTTTGTGCAACCCATGAGCTAACAATGGTTTTTATAGTTGTAGAGGGTTGTCAAAAAAGTAAAAGGAGGAGATGTGACACCGTCTGTGGTCTGCACAGCCTAAACCGTTTACGACCTGGCCTCTTCCAGAGGCTTGCTAGCTCCTGCTCTCCATCATGGTGACTGATAATGACCCATCTGCAGCATCAGTTCGCCCACTTAGGCGCTGGCCTTCAATGCACTCTTCATTTCTTTCATCTAGGGATTTCCTTTCTTCCTTGTAAATTCAGCTCTGCTTTAACATTTGTGGGTGGGTGGAGTTACACTATTTTACCTAACATTTCAAGATGCTTGTAGCGAGAAGGCAGGGGTAGGGGTGTGTGTGTGTGTGTGTGTGTGTGTGTGCGTGAATATCTTAGTCCATCTGCAGTGAGAAGGTAGGGGTACAGGTGTGTGTGTGTGTGTGTGTGTGTGTATGCGTATGTGTGTGTATGTGAGAATATCTTAGTCTATCTTCTTGCCAGAAGCAGAAGAACAAATCTTTTCACTGATTTCTGCTCCAGAAACACCTTCAGGTTGACCAAAAGCTCCCCTGGGCAGGAGCATCACTAGTTCTTGGTTATTCTGGTGCCTGTGTGGTGTTCGGCTGAAGACTTGGTCCTGGCTGGGTGAACGTTTATGTTGCGCAACATCAGGAGAAGATAATGAGAATGAGGAGGCAGGCACAGGCTGGGATGGGGCGAAGGGGCAATCCCTGGCACTCCAGGGCCTGGGCTCACCCTAAGATGACAGGGAGGGGCTGGCAGCTGAGGAGATGAGGGAGAGGATGAGAGGTGTTTTAGGAAGAGGTACTGCTCCTGAGGCTCCGGTGGGATCACAGTTGGGAGGACATTTGGGCCCAGAAGCTCTGTGCAGCAAGGCAGGCTCCATACTGAGGCTCTGATGGCCCAGAGCAGAGGCCAGTACGAATGACCATGAATTGTCAAATCAGGGTAATTATAAGAACAGCGGAACAAGTGACAAGAACAAAGAAATCAAGAACAACAACTGATTGGGAAGAGGAAAACACACATCTGTTTTTGGTTCATACACCCCAAGCGTGAAGTCCAAGGGAAGAGGCCTCAAGGCATCCGCAGTCACTGCCATCCCTGATTTGGCTCCCCGCAGTGAGGGACTGCTTTCCTCGGTCCTTGCTCCACGATGGAGCTACAGCAAGCTTTTCAGAATGTAAAGCAGATCAGGTCACCTCCTTGCTTAAATCCTCCAGTGGCTGAAATTGAGATCCAAACTTTACAGTGGCCAAGGGGGTCTTGCACAATCTGACCCAGCAACCCTGCAGCCGCACTCTGAGCACTGTGTTTTGAGCCATCCTGGCTGTCTCCGGTGCCAACAGGCCGACGCAGAAGGTAGGCGCCCTGCCTCCCAGCTTCGACACCGCTATCCTTTCCATCCGGGAGCTCCCCACTCTTGGTCTAGTTAATCCCCCGAACTCAGTGGCATTTTCCCAAGGAACTCTTTGTCATCCTCCAATTACCTGTGCCCTCTTTGCCCCCTTAAGTCTCCATGGTAACCCTTATGAAATCTTTTTTTTTTTTTTTTTTTTGAGATGGAGTCTCGCGCCCAGGCTAGAGTGCAGTGACGCGATCTTGGCTTGCTGCAGCCTCCGCCTCCCGGGTTCAAGCAATTCTCCAGCTTCAGCCTCCCAAGTAGCGGGGATTACAGGTGCCCACCATTACGCCCGGCTAATTTTTGTATTTTTAGTAGAGACAGGGTTTCACCATGTTGGCCAGGCTGATCTCGAACTCCTGACCTCAAGTGATTTGCCCTCCTGGGCCTCCCAAAGTACTGGGATTACAGGCGTGAGCCACCGCGCCCGGCCTTGAATCATTATTTAGGTACTCAGTTACTGTCTGTCTCTCCTGGGCACATGAACGTCTACACCAGGGACTGTGGGTTCTCGTTCACCACCATATCCCCCAGACCTAGAACAGAGCCTGGCAAAGGAAAGAGGCACACACATGCATGCATGTGCGTGCGTGTATGTGTGTGTGTATAAAACAAATGAGTCAATGTATTGAATTTTTGGAAGGGATAAGGAGACAAGAGAGGCACAGAAGGAGTGGTCAGCAGAGAGGGAGAAGCTGAGAAAATGTGGCAAAAAGGCCAATGAGCAAGAAAATTCAAAAAGTGGTCAGTGCCAACCCACAACACTACAGAGAGAAGACAGAAGAATGCTCTTCTGCAGAAGAGCTGCAGAGACCTTTCATAGTACAGTTTTAGTGCATGGTGGGTGCGTCTGTTGGAACTATTATTAATACAGTGGTGCCTAAGCTGCTAATTTTTCTACCACAGATGCTGTGAATTAGACAAATTGTGCCCCAGGAAAGGCACGACAGGGCACACATTATCTATAAAAAATGAAAATGGGCCGGGCGCTGTGGCTCACGCCTGTAATCCCAGCACTTTGGGAGGCCAAGGCGGGTGGATCACGAGGTCAGGAGTTTGAGACCATCCTGGCCAACACAGAGAAACCACGTCTCTACTAAAAATACAAAAATTAACCGGGCATGGTGGCGTGTGCCTGTAGTCCCAGCTACTTGGGAGGCTGAGGCAGGAGAATCACTTGAACTCGGGAGGCGGAGGTTGTGGTGAGCTGAGACTGCGCCACTGCACTCCAGCCTGGGCAACAGAGCGAGACTCCGTCTCAAAATAAATGAATGAATGAATGAATAAATAAATGAAAATGAACTTGAGCGATGGCCATCTTGGACAGTAAGCTGATAAGATGTGATAAACTGGGTTCTTGTCCCAAGATGAAAAGGGGGATTTTAAGAGCCATGACAAATAAGGCTTTTGTATTTTAAACCCTTTCAGAGCAAACAGGGGGAGACTTTAAACAGGCTTAAGTAAACTGGTGCATACTGAGGGTCAACTGAGGAGGTCGTTTTAAGATGGCAGGTGACAGCGATAAGAAAAAGCCAACTGCTGTCTTGGATTCTTTGCGTCAAAGAGAAGGTGTTTATCTACCTTATCACGACAATCCTTTTTCTTTAAGAAGTTTGGCTTTCTTGGAATGTGATCCCAGCTCTGGCACCTTTCTGAATGGAGTTTCTCCCCTCTGAAGGATGTTTCAGAATGAATAAGCAGTGATCTTTTTGAAGCCAGGGAAAGCTGAGCCACACCGTTCATGAAACAGTCACGCATGCCAGGTTTGGCGCTAAGTGCTATGGGTATATTACTTGGTTTAATTCTCCACAATAAGTAACCCCCGTCTCTGTTTTATATCTGAGGAAGCTGAGGTTCTGGAAGGTGAGCTCTCCTACCTAAGGCCCTCTGGCTGGTAAGAGGAAGAACTAGAATTGGAATCCAGGTGGGTAGGACCCCTCTGCCCACATGCTAACCCTTGTCTACACCAGTGGAGCTTGAGCGGAGGCATCCTGACTCGAGACAGTGTGGGGTCCCTCGGGGAGAGAGGCTCAGACTCGCTGGGGCTGAAACACTGGGATAAAGAGTTTCTTCTCTTTTCATCCTCTTCTCCTTCTTTCTCCCTCCCTCCTTCCCTTCCTTAACTTTTTATGATGGAAAATTTTAAACATATACAAAAGCAGACCGAAGGGCACGCGGAAAGGTGATGAGCCCATCCGTCAGCTTTCACAAGGATCCATTCATGGCCTGTCTGGCTTTATGCAAACCCTCACCTGCTCCCTGTCTCCCACATATTATTTTGAAGCAAATCCCAGACATAGGTCATCTACAAATATTTCAGTAAGTATCACTAAAAGGCACCATTAAAAAAAGACACACATACTCCCCCGCTACCCACATAACCACAGAGGGTCTGACGGTTCCTAAAGGCAGAGGCAGGGAAGAGCCGGCGACTCTTCTGATGTAGAAAGGTGGCTCCAGTTTCGGGGGCGCAGCTGACCCCCCTGCCGGAGGGACACGGGACCTCACATCGTACTCGGTCACGTGTGAAAGGCAGAACTTCCTTCTTCTGCCTCAGAATAGTTCTTAAACCTCAGGGGGCTCTACTCATCCATTCCCCCAGCTAAGGAAATGTTTGACATTTCAGAACAAGGAAAGACAGTTGAACTTCTGGGAGGCTGCCAACTTCTTAAACAATGAATACTCTCTGCCCCCAACCCTAGCATAGAACACCTGGTGCGGCTCCTGACTTCGGGATCGTTTCTCTGCGCTTCACTCAGCTCCTGCCCTGGGCCCGCTGGCACCTGGCGAGGCAGATTTTCCCTTCCAATACTCAAGAGTCCCTTTCAGGGGCAGGCATGGGATGCCAGGGTTACAAGAGTGGAAAAAAATGTCCATTTCCTTTGGTCAGTTTACCAGATGAGTATTACTCAACCACTTACAGTATTTACAAGTCCAGCTCATGGCAATTAAAAAAAGATGTAAGAAAACAAACTCCTTTTCAAACTGGGAGAGGATATTAAACACAGTCTCTCAGGAACGGTGTTTTCTGAAGATTGTTCATCTGGAGTCATGGTCCATATTTTTTTCCAGTGAAACACTGGAAACCAGCAAAATACGGAGCTTGTGCTGCCAACGCCCCTGCCACAAGTTGGGTGTAGGTAACAGCTCTCGGTGCTCACTGACATGGAGGAGGAGGGGGAGGAGGGGAAAGAATCTGGAGGCTGACTTTTCGAGAGAGTGAGAGCAGATCTCTGTGTTGGTCACTTCTGCCCTGTAGCTGCAGGGGAACGTGGCAGGTAGGCTGATGGGAAAGGAAGAGGAAGGAAGAGGCAGGGAGGGGTGAAGGGCGCTTTATCCAGGAGTCCTTTTATCTGGTTTTGTTGCAAGGAAAGCCACCTTAGCTGCCCACTACTGTTGGTTGTCTTGAACCAAAATACACATTCTGGCCAGGCGTGATGACTTATGCCTGAACCGCAGCACTTTGGGAGGCCAAGGCGGGTGGATCACCTGAGGTCAGGAGATTGAGACCAGCCTGGCCAACATGGCAAAACCCCATCTCTACTAAAAAATGCAAAAATTAGCCAGGTGTGATGGCAGGTGCCTGTAATCCCAGCTACTTGGGAGGCTGAGGCTGGAGAATCACTTGAACCCGGGAGGCGGAGGTTGCAGTGAGCCGAGATTGAGCCACTGCACTCCAGCCTGGGTGACAGAGCGAGATTTTGTTTAAAACAAAAACAAAAAACAAAAAAAGCATATTCTTTTTGTTTGCCTCGCTTTTCACACCAAAGAGTTAGGCCAACTGGCAACCCCCATGTAGCTACTAACCTTAAAGATGAACAGAGGACACTTCTTAGGGACAACTCCTAAAGTTTGTTTTATTTTTTTGGCACTTGTGCCTGTCAATAGGTGACATTTGCTTATGTATTAACCAGTGATCAGTCTCACTGATCAAACAGACTTTTCATGGCAGACTCCTGAGCTGAGGTGGGGAATAAGCAGGAGAAGAGACAAAACTGGAATATTTATCTTCAAAAGTTCATGTAAATGTTCCCTTTAATCCCACGACTGGGCAAATACACGAAGAAAAGAGTAGACGCCGTGCGGAGAAGGTGAGCGTATTTACATTCTGATTTCCAGATTGAGCGGCTGGAGAATGGCGGCTATGCTTGAGGTCTCTGCCCAGACCTGCCCACTCCAGGGCTGTGTGTGCTCTGCTGGGGGACCCAGGGTGTGACACTAGCAGCCTTCCTACAGCCGCTGCTCAGCTGCACTAGGGGAAACCAGGCACTGGGGGTGTGGAGAGGAGGACCTACCTGCCTCTGATCACACCCCTCTTGAATCTATCTTACCCCACAGTTCTACATTTTAATTTCCCCCGAATAATGCTTTCATTAAAACACTGGGCAAAAGTCATCTCTGGTTTTCTGAGTTTGTTTTGTTCTTAGCCTGGCATCCAACTCAACTCTGCAGGTTTTCCTTTCTCTGTGTTGTGGGCCAGGCTTCCTCTGCGGCTCCAGGGGGTTGCATCTGACTCATCAACGGAGTCTCTGCTCACTCCCCTCTGAGTGTAGCCTCAGCCCATTTTCCACCCACCCCAGGGCAGGGCCGAAGCCTTGAAGGCTCGTCCTCCATATTTCATGTCCTCCATGAAGACTGTTCAGCCCGTACACAGCCAGCCTGTCCTGGAATCCGAGGGTATCTACAGCAAGGCCATTGCTCTTAAACGACTCCCTTCCACCTTTTAGGATCTTGTAAATTTATTTTTATTTTTTTATTTTATTTTTATTTTTTGAGACAAAAGTCTCCTTCTGTTGCCCAGGCTGGAGTGCAATGGCACGATCTCAGCTCACTGCAACATCTGCCTCCCGTGTTCAAGTGATTCTCTTGCCTCAGCCTCCCAAGTAGCTGAGATTACAGGTGCATGCCACCATGCCTGGCTAGTTTTTGTATTTTTAGTAGAGACGGGGTTTCACTATGTTGGCCAGGCTGGTCTCGAACTCCTGACCTCAGGTGATCTGCCTGCCTCAGTCTCCCAAAGTGCTGGGATTACAGGCGTGAGCCAGCACGCCTGACCAGGTTCTTTTTTTTTAATTAATAATTCCTTCCTTAGGCCATAGAATCTCCAAAAACAGATCAATGCAGTCTGGTGCGGTGGAAGGGGCACTGATTTTACAGTCAGGAAGACCTGACTTCTAATCTGCCACTGGTATACTATGACACGTTGGGAAAGTTGAATTCTCTGGAGCTCAGTTCTACCATCTCTGAAACAAGACTGAAAAATCCTGACCACAGGCTTGTTGTGAGGATTTGGGAAGATACAGTACATGAAACTTCTAGAACGTAACTGGCATTCAATAAATGGTAACTCTCCCAACAATAATTATTACTCCTCATAATAATTACACCCTGCCTGAAACGGGTGCCTAGTGGTGGCAGGTGCTCCATAAATGTCCTGCAACAGAGCCAGTCTCTCAGCTTAACAACAGAAATCAAATGTCACTCTCTCCAAAAGAGAAAGAAGAGTAGCAAAAACAGAGGAACACCTGGGTGGCATTTAGTGTAGAAACAGAGGGAGCAATTCTCTCCGAGGCCCAGCGGTGATGAGGGCATCCGGGAAAGGTTGGAAGTTCAGGGCGGAATGTCTGGCAGCCTCCGTGTCAGTTATTAGCTACAGGAAGTGCAGCTGTGCTGGGCGGAATGCTGGCGGTGGTCAGCAGGCAGGCAGAGCACAGCCAAGTGGACACCAGGTGAGAGGAACTGTGAAAGGCCCAGACTTTTTAAAAGCCGGTGAGGAAGTGGAGGTCAGAGCAGGGGGTCACAGGACGGGGTCACAGGCAGGAGGAGGAGAAGGTTAAAGCAAACTACAAGGAGCACCCGGCTTTGTAACACATTCAGCTACACGGGAGAAAAGGTGGAGAGGAATCCAGGGGCAGGGGAGCCTGGGTGTCTGGCCATGCTGCATAAATAACAATAATAATAATGACAATGAAAATAATAGTCATAGTGGCTGGGCATGGTGGCTAAGGCCTGTAATCCCAGCACTTTGGGAGGTCACGGCGGGTGGACTGCATGAGTCCAGGAGTTCAAGACTAGCCTGGGCAACATGGTGGAACCCTGTCTCTAATTTAAATTTTAAAAAAGAAAAAGAATAATATTAATAGTAGTAGTGTCACAAGAACAGAAGTCAAGAATAAAGCCTGGGCAACAATGCAAGATCCCACCTCTACAAAAAGTATTTTTAAATTAGCTGGCTGTGGTGATGCATGGCTGTAATCCCAGCTACTGGGGAGGCTGTGGTGGGAGGACTGCTGGAGCCCAGGAGTTCAAGGCTGCAGTGAGCTGTGATTGCACCACTGTACCTCAGCCTGGGTGACAGAGTGAGACCCTCTCAAAAGAAAAGTCAAGAAGGCCGGTCACGGTGGCTCACACCTGTAATCCCAGCACTTTGGGAGGCCGAGGCGGGTGGATCACCTGAGGTCGGGAGTTTGAGACCAGTCTGGCCAACATGGTGAAACCCCGTCTCTACTAAAAATACAAAAATTAGCTGTGCGTGCTGGCGGGCGCCTATAGTCCCAGCTATTCTGGAGGCTGAGGCAAGAGAATCACTTGAACCCGGGAGGCAGAGGTTGAACCTGGGAGCCGAAATCGCACCATTGCACTCCAGCCTGGGCAACAGAGCAAGACCCTGTCTTTAAAAAAAAAAAAGAAAGAAAAAAACAAAAAAAAGGAAAAACAACAACAAAAAAAGAAAAGTAAAGAATCAACGTACTGTTATGCCATTAGGAACGTGTGCTCAGAAAGTTTACAGGACTCAAATCCCGTATTCTTTTCACCATCAAACAATCAGGCTAGCAGGGCAACAATTTCCCCCAATTTATAAGTGAGAAAATAGGGACTCTGAAGTTAAGCAGGGTGAAAAGAAGAGCTGAGACCCCTAAGGCTTGACCATCCCACACTCCCTCCAGTGAGCCCAGGAAGGCGGAGGCCGGCGGCAGGACTGGCGTTGGCTGAATGGCCACATTCTCTGGGAGGGAGCATCAGGGAGCTCGGCCTAACTGGGGGAGCTAGGAGGTTAGGATGGGAGGAGGCAACCTGGGTGCGCCCCGGACGTCCTGCAGGGTGAAGATGGCAAGCCACAAACTATGACACATGCCTGTGACTCCTCAAAGAAACATGTTACAGTGCAAAACAATCAGCCCCCAAATAGAATCTTAGCGGGATCTCAGTTTTGTATCATGCTGACTGAATTGTAACAGTCTGTGCCTTTAGACAAGATTGCGGTGGAGGAACACAGGACAGTGGGCTGAGACAGGGCCTGCAGAGTCCAGCCTGCTCTTTCTAGCCTCTGCGAGCAAAAGTTACCCAACACCTCTGCTTTTGGGCTTCTTCAGGGGCCACGTGGGACAACACACACATTTCCCAAAGCTGCGAGAGGATGGTATGATGTCTGTAATGGCCCAGGGCCTGGCACACGGCTGGTGCTGGCTAAACGTAGGCTGGCTAAATTCTTCTGAAAAGTACCAGCTTCCTGAAGGTCAGAACTGTGGTCCTTTAGGCTTGGCATGGTGGCTCACGCCTGTAATCCCAGCACTTTGGGAGGCTGAGGCAGGTGGATCACCTGAGGCCAGAAGTTTGAGACCAGTGTGGCCAACATGGTGAAACCCTGTCTCTACTAAAAATACAAAAATTTGCCAGGCGTGGTGGCGCACGCCTGTAATCCCAGCTACTCGGGAGGCTGAGGCAGGAAAATTGCTTCAACCTGGGAGGCGGAGGTTGTGGTGAGCCGAGATCACACCCCTGCACTCCAGCCTGGGCAACAGAGTGAGACTCCGTCTCAAAAAAAAAAAAAAAAGAACTGTGGTCTTTTGGGGTGGCTCTTTAGAGCAGCCAGGCCAGTGTCCCCCAGGTGCCTGAGTGGGTTTGTGCTGAGGCGACACTGGGAAGAGAGAGGCACCTGGCACCCTCCTCACCCTGGAAACTCAGCCCTCTCCCCAGAAGGCCAGGCCCCCACCTGGAGAGAATTCACTCCCAGCCCAAGCTGATGCCCAGCACCAGGCTGATGAGGCACTGCTCTGCGGGAGCACAGAAACGTGGAAAGAATCAACTGGAAAGAAGGCAGCAACTGTCGGAAAAGAGAACGGTGTGAAGAGAGACATCCGGGGGCCAGAGGGAGCAAGAGAATCAGGAGAAGGTGACCTGGAAGGGGTGGGGGGTGGGATGAGAGAAAAAAAGGGCTGGCCTAGAAACAGGAAATTAAAAGGAATTAAGACTGCAGGTGACGGGGCAGAGAGCTGGATGGCAGCCGAGTAAAAGGCAGGTTCCTGGGATCTGGGATCCCGGCATGGGCACCTGGCCGGGTGTCAGGTGGCCGTGCAGCAGCAGTCATGGCCACAGGACTCTGGTGAGGCCGCTGCTTGGTCAATGGAGACGGCATTGAGACCTCACGGCCTGGCCAGGGTGAGTCAGGTCAGAGTGGCTGGTGAGGCTGTCCCAATGCTGAATAGCAGCACTGCCCTGGTAAGATTTACCCAAGAGACAGACTCACCCACACTAGAACTGAACTCTTACCTGCTAAGCGCCTACAGTGTGTCGGGTCCAATGGGTGCAAAGATGCACACCTGGCTCTTCGTGGGTCTGCGGGTCTCATGAGAAAGGCAGAAAAATCAATCCTGTCTCTACCCACACGCCCAACACAAACGCGAAACTCTGCAGATGATAGCCGTTCCTTAGAGGGAGTGTGTAAAAACTCTGCCACTATTGTCGCTTCCTGCACAGAAAATGCTGAATAGTTTGTAGGCCCCATCTGTGTTCTTAAGGTGTTATTCATTTCCCTTCCCTGAAATAAGCTCAGCTCAGCAACTGCCACAAGTCAAGGGCAGAATTCAATTGTAAATAGATAATCCTTCATATCAGCCACCAAGAGCAGCAGATTAGGAGTTGTCAAGCCAATAATTTAATGCCAATTCTCTGGCACGTCAATATTTGCTAGGAAATATCCCTTCATTGTGCTGTGTGTTACCCCTGGGAATGTGAATCTGTCTGGAGTCTGGCAGAAATTCAAGTGTCTTTGAAAAGACAGTCAGGAACTCTGTTATGGATATCTTGTTTTGATAATTCCCTCTTGACTGTCAGAAGATTCCTGCAAGGTTCCAGTCAGGCTGTGGATTCAGCATTACAAACCCTTCCATTTGCCCTATTTGGATACTTTACCTGGCACCAATTAGGGACACCTGGCTGGGCGACACCAGGGCATTGCTACCAAAGTTCTACAAAGGCAGGGCAGAGAGGCATTGCTGCTACGATAAGGCTTTGTCAATATACCAAATGCTTATCTGATTTGTTAAAAGGAAATCATTTGACCAAGATGCAAAAGACTATGGGGTACATCAGAATTGAGCCCCTGGGTTCCATACCTCAAAACAACATATGCCTGGGGTGGCCCAGTAGCCGTGTGTGTTCAACTTAACCCTGCCTCCATATGCACAGCTGATGCGGCAGACCTCAGGTGAGGCCAACCAGGTTCTCTTCTCCAGGAATTCTGGATTTTGAACTGAGCACAGTTGGGGCTCAGTCACAGTAATGGTAACACTCGAGGGGTGGGCCACAAACCTAGCTTGGGAGGTCCCAGGCCCTGCCTTTGTTCAGACTTGTCCTTACACTTGGTTGGCTCAATCATGCCTTGGGTTCCCGCAAATAACTCAACGTCACTCAAATAAATTACATGTTTTTTTGTTTGTTTTTTGGTTTTTTTTTTTTTGGTTTGTTTGTTTTTTTGTTTTTTGAGACGGAGTCTTGCTCTGTCGCCAGGCTAGAGTGCAGCGGTGAGATCTCGGCTCACTGCAGCCTCTGCCTCCCAGGTTCAAGCAATTCTCCTGCCTCAGCCTCCCGAGTAGCTGGGACTACAGGTGTGTGCCACCATGCCAGGCTAATTTTTGTATTTTTAGTAGACACGGGGTTTCGCCATGTTGGCCAGGATGGTCTTGATCTCCTGATCTTGTGATCCACCTGCCTTGGCCTCCCAAAGGGCTCGGATTACAGGCATGAACCACCACGCTCGGCCCCAAATTACATGTTTTTTAACCTAAACGAGCCAAAGTCATTTCCGCTTATTTGCAACCAAGACCTTTTAGCAGAGTGATCAGCAAAAATCACCAGTTGTGTCTAGTTAATTGGAAAAACATAAAAGTCACATTAGCATGCTTTTGCTTTACTACTTTAGTCTTGAAAGGATAGCCCCAAGATGTTGCCTCTGAGGACACCCCGTCTGGGTTGCATCTCCTTACTCTGAAGGGGCTAAAGTCCCAACAGAAGTATCTGTTGACTGCACTCCAGCCTGGGTGACAGAGTGAGATCCTGTCTCTAAAAAATAAGCAAAAAGGGCCGGGTGCAGTGGCTCATGCCTGTAATCCCAGCACTTTGGGAGGCTGAGGCGGGCGGATCACCTGAGGTCGGGAGTTTGAGACCAGCCTGACCAAAATGGGGAAACCCCATCCTCTACTAAAAATACAAAAAAGATTAGCCAGGCATGGTGGCACATGCCTGTAATCCCAGCTACTCAGAAGGCTGAGGCAGGAGATCGCTTGAACCCGGGAGGCAGAGGTTGCAGTGAGCCGAGATCATGCCATTGCACTCCAGCCTGAGTAACAAGAATGAAACTCCATCTCATATGGAATTCTAATATAAGTAGTATCTAATGACTAGCTTTTTTCACTTAATTTATCTTAAATGTCTTTCACGGAGATCTACCTTCAATCTTTTTAGTGGCTGCAGACTATTTTATACCTTAATTTGTTCAAAAGGTACCCTGTTACTAGACTTTGAGGTTATTTCAAAATTTTTGCTATGAAAAGGAATGCTGCAGTAAACATCTTTGAACATAAACCTTTGTACATGTGTACACAAATTTCTGTAGGATAGATTCCTACATATGGAATCCTGGGGCAAAGAGTATGTGCATTTATTTTGATAGTCTTGCTGATTATATTTTCTGACGGCATTTATCTCTCCCAATCCACATACTCTTCATACGATGTGACTTTGACATTGCTCTCATCAAGAGGTAGGACCTGGGTCCCCTCCCCTTGAACCTGATAAGCCCTTTGTGACTACCTTAACCAACAGAATATGGCAGAAGTGACACTCTGTGACTTTTGACTCTGGGTCATAAAGATTACACACCCTTCCACCTTGCTCGTTCGGGACAGTCACCATGTGAGTAGTTCAACTGCTATAAGGCTGCCATGCTGCAAGGAAGCCCAGTTAGTCCAAATGGAGAGACCACACGGAAGGACCCTGAAGAGAGAGTAAAGAGAGAGTAAAGAGATGCCCAGCCAGCCCCACTGGGTTCCAGCTTCACCACTATACTGACTATATTACAACTGCATTAAAATCTTGAGCAGAGCCAGCCAGCAGAGCCCTTTTCAAATTCCTAACCCAAAGAATTGTGAAGTGTAGCAAAACAATTGTTTTACATTGCCAAATTTGGGGGTGATCTTTTACCTTTTTTGAGACAGGGTCTTACTCTGTCGCCCAGGCTGGAGTGCAGTGGCATGGTCACGGCTCACTGTAGCCTGCACCTTCTGAGCTCAAGTGATCCTTCCACCTCAGCCTCCTGAGAAGCTGGGACCACACGTGCATGCCACCATACTTGGACAGTTTTTAAATTTTGTGTAGAGATGGGGTCTCCCTGTGTTCCCAGGGCTAGTCTCAAACTCCTGAGCTCAAGCAATCCTCCCTCCTCAACCTCCCAAAGTTCTGCGATTACAGGCGTGAGCCACTGCACCCAGCCTGATTTTTTAAACACAGCAATAGATAACCAGAATGGGTAAATTCTGCCAAATTGCAAACAACAATTCTCAGTAGTAATATAAGAACAAGAAGGCAAATCCTTTTCTAGGCATTTCTAGTGAACTAGCAATGCTTCACATGGTTTTAAATTTTAAAGTAGAAAAAGCATTTAAAACAATATGTATATATCATAGTAACTTTAGAAAGTAAAGAAGATGAGAAAAGAAAGGCCGGGTGCAGTGGCTCACGCCTGTAATCCCAGCACTTTGGGAGGCTGAGGCGGGAGGATCGCTTGGGCCCAGGAGTTTGAGACCAGCCTGGGCTCCATAGGGAGATCTCGTCTCTACAAAGAAATAAGAATAAAATTAGCTAGGTGTGGTGGCACACACCTGTGGTCCCAGGTACTCAGGAGGCTGAGGTGGGAGGATCACTTGAGCTCAGGGGGTAGAGGCTACAGTGAGCCATGATTGTACCACTGCACTCCAGCCTGGGTGAGAGAACAAGACCCTGTCTGAAAAGAAAAAAAAAAAAAAAAAAAAAAAGCTGTCACCTTCACAAATTCCAAACTCTTTCATGGTCACATAGCCTATTATTTTACAAGCAATCTTTGATTAATACTATAGATGTCCTAAAGAGTCAAAGTGAATATGAGATGGGCTCCAGTTCTAGGGCAAGAGGTATCTGGGGCCCAGATCAGGGCAGGAGAGCTCACCCTCTTGACACAAAGCTAACAAGAACACTCCAGATGGGGCACGCTAGTCGCTTAGAGCCTTCCCACTGGGGATCCCTCCTTCCCTGGGCACACCGTGTACGGGCCCACTGGGGGCCTGGCTCAGGCAGGTCCCAGGCAAATGCGCATTGCCCCTGCCACCACAGTGCTTCTAACAAAAGCCATGCCTGGCACCATTACTGGCGCTAAGCACTTGCTATCCACTTTGCATACATTATATTCATTACACACTGAGCAGCTCAATACACGTTTACTCAACAAATGAAACGGAAGGTCCTCACTCCTGACGTGGTTGGGAAAGCAGAAATAACACTGGTGTCCTCTGTGTCCTGCATCTCTGTTGTGGCTTTTGATTTAACATATGTTGCCT
The DNA here is from genome assembly GCF_028878055.3 of Symphalangus syndactylus. Taxonomy (NCBI): domain Eukaryota; kingdom Metazoa; phylum Chordata; class Mammalia; order Primates; family Hylobatidae; genus Symphalangus; species Symphalangus syndactylus. The sequence continues at coordinate 59,060,736 of NC_072442.2, read as the reverse complement.
GAGCACCTGCCAGGCACTGTTCTAGGCACTGGGGCTGCAACAATGAACCAGACAAAAAGCTCTGCCCTCACTGAACTGACGTCCTAGTGTGTGTTTGTTGGGGGCATTGGAGGGGGGCTTCAGTGTGTGAAGACAGACAAAAACCCAGATCAGTAACTAATGTAGTGGACTAGAGGGTGGTAACTGCTAGAAAGAAAATCCAGCTCCTTTTGCCCTATTGCTTATCACACGGGGTGGCTGAAAGGCACACACCTCCTTTACCTCGAGTCCTAGGGGTACCGGGGAGGGAGTGCTGATACAGTCCAGAAACCAGACATCCTAGAGTGAGATTTGGAAACATTGCAGGTAAGACTAGGGTGCCTTCCTACACGCCATCAGGAAACTGCCATCCTTAAACGTTAATAAGATGTAGGCTTAGAAATAACACATTACGAAAGTTGGTTGGAATGAAGGGTGATGTAATGACAACTGGAAACACAGAGGGGTGTTATTATGGAGTGGAGAAAAAGGAGAGTTGGAGAGGAAGAAGCTGGCAGTGGGTGCCAGCACTTTCCAGAACAGGGGTGCCCCAGCCAGCAAACTGGAGCCTGCTTGGTCTGTGAGGACATGGGGTCCTTTCTAAAGTGAGAAGCAGTGAGCCACCTCCTGGACAGCAGCTCTTCCTCAGATGGCCCTTCTGGACTGTTCTATGCCCAGATGAGAAGTGTGCTTCTGAAACTGATGACGCTTGCCTGTATTAGTGGCCATTTCACTTCAGCGCCGTGCTGGCTGAGAGCTGCAAAGTGCTGGCCACCAGCTGGTGGCTGAAATCGAGAGGAAGCCAGGTCACGGTGGTGGAAGTAGGATGAAATAGTAGACACGTGATGTCACCAAGAGTGTAGAAGAATTCGGGTAAATGCATTTCCAGTAAGGTGGGATCATTAGTGCCACTTCTGGTGCTCTGGGTGGAGAGCCACTCTGTCATCCTGGAGGTTACTTCAGCCCTCAACTCATCTCCACATTCCTTTGGCCTCCAAGGTGACCTGGACTGTATATAACCAAGGGCCATGGTGGGGAGGGCAGAAGAAAGATGACTGTTTAAGGGCCGTGGGAGAAAAGAAAAATAAGGGGCTGGCGAGAGAGCGGCCAGACATGGGCCTTTTGCTTTCAGCCGAGTCTTTCCCCAAGTAACCACAACATTTGTCATAGTTATTCAGTGTGGCTCTGAAGCCTGTCCCCTTTGTCGAGGCAGAAAAAATGGGCTCTCCTGTGTTGAAAAGGTCATCTCTACTTTCAAGTGGTCAACATTCCGCAGCCTGAAGCTCCCTGGCCCACTAGCTTCCAGTACTGTGTGTCACTTCCCACGTATGCTGCAAAATGACAGAGAGCGTGAAAGGGTGAACGCATGTGTGAGTTCAGGGTTTCCCTATTTGGAAGTTGTATGGCGTAAGAGCTGAAACACCATGGGTTGCGAGGGCAGACTGCACGTGTTCAGACCACGGTACTGTCATTTGAGTAAGGGACCCAATTGTCTACGCCGAAAAGCGGGAGAATAATAACCCTTCGCTCTCAGAGCCATCACAGAGACAAAAAGAGATAAAATGCTGAGTGCCAAGCATACTACCTGGCTCATGGTACCTTCTCAACTGAGATTAGCTACTAGTCTCACCTGCTGGAAATTGTTCTTGCTACCAGCGTGGCATTCCTGATCTCCAATCTTTGGATAGAAGGCGCTATGGACCTTTCCTCATGTGTGATGGCCTTCAGTGCTCAATGCTGCCCATATCGCCCGTGTTATGTGACAGCACAGCACGAGCAGAACCTCTGAGCTGAACGCAGCAGTCTCCCACCATTGGGCGTGACTACCCTCCATGCAACCAAACATGGCTGCCAGGCTTTTCTTGAAAACCTTCTCTACCTCACTCTACAGACTCTATCATGAAAACAGACTTTGAGATTTACGCACTCACAAAATTCTCCAACAGCCTGTATACCTATATGTATAAAAATGCTTAAATTCACCAGGCACAGTGGCTCATGCCTGTAATCCCAGCACTTTGGGAGCCAGAGGCAGGTGGATCATCTGAGGTCAGGAGTTCGAGACCAGCCTGGCCAACATGGTGAAATTCCATCTCTACTAAAAATACAAAAGAATTAGCTGGGTGTGGTGGTGGGCACCTGTAATCTCAGCTGCTCGAGAGGCTGAGGTAGGAGAATCAGTTGAACCCAGGAGGCGGAGGTTGCAGTGAGCCAAGATTGTGCCATTGCACTCCAGCCTGGGGAACAAGAGCAAAATTCTGCCTAAAAAGAAAAAAAAAAAAAAGAAGCAGCTTAAATTAAAAGCATTTCAATAAAAGGCCATTCAGATTTGTTCTCACGGAAGGGATATGCATCTTCTACCCAGACCCTCCTGTATGTTCTCCTCTCTAGGCCTTGGAACCCTAATTTAAGGATATTGCTGCAGTGAGATGCTTAATGGCAGAACTAGGGCGCAACCAACCCAGCACACTGGTCAACTGCTAACCTTTCACTAGGAGCAGCATGAGAGCCTCAGAGTTGTGAGCCCTGTGGGCATCACGAAGATTGGTGGACTAAGAACAACAACAACAAAAAAGAGACTTCAAAGCTGCTCTACACTGGATCGTGGAAAAGGAGCCTCTTACCAAAAGTGGCATCGGGGCTTAGAGTTTGATCTAGGAAATACACAAGAGCAAAGGGGCAGTCAGGCTGCAGAGCTGTGACCCTATGCACATGGTATGAAAACAGGAGTATTCACACTCTGCAGTGCAAGAGCCTGTCCTTCATCCTGGGGGATGAGGCCGCAGTGATGTCCCCCCAATTCAGTACTATCCTCAAACAATTTGCCACCCTAAAGACGTCCTCCTGTGAACAGCAGATTATCTGAGGATCCCTAAAAGTGGTCCTTCACATAGAGAGGCTGCCATTTTCAGAGTTGGCTGTTAATGTGGCAGCAAACAGTTGGCGTTCCTAAGTGAAAACTCAGAGCCAGAACTGCTGCTCTTCAACCCCTACTCAGCTCTGAGACACAGACCTGCAGGCGATGTGGGCAGATTCAACAATGCCACCACTGAGCCTAATGAAAACAAGTGGACAAGATCCCAAGCCATCAATTCTAGAACATGGCTGGCGTAAAAGCTGCTGTGCATGGATGCTATCGGCAAGAAGGATCAGTAGAAGTATTTGAGGCCCAAGGAGTCACTGTGGCAGAGCGGAAAGACTGGGAAATGATTCCATCTGGAGCGTCACTTCTGAGGATAAGGTGATTGGGGTACACGTCCTTCCCCTCTCCCTTTCCCTTAAGACGCTCCAGAATAAGGGCTTAAACAGACCCTCAAGACACCGTCCTGGAAAGAGGCAGATGGATGGCCACAGCTGAGTGTCAGAGGTTACACATTAGCATATTCGAGCCCATACCAGGAACGTGTGTATCACATGCCATGCAAAGAACACAAAATATCTGCCTTTCCAATGTCTGCTGCTAGTGCAAATAATAAAAGGTGTTTGAGGATAATATTAAAATGATGTCATCACCTTCTGCTTATCCACTCTTCTGGAAAAAAGTAGGATAGACAACCCAAAAGGTCAGATTTGGCTTTGCAATATTGGCTGGCTTATATTAAACATGGTCTGTCAGAGATTTCAGAAGTCATTTCAAAGCAACATTAAAAAGTTGAATTATGACACATTCCTAACGAAACGATCCAGTTTTCCCACCTTGGCCTCCCACTCCGAGCATGCCACACTCTCTCGCACCTCTGTGCCTTGGCAGGGATCGTTCACACTGCTTTGGGGCCCTCTGCCAGCTTCTCTGCACCCAGCACACCAGCACTAGCTTTAGGCCTCAGCTTGAAAACACCCACTCCTCAGGGACACCTCCTCCCCCATGCCCAGGGTAATCCTAGGATTGCTTTTCTATGCTGCTTCTGTATACTAAACACATGCGGTACAGAAATTAACATGTTATTTGGTTAAACTAACAATTAATTGGATTCATGATTTACCTTTCCTGATGGCCCATAAATTCTTTGGGGTTAAATAACAGGCCGTGTGTTTCCAATGTCTGTGTCTCGTCTCGTGCCTAGCACAGAGGTCACATAATACATATGCAACATATATTTATGTTTTTGTTGATTGGATAGCAGCTCATAGCTTAGACTCAAATACCTTAATACCTGGAATATGAGCAATCAGCAGTAGGAATTTCAAAGGACTTTCTTTTTTCTTTTTTGAGACCGAATCTCGCTCTGTCGCCAAGGCTGGAGTGCAGTGGCACGATCTCGGCTCACTGCAAGCACCGTCTCCTGGGTTCACGCCATTCTCCTGCCTCAGCCTCCTGAGTATCTGGGACTACAGGTGCCTGCCACCATGCCCGGCTTTTTTTTTTTTTTTTTTTTTTGTATTTTTTAGTAGAGACAGGGTCTCACCATGTTAGCCAGGATGGTCTGATCTCCTGACCTTGTGATCTGCCCGCCTCAGCCTCCCAAAGTGCTGAGATTACAGGCATGAGCCACTGCGCCCGGCCTCAAAGGACTTTCTTACTTGATGGTAGTTAACATGGGAACATTCCAGCAGCTAGAATAGTACTTGGCACATAGTAAGTGCTCAGTAAATATGTGTTAAAGAAATGAATGAATGAGTGAAGAACGAATGAAAGCATACAAACTATCAATAGAATAGGTAAACAACGAGTAGTGGTTTTAAAGAACTATAAAGTGTTCAAGTAAAGTAAGTACAGTTGATATTGCTAAATTCAAAATCAATATATTCTCCATTAGTGATCTGAATTTAAAATTCTAGGAGAATATGCTCTATACTTACTTTGCAATTAAATGAACAGAGTTGCATTGTAGTGAAATGATGGGATTTTACCAGATGCTCACGGGTTCCTATCAGAGATAATTTTAGACTCACAATTTCAGACAACTGGGCCCATTTTGTATTGAATCAAACCGCCTCAGTTCACGTTTCATTCATTCCTTGTAACTTTTTATCACCCTCTATTGGGAGACATTCTCAAGACATTACCAAAAATCACCTAACGACAGAAATGTCTGTGTTTACGGCATGGCAACTCACAGTGTGACCTGGGACCAGGAGCACAGATCACTGAAGAGCTTGTTAGAAATGCAACTTCAGGCTGGGCGCGGTGGCTCATGCCTGTAATCCCAAAACTTTGGGAGGCCGAAGGGGGCGGATCACTTGAGGTCATGAGTTCGAGACCAGCCTGGCCAACATGGTGAAACTTCGTCTCTACTAAAAATACAAAAATTAGCTGGGCGTGATGGCGTGTGCCTGTAATCCCAATTACTCGGGCGGCTGAAGGATGAGAATTGCTTGAACCCAGGAAGCGGAGGTTGCAGTGAGCTGAGATGCGCCACTGCACTCCAGCCTGGGTGACAGAGTGAGACCCTGTCTCAAAAAAGAAAAAAATGCGGCCAGGCGTGGTGGCTCACGCCTGTAATCCCAGCACTTTGGGAGGCCGAGGCGGGCGGATCACGAAATCAAGAGATCGAGACCATCCTGGCCAACATGGTGAAACCCCACCTCTACTAAAAATACAAACATTAGCTGGGCGTGGTGGCGTGCACCTGTAGTCCCACCTACTTGGGAGGCTGGGGCAGGAGAATCACTTGAACCCGGGAGGCAGAGGCTGCAGTGAGCCGAGATTGTGCCATTGCACTCCAGCCTGGCTATAGAGCAAGACTCAGTCTCAAAAAAAAAAAAAAAAAAAAAAGAGAGAGAAAGAAATGCAACTTCAAGGGTCCTACCCAGAAACCTGTTTTAACAAGCTATCCATGTGACTCCTCTGGTGCTGAAGAAATTCTTCACACCATACAATAAAATATCATGTTACCATGATAGAAGAAACTGTGGCTTTCTCTGGCTACTATAAATATGGATAATGGGCCAGGGCTCCCTAGCTGGTAGGAAAGTCACTGTCCTGGGGGCAGAGCAGGTACCCAGTGACTGTCTCTGCTGATGACGCACCCTGAGAAGTGGAGCAGCCTGGGATGTGTTTGACACAAAGCTCTCTTGCTGTCCTAATCCACCCCCACGTCAATATCCCTCAGCCTCATTTCCTCTTGACAAAGATAGTTCTGTTCTGAGGGGGTGTGCGGGACCAACAGCAGCAGCTGGGGTGGCCAAATGACTGCTCTTGCTTAGAATAGAGAGGGATTCAAAGAATGATCTCCGCCAGATTGCCGGGCTTTGCTGTGTCGCATCAGGCTGACACAGATGGCCTTGGCCACTAAGGACGCTGCCTTCTTCCTCACAGAAGCCCAAGGAAAAGCCCTGAGAAGGAACAAGGACCAGAGAACTAGCCGGCAGGGAGTAGCTGGTAGGATTTCGGCTTGAAATGTGATCTCTGGATACCCATAAGCCAGCATGGCATTTATTTCCACCGCATCGGGGGTCCCAACCTTGGATAACATTTATATTTCTAGAGCACCTGAAGAACAAAGATTCCAGACTGTAAGGTGCAAAATAAGTCACAAGGGGGTGCCTTCTCACTCACACACAGCTAGCCACAGCTGTCTGCCATCCCAGAGGGCACCCCGAAGCTAGCATGCCGGTGAGCTAGTTTTAAAGCACAGACAGCCCCTCCATTGCTGGCCGTCTTCGAGCACCGTGGGTGAGGAAATGAGACAGAGAATGTCTAATGATTAGTTCCTGATGGTCCTTACATTCTTGAAGTATATTCTTTACGCCTGCTGGAACACTTCTGCATTCTTGATAGCATGATTGCAATATAAGTTCTTTCCCTTCTGAGCACTGTCTTTTATTGACACACTAAAATATCCTAGGAGCAGGATGGGTCTTCCCACCTTCCTCACGCCCCTCCTTCCCCACTGCCACACTCTCCACGCCATTCCTTGTTCTCTTTCTAAGAACGCAATAAACATTTCAGCACAATCTTTTCAATCCACATTATTTATAATATTCCGAACATCCATCGAGCCTGGCTAGAATGTGAAGCAATAAATCAAACTTAACAACAACAAAGAAGGAAGGGGGAAAACCGCCCTTTGGCGAGGCGAAAGCCTGAGACGTTTCATTCCCCAAAGGGTTTAGTTATGTTAGGAAAAGTGAGATGGGGATGAGACTCGAGGTTTAGAATGACATAGAGGCAGGAACTGGAATCTATAGGCATAATCATAACTTTGTATAAACCTCAAACAAACTTACCTCTCTGGGGTGTCATGAGGATAAATGAGATACGTGGGAAGCACTCCGAGTACCTCGAATGAGAGCAACTGGAGCCCAATTCTCCTTTTTGGGTCCAAAAGGTCATCTTTCTTGGAAGGGAGGGGGCTAAGAGCTCCCCCAACTCCCTGAGCGCCAGTCTTTGCTAATTAACATCCCCTCTGCAGGTTTAACTAAGATGGGGGTGAGCCTGGAAGCAGGGCCTTGAGGTAGGGCTGCTAGGTCCTGGATCCAGTCTCCACCCCCAGCAGGGACCCCTCTCCCCACTGCCAGCGAGGACCACGCCAGGCCACACACAGCCAGGGGTGTCCCTGCAGAATGATTCAGCTCCTGCCGGGGGTGGGAAGCAGAGCTTGTCCCACATCCTTACCTCATGGCGCTACGCAGGTTAACACTGTCTGACTTTGTCTTCGCAAAGAAAGAATCTGGCTCCACAGTTTGCTGATGATTTCAAAATTTATCTAAATGAATGTGGGGGCCAGTACAGGCTATTGGCTAATTGCAGAATTGGCTTGAGGCCTTTCTGCCTTGGCGATTTCCCACGCATTCCCGTCTCACGTTGGAAATCCAAGCTGTTTGGGAGTGGGCGTGTGTTTGCGTGGCAGGCCTCAATGCGGCGGCTCTGTTGCTGTCTAGTCTAACACGCTCTGAAGTCTGCTCTCAGTGGTCCCTTCTGACAGCTTCCTGGATATAAAGGGGTACTTCTTTTCCAGTCTTGTTGAATGGTATTGAATATAAGATTAGAGTAACTGGATCACAATCCACATTTTAATCATTACAGTCTCACGTTAGCTCTGGGGAAATGAACATAACTGGTATTTACTCATGAGAATTTTCTACCAAAAAGTCAGACGAGAAAGTCATTTTCTTAAGAAAAGTGTCAAATGTGCCACCTACTCTGGCTTTGCCATCCCTCCCCTCTGCATGTTAACCTCACTTGGTCTTCTTAAGGTACAGATAATGCCTTCCTGCCCAGATCTGTTACCTGCTTGCTGGCTTGGGTGGAGGTTAGATCTCACCCACTGTTCTGGAAAGGATTTGATCATCAGCTTGGCTTTGTTCATAACTTCCTCCAGTAAAAAAAAAAGTCTTAAAAAATCCCAAATTCATGAGTGATATAGACATTGGTTTAAACAAAGTCTTCAGGCCGGGCGCGGTGGCTCACGCCTGTAATCCCAGCACTTTGGGAGGCTGAGGCGGGCAGATCACGAGGTCAGGAGATCGAGACCATCCTGGCTAACACGGCGAGACCCTGTCTCTACTAAAAATACGAAAAATTAACCGGGCGTGTTGGCGGGTGCCTGTAGTCCCAGCTACTTGGGAGTTGAGGCAGGAGAATGGTGTGAACCCCAGAGGCAGAGCTTGCAGTGAGCCGAGATCGTGCCGCTGCACTGGGTGACAGCCTGGGTGACAGTGCAAGACTCTGTCTCAAAAATAATAATAATAATAATAATAAAAATAAACAAAGTCTTCAAAAATACAACTATTTCTTTTTTTTTTTTTTTTTTTTTGAGACGGAGTCTCGCTCTGTCGCCAGGCTGGAGTGCGGTGGCGTGATCTCAGCTCACTGCAACCTCCACCTCCCGGGTTCAAGCAATTCTCCTGCTTCAGCCTCCCAAGTAGCCAGGACTACAGGCGCGCACCACTATGCCTGGCTAATTTTTGTATTTTTAGTAGAGATGGGGTTTCACCATGTTGGCCAAACTGGTCTCGGACTCCTGACCTCAAGTAATCCGCCCGCCTTGGCCTCCCAAAGTGCAGGGATTACAGGCGTGAGCCACCGTGCCCAGCCCAACAATTTCTTTATAATGTCCCTAAGTCACAGAAACCAACAAAATCATCATTACTTGACTGTTCAAGTTAAGGGTCTCTTTGCAACTTCCACTTCTTTCGCTTCTGATTATGCAACCATCCTCTTGAGCTCCAGCCTCCCAGGGCCGAGTGGTTCACCCAGACCCCCGGGGTCCCTTCCTTGGTATATTTCCACTTTCACTCCAAGCGTCCATGGGAACTTCTTTCCTTTGTCTATTACCTCCTAGGTGGAGCTCTTCTGCCTGCCTATTTTCCCCCATCACCTCTAAGTAAAGGGCTGGCTTCACTGACGCAGGGAGACATCGCTGCTCTCTGTCTCTCCTTTAGTGCCTTCTCCCTGGTCAATGGAGTTCCACTGTTCCCACCCTTAGCTATTTACATACACTAGGAACTTCTCTTTACTTAGAGGTGTAAGTCTGCTGGAGAGCAGACTGTCTGGCTACTGAACTTCCCATCTGTGAGTCAGCGGTTTAACCCGTCTGGACCTCACCTGTAAGATAGGGATAACAGGTCGGGCACAGTGGCTCATGCCTGTAATCCCAGCACTTTGAGAGGCCGAGGCGGGTGGATCATGAGGTCAAGAGTTCAAGATCAGCCTGACCAACATGGAGAAACCCTGTCTCTACTAAAAATACAAAAATTACCAGGGCATGGTGGTGCATGCCTGTAATCTCAGCTACTCGGGAGGCTGAGGCAGGAGAATCACTTAAACCCGGGAAGCAGAGGATGTAGTGAGCCAAGATCGTGCCACTGCACTCCAGCCTGGTCAACGGAGTGAGACTCTGCCTCAAAAAAAAAAAAAAAAAAAAAAAAAAATGAGGATAACAGTAGTATATATAATGTGCTGCAAAAATATCAATGACACAGTAAATGCTCAATAAACACTCACTTTATCTTATTATTAAGGCTTTTCCAGTCATGCTTCATGGTGTGCCTACAGCCCCTTCAAATGGGATCTTTTTAGATCAGAGCTCTGGCTGAGGTGTGAGTCAAGGTGGCTATGGTTTCTGTCTACTCCCTGGATCCCACCCATCAAGCCACATGGCCCTGGGCATACAGAGCAAGTTCAGCCGATCCACAGGCTGGCCAGCAGCCCCTGAGTGATTTTGATCCAGTACATGCAACTGAGCTGGATAAGGATTATTTTCTCTGAAGCTGGACTAGGAAATAAGGAGTGATGCAGGCTTACCAAGTCTGCCTTGGTTCCTAACAAAGGGAACATGTTTCTTTAAAGTAACCCCACCTTTTTTTGTGGAAATGTGAGTGATTCTGTTTCATTTTTTCCCCAACCAAAAGATGTCCCAAAGAATGAAAGTTTAATTAATATATATCCCAGGCTACAGATGTATGTGCTTCAAACGAGGGACAGATGTTGACTAAAGGAATACATTTCTAATCGTAAAATTTTGGGTCATCAGCAAGATGACTGAAAGGATCTCCATCACCTCCGAAATTAGAACTTTTAGGCCACTATTGAGATATCTAAGACATCAACAAAATTAGTTTTTGTCAGCTTTTCTTGTTTTTGTTGTTGTTGCTGTTGTTGTTGTTTTTTGTTTGTTTGTTTGGTTGTTGTTTTTGAGATGGAGTCTCGCTCTGTTACCCAGGCTGGAGTGCAGTGGCGCAATCTCAGCTCACTGCAACCTCCACCTCCTGGGTTCAAGACATTCTCCCGCCTTAGCCTCCCGAGTAGCTGGGATTACAGGCATGCACCACCAAGCCCGGCTACTTTTTTTGTATTTTTAGTAGAGACGGGGTTTCACTATGTTGGGCAGGCTGGTCTCGAACTCCTGATCTCGTGATCCGCCCGCCTCGGCCTCCCAAAGTGCTGGGATTACAGGCGTGAGCCACTGCACTCGGCCACCTTTTCTTTTTTTAAAGAGACGAGATCTTGCTATGTTGCCCAGGCTGGAGGGCAGTGGCTATTCACAAGTGTGATCATAACACACTGCAACCTTGAACTCTTGAGCTCAAACGATCCTCCTGCCTCAGCCTCTGGAGTAGCTGGGACTACAGGTGCGTACCACTGCGCCTAGCCAGAATCACCTTTTAACATCCATGGCTATTTCAAATCTAGAGTCTACAGTGTCAGTAGGTTTAATGCGGATGAACATCTTCATGACTTAAAAATGAGTAAGGAACACATTCTTTTCTGGTTAACTTCCTTGTCACTCTGGAGAATGTCCCTACCGCTATTTCTCAAATGAGAGGACCTGAAGTTCTCTGGAGCACAGGGTGTGGATGGAGGTATAAGAGAAGGGATAGCTGGAAATGATAGTGGGTGAAGGTTAGTGAGGGCAGAGTCTCAGTGAGTGAGGGCAGGGTCTCAATGAGTGAAGGCAGGGTCTCAATGGCTCGTGAAGGCATCTAGGCTGAATACACAGAAGCCAGTCAGCCTCCATCTGCTTCTACCCAACTCTGTACCAGGTACCACGTTAGGTTCTGGGAATACAACAAGGGTCAAGATAGACATGATACCTGTGCCTGAGGAATTGACAGGCTAATGGGGGAGTCAGACATTGAAACAACCACACAATAAAATGATTACAAATCATAGAGAAGCATTAAGAAGGAAATAAACAAGATGTTATGATAACAGTTACTTTAATGAGGTGGTCAGATATGGCCTTCTGATGTGGTGATCCGTTGAGATCTAAAAGTAAATAAAGCTGGGTGAAGACCATGCCAGCCAGAGCCAGGCAGAGTGGTAAGCACAGAGCAGCTAGGGATTCATGGAATGGAAAGAAACCCACTGTGGTTAGAACTGGCCAGTGAGGAGGGAAATCAAGATAAGTTTGGTGAGAGTGTCAGGGCTAAGTGTCAGGGCTTCCTTACCTGGAGGCCATGGTAAGGAGTTGGATTTTATCCTAAGTACAAGGGAAGTCAGTGAAGGGTTTAAGCAGGGAGCGGCAATATCTCCTTTAGGTTAGTCATTTATGTCACTGTGTGGAGACTGGACCGGAGGGTATGGTGTCCAGGTGCAAGTAAAGCCAACAAGACCGCTTTGAGAGAACTATCCCAGCATCCGGGTAAGAGGGTGACATGAAATGGGGTGGTGGCAGTGGAGATAGAGGGATTGAAACATACTTTAGGGCCAGATGCAGTGGCTCACGCCTGTAATCCCAGCACTTTGGGAGGCCGAGGCAGGTGGATCACCTGAGGTTGCGAGTTTGAAACCAGCCTGACCCACATAGAGAAAACCCCATCTCTACTAAAAATACAAAATTAGCCGGGCATGGTGGCACATGCCTGTTAATCCCAGCTACTCAGGAGGCTGAGACAGGAGAATCGCTTGAACCCGGGAGGTGGAGGTTGCGGTGAGCCAAGATCATGCCATTTCACTCCAGCCTGGGCAACAAGAGTGAAATTCCATCTCAGAAAAAAAAAAAAAGAAACATACTTTAGAACGCCACAGCTTCTTTTTGGATAAGCAAGGGGGGCTATAGTGAGAGGAGAGGAGGAAACAAAATTTCTACCTTGAATAACTGGGTCAATGGCATGCTATTTATTGAGACAGAAAACTAGGGGTAGGTGGCGTTCTGGATATGCTGCAGAGGGATTTAAGCTGACATATCAAAAAGTTCTTGGATATGCAGTATAATGGAGCTCAGAAGAGAGATCTTGGGCAGTGGCAGTGATGGTGACAGGTTGAGAGCCCAAAGAAGAGAGGAGAGAGGAAAGATCATGGGGAGGCGGACAGCAGGGGAGGGAGATCGGGCGGGGTGGGTGCAGAGGGGACCGCGAGTGTGGGGGCTTCTAAGACTTGGGCCCAGAGCTGCTAAAGGGGCACTGGAAGGGAGGACTCTGGCTCTGTCACTATCTGATGAGGACAGCAGCAGAGTGACTACAGCAAGCATTTACGGAGGGTCTGTTGCACATCAAGCACTGTACTCTTGATCTTCCATACTCCTCTGTAATCCCCATCATCACACTGTAAACTGGTGTTACTATTATTGTCATTATTATTCTGCGTGTGTATTTTTTTTTTTTTTTTTTTTTTTGCGACAGGGTTTCACTCTTGTTGCCCAGGCTGGAGTTCAATGGTGTGATCTCGGCTCATTGCAACCTCCCGGGTTCAAGCAATTTTCCTGCCTCAGCCTCCCAAGTAGCTGGGATTACAGGCATCTGCCACCATGCCTGGCTAATTTTGTATTTTTAGTAGAGACAGGGTTTCACCATGTTGGCCAGGCTGGTCTCGAACTCCTGACCTCAGGTGATCCACCCACCTCGAACTCCTGACCTCAGGTGATCCACCCACCTCAGCCTCCCAAAGTGTTGGGATTACAGGCGTGAGCCACTACACCTGGCCATCATCATTACTATTAATGAACCTGACACTCAGAAGCATTAAGCAATTTACCTAAGGTTTCAGAGCTTTTCGGTGTTGGGCCTGGGATTTGAACCCAGCTTTGACTAACTCTAAGTTTATCGTCAGAGTTGACTAACTCAAACATATAGTCATAACAATAAACTTAAGGTTGTACAGAAGTAGAAAAAGACCTAAGATACCAGTAACACAGCTTCCAAACCATCTTCTCTGCTTTCACAGCCAGGTGCCCAGCTCTAGACTAGACTATGATGGACTTCTTACTGTCTTCCCTACTACAGAACATCCCCAGAAGCAACAGGTCTCCCTCATGCTGCCAACAACAACGCGCTTCTTCACTGTGACAAGCCTGACCCCATCTGTTCTTTGGTTTTCCTCTTCAAGAACTACAGAAGACAAAATTATTATTTGCAGATAATGAGAATACCTAATGTGGAAATAACAAAATAATCCACAGAAAACCCTTCTGAAGAAAAAAGGATAGTTTAAAATACATCAATAAATTCCAATTCCTTTCTCATAAGGCAGTTAAAATTAATCAGAAAATATAACAGGGTGTGATGGCTCACATCTGTAATCCCAGGCACTTCAGTGGATCGCTTGAGCCCAGGCATTTGAGACCAGCCTGGGCAACACGGTGAAACCTCATCTCTACAAAAAATACAAAAATCAGCCAGGCGTGGTGGTGCACGCCTCCAGTCCCAGCTACTGCGGAGGCAGGGGTGGGAGAATTGCTCGAGCCTGGCGGGTGGAGGAGGCAGTGAGCTGAGATCATGCCACTGCACTCCAGCATAGGAGACACAGTGAGTAAGATCCTGTCTCAAAAAAAGAAAAAAAAAAAAAAAAAAAAGACAGAAAAAAAGAAAATCAATGAAAAAAGTGTATTAATAACTAATGAACGGCCGGGCGCAGTGGCTCACTGGCTCACACCTGTAATCCCAGATCTTTGGGAGACCAAGGCGGGTGGATCACTTAAAGTCAGGAGACCAGCCTGACTAACATGGTCAAACCCGTTGCTATTAAAACTACAAAATTAGCCGGGTGTGGTGGCAGGCGCCTGTAATCCCAGCTACTTGGGAGGCTGAGACAGGAGAATCGCTTGAACCTGGGAGGCTGAGGTTGCAGTGAGCCAAGATCGCACCATTGCACTCCAGCTGGGGAAACGAGCGAAACTCCATCTCAAAAAAGAAACAAAATTTAAAAAACTAATGGACAGAGAACAAAGGAATGAACAAAAATGGACAGAACGACTTTTTGAAAATTCCACAAGTTTACTGAGGAACATAAAGGAAAATATGAACAAAGACAGATCCATACCATATTTCTGGATGGGAAGACTCAGAGCTGTGTGCCTGTCAGTTCTCTCCATGTTAATATAAACATTTAACTCAAATAGCAACAGGATCTTTCAGGAACCTGCCAAATTACTGTGAGGCAACTAGGACTATTCTCATTCTGCAGACAAGGAAACTAAGGCTTAGACAGGTTAAGAAAGCCGAATCTGTCCTAAGAAAATTGATGCGGAGGCACAGTAAGGCACAACTCAGTAACAATTACAAAGATGTTGGATGCAGAGTTGTGTGTCTATGTGTGTGGGCCACAGATAAGGAGGAGAGTGGATTGCGCAGGGCCCTAGGCATGGTCACAAGGAATCTGGGCAACAGAGAAGCTCTGAGAGGTTTCAGCCGGAAGAAGTGATGGAGGAGAGGGAGGGTTCACAGACGCAAATCTGCATTTTCCAAACCTCCTCCCGGCTTCAACGTGGAGAATGGACTAGAGGGGGCAGAACTGGAACAGGAAGGCGATGCAGGAAGCGACAGGAGTGATCCAGAAGATGACAGAAGCTGAAGTCAAGGTGAGGCTGTGGGAAGGAAAAGCAGTGTGTGGATTCCATAGACACTCAGGAGGTGGAATTGGTGAAAACCGGCATCGGACGAGATGTAGGGGCTGAGCAGAAGCAGGGATGATTCCTGGGTATTTGGCTTGAGAAACGGAGTGGTTGGTGGTCTTGCTCATTGAGATAGAAAACAGAAGAAAAGCAGGGCTGGAGAAGATCACGAGCCTAGTTCTAGACATGTTGGAATTGCTACGAGCAAGTTTTGACAGCACAATATTTGGTTTTCTTCCACTGGGATTATAGAGAACTTGTCTTTTGGGTAGTGAGCCACAGGGGAAATTTTCCTATTTTGGTTGGGGGCTGGGTGAAGACCCACCTCTACTGTGAGTATCCTAACTGTGAAGCAGACACAGTCCCTCGGAGTGACTATAAAAATATTAAAAGGCTGGGCACAGTGGCTCATGCCTGTTATCCCAGCACTTTGGGAGGCCGAGGCAGGTGGATTACCTGAGGTCAGGAGTTTGAGACCAGCCTGGCCAACATGGTGAAACCCCATCTCTATTAAAAATACAAAACTCAGCCAGGTGTGGTGGCACGTGCCGTAGTCCCAGCTACTCGGGAGGCTGAGGCAGGAGAATGGCTTGAACCTGGGAGGTAGAGGTTGCAGTGAGCTGAGATTGCACCACTGCACTCCAGCCTGGGCAACAGAGTGAGACTCTAAGAGCTCAGGGATGGGTCTAGCATCAAGAGCTGGTGGAGGCCTCTCCACCAGGGCCCTCCTGGGGCCTTCTCCCCACTCTCCTGTTGGAGGCCCCGTCAGATGCCACTTCTCCATTTCCCCCCTCTATCCGAGATTCCCAGATGGACATTTTATGTTTTTGCACATTTGATAAACTTTTGTTTGGTACTGATGACATGTTTTGTTTTGTTTTGTTTTGAGATGGAGTCTGACTCTGTCGCCCAGGCTGGAGTGCAATGGCGCGATCTTGGCTCACTGCAATTTTGGCCTCCCCGGTTCATGCCATTCTCCTGCCTCAGCCTCCTGAGTAGCTAGGACTACAGGCACCTGCCACCACGCCCGGCTAATTTTTTGCAGTTTTAGTAGAGACGGGGTTTCACCGTGTTAGCCAGGCTGGTCTCAAACTCCTGACCTCAAGTGATCCACCCGCCTCAGCCTCCCAAAGTGCTGGGATTACAGGCGTGAGCCACCGTGCCCGGCCTGATGACATTTTCTTACTATAATCCCTCCTCTTTGCCTTGGTAGAGTACATTCCTTCATTCATTATTCCTTCCAATATTACATTGTTTGAAAGTATGGTAAGAAAGGGTTCAACAGAAAGGCATGCAATTGGTGCAATTGGAAGCTATCCTTTTTATGAATGAAACGTTAGTGTCTCCAGGTGTCCGTTTTCTTCGCTTAAAACTGCTGGCATCATCTTATAACTCAGACTTAGCTATTCATCACAGTGGAAAGAAAAAGTCAGCCAATGGAACATGAGCCTTCTTCCCTATGAGACACTCCTCTGGCCAACCTATATGGCCACAAAGGGCAGAACTGAGATTCTCCTGCTCACCCAGTGGCCGCATGCATAACCAGCCTAAAGAAAATTTCTGAGAGAAAATATCCAGGCAACAGCTAAACTTGCAAATTTGAATACTTGAAATGAGATAGTCACTTCATGGAGATGAATCTTTTTTTTTTTCTTTCTTTACCAAAACTGAAGAACTGCACATGTATGTCCTCTAACAAGTAGACATCTAAAGACACCAGCATAGGTTGGGTAGAAAGTCAAGAAGCAAGAGAGTTTACATATTTGCTGTAGAACCCAGACAGGGATTCCAGGGGACAAGAGAGCCCAGGACACCTGACAGGTAGTCTTGATAGGAAAAACGGAGGACTCACAATTACAGAGGTTGAGTGACCCTGGTCCAAATAATATCTTTACTATGACAAAAAGCTGTGGACAATTAGAAATAACTTTTCTTAAACTAAAGGGTTTTTTCCTTTCTATAAATATTCAACCTTCTGTGTTTGAAATAGAATTCTCAGGCAAGGAGCAGTGGCTCGCATCTGTAATCCCAGCCCTTTAGGAGGCTGAGGTGGGTGGATCACCAGATTAGGAGTTTGAGACCAGCCTGGTCAACATGGTGAAACCCCGTCTCTACTAAAAATACAAAAATTAGCCAGGCGTGGTGGTGCGCGCCTGTAATCCCAGTTACTCAGGAGGCTGAGGCAGGAGAATCACTGAACCTGGGAGGCAGAGGTTGCAGTGAGCCAAGACCATGCCACTGCACTCCAGCCTGGGTGACAGAGCGAGACTCCGTCTCAAACAAACAAACGAACAAATAGAAGAAATAGAATTCTCAGTGTTTTCATGTCACTGGGGTTAAAGTATAAACTCAAGAAAAGTACCATGAGAACTTGGAATGTGGAGCTTTCGCAATGGATAGAATGACATTCTTTTCATTTAATAAGGTTGAGCTGTATGCATCTTTCAAAAGTAAAAGCAATGTTTTCAATAACTACATGTTTCCAACAACCTCGGTCTCTATGGATTAAATTCTAGTTCTTTTCATTTCTGGAATTATTAATCAAACACAAAATTATTATAGTCTACTCAGAAAAGTCTGATGGAAATCATAACCTGAATCATATTCGAGGATTTTCTTTTGAAGCACAAAGCCAGCAATTACAGTACTGGAAAAGGCTGTTTTACTGTGGTGTATTTTCTCGGGAGAGGAAATGATTTTTGAGAATACTGAAGCCTTTTTTATTCTAAAGTGGGCTAGCAACACCTGTACACAATCTTTCTAGACAACAATAAGACTTTTCTGAGGTTTCATGTCATGACCGTTTAATTTAATAGCTCTGAGAGTTTAAACAGGACACTAATACCTCAGTTAACTGGCACGGTCAGTGAACTGGGGATTCCAGTTAACTTAATTTTTCCATCAACTAATAGTAACCCATTTATGCAATGAAATTTCCTCAGCAGGATACAGGGGATCTGGACAGCTCTTTTCAGATACGTACAATTGTATGGTTTGTCTCTAAGTTTTACTTTTTTAAAAAATCAGCATCTTGCCTTGTGTAAATCTTCAAATTAATAAACCAATAATCAACTACAAGAAGGCTCACCAAAACAAATAAGCAAAAAAGGTTAGGTTTAACTCTGATCGTCTTAGCTAAAGAAAACAAACCTACAGAGAAAATAAAATATTTTCTTCTCAATTCATGCAGCATTCATTTAAGGCAATGGTCTGCACCCTGGAGATACAGAGATAAACAGTACATGTTTTTTTGGACCTCAGAAGCTCACAGTTTACATATGGATAAAGTAGGAAAGTTCAGAAGATACGAGCAATGACAGTTGTTTAAAAAATCTTTTTCTTTAAAAGCGTATAAAGCTACTCTTGTTTTTGAAAAGTCAAGGCAAATGAAACATACTTTTTGAAATAATCAGGGAAAAAAAATAAGTTTAAAGTTTCCTCTAGATCTTTTAATCAGCAGGATAATAAGGATTGACTTTATATCTAGACTTCAACTTAGCAGAATCAGAAAACTTCAAAAGTCCTAGAAATATCACAGGTAAATGGGTAAAATTAACCTCAAAAAGTTTCTGACTTGACTTTCTTGGGGCCAAAACACGCAAGGTCCTTCTCAGTCTTTCCCCTAGTCTTATGTTTTAATTAACAGAGGCAAAGTTTTTCAAAGTCATGGGTGGGGCCTGCTTTATTTCCTCAAATGGTTTCCAGCAGGAATCTTGGCCTTAGGATCATAAGTTTTCTGGAATACTAAGTTCCATGCTCCCAGCTTCCCAGGCCCCACCCCCCTGGAGATTCTGAATCAGCGGCTCCAGGAGAGGGCCCAGGAATTTGTATTTTTAGTAAGAGCATCATGTGATTCTTATCATCAGGGAAATCTGGACACTATGGTTAATAACAATTTGCCCACGAATCATGGGTTGTGGGTAGGGCTTAGAGAGAAAAACAGATTCCCAGGCCCCAAGGCTCAGGGAGTCAGCTTCAGGAAGCCCGGGCTCCGACTCAGGAATCTGCATTTCTAACAAACACCTCAGGCAACATCTGGTGGACCGAAACACAGTCTTTGGTGTTGAGCCACCAAACTCTATTCTGCAGGTGTTGGATATAAAACAACCAGAATCAGCAGAAACCAGTGTAGAGGTCCAAAGTAGTGATTTAAAAAAAAAAAAAAAAAAAAAAAAAAAGGAGAAACATCTGGGACATCTCCGTCTACCTGAGGCCCTGGACTGCTGAGTGTCTTCAATACCGCATTTCCTGGTCTGACCTAGATGGGCCTTTTCTCTAAGGCCGGCCTCCAGAAGCCAGGGTGAAGCCCAGAACATTACAGACAATGAGATGCCCATCTGTTCCTGCATGGGGCAGATCGAGGGTGCCTATTGATCTAAGCCTGGTAGTCCCAAACAGTGATCACCTAGGTTAAATAAATACAAAAAGGCAAAACATCTTTTGGAATGGTTATGTGCTGGTTATATCATGCCTGAAAATTGCAAATGAAACTAGTACATGTACCAACGCCTGGTCATAAATGAACACATTGTTTACTACAAATTCTGCTGAAATAAACCTGTCTTCACATACAGTTGCTAAGGCACTTGTGCTCAGAAAAACAAATACTTTAAAGACAAACAATACCTTCACATTTTCCCTTCAAAAGTGACTAATTTACTCAATACTTCTGAAAAATGGTAACGAACTTCTTCTGGAATCCCCATATTACCGCATCGCACACTTGCCAATAACTATACGGAGCGCTTTGGAAACGCCGAGGGAAATAGCAGACTTGGTAAGGCTTAAAAAAAAAAAAAAAATAAGGCAAGATCATAGATGGGATGAAAAACTCGACTTGAATGCTTCCCCATGAAGTCAGTCTACGTTTGATCCAAATGGTTGAACTCCGAAAGCACCTCAGCAGTTCAGCTGTCTTGATTTCAAACCCCTGCCCACATGGCTCAAATTTGCAACTTAAATATTCAGTATGAAAACGAAAGTTATTTAACTGTTAGCACAGGCCCTCTTCTCCAAAAGAGAGTAGGAAGGGCACATGTTTTGGCCCACACACATACGCCGATCTTTGACTTCTAAATATCAGGGCGCAACACACACAATTATTTTGCTTTGGGAGACGACGCTGTCTGTTATGTTGGGGTGGGTAGTTACAAAAACATATTGTCTCGAACACTGCCAGAGCTGACGATTTTATGCATGTGTAGTACAAACGGTTCTTTTTCATTTTGGAAAGAAAAAGCACTTAAAAAAGGTTTGGTGGGGAGGCTCTGCGGCGATATTTCACCTCAATACATCTTTCAAGTTTGATAGCTTACAAGCTCACGGCTTTGGTTCTCGTCTTCAACCTTCAGACAACTCTAAGCTGGCCCACAGCAGCTGCAGAGGCTGAGTCTTTAAATGAAATAAAGAAATAATTGCTTCAGGGAACAAAGGGAAGCAAAAAAAAAAAAAAAAAAAAAGCCCTGTTATCTGAACTACGTGGCCCCTTGGGACCACGTGTGGTGTGTATTCCTGATGAATATTGTTCAGTGTGGTAAAGGAATCCCTGTGAAACCCCAGAGATTCAGAAAAAGGGTGATGTGGTAGAAACAGTAGGCTTCAGAGGTGTACCTGGGTTCGAGCTGAGGCTCTGCCACTGACCAGCTACGTGACCTCCAGCACTGGCCCTCACCTCTCAGGGTCTTCGCCTCGTCTGTGATATGGGAATGACATTACCTAGCTCACGGGGCTGTAATGAGGTCTGGAAGGATGATGTATGTCATATGTTGATTTCACGTGGGCAAACTGAATGCCCTTGGTTATCTCTCCCCGCTCCCCAAACTCTACTAGTAGGGAATGGTATAAATATATAAACCAAAAGAACAGGAGAGAAAATGACAACCCATCAGATACAGCAACAAAATGTTAGGAGATGGAATGCAGATGGACGAGTCATCAGTGCCTTACAGTGGATGATGATGAAACCTAAACGGCAGATTTGGAGTGGGGCTGGCTCCATCAGGTTCTTCTGCAGGTGAGGCTAAAAACAGGGGGACTAGTTAAAGACTATGAGGGCCAATGCACCCCAGGTCCCCGCCACCGCCGCACACAATCAGGCAAACTACCTCTCCCCTATCTTCTCAGGAGAGAGGTTCACAGGTGGAACTGGACTGGGGAGCGTGAAACATGGGCGCAACAGGCACAGAAGAAGAAAGGGATAGGACGAGAGGTTGGAAATAGGGAGATGAAATCCCGGTTTTCATAGGGCATGAGAAGCTGGCTGTCCCCTCCTCCTGTTGGGCTCCCAGACACTTAACAGCCAAGTTTCCACTCATTAGGGGAGACTACAGGGCTCCTCTCAGCAGTGGTGGACTAAACAAAGAGAAAAGAAATGCAGATAGTCCTATTTGGGATCCCCAATCAAATGACTAGGTCCTCCCCTGCCTGATAATGCTTCTGTGAAATCTACAATTCAACAGATCCCACCCATGCCTATAGAATTTTCATATGCCTTTTCACATTCTTTTTTTTTTGTTTTGAGATCTCACTCAGGTCGCCAGGCTGGAGTGAAGTGGCACGTCTTAGCTCACTGCAACCTCTGCCTCCTGGGTTCAAGCGACTGTTCTGCCTCAGCCTCCCAAGTAGCTGGGACTACAGGTACATGCCACCACGCCCAGCTAATTTGGTATTTTTGGTAGAGACAGGGTTTCACCATGTTGGCCAGGATGGTTTCGATCTCTTGACCTTGTGATCCACCTGCCTCAGCCTTCCAAAGTGCTGGGATTACAGGTCTGAGACACTGTGCCTGGCCTACATTCTTTAACATTAATGGGTAGCCAAGCATCACTAGACATCTGACAAGAGAGGGGGGGGAAAAAGCAAAAACAAACAAACAAAAAAACCCTGCCTTCCCCCTGAAAAAAAAAAAAAAAAAAAAAAAAACAGAAAAAGGAATCCAATCACAAGATACAATGCAAAGAACAGAAGAAAATGTAAAAGAAATAATTATGATTCTCAGAGATAAAATATGTAATATCTATGAAATTAGAACAGAATGAATTTAAAAATCAGAAAGCCTTGGAGTGAAAAAAGACAGCAGCTATAAAGAAATTCAATGGAAGAATTTTAAGACTCACTTGAAGAAATGAACAAAACAACCAAAAAATGAAAGAAGAGAAAATAAGGAAATTCAAGGATTAAACTAGGAAACCCAATATCTAATTAAGGGGTGCAGCAGAAGGAAAGAAAAAACACAGGAGGTAATCGTGAAAGCTATAAGAAAATATTTTGAGAACTGAAGGACATGAATTTTCAAACTGAAGGGTTCACAAAGTACCCAACACAATAACGGGGGTAAGCGGGGAAGTTACGCTAAGGCCTTCCGTGTGAAATTTAGGATACTGGGACTAAAGAGATGCTCCTAAGAGCAAAATAGGATGCACAACAAGGTTCTGGAATCAGACAGGCACTGGACTTCTCTATGGCAATACCAGAAGCTAGCAGTCAAGGCAAGATGCCTCCAAAATTTGGAGTGCAAATTGTTTCCGGACTAAAATTTTATATGCAGTCAATCAATCAACAACGAGGGAGATAATAAAGATAGTTTTGGACAAGTACTATCTCAAGAAAATTTATTTCCCAAGTACTGTTTCTTAGAAAGCTAGGGCAGGCTTGAGGGGGTAACTCAAGCAAGAAAATGAGTTCCAGGAATGAGGGGCTCCAAAAGAAGAAAGAGTTGATGGAAAGTCTCAAGAAGTTATTAAGAAGGCCTGGCAGAGGAGTGCTGTCCTAGACAGCTACCAGTTTGGACTGGTTTAGAAGGACAAGGACTCCAGGAGAGCTGACCCCAAGGAAAATATAAAAAAGATAGATTATTTGATGTGCATCTGACGATACCCACAATTTTTTTTTTTTTTTAGTTTGGTAGTAATTTAGGGCAAGAATTATAATAAACAAAGGGGAAAATCCATCCTGGCTAACACGGTGAAACCCCGTCTCTACTAAAAAAAATACAAAAAATCAGCTGGGTGTGGTGGCGGGCGCCTGTAGTCCCAGCTAATCGGGAGGCTGAGGCAGGAGAATGGCGTGAACCCGGGAGGCAGAGCTTGCAGTGAGCCGGGATCGCGCCACTGCAGTCCAGCCTGGGCGACAGAACAAGACTCCATCTCAAAAAAACAAAAACAAAAACAAAACACACAAAGGGAAAAAATGACAGTAAGTTCCAAAAAACACAAAATATTGCTTGAGAAAGGAGATCTAATTACAATAAACTACATAGCTCTGTTAATGATATTGATATGGTCAAAATGAAAACAATGAGTGATAACTAACAATTGTAGTTTAACTCTATTGGTAGCACAGAGAAAGAAGTGTGAGTGCCTGAGCATGTGTGTGGGTGGGCAATGAAAGAACTAATCATTTCCCACAGGAGGAAGTTAAGAGACAGCTTCTAGAATTGCAAGCAAATCGAGTCACGCCAGTACAAGTACATTATTTAGAAATAAGAAAGCAAAACCCAGAAGAAGAGTGTGAAAGAGTTGAAAGTACCTTCCTTTGGAGAGTGGGGCGTAGGGGAAGGAAGGTGAAACAGGTGACTCTTGCTTTCTGTTTTCTCTTTTGAAATACACCCTGCACTATTTGTCTTTTTAAATTATGCCATTATTTTGACTCATCACCAGGTGAAAGTCTATGTCAAATGCATGCCACTGTGCCTTAGCATGTGGATTGAGGGCAGGTGTAGGGCAGGATGGGGGTGACTGTTACCTGCATCTGAACGCTATGGAACACACAGGTATTGGGTGCTAGAGACAGAAGAGAACATGCATTCATTACACTCTCCTCTTGGCTGCTCAGCAAGCATGTGTGTGCGTATACGCACACAGGTATATACAATTTCAAGCAAACATACATTTATCCAAATATAATTATCCCAAGTACAACCAAAACTGCATTCACTTCCTTCCTAAAGGGAGAAAAATCTCAAATCACATCTTGCTACTGTATAGAGAGGGAAAGAGGGGCCTCTGTGGTACCAGTCCCAGATCTCTGGTTAATGGGCATCTTCTCAATCCAGTTCATACATAGTTCTCCATATTATGACCAAGTAATTTAGTTATTTCCAATATATCCGATATATACCTGTAGACGAATGCCCTGATGATGCTACCAAAAGCTCCTATTTGGAAAAGGGGAAAGGCACATGTTGCCACCCAGTCCAGAGCATACATCCTTCTTATTAGGGTACGGTAACCCTGTTCCCTGGGAGGCTCATTTTTGTGTCCTCTGCTGACAAAGACAACCCTTTGGGGGTTTCCTCACTACCTAAGGTCAGCTTCAAAAAGGGAACGTTGCACAGCCATGGTGAACGTGGAACAAATTCTAGGAAGAAATGAGGATCCAGAAGTAGAATCAACCCAAACAAATATTACTGTCAACCAAATAGAGTTTGTGTGTGTTCTATAAAATCACTGTAGAATTATATGCTTCAATTACTGAGCTTGAATACTCAGTTATCAGGAAAAAGCTTGCCTTTCTTAAAAAGTATGTTTTGGCTGGGCGCAGTGGCTCACACCTCCCAGCAGTTTGGGAGGCCGAAGCAGAAAAATCACCCAAGCCGAGGAGTTCACGACTAAGCTTGGCAACATGGTGAAACCTCATGTCTACTAAAAACACAGAACATTAGCTAGATGTGGTGGTGGGTACCTGTAGTCCCAGCTACTCAGGAGGGAGGGAGGATCACCTAAGCCTGGGAATTTGAAGCTGCAGTGAGCCATGATCACGCCACTGCACTCCAGCATGGGCGATGGGAGTGACTCGGTCTCAAAAAAAAAAAAAAAAAAAAAAAAAGTCTGTTTCTTTCCTTTCCTATTAAATACTTCCACTGTGGTACACATCATATTTCCCTTTCTGTGTTGGTTTTCCAAGATTCTATCCTCAGTGCTAAATTTAATGCTCAAATATGGTATTAGTTTAGGAATTGGACATATTTTATTTACGTTCTCTTCTACATGTAAACATTTTCTATTCTTTAACAGCTTTGAGATTTTATATATACATACATCTTTTATTGTAAACCACTCATGTCCTCTTTGGAATACATAGGTCACAAATTATAAATAAAATCTATCTTGGGATAGGATTTGAGCTATCTTTGCTAAACTGCCCTACAAGATTGCTAGAGACTGAGGTTGGGTAAGAAACTGGGCTGTGGACAGTCCACAAGCTCCGCTAGCCAGTCTTCACTGCTTGCTGTTTTATCTCAAGTCTGGTTCAGCAGGCTAAACTCTGTGAATGTATTCATTTATTTATGCTTTTGTGTATATTTTGGTGGTGTTTCCAAGGAAAAGTTCTCTTTCAAATCCTCCCGCCTTGCCTTAGTTGAACTAAGGAGAAGTGGGATTTTGTCCTGTGTTGATGTGTTCCTGAGTGTTGGATGGGGTGCTGCCAGCTAACCAGACCAGGACTAGAGCTAAGGAAGAAGCTGCTGGAGCTGAGGCAGAGGCACTGGGAATCCATGAGGTACAGGACTGGCCCAGAGGTGGATGGACGCAGTCCCTGCCCACAGGGCAATTCCTTTACACAAAGAAGAACCTCAGCCAAATAAATGGGCACTAAACGTATGAACAATATAAGGGTAAAGCGAAGGCATCCTGGAAGTCAGCGTCACGGTCTCCACCGTGGGGCCTGTCTGTGGGGCTTCTGCATTCGCTGGCGTGGGAGACCTGCAGCTTAGGTGTGTCACCACCATGTGGTGGAAGGAAGAGTGACAGGCACACAGAACCCAGTGGGTTCCTGGTTCAGAGATTTACGGTGCTTTTCCAAGCCACAGCTTGAACAAAAATAGAATCTGTTTATTAAACTTGTCTCTTTCATAACACAACACTGACTTCAGAAAGATAACTTTACAGCACACAAAATAAAGATGAGGCACTCATATTTCTCCAGCTACCTGCTAATGGCTAATCTCGAGCCTGCTTTATTCTGAGGCCTACAGGAAGGAGTTTCCTCCTCTCACCTCCAACTAAAAAGAATCCCTTCTTTACTTTGGCATTGAACCCCTTCAGCAGCACAGCTCACAGTCCTGGCCCTGGCTTACTAGGGCTTGCAGAATCATCTTGCTTCACCAAGCTGGTTTGGAAGCAGCAGGATTTCCTCTTGAGCCACAAGTCTTCTCCTTGCTGAATGCTCTCTGGCTGTTTTTAAGAATGTGCTCCCCAGTTCCTGTGCCCCAAGTCCTCCGATGCCACTAGCTATTCAGCTGTCATGCCCCGCATCTTCTCTCCAAATACAAAGCCTTACACCCAACCAGCAAGCAACTCTATGAAGATTATTTTCAAGACAGATTAAAGTAACCTGACAGAAAATGGAACAAAACATGAATATCTGGTAGCTTTCATCATGGATACTGGTTGGTTAAGCAAATTTAAATTCATTTCACCAATATTATTGAATTGGGTACGATCACCAAATAACCACTGGGACACAGCAGCCAGAGAACTCCACGTCTCCTAGGTAGATAAAGAAAAATAATAATGAATACTGAGAGCATCTACAAAGTGCCAAGCATTGTTCTGAAGAATACTCACGTTATAATTCATTTAACCCTCACAAATCTCCCAATGTTGGGTAGATCCCATGAATACTCCTAGTTTCTAGGTAAGAAAACAGAGCAAAGGGATGCTCAAGGTCTCACAGCTGGTAAGCAATGGAGCTGGATTCCAATCCAGAAAGTCAGACTGTAGACCCCTCAAAACAGCGTCTGCAGCCACTGCCTTACACGGCTTCCCAGGGAAGTCATTCCCTACCTGTAATCAGCTTATGAAGACTTCACAGAAGATGTGGAATTTTAGAGACCTTTTTTTTTTTTTTTTAATGAGAACATTATAACTTGGGCATGAGGTAGCTTTGAAGAATTCTCAAAGACCTTAGTAAGGTCCTTGGATACGTGATGACAGTGAGATAGGAGGTGTAAGAAGGTCCAGTGGTCCACCCAGAAAATGTTACCATAAAAATAGAATACTGTCATTAGTTTTGAAGTGAATACGACACTTTGTACTTTGCAAAGAACCGTGACATACATGTTATCCATTTTGAGCTTTGCAGTAACCCCAGATGTCATGTTTAACTTTTTATTTGGTCACCATTTACAGTACTTTTTTTTTTTTTTTTTTTTTTGAGATGGGAGTCTCGCTCTGTCGCCCAGGCTGGAGTGCAGTGGCACGATCTTGTCTCACTGCAAGCTCCGCCTCCCGGGTTCACACCATTCTCCTGTCTCAGACTCCCAAGTACCTGGGACTACAGGTGCCCGCCACCACGCTTGGCTAATTTTTTTTTTTTTGTATTTTTATTAGAGACAGGGTTTCACCGTGTTAGCCAGGATGGTCTCGATCTCCTGACCCATGATCTGCCCGTCTTGGCCTCCCAAAGTGCTGGGATTACAGGCGTGAGCCACCGCGCCTGGCCCAAGTCTTATTTTCTCCATCTTACAGATGAAGCAAATGATGAAGATTCCATGGCTAGCCCAGAGGTGGCCTAGGGTTTGGGTCTTCTGATGTCTATTGCAGTGCTGTTGGTCAGATCTTGCTAATTTGGCCCCAGGGTCAGCAAAGAACTCTTAGTGAGAGAGGTAGCATAACACAAGAAAGGAAGGAAAGGAAAGATACGAAGTCTGGCTGGAAGGCCTAATGGTGATAAAGTGAAAGAGGAAGAGAACTCGTATTTTCTGAGCCCTTACTATGTGCAAAACCCTATGGTGGGCCTCAATGGCTCAGGAAAGCTGGAAATACAAGAGAATCACTGAAAGAGAAGATTCCTGCACGGAAGGCAACTGTTGCTTCTCCATCAGGGTCAGCTCTGAGTGATAGTGGAACATCTGAAGCCAGACGTTTCATAAACAAGAGCTTTGGCAGTCTTACACTCTTTAGAGCAGACAACAAGGAGCAGACAGGAATCAGGAATCGCTACTTCAAGACTTCCGGGGACGGGAAGAATGCATGGGAAAGGATTCTTAAGAAGGTGTGCGCAGAGGAGGGTGCATTGATGAAACATAAGGAGGAACTGGGGGCCAGGGAAACTCTAGTGTTGGTAAGCATTATGGACTGAATTGTATCACCCCAACATTCATATGTTGAAGTCCGAATCCTCAATGTAATGTATGTATTTGGAGATAAGACCTTTGAAAATGTAATGAAAGTGAAAATGAGGTCCTAAGAGTGGGGTACTAGTCCAACAGGACTGATGTCATTATAAGAAGAGGATGAGACACCAGAGGGCTCTTTCTTTCTCTGAACTTGCATACTCTGAGCATGCACAGAGGAAAGGCCACGTGAGCACAGAGCAAGAAGGCAGCCGTCTGCAACCCAAGGACAGAAGCCTCACCAGAAACCGACCCTGCTGGCTGGCACCCTGATCTTGGATTTCTAATCTCCAGAATCCTGAGAGAATAAACTTCTGTTGGCTAAGCAACCCCGCCTGGTATTTTGTTATGGCAGCTTGAGCAGACTAATGGAGTGAGCCTTGTGGGCCCTGCCACCTCCCTGGCTCTTGGCCAACACTAATTTATGTTTGAAAACTCAGAGTCATGTCTTCTATGAGGTCTTTCTCATTCACCCTAGCCATTTCTTCCTTGATGCCTCCTCTCTGTGTGAAGGGATCTTATCTTAGAACCCATAACACTTTATTGACTTAGTTTTTTTTAAATAAGTCTAACTGTTCCTATTAGACCCTGAGCCCCTTGAAAGAAGAGACCACCTTAGTTAACTTTATAGTCCTGGTCCCTAGCATGCAGCAGACATTCAATAATTGTTTATGGACAAATTAAAGAAATGAACAAATCTAGGATATTATCTTAAAAATGTAGGCCGGGGCCAGGCACGGTGGCTCATGCCACTAATCCCAGCACTTTGGGAGGCTGAGGCAGGCAAATCACGAGGTCAGGAGATCAAGACCAGCCTGGCCAACATGGTGAAATCCCGTCTCTACTAAAAATACAAAAAATTAGCTGGACATGGTGGCAGGTGCCTGTAATCCCAATTACTCGGGAGGCTGAGGCAGGAAAATCACTTGAAACCAGGAGGCAGAGGTTGCAGTGAGCCAAGATCATGCCACTGCACTCCAGCCTGATGACAGAGTGAGACTCCGTCTCAAAAAAAAAAAAAAAAAAAAAAAAAGTAGGCTGGGTGCAGTGGCTCATGCCTGTAATCCCAGCACTTTGGGAGGCCAAGGCAGGTGGATCAGCTGAGGTCAGGAGTTCGAGACCAGCCTGGCCAACATGGTGAAACCCCATCTCTACTAAAAATACAAAAAATTAGCCAGGCGTGGTGATGTGTGCCTGTAATCCCAGCTACTCGGGAGGCTGAGGCAGGAGAATGGCTTGAACCTGGGAGGTGGAGGTTGCAGTGAGCCAAGATCACACCACTGCACTTCAGCCTAGGCAACGAGTGTGAAACTCCATCTCAAAAAAAAAAAAAAAATGTATATTAGTGTAAATATAAATGTTATGACATGATTAATTAATGAATTCATTCATTCAACAATAAACTCATAAATGGCTGGAAGGAAAAAAGAAGTAAATTGTTGAAAAACTAAAAACAACTAAGGGCATTTCTAGATAGCGAAGACATGACAAAATGAAGGATTAGCTGGATTAGCTGTGTAAGTGAATATAAAGCAGTTATTTATAGTAACCACTTGCCATGCAGCATGATTTTAATTATACTTAAATGTAAAGGACAGCCGTACAGAGTAGGCGCTGAGTGAGCTCCAAAGTGAGACAAAGGTGGTGGCTGAATCCTGCCTCTGCTAATACTAGTTGGGTGATTTTAGACAAGTTACTAAACTTCTCTGGGCCTCATCTCATTATTTTTTTTCAACATAAATCTTACTCAAGCATAATACATATACAGAAAATTACATAAGTTGTCAAGAGACAAGCTCAATGAATTTACTAGTTGCCTTATCTTGTAAATGGGAAGAATAACAGCATTTGTTCACACAGGGCAGGTATGAGGGCTTCATGACATGATGCTTTTGAAGCATTTGGCACGGTGTCCAATGCACAGTGAACCTCCAAAAACATCAGCTCTCATTTATGTTTACCTCATTAAACTGCAACCCTAACTTGATGTAGAGATGTTCAAACCTTGTATCATTTTGCATACAATCTGATAGTATATGCCCAGGGTTTGCAAAAAAAAAAAAAAGCAAATCCTGCTCCTAACGCAGTTTAGTGAGTATAGAAACTCATCTTTGGAACTGAGTATGAGAATCTCATCACTGTCACCCTTCCTGCCACTCCCACTTAATGGAATGATTCATCTACTTAAAATGCCAAGGAAGCTTAGAGTCATAGCAGGGCTAGAGGTGGCAACAGAATGGATGTGGTAACGCTTCCTTGGTTGGTACATGAAAAAGAAAAAGACATCTTTTGTTTCAGCATTTGTGACTTCTCATACAAGCTGAATAGAGGTCATCATTCCAGGGCTAGGCGACAGCAAGTACTCAATAAATGTTTGTTAGCCGGATACAGTAGCTCACACCTATGGTTCCCACTACCTGGGAGGCTGAGGCAGGAGGACTGCTTGAGCCCAAGAGTTCAAGACCAGCCTGGGCAACACGGCAAGACCCTATCTCTAAAGAAATAAAGATAAGAGTAAAATTAGCCAGGCATGGTGGCACACACCTGTAGTCCCAGCTACCTGGGAGGTTGAGGCAGGAGAATCACTTGAGCCCAGGAGGTCAAGACCACCCTGGGTGATATAGCGAGCGCCTGTCTCTTAATAAATGAATGTTTGTTAGCTAGGGATGCAACAGAAGCATCTTCTGAAAGAAGGGCAACTTGGGACCCCACTGTATCTTAAGCAGTGTTCCTATAAACAAAGTTACTCCATGTACCTAGCAAGGGTGGACCAAGTGGTTACCTAAATAGAGATGAACTGATGCGTAAAAAGAAGTCCTTTCTTTTCCCAAGTGTCTTCCCCAAACAGCTTCAGGATACCCAAAATTCCACTGCTGGTAGATTCCTGTTTGTCACAGTCAGCCTCCTCCTCTGTTCCCATTTAAAATGGAAATGTCACTGGCTGGGAAAGCACACTCTGTCTTTGACGTGGGAACATGGATGAACTGATGGCAGTCCTTTCCTCTTGAGCAGAAGATGGACAGTAAAAGTGTCAGTGACTGAAGGAAGCATGGATGTGAGCGCATGTGGAGCGTGAGTTGGCGGAGGTGGAACTTTCTGACCTCTGTACTTTGGCCAGCCCAGCCCTGGCACCCACAGGCACAGGAGAGTTCCTGGCAATGGAAAGGCTGATGAGGAAATCAGCTCAGGTTTTCCTAACTGCTCTTCCAACATCTTCCTTCCACTGCCGCGTGCACTCCTGCTTTGTCTTTCCCTCTTCCAAGTAACTCTCTATGAGCAAATGTACTTCTGTTATTCCACTTTAAAAACCAAAAAACCGAGCCAGACATGGTGGCTCACGCCTGTAATCCCAGCACTTTGGGAGGCCAAGGTGGGTAGATCACCTGAGGTCAGGAGATTGAGACCATCCTGGCCAACATGGTGAAACCCTGTCTCTATTAAAAATACAAAAATTAGCCAGGTGTGGTGGCAGACATCTGTAATCCCAGCTACTCAGGAGACTGAGGCAGGAGAATTGCTTGAAACCAGAAGGTGGAGGTTGCAGTGAGCCAAGATCACACCACTGCACTCCAGCCTAGGCAACAAGAGCGAAACTCCGTCTCAAAAAAAAAAAAAAAAAAAAAAAAAAACAACAAACCTGAGTAGCATCTGTCCTTGCAAGCATTCCTTTGCAACTCCTCAGAAGATCCAGGCTCTTCTAAGCAGCAGCAGCAGATGTGGCTTAAAACAAGATGCTTGAGGGGAATTTACAGTCTGTGACCAATTAGCCAGATGCGCTCACCTTCCCACCTGGTTTTTCTCTTGTTGGTGTTTTGCGAGCCCTCTCTCACTTTCGTTGACTCTCTTACTGTGTCTACATGTCATTTCCCAAGCAAATCAAGGAACTGAATTTCAGCTACAAAACCCCAATGATTTGGAAGGAAAAGAGGGGACTGCCTGCGTCTGTCTTCATTCTTACACTTTTTTTTTTTTTTTGAGACGGAGTCTCGCTCTGGCGCCCAGGCTGCAGGGCAGTGGCGCAATCTCGGCTCACTGCAAGCTCTGCCTCCCGGGTTCACGCCATTCTCCTGCCTCAGCCTCCCGAGTAGCTGGGACTACAGGAGCCTGCCACCATGCCCTGCTAATTTTTTGTATTTTTAGTAGAGACAGGGTTTCACCGTGTTAGCCAGGGTGGTCTCAATCTCCTGACCTTGTGATCCGACCGCCTCGGCCTCCCAAAGTGCAGGGATTATAGGTGTGAGCCACTGTGCTCGGCCCATTCTTACATTATTTAATACTGGTCATACCACTTCCTGCTTCCAGTCAGTGAAGCAGAGTTACCACTGTGTCTAGAAGCTAACACTTTAGGCTATTTGTTACTCTAAATGTAATGTAAACTCCTTTCCTTTCAGTTTGGGTTTGCCTCAATCAACTAAGTTTGCCAACACTTGGAGATGTAGAGAGCTTTAAGTGGTTATCTAGTCAAGATCTTGGAACCTAGGCAGGGCAAGAACATCAATCACCCAAGATAAACATTTGTTTCACCAATGTTTATAAATTTCCAGGGTGGAAAATTCCCCAATTAGGCAGGGTGCGGTGGCTCATGCCTATAATCCCAGCACTTTGGGAGACCAAGGTGGGTGGATCACCTGAGGTTGGCGGTTCGAGACCAGCCTGACCAACATGGTGAAACCCCATCTCTACTAAAAATACAAAATTAGCCGGGCATGGTGGCGCATGCCTGTAATCCCAGCTACTTGGGAGGCTGAGGCAGGAGAATCACTTGAACCTGGGAGGCGGAGGTTGCGGTGAGCTGTGATAGTGCCATTGCACTCCAGCCTGGGCAACAAGAGCGAAACTCCACCTCAAAAAAAAAAAAAAAAAAAAAAAAAGAAAGAAAAAGAAAAAGAAAATTCCCCAATTATTTAAAAAACCTGTGAGTCATGACCTCCCCAAATCACAATTATGGTAAACTCCCCTCCCCCTTTTATTTTGCTTCAGCTAGTCTGAGTTGGGTTTTGAACCGTAGAAACGTTTTGTAGTTTTCTTCGTAGATCTATTTCTTGTTGAGTTTTTATAGCTATCGTGAATGCAATCTGTTCTCTATCTGTGACGTTTTCTACCTGGTTATGAGTGTTATATGAGAATGCAATTTTTGTATATTTATTTTATATCTGGCAAAGGACTTGGCGTTCTTAGATTTTCAGTTGATTCTCTTGAAATTTCCAAGTAGACAACTGGAAATATTTGCAAGTAAGATGTTAATTTTGACTTTTACTCTTTTATTTATTTATTTTGCATATTGTAGAAGTTGTGCCTTCCAAATTAATGATATGTATTAGTTATGAGATGGGACATTCTTATTTTGTTTTTTTTTTTTTTTGAGATGGAGTCTTGCTCTGTCACCCAGGCTGGAGTGCAGTGGTGGAATCTCGGTTCACTGCAAACTCCGCCTCCCGGGTTCACGCCATTCCCCTGCCTCAGCCTCCCAAGTAGCTGGGACTACAGGAGCCCGCCACCACGCCTGGCTAATTTTTTTGTATTTTTAGTACAGACTGAGTTTCACCGTGTTAGCCAGGATGGTCTCGATCTCCTGACCTCGTGATCCGCCTGCCTCAGCCTCCCAAAGTGCTAGGATTACAGGTGTGAGCCACCACTCCTGGCCCCTTATTTTGTTTTTGATCTGATCCTCTAGTCTTTCACCATTAGGCAAAATGGTTAGTAATGTTCAGTTTGTGATAGTTATTATTTAGCATGATAATACAGTGTCCTTTAATTCCTAGTTTCTGAAGAGTAGTTTTTAAAAAACAACAACTAAGAACAGATATTGAATTCTATTAAATGCCTTTTTAGTATCTACTAAGGTGATTATAAGGCTTTACTCCATTTATTAATGAGATGAATCATGTTAATACGTTTCCTAATATTAACCTCTCTTTGTACACTTGAGATTAATTTGGCTTGGGCACAGTACTTTACTTTTTTTTTTTATTTTAATTTTATTTATTTATTTATTTTTATTTATTTTTGAGATGGAGTCTCACTCTGTCACCCAGGCTGGAGTGCAGTGGCGTGATCTCGGCTCACTGCAAGCTCCGCCTCCCGGGTTTACACCATTCTCCTGCCTCAGCCTCCCGAGTAGCTGGGACTACAGGCGCCTGCCACTATGCCCGGCTAATTTTTTGTATTTTTAGTACAGACGGGGTTTCACTGTGTTAGCCAGGATGGTCTCGATCTCCTGACCTCGTGATCCATCTGTCTCAGCCTCCCAAAGTGTTGGGATTACAGGTGTCAGCCACGCTGCCCAGCCAGTGCTTTACTTTTTAAATAGAAAACTAGATTTATTTTGCTATTGTTTTATGTAGGGCATTTTAGAGTAACTATATTCATAAGTGAGACTGGCATCCAGATTTGTAAGTAAATGTTATCTTTGTTGGGTTTTGTTATTAGAGTTATTCTAAATTCATAAAGTGAAATAGGATGCCTTCCTTCTTTTCCGTATTCTGAAATAGTTTATATAACATAGAAATTATTTTTCCTGGAAAGTTTGAAATAATTTGCCCATAAAACTGCCTAGTAGCAGAGTATTTTGGGGAGGATAATTCTTTGTACACTCCTCCTGTTTCTTTCTCAGTTACTGTTCCATTTATGTTCTCTAATTACTCTTTAAACTATTTTGGGAACTTGAAGTTTTCTAGAAGATCATTGAACTGTTAATTAGTATAAATTTATAAATAGTGTTCTCTAATTTTTAACTCAGCATCTGTGTTTATATCCCCCTTCTCATCCTTAATATGGTGCTTTTGTTTTTTTCTTTTTTGCCATAATACTTGGCATGCATTTGCCTATTTAATCTGCCTTTTCAAATAGATAGCTTTTATATTTATTAATAAACCTACTGTTTTATATGCTTTCAAATGCACTGACCTCTTATTTTGTCCTGCATTCCTTAAGTTGGCTTAATCTAAAGTCCTAAATGGTATCCTTAAGTTACCTATTCTTTTTTTTTTCGCATTTGTATTTGTATATTCCCCGGATGGTTTGAATTCATAACTGTGCTTAAATGGCCACACTGCTCTAAAAGCTCTAAGAGTGAACAGAAGTGGCGTGGCCCACTTCCAGGCATGGACACATGAGCAGCACACACTTCATGCTCTTTTCCACTTCTGAAGTGTAGCTCATGACCTAGCTTTGACCAGGCAGATGAGGATCCACAGAGCACTGGTGGAGACAAGACAGAGAGAAAGTGGGCTGAGAATGACTCCATGAAAAGGCAAAACCACAGGGACACAAGTCAGATCAGTGATTTCCAGGGGCTGGGGGCCTGGGGGATGGGGAGAAGGCACTGGCCACAAAGGAGCACAAGGGAACTCATATTCGGGGTGGTGGAAAGATTCAGTATTTTGATTGTGGTAGTGGTTGTAGAACTATTTATGTTTCTCAGAACTCACAGAATTGGTCACCGAAAAATGCTGAATTTTACATGTGAATTAGGTCTAATATAGATTAAAAAAAAAAAAGGAAGAGACAGGCACAGTGGGTCACACCTGTAATCCTAGCACTTTAGGAAGCCGAGGTGGGTGGATCACAAGGTCAAGAGATCGAGACCATCCTGGCCAACATGGTGAAACCCTGTCTCTACTAAAAATACAAAAATTAGCTGGGCTTGGTGGCACACGCCTGTAGTCCCAGCTACTCAGGAGGCTGAGGCAGGAGAATCGCTTGAACCTGGGAGACGGAGGTTGCAGTGAGCCGAGATCGTGCCACTGCACTCCAGCCTGGTGACAGAGCGAGACTCTGTCTCAAAATAAATAAATAAATGACCCTAGGAAGAAGAGACTTCTCCCTCCAACCTAGACTGCCCACTCCAGAGCTGTTCCATGAAACACAAATACAGTTCTACATTCTATAAGCCACTATATTGTTATAATATGGTTGCGTCTCTTTGTTGTAGTACCTTTGCCCTAGTATGTGTGTGTATGTGTATGTGTTACACAAAAGTATTAACACTGATAAATAGTAGAATTGGAGTTCATTTTCTAAGCTTTGTTCATCTATATTTTCTTCAGTAAATGTGATTTTGCCACACATAAAATACAAGAAATGTTGCATATTTTAGATCTATATCCAGCCAAAAAGTTAAATTACTAGGGCTTAAAATTAATCTCTAAAATTACTACATGATTAAGGTGGCTTTCAAAATCAGTAGATATAGGGATGAACTTTTAAAATAAATGGTAATGGAACAACTGAGTAGCCATTTGTAAAAACATATACTTCGCACCAGGATAAACTCCAAATGGATCAAAAACTTAAATGCAACAAACAAAACAATTAAAGGTCTAGAAAAAAAAATCCATTAAATAATTCCTTTATGTTATGTGGAGATAACCTTTCTCACCATGACTTAAAATCTGGATGTCATAAAAGAACAGATTGATAATTATGACTACATAAAAATTAGAAACTTTTCATGACAAAAAAATCATCATAAGCAAAGTCAAAGGCCAAATAACAAATTAGGAAAAAAATATTTGAAATTCATTATCACACAGGATCCATCTTCCAAATTTATAAAAAAGTCCCTCAACTTGGTAAGAAAAAGATTAGCAATCCAGAGAAAACCCCAGCACTAAGAACATCAATAGACTGTTAAGAAAAAAAAAGGAAATACAAATGGTCATTAAAATATATCCAAAGGTATTCTATTTCACTCATAAGAAACATACAAAACAGTAGCCAGGCACAGAGGCTCATGCCTGTAATCCCAGCACTCTGGGAGGCCGAGGTGGGCAGATCACCTGAGGTCGGGAGTTTGAGACCAGCTGGACTAACATGGAGAAACCTCGTCTCTACCAAAAAAAAAAAAAAAAATACAAAATTAGTCTGGTGTGGTGGCGCATGCCTGTAATCCCAGCTACTTGGGAGTCTGAGGCAGAATAATGTCTTGTTGCAGCGAGCCGAGATTGTGCCATTGCACTCCAGCCTGGGAAACAAGAGCGAAACACTGTCTCAAAAAAAAAAAAGAAAGAAAAAGAAAAAGAAAAATAGAAAATAAAGCTCTTAGGTTTAATCATATGAATTACCAATGTTCTATGATTTCTGACCTACACAAATGGTAATTTCATCTGGTTCAACTTAATACAATGAAATAGGCCAGGCACGGTAGCTCAAGCCTGTAATCCCAGCACTTTGGGAGGCCGAGGCGGCGGATCACGAGGTCAGGAGATCGAGACCATCCTGGCTAACACAGTGAAACCCTGTCTCTACTAAAAATACAAAAAATTAGCCGGGCGTGATGGCGGGCGCCTGTAGTCCCAGCTACTCGGGAGGCTGAGGCAGGAGAATGGCGTGAACCCAGGAGGTGGAGGTTGCGGTGAGCCGAGATGGCGCTACTGCACTCCAGCCTGGGGGACAGAGAAAGACTCCGTCTCAAAAAAAAAAAAAAAAATACAATGAAATAATATTTTTTCCTCTATCAGACTGGCAAAATCCCAAAAGCTGAGTGCCATAATCTTTCCACAAGACTGTGAGGCGACAGTCTTATACAATGCTTTTGGGAGTATAAAACCACTTTGGAGGGCAATCTGGTAAAATTGATCAAAATTTCCACTCTGGGAACTCATCCTTTAGCTATACCTCTACACATATAAAAGATGTATGTGCTAGGTACAGATGAGTGTTCATAATATGCTACCTTTCATATACGGGTGAAAAAAATATATATATATATTTACAGTCCCTGGCTTAATGATTTTTTGACTTTAGTATGGTGCTTCCAGCTGTATACAGTGAGGACTCACAGAACCATCCTGTTTTTCACTTTCGGTATAGTATTCAATAAATTACATGAGATATTAAATATTATTATTATTATATATTTTTTTGAGATGGAGTCTCTCTCTGTTGCCAGGCTGGAGTGCAGTGGCACGGTCTCGGCTCACTGCAACCTCCACCTCCTGGGTTCAAGCGATTCTCCTGCCTCAGCCTCCCAAGTAGCTGGGATTACAGGCACACTCCACCACACCTGGCTAATTTTTGTATTTTTAGTAGAGATGGGGTTACACCATGTTGGCCAGGCTGGTCTTCAACTCCTGACCTCGTGATCCACCTGCCTCAGCCTCCCAAAGTGCTGGGATTACAGGCATGAGCCACTGCTCCCGGCCAAATTACATGAGGTATTAAATATTATAAAAAAGACTTGTGCTAGATGATTTTGCCCAATTATAGGCTAATGTCAGTGTCCTGAGTACATTTAAGGTAGGCTAGGCTAATCTATGATGTTGCGTAGGTTAAGTGCATTAAATGCATTCTCAATTAATGGTATTTTCAACCTATGATGGATTTATTGGGATGTAACTGCATTGTAAGTTGAGGAGCACCTCTATATACATTTGATTTGCTTGTATGGTCATGTATGCATAGTGATGCTGTGGTCAACAACGGACAGCATATATGATGGTGGTCTCATAAGATTACAATGGAGCTGCCCTATACAGTTGCACCTTTTTTTTTTTTTTTTTTTTTTTTTTTTTTTTTGAGACGGAGCCTTGCTCTGTCACCCAAGCTGGAGTGCAGTGGCATGATCCTGGCTCACTGCAACCTCCACCTCCCAGGTTCAAGCGATTCTCCTGCCTCAGCCTCCTGAGTAGTTGAGATTACAGATGTGCGCCACCACGCCCGGCTAATTTTTTGTATTTTTAGTAGAGACGGGGTTTCACCGTGGTCTCGATCTCCTGACCTCGTGATCCGCCCGCCTCGGCCTCCCAAAGTGCTGGGATTACAAGCGTGAGCCACCGCGCCCGGCCTGGATCAAAAACTTAAAGGAAACAAACAAAACCATTAAATGTCTACCATGAAAAAATTTCTTTATGTTATTGAAATGGAGATAACCTTTCTCACTATGACTTAAAATCTGGGTGTCATAAAAGAACAGATTGATAATTATGACTACATAAAAATTAGAAACTTTTCATGACAAAAGAAATCATCATAAGCAAAGTCAAAGGCCAAATAACAAATTAGGAAAAAAATATTTGAAATTCATTATCACACAGTGTCCATCTCCCAAATTTATAAAAAAGTCCCTCAACTTGGTAAGAAAAAGACCAGCAATACAGAGAAAACCAGCACTAAGAACATCAATAGACTGTTAAGAAAAAAATGGAAATACAAATGGTCATTAAAATACATCCAAAGGTATTCTGTTTCACTCATAAGAAAAATACAAAACAGTAGCTGGGCGCTGTGGCTCACGCCTGTAATCCCAGCACTTTAGGAGGCCAAGGCGGGCGGATCACCTGAGGTCGGGAGTTTGAGACCAGCCGGACCAACATGGAGAAACCTTGCCTCTACCAAAAAAAAAGAAAAAAATACAAAATTAGTCGGGCATGGTGGCGCATGCCTGTAATCCCAGCACTTGGGGAGGCTGAGGCGGGAGGATCACAAGTCAGCAGTTCGAGACCAGCCTGGCCAACACGGTGAAACCCCATCTCTACTAAAAACACAAAAATTAGCCGGGCGTGGTGGCGCGTGCCTGTAATCCCAGCTACTTGGGAGGCTGTGGTAGGAGAATACCTGGAACCTGGGAGGCGGAGGTGGCAGTGAGCCGAGATCCTGCCACTACACTCCAGCCTAGGACAGAGCAAGACTCCGTCTCGAAAAATAAATAAATAAAGTAAATAAATAAATAAATAAATAAATAAAAAGACTCTTTAACCAAGGTCTTATAAATCATCAATGCCACTGTGATGCATAATGTATGTACTTACAACTATTTTTTGCCATCCCCCCAACAAAACAAAAAACCATAAATGTGAATTCCATCACTAGGCTGATGATCCTGACTGCCTCCCTGGCCAGTTTCTCCACCCTTTTCTGTGTCCTGCTTAGGGGAGGGCTGACCCCCACATAGGGCAACACCTGGGCTCTCCTGACTACGGGCTTCCTCTCGGGTCAGCCAATGGAGGCACTGGCTGGAGTTCAGAGGTCAAAAGGCTAAAGCTGGGGGATTGAGGTTGCTTCTCCTGTTCTCTTCTTGCATCAGCAGTGGTTCTGGCAATGGCTGCATCCCCTTTTAAGCAAGTTTCCTGTCTGCTGTGATCTCCTACTGAGTTCCAGTAACACCGTTTTCTCCCTCTTACTCCTTAGGGCCTGGAAGCGGGGTGGAATTAAGAGTTTCCCACTATTGTTTATAGGTCCCCGTCAGGGATCAGAACGCGATACCCCAGAGTATGGCACTCTGGCATGCTGAGTACTCTGAACTGACGGAGACCGGGAGGCAACAGAAAAGCAGGGCCTTTCTGACCTTCTCCCATCCTCCTGTTTCCTGCCCCTCTTTGTCCTCTGAGTCACAGAAGCCAGAATTCCTCTTCCCAGAGGCTGGTCTTAGAAGCTACAACTCTTCTCCAAAAGCAAGCTATAAAACCTAGAAAGGTCACTCTTTCCCTCCTCCCTTGAAGACCCTCATTCCAAAGGGTTTCTGCCCCATACCTGGGAGAAAGGAAAGCTACACAGAGAGGCCAAGAAGAGGGAGGTTAGCGAGAGAAAAGCACAACAGATTTATTTAATCAAAGTTGTATATGACATGGGGGCCTTCAGCAATGAAGACCCAAAGACCCAAGGGGAAAATGTCCATTTTTATGCTTAGATTCAATGAAGAGTGGACAGCCATGTATAAATGTGATCAAACAAAAAGGGTGTGATCTAATGGTAATAGACTGAGTGGGGAAACCCCGCAGGACCTGTCTGCTCAGATTCTTCTTGGCCTCTCTGTGTGACATTCCTTCCTCCCAGGGATAGGGCAGGACCCCTTTGGAATGAAGGTCTTATGATGTACTTTCAGACAAGGTAGGTCAGGGAATTTCTTTATGGCCAGCTCCTACACAGAAAGGCAGAGTAGAATTAGAGGAATATTTCTAGGTTTTATGGCTGGCTCTAGGGGAGAAAGGTTCTAGTTCCTATGACTCACCTTGGTGAAAAGGAATTATAGCCGGGCGCGGTGGCTCATGCCTGTAATCCCAGCACTTTGGGAGGCCGAGGTGGGTGGAACATGAGGTCAGGAGTTCGAGACCAGCCTGGCCAAGACGATGAAACCCCGTCTCTACTAAAAATACAAAAATTAGCTGGGCATGGTGGCGCATGCCTGTAGTCCCAGCTACTTGGGAGGCTGAGGCAGGAGAATCGCTTGAACCTGGGAGGCGGAGGTTGCAGTGAGCAGAGATCGTGCCATAGCATTCCAGCCTGGATGACAAGAGCGAAACTCTGTCTTAAAAAAAAAAAAAAAAAAAAAAAAAAAGAAAGAAGGAAAAGGAATTCTAGTTTCTGTGGCCTCTGCCTTGGGGAGAAAGGGAAGCAGGAGAAGGTCAGAAACAGACTTTGCTTCTGAAGCCCTTCCAATGTCCTTCAGCTCAAAGTACACAGGATGCCAAAGCGCCATATTTTGGGGTATCGTTTGCAAAGCCCTAACATAATTGACATGGTGTTAAAAACCCCAAGGATAAACATAAAAGGAACCTAAAAAAATACAATCAGAAATTTTTAGGAAGCCTAATTTTTTTTTTCAAAAGTGATTTTTCTAGTTGTTTGCTTCCAATAAGCAGCTTATTCTTTAAATTCTGACTTGACTAATAAGGGGGGTGAGGAGTGGCAAATTAGGGGGATCCTTTGAAAAAAAGAAAACAACAACCTTCCCAATTCTTCCAAAGAGCCAATATCCAGAGCTCTTTGCAAAACTGTTAGTCCTATCTCTAGAAGGACATTTTTTCTCACCCATTTATATTGTAAGGGAAAATATCTTCCGCGAAGCAAACATTTTTGAGATTTCGGCTTTCAAATGCGTGGTACTTGTGATAAAGGGTGTTTTCAAGCCCTCTTCTTCACTTAACCTGCCAGCTAACATGGGAAACCATTAGCTCAGGCTG
This sequence comes from Symphalangus syndactylus, assembly GCF_028878055.3. NCBI lineage: Eukaryota > Metazoa > Chordata > Mammalia > Primates > Hylobatidae > Symphalangus > Symphalangus syndactylus. The sequence goes on along the minus strand of NC_072442.2, from coordinate 59,018,488 downwards.
CTACAATTAACTCAGGGCTGCTTCTTGAAAGGCTCACACAATTCCCAGCTACTTATCATGCAAACAACCTGGGAGACTCATTTTCCTTGCAATGCAGTGGGAGGGGTAAATTACGGAGATAAGTAGATTATTGGGGAAAAAGTCACACTCGGAGGCCTTATGAAATGATTAAACTCTGGGAAATTCATCCCCCTAAATCCCTGGCCCCTGATAGTACACATTCATTACTGGATCCTGGGTAATGTACAATGAAGAACCTCCTTTAGAAGCAATAAATACTCCCACTCCGCTGAATTTTCACTTAACTTTTTAAACAGTGAGTTCTGTAGCTTTGATGAGTGAGTCATCATATATGAAGCAAATTAAAGGAAAGGGAAGGGGTCATGAGACTTGTAAGATTTTTAAATATTGTACTGTTTTGCTAAAATAGGAAAAGTACAAATACTAAAACCAATAACACGTAACCCTAGGAAAATAGGGTCTTACTGACCTCCTTGGATTAACTTCATAAACTCTGTATCAACAGAAACCATTTCATATTTGATTAACAGCCATGTTCAAATCTATTATGACAAAATATATACTCTCTAAGAAGTATTTCCTATAGCAAATATTTGTCAATAGTCAAGTTGACTCTTATTAGTCAAGTTGATGAACAGCCTGAAATGATGTTTCAGAAAGAAAAAGTCCAGGAAAGTAACTTAAATGAATGTAACTATGAGCTGGAGACAGAAAATGAACCCTCACTTTTCCGGCAAGAGGGGGGGAAAAAAACAACATACAAACACACACAAAAAAACAGGCACCCTGATAACCAAAATCCTAATAAGAGAACTTCGTGGTAGAGACTGAGTATCAGTGTTGACTTTCTACTCGCAGTTACTGAATTGCAGATTCAGATTGCAACCTCAGGCACTCCAAAATACAGCACTTAAAATCACTCTTGGAAATACACGAGGAATTGCTAACTCTCTAAGTAAAGCTCAGGCTTTTTGATAGAATAAAACACATCTGCTTCTTCCTTATAAATAGACTATTCACTACCTGGAGGAACTCAGTCTTGCCCCCACCTGTCTGCTTAAAGTGAAGATCTGCTTTGTGAGGTACAATGTAACCTGCTCCTCTGTCTCAATACAAAACCTTCAGTAAAGGCTATAATTTATCAAAATTCTTGGAGCTGCTTTTGTGTGTGAGCAAAGAGCGTGCACCTGTTTTGGGAGGAGAGTGGGACAGGATGGGCTGAGATGAATCTTGTGGGGTTGGGGAGGGGTGGTCCACGGTGATATGTTCACATTTGATTTATAGTATGGCTATTCCAATTTTTATAAACGAAATGCCTGAAGCTTGGAGTGGTTAAGTAACTTACCCAAGGTCTCGATGTTAGAGCTGGGATTCAAATCTACACTGATTTTGGAACCCAAAGTCTAAATACTATACTAGACTTACCTTGGAAGACAGTAGAGAACACAACCCTAGTTGATATCTCAAATTGCTATACTTAACTTATGGGAGTAGACATTCCTGGATGGAACAGAATTGAGATTGTGAAAGAGGAGGAGTCGGCCAGGTACAATGGCTCATGCCTGTAATCCCAGCACTTTGGGAGGCCGAGGTGGGTGGATCACAAGTCCAGGAGTTCGAGACCAGCCTGACCCACATGGTGAAACCCCATCTCTACTAAAAATACAAAAACTAGCCGGGTGTGGTGGCAGGCACCTGTAATCCCAGCTACTCGGGAGGCCGAGGCAGGAGAATTGCTTGAACCCAGGAGGCGAAGGTTGCAGTGAGCCGAGATTGTGCCACTGCACTCCAGCCTGGGAGATAAAGCAAGACTCCGTCTCAGAAAAAAAAGAAAGAGGAGGAGTCAGTGGGGTAACACAGAAAAGCCATCCCCCTAGCTATTCGCAGCTGCCTGAAACATGTATCTGCAATGGAATGACATGTATTTCACAACAGAATTGAGATTCAAATGAGAATGCACAGCAAGAAAGTAATATAGAAACAATTTTCACTAAAAAACAACTTGGTGTATATATTAATGAAGAATTGCTTTTAGAAACTGCAATATGTAATATTAACAGTGAGATAATAATCACATTCATAGTTAAATAGAAAGAAATGTTTTTAATATCCACGAAATGAGGCACATATATCTTGGCATCCCTATTTGAATTGTGATCAATTTAGACTGACGGAATATAAACAGAGTCTAGTTATTAAGAACACAGTCATTCTGAAGCCCAGTTCAACCACTTACCAGCTGTGTGGCCTTTGGTAAATCACTGAACCTTTCTGTGTTTCAGTTTCTTCATCTGTGAATGTGGATATTACATGTCCCTGTCTCATTGGATGGTTGTGAGGATTCAATGAATTAATACATTAAAGTAGTTGAAACAGTGCCTGGTACATGGCAAGTACTTTGTAAGTGTTAGTGTTAAATTCTTATTAAACACATAAAAAACCTATATAAGCATGAGACCTTTTTTTTTTTTTTTTTTTTTGAGATGGAGTTTCGTTCTTGTTGTCCGGACTGGAGTGCAGTGGCGTGATCTTGGCTCACCGCAACCTCCGCTTCCTGGGTTCAAGTGATTCTCCTGCCTCGGCCTCCCGAGTAGGTGGGATTACAGGCATGAGCCACCACGCCCAGCTAATTTTGTATTTTTAGTAGAGATGGGATTTCTCCATGTTGGTCAGGCTGGTCTCAAACTCCCGACCTCAGGTGATCCACCCACCTCGGCCTCCCAAAGTGCTGGGATTACAGGTGTGAGCCACTGCGTCCAGCAAGCATGAGACATTTCAAGGGATATCATAAAAGATAGTAAATGCACAGGTTAATAGAGTAAGGAAATTCAGTGTTGGTGGGAAGGCTGTTGAATACTTACTGAGCTGAGGCTTATGCAGAAATCATGCAAGCTGAACTGATTTGCTAGGAGAGCAAGGCAGAATTATGAGACGGAAGGTCACTTGGGTTAAACAGCAGGTCTGAGTGGAGTTAGAAAGTGGAATGACAGGTGGTCACATCACAGAGAGGAATTTTTGGAGTTAGAGGTAGAACAGTTCCAGATGTACTAACTCCACGCTGCAGTCACGGAGATGGAGAAATTATGATCTAGAGTGCTGGATAGATTGTCAAGGTAGAATCTTGCGTTCCCTAGTTAAAGAGGTCACTGTGGGCCAGGTGTGGTGGCTCAGGCCTGTAATACCAGCACTTTGGGAGGCCGAAGTAGGTGGATCACCTGAGGTCGGGAGTTTGAGACCATCCTGACCAACATGGTGAAACCCCGTCTCTACTGAAAAATACAAAATTAGCCAGGCATGGTGGTGCATGCCTGTAATGCCAGCTACTCGGGTGACTGAGGCAGGAGAATCACTTGAGCCTGGGAGGTGGAGGTTACGGTGAGCCGAGATCACGCCATTGCACTCCAGTTTGGGCGACAAGAGTGAAACTCTGTCTAAAAAAAAATAAATAAATAAAAATAAGAGGTCACTGTGAATTGAGTGTCAAAATCCTCAAGGAATATGGGTAGGTGATTACAAAGTCAAAACATATTATATCAGTGAGGGGTTTTCATTGAAGATGTCAACATCCACTGCAGCTGGTTTAGCAAAATAGGACTTTTTAAAAAAGGGAATTAGGAGCTTATAAAACCTTCAGGACAAGCAGAAAACCCAACCAAGTTTTGAGGATTCACAATCAGCACCAATAGATCCAATAATCCAACAGGACAGTTCCTACAGAAATGCCACTGCTGCAGCTGCCTGCCAAGAGTTACACAGAGAACAGTAGGAACTAGGTGCCAGAATCTGCTGAATGCAGAGCCAAATGTCCCCAGCTGCCATGCCCGTCACTAGATCTGATCCCCTGTGCACAGCTAACACCCTGTAAGGGTCATTTCTATCTCTAAGTCTTTTTTTTTTTTTTTTTTTGAGACGGAGTCTTGCTTCTGTCGCCCAGGCTGGAGTGCAGTGGTGCGACCTCAGCTCACTGCAACCTCCACCTCCTAGGTTCAAGCGATTCTTGTGCCTCAGCCTCCTGAGTAGCTGGGACTACAGGCACGTGCCTCCACACCCGGCTAATATTTTGTATTTTTAGTAGAGATGGGTTTTCACCGTGTTAGCCAGGATGGTCTCGATCTCCAGACCTCGTGATCCATCTGCCTCAGCCTCCTAAAGTGCTGGGATTACAGGCATGAGCCACCGTGCCCAGCCTCTCCCTTTACTTTAAATTCCCATAACAGTTACTTTAAGTTCTCATAAGAGTTTACCTACATTTCTCTGATATCACTGATCTCATTTTGGTTTAAGAGTTATTTATATACACGTCTTAACTCCCCTACTGAACTAAGCTTCTTAAGGCAGTGTATATGATCTACAGACTTCTATATTTTTTTCCCAGCAACCGGTGTAACTCCTTGCTCTTTGAAAATGTTTGATGAATGAAAGATGAATGAATACTTTCATGCCCTCATTATATCATTTGGTGATTTCCAATGTCCATGAGGAATAGGATTGCCAGGTAGTCAGCCAATTTGTTTGAGGTTTATTCTAACCAAAATGCTAAACTTCTAAAAATGCTCATAATTCTGGGTCTTGCTATACTTATACTACAGACTTCCCATTAGGTTATGAGATTGAGAATATATATTTCATATCTGGTTTTTTTTTTTTTTTTTTTTTTTTTTTGAGACGGAGTCTCGCTCTCTCTCCCAGTCTGGAGTGCAGGGATGTGATCTCGGCTCACTGCAAGCCCCACCTCCCAGGTTCACGCCATTCTTCTGCCTCAGCCTCTCAAGTAGCTGGGACTACAGGTGCCCGACACCATGCCCGGCTAATTTTTGTATTTTTTTTTTTTTTTTTAGTAGAGATGGAGTTTCACCGTGTTAGCCAGGATGGTCTCGATCCCCTGACCTCATGATCTGCCCGCCTTGGCCTCCCAAAGTGCTGGGATTACAGGCATGAGCCACCAAGCCCGGCCGCTTATCTTTTATATCTGTATATACCCTGAGGAATATCCTAAGCCCCCCAACCGACTGAATGGATTCCCCTTGGCCAAGGGTAGCCCAGAGAAGCCTTAAAAAACTGAGTTCCCAGCTGGGCTCACACCTGTAATCCCAGCACTTTGGGAGGCCGAGGCGGGCAGATCACGAGGTCAAGAGATCAAGACCATCCTGGCCAACATGGTGAAACCCTGTCTCTACTAAAAATACAAACACCAGCCAGGCGTGGTGGCATGCACCTGTAGTCCCAGCTACTTGGGAGGCTGAGGCAGGAGAATCGCTTGAATCCGGGAGGCAGAGGTTGCAGTCAGCTGAGATTGCGCCACTGCACTCCAGCCTGGCAACAGAGTGAGACTCCGTCTCATTAAAAAAAAACCAACAACAACAACAACAACAACAACAACAACAACAACAAAAAAAAACAAGAAAAAAACAAAAACAAAAAACAAAAAAAACTGAGTTCCTGGCCATGACAGGGTGGGAAATCAGACACCTCATTATACCCCCTCCCTCACTAACCACCATAAGGCTTTCTTTCCTGAGAGTTAAAAAAAAAAAACAGCCCTTTTGAGAGACTTGCTCCACTGCTGATTTACCCAACTGACCAGCATTCCTTCCTGGTAAGAGACCATCGACCACGGACAGGTTCTGGCCGGTTCACAGAGGCTGCGCACAGCATGCTTCTGAGTCTTCCATCTCACCCTTTGATGTAAAGAGCCCGATTCTAATGCATTTAAATGTTAAGTCTGCATCCCAGAGGGAAAACGTGGGATGCGTGTCACATGCATTTGTTTACTACACATGCACAGCCCTTTCTATAAATATTCATAACTCCTATAACATGTTGAGTATGTATATTTAGCCAACCTGTTCAGCATAAATTCCTGTCTCATGCTTCCCTCTCTCAAAGTGCCTGCTTTTGGTTTCTATCGGGGGCTATGCTTCCCAGCCTGCAGGATGCCAACCTATAGAAATAAAGCTGGTGGGCATGGTGGCTCACGCCTGTAATCCTAGCACTTTGGGAGACTGAGGTGGGCAGACTGCCTGAGCTCAGGAGTTTGAGACCAGCCTGGGTAACACAGTGAAACCCTGTCTCTACTAAAATACAAAAAACATTAGCTGGGTGTGGCAGCATGTACCTGGAGTCCCAGCTACTTGGGAGGCTGAGGCTGGAGAATCGCTTGAACCCAGGAGGCAGAGGTTGCAGTGAGCCGAGATCGTGCCACTGCACTCCAGCCTGGGTGATAAAGTGAGACTCCGTCTCCACAAAAAAAAAAAAAAAAAAAAAAAACTAATAACGCTCTCCTTTCCAAATATATGAACCTCGTGATTCATCAGTTGACACCCCTATAATGTCTACTGTAGGACATGCTCAAAGGACACGTGATGACTTGTCTAAGTTCAGATGTTATCTGGGACGTGTGGATGGGCCCTGAACTTTGTCTGATACTGTAATTTATAATGAGAAATATATATTTGGCCTTGTTTAATTTCCTGGCAGCAGATCCTAAAACCTTTGGAATCTCTAAAGTGATAAGTGTCTTTCTGAATGCTAATGAGACGATGGCTGACTGGGGGCTCCTAGATAGCATCAGGATGGGGGAACAGAGGAAGCAACTGTATGATTAGAAGGTTCAAACTTTCAGCCCCATCCCATGACCTCTGGGAAGAGGAGAGCAGCTGAAGGTTGAGTTGATCACCAACGGTCAATAATTTAATCAACCAGGCCAGATGCGGTGGCTTACGCTTGTAATCCCAGCACTTTGGGAGGCCGAGGGGGGCAGATCACGAGGTCAGGAGATCGAGACCACGGTGAAACCCCGTCTCTACTAAAAATACAAAAAAATTAGCCGGGCGTGGTGGTGGGCACCTGTAGTCCCAGCTACTCGGAGAGGCTGAGGCAGGAGAATGGCGTGACCCCAGGAGGCGGAACTTGCAGTGAACCGAGATCGTGCCACTGCACTCCAGCCTGGGTGACAGAGCGAGACTCCGTCTAAAAAAAAAAAAAAAAAATTAATCTACCATGTTTATGTAATGAAGCCTCCACAAAAACCCAAAAGTACAGGGTTTGGAGAGCTTCCAGGCTGCTGACCACGTGGCGGTACTGCGAGGGTGGCATGCCCAGAGAGTGCGTGGAAGCTCTGCGCCCCTCCCCATACCTTACCCTGTGCATCTCTTATATCTGCCTGTTCATTGTATCCTTTTACAATAAATGAGTAAAGTAAGTGAAGTGTTTCTTGGAGTTCTGTGACCCATTTTAAGCAAATAATCAAACCCAAAGAAGGGGTCCTGGGAACCCCCAATTTACAGCTGGTCATTGAGAAATTCCGGACACTTTGACTTGTGATTGACATCTGAAGTAGGGGACAGTCTTAGGGGCCCTGTGAGATTTAACTCTGATTCCAGGTAGATAGTGTCTATTGAATTAAATTACAGGACATCTAATTGGTGTCTGCCAGAGAACTGATGAGCAAGGAAAATCATTCACACCTGGTGTCAGAAGTGAAGCACTGTGGGCGAGGAGAGTGGAGTAGGAAAAGACAGTCGAATCTTTTTTCTTATCTCATGCACTAAGGTGTCTGTAAGATTTCTGTATGATATATTTGTGTAGATGAAAGGAAGAATGGACATTAGACGGGATTTACTCTGGAAAAGATATGATCTAACACAAGAGAGGACAAGAGGCATAAAAGAGCCATAGCTCTGTAACAATGAAGAGAACTGAACAAGAACCAGTGGTGAAAGAAGGAGCTCTGTACATTTCTGGAAGACAGAATGTAAATGGGATAGGGCTGACTACCCAAACCAAGGAAGTAGCTGTGGCCTAGAAAACACACGAGGAATAGCCTGCACTGAAGAGGGCACCAACCTGCCAAGCACACCCTTGAGATGTAGAGATGGCAAAGCAAGAGTAAGAAATGGGGCTGAAAACAGGATTCACCAAAGATCTTTATACAGACCCTCCCGCTTACCAAGTGATAAAACCGTGCCAGGCAAATAAATGTCTTATCTGTCCAGAAAAAGCGGGGCTGTTGGCCAGCAGCAGTGGCTCACGTCTGTAATCCCAGCACTTTGGGAGGCCGAGGCGGGCGGATCACGAGGTCAGGAGATTGAGACCATCCTGGTTAACACGACGAAACCCTGTCTCTACTAAAAATACAAAAAATTAGCCGGGCGTGGTGGCGGGCGCCTGTAGTCCCAGCTACTCAGTAGGCCGAGGCAGGAGAATGGCGTGAACCCGGGAGGCAGAGCTTGAAGTGAGCTGAGATCGTGCCACTGCACTCCAGCCTGGGAGACACAGCGAGACTCCGTCTCAAAAAAAAAAAAAAAAAAAAAAAAAAAATGGGGCTGTTTTCTCTACACAAATCGAGCAAACTATCTCTGGGAGACTGGAGCCGCTAGTGTAGGTAGGTATTGCTGTCCTAGAACAGAGTCCTCTGCTTTCTGGACCATGTCAGGGTCGGCGCAGGGGGTTTCCCCAGTGACCTGGCTGCGAGGCCCATCGATCAGCCAGCTCCATCCACATTTACATAGAGCTTCCCATTGGCCTTTCTACTTCCCGATTCTTACATATGAACTTGCTCTGAAGATACATCACACACTTGAGCAAAGTCTGTGGCATGCTATAGAAGGCACAGAATAAGCAAATAGAAAAACTGACTCTAGACGACACAGAAATAATTCTTTTTTAAAATACTTTAAGTTCTAGGGTCCATGTGCACAACATGCAGGTTTGTTACATAGGTATATATGCGCCATGTTGGTTTGCTGCACCCATCAACTCATCATTTACATTAGATATTTCTCCTAATGCTATCCCTCCCCTAGCCCCCCACCTGCCGAAAGGCCCCAGTGTGTGATGTTCCCCACCCAGGACACAGAAATAATTCTGATAACAAAATTGAAAACAAAATACAACATGTTGAAGACTCTTGTTAGTATTCTTGAAGAAACTAGAAAAAAATATTGTACCCATAAAAATAATGACAGAATCCAATGGAGAAGGAATAGTCTAGAACAAGAAAGAGCACTTGGAAAGTAAATGACCCACACCCTAACCATGTTTTGACATTTCAGAACAGCAACAAAAGAAAGGCCCTAAAAGCTTCCAGAGTGAAAAACAAACAATACGGCAGTAATAAGATAAATAAAAACAGGTCACAAACAAATTGGACTGGTGTCAGAGTTCTCATCAGTATTGGATATGATCAGACATTAAAGCTCTGAAGAAAAACTATTATTTAGAATTCTATACCCAGTAAAACTATCAATCAAGCATGAGGATGGAATAAAGCATTTTTCCACATGTGAGAATTCATAAGGCATACCACTCTTGCCCCCGTTTTAGAAGGTTGAGAATATAGTTCAATAAAATGTGAAAACTGTGAGAAAAGGGAAAAAATAAGATCAGAGAAACAGAATAATCACATAGGAAAACAATGAATAGAAATACCAGAATAACAAGCAGTTCTCAAAACGGGGGTGCAGAGCCAGTGTGGACTGGAGCAGAAGACAGCATGTAGACGGGAGCTCTCCAGGAAAATCAATAAATAGTAAATGACAAACTAGCAAACCACCAAAGAAATAAATGAATGAATAAATACATTCCCCTAGAGATTATCTGATGAATTTTCCCATGTGGAAATTAGTATTCTGAAGCATTTTAAGAGACGTTGATGTATTAAAAAATTACCCACAAGTGCATTAAAAACTAAAGAAAATTCCAGGACTTTGGGAGGCCGAGGCGGGCGGATCACGAGATCAGGAGATCAAGACCATCCTGGCTAACACAGTGAAACCCCATCTCTACTAAAAATACAAAAAATTCGCGGGATGTGGTGGCAGGTGCCTGTAGTCCCAGCTACTCGGGAGGCTGAGGCAGGAGAATGGCGTGAACCTGGGAGACGGAGATTGCAGTGAGCCGAGATTGTGCCACTGCACTCCAGCCTGGGCGACAGAGCGAGACTCTGTCTCAAACAAAAACGAAAACAAAAACAAAACAAAACAAACACTAAAGGAAAGAAAAAACTGCATTATCGATACCTGGAAAATTTAAGTTACACAATATAGAAAATGCAACAGCAGCACATCATTTGATTCAACAGGAAACAAGATTTACAGTCACATCCCATCCAGATTGGAACAAGAAGCCAGAGGGTTTGAGGATTTTGGTCTCCAGGGAAAAAGGAAGATTCAGTTCAGAAAAAAATTTCAAAATAAAATAAAAGCAGGCCAGGCACAGTGGCTCACACCTATAATCCCAGCACTTTGGGAGGCCGAGGTGGGTGGATCACGAGGTCAGGAGTTTGAGACCAGCCTGACCAACATGGTGAAACCCTGTCTCTACTAAAAATACAAAAATTAGCCAGGCCTGGTGGTGCACGCCTGTAATCCCAGCTACTCGGGAGGCTGAGACAGCTTGAACCCGGGGGGCGGAGGTTGCAGGAGCTGAGATCGCACCATTGCACTCCAGCCTGGGTAACATAGTGAGAGTCCATCTCAAAAAAAAAATAAATAAATAAATAAATAAAACCAAATAAAAGCAAATTGGAAACTCTAGGAAATACTAAAGGCAGTATTTAAAAAATAAAAATAAAAATTTTACTGGCCGGGTGCTGTGGCTCACACCTGTAATTCCAGCACTTTGGAAGGCTGACGTGGGCAGATCACGAGGTTAGGAGTTCGAGACCAGCCTGACCAACATGGTGAAATCCCGTCTCTACTAAAAATACAAAAAATAACTGGGCATGGTGGCACACACCTGTAATCCCAGCTACTAGGGAGGCTGAGGCAGGAGAATCGCTTGAACCTGGGAGGTAGAGGTTGCAGTGAGCCAAGATCGCACCATTGCACTCCAGCCTGGGTGACAGAGCGAGACTCCATCTCAAAAAAAAAAAAAAAAAGAAAAACAAAAAAACCTAGCAAATTAAAACATGGCATGGTTTGAAACCAATGATGGGAAGAAAAGACAATAAATGTTAATATTCTCCTTTGATTACCACAAGGATTACGATTTGGGAATTACAGGGAGGGAAATATCATTAACCATAGCTCATTTCTTGGTATTACAGTGTATAATATTCATATACACGTAATAATATGAAACTTACTTACTGGCTCTTAACTTCTGGAACCAACTTCAAGGTACAGTATAGAAATCTTCACTGTGGCCGGGTATGGTGGCTCACACGTGTAATCCCAGCACTTTGGGATGCTAAAGTGGGTGGATCACCTGAGGTCAGGAGTTCAAGACTAGCCTGGCTAACATGGTGAAACCCATCTCTACTAAAAAAAAAAAAAAATACAAAATTAGCCAGGTGTGGTGGCGTGCACCTGTAGTCCCAGCTACTCAAGAGGCTGAGGCAGGAGAATTACTTGAACCCGGGAGGTGGAGGTTGCAGTGAGCCAAGGTCGTGCCACTGCACTCCAGCCTGGGACAGCGCAAGACTCTTTTCCAAAAAAAAGAGAAAGAATCTTAATTGTGATCCCAGCGGGGTCTCAAAAAAAAACCAAAAAACAAAAAACTTAACTGTAGTTAAATTGGAGTGCAAACATTATCAACAGCTGATAGAAAGGAATGGCAGAGAGATGAGAGAAGAGGTAGAAGAAAGGTGAGACGGCATACTGTCTATAATCAGTGATACAGGAAAAGGAAATAGAGCTTTAAGTGTATTACTTAAAGTTACAACAGCAATACACAGATAAATAAAAATAATGACATGGGAAAGGGGAGAGGTATGTATAGCATATGAATGAAACCCTATCTATATCAGGAAATCAATAGGTAATGTCTAAAGTTGGAAAATCAAAAATAGGCCAGGCGTGGTGGCTCACGCCTGTAATCCCAGCAGTTTGGGAGGCCAAGATAGGCAGATCACCTGAGGTCAAGAGTTCGAGATCAGCCTGGTCAACATGGTAAAATGCTATCTCTACTAAAAATACAAAAATTAGCTGGGCGTGGCAGCAGGTGCCTGTAATCCTAGCTACTTGGGATGCTGAGGCAGGAGAATTGCTTGAACCCAGGAGGTGGAGGTTGCAGTGAGCCGAGATAGCTCCACTGTACTCCAGCCTGGGTGATAGAGTGAGATTCCAGCTCAAAAAAAAAAAAAAAAAGAAAAGAAAAGAAAAGGAAAAAGAAAAAAAACACACATAAATATACCATTTATTTATTTATTTATTTATTTATTTATTTATTTATTTATTGAGATAGAGTCTCGCCCCATCACCCAGGCTGGAGTGCATTGGCGCAATCCCAGCCCACTGCAACCTCCGCCTCCCGGGTTCAAGCGATTCTCCTGCCTCAGCCTCCTGAGTAGCTGGGATTACAGGCGTCCACCACCACCCTGGGCTAATTTTTTATATCTTTAGTAGAGACAGGGTTTCACCATGTTGGCCAGGCTGGTCTCAAACTTCTGACCTCGTGATCTGCCCGCCTTGGCCTGCCAAAGTGCTGGGACTACGGGCATAAGCCACCACGCCCAGCATAAATATACCATTTAATATGCAAATAATCGCCAAAAACAGGAAAAGGAAAAATGGTTCAAAGTGATTGACTCTGGAGATCAGGACAGGGGATAAGAAGAGATGGGGCACGGGTCAGCTGATTTTTTTTTAACTGTGTAGATATATTATTTAAGTCTGTTAACAGATTTTCACAGAGTAAACATGTACTCTGGAACCTGAACTTTTTGGCTCATGACTGCTAAGAAATTAACCTTTGACATGTACTATTGGATTTACTTATTTCTATCAGAATACATTCTGTCCCAGGGCTATCCAGACCCCAGCCAGCAGTACACAAGTCCTCAGCAGAACAGTGCCCAGATGACACCCCACAGAGCATGATGTGAAGGATGGAGGAAGTATAAACGGCGGGTTAGCGGTCATCTCAGGGAATTTCTACTCTAGGTCATTACAAAGAGGAAGATCTCCCCTGGGCTCACTGCCGGAATAACCCTGGGTCTCACCAGACTTCCATGGTCCTGCTGGACAGAATAAGTAAAATGTCTGATATTTTCCTTTTGAAAGCACTAGAACAGCTCAAGGATTTGCACAGCAGAATGAAAGAGGAGCTGTCACTGAGTTCCTTAGGACTCACAGCTTGAAAGGAAGGAGGAGGCCCACAGGGGGCCTGAGGACCAAGCCCAGCAGGGGACCCTGAGCACTTCCACCGCCCAGGGGGTGGGGCCAGAGCTCTTAAAGCCACAGATCTCCTCTGCAGGCACAGAGACCCTCACAGCAGGGATCCATTCACACCAGTCACCCTTGGAGACTGCTATTTATGCTAAAGAAATTTATCCCACTGCATTGTATGCTTCTTGTCCAGAGTTCTCTTGGATCCCTTGTTTACGGCCTTAGTCTTATATTGTGAGCAGTGGAATGGACAGGCCATTTAAGAGGGCAGGGATGGCTAATGATGAGTCTGTTAGCCCTGCAGTCAGTCTTTCCTTTGGGAACCAAATCCAATTTGGGTGCATTTGTTAAAAAAAAAAAAAAAAAAAAAAAAGGCAAAACCCTCATTTGAGGTTGAAGAAATGTTAGTTGTATTCCATTCCTTTTATGAGGAAAAAAAAAAAAAACACACACGCTGGAAGAAACCAAAAACTTTATAATATTTATGATCCATTCTTTCGGTGGTCAAAATACATATCCGATTTTTTCAGGTGTAGAAACAAACACTGTAGCTCTTTAAAATTGGGAAGATCTTAAAAAATAGGGGGTCTTTTCATCACTAGAGAGATGCTAATTTTTATCTTGCAAAAAGTAAAGGGGAGCCCCTTCAGAAAATGTTTTCTTTTGAGGCAGAACAGATGCCAATGCTTTCATGAATTTTGTGAGCTAAATCCTTATAAATCCTTTGAGTTGACAGATCAATTATTCTTTCTAACAGCTAATGAACTAATAACCCTTGGAAATTTCTCCTTTCTTGGGTTTAAAATAGAAAAAAAGAAAACCTTAGGGGGAAAAAAATCAATTAAAGACTACATAGCAATAAAAATCAATTAAATTCATTATAGCTTTTTAAAGAGAGCTATATTTTCTTCAAGAGCTATGATTTTTAAATTAAAAACACGTCAAATAACCCTGTATTTTATAAACACCACAAATATTCTTAAAACATGTCTTTAATTCATATTGTGTCCAGGCAAAGGGAAGTGAGAAAGGCTAGAAAAACAGAAAAGGAGACAGAGATGGACCTTGTAGAAGGCAATCAAAAGAACGGTGGGATCACCGAATGCCTCTCTGTATAAGGCACTGTGGTAGACTCTCAGGGCACCAGAAAGAGAAAAAGACATAGCACACAGCACTGGAGAAAAAAATGAAGAGAAGAGAGAAAGGAAGGGAGATTGTGTTACTCCAGAATGCTCTACACAACGCTGTGAAGAGAGGAAGCCTGTCCTGAGCGTCTTGCTGATAGAAGCGGAGATTAGCAGGAGTTGGCAGAGTCCATATGCTGGGCATTCAAGGAGTTAGGCCCAAAGGGGACAATAGGGGCCAGAGCAGGTGGCAGAAACGGAACCAGAAGAATGGGAATGCACGCAGGCGCTGGAGGAGAGCCCTGATCCCAACAACGAAGTGGTGCCTGCTGGGGGAACGGGGCACAGGTGCAGTGGGGTGGAGAGGCATCAGTCCTATTTGTGGATCTGACATTATGGCCAAAGATTTTAACCGATGAGGAAACTGAAGCAATGGGAATTTCAGTAAAAGACTTGCTGAAGGTCTCAGGGCCTCTCTCTCTCTCTCTCTCTCACACACACACACACACACACACACAAACACACACCCCAGTTGTATGTGTATGCACAAGAAAGTCTGTGCTTTGTTTTTAATTAAGGAACTAAAGCATGATGGTCATCCAGGTACCAGCTCACGAACACTGCTCTTCCTTCCTGCAGTGCAGTTCTTGGAAGTGAAAAGCAAAGTCTCATTTGAAATTGAGTGAGTTGTCTTTTTTCCACATTAACAACTCTGGAGGGTGATACCTAGAGAACGTGGTGCACGCTCCAGGGGATGCTGACAGCTCTCCACTCTGTGAGCTCCTGGTGCCCAGTGTGATGTCGTGTAAAGAAAGGAAAACCTGGCCGGGCGCAGTGGCTCACGCCTGTAATTCCAGCACTTTGGGAGGCCGAGGCGGGCGGATCACGAGGTCAGGAGATCGAGACCATCCTGGCTAACAAGGTGAAACCCCGTCTCTACTAAAAATACAAAAAAATTAGCCGGGCGTGGTGGCGGGCACCTGTAGTCCCAGCTACTTGGGAGGCTGAGGCAGGAGAATGGCCTGAACCCTGGGGGGCGGAGCCTGCAGTGAGCCAAGATCACGCCACTGCACTCCAACCTGGGCGACAGTGAGACTCCGTTTCCAAAAAAAAAAAAAAAAGAAAGAAAGGAAAACCTAAGGGTCAGAAGAGGCCAGGCGCGGTGGCTCCTGCCTGTAATCCCTGCACTTTGGGGGGCTGAGGTAGGAGGATTACCTGAGGTCAGGAGTTCGAGACCAGCCTGGGCAACATGGTGAAACCCCATCTCTACTAAAAATACAAAAAATGAGCTGGGCGTGGTGGCAGGCACCTGTAATCCCAGCTACTCGGGAGGCTGAGGCAGGAGAATTGCTTGAACCTGGGAGGTGGAGGTTGCAGTGAGCCGTGACTGCACCATTGCACTACAGCCTAGGTGACAGGAGCAAAACTCCATCTCAAAAAAAAAAAAAAAAAAAAGAGAAGAGCTGGGTCAGCATCACAGCTCCACTTTTTGGCCTCAGTTGCTCTGACTATAACATAGGGATACGAATCGTCCCTGATCATGGTTCGACTTACAAATTTTTGACTTCACGATGATGCAAAGGCAATATGCATTCAGTAGAAACTGAATTTTGAATTTTGCTATTTTCCTGGGCTAGTGATGTGCGGTACAGTACTCTCTTGTGATAGCAGGCGGCAACAGCAAGTACAGCTCCCAGCCAGCCACGTGATCATGGGAGTAAACAAGCAGTGTCGTACTCTGTGATGTACTGTGTTGCCAGGTGATCTTGCCCATCTGTGGGCTAATGTAAGTGTTCTGAGCACCTTGAAGATAGGCTAGGCCGAGCTATGATGTTCAATAGATTACTGGTATTAAATGCATTTTCAACTTACGATATTTTCAACTTAAGATGGGTTTATTAGAACATAACCCCCTCATAAGTCAAAGAGCATCTGTAATTATAGTTATACCTCAAGTTGTGAATAGGAATAAACCAACCATAGTTTATTCCTATAGTGATAAACCAAACTATTCATAAGGACTTATAAGGGCCCCAAGACCCATCTATGGACTTGTGGCCCTGTTAAGGTAAAGCTAGGGCCAGCTTTATGGGTGTGTGACCTCAGCGATGACGCAAGGTTCCCATGTTAAAGGGGGGCCCATGCTTGATTCAACGCTCTGCTGTTGCCATCCTGACATTCTTGATAATTTCCAAACAAGGGGCCCTGCATTTTCATTTTGCCATGGGCTGTGCAAATTACATACTTGGTCCTGGGTAAAGTCACTTGGTTCAGTGGGAAGAGTTCAGGAAGGTTTCCATCTTTGGCAAATACTTCTCAGAAGACTGAAAGTTTGCAGTGAACATGTGTTTGCTTTCCAGCTGAACCCATTTCTTACATTTGAGGAATGCTTCACCATACCAGTCTTGGCAAGAGGCAGGGCCACATGGGCCAGATGCTCGCATTCCTCAGCCTTCCTACTAGCCAATGCGTGGCCAGCCAGGTGCAATGACTCTGGAGTGTGCAATGCTTAAAGTATGGAAGGACAGTGGAAAATTCATTTTGGTGATGGCAGCAGCAGCATCAATTATCTAGGGAGATGAATGGCAGCCCCCAGCTATGGTCTCTAGTGTCCAGCGCTAGCCATGCTAGCTGGTGGGAAAAGGTTGGGGGTGGGGAGGCATCCAGCAGTGTGTCAATGAGATCTTCCACTAGATGGGTCTATGATGAGGTTGCAGTCTTGGTTTTAGCTACCTATGGTTCGTCCCTGTTTCTTTTTTCTTTTTGCTTTTTGAGAGGGTCTCACTCTGTCATCCAGGCTAGAGTGCAGTGGCACGATCATGGTTCACTGCAGCATTGACCTCCTGGGCTCAGGTGATCCTCCCACCTCAGCCTGCAGAGTAGCTAGGACTGACTACAGGTGCCAGTCACCATGTCTGGATTAATTTTTGTAGAGTCAGGGTTTCACCATGTTGCCCAGGCTGGTCTCAAATTCCTGGGCTCAAGTGATCTGCTCGCCTCAGCCTCCCAAAGTGCCAGGATGACAGGTGTGAGCCACCATGCCCAGCCTCCTTCCCTGTTTTCTAGCCTGACCATCTAGTCTTCTTGGTGATTTGCTTTTCAAATTACTCAGTGTTCTTTCAATAAATTCCTTTTGCACTTATGTGGTCAGAGCTGGTTTCTGTTGCTTAGAGCTAAGAGCTTTTTCTGATATAAAGTTGGACTCTGGTGGAGTTACGACCCTGATCATCCTTTGGCTGAGAGGCAGAAAATGGGTCCTGTGCCCTGAGGCAGAACTTGTCGGCCACATGTCCCCGGTGATAAGACACTAATGCTTATGCATTCCAACACAGAAGGGACATGGGAGACTGCAGGGGTGGAAAGGCGCAATATCTTTCCTCACGCATTAGCAGGGTCATGGCTGACATTCCTATAACAAGGATGGGTTAAGAAGACAGAGGCATAACAGATTTATTTAATCAATGTTTTATATGACACAGGAGACTTCAAAAATGAAGATCCAATGGCCGGGCACGGTGGCTGACACCTGTAATCCCAGCACTTTGGGAGGCCGAGGCGGGCAGATTACCTGAGGTCGGGAGTTCAAGACCGGACTGACCAACAGAGAAACCTTGTCTCTACTAAAAATACAAAATTAGCCGGGCGTGATGGTGCCTGCCTGTAATCCCAGCTATTCGGGAGGCTGAGGCAGGAGAATGGCTTGAACCCAGGAGGCGGAGGTTGCAGTGAGCCAAGATTGCGCCATTGCACTCTAGCCTGGGCAAAAAGAGCTAAACTCCATCTCAAAAAAATAAATAAGTAAAATAAGAAGAAGAACCAAAGACTCAGGGAGAACTCTATTTCTATGCTTAGGTTGGATGTGAATGGACAGCGATGTAGAAATGTAACTGGACAAAAAGGGGCATGATCTAATGTTGATGGACCGAGAGGGGAAGCACAGTAAGGCCCGTCTGTTTGGATTCTTCTTGGTCTCTCTGTGTAGCATTCCTTCCACCTGCGTATAGGGCAGGACCTTTCTGGAAACAGAGGTCTTATGGCCTACTTTTAGGCCATAAAGTAGGCCTAATTACTCAGTGTTCTTTCAACAAATTGAAAGACAAGGTAGGGCAGAGAATTTCTTTCTTTCTTTTTTTGAGATGGAGTCTCACTCTGTTGCCCAAGCTGCAGTGCAGTGGTGCAATCATAGCTCACTGCAGCCTCCACCTCCTGGGCCCAAGTGATCCTCCTGCCTCAGCCTCCTGAATACTGGGACTACAGGTGTGCACCACCACACCCAGCTAATTTTTCTCCTTCCTTCCTCCCTCTTTTTCCTTCCTTCCCTTCTTCCCTCCCTCCCTTGCTTCCTTCCTCTTTCCTTCCTTCCTTCCTCCCTGTCTCTTCCCTTCCTTTCCTTCTTCCCTTCTCCTTCTTTCCTTCCTTTTGTCTCTCTCTTTCCTTCTCTCTCTCTTTCCTCCTTTTTTCTCTATTCTTTCCCCCCACCCCCACCTTTCTTTCCTTCCTTTCTTCTTCTCCTTCCTTCCTCCCTCCCTCCCTCCCTCCCTCTCTCCTTCTCTCTCTTTCTCTTTCTTGTAGAGATAGATCTATGTTGTCCATGCTGGTCTTGAACTCTTGGCCTCAACTGATCCTTCACCTCCAGATAATTTATTTATAACCAGCTTTTACACAGAAAAGTAGGGATAGTTTAGAGTTTTATACCTAGGTTTTTGTGGCTGGTACTGGAGAAGTTGAGTTCTAGTTTCTATGGCCTGCCTTGAGGCAGAGAGATTCTACTTTCTGTGGCCTGTCTTGAGGGAAAAGGGAAGGAAGAAGAAGAAGAGCAGGAGAAGGTCAGAAAGAGACTTAGCCTTTGAGGCCCTTCCAAAGTCCTTCAGTTCAAAGTACTCAGCATGCCAAAGTGCTATACTTTGGGGCATCGTTTTCTGAGCCCCAACAAGGTCATCTGGTCCACACTCCTTCTGAACGTGGGAATCCTTTATGAATAATTCAGGATCTGAATAGCATTCAACGAAAGATGCTACCGAAAACCGCAGTGTGTGCTAAGCAGAAAGACTTGATCACGGGTGACAAACGCTGAGGTTGGCCAGCTCCCAGTTGTAGTGTTCAGGGTCAATGGCCCTCTTAGGGCTGTGAGGATATCCCTAACTGTCATCAAATTGTCAAGGCTGAAGTTCAGGGAAATCCACCTCACTCATGGCCATACATAAAATGTCATTCCTTCAGGACATGTAATTAAGATGGTGGCTGAGGCCAGACGCGGTAGCTCACGCCTGTTATCCCAGCACTTTGGGAGGCTGAGGCGGGCGGATCACCTGAGGTCAGGAGTTCGAGACCAGCCTGGCCAACATGGCGAAACCCCATCTCTACTAAAAGCACCAAAATTAGCCGGGTGTGGTGTCGGGCACCTGTAATCCCAGCTATTCAGGAGTCTGAGGCAGAAGAATCGCTTGAACCTGTGAGGTGGAGGTTGCAATGAGCCGAGATCGCGCCACTGCACTTGAGCCTGGGCAACGAGAGCGAGACTCCATCTCAAAAAAAAAAAAAAAAAAAAAAAAAAAAAGAAAAAAAAGATGGTGGCTGAGTCCCTAATGAATTTCCAGAGCATTATGGGACTAAGGTGCTCTGGGATTCTGAAATCTGCAGACTACCTAGAAAAGTTCCCACATGGCCATAGCAAAAACAAAACACAAAAAACAAAAACAACCAGAAGTGCCAAACATCTGGGTCAAGGATGTTCCAGGAAATTACTTTCACCTCCTTTTACAGGCATGTTCAATCAATGGCAACAATATTCTACATTTTGCTAAGGGCTGAAGGAAGAGAAAAGAGAGTCAGGACAAGCTCATTTTCCAACACTTGAAATGAACTCCTGGCTGAAACTAAATCACCCGCTCTCTGGCATCACGGCTATTTCTACAGTGCCACTTGGCTGGCTGGGTGATTTTCCAGTCACTGAGTGAGGGACACTGGATCCAGGACAGAGCCATGAGCCTGTCAAGAGCAGAAAGACCCAATTATGAAGAATCCCCTGGAAAGCTCACAATGTGGCCCACCCATCCGGGTCTGAATGGCAGGCATGTGAGCAGAGGCAGAAAAGCCTCGGTGCCAAATGGGGGTGGATGTAGCGCCACTTCGAGTCCCATCGGACCACTCCGGCCGTTGCAGTTGGAGCTGCTGCCTGAGGCGCAGTAATGCCAAAGTGAGCGGTAGGAGCCCGTCACAGCCAAGCAAATGGCAACTGGACAGAGTTGGCCAAGGGCTGCCAGACATGACAGAGCAGGGGAAGAGGCAGAGATGAGGGAATAAGGCTGCTGTCATTTATTTGGGAGGGAAGACGTTGGATCCTGTAAGGGCAATAGGGTGGAGGGGAGGGAGGGGGCTCAGAGGGCCCAGAGTCAGAGTGACTAGGAGCAGCAGACCCCAAAGAGTGCTGATCCTGAGGCAGAGGGTGCGGCTGGTCATAGCTAACAGGAAGGTGAAGGTGTACAGGCCCCTTGCTCAGAGGGCAGCGCAGGGCAGAGGTGCGATACCCTGGGAGGTCCCAGGGATTCAAAGGGAAAGGGAGAGGATGGGCAGGGAGAGAGAAACAGGAGGGAGAGTCCCTCCGTAGGCTTTCCCAAATGAGTAAAGTACTCATACCCAGGGCTTTATTTGAATTTATCACCTCTTATTAGTGTCTTTTGAAATGCGAATTAGCTGATTAACCACTGCTCACAGCCTTCCAACTGTTCTTTATTCTCCAGCATTCAGCAACTTTGTTCTAAATAGGGTAGGCCACAGTAGCCCACCAGGGGGAAATTATTCTCAAGGTTACAAGAACAGCGACCAAGGCAAAATTAGGCCCTGGCCTGGATGGAATCAAGTTGGGAGTGAGGTTGTGCCTGGAGCCAGGCTCTAACCACCCCCACCCCCCAACCGGGTCTACAAACAAAGCCTCGGAGGATGGTTACCCTGGTGTTAGTCCATCCTTGCGATGTATGAACAGGGCTCTGGGGAACAAGGTACACTCTCTTCTGCCCCCTACCACTTTTTTGTTGATGATCATCATTTTCTAAAAGGTTTATTAGTTCTAGGTCCCTCCGGAATGCCCATGCACTGGCTTCGGCTTTCTGTTTGGGATGTGGGTTCACATTTACGAACAACAAGGGATGGCCCCTGGCAGAGCCTCGTTCGCACTCGCTCCTGCCTCCAGTTTGGCAACACGACACAAAGGCGGTATGGCTTGTATACACTTTCCAGGCTGAGCCCCTATTCAGAGGGGGCTGCAGCTTGCGCGTAATGGGCCCCCTACAGACAAAGCCAGCAAGTTTCTTAATTAAGTCTAAGTGAAAGACAGATCCCGCTTACATCTTCAGAGAACCTTCCTTCAGAACTTCAAAAACAGCCTAGACTGCCTATCAAATCCAGGCACGAATAACTAGCTAGCAATTTTTTCTCTTTTTAAATATAGAAAGCCAGGCCTCCGGCGCCAACTCTTCAACCCCCTCTCACTTTCCCTGCAATTTTAGACATGCCTCTGGTTTATAAAACAGGAAACAAAGGGACTTCTTGTGTGTCGGAGAAGCCCTCAGAGGGTCTGCATTTCATTCCGGCCTTCCCCAAAGCACTGCGCTGTCTAAAGAGCTCTTTAACTGGTTTAGTCTCATTACCATTTCCATGAGGTATCAAAGGATATGCTACGAAACCAGCATATGTACATATATCACATAAGGACACATCCTGGTACACAACGATATTAAAAAATTAATTATTAGCTAATTGCCTTTTCAGAAATGTGATTTTTCACATCCCTCCCTCCCCTCCCCCTCCACCCTAGCCCCAGAAACCCTCTCTCAGACAGACCTTTCTGTTTTCTGGGCTTTGCTGTGATAATGTTCTTTGCAAACAGAAACCAATTATTCTGCAGCAGTAAGTCACCAGGAGTATGAATTGCTTTAATTTTTCCCCCTTTTAGCAGCTGCCCAGGGTGGGTTGCGAGGTGGCTGTAGTAATGAAGCTGGGATGAATACTAAAGCAGGCCCAAGGCCGGTGTCCTGCAGGGGAAATGATGTTCAAAAATAAAAGTGCGTTTTTGTTGGGAGAAGCTAATCAACGAATTGGACGTTTCCAAAAAATGTGCTTTCCGCTCTCAATTTGCATCGCCAATGCTGCTTTCCCCAATGAGTCCTGTGCACCTGACTAGCTTGTAAAAATGTCACCTTACTGTTAAAGTGCTAAACACGCCCCGTTTTTCCTCCGCCTGTTCTCTCTCTCCCTCCCCCCTCTCTGCCTTTTTCCTTCTGCAATTCTTTGCTTTCTCATTAGAGATGCCCAGCAACGTCTGGCAGACAAAGACACTGCAAACAAAGTGTATGGAAAGGATAAAAAAAATTAAAAAGGAAAAAAGTGCGGAGGAATTCTTCATTCACTGATCTCTAGAATACATTAATATCTGAAACTGTTGGCACAGCCTAAAATACTTGGGCGGCTAACAATGCGGGCAATGATTCCGAGTCTGGGATCTTCAAATAAACCCCAGTGCTGTCATGGCCACCAGGAAGGAGAATAATGGCGATATTAGCTGACCTTCATTTTGTTGTTTCTTCAGACCTGACTGCTGGACCTCTGTTTGCTCGTTACTAGGATTTCTTGGCTGAAAAATTTTAGCATTTCCCAGGCAATACAAGAGCCAGTTTATTAGGTAAATAAACCAGGCCCTAAGCAGTCTCTTCTGCTCCATAATGGGAAATGGGCGAATTGGAACGAGGGTTGAGTTGGAGTCAGGGAGAATGACTCAGAGGCAGAGATCTCATCATTTTCCCCTCGTCCAAAACACCAATGAACAATGCGGACGGAGTTAACAAACCACCAGATCGACGTGCTTTTGGTTAACTTAACCAACACCATCCACCAAGTAAGGAAGACAAGATTCACAAAAGGAAGCGACAAAAATAGCGGCTTTCTTCTTCCAGAGACCTAGATCTGTAATGACATTTCACTTCTCCCAAGGTTACAAGGAACTGGAGACTATTTTATAAAATGCATCCAAATGGAGCTAATGGTGCTATGTTTCATTCATCTGTCATAAGTGCTTAAACATTCTTATGTTATCCAAACCATTGTCTAGTGACAATCTTAATGATGTTAATAAAATCAGTAATGCAGAACTGGATCCTTTTTCAGAGTCTCTACATCCAGAGGGCCTTCTGGCTGTCTAGACTGTATCACAATTGGTAATTATTACATTTATGTGTGCCTGCTTACTGTTTACTATCTCGCTTCCCTCCCCCAACTGCAATATAAGCTCCCTGAGGGCAGGGACCACCATTGTATCCCACCTCACCCAACACAGCGCCTAGCACCCAAGACCTATTTGCCTAGGGAGGTAATGATATTTTTGGCTACCTTTGGGTAAATGCGTCCCATCTTTAGAAGCTTTCAGCTGCCACGCCCAAGGGCTTCAAGATGAGAATGAGACACAATACTTCTTAAAGCAGAGTTTTCCTCTACCGAGAATGAAGATATGCGTCCAAGTTTCCTGTCACTTCCAGCTTTCAATTCTTTTTTAACTGTGCTTTCTTTTTGGATTAAAAATTAATAATTTCAATTTTTATTTTAGATTCAGGAGGTACATGTCAGGCCTCTGAGCCCAAGCCAAGCCATCACATCCGCTGTGACTTGCACGTATACATCCAGATGGCCTGAAGTAACTGAAGATCCACAAAAGAAGTAAAAATAGCCTTAACTGATGACATTCCACCATTGTGATTTGTTCCTGCCCCACCCTAACTGATCAATGTACTTTGTGATCTCCCCCACCCTTAAGAAGGTACTTTGTAATTCTCCCTACCCTTGAGAATGTACTTTGAGAGATCCACCCCCTGCCCCCCAAAACATTGCTCCTAACTCCACCGCCTATCCCAAAACCTCTAAGAACTAATGATAATCCACCACCCTTTGCTGACTCTCTTTTCGGACTCAGCTCGCCTGCACCCAGGTGATTAAAAGCTTTATTGCTCACAAAGCCTGCTTGGTGGTCTCTTCATACAGACGCAGATGAAAGTACACATACAGATTTGTCACATGGGTATACTGTGTGACACTGAGGTTTAAGGTACAGATGATCCCCTCAGCGAGGTAGTGAGCACAGTATCCAATAGGTGGTTTTTCAGCCTTTGCTCCCCTCCCTCTCTCCCCCACAATAGTCCCCAATGTCTTTTATTCCCATCTTTATGTCCACGTGTATTCAATGTGTATCTCCCACTTATAAGTGAGAACAAATGGTATTTGGTTTTCTGTTTCTCTAGCTTTCAAATTAAAATAACATTTTATTTTATTTTATTTTATTTTTTAAGACGGAGTCTCGCTCTGTCACCCAGGCTGGAGTGCAGTGGCGCGATCTCGGCTCACTGCAAGCTCCGCCGCCCGGGTTCACGCCATTCTCCTGCCTCAGCCTCTCCAAGTAGCTGGGACTACAGGCGCCCGCCACCACGCCCGGCTAATTTTTTGTACTTTTAGTAGAGACGGGGTTTCACCGTGGTCTCGATCTCCTGACCTCATGATCCACCCGTCTCGGCCTCCCAAAGTGCTGGGATTACAGGCGTGAGCCACTGCGCCCGGCCTAAAATAACTTCTAATAAGCACTTGCTTCAAGCAGGAGGTCATGTAAATAGATATAACACACACACGTTTTTTAAAAGTTACACAGTCATTTAGTTGGAAAACATAGAAATTTTTCAGACTGCCTAACTGCTCAATGGATTCACCTTACCCAATTTGTAACTGCCCAATGGGTTCACCTTACCCGGTGCCTAGACAGAGCCAATTTCTCTTTTTTTTTTCTTTTTCGGGAGAACAGGGTCTTGCTATATTGCCCAGGCAGGTCTCGAACTCCTGGGCTCAAGCTATCCTCCCGCCTCTTGCCTCCCTGAGAGCTGGGATTACAGCCGTGAGCCACCGCGCCCGGCTGAGCCGATTTCTCTAGACAGGGGAATGGCAATAGATTTTGTGGTAAGGAGTGATATTGTGGGGTTGTTAGAAGAAACATTTGTCATTTAGAATTATTGGTGATGGCCTGGATACAGTTTTGTATGAATTGAAAAACTAAACGGAATAAGAGAAGGAGAAAAACAGCTATTAAAGGACTAAGAATTGGGAGGACTTAGGACATCTAATTAGAGAGTGCCTAAGGAGGTTCAGCATAGCCTTGCCAGTAAAGATTATTTATTTACTTTAAGAGTTAAGAATGGCGGTTTGGGGATAGCACCAGGAGATATCAGCTGTTCTGGCTTGGAGAAACAGTGTAAACTGGCAGTGTATACAAGAGCAGGGCATGTATGAGTAGTTGAGAACGGTGAATAGGAGTATGACTAGACAGAAGATAGTAGGGATGACAAGTTTTTTGGGGCACAGTCCAAGTTGGTCTGGTGTCTGGAATGAGACTGGGGCTTAATAAAAAGGAGCTTAAATGGGCTGTACCTTGCAGCATTCCAAGGACAGGCCTGAATTCTGAGAAGCGAAAGTGGTAAAAGTATTGTCCAGTTCTTTTTAAGTTGGTGGCTGAGCTTCGTGAGGTGTGTTTTTAAAAGACCTTTAGTCTATTCTACTTTTCCTGAAGACTGAGGACTGTAAGGGATATAAAGGTTTCACTGAATATAAGAGCCTGAAAAACTGCTTCGCTGATTTGACTAATAAAGGCTGGTCTGTTATCAGACTGTATAGAGCTGGGAAGGCTAAACTGAGGAATTATGTCTGACAGAAGGGAAGAAATGACTGCGGTGGCCTTCTCAGACCCTGTAGGAAAGGCCTCTACCTATCCAGTGAAAGTGTCTACTTAGACTAAGAGGTATTTTAGTTATGTGGCACTCTGATGAGGGTCAAACCATGGTGGAAGCGTGGAAGGCATAAATGAGCACATAAGATGACAGGAAAAGGGGGCTGAATTCCCTTGATAAGTGTTAAATACACTGAGTTCTAAATTTCTCTTCAAAGAATCAGTATGTCAGTATGTTCAGTTCTTTGTTCTCCATTTTAAAGTTTAACTTTCTCATTCTCCTCATCTCCTTGCCCCTAGTTTCGGTAAACAACCTATTCCACCATTTCTAATCAGTAGTTCACATCTATTCCCCTGGTCACCTGCTCCAATCTGAGTCACTCCTGGTCATGTGCTCCGACCTGGGTCACCTGTTCCTAACTGTTCTTCCCACCAAACTACTCATCCCGCCACTCTGACTCATACCCCTGCTCTCTTTAAAATAGCCAACTGGAATTAGCTTAGACTGTGTGATCCAACCCTAGCCAATAGGGGAACAACGCAACAGCAGGGGTGACCTGCGTCAGGAATAAAAACCCCTTCCCCTCACTTGTTCAGGTGTGCTCTCGCCATTGCCCCATCTGTGAGTCACACCCTCCTACAGAAGTAAAATTGCCTTGCTGAGAAAATTAAATCTATGTTTGAGTGCTATTTCTTTTGCGGCACTGAATATTTATTTTGATAACAGCACTAATCCACTGATGAGGGCAGGGCCCTCATGATTTAATCACCTTTTAAACGTCTCACCTCTTAAGACCATCATAATGGCAATCAAATGTCAATGTGAGTTTTGGCAAAGACAATCAAACCATAGCACATGTAGATATGCTATATGCATGCATAGAAAAAAGACTGGAAAGACACACCCAAACTATTAATAGTCATGATTTATAGGAAGTGAATTTTTATTTTGTTTATTGTTCTTTATGGTACCATTTTTCTACAGTAAATTGATTATTTTAAAAATCAGAAATAACCGTCAATCAGTTTTTCTTTAAAAAGATAATATATGAGACAGATCTTTACCTCAAGAATTTTGAAAAATAAATTACAGTTACACTAATACAACCACGGCATTCAAAGTGGTCTCTGTCTCACACACACACATACACACACTCACGTAAATATACTCACATGAACATAAATACCTAAAGCTATACATAAAGCCCCATAGGAACACTTCTGGGGGGTTACGTGGCTATGTGTTTACTGACTTCTTGAGACAAAATTGCTCTGGGCATCTCAGGGAAGTTTTCTCTTTCTTAGCTTGAAGCAACCAGGTATCACATTTCTGGGTTTTAGAAGAGATTATATTCAAGGATGCTCTATTACTTTGAATAGGCGAAACATTCCAGGCTGATGGGAATTCATACCTGTCAACAGCTGTGAATTACCATTTCAAACCCCTTCTAACGTGACTTATGAACTTTATTGGTATGAGGATTCAACACCTTGTAGAAAAGCAAGTGCTGAATGCAGACCAGGGTGAAAACGCTTTCTGCTAGGGAGTAGAAGCCTAAAGGAATGATGGAGATCCATCTGCCAAGAACAACTTCACAGGTGGATAGGTGCAAAATTACCATGCCAGGAATTAGGAAAATAGACACTACTTTAGATTTCTTTCCTTTCTTTCTTTCTTTTCTTCCCCTCCTCCCTCCCTCCCTTCTTCTTTCTTTTTCTTTCCTTTCTTTTTTTGAGACGGAGTCTCACTCTGTCTCCCAGGCTGGAGTGCAGTGTCGCGACCTCGGCTCACTGCAACCTCTGCTTCCCGGGTTAAAGCGGTTCTCCTGCCTCAGCCTCCCAAGTTGCTGGGACTACAGGCGCCTGCCACCACATCCAGCTAATTTTTGTATTTTTAGTAGCCACGGGGTTTCGCCATATTGGCCAGGCTGGTCTTGAACTCCTGACCTTGTGATCCACCCACCTCGACCTCCCAAAGTGTTGGGATTACAGGTGTGAGCCACTGTGCCCAGCCTACTTTAGATTTCTAATTGGGTATTTACAGGGGTAGTAAATATAGCTAGAAAAAAAAAGCTTCCGGGTGAAATGCTATGTTTGATATTTACTCATCAAGGTTTTCTCCTTTTATTATCATTTTTTGTTAGTTTCCATTCTTATTCCTACAAGGCCATAGCCAGAAGTGGGCGCAGGAGAAATGAAGTTCTGAACATTTGAATGAATGCCTATTTCAATTCCAATCATTCCCTGGAAAATGTTATGCTCAATGTAAAATGGAATGAGGTAGTCCTAACAGCTCAGGAAACAATAAAAGGGAACTGAGAGCTTTATACATCAGAAAAACTCTCAGACAATGCCTAAGAGGATTGGAAAGAAATTTCTAAAACATGTCATCCCTACAAACACATATGAAAAAATATCAGGCCGGGCGTGGTGGCTCACGCTTGTAATCCCAGCACTTTGGGAGGCCGAGGCGGGCGGATCACGAGGTCAGGAGATCGAGACCACGGTGAAACCCCGTCTCTACTAAAAATACAAAAAATTAGCCAGGCGTGGTGGCGGGTGCCTGTAGTCCCAGCTACTCGGAGAGGCTGAGGCAGGAGAATGGCGTGGACCCGGGAGGCGGAGCTTGCAGTGAGCTGAGATTGCGCCACTGCACTCCAGCCTGGGCAACAGAGCAAGACTCCGTCTTGAAAAAAAAAAAAAAAAAAAGAAAAAATATCTTGAGAATTCCACATGAAAATATACATCCATTTAAAAACGAAACTTTGAAGCACAAATATTAAAGAGAAAAGGCTTTTTCCCAGAATACAAAACACTGCTTGAGTTGTGGAAGAAAAAGAGCTCATTAGTATTTCAAAGGAGGTTAATAACTTATTTCAATGTCCATATTGGGATAGAGGATGAGCCAAGTATACTCCTCAAAATCCTAGGGACTACTTACTCTCCTCTCCCATCTCTTATTTTATTTCTTTTTTTGAGATGGAGTCTCATTCTGTCGCCCAGGCTACAGTGTAGTGGCGTAATCTTGGCTCACTGCAACCTCCACCTCCCGGGTTCAAGTGATTATCTTGCCTCAACTGGGATTACAGGCACACGCCACCATGCCCCGCTAATTTTTGTATTTTTAGTAGAGACGGGGTTTCACCATGTTGGGTGGGCTGGTCTCGAATTCCTGACCTCAGGTGATCTGCCCGCCTTGGCCTCCCAAATTGCTGGGATTACAGGCGTGAGCCACCACACCCGGCCAGAACCTGTATGTTAACAAGATCCCCAGATACTGCGTCTGTGCTTTTCTGGAGGACATACCATCCCAAATCAACCCTGAAGGACTGAAAAGTTAGTGAAGGGAAATGCGGGATAGAAAAGAGGGCACGTATTCCGGGTAAAGGCGGGAATGTGTACAAGGCCACCAAAATAAAGGAAAGCCAGGGATGCCAACTGTTCAGGGTGGCTGGATCCTAGTCCATGGAAGAGAAAAACAAAGTGTGTATTGAGAAAGGGTGCAGTGTGGCCAATGGGGAGGGAAGTGAAGGAAGATTCGGCCTGAGACTAGATCCTGCTAGGCTAGGGAAACTGGTGCTGAGTTTGGACTTTATTCTGAGGGCTTTGGGGCACCTCTGAAGGATTTTTTTTTTTGAGATGGACCTCACTCTTGTCGCCCAGGCTGGAGTGCAATGGTGCGATCTCGGCTCATTGCAACCTCTGCCTCCCGGGTTCAAACGATTCTCTTGCCTCAGCCTCCAGAATAGCTGGGATTACAGGCTCCCGCCACCATGCCCAGCTAACTTTTGTATTTTTAGTAGAGACAGGTTTTCACCATGTTAGCCAGGCTGGTCTCGAACTCCTGACCTCAGGTGATCCGCCCACATCAGCCTCCCAAAGTGCCGGGATTACAGGCGTAAGCCACAGCATCCGGCTCTTCTGAAGGGTTTTTAAGCTGAGGAGTGACTTGATTAGATCCCCTGAAGACACACGGTGCTTCAGCTCATTCCACTCCTGAGTAATTCCTTACTCATTTCAAACTATCAAGAGTCCACCCATTTTGTCTGTGCTAACTCAAGTCTCTTCCAGTCATGGTGGCTGGAAATGATCTGCTTCTCAACCCTCAACTCCTGCAGCACTGTGGATGGACCACTCACATGGTCTTTGTCATGGCCACTCCATTTCTGCAGTGAGATTTTTGTCTATTCTCTTCTACTG
Organism: Symphalangus syndactylus; assembly: GCF_028878055.3. Lineage (NCBI taxonomy): Eukaryota > Metazoa > Chordata > Mammalia > Primates > Hylobatidae > Symphalangus > Symphalangus syndactylus. The sequence goes on along the minus strand of NC_072442.2, from coordinate 58,988,285 downwards.
CTACAGCATAGCTTTTCAAAGAACAGTTTCCAAGGACCACCTATTTCAGGATCATCTGAGGGTACTTGATAAAATCAGTTTCCAAGGCCCAAGATCCATGAATCGGTATCTCTGCGTGTGGGGCCCAGATGTTTGCATTTTAAAAAACATTCCAGTCAGGTGACGCGGCTTACGCCTGTAATCCCAGCACTTTGGGAGGCTGAGGCGGGTGTATCACAAGGTCAGGAGATCGAGACCATCCTGGCTAACACAGTGAAACTGTCTCTACTAAAAATACAACAAATTAGCTGGTTGTGGTGGCGGGTGCCTGTCATCCCAGCTACTCCGGAGGCTGAGGCAGGAGAATGGTGTGAACCCGGGAGGCGGAGCTTGCAGTGAACAGAGATCGCACCACTGCACTCCAGCTTGGGCGACAGAGCGAGACTCCGTCTCAAAAAAAAAAAAAAAAAAAAAAAAAAAAAAAAAAATTTCCAGGTGAAGCTCTTGAATATGAAAGCCAGAGAATCACAGTTTAAGACTACAGCATCCTGAGACCCAGAGCCATCCCAGAAACCCTAGAATCAGACACTGCACCTCTGTCTACAACCTTGGCATGCGGCTTCTCAGGGAGACGAGTAAACGAAGTGTTTTAAATTCCCCTCTCTACTCATCCTTGATTACATAACTAATCAAAATGCTTCCAAAAACCAACCAACCAATCAAGAAAACTTCTAGGAACTTAATTAACTACAGTATAAAAGGACTCCTCAGGCCGGGTGCCTGTAATCCCAGCACTTTGGGAGGCTGAGGCAGGCGGACCACAAGGTCAGGAGATCGAGACCATCCTGGCTAATACGGTGGAACCCTGTCTCTGCTAAAAATACAAAAAATTAGCCGGGTGTCATGATAGGCGCCTGTAATCCCAGCTACTTGGGAGGCTGAGGCAGGGGAATCGCTTGAACCCAGGAGGTGGAGGTTGCAGTGAGCCGAGATCGCGCCACTGCGCCACTGTACTCCAGCCTGGGCCACAGAGTGAGACACCGTCTCAAAAAAAAAAAAAAAAAAAAAAAAAAACAAGGACTCCTCATTTCCGCTGTGTGCTCTGTCTATTGGCCTATGCTCAGAAAGGGCTTTTTCAAGCCAGGAATGTGCCCGGTTTCTCTCATCACATATATAAGACAGACAAGACTGGAATCAAACTCTCCCACAGAATTGACGTAAGGACCAAAAGAGAAATTATGTACCTTTGAAAGCGCCATGGATACTGCTTACTCTTACTACTATTATGAATGCTTTAAATTGGTCATTTAGGAACTAAGAAACACCGATGAGATTCTGTCTTGTATGAGCGTGGTTGTGGTGTTTCTTTCTCTCTCCTGCCGGACTTTAAGCAACTTGAAGGTAGGACTCTAAGGCTGACGCCACTGTGGGATCCCCCCATAGCACAGCATTGCTGAAGGGATTCAATAAAAACGTGATGAATGGGTGAAAGATGACCATGTCACAGAAGCCCACATGTAATAAATAGTTCATTTGGAATCTGCACCTGCGTGGGAATTCTCCAAACACCTGCCGAGGCCAATAACTCCTGTTTTCTCAGCCTATCAAAGAGGGCAGCTGCTCCTTTCCCTCCCGTGACCTTCTCTCATTTATCGAAGCTGGAAGGGGCTGTGATTTTCCCCAACATGCTGACTCTCTGAGCCATGAATAGCCCTCCCAAACAGACTTGTCCTCTAATGTCAATCTGGGAAAATGCCATTTAAAAATTTGTTTCATTGAACATTTTCACAAAATGAAAATTAGAAGATATTAAAGGCATCTGGCTATGTTAATTAATGGGAATTTATAGTACTTGAATTTCTCTGCAAAAGGAAAACATGATAAACACTAGCATGGTTTTCTATCATCTAAATCCTAAATTCACAGGATGGAACATTCCACTCTTGATTTTCCAGAAAATCTACTCTTATGAATTCCAAAGTTATCTTGAAAGGCAGACTTTGTTCAGTGAACATATTGCTGTTTCTTATCAATGTTGCACTTGATTTTTTTTTTTTTTTGAGATGGAGTTTTGCTCTTGTTGCCCAGGCTGGAGTGCAATGGCGCAATCTGGGCTCACCGCAACCTCTGCCTCCCGGGTTCAAGTGATTCTCCTGCCTCAGCCTCCTGAGTAGCTGGGATGACAGGCATGTGCCACCACGCCTGGCTAATTTTGTATTTTTAGTAGAGACGGGGTTTCTCCATGTTGGTCAGGCTGGTCTCGAACTCCCGACCTCACGTGATCCGCCCGCCTCGGCCTCTCAAAGTGCTGGGATTACAGGTGTGGGCCACTGCGCCTGGCCAAAATGATTTTTAAATTGTAAAATTTAAAATTTAAATTATAAATTATATATACATAAATATATATTATATAAATTATAAATTGTAAAATTTAAAATTGTAAATTATAAGGGACTCTTTTCTCTAGTAGATACCACCTTTAAAGTATCACGCGGAAAGTCAAAATTAAGCAATTTCACATGGAAATGAAGGTTTTGGCTTTCCCTGAAAAATCAGAAGAGACTGCGATATTGGGCCCACATTGCTACCTGGCAACAATCACCCAGGGCTGACCTCTTGAGAGGGATGCTCGGATGCTCTCTGGTTTTGCTTCTCTACTGCAGCCTCACTCCTTTTTTTTTTTTTTTTTGAGACAGAGTCTCACTCTGTCCCCAGGCTGGAGTGCAGTGGGCCAATCTCGGCTCACTGCAAGCTCCGCCTCCCAGGTTCATGCCATTCTCCTGCCTCGGCCTCTCCGAGTAGCTGGGACTACAGGCGCCCACCACCACGCCCGGCTAATTTTTTGTATTTTTAGTAGAGACGGGGTTTCACCGTGGTCTCGATCTCCTGACCTCGTGATCCGCCCACCTTGGCCTCTCAAAGTGCTGGGATTACAAGCGCGAGCCACCGCGTCCGGCAGCCTCACTCCTTTGTATGCCTACCTGGCCTCCACAATGAATAAAGAGAATGAGGCATGGCTTCTCTTCCAAACATAAGTATATTCGTGGATCTCTAATAAACGAAAGAGTAAAAATACATAATTGGCATAGAGGGAAAATAGAGTAGTGGCCACAAGACGTGACTTTTTTTTTGTTTGTTTTTTGAGATGGAGTCTTGCTCTGTCACCAGGCTGGAGTGCAATGGCATGATCTCGGCTCACTGCAACCTCTGTCTCCCGGGCTCAAGCAATTCTCCTGCCTCAGCCTCCCGAGTAGCTAGGATTACAGGCATGTGCCACCCGGCCCGGCTAATTTTTGTATTTTTAGTAGAGACGGGGTTTCACCATGTAGGCCAGGCTGGTCTCGAATTCCTGACCTCAGGTAATCTGCCCGCTTTGGCTTCCCAAAGTGCTGGGATTACAGGCATGAGCCACCACGCCCAGCCAAGACATGACTCTTAAGTGCAGCTGAAGCAAGATTTGAAGTAGAACAGCAACTGAGGGGAGCCCACTGTGTGAGCAAATGCTGAGAAGCAGAAATGGACAAGCTAGGAAGAAATAACTGGTTTGGCTATAGCGGGAGGTTTCCATGGGGTAGAGGAACAAGGTGACAGACAAGACCCTGTAGAGAGACCATGGAGAACCTTAGATCCAGAGCCAAGGACTGTGGGCTGTGCACTCTAGGGCAGCCATCCCCAACCTTTTTGGCACCAGGGACCAGTTTCACGGAAGACAATTTTTCCACGGCCTGGAGGGGAAGGGGGAGATGGTTTTCGGGATGAAACTGTTCCATCTCAGATCATCAGGCATTAGAGTCTCATAAGAAGCCACAACCTACATCCCTCGGATGTGCAGTTCACAATAGGGTTTGCGCTCCTATATCTAATGCTGCCACTGATCTGACAGGAGGTGGAGCTCAGGCAGTAATGCTCGCTCAACCACCGCTCACCTGCTGCTGTGCGGCCCAGTCCCCAACAGGCCACAGACTGGGATGAGTCCTGGCCCAGGGGTTGGGGACCCCTGCTCCAGAGCCAGGTCAGAGCTCTCCAAGGTTTACACTAACAAGGGCCTGGCAAGATAAGAGTAGTGTTTCAGGATGATCCAGTGGGGGGCCGCATCTAGAATGCACTGAAGTGAGACCAGCGGAAAGAAGCCCGCTTGGGAAGATACAGTTGTAGCAATCCAGCCCTCCAGAGAATGGTGACAGAGAAAATGCAAAGGGAGAGCCCTGAGCGTGCAAGAAATGCTATGGCCTGAGGGGCAATAGGCACTGGAGGAGGAGAAAGAGCTCCACATAGGAAAGGAATCGTCCAGCTACAGCTACGGGAAGAACAGTGGTGCCAAACACAAATACTGGTGTGGGCTGGCTTCTTGTCTGGGTTTCAAGTGTGTGTGGCACGTGTGTTTATAGTGGGGTGAGGGGTTGCAAATGATGAATTTGGTTTAAACTTTTTGAGTGCCGGGAAATGACAGGGAGATCAAGAGACAGATGTGCAGATAAAAGTGCAAACGGCTAGGCACGGTGCCTCACGCCTGTAATCCCAGCACTTTAGGAGACTGAGGTGGGCAGATCATGAGGTCAGGAGTTCAAGACTAGCCTGACCAATATGGTGAAACCCTGTCTCTAATAAAAAATACAAAAATTAGCTAGGTGTGGTGGCGCGTGCCTGTAGTCCCAGCTACTCGGGAGGCTGAGGCAGGAGAATCGCTTGAACCCGGGAGGCAGAGGTTGCAGTGAGCCAACATCACACCATTGCACTCCAGCCTGGTGACAAGAATGAAACTGTCTCAAAAAAAAAAAAAAAAAAAGCGGCAAATGTGAGGATGCACTGAGTGGTAAGGACAGCTGGAGCCAGGAGATGGAGAAGGTTTCTAAGAAAAACATGCCCCAAGAGGATCCGGACCACAAAACCCAGAAATGCTTCTGCTCTGGTTCAAGAAACAGTGGAGATGTGACTCTTCGATACGTAGCCTTAGAAACCAAACCACACTGTTGCCCTGGGTACTCTCAACAACTCCAAGTTTTTATAGAGCCTTTGGAATGATGGATGGGGCTCAGTTTACCCAGAGACAGTAAAATCAGGTGAAAGGGGTTAATTAGAACTGTTCTCTCTACTGCTAGGTGCAAAACAGCCACATTGGAGCCGTGATGAAGCTACGTCTATTTAAACAGGCAAAGTGATCATTGTAACTGTTTTCCCTCTTAAAATAAACCCCATGCTTTTAGCCATATTCCTGCTTCTTAAAGCCTCTCATGTGAAAGATGCCAAAATAATCCTCGACCTTAAAGAGGTCTTGATTTATCATTTCGCAGCTGGTTCCCATACACCTCCCTTTCCACTTTTTCAGAGCCTCACTATATAAATCCTGCCATCAGATCAGGGAGGCAGGCATGGTGGTGATGGATGTCAAACCTGCGATGGGGAAAGTGAAGAGCAGTTCCCTACTGGGAACAGATAAGCCAGCAGACTTCTCACAGACTGCTCCTGTTACCAACTCAGCCAGCCCCACCCCCTCCTCCTGCTCCCTTGGCCCTTCCCATCTGCCGGATAGGGCCTCCCTTCTGCTGCGAAGCTTCCACTCCTGTAGCGTCCTGGTTTGCGTTCTTTGATGAGAAATATTAATTCCAGGTTAATACTGATGTTAAAAAATAAAAGCCCGACTTAATTAAAAATTCAAGTTAATTTTCACCCAGTTTCCCTGAACTTTTAAAAAATGTTCTTTTTGTAAAAAAAAGAGTAAATAGGTTACATGAGGAGGCCCAAGTACCAGGAATTGATTAGTGGCACAATGAAATAAGTTACAAAATATAACAACAACCACTTAAAGCAAAGTTAATCTAGTTTTCTTATCAGCCCAGGACTTTTGCTGCCTAAGTACAGGATGCTTCCTTGCATGTGCTTGCAAATTTCACCTTTTAGGCTAAGGAGATGTTTTTCATTTGATTTGGGAAGGAAGAAGGGGTCAAGATCACGGAGGCTCCAGGTAAAATGCTGTACGTGGGCAGTCTGCTTTTGATACTAAACTTTTTTTTTTTTTTTTTTTTTGAGACAGAGTCTCGCTCTGTTGCCCAGGCTGGAGTGCAATGTCGTGATCTTGGCTCACTGCAACTTCTGCTTCCCGGGTTCAAGCAATTCTCCTGCCTCAGCCTCCCGAGTAGTTGGGATTACAGGCGTCCACTAACACACCCTGCTAATTTTTGTATTTTTAGTAGAGACGGGGTTTCGCCATGTTGGTCAGGCTGGTCTCAAACTCCTGACCTCAGGTGATCCGCCCACCTCAGCCTCCCAAAGTGCTGGGATTACAGGCATGGGCCACCAAACCTCTTTCTTTCTTTGCTCTCCTCCCATCACCCAGCCCTCCTCTGTTCAGTGCCCAGGCACACTGAGACCCCACACTGCTGTCTCCTCTGGCCTGTCAAGATGCACAGTGCCACCTCATGTAGGCCTGCTTGCCTGCCACACCCACTTCCCCAACTCAGGTCATAACATCACTTTCCCATCAAAGCTCCAGTTTCCCTACTATGGATGATTTCCTGGTGATATTTTTTAAATTAAACTCAGCGACTCTAAAAGGTAAATAACAAACTCATTGACTTCCCACTGTCTCACACACAACACACCCAGCCTTTGCATCTGGTTTAGTGACTTGTTGGCTTAAATCCTTGGTCATAACTTGGCAGCCAGGGGGCCAAGTCCGATTTGCAGTTGTGTTTTAACCTGGTCAGTGTTTTAAAAATCGGCAAAGTTTACACAAAATCATCTCTCTCTCAGGAGACAGGTGATATGGCATCCTGGGGCCACAGTTCCACAGGGCAGCAGACGAGGGGCTGAAGAGCAAGCTCTCTGTGGGCTCTAGTTCACAGGGACACCTGCCACTCCTGACTGTCATATACATGCAGCTCTCATTTTCTTTTTCCTTTTTTTTTTTTTTTTTTTTTTAGATGGAGTTTTCCTCTTGTCACCCAGGCTGGAGTGCCATGGTGCAATCTTGGCTCACTGAAACCTCTGCTCCCAGGTTCAAGCGATTCTTCCGCCTCAGCCTTCTCAGTAGCTGGGATTACAAGCATGCGCCACCACGTCTGGCTAATTTTTGTATTTTTATTAGAGACGGGGTTTCACCACAATGGCCAGGCTGGTCTCGAACTCCTGACCCCAGGTAATCCGCCTGCCTCGGCCTCCCAAAGTGCTGGGATTACAGGCGTGAGCCACCATGCCTGGCCACATATCTCATTTTCTTTACCTGGTTGCCATTTGAATTTGTGACTTCTGGCTTAAATGACTCTCTAAATGAGAGCACAATTAAATAATTTCACAGAAGTAGGGACAAAGACATATTTTTTTAAATTTTTATTTTTAGATGACAAAGAATGTATATATTTATGGGGTACAAAGTAATGTTTTAGTATCTACACACATTGTGGAATGATTATATCAAGTTAGTTAACATATCCCTTATCTCACATACTTTTTTTTTTTGTAGTGAGAACATTTAAAATTTGTTCTTTTAGCTACTTTGAAATACAGTTGAGTATCCCTTATCCAAAAATGCTTGAGACCAGAAATGTTTCGAACTTTGGATCTTGGAATATTTGCATTATACCTCCTGGTTATGCATTCCTTTTTTTTTTTTTTTTTTGAGATGGAGTTTCACTCTTGTCGTCCAGACTGGAGTGCAGTGGCACGGTCTCAGCTCACTGCTACCTCTGCCTCCTGGGTTCAAGTGATTCTCCTGCCTCAGCCTCCTGAGTAGCTGGAATTACAGGCACACACCACCATGCCCAGCTCATTTTTGTATTTTTAGTAGAGATGGGGTTTCACCATGTAGGCCAGGCTGGTTTTGGACCCCTGACCTCAAGTGATCTACCTGCCTCGGCCTCCCAAAGTGCTGGGATTACAGGCGTGAGCCACCACGCCCAGCCAGCCCCTGACTATTAAGACCAGGAAGAGTAATCATGGTACAGGAAAGCAGATCCTATACAGTAACACATAGGGCATTCTCAGCAGGAGGTATCTCTTCTTTCCCTTTCAGTATCACTCTTGGCTCCTTTTCCTCCTCTCTCAACTTTTATATTTCCTCTCTTTCATCTCTCTGTCCATCCCTCCCCATTTCTTTCTCCTTGACTAAACCAAGTATTACCATGGAAGTACACATCTTACACAGCACTCTGCCCATCCATCCCACTTAACCTCAATCCTCAGCACTCTGGTGTGTCATGGAAAATTAAGAACGTTTGAGAAGTACCACGGAAAGAAAAAGTTTAGCAAGCAATGACCACAAACCACTAACCCTGGTCACATCTGGTCACTGTTCTTGACAAAACTCAAAAACTTTATCCAACACTCAATGGGGGGCCCCCTCTAGCTTATGCATGCAGGTCTGAGGGTTGATTTCACATGCATCCAAATAAAGTATTTTAGGAAAAAGAAAACAAACTCACAAGCCAGGAGGCCAGGAAGCAAAGAGACTCCCTAGAGCTTCTAACTTGCTGACTGGCCACAGTGACACCATAGGGATGGCTACATTAAATCTGGTCCGATGTTCTTGCCAGTTTTATGACAGTGACATGAAGAGATGTACTCAAAGAAATGCCTCTCCTTGCTGGGCACGGTGGCTCACGCCTGTAATCCCAGCACTTTGGGAGACCAAGGTGGGCGGATCACCTGAGGTTGGGAGTTTGAGACCAACCTGATCAACATGGAGAAACCCCATCTCTACTAAAAATACAAAATTAGCCGGGCGTGGTAGCGGGTGCCTGTAATCCCAGTTACTCGGGAGGCTGAGGCAGGAGAATCGTTTGAACCCGGGAGGCGGAGGTTGCAGTGAGCTGAGATCGTGCCACTGCACTCCAGCCTGGGCAACAAGAGAGAAACTCCGTCTCAAAAAAAAAAAAAAAAAGAAATGCCTCTCCTTTTCAGCACCTTCAGAAGTTAGATGTATCCCTAACATCTCCTAGTTTACTTTAATAACCCATTGCCATCCTACATAAAACTGTTTTGAATCTTTTACACCAGGACGCCTTCAGCCTTCCAAAATTGCCTGGGCTACTCAATACCATAAAGCTCCTAGAGAAATGACTCTTTATGAAAAGTAGTACTTGTTTCTAATGGGGCAGTTATATATGGAAGCTTTTTTCCTTTTTAAATTGTAAAAGACATAACAAAAACAACCATTTTAACAAAAGTATAAATTCACTGGCAAAATACACTCCCAATGTTGTGCAACTATCACTACTACTTATTCCAGAACTGTCTTTTTTTTCTTTTCTTTTTTTTTTTTGAGACAGGGTCTTACTCTGTCCCCCAGACTGGAGTGCAGTGGCACTATCTCGGCTCATTGCAAAACTCTGCCTCCCGGGTTCAAGCGATTCTCCTGCCTCAGCCTCCCAGGTAGCTGGGATTACAGGCATCTGCCACCATGGCCAGCTAATTTTTGTATTTTTAGTAGAGACTGGGTTTCACTATGTTGGCCAGGCTGATTCTAGAACTTTTCATCAGCCCAAAAGGAAACCTCATACCCATTAAGCAGTCTCTCTCCATTTCTCCCAACTCCCCAACCCCTGGCAATCACTAATCAGCTTTCTGTCTCTATAGATTTGCCTACTCCGGACATTTATATAAATTAAATCATACAATATATAGCTTTTTGTTTCTGGCTTCTTTCACTTGGCATAACGTTTCAAGGTTCATTTATATTTTGGCATGTATGACTACTTCATTCCTTTTTTGTGGTTGAGTAATATTCCATTGTATGGTGTGTGTGAAGTCTTATTGTGAAATAAATAATGGTGACTGGATAGTACGTAACTGCAAGCTACTAAACTGAAGGAATTTATCCTGTGTGACAAGTGGTATTTCTTTTATATATGAACATTGTAGAATACGGGAACCTGCCAGGTGCAGTGGCTCACGCCTGTGATCCCAGCACTTTGGGAGGCTGAGGTGGACGGATCACAAGATCAGGAGATCGAGACCATCCTGACGTTGAAACCCCATCTCTACTAAAAATACAAAAAATTAGCTGGGCATGGTGGCAGGCGCCTGTAATCCCAGCTACTCGGGAGGCTGAGGCAGGAGAATGGCATGAATCTGGGAGGCGGAGCTTGCAGTGAGCCAAGATCGCGCCACTGCACTCCAGCCTGGGCAACAGAGCGAGACTCCGTCTCAAAAAAAAAAAAAAAAAAAAAAGAATATGGGAACCAATCCAAGTATAGCCTATCCAAAGCATTTATAATCTAATAAACTTCCTATCCCTATTCAAATTTCATCTTTCCAGACTGAGAAGTCCTTTAAAAAAATTTGAAGGCTCAGAAAATCCTCATCCACATTATTTCAGTTGCCTTTCAAATGAATCCAATTCAAAGGCAGTCATTTGTGCTAGTTGCTGGGAATCAGAATTGCAAGACACAGTCCCTACACTCAGGAAGCTCAAGGTCTAGTGAGAAGATAAACATCCAAACAATTTCACCACACTGTGACAACTTTCAGGATGTAAATCTAAACTGTAAGGACTCAAGTTAAAGTTTTCCAGCTGAGGGAGCTTATGCAAGCTTAATATGTGGGTCAGAAATGCTTTGGTTTGGCTTCCTACCTTCCTGATGGCCAAGGTCTTCAGAGAAAAGCTCATACGTTAATCGCCCCTTATGCACGGAGGACGCGTTCCGAGACCCCCAATGGATGCCTGAGACCAGGGATAGGACTGACCCTACAAATACTATCTTTTTTCCTATACATACATACCTACGATAAAGTTAACTTTTTGAGATGGAGTTTTGCTCTTGTTGCCCAGGCTGGAGTGCAATGGCGTGATTTCGGCTCACTGCAACCTCCGCCTCCCGGGTTCAAGTGATTGTCCTGCCTCAGCCTCCCAATAGCTGGGATTATAGGCGTCCACTTCCATGCCCAGCTAATATATCTTTAGTAGAGACGGGGTTTCACCATGTTGGCCAGGCTGGTCTCAAACTCCTGAACTTGGGTATCTGCCTACCTTGGCCTGCTAAAGTGCTTAGATTACAGACGTAAGGTAAGCCACTGCACCCGGCTGATAAATTTCTCTTCTTTTCTTTTTCTTTTTCTTTTTTTTGAGACAGAGTTTTGCTCTTGTTGTCCAGGCTAGAGTGCAGTGGCGCGATCTCGCCTCACTGCAACCTCTGCCTCCTGGGTTCAAGTGATTCTCCTGCCTCAGTCTCCTGAGTAGCTGGAATTACAAGTGCCTGCCACTACGTCTGGCTAATTTTTTGTATTTTTAGTAGAGATGGAGTTTTACCATGTTGGCAAGGCTGGTCTCGAACTCCTAACTTAAGGCAATCCACCCGCCTTGGCGTCCCAAAGTGCTGGGCTTACAGGCATAACCCACCACGCCGGGCTGATAAAGTTAATTTCTAAGTTAGGCACAGTAAGAGATTAACAACCATAACTAATAATAAAATAGAGCAATTATAACAATATATTGTAATAAAAGTTACGTGCATGTGGTCTCTCTCTCTCTCAACAGATCTGACTGTACTGTACTCCTCCTCCTTCTTGTGATAATGTGAGAGGATGAAATAAATGCCTACGGGATGAGAAGAAGTGATCCTCCTGCCTCAGCCTCCCTGGTAGCTGGAACTACTGGCATGCACCACCACACCGGGCTAGTTTTTAAATTTTTCTTTTGTAGAGACGGGGTCTGACTATGTTGACCAGACTGGCCTCAAACTCCTGGCCTGAAGCAATCCTCACACTTTGGCTTCCCAAAGTGCTGGGATTACAGGCGTGATTGCCCCAAATGTGAGCAGTGTGACAGTGCGTTAGGCTACTGTTGACCTCCTGGCAATATGTCAGAAGCAAGATCATCTGGTTCGAGTGATCCTGAATCACTTAGCCCTGATGATGGCCATAGCCGGATGTGAGGAGCAGATCGTGGTAATGACTAATGATCGGGCCGCGTATACAGCGTGGATACGCTGGACAAGGCGATGATTCATATCCAGGGTGGGATGGAGTGGGATGGCGTGAGATTTCATCACACTTCTCAGAACAGCACGCAATTTAAAACTTATGAATTGTTTACTTCTGGAATTTTCCATTTAATATTTTAGGACTGACTGTGGTTGACCACAGGTAACTGAAACTGTGGAAAGCAAGACCAAGGGGGAACTACTGTAATGAGAGCAGTTGGTGTTGCTTTCCTGAGTAGCTGGGCTCTTCTGATTGACCCTAGAAGTTAGCATCTATCATATTTGCCTAATGCAACATCTTGCTCACACTAAAGTGTTTTTTTTGTTTTTTTGTTTGTTTGTTTTCTTTTTTTGAGACGGAGTCTCTGTTGCCCAGGCTGGAGAGCAGTGGCACGATCTCAGCTCACTGCAACCTCCGCCTCCCAGGTTCAAGTGATTCTCCTGCCTCATTCTCCTGAGTACCTGGGATTACAGGTGCCTGCCACCACGCCTGGCTAATTTTTGTATTTTTAGTAGAGACAGGGCTTCACCATGTTGGCCAGGCTGGTCTCGAACGCCTGACCTCGGGTGATTCACCCACCTTGGCCTCCCAAAGTGCTGGGATTACCGGCGTGAGCCACCACGACCAGCCTAAAATGTTTTTATCTTTTAAAATCTTCCTATCTTTCAAGACGAGATATAAAAGTGCTGATTAGTAGCAGACCTAGAAAGAAATTTCATCAGGCATTCCTTCACTCCTTAGACATATTAAAAATATTAACATGGGAACTAAGGCATTAACCCATGGGCAGCTTCATCGTCTATACTTTCCACCTTTTTTTCTCTCCAACTCTTTATGTTGAAAGATTTTGATCTGACAGAAAAGCCGAAAAGATAGTATAATGAACATCTATATAGGCCAACATTAAACGGTGAATAATGAATGTTTTTAATGTGGTTATATGTAATAACGTCATAATAATGTAGTGATTTCCCTGTTTTTTTTTTTTCTTTTTTTTTTTTTTTGAGATGGAGTCTCGCTCTGTCGCCCAGGCTGGAGTGCAGTGGCGCGATCTCGGCTCACTGCAAGCTCCGCCTCCCGGGTTCACGCCATTCTCCTGCCTCAGCCTCTCCGAGTAGCTGGGACTACAGGCACCCGCCACCACGCCCGGCTAATTTTTTGTCTTTTTAGTAGAGACGGGGTTTCACTGTAGTCTCGATCTCCTGACCTCGTGATCCGCCTGCCTCGGCCTCCCAAATGCTGGGATTACAAGCGTGAGCCACCGCACCCGGCCGTGTTTTTTTTTTTTTTTTTTTTGAGATGGAGTCTCGTACTGTCACCCAGGCTGGAGCGCAATGGCGCAATCTTGGCTCATTGCAATCTCTGCCTCCCAGGTTCAAGTGATTCCCCTGCCTCAGCCTCCTGAGTAGGTGGGATTACAGGCGTGCACCACCACACCTGGCTAATTTTTTGTATTTTTAGTAGAGACAGGGTTTCACTATGTTGGCCAGACTGGTCTTGAACTCCTGACCTCGTGATTTGCCCGCCTCGGCCTCCCAAAGTGCTGGGATTACAGGTGTGTGCCACAGTGCCCGGCCTATTCGTTTCTAAAAACTTAAACATGCATCTCTTAAGAACAAGAATATTCTCCAACAGAATCATATCATTGTTAATCTGAAGAATTTTAACACTGATACAACATTAGCTAATGCACAGTCCATATTCAAATGTCCCTCATTTACTCAATAATGTCCTTCTAGCTGGGTATGTTTTTAAAATCTGGAATCCAATCAAAATCAGAAACTATATTTACTTGTCATATTTCTTTAGTTTCCTTTAATCTACAATTCTTCTATCCTTTTTCTATCCTTCATGACACTGATATTTTCCTTGTCTCACAGAACACTCATCAATCTGAACTACTCTTCTAATGTCTGTTGATGTCATTCAAGTTAACATTTTTGGCATAAATAGAGTAGGTGATGTTAATTACACCGCATCAAATTTGGAGCAGTGTGCCATGTCCTGTAATCCTAGCACTTTGGGAGGCCGACTTGGGAGGATCACTTGAGCCCAGGATTTCAAGACCAGCCTGGGCAACATGGTGAGACCCCCATCTCTACAAAAAAATACAAAAAATTAGCTGGGTATGGTGGTGTGCGCCTGTCATCCCAGCTACTTGGGAGGCTGAGGCAGGATTGTTTGAGCCTGGAAGATGGAGGCTTCGGTGAGCTATGATTGTGCCACTGCACTCCAGCCTGGGTGACAGAGCAAGAGCCTGTCTAAAAAAAAAAAAAAAAAAAAAAAGAAAAACAGAAAAATACTTGGGGCCTCATAATCCAGGTTGTCATACTCCTGGTGATGCTAAATTTGATCACTTTTTTCAAGTATCTTTCCTCCTTAATGATTAATAAATAATCTGTGTGGTGATACTTTCAGACTGTGGTTATCCTGCTTCCCATATCTTTTCACCCAATAGTTTTGGCATTGATGGTCAATCCTGAAACAATATACTGGTGGTTGCAAAAGCTGTTTTTCTAATTTTATCATTTTTTTAATATATCTTAGCTGGGAGAAAGAGCCTCTCCCCATCCTTACTCCCACTTTTTTTTTTAAAGTATCACTGTGGATACGCAAACTCATGGACTCATGGATGCATTTTTCAAGTTCAGTATCTGTAATCCATTATCATTGTTATTCTTTTTATTGCTCCAATTGCCTCCATTTTTTTTTTTCAGACCCTTTTTTCAGAGTCTTACTCTGTTGCCCAGGCAACAGTGCAGTGGTGTGATCAAAGCTCACTGGAAACTTTAACTCCTGGGCTCAAGTGATCCTCCTGCCTCAGCCTCCCTGGTAGCTGGGACTACTGGCATGAGCCACCACACCGGGCTAGTTTTTAAATTTTTCTTTCATAGAGACGGGGTCTGACTATGTTGACCAGACTGGCTTCAAACTCCTGGCCTGAAGCAATCCTCACACTTTTACTTCCCAAAGTGCTGGGATTACAGGCGTGATTGCTCCAAATGTGACCTGTGGGAGTCTCTATAAGTCAGCCCCTGTGTTCTTTTACATAGCCCCCATCATTGTTTGTGCACTTCCTTGATCTCAGACCCAAGATGTTCTAGGCTTGCCTTATATCTTCCTGTCCCAGATTTAGATTCAGTTGTTCCTGCAAAGAGTCTTAATTTCTTTGGGTGGTGAATAGTATTTAGAAACCAAGAACTGGGTGTAAACTGTGCTCACTACTACGGGAGTATCACTGCTTCTACGTGCTTTCAGTGGTTAAAGTAGGCAATGTATTTACTTAAACTAGGAGCCCACAATGATACTTCCAATTCAAATCAAACACCGTAAAGATCATTATTACTTTTCTCATTCACATTCACTATTTATCTCCCTAGTTCCCAATAACATCAATATATTTACTCACTTACTCTCCCCAACTAATACACAAAGCAGATCCAGAATTACTCTACTAATATCATTCTAAACAATAAATCTACTTAGTAGAATTCAAGATTTCTGCAATTCAGTGTTCTTAAAAATATCCAACTAAGGATGCGTAAAGTATATTTAAGTCACTTAAATTCTTCTTTACTGAATACATTCTCTGTATTTTAAATTAACAGATTTTTCTTTCCTATTTGTAAGTTTATTCCTCAAGATATAACAGAACCTACAAATGTAAAGAGCTTCAAAAATTTAAAAATTATTTTATCAAAATGATTAATGTATAAGCTAAAAAGTCAAGTAATTCTAAAAAAAGGTTATAATAAAAACCAGTGATTTCTACCTGCTCCTTCTGACTCTCCTCATCATCAAAAGCATTCACTTTTCACTTATTTTGGCTGTTTCTTCTGTTGCTTATCTCCACACTTTTAAACTATATGCCCATGCCGTAATCATTAAATTCCATCAATTTTAAATATTACATAGTCACCTTCTCTTTCATTATAGGAGGATTTAGCTCTCTTGTACTCCACCTCTTCAATCTCCCATCTACCCTATAGTTGAAATCATATATTTTGATTAAATCAAACATCTAACAATTACGTTATTATGGCTACGTATGTATTTACTCTTAACATACTATAATCATGCTTCCATTTCTGTATTACTTTTTGTTTTCCTGAAATTAATAATTGCCTTTTTTTTTTTTTGAGACGCAGTCTCACTCTGTTGCCCAGGCTGGAGTGCGGTGGCGAGATCAAGGCTCACTGCAACCTTCACCTCCTGGGTTCAAGCAATTCTTCTGCCTCAGCTTCCCGAGTGGTTGGGATTACAGGCCCATGCCAACACGCCTGGCTAATTTTTGTATTTTTAGTAGAGACGGGGTTTCACCATGTTGGTCAGGCTGGTCTCGATCTCCTGATCTTGTGATCTGCCCGCCTCGGCCTCCCAAAGTGCTGGGATTACAGGCAGGAGCCACCGCGCCCAGCCCATATTTACTCTTAACATACTATAATCATGCTTCCATTTCTGTATTACTTTTTGTTTTCCTGGAATTAATAATTGCCTCTCTTTTTCAATTGCTTGAAATCCCTCCTACTAAATCTCATAACTGCCAGCAATCACTCAGTGTAATTTTTCACGCAGGAAAACATATCGTCTATTTTCCCTCTTAGCTCTAGCTCTCTATTCTAGAACAGCTGTTCTCTTGGTCTGTTGTGCAGCCTTCCACTGCTGTCATCCTGGGAGTTGTCTTTACTTCTCTCCCTTGTTTCTGTCCTCCCAGATCTTCTTTCTAGGGTCAATATTTGTCAGTAGCTTCCTGCAATACTACCACCCCTGTTTTTGCTGAGATATTGGATGCCATTCTAAGTTCAGATCCTTTGAAAGTAATCTTTTGTCCCCTACCTCCCACCCCTAGGGAGGCAGAAACTTCTCTTTATCTGGGAGCTCTGAAATTTCATTATGTTGTGCTTTGACATGGGTCTTTGTTTATTTCATTTCTTAAGCTGGATATTGATAATGGACTCTTTCAATAAATATGGTTACTCCTGTCTGTCAGTTCTTGGGAAATTTCTAGCATTATCTCCTTTGATAATTTCTTGACTGTTGTTTTCTCATTGTGGCATTCCTACTCTTTCAATCTTAGATGGATCCTCTAATTTTGATATCTTCCTGTGTCTTTTGGTTCTACTTTGTGGACAATTTCTTCAACCTTTTTTTTTTTTTTTTTCCTTTGAGACATGGTCTCACCCTGTCCCCAGGCTGGAATGCAGTGGCACAATCACAGCTCACCGCAGCCTTGACCTCCTGGGCTTAAGCAATCTCCTCTCACCTCAGTCTCCTGAATAGCTGGGACTAGGGGCATGCACCACCACACCTAGCAAACTTTTTTTTTTTTTTTTGAGACGGAGTCTCATTGTCGCCCAGGCTGGAGTGCAATGGTGCAATCTCGGCTCACTGCAACCTCCACCTCCCGAGTTCAAGCGATTCTCCTGCCTCAGCCTCTCGCCTCCCTAGTAGCTGGGATTACAGGTGTGCTCCACCACTCCCGGCTAATTTTTGTATTTTTAGTAGAGACGGGGTTTCACCATGTTGGTCAGGCTGGTCTCGAACTTCTGACCTTGTGATCCGCCTGCCTCAGCCTCCCAAAGTGCTGGGATTACAGGTGTGAGCCACTGCACCCAGCTACCTAGCTAATTTTTAAAAACTTTTGTAGAGACAGGGTCTCGCTATGTTGACTAGGCTGGTCTTGAACTCCTGGGGTCCAGCAATCCGCTCACTTCAGCCCTCCAAAGTGCTGGGATTACAGGCATAAGCCACCACGCCCAGCCCATCTCTTCAACTTTGAAACTGCCAGGAATGACCACTGATCCTTCCCATTCATTGCTTTTTTTCACAGACCACTTCTCAGTTCCTTCTTTTACAGAGAGAAAGAAAGGAAGTAGCTGACGGATGTAAGCCAACTTAACTACAAGACATTAAGTTCAGTTGTTCTACATTTGTTCACATCTAAAATTACTTAATATGTAGGTGGTGGGTCCATTTGTCAAGCAGTAGAAATAGCATCATTCCTTCCAGTAGCTCAGTGTGACAATACTGTTTCTTCTATTAAAACAATGTCTGCATTTTGGGGTTTGCAGAAATTCACACTGTTTGGCATGACTTTAAGAATGGCTCTAACCAAATGGTCCATGAGAATACATAAAAACCTTTTTCAGTTCGACAGGTCCACAAAGAACCTAATAATTCTGAAAGAAACATCAAAGGCTGGAAAAACATGTCAGATGATTGTCAGTAGAATATATGTAGCACATCTTAGTGGTGCCCGTGTAAGCCGCCTATATGCCAGGTATTACCTGGTGTCTGCCAGCTCCACACCTGCCCTTCTCTGCTCAGTCATGCTGGGGCTTGGAGTCTGCGAACCACCCTTCCCAGGCTCCCCTGCCAGCTGGCTTCCTGTTATGTTCTGCCAAAATAAGGCACTGTCAAGAGTTCAGAAAGCAAGAAGAGGGGTGAAGCTGTTCTTCTTCCTCTCTCTTTCCCCATCTGCTTCTGGCAGCATCTCTGCAAGTGTCTGTATTCTAACCTCAGTGCTCCCCATGGCAGTGGCAGCCTCTCTTTGGCAGTCCCAGAAAGAGCAAGGCAGGCCTGCTTCTGCTGCAGCCCAGGGGCCAGGTCCTAGGCATCTCTAGCACCGGCTGAGCGGCAATCCCAGGAGTACTGTGGTGTGCAGCAGCACGTTTGCACCTTTGTTCTCCTAGGCTTAAGGGTGGCAGCTGCTTCACACAAGGACTAATTTCTGGATTACTGCACCTTCCCCTTTTCATTTCTCTCCATCCTTTTAACATTTTTTTTTTTTTTTTTTTTTTTTTTGAGACAGAGTCTTGCTCTGTCACCCCAGCTGGAGTGCAGTGGCACGATCTCAACTCACTGCAACCTCTGCCTCCCAGGTTCAAGCAGTTCTCCTGCCTCAGCCTCCTGAGTAGCTGGGATTACAGGCATGTGCCACCACGCCTGGCTAATTTTTGTATTTTTAGTAGAGACGGGGTTTTGCCATGTTGGCCAGGCTGGCAGTCTCAAACTCCTGATCTCAGGTGATCTGCCTGCCTTGGCCTCCCCAAATGTTGGGATTACAGGCATGAGCCACTGCGCCCGGCCCTTCTAACAGTAATCTAACAAGTTGTTTGCATTCTGTCTCCTCTGAGTAAAATACCTAGTATGGTTACTCTTTTTCCTGATTGGCTCCCAACTGACAGAACCTCTCTGAGAGATTTAAAAAATGAGAAGAAAAAAAGACAGGTCAGGCACGGTGGCTCAGGCCTGTAATCCCAGCACTTTGGGAGGCCAAGGCAAGGTGGATCACCTGAGCTCAGGAGTTCGAGACCAGCCTAGCCTGTGGTTTTGTAGAAAACTCCATCTCTACAAAAAATACAAAAAGTAGCCGAGTATGGTGGTGCGCACCTGTAGTCCTGGCTACTTAGGGGGCTGAAGCCAGAGGATCTCTTGTGCCCAGGAGGTTGAGGCTGCAGGGAGCCGTGATCATGTCATTGCATTCCAGCCTGGACAACAGAGTGAGACTCTGTCTCAAAAAAAAATAATAAAATAAAATATAAAAAATTAAAAAAAAATTTTTTTAATACTCCAAAAGTCTTCATTTTCAGAAAGAGTGAAGGGCGCAATGCCTCATCTATGGTTATGATTGCAAAAGTACAAAGTTATTTCAATTGTTTTACTGATAAAGTCATACATCTCTAGAAGATGACAGTTTCTCTAACGTGAAGTCCCAAATTCAAGAGGATTTCCATTAGTTTCCAGAATAAGTAGCTAAGTGCACAACAGCCCTCTCTGTAAAGTTTACGACAAAAATAAGAAAACTGGTTTGCATGCTGCTAAGATGACCAAACACAAAAACATCTTTTAATAAGGAGCTGAAACCGAGCTGGGAGAAGGCTGCTTCAGTCTTCAATTTTTAGGTGCAGTGGCTCACACCTGTAAATCCCAGCACTTCGGGAGGCTGAGGAAGGTAGGTTGCTTGAAACTAGGAGTTCAAGACAAGCCTAGATAAGAAAGCAAGACCTCATCTCTACCAAAAAAACAAAAACAAAAAAAAAAAATTAGCTGGACATGGTGGTGCACACCTGTAGTTTCAGCTACAGGGGACGAACCCCAGGGCTCAAGTGATCCTCCTGAGAGCTTAGCAGAAAGCTATTACCATGCCACTGCACTCCAGCCTGGCCAACTGAGCGAGACTCTGTCTCTAAAAAGACGGGAAAAAAAAGGTCTTTTAGGCCGGGCGCAGTGGCTCAAGCCTGTAATCCCAGCACTTTGGGAGGCCGAGGCGGGCGGATCACGAGGTCAGGAGATCGAGACCATCCTGGCTAACACGGTGAAACCCCACCTCTACTAAAAATACAAAAAAATTAGCCGGGCGTGTTGGCCGGTGCCTGTAGTCCCAGCTACTCCAGAGGCTGAGGCAGGAGAATGGTGTGAACCCGGGAGGCGGAGCTTGCAGTGAGCCGAGATTGCGCCACTGCACTCCAGCCTGGGCGACAGAGCAAGACTCCGTCTCAAAAAAAAAAAAAAAAAGTCTTCAATTTTGCAAAAGGGCAGCCATGCTACACCACTCAGTTGTTAATTCACTGTCTTCAACACACTTTAAAAGGCATAATGGAAATCACAAGAAAACAGATACAAATGGTATTTTTAAGAGGATGCGGCAGAGTATAAAGTTATTATACAATAACAGTTTTAAAATGCACTTCTTGGGACTATTCCTGTGCTCTGTTATCTTCTATTACACACTTCCAGATGGCCCCATGGTCAGTGACACACTGAGGAGAGAAAGCGGCTGGCTAGGCCACACAAAAGAAACCAGAGGATGGCAGGGTGCTAGGAATGCTGGCTGAAGGGTGGGGTGCAGCTTGGGCATGAGGCCTTTAAAAGGCATATTCTTTTTTTTTTTTTGAGAAGGAGTCTCGCTCTTTCACCCAGGCTGGAGTGCAGTGGCACAATCTCGGCTCACTGCAGGCTCTGCCCTCCAGGGTTCACGCCATTCTCCTGCCTCAGCCTCCCACGTAGCTGGGACTACAGGCGCCCGCCACCTCGCCTGGCTAATTTTTTGTATTTTTAGTAGAGACGGGGTTTCACCGTGTTAGCCAGGATGGTCTCGATCTCCTGACCTCGTGATCCGCCTGCCTCGGCCTCCCAAAGTGCTGGGATTACAGGCGTGAGCCACCGCGCCCAGCCAAAAGGCATATTCTTGACCAAGATGATGAATAGAGAGGGTGGTAATTAAGGGAGGAAGACTGGAACTGAGAGAAAACAAGAAAGGAGAGAGTAGGGGGAAAAGATTACAAAGAGAGAAGTGAGGATGAGTACAGGGAACTCCAGGAAGCACCCAATGCCCCAGGGCGGGAGATGTGATTTAAGGACGGGAGCATTATGGCTGTATGTGACTGGCTTATATGTAATAGTCCCCAGCCCCTTGGGGGTCACCAGTGCTACAGGGAAACCTGGGTGGGATTATATCCAGCATCCTCTCAGTGGAACTAAGGCTTTTTTTTTTTTTTTTTTTTTTTGAGACAAAGTTTTGCTCTTGTTGCCCAGGCCAGAGTGCAATGGCGCGATCTCGGCTCACTGCAACCTCTGTCTCCCGGGTTCAAGAGATTCTTCTGCCTCAGCCTCCCAAACAGCTGGGATTACAGGGGCCTGCCACCACGCCTGGCTAATATTTTTGTATTTTTAGTAGAGACAGGATTTCACCATGTTAGCCAGGATGGTCTCAATCTCCTGACCTCGTGATCTGCCTGCCTTGGCCTCCCAAAGTGCTAGGATTACAGGTGTGAGCCACCGTGCCCGGGCTGTGATAGGAGTTTTAATTTTCTCTGGTTAATGAAATTTCAGGGAAGGAATCAAAGGCAATTTTATTTCTCTTTGGCGGGTCCTGTTTCCAGGTAGATAAGGGAGCTTCAGACGAGAGCCTCCTTCTGTGCTTTGGGAGGGACAGAGGATTGAGGGACAGGAGTGGGAAGAAGGTCAAAGAGCCCCTGAGGTGTCTTTAGTTCCGCATATGAAAGGGCCATTTTTTTTTTTTTTTTTTTTTTTTTTTTGAGAGGGAGTCTCGCTCTGTCGCCCAGGCTGGAGTGCAGTGGCGCGATCTTGGCTCACTGCAAGCTCCGCCTCCCGGGTTCACGCCATTCTCCTGCCTCAGCCTTTCCGAGTAGCTGGGACTACAGGCGCCCGCCACCACGCCCGGCTAATTTTTTGTATTTTTAGTAGAGACGGGGTTTCACCATGTTCATCAGGCTGGTCTCGAACTCCTGACCTCAGGTGATCCGCCTGCCTCAGCCTCCCAAAGTGCTGGGATTACAGTGTTGAGCTACCATCTCTACTATATTTACTTACTTTCAAAAGAACCCTTTTCTGTTTTCCTTCCAGATAAGAAGTTATACCAGCCAAAATATCAACAAAATGGTGAAAAATCTTAGATTCCATGTCTGCAAGAAAAAAAAATTTATTATTGTAAAAAAATAGATAAATAAGACTGTAGAAATCCAAAAGTCATTTTGAAAGCAACGACCGTTTTAAGGGCCAAAAGAGAAATACGAGCTGTTTCGAGCGTGAATCCAAGTGTCAAAGAACATTTGGAGGCTGCTCAGTAGACATGCACTCTCTCAAGGACAACTGAGATGCATGCCTGACTGAGTCACGGCTGAGCACCCAGCGCTCGGCAGTCAGCTCCAGAGCTGCAGAAAGCGAGACCCAGTGAGACCTGCGGTGCCGGCTACGGGTCCCCGACAGCTGATACCAAACTTCAATACAAAGATCAATTTGCTGCTAATCCAGAGAAATTGACCTTCGTGTTCAGACTCATGGGCAGAAAAAGTCAACGGTGATTTAAAAATGAACCCCAAATCAATTATTCTAAGGAATTTAACGCTGGTTCAATGACTGAAAATTGTCATTGCCTGGCTCTGAAATAGAAAGGAAAGGTGAGCCAAAAAATAAATACCGAGTCATTGGTAAGGTTCTGTTGGAGTCAATTAATGGATCCCTAGAGCTGATTAAAGAAAAAAAATTATTAATGCAACATCTGGAGTTAAGTTATTTAAAAGCTAATACCAGGGCTTATGCCACTGAATTTCCAAGGGACTTGGCAAAGGAGAATTATCTATTTATTTTCCAAATACCACAGATTCCCTTAAATTACCCAACCCCTCTTGCTTCATTCAAACATGTGCAGCTTCAAGTGGGTATCTACTGCATTAGATTAAATAAGTCACAAGGGCAGAGTCTCTGGGCTGCAGGCATTGCTTTGCAATTGAGCTGCTCTCTTCACATGGGTACCACTGCAATGTATGTTCCAGGGTGAAGAGCAGCAGGAGTAGGGATTTACTCACGGACAGAACAATCAATGTGGCCAGCAGAGATGCTTTGTACAGAGTTACTAATTAGTGCAGCCAGGTATTAATTATTATAATTTCTAAAAATATTACAATTCCATCTTTAATTTTGTTTAGTTCCATTCAACTTTTTAATAGTGACTGTTTCTTGTAAGCAAGGTTAGATGTCACAGCTAACATGAAAGCAAAACTGTGTCTCATTCTCTGAGCATGCACCAGTAACTGGCAGGAGCTGGGTGCCTCTTAAATAGAGTGGCAAGCACTAGAAAGTCAGGAAGGTAATCTGATATTTGAATTTCCATTTAGACAATATCCAAAGAAGATAATCCATGTGTGATTAACTGTGACTTTAATAACCCTACGAACCACGCATGCCTCCATTTGATTCATTTTATAGTTACAATTTTAAAGAAAGGAAAGGCATAAAATCTGTACCCAAAACATCAATTTTAGGGAACTTATTCAAAAAGTTTGAAGTGTCTACCAGCTCACTTTTAAACATGTAACTAGGCTGGTTGCAGTGGCTCATGCCTGTAATCCCAGCACCTTGGGAGGCCGAAGTGGGCAGATCACTTGAAGACAGGAGTTCGAGATCAGTCTGGCCACCATGGTGAAACCCCGTCTCTACTAAAAATACAAAAATTAGCCAGGGTGGTGGCCCACTCCTGTAA
The DNA here is from genome assembly GCF_028878055.3 of Symphalangus syndactylus. NCBI lineage: Eukaryota > Metazoa > Chordata > Mammalia > Primates > Hylobatidae > Symphalangus > Symphalangus syndactylus. Next base: position 58,964,386 of record NC_072442.2, on the reverse strand, counting down.
TCCCAGCTTCTCAGGAGGCTGAAGCATGAGAATCGCTTGAACCAGGGAGGCGGAGGTTGCAGTGAGATCGCACCACTGTACTCCAGCCTGCATGACAGCGTGAGACTCTGACTCAACAAACAAACAAACATGTAACTAAAAACAGCCCTAGAGCTATAACGCCAACTTGGGAGAAAAACATAAGGAATCTCTATCTACCAATTACTTTTGAACACAGAACCCAGAAGTAAGAGATTCTCTGTAATTCTATTCCTTTATTTTCCTGCCCTAATATATACTAAAACCTGCCAAATCTCCTTAGCTTCCATTAAAAATTCTCTCTTTCTGGCCGGGCATGGTGGCTCAAGCCTGTAATCCCAGCACTTTGGGAGGCCGAGGCGGGAGTATCACGAGGTCAGGAGTTCGAGACCAGCCTGGCTAACATGGTGAAACCCCGTCTCTACTAAACAAAATACAAAAAAATTAGCCGGGTGTGGTGGCGGGCGCCTGTAGTCCCAGCTACTCGGGAGGTTGAGGCAGGAGAATGGCGTGAACTCGGGAGGCGGAGCTTGCAGTGAGCTGAGATCGCGCCACTGCACTCCAGCCTGAAGCCTGGGCGATAGAGCGAGACTCTGTCTCAAAAAAAAAAAAAATTCTCTCTCTCGTTTTGTTCCAATGAGAAAAACTATATATGTTTGAAAAAGAAATTCAAATAATACAAAACACACTGAAGGTAAAAGTCTCTATTCAGGTATGATTTAATTCTGCATGTATTTAACTTGGTGCGGCTACCCTGTACGATAGGAGAGGATCAGCAAAGGTCTTGCCTATTCCCCTAGCTCATAACTGATTTAGTGTGTGCGCACGTGTGTATACAGGGTGGTGGTTAATTCTCTTCAAAGGAGTATGGAAAGAGGATGACAGAGTTGGATGGAACCTCAAAGACCATCCAGTGGCAAAATACATATAACCATCTGAGGCCAGGGATCATTGATTTTACGTATGAAAAGGCATAAAGTGATTCTGCCTCTTCTCTCCCCACCCAGGCTCAGCCAGCTTTGGTAAATTCAGTCCCAACTAGAATCCAATTCTTCATTTCATTTCAATTTAAAGATATAAAAGAAAAATCTATATATAAATAGTGAGCACTTGAGTGTAACGAAAACTGACGAGTTAGGCTGGGCTCACAAAATGTATCGAGCAGGTATTGGGATTCTATTTCTCCCGTAAGTAGGTAGACAAATAGTGTCGGGAAAGCATACTTTGAGTATGCAAAACTAAGTCTGTCCCAGGACAACTGACTATACTTCTAAACCCAGCCCTCATTTGCTGGTCCCAGCAGGTGGGTGAAAACAGATGAATTAATTGGTAAGCAAACACTACCAGAAAACACGCACAAACACGTACACGTACATCAGTCATATCATCAATCAAGGCCCACATGGTGTAATTATTACTCAATAAGAACAGAAACCACTCTTAGAAATCATACCTTATATTTCCAAACCACACCAAGCAAAAACAATAATCAAAAAAAGATTCTACTCTGTGATCATTTCTGACCCCTTGATGATTGCAAAAATCACTGCCTTCTAACAGATTACAAAGAGCGTGGAGGTCTCTGAGGTGGTCACGGTGATAGCTCTGAGGCTGTCAGCCCCTATCAATCACCTTCTATTATAAATAAAGGTTTTCCAATTTTGCACTTCTCTCAAAGGCTTCAATTTGCCTGGATTAAGCTGAAGCGTCAACATTTGAACTTACTGCTCCTATTCCCACTCCCCAAATAAATGCTGTTAGCAGAAAAACAGGCTTTTCCACAGTAGGAACTCAAAATCAAAGCAGACAACAGTGATGTGGCCACATATAAAAGATATTCTGACCACAAACACTTAACACGCGCATTATCCAAACCCCATGAGCAATCGCAGGGTACAGGATGGAGTGAATCTTTCAGAGAGCCAAGAGAAAGAAAGGTCAGTGAGTCATACATTTTAGCTCCTGAAATGAATATCCAGCAATGCCAATATATTCATCAAAGTGCCACAGTATTCTCCTAGATTACAGAAGCAGGTCTCCTAAGAGCTTTATACTATACCATTTCACTACTTAGTATATATTATCTTCATGATGGAGAAGTCATTTATCGAAAATACTCCAGGTATGCCTGGGGAGGGCAACAGTTTAAACTGATTGAAGAAGACATGTTTAAAAAAAAAAAAAAGGACAACTTAAGAAGAGGGACCTGCCTTTTTATCCTTGTAATAATGATAGCTAGGTAGATATTTGCTATATTATTATTATTGTTGTTTATATATTTTTTTGAGACAGAGTTTTGCTCTTGTTGCCCAGGCTGGAGGGCAGTGGCGCGATCTCGGCTCACTGCAACCTCTGCCTCCTGGGTTCAAGCGATTCTCCTGTCTCAGACTCCTGAGTAGCTGGGATTACAGGTGCCCACCACCACATCCCGCTAATTTTTTTGTATTTTTAGTAGAGATGGGGTTTCGCCATGGTGGCTAGGCTGGTCTCGAACTCTTGACCTCAGGTGATCCGCTCGCCTCGGCCTCCCAAAGAGCTGAGATTATAGGCATGAGCTACCGCGCCTGGCCGATATTTGATATATTATTATACTATAACCCTGTGGGGGTTGCAGTTTATATAAATATGGTCAGAATTACTGTCTTATACATTTTTCTGTACTAATAAATAGATTTCATTATTATTTTAAATGACTACCTAATTGGGACAAAGAACCAGAAATAGGATGAGGAGAAGAGAAAGTGATGAGGAGAAGAGAAAGTAATGAAGAGAAAAGAGAGTTCAGAATTAGAACAAACAGGCCTGGCAGCTGCCTAGATAGATATGAGAAAGAGAGATCCCAAAGTAGTATATTGTGACATGTTTTATTTGGCCCACACGGTATTTTTTTTAATGTGAATTTATTGTCAACATTAAAATATTGGGACATTTCACTTAGAGATCCAGATTTCAGGCTTCTCTTAAAACAAATAAACAGATGATGTAGGAATTCTCAGCTTGCATTCCCACTTAGTAAAAATCTGCCGTTGACGGCTCTAGTTTGTCACTGGAGATAATCACAGCTGCCCACTTAATGCATGAAGGCTTCCCTGTCTGGCCCTTGAAGGCATTTAAAGAGATGAAGGAAGTTTGGGGCCTGAAAAAATAGAAAGCATGGAAGAGGAAGCCTATTTTGGGATAAAGAACATGTAGACATGGAGAGGGTGTTGCAGGCAACCAAGAGAAACTAACTAGCTGGTAGCTAATGAAGACAGACTTGGGATTCAAGTGAAGTCTGGGTCTGACATGTGGAACTGTGAGTTACCCATGAAGTTAAACAAAAAAAGCAGATGAAGTGGTTTAAAGAAAAGGTATCAAGGAAAAGAGAGCAGAGAACTGAGCCTTAAGTATTGTCCTCAAAAGACAGGGGGGCCAGGTGCGGTGGCTCACGCCTGTAATCCCAGCACTTTGGGAGGCTGAGGCGGGCGGATCATGAGGTCAGGATATCGAGACCAGCCTGACCAACATGGTGAAACCATGTCTCTACTAAAAATACAAAAAAGTAGCCAGGCATGGCGGTGTGCGCCTGTAATCCCAGCTACTCAGGAGGCTGAGGCAGGAGAATCGTTTGAACCCAGGAGGTGGAGGTTGCAGTGAGCTGAGATCATGCCATTGATCTCCAGCCTGGGCAAGAGGGCGAGACTCTGTTTCGGAAAAAAAAAAAAAAAAAAAAAGAGAGAGAGGAAGAGGGAAAAAATGAGAGGCCATGGATAACAAAACGATCACCATAGGTTCCATGATCTGGTCCCAGCCTGTCTAGCTTCATTCTCCACGCCTCTCAGCAAGCAGCCTTGATCCCAGCCAGACAGGCTATGTCTTAGAGAAACCTGGTGTTGTCAATGCTTTCTTCAAATCTATTTCCCACTGCCTGGAATACTATTTTCTCCTCTCTGCCTGTGTTACGTTTTTGTTTGTTTGTTTTTTGAAACAGAGTCTCACTTTGTCCCCCAGGCTGGAGTGCAGGGGCATGATCTCGGCTCACTGCAACCTCCGCCTCCCGGGTTCAAATGATTCTCCTGCCTCAGCCTCCTGGGTAGCTGGTACTACAGGCATGTACTGCCACGCCCAGCTAATTTGTGTATTTTTAGTAGAGACGGGGTTTCACCATGTTGGCCAGGCTGGTCTTGAACTCCTGACCTCAAGTGATCCGCCTGCCTCAGCCTCCCAAAGTGCTGGGATTACAGGTGTGAGCCACCGCTCCCGGCCTGCGTTACATTCCTATTCACCTTTCTCGAATGAGCTCAGGCCCATGCTTCACCACATGCTATATATGTTTGTAAGAAGTCTGCATTTGCAGTCTGCAACTATATATAAACAAAAATCTTTTAAAAAGGCAAAAAATGAACCCAAGAGTTGCCCCAAATGCCCAAGAGATGCCTGTCACAGTATCCCCTGCACCACTATCACATCGCCCCGAGTTTGCTGCCTTCCCATTTGATGGAGCCCTCCATGAGGTCAGGGACCCGGACTCCTTCATTTTATCCTCAGTGGTGTTCAATAAATGATAACAGAAAAAAGGAAGGGAAGGAATGAGCAACTGATGTGGCGGGATAAATCTTGACATAATATTGGGTCACAGAAGTCAAAGAGAAGAGCTACTTCTGCCAGAGACAACCATCTCAAATATGAGAAGTTATTCCAGGAGAATGAGGGCTGATGAGAAGCGCTGGATTTCAGCAAGAATCTGCCGCTAATAAGGTTGGGGTGGGGGATGGTTTCTGATACATTATTGGAAAATAATTTGGAAATATATATCAAAAGCCTTAACACTGTTCGCACCCTGAGGCTGAATAAATCTACTTGGGAAACACATCTGTAATGGACAATGTGGTTTTCTTTTTTTTTTTTTTGGTTTTGCTTTTTTTCCCTGTCCAGATCCAAGCTTTGTTTCTGTTTTGAAGGTGCTCCTGTTACGTGACCTCTTGGTAGGGGGCAGCTTCTCACTTCCCATTGAGGATGTCAAAGCCACCAGATTCTTCCTCGGACTCCCTCGAGAGAGGCAGAGACACCCGTGTGTTCAGCAACTCTGGCCTCACCATCCAGACCAGGACCTTCTTGCCAAGGACAGCTGCTCTGTCCCCTGGCCCTGCAGCTGTCACTTATCTGGGCCTCAAATAACCTTCCAGTCAGGGTCCCATGGTTATGAGGCAGCCGGAGCCTGTCTCTGATTCTGGTTCCTGGGAGTATCCTAATGGAAAGACTACCTGAGAAAAAAATCCTAAATATCGAAAAAAGTGCTATGCATTTAACGTAGCATGATTTACATAGCAAAATGTGGGAATAAACTAAGCCCCCCAAACCAGGAATATATAAGTAAATGATGGTACTGCTACTTGATAAAATGGTACTCACCATTAGAAGTAAAATATAGCATAATGTTAAAAAACAGAAGGTTTGTTGCTGTTGTTGTTGTTGTTGTTGAGACAGAGTCTTGCTCTGTCACCCAGGCTGGAGTGCAGCAGCACGATCTCAGCTCACTGCAACCTCAACCTCCCAGGTTCAAGCAATTCTCCTGCCTCAGCCTCCCTAATAGCTGGGATTACAGGCGCCTGCCATCAGGCCTGGCTAATTTTTGTATTTTTAGTAGAGACGGGGTTTTTGCCATGTTGGCCAGGCTGGTCTCGAACTCCTGACCTCAGGTGATCCACCTGCCTCAGCTTCCCAAAGAGCTGGGATAATAGGTGTGAACCACCATGCCCGGTCAAAAGAAGGATTTAAAAATACAGTATTATCATAATCTTGTAAAAAAAAATTACTTGCAGAAAAGGTAACTAGGAGTTACCTTTGCCTAAAACATTAGGCAAATAAGTATTTTCCCCTAAAAATTCTACTTAATTTTTAAGTTACAAAAGTAATACAGGCTTACTGTAATATATTCTGAAGACATAGAAAGAAAACATTGATGGGCCAGGCACGGTGGCTCACGCCTGTAATCCCAGCACTTTGGGAGGCTGAGGCGGGCGGATCACGAGGTCAGGAGATCAAGATCATCCTGGTTAACACGGTGAAACCCCGTCTCTACTAAAAATACAAAACATTAGCCAGGCCTGGTGGCGGGCACCTGTAGTCCCAGCTACTCGGAAGGTTGAGGCAGGAGAATGGCGTGAACCCAGGAGGCAGAGCTTGCAGTGAGCCGAGATTGCGCCACTCTACTCCAGCCTGGGCGATAGAGGGAGACTCCGTCTCAAAAACAAACAAACAAAAGAAAACATTGATGACCCCAACACCTAGCCCCCTGCCTTACCCATGCCCCCCATTCCCACATCACCAGTGGTGACCGCGTGCCCCTCCACACCTCTCTTCAGACTCTAACCAACACTACATATGCAGGTCTCTCTCCTCCTTTTCTTTCCTTCCTCCCTCCCTCCCTCCTTTTCCTTAAGTGGGACCATAGTATATATACTCCCTGCTCATTTTGGTTTGGCTTTTCACTTACCAAACTCAGAAGCAGCTTGTCTTACTAATTCTTCAGACCTCTGCTCCCGTGTTGCAGCCTCTTGGAAACCTCCAAGCCCTTGGCTGACTCAGACCCTTCTGTACTACCTGCAGTCATTAGTGATTTACAGCATGTGTCCCCCTCTCTCCTACACTCTAAGTCCTATCTACCTTTTACCCTTTTTTTTTTTTTTTTTTAAGAAACAGGATCTCATCGCTGCCCAGGCTGAAGTGCAGTGGCACAATCATAGCTCACGGCAGCGTTGAACTCCTAGGTTCAAGGGATCCTCCCATCCCAGCCTCCCAAGTGGCTGGGACTACAGGCGTGAGCCACTGTGCCCAGTCCTATCTACATTTTTAGCTCCAGTTCCTAGCCCAGTACCTGGCACACAGATGATATCCACTAACTGTGCTGGCATGGATGGAGAACAGATGAATGGGAAAACTTGAGGACAAGTTTTGAAGGCAGATAGGCACTGGTGAAGGACAAGGCATTTCTCCATTGATACTGAATTAAGGAAGACACAGCGGGTACAGAGACAGACACACAAGAATGTAAAGAAAAAGGGGCCGAGAGATTTAACTAGCTTACCTCAATGAACCATGATAAGGGAAAGAAGAAAAAGTAAAAACAATAGCCAGATAGAAATATTCTTGATAAACAGTATGATAAATAAAGGAACTGGCATAGTTCCTTCTTTGTTCCAGATTAATTGCTTAAGCTTGTGGTAAAACATTAAAAATAATTCTCTGAGAGACAAAAGTAGCTCTAAAGTCTGTTAAATAAACGAGACTACTTAGAACTCAGTTTCTTACCTATGTTTTATAAGGTTCAAAAGAGCTAATATGATAAAAAGCATGTTGGTCAGGCACAGTGTCATACATCTGTAATCCCAGCACTTTGGGAGGCTGAGGCAGGCAGATCGCTTGAGTCCAGGAGTTTGAGACCAGCCTGGGCAACATGGTGAAATCCTGTCTATAAAAAATAAAATAAAAATTAGCCAGGCATGACGGCGAGTGCCTGTAGTCCCAGGTACTCAGCAGGCTCAGGTGGGAGGCTCACTTAAGCCTGGGAGGTGGAGGTTGCAGTGAGCTGAGATCATGCCACTGCACTCCAGCCTGGGTGACAGACCAGACAGACCCTGTCCCAAGAAAAAAGAAAAAACAAAAAACAAAAAAAAAGCAAGCCAGGTGCGGTGGCTCACACCTGTAATCCCAACACTTTGAGAGGCTGAGGCAGGCAATCACTTGAGGCTGGGGGGTTGAAGCCAGCCTAAGCAACATGGTGAAACCCCGTCTCTACTAAAAAATACTAAAATTAGCCAGGCATGGTGATGCACACCTGTAATCCCAGCTACTTGGGAGGCTGAGGCAGGAGAATCACTTGAACTCAGGAGGCGGAGGTTGCAGTGAGCCGAGATCGTGCCATTGCACTCCAGCCTGGGCTAAAGAGCAAGACTCTGTCTCAAAAAACAAAAATGAATTAAACCCCACATCTTATCATAGCTGGCATTTATAAAGGACTCACTAGTACTGGTCATTGTGCCACCTAACTGTTCTCACTTAGTCTACAGAACAATCACATGTACTAGTAATTGCTATCTCCTCCTTTTAGAGTGAAGGGAACTGAGACTTAGAGAGGGCAAGCAGCTCTCTAAGTCACCCAGGCTGTAAGTGGCAGATCCCAAATTGTGCTCCAGGACTGTTGGATGCCACACCTGTGCTGCATGCTACTACTCTTAACCAGGGTCCTGCCCCACCTCCCTAAGAAGATCACATTCTGATGAGCTGAAGGCAGATCCAATGGTCGTCGATTGAGACAGCATTAATGCAACGTCAGCTGGGTTGATTTCTAACCACATCACTGAAACGCTACTAAAATCACAATAAACGTGCTTAGACAACATTACGTAATAGTCAATATGCTGAGAAGCAAGACTGTCCATCCACCCGAGTCATTCAGAATTCTCAGTCTGGTCTTTCACAATTGGCGCCCTCTGTCAGACTCAGACAAGGCTCTATTTTGAATTCTAATGAGGACCAGGCACACTGAATATTTAAACTGCAATTACAAAGATCCTACTTTTATGTAAATGTCTTTAATGGAAGTAACAGATCTGAAAATACATAGAGGTACCAGTGGAAAATATCAGTCTAATTTGCATTTAGAAGCTAGAAAAAAAAAAACAGTATTGTTTTCTACTTGATGCTATCATTGGGGTGGGGTTGGGGGAGGAAAAGGGAGGAAAATCCACACAAAGATCTCGGTAAAAATTTTAAAGCCTGTGCTGAGTGAAAGGTTCACAAAGAGGTACTTGAATCCCTTGTTAAGAACTGAACAAACAAATTCATCATCGGGCCTCTCTCCTGTGTGGCCCCTTGCAGTTCAGTCTGTATTCATAACTAGAAATTCTCTCACTGCTCAAGCATCTATGACTGATATATCGGCCCATCAAGGAAGATAGGCCAAGGGTAGTGAAACAAAAGGCCATTTCATGATTCACAACCTATTTTTACACTCCTTTGTGTAAAATGATGATGTGGCGGCTGCTATCCACACTGCACCCAAGTCCTCTTAAACAGTGATAGAATTGCCCTGTGAACGGTAATTGAGTTACACTCGAGTGGGCTGCTTAATTCCCATCCCCCATAGTTAAAGTACACCTTGCTCGCAGTTTGATTATGCATTTGTATGTGTTCATATATAAAATGGCCAATGTGGCTTTGCACTTGAGAAGAGCAGGTGGTTAACTCTTCGCTATATCTCGAAGCTCTTGCACCAATCCTTTGCCCCTCAGACGCCTTTCTTATTAAGATCATAATTTAACTGCCTGGCATTTGGACATTCTCTTCAAGATGCTTACACTTATCAAACGGAATATGCTTTTTTTTTTTTTCCTGATTTGTCCTCTGGTTGATTCTCTCTTCTGCTGATACCAAATACGTTCACTGGGTTTTTAATTTCAGTTACCTGTTATTTCTAGAAGTTCTATCTGGTCCCTTTTCAAAATTTCTATGTTACTTATTATAGTTTTTGGGTTTCTTAAGATGCTTTCAAGCTTGTCACTTTTTTAAATATATTTTAAAAAGTGGAATTGAGTTTATAATCAACGTCTGATAATTCTACTACTGCAATTCTGTTCAGATTCATGTCCATGGCCTATTGCTAGTCCTCACTCATGCTGTGCTGTTTCCAGGTATGCTAGAATATCTTTGACTATGTGCTGGTCATTGCCCTTAGAAATTTATTTTTAGTTGACTCCTAGCATCCTAGAATAAATATGCTTTCCTCCAGAGGCATCGCGTTTGTTTTTGCCAGGCACCTCGAGCTATAACAGGTGAGTCTGCCTCAAACCAAATTCGTGGTATGATGTTTCCTGGTCTACCCTGAGTATGTATGTCCAGGGGGGCAAATTCACATGTGGGTCTTTCTGTGACCACAAGTTGTCAATAACTGTATTGTTCCCCCCTGTCTTTTTCTTCTCCTATTCTGCTCAGGGCCAAGGCTGCCCTTTCCACAACCCCCCACGGCAAGTTTAGTTCTGGTTCACTTTTACTCTGAGGGTGTAGCTCTTTGGGGTCCCAGTTTCTTGTGGGAAGGGTCTCCCATTACATTTTCTAATTAGAGTGGGTGCCCAGGGACTTAATTTCCATCCCACTTGCCTGCCCTCCTCAGGCTACAGAAGTCTCTAGCTTTATCAGATTTTTAAAAAAACTATTTTTATTTCTATTTATTGATTTATTTTCCGAGATGGAGTCTTGCTCTTTTGCCCAGGCAAGAGTGCAGTGGCGCGATCTCGGCTCACTGCAACTTCTGCCTCCTGTGTTCAAGCGATTTTCCTGCTTCAGCCTCCTGAGTAGCTGGGATTACCAGCACACACCACCATACCTGGCTAATTTTTGTATTCTTAGTAAAGACGGGGTTTCACCATGTTGGCCAGGCTGGTCTTGAACTCTTGACCTTGTGATTCACCCGCCTCAGCCTCCCAAAGTGCTGGGATTACAGGCGTGAGCTACTGTGCCCGGCCCCCCAATTTTTTTTTTTTTTTTTCAAGAAAATACTAGAAAGTGGGCCAGCTGCGGTGGGTCACGCCTGTAATCCCAGCACTTTGGGAGGCCAAGGTGGGCGGATCACCTGAGGTCAGCAGTTCGAGACCAATCTGACCAACATGGAGAAACCCCGTCTGTAATAAAAATACAAAAATTCGCCGGGCGTGGTGGTGCATGCCCGTAATCCCAGCTATTCGGGAGGCTGAGGCAGGAGAATCGCTTGAACCCGGGAGACGGAGGTTGCAGTGAGCTGAGATCATGTCATTACACTCCAGCCTGGGCAACAAGAGTGAGACTCCGTCTCAAAAAAAAAAAAAAAAGAAAAAAGAAAAGAAAATACTGGAAAGTACCTAAGAGTTTAGAGGGTGAAAGCAAAACCAAGCCAGGCTAGTATGAAGGTTCCTCAAACATTTAAAAACTGAATTACCATTTTATCCAACAACTCCATTTCTAGATATATATACAAAAAAGGAAAGACTTGAACAGCTATTTGTACAGCAACATTTATGGTGGCATTATTCACAATAGCCAAAATGTGGTACAACCTGTGTCCATGGACAAATGGATGAACAAAATGTGATATATACATAAAACGGAATTATTATTCAGCCTTAAAAAGGAATGAAATTCCGATACACGCTACAACATGGATGAATCTTGAAGACATTACCCTAAATAAGCCAGATACAAAAGTATACATATGATCCCGCTTACAATAGGTACCTAGAATAATCATATTTACAGAGACAGAAAGTAGAAAAGTAGTTATCAAGGGCTGAAGGAGGGAGGAATAGGGAGTTATTGTCTTGGATAAATTTCAGTTTGGGATGTTAAAAAAAGTTGCTGGGGACAGGGGCTCACACCTGTAATCCCAGCACTTTTGGAGGCCGAGGAAGGTGGATCACCTGAGTTTGGGAGTTTGAGACCAGCCTGATTAACATGGTGAAACCGTCTCTACCAAAAATACAAAATTAGCCAGGCATGGTGGTGCGTGCCTGTAATCCCAGCTATTCAGGAGGCTGAGGCAGGAGAATCACTTGAACCCAGAAGGTGGAGGCTGCAGTGAGCCGAGATTGCACCGTTGCATTCCAGCCTGGGCAACAGGAGCGAAACTCCATATAAAAAAAAAAAAAAGTTCTGGACAGCCTCGGCCACAAAGTGAGACTCTATCTCTAGAATTTCTTTTTTTTTAATACCACTGAACTGTACATTTAAATGTAGTTAAGATGGTAAATTTTATGCTATATATATTTTACCACAATTTTTTTTTTTTTTTTTTTTTTTGATGGAGTCTCACTCTGTCACCCAGGCTGGAGTGCAGTGGCACGATCGTGGCTCACTGCAACCTCTTCCCCCCAGGTTCAAGCGATTCTCCTGCCTCAGCCTCCCAAGTAATTGGGACTACAGGCGCGTACCACCACACCTGGCTAATTTTTGTATTTGTAGGAGAGACGGGGTTTCACCATGTTGGCCAGGCTGGTCTTGAACTCTTGACCTCAGGTGATCCACCTGCCTCGGCCTTCCAAAGTGCTGGGATTACAGGTGTGAGCCACCGTGCCCAGCCAAAAAAAATTTTTTTAAACAGATCAGGTTAATTTTGCTAAGAGTTGCTAGACCTACTCAGTAAGTTCCACAATATGCTTTGTGTTCATAGGCATAATACTGATCAGTTGAAGGCTTAAAAGGAAATTGCTGAGAGGCTTAAATACTTGACTGACTCCCGTACAGCTTTAGAGACCACATGCTGACCTTCATTGATATCCAAAAACTAGCACTGCATGTCAACAAATGCATATATAAAATGCAAAAATTGTCCTGTAAAGGTATCAGGCGTAGGAAATAAGTAGTTATTTGGTTGTTGATCCATAATACTGATAAAATTATTAAGTAAATATTACAAAAAGAATTGAAGAAATGAGAAATAATGGCCGGGCGCGGTGGCTCACGCTTGTAATCCCAGCACTTTGGGAGGCCGAGGCGGGCGGATCACGAGGTCAGGAGATCGAGACCACAGTGAAACCCTGTCTCTACTAAAAATACAAAAAATTCGCCGGGCGTGGTGGCGGGCGCCTGTAGTCCCAGCTACTCGGAGAGGCTGAGCCAGGAGAATGGCGTGAACCCGGGAGGCGGAGCTTGCAGTGAGCCGAGATTGCGCCATTGCACTCCAGCCTGGGCGATAGAGCGAGACTGTCTCAAAAGAAAAAAAAAAGAAATGAGAAATAATGATCTCTAAAGTATTTCCATTAAAGAACAAAGAGGTTGGGCACAGTGGCTCACACCTGTGATCCCAGCACTTTGGGAGGCTAAGGTTGGCGGTAGGGGGGTGCGGATCACCTGAGGTCAGGAGTTTGAGACCAGCCTGGCCAACATGGTGAAACTCCATCTCTACTAAAAATATAAAAATTAGCTGGGTGTGGTGGTCCACGCCTTAATCCTAGCTACTCAGGAGGCTGAGGCAGGAGAATCACCTGAACCTGGGAGGCAGAGGTTGCAGTGAGCTGAGATCGTGCCACTGCACTCCAGCCTGGGTGACAGAGTGAGACTCTGTCTCAAAAAAAAAAAAAAAAAAAAGAAAAAAGAATAAAGAATTTTCTTTTTTCAGTATCTACTTAACACTGCTATATTGATGAACTTCTCCCTTCTGAATCATTACATATAATTCTGTGACAGATAATATATACATATATAATTAAATGAAATGAGGCATGAGATAAATGTATAGTTAACTTATTTTAAAATATAGACACAAGTTTTAAAAACGTATTTTAGTACTTCTGGGATTCCTGAAATTTTTTTCTATTATAAAAAAAAACACTTAAGAGTCCAGCTCAGAAGACATTATGACACTTCTGGGTAAAAATACTATACACCAGATAATAACATCAAATTAAAAATTGGCAACAGTGTAAGAAACATTCTGAATTCATTATGACTTCATGAGTGGCATGGGCTGAGTTAGTATGTTGCAAACACAAAAATTTACCAATATGTCTATGAATATATTCATTCTAAACTAGCAACATAATTGCTGAGAACAAAAACAACATATATAACATTATATGTCTTCCTGCTCTAGACAAATAGTAACAAGAGCTAATACCAGTACTTGCTCACAGCACACAATGTACCAAAGATGGTTCTAAGTGAGATATATATATAAATATATATATATATATATATATATATATATATATATATATATATATATATATTACGCTGGTGCCAAAGTCATTGCAGTAATGGCAAAAACCATGTCTGCTTTTGCACAAACCTAATATATACATATATACCCACATATACACATATATATTACATACACGCACTCATTTATTTCTCATAACAATCCTTTGAGGTCTGTATCTTTATTATCCCCATTTCAAAGATGGGAAAATCATGGCAAAAGGGAGTTTGGGCTTTTCTGAGGTCATGCAGCTAGAGAGAGTTTGTGAAGCCTGGGTGTGAGGCCAGGCTCTAGAGCCCACTCTCGTGACATCTACGCTCTGGCACCTCTCACATACATATGGAAAGCTGGGGAAGGTGGCCAGCACTAGACACTTTACATAGTCCATACAACTGAATTTTGATAATCAAGTTCTCCACTTTCTTATAATGAGGAAACTGAGGCCCAGATTAAGAGAGAGGTGGAAGTGAATTCATATTGAGAAGTGAAGCTGGCTGGGCTTCTGGGTCGGGCAGGGGGACTTGGAGAACTTTTCTGTCTCGCTAAAGGGTTGCAAACACACCAATCAGCGCTCTGTGTCTAGCTAAAGGTTTGAAAACGCACCAATCAGCACTCTGTAAAAATGCACCAATCAGCGCTCTGTGTCTAGCTAAAGATTTGTAAATGCACCAATCAGCAGTCTGTAAAAAACACACCAATCAGCGCTGTGTCTAGCCAAAGGTCTGTAAACACACCCCAGCACTCTGTAAAAACGCACCAATTAGCACCCTGTGTCTAGCTAAAGGTTTGTAAATGCACCAATCAGCACTCTGTAAAAATGGACCAGTGAGCACTCTGTAAAACGAACCAATCAGTGCTCTGTAAAATGGACCAATCAGCAGGATGTAGGCGGGGCCAAATAGACGAATAAAAGCTGGCCAGGGGAGGCAGCAATGGTGACCCACTCCGGTCCCCTTCCATGCTGTGGAAGCTTTGTTCTTTCACTCTTCACAATAAATCTTGCTGCTGCTCACTCTTCGGGTCCGCACCACCTTTATGAGCTGTAACACTCACTGCGAAGGTCTGCGGCTTCACTCCTAAAGTCAGCAAGACCATGAACCCACCAGAAGGAAGAAATTCCGGACACATCTGAACAGCTGAAGGAACAAACTCTGGACACACCATCTTTAAGAGCTGTAACACTCACTGCTAGGGTCTGCGGCTTCATTCTTGAAGTCCACGAGACCAAGAACCCACCTGAAGGAACCAATTCCGGACACAATATCTCTCGTCTTTAAAGTTTCAGGATCTAGCATAGATAACAAAGTCCCTGTGGCCAGAAGTTATGGGAGAAGATTGGATAAAGCAAAATTGAGGAGCAGAAGCACAGGGTGGGATGGTCAGGCAGGACAGTACTGATAAAGGGTCTCAAGTAGGCCCCATGGGGCTCTACTTCCTCTGAGCTTCCAGAGTCTCTATGTGCCTGACCCTCTCTCACCCCATTGTTCTAGCCTTCTTTCTTACTGAGCAAACACAGCCAGGGAAGGTGATGCTTCTGAAGCTGCACATCTCAGGGACCCTTGCCCAGAGCTTCTAAAGTGGACAGATCAAGAGGATCCATTACATTTTTCACATTAAAAAGGCTGAAAGTTTGGCAAAGTATGTGCTCAGATCTCTAGGTTTTTTTTTTTAATTGCTATTGTAATTCTTTTTTTTTTAGACACAAGGTTTCACTCTGTCACCCAGTGGGAGTACAGTAGCACGATCATGGCTCACTGCAGCCTCAACTTCCTGGGCTCAAGTGATCCTCCTGTCTAAGCCTCCCAAGTAGCTAGGACTACAGGCAAATACCACCATGCCTGGCTAATTTTTAAAATTAATTAATTAATTTTGAGACAGAGTCTCACTCTGTCACCCAGGCTGGAGTGCAATGACACAATCTCAGTTCACTGCAACCTTCAAGCAATTCTCCCTCTTCAGCCTCATGAGTAGCTGGGACTACTACAGGTGTATGCCACAATGTCTGGCTATTTTTTTGTATCTTTAGTAGAGACAGGGTCTTGCCATGTTGCCCAGGCTGCTAATTTTTAAATTTTTTATAGAGACAGAGGTCTTGTTATGTTGCCCAGGCTGGTCTCAAACTCCTGAGCCACTGTAGGCAGCCTGTGATTCTATTTTTCGTAAATATGTCAGCTTTATAATCTTGGTGCACCTTTGTGAGACGAAGCACCCAAAAACAATCATTGTGATTACTACTGCTGTTCCCATCATTTATCATCACGTACCTTTGGGCAAGGCACTGTGCGCAGGCAGTACACAATTTAAACCTCACAAAAGTCTGCATCAGAATTTCTGCAGAACGAGCACCTGCAGCAGAACTGCTTGGTACACTTGTTAAATAATGAACATTCT
Source organism: Symphalangus syndactylus (assembly GCF_028878055.3). Lineage (NCBI taxonomy): Eukaryota > Metazoa > Chordata > Mammalia > Primates > Hylobatidae > Symphalangus > Symphalangus syndactylus. Next base: position 58,948,272 of record NC_072442.2, on the reverse strand, counting down.
TGAACTCCACCCTAGATCTACTCAATCAGAATCCCTAGGAGAGGGCCTCAGGATCACTATTTTTAAGCAAGCCCTCCAAGCGATTCTTACCTTGGCATATGAATCCCCATTTTACATACAAGGTATCAAGAGGTAAGGTGACTTGACAAAGATACCATCACTAAACATAGGATTTGAACTCAATTAAGCTTGTCGTTATTTTAAGACGGCACAAAAACAAGTGAGATCCCCTTTAAAACCCACCAACCAGTATAATGTTATACAATTTCCCAAACCATTCATCTCTGTAAACACACAGAAAGGACTTTTAAATTAAAAACAAAAAACAAACAATGAATGATACGCCCTCTGAACTCCATTTCATTTTGACCAGATTTAACCATCGTTTAGCAATTTCAGTGCTTCATCAAATGGCACTGCCTGTATCAGAAGAGCAACCAAATCCCCACAGTAATCAGACAAACAGGAAACTCAGAGCAGAGTAAATCCACAAGCTATCACAGAAACAGAGTCATAACGTAGCTATCTCTTACCACAAGAGGCTGACTTTCTGTCCACCATGTTTACACGCCTGGTTTCAGTGCGAAGTTTTTCATCTGTATTCTCCACTAGGTTGGCAAGGTCGTCAATTATCTCTAGAAAGGAAAGATACATGATTACTATTCCTGAAATACCCTGGTTCACATCACAGTATCACAGCTGTGGTTGTTCATCCTAGCAATAATGATCTCGAGTGCAGTAATTGAAAAGGTACAGAAGTCATGTCGATTCTTTGAAAACTGCAATTCTGATTGAAAAAGGGGAAAAAAAACAGTAGTAAAGAAGAAAAGTGATTTAACAATTCCAGCAGACAGGAGAAATGCCACATTCAGAGGAAAGAAAGCATGACCCACCGAATTTATGCCTAGCCAAGCTGTCATTCAAGTATAAAGGAACAGACAGGCCAGGAGCGGTGGCTCATGCCTATAATCCCAGCACTTTGGAAGGCCAATGAGGGAGGATTGCCTGAGGTCAGGAGTTTGAGACCAGCCTGGCCAACATAATGAAGCCCTTTCTCTACTAAAAATACAAAAATTAGCCGGGTGTGGTGGTGTGCACCTGTAATCCCAGCTACTCGGGAGGCTGAGGTAGGAGAATCGCTTGAACCCGGGAGGCAGAGGTTGCACTGAGCCAAGATTGCGCCACTGCATTCCAGCCTGGGCGACAGAACAAGACTCCATCTCAAAAAACAAACAAAAAAAAGGAATAGATAGCACAGTGGACTTCAGGGACTACCTGGGCCCTTCTTGAGAAAACTACATGATGAAGAAATCTAGCCAATCAAAAGATAAATAAAGAGATGATGGAGAGAACTGAATCCATTTAAATACTGAACTAAGAGTAAACAAATATGTGGATTAGATAACAGAAAGGTACAGAAATGTCACAACAGTAACAATGTAATTCCAACTGAAAAATTAGTCAGTGGTTGCCAGTGGGGAAAGAAGGTGAAAAGAAGTTGAAAGTGCTAATTTCTTCATCTCTTGCAGCAAGGCATATGGAGCAGTTGAAAAGTTAATCATACAGAAACTTGTAGCCTTTTAAAATCACCAAAACTTTAATGTTTTTTGTTAAGCTTGAGGGATCTTTTAGTAATTACTATCTTTTTTTTTTTTTTTTTGAGCCGGAATCTCGCTCTGTCGCCCAGGCTGGAGTGCAGTGGCGCGATCTGGGCTCACTGCAAGCTCCGCCTCCTGGGTTCACGCCATTCTCCTGCCTCAGCCTCTCCGAGTGGCTGGGACTACAGGCGCCCGCCACCACGCCTGGCTAATTTTTTGTATTTTTAGTAGAGACGGGGTTTCACCATGGTCGAGATCTCCTGACCTCGTGATCCGCCCACCTCGGCCTCCCAAAGTGCTGGGATTACAAGCGTGAGCCACCACGCCCGGCCAGAATGTTTTTTTTTTTTTTTGAGACGAAGTCTCATTCTTGTTGCCCAGGCGGGAGTGGAGTGGCGTGATAGCAGCTCACCACAACCTCTGCCTCTCAAGTTCAAGTGATCTTTCTGCATCAGCCTTCCAAGCAACTGGGATTACAGGTGCACACCACCTGTAATTTTTGTATTTTTGTATGTTTAGTATTTTTAGTAGAGATGGGGTTTCACCATGCTGGCCAGGCTGGTCTCGAACTCCTGACCTCAAATGATCCACCCGTCTCGACCTCCCAAAGGGCTGGGATTACAGGCATGAGCCACTGCGCCCAGCCATATTTACCATCTTGTTACAACTGCTTACATACAATAACATGCTGTACAGGTTTTCAGCCTAGGGGCAACAGGCCATACCATACATATAGCCTAGGTGTGGAGTAGGCTTTACCATCTAGTTTTGTGTGAGTACACTCCAGGATGTTCACACAATGAGAAAACTACCTAACAACACATTTGTCAGAACATATCCCTGTCAAGAGATGTATGACTATTGTGTTTTTCATTTTTTTCCTCTCTCCTTCTCCCTCCTTCCTGTTTTTATAGTGACTGCTTTGGAGATGTGTTGTTCAATACCAGTCACCATTTTTCTTAAAGCATTAAGTAAAGCAAACAAGGAAATCAAATAAGTTTCCAGAATGATGTGTGAGCTGAATTCTAAAGGCTACATGGGTGAAAAAGCAGGAAAAAGGCAACCCATGCAAAAAGAATCGTATCTGAAAGTCACAAAGGAGTTGGGCGCTCCTGCTTCTTGCCTCCTGCGGCACTTCCTACAAACTTCTTACTTATAGACCATATAATTATATTCTATCAATTTGTTTACATATCTTTAACAGGAAGATTATGATATAAACTAATTTTTATTCGTCCTTAAACCTCCCACCCCTAGGAGAATGCCTTGTATACAGCAAGATAAAATAAATATAAAAAGATAAAGACAATGAATGGGCTGGTGGCTCACGCCTGTAATCCCAGCACTTTGGGAGGCCGAGGCAGGCGGATCACAAGGTCAGGAGTTTGAGACCAGCCTGGCCAACATGGTGAAACCCCTTCTCTACTAAAAATACAAAAATTAGTTGGGCATGGTGGCGTGCGCCTGTAATTCCAGATACTTGGGAGGCTGAGGCAGGGGAATTGCTTGAATCCAGGAGGTGAAGGTTGCAGTGAGCTGAGATCACACTGCTGTACTCCAGCCTGGGTGACAGAGCAAGACTCTGTCTTGGGGGAAAAAACAAACAAACAAACAAACAAATAATGTCCTAACTTATCCTTCTTTCTAGTCCTGATCCATTTTAATTCATTTTCTATACAATACTCAGAACATATTTTAATTCTCTCATATTTCAATGAATTAAAATTTAAATAGCCACATGTATCGAACAACTCAGCTCTAAAGCAATAACTTAAAAAAGAAACCAAGAAAACACACACACACGCACACACACACACACACACACACACACCCATGCCCTACCAAGAGGTATAATTTTAAAATAAAAATTAACAGAAGAAATAAAATTACATACTAAAAATGTATGATTCAGGAAAGGGGTAATGAGGAACAAAGGATAGACGGGACGAAAAGAACAGAAATACAGTATCTATCTGGCATGCTTAAATTCAGCTATATCAATAGTCACATTAATGTAAACAGACTAAACTTTTCAATTAAAAGACAAAGGATATCAAGCAAGATTTTCTTTTTTTAATTATACTTGAAGTTCTAGGTACATGTGCAAAACGTGCAGGTTTGTTACATAGGTATACATGTGTCACGTTGGTTTGCTGCACCCATCAACTCGTCATTTACATTAGGTATTTCTCCTAATGCTATCCCTCCCCCAGCAAGATTTTTAAAAAAAGATGACAGAACTATATACTTTGCTATGAAACTCACTATAAAGCATAGTGTTTGTATGAGAAAGCTGGCAAAGCTATATTAATATCAGACCAGGCAGACTTCTAGAAAAGGAGTATTATTAGATATAAAAAGGAACTTTTCATTATGATGAAAGGACACACGTCAAAAATGGGAAATTCTGTCATATTTGAAAATTAAGGAAAACACCTCTGATTTCCCCACAGGGCAAAGATGAAATCACAAGACAAAGCAGAAAATATACTGAAATGAGTTACTGAAATGAGTAAGAAGAACAACTGCTATCGACTGGATGTTTGTGTGCCTTCAAAATTATGTTGAAGCCTCATCACCAGTGTGATGATATTTGGATGTGGGGCCTTTGGGGAGGTGAATGGTGATGAGAGTAAAGCCCGCATGAATGAATGAATCCCGTTCCATGCATGAGATTTATGACCTTATAAAAGAGTTGCTAGAGAGCGCCCTCATTTCTTCCACCATGTGAAGTTACAACGAAGCTAGCTGTCTGTGAACCAGGAAACAGATCCTCACCAGACACCAGATCTATAGGCACCTTGACCTTCACTCCCTAGCCTCCACAATGGTGAGAATTTCTGTTGTTTATAAGCCAGCCAGCTGATGGCATTTTACTACAGCAGCTTGAATAGAACAAGACAATAACCTAGCACAAAAGTTTTTGGGATGCTACTAAAGCAGTACTTAGGGAGAAGTTTATTGCTCTAAATGCATATATTAGTAAAGAAGAAAGATGTAGAATCCATGATTAGACTCAAGGAGATAATAGTATGATCATCTCAATAAATACAGAAAAAGAAAAGGGTATGACGAAATTCAGTGTCCATTCATGATACAAATTCTCAGCAAAATAGAAATGAAAGGGAACTTCTTCAGCCTGAGGAAGGACATCCATTTAAAAACACTTAGAGCTAACATCATACTTACAGCTGGAACATGGAACATTTTTTCTGTAAGATCAGGAACAAGGCAAGGATGTCTGCTCTGACAGCATCTGTTGAACATTTTATTAGAAGTCCCGCATTGTTCAATAAGGCAGGGGGGGAAGAAAAGCAAAAAGGTATGAAAGGAAGCTGTAAAGCTGCATTTGCAGATGACATGATTGTACACCCAGAAAATGATAAAGTCTATTTAAAAACTACTAGAACTAGTAAGTAAATCTAATAAATTTGCACATACCAAGTCAATAGTAAAAGGCAATAATATATTTCTATATACCAGTGATAAAGAATGGAGAAAAAATAAAAGTAAAAAAATCCATTATAACGGCATCAAAAGCCATATTACATACTTAGAAATAAATCTAACTGAAGATGTGTAAGACCTCTATAATAAAAACTATAAAACATTGCTGGGAGAAATGAAAGAAGGCCTAAAAAAAGGAGACCTGGCCTGACCCATATAGTAGTTCTATCTGTAGTTTTCTGAGAAACCCCCACGCTGTTCTCCATCATAGCTGTACTAGTTCACATTCCCACCTACAGTATATAAGGGTTCCTTTTTTTCCTCCACTGGGGTATCCTCGCTCTCATTTGTTATTTTTTTTTTTTCATATATTGGTTGCTCATTTATAAGACAGAACACAATTGGTTCATTTTTTTTCGATTGACAGATATCGTACAGAATTTTATAGACTGAATGCAATCCTAATCAAAATTCTAGCAGGCTTTTAAAATGAAACCTGCAAGCCAATTCTAAAATTTACAAAGAAAATTATTTAGAATAGCCAAAATAATCCTGACAAAAACAGGTGGGGCGCGGTGGCTCACACCTATAATCCCAGCACTTTGGGAGGCCGAGGTGGGTGGATCACAAGGTCAGGAGATCGAGACCATCCCGGCTAATATGGTGAAACCCCGTCTCTACCAAAAATACAAAAAATTAGCCAGGCGTGGTGGTGGGCGCCTGTAGTCCCAGCTACTCGGGAGGCTGAGGCAGGAGAATGGCGTGAATCCGGGAGGCGGAGCTTGCAGTGAGCCAAGATCGCAGCCACTGCCCTCCAGCCTGGGCAAGAGAGTGAGACTCCATCTCAAAAAAACAAAACAAAATAAAAAAACAAAGTTGGAAGTATTATGTTACCAAAATTCACAATTATTATAAATATATACTAATCAAGACAGTCTGATATTAGAATAAGGACAAACATATCAATGGAACAAAACAGAGTCCAGATAGACGGGGGCGTGTGTGTGTGTGTGTGTGTGTGTACGTGCACACACGCACGTGCTCAATTCTCAACAAAGGAAAGAAAATTCTTTTCAACATATGGTGCTGGAAAAACTGGATATATGTATGAGGAAATAAAAAGCCCCTCAACCCTTTTTTCTCTCCATACCAAAAAAAAAAAAAAAATTGTGATGGTTCATAGACTTAACTGTAAAACCTAGAACTGTAGAGCTTCTAAAAGAAAAAGAAAAAGAGAGACAGAAAATTTTTATAGCCTGGAGTAGCTAGGCAAAAATTTCTTGGACAGGACATAAAAAGACTATCCACAAAAGAAAAGAAATTGGTCAATCTGATTTAGCAAATCCTCAAAGGAAGTGATTTTCAGATCTTCTGACGCCCTGATGCTCTGGGCATACTATTCTTCCTAAAATGTAATGGGAGGACTTGGACACATGGCTTCAGTCTTTGTCTCATCAGCATTGAACACAGTTGTGTTTATATATAGCAGCATATGTAAAAGTGGACATTTTTATGATCCGTGCCTCATTCTCTATCAAGAGAAATTCTCTGCTCATCCAAAGATACTATTACAAAAATTAATAAATAAGCCACAGAATGGTAGAAAATATTTGTAGAACATATATCTGACATAGTATTTGTATCTAGAGTATATAAAGATCTCCTACATATTAACAATAAAGAAAAGCTAATTTTAAAATAGGCAAAAGATCTGAACAGATGTTTTACAGAAGAAGATACACAAATGGCTAATAAACAAAAGAAAAACAGCTCAAATATTGTTAAGTCATTAGGGAAATGCAAATTTCAACCAAAATAAGATACTGCTTCACACTCACTACAGTGTGCAAACTAAAGACTTACAATACTAATTGCTGGGGGAAAATATGGCACAAAGGGCGCTGTACAAGTGTTTGTCAATTCTCATCAAGTTAACCATATATCTAGCATCTTACCCAGAAACTTCACTCGTAGGTTGTTTTTTGTTTTTTGTTTTATGTTTTTGAGGTGGCATCTTGCTCTATTACTGCCCTGGAGCTGGAGTGCAGTGGCACGATCTCCGCTCACTGCAACCTCCGCTTCCGAGTTCAAGCAACTCTCCAGCCTCGCCCTCCCGAGTAGCTGGGATTACAGGCACGCGCCACTGCGCCTGTCTAATTTTTGAATTTTTAGTAGAGACGGGGTTTCACCATATTGGCCAGGCTGGTCTTGAACTCCTGACCTCAGGTGATCCACCTGCCTCGGCTGGGATTACAGGCGTGAGCCACCATGCCTGGCTTACTACTAGGTATTTACCAAACAGAAATAAAAGCCTATTTCTCAAAAAAAAACCTGTACAAAAAAATATACATAGCAACCTTATTCATGAGGGCCCCAAACTAGAAACAACCCAAATATCCATCATTAGGAGAATGGAAAAGCAAATTGGGGTATATCTGTTAAATGGAATACTATTCAGCAATAGAATGCATGAGCTACTCATGTATGCCACAACTGTCTAAATCTCAAAAAGAGTTTTGTTGGCTAAATATAAGAAAACAAAAATCATTATATGCTTTGTGATTCCATTTATAAGAAATATAACGATAAACCTAGCCTACAAAATAGACATTAGAAAGTGGTTGCCTCTGGGGTGCTTGACTAGAAAGGGACATGAGGAAACTTTCTGGGAGGATGGAAATGTTCTAAAGGTCATACAAATTCACACAAATGGGTACAGCTGTCAAAACACACAGAAGGGAGGAAGGGAAATCAGGAGGGAGGGAAACAGGGAGGGAGGGAGCCAGGCAGGCGGGCAGGCAGGCAAGACAAAACAAATGCCTTAGAATAACAAAATTTCAGACCGACAAGAGTCATGCAATCACCTTGTAGTTCCTTCCCCTCTTATAACATCCCTGGCAGTGGGATGGTTAATCTTTCACTAAACCCTCCCAGACACTGGTAACATGGAAACTCATGAGAAAATCAGTTCCATGGCTGAGTTAAGAGGGTGATTCTGATAATTATAAAGTCCTTTATTCTGAGCTAAAATTCTGCCTGCTCTCAACCTCTACCTTAGGTATTTCTTTTTCTTTCTTCTTCTTTTTTTGTTTTTTTTTTTTTTTTTGAGACAGAGTTTCACTCTTGTTGCCCAGGCTGGAGTGCAATGGCACGATCTCGGCTCACTGCAACCTCCACCTCCCGGGTTCAAGCAAGTCTCCTGCCTCAGCCTCCCAAGTAGCTGAAATTACAGGCGCCCCTTAAGTATTTCTAGACCAATACAATATCAGTGTTCTTTCCTTCATAATTTTCCTCATATATCTCCTTGGTCTTCTCCTCTAGGTTAAAGATACTTAGATCCAAACTTTAGCAAACCCTCAAAGGAAGTGATTTCCAGATCTTGTGACATCCTGATGCTCTGGGCATAGCAGTCTTCCTAAAAACGTGATGGGAGGACTTGGACATGTCGCTTCAGTCTTTGTCTCATCAGCATTGAACACAGCTGAGTTTATTTACAGTAGCATATGTAAAAGCGGGCTTTTTTTTTTTTTTTTTGAGAGTCTCGCTCTGCCACCCAGGCTGGAGTGCAGTGGTGTGATCTCGGCTCATTGCAAGCTCTGCCTCCCAGGTTCACGCCATTCTCCTGTCTCAGCTTCCCGAGTAGCTGGGACTGCCCGCCACCACGCCCGGCTAATCTTTTGTATTTTTAGTAGAGATGGGGTTTCATTGTGTTAGCCAGGATGGTCTCGATCTCCTGACCTCGTGATCCGCCCGCTTCGGCCTCCCAAAGTGCTGGGATTACAGGCGTGAGCCACCACGCCCGGCCAAAAAGTGGGCATTTTTATGATCTGTGCCTCATTCTCTGTCAAGACAGTCCACAGTAACAATCATGCTTTGTACTTGACTCTGAGCTTGGTACACTATTCTCACGCAACCGAATACAATCAGTATTGCATGATACATCTTAACGCCACAATACATAATACAAAATCCAGGGCTAATAGCCTCTGTTACTATAAGAAAATCAAGTGCAAAATATTCCTTGTCTGACAAGAAATACCGTATGTCAGATGTTATATGTTAACTGGGTTGCTAGATAGATTTCTTTGTAAGTTTATAAATATTCATAATATGACTCAGTGGTAAATCAACAAATCTGCAGCAGATTAGACCAACGAAAACTAGTAGTCAACACTTGGAGGGATTGATGTTCTAATCTAGACCAAACACAGTTTTTCATTTTGGTTGGTAAACTTCTACTCTTTATTAGTTGTTGTTTCTAAACAACTCTATTTTTTTTTTTTTTTTGAGACATTATTTCACTCTCGTTGCCCAAGCAGGAGTGCAGTGGTGTGATCTCGGCTCACTGCAACCTCCACCTCCCAGGTTCAAGCGATTCTCATGCCTCAGCCTCCCGAGTAGCTGGGATTACAGGTGCCTGCCACCACACCAGCTAAGTTTTTGTATTTTTGGTAGAGACAGGGTTTCATAATGTTGGCCAGGCTGGTATCGAACTCCTGACCTCAGGTGATCCACTCACCTCAGCCTCCCAAAGTGCGGGGATTACAGGCGTGAGCCACCACGCCCGGCCTAAACAACTCTACTTTTTAAGTTATAAAAATTATTTAATAGCAGCTTATAGATGAGAGGGGAAAAAGTAAACATTATCCAAATACCCCAGTATAACAACAGTGTAATTCCCCCATGTGTTCACTACAATCTGACATAAACATATACATTTTTGCCGGGCATGGTGGCTCATGCCTGTAATCCCAGCACTTTGGGAGGCCGAGGTGGGCGGATCACCTGAGGTCGGGAGTTCGAAACCAGCCCCACCAACATGGAGAAATCCCATCTGTACTAAAAATACAAAATCAGCTGGGAGTGGTGGCGCATGCCTGTAATCCCAGCTACTTGGGAGAGTGAGGCAGGAGAATCGCTTGAACCCAGGAGGCAGAGGTTACAGTGAGCCAAGACAGTGCCATTGCACTCCAGCCTGGGCAACAAGAGCAAAACTCCGTCTCAAAGAAAAAAAAAAAAAAACCATCCATTTTCATTTAATGGCAATATATAAGCCTCCCCCATCAAGTGATATCATTTGTATTCTTTCATGTAGCTACACAGTCTTCAGTTATAATTTCTAATTGTTACAAAATATTCATTCCATAAAATAACCATTCCTGAAATACTAGCCCATTGTTGGATACTTAGAATGTTTCTATATTTCTAAATAACGAGTCTATAAATTCTTTCCTCCATTATCATTGGTTCTTTTTAATCATTTCCTTAACCAACTGTGATTATGACTGCCTCATAAACTTTGAAACAGATTGCCAAATTACTTTTTAATAGACTTCCACTTGTCAGTTATGATGACCTCAGATTTCCTAGGCCAGAGAGCCTTGGGGAATTCCCACTCTGCAGACCAGGCACTACCAAGGTGGGAACTCCCCTATAACCACAGTCTATTAAGAGCAAATTAAATACAGGTTTCAGAGTATAGGTTGTGAAACAACCAGCTGACTAGTTCAGATTCCTGACAGTAGAGCCTCCAAAGAGAAACTGATATCGTGGCCAGTACTTGCATTTGGTTTCATGAAGGAGCTTATATTTCATTCACATGTTAATTTGAGGTATCGAGTGACATTCCAGCACAGAATGGACAAAATGGAACAACATAAAGTATACCAGAAAAATGACCAAATCACAAGGATTAAGAAATATTATATGGTGTCAAAATACCCGACTCCAATAATACTTCATCATTTTTCTACTCTCAATTACAGCCTTGATACATTCTATATATAGAGAGAGAGTTTGCTATATATTTTCAGATGAATTTGGTGCCTTTTTATACTCATAACGGACTCATAATGGCAGTAGTAAAGTCATTATGTTATTATGCCTTTTGCTTATGTTCTTAATAATATTTGAAGACAAATGTTAAAAAAAACTATAGTAAAGAAAGAGTTTTTCTTGAGGGTATTAGTTTAATTCCCTGTGTTCCCTATAATTGATATCATACTCAAATTTATCAATGGAAACCAAAAATGGGGGGTGGTGGTGACCTCTGATAATACTGTACACTAGGAAAAGATACATTCCAGAGAACAGGAACACAAGGAAAAACCAATCTGTGACTTCTTAAAGGAAAGGTAATGCCTTGCCTATGGCATCCCATGGCAGGGAGCTGCAAGAACTCCCGCAGATCAAAGTGGAGCCTCTGGGAACCAACCAGGCTTTGGGGACACAGAAAAAGCTCCTTTGCCTGGCAGAAATTCCCCCTGGCCACACTCGCTCACACCTTATACACAGCCAGATGGGCCAGGTTAGGCAAAAAACACAGGCTCCTGTCCTACTTCCTCCTGACCATAAACCAAGGTCTTTCATCTAGGCTTAAAAATGTGTAACAGGAGGGTGGACGCAGTGGCTCACGCCTGTAATCCCAGCACTTTGGGAGGCTGAGGCGGGTGGATCACCTGAGGTCAGGAGTTCAAGACCAGCCTGACCAATCTGATGAAACCCCGTCTCTACTAAAAATACAAAAATTAACCTGGGCGTGGTGGCAGGTGCCTGTAATCCCAGCTACTCAGGAGGCTGAGACAGGAGAATCACTTGAACCTGGGAGGCAGAGGTTGCAGTGAGCTGAGATCACGCCATTGCACTACAGCCTGGGCAGCAAGAGTGAAACTCCGTCTCAAAAAAAAAAAAAAAAAAAAAAGTGTAACACAGGGTGGGTGCAGTGGCTCATGCCTGTAATCCCAGCACTTTGGGAGGCCGTGGCAGGTGGATCACGAGGTCAGGAGTTCGAGACCAGCCTGACCAACATAGTGAAACTCTGTCTCTACTAAAAATACAAAAAAAAAATTAGCCAGGCACAGTGGCGGGCACCTGTAGTCCCAGCTACTCGGAAGGTTGAGGCAGGAGAATCACTTGAACCCGGGAGGCAGAGGTGGCAGTGAGCCAAGATCGCGCCATTGCACTCTAGCCTGGGCGACAGAGAGAGACTCCATCTCAAAAAAAAAAAAGGGGGGGGGGGAAGTATTTTAAATTAAAAGACATTAAAGAGGCAAAACAGTTAAATGCAATCTGTAATCTGATTGCTGGAGCACCCCTCAGAAAAAAGTGATGAAAGACTTTATTGGGGCAATGGGAGCAATTTAAATAGAAACTCCATATTAGTCATTATTACTATATCAAATTAAGTTTCTTGGATATGCTAATGACACTGCAGTTGTATAGGAAAACATCCTACACAGAAGAATATTAGGAGATAGATTAGGAGACAGATGCCAAAGTATACAGAAGCATTACGAGACACCCTCACCTTACTTTAAATAATTCACAGGCTGGGCTCGGTGGTTCATGACTAATCTCAGCACTTTGGGTGATAGAGACAGGTGGATCACTTGAGGTCAGGAGTTCGAGACCAGCCCGGCCAACATGGTGAAATCCTGTCTCTACTAAAAACACAAAAATTAGCTGGGCTTGGTGGTGCATGCCTGTAGTCCCAGTTACTTGGGAGGCTGAGGCAGGAGAATTGCTTGAACCTGGGAAGCGGAGGTTGCAGTGAGCCGAGATCATGCCATTGCACTCCAGCCTGGACGTCATAGCAAGACTCCATCTCAAAAAAATTTAAAAAAATTAAATAATAATAATTCGCTCTGGGGGGAAAAGGTACATAAATACACACACACACACTCATGCTGCAACAAAAAAGCAAAACAAATGTGGCTAAACGTTAACAAATGGTTAATCTAGTAAATGAAGGGTGACCAGATATGCCTGAAGAATATACTGTTAACTTTTCTGTAGCTTTAGGAAAACCTTTAAAATAAAAAGATGAGGGGAAAAAAAAAAGCCACAGACTTAGATTGGGTTACAGAAAAAGAGAAAAACAAAAAAAGAAAAGAACAAAGGAGGCCGGGCGCGGTGGCTCATGCTTGTAATCCCAGCACTTTGGGAGGCGGAGGCGGGCGGATCACGAGGTCAGGAGATGGAGGCCACGGTAAAACCCCGTCTCTACTAAAAATACAAAAAAATTAGCCGGGCGTGGTGGCGGGCACCTGTAGTCCCAGCTACTCAGAGAGGCTGAGGCAGGAGAATGGCGTGAACCCGGGAGGCGGAGCTTGCAGTGAGCCGAGATTGCGCCACTGCACTCCAGCCTGGGCGACAGAGCGAGACTCCGTCTCAAAAAATAAAAAAAATAAGGTAACAACAATAAGAACAGAAAGACAAAAAAAGTAACACTTTCCATTATTTTAGAAGACTGGAATCCTGATGATAATGTGCTCAGCTCTGAATGAAATAATTTACAGATTATCAACATGTGTTTCTTAGCAACCTGTGTGCATAAAAAGGTACAATATATTGTATGATTCCAATTATCTGACATTCTGGAAAGGCAAAACTATACAGAGAGTAAAAACATCAGTGGTTGCCAGGAGTTTGGGAGAAAGGGGGGACTGATAAATAGGAGGAAGCATGGGAATTTGGGGAGCGGGAGTGGCAGTAAAAATACTCTATATGGGCTGGGTGCAGTGGCTCATGCCTGTAATCCCAGCACTTTGGGAGGCCGAGGTGGGCGGATCATCTGAGGTCAGGAGTTCAAGACCAGCCTGGCCAACATGGTGAGACCTCGTCTCTATTAAAAGTACAAAATTAGCTGGGCATGGCGGCAGGTGCCTGTAATCCCAGCTACTCGGGAGGCTGAGGCATGAGAATCACTGGAACCCAGGAGGTGGAGGTTGCAGTGAGTCGAGACCGAGCCATTGCACTCCATCCAGCCTGGGCAACAAGAGTGAAACACCATCTCAAAAAAAAAAAAAAAAAAAAAAAGTACTCTATATGATACTGTAAAGGTAGACAGGTGACATTATGCATGTATCAAAATCCGAACTGCATAGCACAAAGAGTGAACCTTAATGAATGTACATTAAAAAAACAATCATTTAGAAGACTGGAGATTCCAGAAATAAATACAGACTATGATAAGGGCATCAAACTGCATTACAAACGTATGCAACAACATCACTGAAAGAGGTAGGAAGAGAAGGTGTTGACCTAAGTAGCTTTGGAAATGAGTGGCATCTATAAGACTAAAAGAGAAAGGACTTGAACATAAGCCCTGAATTCTAGTTGGTAAAGTTGTTTCCCACGGGGGTACAGGTTAACAATTCTGACACTACTATACATGTACATTGGCACTAAACAATTAAGGACATGGGCCGGGCGCGGTGGCCCAGGCCTGTAATCCCAGCACTTTGGGAGGCCGAGGCAGGCGGATCACGACGTCAGGAGTTCGAGACCAGCCTGGCCAACATGATGAAACCCCGTCTCTACTAAAAATACAAAAATTAGCTGGGCATGGTGGCAGGTGCCTGTAATCTCAGCTACTCAGGAGGCTGAGGCAATAGAATTGCTTGAACCCGGGAGGGAGAGGTTGCAGTGAGCTGAGATCGTGCCACTGCACTCCAGCCTGGGTGACAAGAGCAAGACTCCGTGTTGAAAAATAACAACAACAACAAAACCAATGAAGGACATGAATAGCAGATAGTGGGAGCCAAACTCTCACGGTTGGAGTGACAGTCTACAGATAAGCAAGAGGATGAGGCTACAACAATCCATGTGGTGATGGATTTGAGAACAAACCCACACTGTATGTCAGAGGAGCACAGAAGCCAACTGGAAGAGTTCTCGATAATCAAAGGTGGAAGATTCTGAACAACAAAATAGCTTTGCATTATAATCCAAAGTATAAAATAAAGATCCATGAGTCCATATTGATAAAAATACACGATTGAGGCCAGGCGCAGTGGCTCACGCCTGTCATCCCAGCACCTTGGGAGGCCAAGGGGCGTGGATCACTTGAGGTCAGGAGTTCAAGACCAGCCTGGTCAACATGGTGAAACCCGTTTCTACTAAAGTTACAAAAAAAGAAAAAATTAGCCAGGCGTGGTGGCGGGTGCCTGTAATACCAGGTACTCAGGAAGCTGAGGCAGGAGAACCACTTGAACCCAGGAGGCAGAGGTTGCAGTGAGCCGAGATCACACCATTGCATTCCAGCCTGGGGGACAGAGTGAGATTCTGTCTCAAAAAAAAAAAAAAAAAAAAAAAATGAACAAACAAAAAAACATGATTGAATAATACATGAAGGCGAAGAGACAAATCTCCAGCTAGTTTATGTAAATACTGTCAAGGAAGAAGGAGTATAACTCTCTCTTTCTTAGGTGTAGGCTGTATGTAGTGACTCCTTTCAAAGAACAGTGTGGAAATGGGGAAGGAGTAACTTTGAGGTGGAGAAGCCTAACGAACACCACCTTAGCCAGGTGATGGAGGTCAACATTAGTTACAAATCACATTCACAGTATATGACAGTATGTGACATATCTTGATACGATATGATGAAAATACACTTTATCTGTGGTCTTCCACCCAACAACTCATAACCCCAGTGTTATCATAAGAAAAACATCGGGCAAATTCTAGCTGTGTAGTATTCTACAAAATACCTGAGCAGTACCCGACAAAATTGTCAACAACAAAAGGGAACTCTGAGACACTGCCACAGCTCAGAGGAAACTAAGGAGATGCAGCAACTAAATATAATGCCATATCCTAGAACAGGAAAAGGACATCGGGTCAAAATTAAGAAAATATTAATAAGCTTACTTTAATGATAATATATCAATATTGGCTCATTAATTGCACAAATAATATCATGCTAATATAAGACATTAACTAGAGGGGAAAATGGATGTGGGGTATACAGGAACCCTCTGTACTATCTATTCAATTTCTCTGTAAATCTAAAACTGTTCTAAAAAATAAAGTCATACTATCTGATTTCAAGACTTCCTATAAAGCTACAGTCATCTGGCTGGGTGCAGTGGCTCACATAAGGAACCTCCAGTACTTTGGGAGGCTGAGGCGGGTGGATCACTTAGGGTCAGGAGTTTGAGACCAGCCTGGCCTACATTGTGAAATCCTGTCTCTACTAAAAGTACAAATATTAGTTGGTCATGCTGGTGTGCACCTGTAATCCCAGCTACTCGGGAAGCTGAGGCACAAGAATCGCTTGAACCTGGGAAGTGGAGGTTGCAGTGAGTCGAGATGGTACCCCTGCACTCCAGCCTGGGTGACAGAGAAAGACTCCAACTCAAAAAAAAAAAAAAAAAAGCTACAGTAATCAAGACAGTACAGTATTCACATATGGACAGAGAAAATGATAAATGGAACAGGAAAGGGTACAGCAATAGATTCAGGCGTATCGCCAACTGATTTTTCCACTGTATACATCCATATGAACCTCAGGTTCCAAAAAACCTCAGCGGGCCCATTTCTTCCATTCTCACAGCATCCCTATTTACATGGAGGAGTCAGAACATACTAAGGGATCATAGCAGTTCCCGAGTGGCTCCTATGAGCAAGGTACTGTTTCCATTCATCCTTAGGCTGGCATGTGAGGCAAGTGTTACTAAAGGTGAAGCTCAACAAGGTTAAGTGGTTTGCGCAAAGTGACAGAGCTGAGGAGTGGCAAAGCTGGGTCTGCAGTGCAACCTGTCTGGTTCTGGCAGCTTTCTCGCAACATTCAGAAAGAAATGTTGAAGAAGAAAAAGAGGGCGTCAGCTCAAATATCCCAAGCCTGCCTTGTTTATCCTGTTTTGTTTTGCTTTGTTTGAAAGATGAGGTCAGGCCAGGTGTGGTGGCTCATGCCTGTAGTCTCAGTACTTTGGGAGGCCAAGGCGGGCAGATCACCTGAGGTCAAGAGTTTGAGACCAGCCTGACTAACATGGCAAAACCCCATCTCTACTAAAATTAGAAAAATTAGCTGGGTGTGGTGGTTGGTGCGTGCCTGTAATCCCAGATAATCGGGAGGCTGAGGCAGGAGAATCACTTGAACCTGGGAGGCAGAGATTGCAGTGAGCCAAGATCACGCCATTGCACTCCAGCCTGGGCAACAGGGAGAGACTCTGTCTCAAAAAAAAAAAAAAAGAAAGAAAGAAAGATGAGATCATTCAAGTTTCCCCCGTAAGTGTCTTTCAAAATATTAAGTAAATATTTAATGAATAGTTACTAAAATGAACATGTTAGCTTATTAGGCCAAATTTATGATCCACTCGAGTGTGCCTGTATGTTATGTATACATTTTATAATAACTTGGGGGCTTTTGCATAGTCAGTGGATTTAATTTGTTATTTTTTGAGACAGAGTCTCACTCTGTCACCCAGGCTGGAGTGCAGTGGCTCAATCTTGGCTCACTGCAAGCTCCGCCTCCCGGGTTCATGCCATTCTCCTGCCTCAGGCTCCCGAGTAGCTGAGACTACAGGTGCCCGCCACCACGCCCGGCTATTTTTTGTATTTTTAATAGAGACAGGGTTTCACCGTGTTAGCCAGTATGGTCTCGATCTCCTGACCTTGTGATCCACCCACCTCAGCCTCCCAAAGTGCTGGGATTACAGGCGTGAGCCACCCCACCAGGCTTATTTATTTATTTTTTTTGAGATGAGTCTCATGCTGTCACCCAGGCTGGAGTGCAATGGTGAGCTCCAGCTCCCAGGTTCAAGTGATTCTCCTGCCTTAGCCTCCCGAGTAGCTGGTATTACAGGCGCACACCACCACGCCTGGCTAATTTTTGTATTTTTAGTAGAGACAGGGTTCCACCATGTTGGTCAGGCTGGTCTCAAACTCCCGACTTCAGGTGATCCACCTGCCTTGGCCTCCCAAAGTGCTGGGATTACAGGCGTGAGCCACCCGCGCCTGGCCGAGTCAGTGGAATTATTTAAATGCTATTAAAGTAAAACTATGTTATTTCAATTGTTATAAAAGTGTACAGTGGTTACTTTTGCTCTGTTGTATCCTGTTGGTTATAATCAGGGATTATCTAACTTCAAGTCTTGGATCAGAATACAACCCCCAACTGTGAGCCAAGGTCATTTGCTAACATTTCCCCCCTCACAATTATAGAAAACTGTACAATTTTTATATCTCTATTTTATCATTCCAGCTACTAGAGAGTCTCTCATGAAATATCTAGACCCGAACTAGTAGAACTCTGCTCTCTTTGACAAATAGCCTACATTTCAAATCCAGATCTTAGGATCTGTCAGCCTGAGAAATTTCCTTTCCTTCTGGACTCAGAAATGCTAACAGGATCACAGTCTTACATTGCCATATCTGCCCCTGCTATTGAATATTTAGAGCAAATTCTAATTTCAAATTCTTATAGTTAGAACAAAATATTTAAATCTAAAAACAGTTAGAGATTGAGAATGCCTAGAATGTTATTTCTGGGTTCTTCCTCTTGTATTTCAACAAAACAGACTAGCTTTTAATGAAATTCATAAAACTTATGTTTTTTCTAAGTTAGGTTTTATACTCTGTTTTCACTCGATTTCATATAAATAGCTTTAAAAATAGTTATGATGGTAATACAATTTTGAAGCACTCTAACCATTTTACAAATCATTTATTGTCTCATCTGATCCTCCTGTCAATCCGGAAGAATATACAGGGAGCCGTCAGAGTATTTTATAGATGTCAAAACAGGCCCACACGGATTACATAACTTGTCCAAGTTACCCCACTAATAAGTGCTAAGGCAGGAGAAGACAGGTCTCTGGATTTCAATCCGAATGCTTTACTCAGAAGCTCATGCCTCTCCTGTCTCAAATTTCAGGTCTAACTCTAGACTAAACATAGTCTGCATTCTTCTCATTCCATAGGAACATCACCTTGGTTTCTCCGTATTTCTCTTTCTTATAGGAGATCTCTGACGAAGCCCAGATAGTTGGGTAAGACTGAGATGCTGAGAGATTGAGTTCCATGACATCTGTCAGTTAGAAAGCCGAAGTCAACCACGTACTCTTGTTTTAAAAAAACAAGTAACTTGAAGAGGTTTTCTCTACTTTACAAGAGAGCATTCCTCCTTTGTGGAAAAGTTATCTACCACTTTCCACCTAAGTCTTCACGCTTCAGACATATTTTTTAGGTGCGTTTCGCACCTAAATGTGACGGGAAGAGCTCTGTACCAGCACTTCCCAGAGGCAGGGATTTATAGGCAGGTCTCTTAGAGCCACAGTTGGCCCATGTATCTTTGATTTTCTTATTATATGTACGTTTTCAATAGCCCTTGTATTTTGTTTATTTAATTAATTAATTTATTTTTTATTTTTTTTTTAGACAGAGTTTTGCTCTTGTTCCCCAGGCTGGAGTGCAATGGCACAATCTCAGCTCACCGCAACCTCCGCCTCCTGAGTTCAAGCGATTCTCCTGCCTCAGCCTCCCGAGTAGCTGGAATTACAGGCATGCAACACCATGTCTGGCTAATTTTTTGTATTTTTAGTAGAGACAGGGTTTCTCCATGTTGGTCAGGCTGATCTCGAACTCCTGATCTCAGGTGATCCGCCCACCTCGGCCTCCCAAAGTGCTGGGATTACAGGCGTGAGCCACTGTGCCCAGCCTTTTTAATATATTTTTAAATCGTTTACTAATATATCTCATTTTATTCCAACACTGCTTCTTGCATTTCTTTCCAAGCATAGAGAAGAAATCCAAATACGAAGTACTACACATAATACAGTGCAACAAAAATGAGGTAGGAGCGTCCCACTCATTAAATAATTGCTGACTTGAAAATGTCCCAATTTTATAAAATGTATCAAGAGACCGACACTTTGCATTGTATTTTATTCCTCTATGTCAGTTAACAATTAATTACCTCTCAGCTCCAAATTCACCCTTCAATACCTACTCTGCACTAACTGGCTGAACTCTTAAGAATTCCTCCTTTGCAGTGAGCATGATGCTAAACTTAACTTTAGCAGCAGAGGGCGACAGAGGGAAAATGCAAGAGGAAAGGGTTGCTCCAGAATCTCGGGTGCTTGTGTGTCTTTCTCCTTCCTGCTAACGCGAGGCTGTATCAGTGACTATGGATACGGAGAATACCCAAGGGTGCTCCATCCCAACTGTGAGCTCAGAGCAGACAACAAGCAGAGCCTCACGAACTCATAGCCTCAGTCTGGTGACTGCCTCGCCACAGCCCTCCTGACATGAACATCACACACCCATCATATAGGCGACTGACATCCAAAAGAGACAAAGGGCACTGTAGGGATAAGGGGATTTGGTGGTACAGGGACACTCCATAAGAGTCTGTCCAGACTGGACCAAGGAGATAAAGGAATCAGGGGTGGGAGGAGTCTCCAATCAAAAGACGAAACTGACAGGCTACCTACAAACACTATTATCAATCTAGAGAGGAATTTCACAATTCTATCAGAGGTATGGGGGACTGGTGATGAAAGTATCGAGAAAGACAACTAAGCAAAGTTTTAAACAGCAGCAATTACTTTAGAGAAAAGGGCATAAAGAAATAAAATCTAATTGCAGTACACACCATGGCTCAGTTGTGAATGACATTTACATAGTCATAGAACAATAAACACTGATTCAACACTGAAAACACTGACGTGTGTGTGATGGCGTAAGTGGGAAATGTGTGTGTGTGTAGACTTACTTCAACTTAGATTAACATCTTCCTTAGGAGGAAGTCAACAGATGTCGAAGACTGAAAACATTTAAGAAATAGCAGCATATTATTTAGAAATAGAGACATTCAACTACAGTTGACCCTTAAACAACTTGAAGGTTACGGTGTCAACACCCTGCAAAGTTGAACATCAGTTTTGGTTTTTTTTTATTTTTTCTCCCGAGATAGAGTCTCGCTCTGTTACCCAGGCTGGAGTGCAGTGGCACGATCTCGGCTCACTGCAACCTCTGCCTCCCGGGTTCAAGCAATTCTCCTAGCTCAGCCTCCTGAGTAGCTGGGACTACAGGAGCCTGCAATCACGCCTGGCTAATTCCTTGTATTTTTAGTGGAGACGGGGTTTCATCATGTTGGCCAGGCTGGTCTTGAACTCCTGACCTCATGATCTGCCCGAATCGGCCTCCCAAAGTGCTGCGATTACAGGCGTGAGCCACCGCATCCAGCCCACATACAACTCTTCTGACTCCCCCAAAACTTAACTAACAGTCTACTGTTAACTGAAAGCCTTACTGATAACAAAGTCAATTAACACATATTTTGTATATGTTATATGTATTATACATTATATTCTTACAATAAAGTAAGCTGGAGAAAAAGGAAATGTTCAGAAAATCATAAGGAAGAAAAAATATATTTCCAATTTATTATGTGGAAGTGGATCATAATAAAAGTCTTCATCCTCGTTATCTTCACATTGAGTAGGCTGAGGAAGAGGAAGAAAAGGGGTTGGTCTTGCTCTCTCAGGTGGCAGAGGTGGAGGAGGTGAAGAAGGTAGAAGGGGAGGCAGGAAAGGGAGGCACACTTGGTGTAATTTTATGGAAATACATTGTAATTTGCCTGACTTCTTTGCTTTTTCATTTCTCTAAAAATGTCTCTATATGATACCAATCCTTCTTCCACTGTTTGCTTTAGTTTCAGTGCACATTATCACAGAAGGGTCCATGTCATAAAAGAAGTCAAAAGTAGTCTTTTTTTTTTTTTCAGACGGAGTCTCGCTCTGTCGCCACGCTGGAGTGCAGTGGCGTGATCTCAGCTCACTGCAACCTCTGACTCCCAGGTTCAAGTGATTCTCCTGCCTCAGCCTCCTGAGTAGCTGGTATTACAGGCACGCACCACCACACCCAGCTAATTTTTGTATTTTTAGGAGAGATGGGGTTTCACCATGTTGGCCAGGATGGTTTCGATCTCCTGACCTCGTGATCCGCCTGCCTTGGCCTCCCAAAGTGCTGGGATTACAGGCGTGAGCCACCGCGCCTGGCCTGTCAAAAGCCGTGTTGAATCCCTGGAACCCTTCTGCCAGATCGTTTAGTCAGTTTGTTTTCCGGCACTGCTGCTTTTATGTCTTCTTCCTCGTTGTCTGGCACTGGTTTGGAAGCAGACATCTCCATCAGGTCAACTTATGTTAATTCCTCTGGTATGGTGTCCATTAGCTCTTGATTTTCTCCAAGATCTGCATCTTGAAACCCTTCAACCTCCACCCCCACCCCCAATTTTTTTTTTTTTTTGGCCTCTCCACAGTCTCTCTCATGATTTTTTTGTTTGGCTCTGTTGTAAATCTTGTGAAGTCACGTACAACATCTGGACACAGTTTTCTCCAGCAGGAAATTATTGTTTTGGGCTTGATGGCTTCCACAGCTTTTTCTGTCATAACAATAGCATCTTCAATGGTGTCATTATTCTAGACTTTCGAGATGTTCTATCAGGGTTCTCTTCCACAGCATTGGCAATCCTTTCTGTAGAGTACCACGTGTAATGAGACTTAAAGGTCCTTGTGACCCCTTGATCTAGAGTCTGAATTAGAGACCTTGGGTTTGGAAGCAAGTAGAACACATTGGTGCCTTCAGTGTTGAACCTTTGGGGTTCTGAGTGGTCATGGGCATTGTCCAGTATCAAAAGAACTTTAAAAGGCGGTCCCCTACTGGCAAGGTACTCCCTGACCTCAGGGACAAAGCATCAATGCAATCGATCTTGTTTTCTAGGCCTTCTTCTTGTACAACCAAAAGATGAGCAACTTTTTGCTTCAAGGTTTGGAGGTTAGCAGCTTTAGAGATAAGGGCAGTCCTGATCATAAACCCAAATGCATTTGCACAAAACAGTAGAGTTAGCTTAACCCTTCCTGCCTTAAATTCTGATGCTTGATTCTCTTCCTTACTAATAAATGTCATGTATGGCTTTTCCCCTCCACCAGAATAAGTCACTCACTTGCAATGAAAATCTGTCAGGCAGATATACTTTCTCCTCAATAATTTCCTTAATGACATCTTGGAACTTGTCTGCTGCCTCTTGGTTGATGGAAGTTGCTTCACCTACTTTTTTTTTAAAAAACTATTTGTTGTTATTATTATTGTTATTATTATTATTGAGATGGAGTTGCGCTCTTGTTGCCCAGGCTGGAATGCAATAGCGCAATTCGGCTACTGCAACCTCTGTCTCCCCAGTTCTCCTGCCTCAGCCTCCCGAGTAGCTGGGATTACAGGCATGCACCACCATGCCTGGCTAATGCTCTATTTTTAGTAGAGACAGGGTTTCTCCATGTTGGTCAGGCTGGTCTCGAACTCCCAACCTCTGGTGATCCACCTGCCTCGGCCTCCCAAAGTGCTGGGATTACAGGCGTGAGCCACCGTGCCCAGCCGCTTCACCTACTATCTTGACATGATTCAAACCAAACCTCTTTCTGAAATTATCAAACCATCCTTTGCTGGCATTAAATTCTCCAGCTTTAGATCAGATCCTTCACTTTCCTTTTGCTTTAAGTTGTCATATAATGACACTGCTTTTTCTCAAATCATATTAGAGTGTATAGATGTGCCTTTCTTATAGCAATGCTGCACCCATAGAATAGCTGCATTTTCAATATGAGATTAAAACGTATAAGTGCAAGGTTTTTGCACCTGCTGACATAGCTGCAGTGATGGCTTCATGTATTTCCTTTTCTTATAATTATCCTTATGCTGGATTTATTTATCTTGAAATTGCGGGCAATTGTAGCTGCAGACCTTAGTCTACAGTACATGTCAAACAATTCAACTTTTCCTTGTAATGTCATAACTTTACTTCTTGGGAGCACTTCCAGTGTGAATCACTAGTATCACACTGTATGGGTCCCCCGGTGTTGTTCAGTGTTTATATTATTGCACTAAACACAAAAAATAAGAGAGAAGTTCAAGAGGCCACTTTTTTGTACTGTGGTATACAATTTACCGGAGAGATAACTGCTCAGGCAGAGATGATTAACATCATACAGCAGCATTTTAAGTGGATACTCACAACATCTGAGCTCACCTCAATAGCAACAGGAGGTGGCTATGAAATTATTACATTATCACAGTATGTTCTACAGTTCATTTTGTGCAGCATGATTTAATATTGCATCTTTCCATTTGTTTACATTTCTGTCCACTGTGAAGGGTGCCATACATGATCTGTAAGTGTTTGTGTGCATCTGTTTTGATAAATTTTAACTTTGCAAGTAGATCTGTGTATATTTTATAGTAGTAAATGATAAAATAGCATCTGCATATATTTTTAGCATTTTTACATAGCTAACTTTTTCTTAAATTTTTTCAATGTTTCTAGACTACACAATTCATCTGAGAGTTTTTTCAAATTGTCACAAATCTCCAAAAAAATTTTCCAATATGTTTATTGAAAAAGATCCATGTATAAGTGGAGCTGCATAGCTCCCGGGTCAAGTGTATATGGGACTATAGACACTTTACCATAAACCACTAAAAGAATCAGAAGCACTGGTTCTGGGGGGTAAGACTTGGAGGCAAGGAGGGCTGATGAGGAGAGCTGCTTCTCCTAAGCTGCCTAATTCTGATTGTTCATACTATACAGAGGTATTATTTTGATAAAAGTGAAAATTAAATTTTAAAAAATTAAGTCCAAAGAAGAATGTTAACTGAATAATAAACAGGTCAATATGAGAGAAATCAGGAAGGCCTCAGAAGCACTGCTTCGGCAATGAAGAAGCACTGGAAGGTTTTAGCAAGCAAATGCCATGATCAGAACTATATTTTTAATATATGTAATTTTTAAAATAGAGACAGGGTCTTGCTATGTTGCCCAAGATGGTGTCGAACTCCTAATCTCAAGCGATCCCCCCACCTTGGCCTCCCAAAATGCTGGGATTAAAGGCATGAGCCACCCCACCTGGCTCCAGCACTGTATTTTACAAAGAACAGGAAGGAGATAGAAAAAAGCATAGACAGAAAGAAGGAGAGCTTGAATTAAAAACAACAACAACAACAACAAAGACCACAACCAAACAACAGAAATGTGTCGACGAAAAGAGTCAAACTCTAAAATATTTGAAGAGATTTACTCTGAGCCAAATGAGTGACCATGGCCCTGTCACAGCCCTCAGGAGATCCTGAGAACATGTGCCCAAGGTGGTTGGGGTGCAGCTTGGTTTTATACATTTTAGACAGGCATAAAACATCAATCAAACACATTTAAGAAATATATTGGTTTGGTCCAGAAAGGTGGGACAACTCAAAGCAGGGGGTGGGGTTGGGGGGGTGCAGCTTCCAGGCTATAGGTGAATTTAAACATTTTCTGGTTGATAATTGGTTGAGTTTGTCTAAAGACCTGGGATTGATAGACAGCGAATGTTCAGGTTAAGATAAAGATTGTGGAGACCAAAGTTCTTTTGAAGTCTTACAGCAGCTGCCCTTAGAGACAAGAGATGACAAATGTTTCCTATTCAGATCTTAGTTAATCTCTTTAGGATTGGGAGGGTCTGGAAAAAAAAAAAAAGTCTAGCTATGTTAATGGAGATTCTTTACAGATGCAAATGTTCCCCTCACAAGGAACAGCTTTGCAGGGCCATTTCAAAATATGGCAAAGAAACATGTTTTGGGGTAAAATATTTTGATTTTCTTCCTTGTCTTGTAATGTTATGCCAGAGGCAGGTTGGAAAGTAAGTCACGATATATATAAAAATAAAACCCGTCTGATGAGAATTTATGATTTATGGGGCATGACTCCCCAGACCCCTTATATAGGAATTTGGGCAAGATAAAAAAAATCAAGAGTTTAGTCCTCAAACGTCTGGCGAACACCATACTGAACAGAGGAAACTGCACTTTGGACTCTGTTTGTGCCAGGAAGATCAGAAGGGTGTAAGCGGTGGTCACTATAAGGATGTCTCAATCTTTATCCACCTAGTAATTCTCTGACTATAAATTAGTTATCCCCAGGAAAGAGAGAGCCAGTGAGGTAGTCTTGAACATCACAGTCATGAACTTGCATAGGACCCTCACGTAGACTTTTCTGGAAAAGGATGTTTCTGATTCATTAATCACAGGTGTAATGGCTTCCATTCTTTTGTTACATGTCTTCCTGAAATCCAGATACACTGTCTACCGCATTTTCTCTGTTCCATCTTTTTGTAGCTGTGTTGTAAAGAAAAAAGTTAACCTGACATTCCCTAGTCTATGTTACTAAACATAGTAGTAACTATGCTACTAAACATTCTTGTAGAATATCATCTCTTATGTGGATAAAAAACACCCTGGGTTATGAATCAGTCTTTCAAGAGCTTTCACCTAGTGTGGATTTTTAGCCACGTCTCATTCAGACCACCCTTGAGTAAACTGACCATCAAAGTTCTGGACCTAAGAGCTGAGAAGCCAAACCTTGGAAGTAATGATGCTTGGATAAAAACCGCAAAGCCATGCTTACTCATACATCCTTTCACTCATGAGGGCTCTGGCCTATGTGTTTAGTATCATAGACTAAGGAATGTCAGGTTAACTTTTTTCTTTATAACACAGCTACAAAAAGATGGAACAGAGAAAATGGGGTAGACAAAGTATCTGGATTTCAGGAAGACATGTAACAAAAGAACGGAAGCCATTACACCTGTGATTAATAAATCAGAAACATGCTCTTCCAGAAAAGTCTACGTGAGGGTCCTATGCAGGTCCAGGAGAACTGGGGATTCTGAGAAATAAGGAAAGACGTGCACTAGGAACAGAAAAAAGAATCGTACCTACTGGAATGCACTCAGGCCAAGCCCCAAACTGGAAATCAGAGTTAAGCCCAGGTTCTCCCTACCCCCACTACTACTCAGAACCTCGCTATTCCAAGTATGCTCCTCAGCCAGCAGCAGCCACTGCCCAACCCACGCCCCCACCCCCACCCCCACCGGAGCTGGTTAGACATGCAGAATCTCAGGCTCCACACCTCCAATCTAACAAATCAAAATCTTCATTTTAACAAGATATCACCTGGGGGTGACACCTATGCCCATTAAGTTTGGGAAGCACCCACTCAGGAGAGAAAGGAGTCTTTCCGGTTTCTGCCTTCCCCCATGGTGCCTGCAGGCATAGAAACTAGGCAAACACCTGGTGTTTAAAGCTGTCTAGATAGTAACAGAATCATTTGTATACAATGAAAGTGCTAAGGAGAATCTGGCAACTATGTATCTTCTGGAAAAAGCAGTGATTCCAGGACACTCAATTATGTCTTAGGAGCTTGATTTTGGAGTTAAATAGAAGAATACAGCATGAATCATGGATTTCCCTTTATAGCCACCTATTTTATTTAAACAAAAAATGCTAAACATTAATTTTAGTTGTACTTAATTGAATAATTTCTCGGGGGAATAGTTCAGGGAGAGTTTAAAACTGCCTGTTTCCAAAAGCCATTACAAATTGGCATATACTATTATGTCACTGTGCCAACCAAAACAGCACACTTTAATGTCCCTGAGGCCGCCTTCGCTCCAGATGTGTTCAGAACTCCTAGTAATATAATGCAGGCAAAAACCATATTTACACGAAGTCGTGTTTTGAATATCCTTTTCCAATTATCTGGAATGAGATAATAGATCCCTAATTGGAAGCGCGGGGGAGGGGGGAGCCAGGTCAGTGGTTCCTCCCTTGTGAATGCTTTTATTAGTGAAAACTAAAACAGTCTGTACCAGAGTAAGAGAAATCTCTTCTGCCACAGTTAATCATCGGAACATCTATAAACTTAGAAACTGCCCCATGGTCACCTCTAATTAGCCAGCTGATTTTTAAAAGATTGATCTTGTCTTTTCCTATGAATCATAAGTACGAAAGGATTGGAGGTGGGGGAGGGAGAAATGGAATGCAAGGGCAAGAAATCCAAAAACCGCTTTGGCAAGAGAACAGACAAATGCGATGGCTGTACAGGTGTTGCTCCCTCCACCTTCATCCCACCCAAATATCTTCCATTCTGTTCATGCTTGCATGAATGGCATGGATTCTGAATTTCTCTTTTATTCCTGACTAATAATGGTCATAACATCACTACCAGATAAGTCATCATTGCTTATGATTGATTTCTTAATTTGTATTTCAAATTATATCTGCTGATAAAGAATCATCTGTTTATTCTCAAAGCACATATAAGTAAAAATTAAATAGCAAATTTTACACTTTTTGCTAAAATTGTAAGTTTCCTTCCTTAACATTCATTATCTAATAGACTTTAAATTTAAGTCAAGTAAGTGTTTTTGTACAAATCGGCATTTCTCTTCCATTACAGTGGAGACTGGCTCCCATACGTCATAAAACGCGGTAACGTGCCATGCAATCAGGCACACTCAGTTACTGGAGTTGTCTATTTTCACAGATGTCATAGAGAAGCCATCTGAAAGGCTACACATAGTGCAGCTGTTCTTGGCTGTTAGCAAGATAAACTTGGAAACCTTGTTCTCTAAAATGTTCAGAATTGGAATGGGTTTTCCAAATATAAATTAATTACCAAATTCCATGTGTTGACAAGCAAACACTCTAATGTTTATGTTTCAACTTGACAAAAGAAATTTAAGCATATTATCCATAAACTTCTAAAGGAAACAAACTCCATTAACTTCATTACATTTTTTTCCTAAAATGTTTAAAAACATTATCATGAAATGTAACATGCGAAGAGAAAAGCAAAACTTATGTGTACAGTTTAACAAATGATTACAAAGCAAAACCACGCAGTCTTAAAAAATCTCAACTCATTTACTCAATGGGCAATCAATAAACATTTACAATACATCAGGCACTGTGTGAGGTGCTAATTTGAACACTTAGGAAGTATTACTTGTTAGCATTACTTGCTCAAATAACAACCACCGCAAAGTCCACAATTCTTACCTACCTGAGTTTCAAGGCAAACACATATATACTTTATCATGTGGACAAGGAGCATTTTCCTCCAATAAATCTACCCTAGAGGTTTGTACTCTTGGGATACTTAACAATATATCACTTCTGAAAGGACCAGAAGAAAGGGCTTGGTGGTCAGTAACACCCAGATGTGAACTTTTCTCTCTGACCTATACTAGCAGTGAATGATGTTCTCAATGCCTCCCTGATTAACCCTTGAAGTCAGGCCTCTTCCTCCAGAACAAAGGCTTCCCCACTTGGGAGCTGCTTAGAACTTTCCCAAGCACCTTGCAAAGTGACTTATTTTTCATACTGTGCTTAGATCTGAAAAAAGCCTTTGTTGTAGCATGAAGACACTAAAATCCCTGGCTATAAAACGAATGTTCTCAACACCAGGAAAAACACAGTCCATAGCCTTGCTTTAAGAGAAACTGTTTTGCCTAATTAATCACAAAGTTTCCAAGTAAACTTGGTTTGTAAAATTCTCAAAAGCAGTTCAGCTGTTTCCAAATTGCACATCAGAAAATTCCTATGTTATATAGTCCGGGATAATCAATGTTAAAACAATATACATAACAGGATCGTTTCCTCACTAGGTTCCATTTCTGTCAGGAAAGGAGGGAGAATTTTAAGCCAAAATAGTAATTCAAGCCAATAATCTGCAAACTTGGGTGTACAAGATGATTCATTGGAATGTGGAAAGAAAATACTAAAATTTCCATTAATATGCTGCATTTACTAGTTTTTTTTTTTTTGAGACGGAGTCTCGGTCTGTCGCCCAGGCTGGAGTGCAGTGGCCCTATCTTGGCTCACTGCAAGCTCTGCCTCCCAGGTTCATGCCATTCTCCTGCCTCAGCCTCTCCGAGTAGCTGGGACTACAGGCGCCCGCTACCACGCCCGGCTAATTTTCTGTATTTTTAGTAGAGACGGGGTTTCACCTTGTTAGCCGGGACATTTAGTTCTTAATCTCTCAGCCTTTTCAGAAGCAACCTAATATATAGAACAGTAGTATATATAATTTTCCAAATCCAATTATAAAAATATTCGAGAGGGTTGCTCATAATTCCTACTAATGGGATGCATGATCTAAAAATGTTGGAAGTCACTGTACTAAAAGTGGTATAGACAAGCTATAAAAGAATACAAGTATATGGAACCCAAAAGTCTAAAAAAGTTACATATCTTTGTCATTATTCAAGAAAATATTAAAGTCCTAGAGCAAAAAGTGAGTATTCAGTCAACTTGAGTTGAGAGAGGATTAAAAAATACACAAATACATAGTCCAAGGAACACAGCGGTAAGATGTTAATATTAGGGAAACTGGAGTCAGGGAGATAAGAAAGTTTTTTGCATTATTTTTGCAACTTTTCTATAAATCTAAAATTGGTTCAAAATAAACACTTAAAGTGACTTGTAACTAATCACAGCAGCAATTTTTTTTTTTTTTTTCCCCGAGACAGAGTTTTGCTCTTGTTGCCCAAGCTGCAGTGCAATGGCACGATCTCGGCTCACCGCAACCTCTGTCTCCCAGGTTCAAGTGATTCTCCTGCCTCAGCCTCCCCAGTAGCTGGGATTACAGGCATGTGCCACCACGCCCAGATAATTTTGTATTTTTAGTAGAGACGGGGTTTCTCCACGTTGGTCAGGCTGGTCTCGAACTCCCGACCTCAGGTGATCTGCCTGCCTCGGCCTCCCAAAGTGCAGGGATTACAGGCATGAGCCACTGCGCCCAGCCACAG
The DNA here is from genome assembly GCF_028878055.3 of Symphalangus syndactylus. Taxonomy (NCBI): domain Eukaryota; kingdom Metazoa; phylum Chordata; class Mammalia; order Primates; family Hylobatidae; genus Symphalangus; species Symphalangus syndactylus. The sequence goes on along the minus strand of NC_072442.2, from coordinate 58,917,827 downwards.
GAGCAAATTTTGAAAATTATTTTAAATAAAGCAGAGTGGAAGTTACCCTAAAAGGGAAGTTACTCATGCATTCCCCACACCCGTGCTCTCTGTTCTATGCCATAGATCACCATAACTGATGTGCCCTCGACATTATCTCAGAGCCCAAGTTCCCTTCAGCATTTGAGAGCTTCTATCAAAATACATGTTTGTTCACAGAGTGCTCTCTGCATGTAAATATAATTTGTCTTTGGAGTTCTGATAGAAGATGATAAAAATAGGTTGAGAACTGCTGAACTATAGATTGAGGGGTATAGAGGAAGTAGAGAAAGGGCATAGTCAAAGAAAAAAATCATGAGGATTTCAGAACATGATTAGATGTTTGCTTTAGGAAGAAAAGTTGCAATAGAACGAAGGGTGCCTATTTAATAGTAACTGGACACTATGTGTCAGACATTGGGCTAAGTCGTAGATGTATAAGAATGACTGATGGAGATACAACCCTGACCCTCAAAGAAGCTTACTAGAGAAAAAAATACCAGAAAGGAGGCTGTGCAATAGCACTGAGATGTAATAGGGAGCTGAACTAGGCCAGTGATGGAAGACCGGCCAGGAGCAACACCAGGGAGCAGAACTCAGCCAATCTGTTATGAGTAGGAAATTCTTTGCTCACAGGCAGACTGACCAGGGCTAAGTGGGTCTTTTCACTGGAGACAGAGAGAATGGCAGTTCAACCCCCCTACTCTGTTATTGCACATCAACTGGCAAGCACTGCCCAGAGGTAAAATGTGGACAGAGAGGTCAACAACCTAGGCTGATAGCTGGGGGACATGGAGCTGTGACTCTTGGGAATTCTTAGGAACACAGCTGTGAACGTAAAGGAGACCTATTTCTCAAGACTTGTAGCGTATTTACATTTGTGTACCCAGAAAAGGGTTTCCTGAGCATCAGATTGTAATTGCACAGACAGGAGCTAAGGGTTTTCAATGGTAGCCTTTATCTCTCCATTGTCTTTTTCCCCCCTACTTGTATGTACCTCAGATCTAAAGAAACAAGCTTCAATCCTTGAGAAACTACCGGAAGCTTCCAGTGTTTCAACTACCCCAACACTGTGTATATCCACAGAATAAATAGGTGAATACAAAGAAACCAGAGAACAAGGGCTTCTGAGTGAAGGTGGGGCCAAGTGTAACTGTGAGAAGCCGACTGCCAACACAGATGGAGGGCTGTGCTCCCGTATACCTCAACAGAAAAAAACTTGCAGGGACAGCCATAAATATATGTATGTATGTACGTATGTATGCATCCATTGATCCATCCATCCATCCACCCACCCGCCCACCTATCCACTCAACCATCCACCCATCTATCCAGCCAATCATCCATGCACCCACCTACCCATCTGTCCGTCCGTCCGTCCATCCATCCATCCATCCATCCATCCATCCATCCATCTATCCATCCATCCATCAATCCATCAATTCATCCATCCATCCACCCATCTGTCCATCCACCCACCGGCCCACCCACCTATCCACTCAACCATCCACCGTCTATCCAGCCAATCATCCATCCACCCACCCACCCATCTGTCCATCCATCCATCCATCCATCCATCCATCCATCCATCCATCCATCCATCCATTCATCCAACCATCCATCCATCCATGAAAGCAAATGCCAGCATCCAAGAGGTGGTGAAAATCCAGCACAGACTCCTGAGTGAAGGTAAGTGGTAGCTACAGAATTTCCCTAAGAAAGGCAAAGAGCATCAGTCAAATTGGAGGGAAGGGGCTGGAACACTGCTTCTCAAACTCTCTGTGGTGCAGAACATTTTTTTTTTCATTTTCAATGTGGCACAGACAAAAGCTTTTGCAAAATACAACAAAAATGATTTACTAGGAAAATTAAATTTCTAAGCTCATTAACAGTATAATTGGATGTCATGGCAATGCCAAATGTTATAAAAGTCTGAATTCTTACTCTTAATGTTGTACTTACCTCATTGCAAACTGGTAACAAACAGCTCAAGGACGGGCACTTGTCTCGTAACCATGCTTTGGGCTAGGGGACTTGTGTGAAGGCGAGTTGACAGAGTAAACTGTCTGAGATACTCAACGAGAACTAGGGCTGACATCCAGGTATCACAGGGTGAGACCGCTCTACCCAGGGTCAACCACAAGAACCAGTCAGGCACAAATCTGTGTCTGTTTTGGATCTTCTTTCTTACCCAGTCACAAAACACAGCTTTTGATACTTGCTTTGTTTGGAAACTGATGCCTGAGTTCTGCATTTTTTTGAGTAGGAGTTTCTCTCGTCATCCAGGCTGGAGTGTAGTGGCGCCAACTTGGCTCACTGCAACCTCCGCCTCCCAGGTTCAAGCGATTCTCCTGCCTCAGCCTCCCAAGTAGCTGGGATTACAGGTGCCCGCCATCACGCCCAGCTAATTTTTGTATTTTTAGTAGAGATGGAGTTTCACCATATTGGCCAGGCTTCTCTGGAACTCCTGACCTCAGGTGATCCACCCGCCTCAGCCTCCCAAAGTGCTGGGATTACAGGCGTGAGCCACCACACCCGGCCCGCCTGCGTTCTGCATTCCATCTCATCCCACAGCCTGAAGAAGGACAATAGGCCTCAATACACAGTTGTAACAAGGTTGGTGGACAACAGCCTCTTTTTCTAGCATCTTCAAACCTCTTTTCCTTCCTCCAGGCACCTTTCCTTTGCCTTTAAACACATCAGCCTGGGGTCCTCTCCTTGTCTCATAACCTAACTATAAAACGAAACCTCAAGATCCTTCACTTGACGTTGATGCCCTCTCTAGTTTTCTCCTGTGTTAGTTTGCACCTTTCTTTCATTAACAAGTTCCTGGTATCCATAGCCTCAAATAAGGTCCTAGGAACCTGGCTTCTACTCTACATACTCTAGTGAACCCATCAATGACCCTGAGACACGACTGTTAAAAAGCAATGGCTTTTTAGCAGGTGTGGTGGCTCACGCCTGTAATCCCAGCACTTTGGGAGACCGAGGCAGGTGGATCACAAGGTCAAGAGATAGAGCATCCTGGTTAACACAGTGAAACCCCATCTCTACTAAAAATACAAAAAATTAGCCAGGCATGGTGGCAGGTGCCTGTAGTCCCAGCTACTCAGGAGGCTGAGGCAAGAGAATGGCATGAACCCGGTAGGTGGAGCTTGCAGTGAGCAAGATCACGCCACTGCACTCCAGCCTGGGTGATAGGGCGAGGCTCCATCTCCGCAACAACAACAACAAAAAGCAAAGGCTTTTCTTCTGGGTCATCTTATCCAGCTTCTTCGTGGCTTTTGAAATAGGCTGTTCGCCCAGCCTTTGAAACTCTCATCTACAAATCCCAAGATAACATATTAACCCATTTCCCGCTTCTATGCTGGCACCCCTTCTTCTTTTGGAGTTTTCTCATGTCTTTGTCCTGGCCCCTCTTGCTTGTAACAGTAATGAGTTCTTCTGGATTTATTTACAACTTTATAATGAACCCCACTTGGGCCACTCCAGGCAGTCATTTCCCTTGAGCTCTCATATTCCCTATCTCCAAGTGTCTCCAGACCTGTGCTGATGTGAAGGTTTCCTGTTACCTTACACCTGCTTCTCAGCCCTGGTTGCACATTAAAAGCATGTGGGTTATTTTAAGTCGTACCTTACCTAGGCTTCATTCTCAGAAATCCCAACTTAATTGGACTAGGATGAAACTGCCTTGCAAAGATGATGACATGGAGAGAAATGTAGCATGGCTGACTCCATCCTGCTTCTAGCCTCTCAGGCTGGCTGTCTTTGCTCAGTCCTGGACACAGGCCAAATTAACTATGGGAGGAATTTAGTTTGTAGTTTAATTTATTTATTTATTTATTTTAGACAGAGTCTCGCTCTGTCGCCCAGGCTGGAGTACAGTAGTGCGATCTCGGTTCACTGAAACTTCCACCTCCCAGGTTCAAGCAATTCTCTGCCTCGGCCTCCTGAGTAGCTGGGATTACAGGCATATGCCACCATGCCCGGCTAATTTTTATATTTTTAGTAGAGACGGGATTTCACCATCTCGGCCAGGCTGGCCTTGAACTCCTGACCTTGTGATCTGCCCACCTTGGCCTCCCAAAGTGATGGGATTACAGACGTGAGCCACCACGCCCGGACTGCAGTTTAATTTTTAAGCCAGGATAATAGTTATTCCCTAAAACAAACCCCCTCCTTGCTCAGGGACTGAAACCACCTTTGAAAAAAAACTAATGAAATCCCATGAGATTAGGATTATTCGAGGGGCTTGAATTCTGCTAAAATGTAGGCATAGTTAGAGGATAACCAGCCAGTGTTTTGGAGGTCACAAGATTTGTAACTACCCCAATTGTTCCTATAGATAACATCATTATTGTAGAACTCAAGATTGATCTTTTGAGATGTTTTTTCAGATTTTTGCATTCTGGCAACCAACTGTCTCGACCCAGACCTGTGACTCATAACTCAGTGGGTCCTGTGGCCCACTACCCAGAGGCTGACTCAGTGCACAAGGACTGTTTTCCACACCCCTATGGGTTTCTCTCCAGCCAATCAGCAGCACCCATTACTTAGGCCCCTGTCCACCAAACTATCCTTGAAAAACCAAGCTTTCTGGGAAGCTGATTTGAGTAATCAACTTCTGTCCTTCTGCTTGGTTAGCTCTGCACTAAACTCTTTCTCTACTGCAATAACGCTGTCTCAGTGAATTGGTTTTGTCTGTGTAGTGGGCAAAAAGAACACATTGGGTGATTACAGAGGTAGGGCCAAAGCTTTAGTATTTTTTTTTTCTTTAATGCTAAGCCTATAAAACCATTGCCAAGGAACAATGCGTCTCAAATTTAGATGCACACTGGAATCACCTAGAGGAGCTTTAAAATTACAGATGCCTGTTTCCTGCTCCCAGAAATTCTGATTTAGTTAGTTGGGGTATAATAAAAAATCTATTTGTCTTTGTCCCCAGTTCCTGGCACAGAGCTCCTAAAACTCTTGCAATTTCCTTACTAATAGGGGTGTCTTTTGTTATTCATAACAAACCCCTTGTTAAGCCCCTAGCATAAACATATCTGAGTGTATGCTAATGAGGTGACCCTCAGTGGGGCCCTAGATAGCTTCAGGATGGGGACTGGTCTCCAGAAGGAACCAACCATGTGATTAGAGAGTTGGAACTTTTAGCCCCCAAACCCAACCTCTGAGGAGGTGAGACAAACTGGAGACTGATGTCAATCACAAATGGCCAATGATGTAATCAATCATGCCTACATAATGGAACCTCCACGAACACCTCTAAATGACGGGACTCAGAGAGCTTCTGAGTAGGCAAATGCATCCCTGTGCCAGAAGGGGGTCACATGCTGACTCCACGGGGACAGGAGCTCCTGTGTTCGGGACCCTTCTGGACCTTGCCCTAAGTGCCTCTTCATCAGGCTGTTCCTTGCATCCCTGGTAACAAAATAGTATAGCATTTTCCTGAGTTCAGTGAGTTGCTCCAGCAAATCAAATCATCAAACTTGGTAGAAGGTTGTGGGAACCTCCAGTCTGTAGCCACATTGGACAGAAGTGTGGGTAAACTGGAGACCCAGTGCTTGCAACTGGTATCTGAAGTGAGGGCAGCCTTGTGACACGGAGCCCTTCAACCTGTGGAGTCTGATGCTAATTAGAGCCAGAATTGAACTGGATTGTAGCACAGTCAAGTGGTGGCAAGGAATCAGAGAAGCGGTATTGGAAAAGTCCCCATATATTTGTTGTCAGGAGGGAAAAACATCTCATTGGTATAGGGTGCAGCCCAGACAGCAGGATTTTAAAACTCTCAAGGTGATTCTAACATGCGGCGAAAGTTGAGAACAGTAAGTGCGGGATACATCTCCATTAGGAGATGGTTCTAACAATGTGCCAGCAGAGACAATCTAAGAGGATTTATTCAAGAAATTAAGTGCAAGGGACTACTTTCTCCTCAGAGAATGCCCTTTTACCATGTTCTTTCCATTTTTCTAAAAAAACAAAACCAAGACCAGGCGCAGTGGCTCATGCCTGTAATCCCAGCACTCCGGGAGGCTGAGGCGGGCGGATCACGAGGTCAGGAGATCGAGACCATCCTGGCTAACACAGTGAAACACTGTCTCTACTAAAAATACAAAAAATTAGCTGGGCGTGGTGGTGGGTGCCTGTAGTCCTAGCTACTTGGGAGGCTGAGGCAAGAGAATGGCATGAACCCAGGAGGCGGAGCTTGCAGTAAGCTGAGATCACGCCACTGCACTCTAGCCTGGGTGACAGAGCAAGACTCTGTCTCAAAAAAAAAAAAGAGGGGGGGCGGGAGGAGGAGGGACATTTGAGAATGAATGCTTTCATTTTTTGCCCGCCCCCCCCACCTTTTTCTTTTTTTTTTAAACAGATGGGCTCTCTCCCTGTCACCCAGGCTGGAGTGCAATGGCACCATCACAGTTCACTGCAGCCTCAACCTCCTGGGCTCAAGCAATCCTCCCACTTCAGCCTCCTTAGTAGCTGGGACTACAGACCTGTGCCATCATCCCTAATTTTTTTAAAAAATTGTTTTGTAGAAATAGGGGTCTCACAGTTGTTCGGGCTGGTCCAGAACTCTTGGCCCCAAGTGATCCTCCTGCCTCAGCCTCCCAAAGTCCTGGGAGTAGAGGTGTGTATCACCACACCCAGTTCGTTATTTTATTTAAAAAATTTTTCTTAGACACAGGGTCTCACTATGTTGAGAACACCCAAGGTGATCTCAAACTCCTGGCCTCAAGTGATCCTCCCACCTTAGCCTCCCAAGTAAGCTGGGATTGTATAGGCATAAGCCACCATTAATTGCTTTGATTTAGAATTAATGGTTTCTAATTTACCTTATAAGAGGCCAATTAAAATCAATCACCTTTTTAACAAGGTGTGTTTTGGGGAGTGGACTACAGATCCCAGAAAATACATGGAACCGGCTAGGATCATTCACAGGAGAAGGGTGGAAGCTGAATTTCAACAGCAAAAGGGACAACAAATGGGAGGTAGACGTTAACTATCAAGAATGCTCCAAGAATTCCAACAGCTTCGTACATTGCATGGTGAAAACCTTTTTGTTAGCAGAGTTGGTCACTGGGTCCATAAATGGTCACGGCCTCAGGATGAGGCCCCAAACTTATACCTCCACTGAGAATACTGTGTTTTCTGAGCTCACAGAGCTCTCGTTTGCTCTTATGGACCTGAATTTTACTTAAAGCAAACAAAACAGGTTTTGTTTTGTTCTCACCAGAATAGTGAGCAGAAATACGTATCCAGTCTAACTGCAAAATCCCCTGAGATTCACGGAAACTTCAGAGGAAATAGGAAATTATCTGTGTAGAAAACTTTTCTTTTGACATAGGCTACCTTTTCAGTAATTGTGTAAAGGCTACCCTCATTGTCCATTTGACTAAACTGCCGTGGTATTGTGCAGTGGCATTAACCTATCAAGAATCAATCTGCCGAACCCACTTAAACCCATTCTGTAATATTAGTGTTGGGCTGTTTAGATGAATTAGTCACACTTCTCACAGTCTCTCTTACAACATTCTTGGTAAAAAATTAGAAAAGCATGAGCTCAATGTGTATTCTTAGATAGGTAACCCCACGGCACAAGGACCACACTCAGGAAATATTCGTTGACTGAAGGAGCCCTGGGAACTCATCAATTATATTCAACATCAGCCGCCAGAGACTCAGAAATCCTTGCCCACAGCAGCTGCCCTCAACCTCTGCAGTTCTCTTAAGCCCCTGACCCCACAGCCACCTCCCTTTTTCTCAGCAGGTGTTCTCATCAATTATTTCCTAAAGGGCAAGACTCCGCCAAGTTAGCTCTCTTCCTCCCACCAATAACCCTACCTATAGGTACCTATCAGTTCCATTCTAAATGTCCCCTCTCCTTCTCTAGGGAGGACCCTCGCCTATCTGCTGCCACCGTGGCCCACCCACAGCACTCTCCTGCATCTTCACCTTCTCGGTTCTGGCCCGTTTTTCAGTCCATAGACATGCTCAAACCTCTCCCTTCTATTAAAACCAGCCCTCGGCCGGGAGCGGTGCCTCACGCCTGTACTCCCAGCACTTTGGGAGGCCGAGGTGGGTGGATCACGAGGTCAGGAGATTGAGACCATCCTGGCTAACATGGTGAAACCTCGTCTCTAATAAAAATCCAAAAAAGTTAGCCAGGCGTAGTGGCGGGTACCTGTAGTCCCAGCTACTGACGAGGCTGAGGCAGGTGAATGGCATGAACCCGGGAGGCAGAGCTTGCAGTGAGCCGAGATGGCGCCACTGCACTCCAGTCTGGGTGACAGAGCAAGACTCTGTCAAAAACAAACAAACAAACAACAAAAAACAGCCCTCACGCTCATGCTTACTAAGCTTTCTTCTTCCTTTCAACACCAACCCCCTTGAGAGGTTAAGTCTACAATTCTGCCCCCACAACTTGAATCCTCATACACTCACAACCCACTGCAACTGAGCTTGAGACACGATTATTCCGGGGACAGTGTTCCTGCCGAGGTAATCAGTGACTTACTTGAAAATTCCAATGGCTTATTTTCAGTCTTCAGTCTATTGATGAGAGTTTGCACTCTCGTTTTATCCAACCAGAATAGAGTCTCTCAACTTAGAATTGTGGACGGCCATTTTCATAGGCAACATTTACGTGCATGTGAGTAAGTACATTAGGGGGTGGAAATGGAGACAAGTCCCATTGTTCCACCAGTTTCTCAGAGGGCTCTATGACCTTCCCAGAAATGAAGAAACACAGTGGACTATTGCAATAGCCTCCAAATTCGTTTCCCCAACTTGAGTCCTTGCATCTCAATCCTATACCTATCCCTAATCTAACCTTCGCATTACTATAGAATTTTTTTTGGCTGGGCACAGTGGCTCACACCTGTAATCCCAGCACTTTGGGAGGCCAAGGCAGGCAGATCGCCTGAGGTTGGGTGTCCGAGACCAGCCTGACCAACATGAAGAAATCCCGTCTCTACTAAAAATACAAAATTAGCCAGGCATGGTGGCCCATGCCTGTAATCCCAGCTACTCAGGAGGCTGAGGCAGGAGAATCGCTTGAACCTGGGAGGCGGAGGTTGCGGTGAGCCGAGATCAAGCCATTGCACTCCAGCCCAGGCAGCAAGAGCAAAACTCCATCTCAAAAAAAAAAAAAAAAAAATTTTTTTTTGCAGATTATACAGCCCAGAGCTGGCGTGCCTTCTCTTGTTGTAAATAAGGTTTATAATACAATGTAGCAGAATACAGCCATGCTTATGCCTTTACATGGTGGCCCTGGCTGCTTTATCCCTTCCCCTGCTCCTGGGTGTGAACTAGGTGTTCTTTTATTGAGGTGAAATTCATATAACATAAAATTCACCATTTTAAACTGAACAAGTCAGTGGCATTTAGTACAACCGCAACACTGAACAATCACCACCCCCATCTAGTTTCAAACTCTTCTTTCCTCACTCCAAAAGGAAACCCATACCCATTAAGCAGCTGCTCCCCACGGCCGCCTGACATGGTTTGGCTCTGTGTCCTCACGCAAATCTCGTGTCGAATTGTAATCCCCACATGTTGAAGGAGGGGCCTGTTGGGAGGTGACTGAAACATGGGGGTAAACTTCCCCCATGCTGTTCCGATCGAGTTCTCACAAGATCTGGTTGTTTGAAAGCAGAGCACCTCCCCCTTTGTTCTCTCTTCCTCCTGCTCCGGCCATGTAGGACGAGCCAACTTCCCCTTTGTCTTCTGCCACGATTGTAAGTTTCCTGAGGCCTCCCCAAGCCATGCTTCCTATAGAGCCTGTGGATCCATGAGCCAATCAAACCCCTTTTCTTTATAATTTACCCAGTCGCAGGTAGTTTTTTTTTTTGAGACAGAGTTGCACTCTTGTTGCCCAGGCTGGAGTGCAATGGCGTGATCTTGGCTCACTGCAACCTCTGCCTCCTGGGTTCAAGCAATTCTCCTGCCTTAGCCTCCCGAGTAACTGGGATTACAGGCGTGTGCCACCACACCCGACTAATTTTTGTATTTTTTTAGTAGAGACAGGGTTTCGCTGTTTTAGCCAGGCTGGTCTTGAACTTCTGACCTCAGATGATCCACCCACCTAGGCCTCCCAAAGTGCTGGGATTACAGGCGTGAGCCACCATGCCCAGTCAAGGCCATCTCAGGTAGTTCTTTACAGCAATGTGAGAACGGACTAATACACCCCCTTCTCCCTAGCTCCTGGTGTCACCAATCTGAGTTATGGCTCCATGGATTTGCCTGTTCTACATATTTCATATAAATGGAATCATACAATATGTGGCCTTTTGTGTCTGGCTTCTTTCACTTGGTATGATGTTTTCCAGGTTCATCCATGTCGTTCCATGTGTCAGTATTCATTCCTATTTATGGCTGAATAACAAACATTCCATTGTATGGATATGCCACACTCTGTTTCTGCAGTGATGGCTGCTTTTGCACTTTAACTGCAGTGTGAATAGCTGCATCACAGATCACACGGCCTGGCCTGCAAAGCTTACTATCTGGTCCTTTGGTGACAAAGTTCGCTGACCCCTAGTTTATATAATCTACCTTCAGAAGTAGCGATTTTCCAAATCAGCTTGTGTTAATGGTCACTGAAGCACTGTTTAGAGAAGAAAAATACTGGAAATAAAATGTCTGTCATTAGAGGACTGGTTAAATTACAGCAAACACATACTATGTAATACCATGCAGCTCCTCAAAAGAATCAGATAAATCTGTACGTGGTGATAGAGAAGCACCTCTGGGATTAATTAGGCTAAAAAAGCAAAAGCATACAATGCATGTAGTATATATTCCTTTCCCCTTAAAAAATAACCCATAAATAAGTGCATATATACATATCTGGGTAAAACTTTCCCCAGAATCAAAAGAAACGTTCACTTTTCATTTTGTACCTTTCTGCACTATCTGTAATTCCTAACCTTAAATATGCATTTCCTTATTAGCACTGCCAATAAGTGTTAGCTAAATAAGGAAACTATGGTCAGTTTTCTTCTTTATAAGTGTGTTTTTAGAAGTAATAATGAGGAAGCAATCTAATAAATGTTATTTTTTGTTGTTGTTGTTTTTTGAGATGGAGTCTCTGTCGCCTAGGCTGGAATGCAGTGGCACGATCTCGGCTCACTGCAACCTCCACCTTCCAGGTTCAAGCAATACTCCTGCCTCAGCCTCCTGAGTAGCTGGGATTACAGGTACGCACCACCACACCCGGCTAATTTGTGTATTTTTAGTAGAGATGGCGTTTCACCATGTTGGTCAGGCTGGTCTCAACCTCCTGACCTTGTGATCCGCCCGCTTCAGCCTCCCAAAGTGTTGGGATTACAGGCGAGAGCCACCGCGCCGGGCCAAATGTTATGTTTTTCAGGAAGAAAATTCGAAGCAAAATGCTATGTTAAAACCTGACATGAGTTATGTCTCTTTATGAGCTTTCAATTATTTTATTTTTTTTACCCTTGCAGGTCAGTGATCCTCCAAAAATAAAAGAAACACACTGTGCCACAGGTGAGAATTTTTTCTGCCAGAAAGCTAGACACTGCAGCAGACCATCTTCTAAGACGCCGTCCATGCCGGTCACGGGCTGAGTTGCGATCCTAGTTTTCCGCTGATTATTACTGAGAAGCATACCACATCTGTCAGCCACAGGACACTGCAAATCTACTGCCACAGAGCTCACTATGGCGGTGACCTAGGCTTCGGCACACAAGTCAGCCATGACAGGTTGGTTTGTAGGGTTTATCTACGCATCCTGATGGTCCCTAAACATTTTCCAGATGTGTTGACCTCATAAAACTGCCACCTACCACAGGCTGTGAAAGAATTGCTCCAAGACCATATTTTTCCCACCCCTCAACTCTAGCAACACCTTGGGTTCCCTGGCAGGGCAACCCCCTAAGGTATGAAGCTGGGTTGGCCCTCAGTCCTGAGCTTTGACAAGAGAATAACAGCAGGGTGGCCAGGCAGCCAGGCATTTTTGCATCACCAGTTCTGGGAACTGACGCATTCCTCGTTCCCTGGGGCCTAAGCTTCTGCTTGGTTTTGGGTCCCTGCAAGATTGGGGCCCTGCCTACTTTCTCAACCAGTTTATCCTTCAACCCTCTCCCTCAGTCCCCAAAACTTGCTGCTGAAGCACCCTGTCAACAGGCAGACAGTCAACCCACTACAGACACTCACTCACCCTGCCTCCAGGCCCCCTCTCTGCCTGGGGCCTCGTGTTACACCTGCCTGAAGTGCAGCGCCTGGCCTTCCTCCCCCCGCCTCTGGTTAGGATCTCCATTCTCCCTCAATCCCCTCTTCTTCCACTGTGACACTCTGGTTTCCAGATCCTTATTCCTCTTCCCTCCAGGTCATGCCTGGCCCATTCTTGATCAACTTCGAGTTACAGAATCAGTTCTCTCATAGAAGCATTCTGAACAGGTCACTGGGGTATGGTAGATACTTGTAGTATATTTTCTTCAAAAAGTTACAAACAGATTTAACTGAGGAATCAATCCAAAATCGAGAATACCATCTTTCTTTGTGCTGCCTAGGTACAAAAGCACTTTGTATATCTTCCGAGGATGCAAAGATCTGACAGTCCCCTTCCCTTAAGGAGTTTGAAATTTAGTAGAGGAAAAAAATGAATTCAGAAATAACTATAAATCATCCAAAGCAAAGAATACTACATAACACAAGAGAGGTTAAAAGTGCCAGAGTGTAGAGGATGAAGAGATCATCTCCAATTGGGGAAACTCAGGAAAAGATTCCTGAATGAGGCAGCACCTGTGGCTGATACTGATGAATGACCAGGATTTTTATGGGGTGGGACGGAGGCCACAGTTTCTGACTAAGAGAAAGTATATTTTTCAAATCTTCTATATTAAATAATGAGCAAATCTGGCCTCTTGTCAATATGTTCTTTCTAATCAGCTGGCTTTTTGTCTGAAACACTACATTATATCACCCAACACTGTACAGAGAAAGAATGCCTTCTAGGTAGTCATCATTCAGCAAAATCTCAGTAATGTCACAAAAATCTCAATACTTTAGATTTACAAAAATCTCAATAACTTATCACACATGCTCCTGTCCAGGTTCATTCATTTTAATCATATAATACATGATGATTTATTTGTATTTATAAATTATGTATACTGTTAATATCTGAATGGTAAATGACATGATTCTTTTGATTGTCATTAAAATAAAGAGGCGCACCTGAAGCAAGGTGGGGGCACTCCACCTAATAATTGCACTTAATGATAATCACTACCAGCCATTGAGCTACTGAGCACGACATGGACTTTAAGTGTTATCACTCAAAAGGTTTTCACGGTGAAAAGCAAACCATGTAAAAAAATGTTCATTACAATCCATCGTGATCAAAATTTCAATGTGTTGACCGGGCACGGTGGCTCACGCCTGTAATCCCAGCACTTTGGGAGGCCGAGGCGGGTGGATCACGAGGTCAGGAGATGCAGACCATCCTGGCTAACATGGTGAAACCCCGTCTCTACTAAAAATACAAAAAATTAGCTGGGCGAGGTGGCGGGCGCCTGTAGTCCCAGCTACGCCGGAGGCTGAGGCAGGAGAATGGCGTGAACCCCGGGGGGCGGAGCCTGCAGTGAGCCGAGATTGCGCCACTGCACTCTAGCCTGGGTGAAAGAGCGAGACGCCGTCTCAAAAAAAAAAAAAAAAAAAAACTCAATGTGTTAAGATGTTATCTTCAGTAATAGTTGCAAAATAATTGCAGTACAGCATTTAGTTCTTTCTTCTAGTTAAATGACAGGCAAACTGTACAGCTTCACAAGTTCTACTAAGACGACAATCTGAAATAGTCCACTAATGTCTGTCCAAGCTCAGATCCCTAGCACATATTGGAGTTAGGGACTTCAGCCCAGGCCAGAGAAAAGCTCAGTACACACATCTAAAGGCTTGGATGTCTACAGATGAGCCAGTTTCAATCTCTCTCTTGCACGCACGTATGCACGCGCACACACACACAGCTGAAACATGGCTCCAAAGTCTCATCCTTCATCCTATAATAACTGTCTTTCTCTTCTCAAGTAAGATCAGCCAATCACTAAAAAGCATCCTGTTAATTAGAACCTAGACGATCTGTCTTTTAATCTGATACAACGCCTAAGTAGCCCCAAAATGCTGAATTTCAACGTTTTGAAGGATTTCTTCTATGCTAGTAAAGAACTGGGGGCCAAGCGTGGGGGCTCACACCTGTATCTTAGCACTTGGGGAAGCTGAGGCAGGAGGACTGCTTGAGGTTAAGAGCTCAAGACCCGCCCAAGGCCAGGCACGATTACAGGCTCACGCCTGTAATCCCAACACTTCGGGAGGCCAAGGTGGGTGGATCACCTGAGGTCAGGAGTTTGAGACCAATCTGACCAATATGGCAAAACCCTGTCCCTACTAAAAATACAAAAATTAGCTGGGCATGGTGGTCGGCACCTGTGGTCCCAGCTACCTGGGAGGCTGAGGCAGGAGAATTGCTTGAACCTAGGAGGCAGAGGTTGCAGTGAGCCAAGATCGTGCCACTGCACTCCAGCCTGGGTCACAGAGCAAAACTCCATCTTGAAAACAATAAATAAATAAAAATAAAAACTAAAGACCTGCCTGGGCAACACAGTGAGACCTTGTCTCTAGTAAAAATTTAAAAAATTAGCCAGGCATGGTGGCACATGCCTGTGGTCTTAGCTACTCAGGAGGCTGAGGTGGGAGGATCGCTTGAGCCTGGGAGATAGAGGCTGCAGTGACCTTATGATTGTACCACTGTACTCCAGCCTGGGTGACAGTGCGAGACTGTCTCAAAAAATAAAGTAAAATAAAGAATGATGGTGATAAAATTTATCCTCTGAAGATTTTCAGAGGTTTTACACTGAGCAAACAAAATAATTCAATATAAGTTATATCTTGTAAGAGATACACCTAGTATTACCAGTCTATCTCTTACTAGATATAACTTACATTACCTAGTATTACCAGTGTACCTCTTACTAGTTGAGATAGACAGTCTGAAATTCTCATGTTACCACTAATTACCTTTGAATTTCTGTGATTTTTATAACTACTTTCAGCTTCCCAAAGTTCACGTTTCCTATTTGCTCAGGTGGAAGTAAGAGAGTTGCTATCTAGAGGCTTCCAATTTGCAAAGAGAATGAATTCCAAAAGTGTATTCGTGGCTTAGTTGTTTAGAACTCAAGAATGCCCAAATACATGTTCCCATAGAAATAACGTTGTATATGTGGCAGACCCGTTCCCAGGCGGCCCATGAGATCTATCACACCATGTCACAGGAGTAGCAGTCTTGATCCAGCCACACCTGATCACTATGCACAACAGTCTGAACCCAAGTCTGTTGTGTGATGCCAGGAACATGCCTCCCCAGTGTGGCAGGCAGTCACCTGGGCATCCTGAGACTTGTCTGTTGAAGGAGTAGGACAAAAATCCATGTCGGTATTTCTGCTATAATGTGATATATACATTCCTGAAAAACCTCACATCCTACAAAATCACACTTGAAAAATAACGGGGTGGAAAAGGCTGTTGGGGTAGACCACTCAATCCCTCTGTAACTCTGTAACCAGAGCACTAACCAAAAGAATAATTAATACCTAGGGAGATGACTTGGACAGCCTAGGCAAGCAGCTTGGCTGTGGCTGCGGCTGCCTCGAGGGATATTAAACACACAAATAACGACAGAGTGGCAACTGCTGGCTCACAGACACAGTGGAGTTCTGAGCCAGGAGCTATGTTAAGGTGGACACAGAGGGAAGATGCCTGCTGGGAGCCCAGAGTCCTAGAAGGCTGGGGGGTGCCTGCCCTGGAGAGAAAGCGCTGGGTGCAGGCGCTCCTTTTTAATTTTCTTAAAATAGAGTTGAAAAGCGTGTCTGCTGCCTGTGAGGTTCTTTCCTTTCTTGCTGAAGGCTGTAACTCTACTCCGGCAATTCCTGCTCCTCTGGCCAAAGAAAAACTGCTTCTGGATCAATCTAACCTCCAGGATATACTGACATCATTCCTCTGCTTTTCAGTTGAGCTGACTCGTGCTATGGACCCAAGTGCTGTAGCATATAAAACTGCACTCCTAGGACCAGTGGCTGCTGACTCCTTAGAGTTCTCACCTGGTTAGAGAAGGCCCTTTCCAAGTCTCCCATTTCTAAAAACTCTGAATCAGAGAAGAGGGGGCAGCCATCCTGTGAGAGGTAAATTCTCTTGACATCCATGCCAATTCAGGCAATTCTTTTGTATTCTACTTAGTAACCAGAAATGATTTTGTTTTTTTTTTTTTGAGACAGAGTCTTGCTGTCTCCAGCCTGGAGTGCAGTGGCACTATCTCGGCCCACTGCAAGCTCCACCTCCCGGGTTCACGCCATTCTCCTTCCTCAGCCTCCCAAGTAGCTGGGACTACAGGTGCCCACCATCATGCCCGGTTAATTTTTTGTATTTTTAGTAGAGACGGGTTTCACCGTGTTAGCCAGGATGGTCTTGATCTCCTGACCTCGTGATCTGCCCACCTCAGCCTCCCAAAGTGCTGGGATTACAGGCGTGAGCCACCGCGTCCGGCCCAGAAATGATCCTTAATCTCTCTTGAGGTGTGTTCACCCTGAGTGGATCAGTCTGATTTCTGGATAAGCCCTGTCTGATAGAAATGTAATGTGAACCATGTCTGTAATTCTGAAAAAGTAAAAAGGAACAATGGCATATTTTATTTAACCCAATATATCCAAATATTACCATTTCAATATGTAATCAATATAGAAATTACTGGCAAGATATTTTGAATCCTTTTTTCTGGCACCATATCTTCCAAGTTCAGTGTTACCTTGTACTTACAGTACATCTTAATTCAGACTAGCCACAATATAAGTGCTTAATAGCTACAAGTGGCCTGTGGCTACCATAGTGGACAGCACCGGTCTATTCAGAGGCTCTGTTGATAGCAAATTGTCATATTTCTAGAGACACATAATTGAAAGAAAATGCAACCAATAAGGCACAAAATATGTTTTTCAAGTTCATAGCCCCATATTTCATGAAAGGGTACCTTTGACTTGGTCAGTTTCAGTGCAAACATATTAATCCTTAATTACCCAGAACACTCACTTAACCAGAACATCCCAATCCCTTACTATATACTCAGTGGGGTTTTTAAAACAGCTTCATTGAGACATAATTCACATGCCACAAATTTACCCATTTAAATTGTATAATTACATAGTTTTTGGAATGTTATACTATTAATTTTTAAAAACTGTTTCAAGATATATTATATATATCTAAAATGGCAAAATGGCACATTTTGTTTTATATATATATAAAATATATAAATATATTATTTATATTTTTATTATATATTTATTTATATACATAAATTTATATATAATATATAATATTTATATATAACATATATTCTATATATTATAAATATATAAATATATGTAAATAGGCTGGGCGCAGTGGCTCACACCTGTAATCCCAGCACTTTGGGAGGCCTAGGCAGGCGGATCACGAGGTCAGGAGATCGAGACCATCCTGGCTAACACAGTGAAACCCCATCTCTACTAAAAGTACAAAAAATTAGCCAGGCATGGTGGCAGGCACCTGTAGTCCCAGCTACTCAGGAGGCTGAGGCAGGAGAATGGCGTGAACCCAGGAGGCGGAGCTTGCAGTGAGCTGAGATTGCGCCACTGCACTCCAGGCTGGGCGACAGTGCAAGACTCTGTCTCAAAAAAAAAAAAAAAAAATATATATATATATATAATTTATATATAAATAAAATATATAAATTATATATAATTTATATATACATAAAATATATATTATATATAAAACAATTTGCCGCTTTACCATTTTAAAGTGTATAATTCTGTGGCATTAATTACACTAACAGTGTGGTATAACCATCACCACTTATCTATTTCCAAAACTTTAAAATTATCTCAAACAGCAACTCTAACCATTATGTAATAATTCCCCATTTCCCCCTGCCCCTAGCCTCTGGTAACCTCTAATCTACTTTCTTTCTCTATGAATTTGCCTATCCTAGATATTCCATATAAGTGAAATCATACAATATTTGTCTTTTTGTATCTGGCATATTTCACTTAATGTCTTCAAGGTTCATATATGTAATCGCATATATCAAAACTTTATTCTTTTTATGGCTGAATAATAGACCATTTTAAGTACATACTACAACTTGTTTACACATTCATCTGTTGATGGACACTTGGGCTCAGTGGTTTTGTTTTTTTTTTTTTTTTTTTTTTGAGACAGAGTCTCGCTCTGTTGCCCAGGATGGAGTGCAGTGGCGTGATCTTGGCTCGCTG
Source organism: Symphalangus syndactylus (assembly GCF_028878055.3). Classification (NCBI taxonomy): domain Eukaryota; kingdom Metazoa; phylum Chordata; class Mammalia; order Primates; family Hylobatidae; genus Symphalangus; species Symphalangus syndactylus. The sequence continues at coordinate 58,899,483 of NC_072442.2, read as the reverse complement.
CAACCTCTGCTTCCCAGGCTCAAGCGATTCTCCTGCCTCAGCCCCCCAAGTAGCTGGGACTACAGGCGCCCGCCACCATGCCTGGCTAATTTTTTGTATTTTTAGTAGAGACGGGGTTTCACCATGTGAGCCAGGATAGTCTCGATCTCCTGACCTCGTGATCCGCCCGCCTCAGCCTCCCAAAGTGCTGGGATTACAGGCGTGAGCCACTGCGCCCGGCCTTTCGCTTTTTAATAAATCATGAGTTGCTGAGCATCTCATTGGGTAGCACGGTTTTTGTTGTTGTTGTTATTTTTTTTTTTATTTTTTTTTTTTAGTAGAGATGGGGTTTCACCATGTTGGCCAGGATGGTCTCGATCTCCTGACCTAGTGATCCACCTGCCTCGGCCTCCGAAAGTGCTGGGATTACAGACGTGAGCCACCGCGGCTAGCCAAGGGTAGCAGGTTTAAAGGAAGAGAGAACACAGTCATGACACTGGTGCTGTGGCTGAGGTCTAGAAGGTAGTCCTCTTCCCAATTTTACTAATTGAGAAAAGTAACAAGGTAAGGCTCACTTGTTTAAGAATAGCAGGTTAGCAACAACATAGTGCCAAACGTTCTGGCATTAACATCATGGTGTTAAGACCACGAGTGCTGTACTGTCTCCAAACACAGGTCAAGGCTATGTTTGCAGATCTTTCCCAGAAACCTCCCTTCCTTTTCCTTTCTGAAGTCAGAGTATTCCTAGGACATTTTGGTTCACAAAACATTTTGTAATGCTGTGACTATCTCAGCAAACAGGATACCCCTGTCACTTCAATGTCCTTATTTTCTAATAAAGTCAAACATTTCAAAAATGGCATTAATGTAATGGATGAAAGAGTTACACTTCATCATTTTCAGTTAAAAAGAAGTATTTGAAAAAATAAATTCTAATTCTAATGCTCATTCTTGAAAGTTTGCTTCAAGCAGGAAAACTACTGCTTTTCAGATTCTCTTTTTCACCTGGCTTTTTTTTTTTTTTTTAAGCTCTTAAGGAAAAATAAAAAAGCTCCAATTGATTTTGTAAGTTTTGCTATGGTAAAACAAGATGTGGAGCAAACATTTCAGAATACCAAACAGAGTTAATTAATTCCAGTATAACCTCCTCACATACGGCCAGGGCTTGCAAGCAGATGTGCTGGCTAAATATCTCAGGTCAATCTTAGCACATTATTGAAAGTAACCTCCCGTTCCTCAGAAAAGTCTGGCATGCAGCTTACAAACTAGAGCAAACAACTTAGACACATGGAAAAGTAGAATTTAACATCTCCCGATTTCCACTCTCCATTTATTTCCAAACCCTCCATCTAAATCAGAAGAAAAAAATGCCCTCCTAGTCACACATATGCCACACTAAAGTATTAGCCACTAAAATAAAAGATGAGGAAGCAATTTTAAATGCAGTCACCACAAATGTGTTTTGGGAACTTTCACCTTGTCTCTCATAAACTGGAAAGTGTACTTCATGTTCCTTTTGATTTCGAATGACCAACGCATTTCAACTATTAACATTTCATTTCCAACACGTGTCTGTTTCAGAGCTAGCAGCTGGCCTATTTATTTTGCTAGCTGGTGATAGAATTAAATACAGAGTCTTTGAAAACATTTATAAGCTTTCCCTCTAACCTTCTGTGTACTTTCCAAATGAGGCTACTTTGATTTTTATTAGCTAAAGGTTTACGTACTGGAATACTAACACTGTTACTTTCAGAGTAAATTGTTTATAGCTCAGGTGCAGTTTAGAACATTTTCCTCCATGGAATACTCTTGAGATTGAGGAGAAGAAAGTTGAACTGGTTCACTCCGGATCAACAAGTTTCCTTTGTGAGTCAAACAATATTAAGGCCACACAGATATGGACGCAGTCAGGGAAACCAGTTGTGAAAATAGTTCTAGTCCTCTACAAAACCACAGGCTTCCTTTGTGAGCTCCCAAATGCTTTATAATCTCGAAATCACTATCCTCATAATGCACTTCTCAGATTTATTCTTTGACACTAGCGTTTTGATGTGGAAGACAAGGCATACGCCTGGACCCCAGGCCAGTGTAGGTTCAAATCACGTCTCCTTCACTTATGAGCTAGACGGTTTTAACCAAATAACCCAAGTCTAGTTTCAAAATCAGCAAAAACGGAAATAGTAATTTCCACTTCATAGCTTTGTCGTGAGCACTTGCATTGCACAGATGCTCAATTAGTGGTTTGGGATAAAATCAAAGATCCTTCATCACTATAAGCCTTTCTCAAACTCTTCGACCCACAATATCACTCATGAAAAGCATTCATTCATGCTTTCACTCAGTCAAAAACTACCTATTGGCCCTACTGAAGATAAGAAGTTCCTCCTCCATAGATTGTGCTGATGGTTTCATGGATGTACACCTATCTCCAAACTCACCACGTTGTATGCATTAAATATGTACCGCTTTTTGTATGTGGGGGAAAAAGAATGGGAAAAAATTTAGCCCCTTCTCTTAAGGAATACACAAAGTACTTCAGGGGGTCACAGATATTAAAACGGGGGAAGGGAGGGTGGGAATCCAAAACAGTGAAAACTTTAGCTGCTCCACAGAGTATTGTGAGGACCCAGAGAACGGGGCCAACTCTTCCTAGGAAAGTGAGGAAGAGTTTAATGGGGAAGATGATATTTGAACTATGGCTGTGTGTGTCTTTTAGGTAAGAAAGATGCTCTTCTCGAGCATCGTAAGCAAGGAGAACAGCACAGAAGGAGGTAAGGAGTGGCGAGATGGATTGCTGTAGTCAGTGTGGCTACAAAAGAGATGATGCTGCCTGGGGGTAAAATGGGCTTTAGTATGTCAGGATCTTTTTTTTTGAGACAGAGTCTCACTCTATCACCCACGCTGGAGTACACTGGTGTAATCTCGGCTCACTGCAACCTCTGCCTCCCAGGTTCAAGTGATTCTCCTGCCTCAGACTCCTGAGTAGCTGGGATTACAGGCACACACGTGCTACCATGCCCGGCTAATTTTTTGTATTTTTAGTACAGATGGGGTTTCACCGTATTAGCCAGGATGGTCTCGATCTCCGGACCTCGTGATCCACCAGCCTCAGCCTCCCAAAGTGCTGGGATTACAGGCATGAGCCACTGCGCCCAGCCAGTATGTCAGGATCTTAAAGTTGCTATTTCATCCTCAATGTGACAAGAAGCCACTAGAGGATTTTAGCATGAAAACAACACAATCAGATTTGTTTTTAAGAAACTAATTGCATTAGCAGAGGGGAAGACAGAGTGGAGTACTAAAGGACTTGTAGCAGGAAACCCAGCTAAGTATAGCCATAGTTCCAAGGTGGAGAAGACAGGGTCTGGGATTAAAGCAAATTAAGGCAACCCAGGTGGGAAGAAAAATGTGAGAGACAGTTTCAGAGGTGAAATCAACTGAATTCAGTGACTGGCTGCAGATGTCTAACTGATGTAGAGCAGGCGGGCTTAGCCCAGGAGGGTTCTTGGCTTCACCCAGGAAAGAATTCAAGGGTGAGCCAGAGGTGAGCGGCAGTGTGCAGCAGAGGTACTGTTCCTTGTAGAGCAGGGCTAACCCATAGGCAGTGTGTCCAGAGCAGCAGCATATGGGCTGTTGGCTACCTGTATTTATATCTACTTTTAGTTGCATGCAAATTAAGAGGCAGGTTATTTAGACCTTTTAGAAAAGGGGTGGGGTGTTTCTAGATGCATAGAAGGTGACTTTCAGGTCATTTCCATGGCATGTTGCCATGGCATTTGTAAACTGCCATGGCACTGGTGGGAGTGCCTTTATGTTAATGAGCCATGAGGGCAACTGGAGGTCACTTTCATCACCATTTGTGGGTGTCAGCTGGCTTCTTCACAGCACCCCCCCTCCTCGTTTTGACCACATCTTTCTCCAATCAGTGGATTGTGACTGGTGCTCAGAAAACAAGTCCTGCTGATCTCCTACCTCATAACCTTGAAAATAAGTTGGAGAGTGACACTAATAACCAAGATAAAGAACAAAAGAAATGGAACAGGTTTGTGGGGAAAGATATTGAGCTGTGTTTTAAACATGTTGCATTTCAAGGACCGTTCCAGGTGAAGATGCTGAGTAAAGTTGGAAATATGGATCTAGGAATGTAGAAAAGTATAGATTGAAATGTTATCAACATCTAAAAAAGGCTAGAGCACAAGAGCAGGTTAGGATACGCATTAGCCATTAGGAACAGGAGAGAGGAACCCCAATAAGAGCATGCAGAGTGAGAGAGACCCAAAGACAGAGCCCTGAAGAGACCAGGATTCAAGTGATGTTCACCCATATACGTCAGTTTCTGCTTAACGATATGCATGCTGCCTTTCATCATTACTTACCTGGATTGTGAAAACATGCCCTGTTTCCCCAGACAAATTAAAAACATAATGCTTTATACCCACTGCTTAAAGAGCACCTAGAACCATTATGGGTAAATAGAAGATACATGTGGAATTGAAATAGAGGAAACTTACATGGAGTAGAAGAAAACTAGGGTTGGATTAAAGAGGGCCTTTAGTAATAGCCTAAGGAATTTTAACTTTATCCTTTAGATAATAAGATAACAACCACAGTTTTTTGAGCATCAAATCATGTCACAAGAACAGTATTTTCAAAGGTTTAAGTATATGAGGTAACATATGTGTTAACTATCTCCATTTATTCATTCTACAATGTATACATATTTCAAACAATATATTTCACCTAATAATATATAATTTTTGTCAATTTAAAAAATTTTAAAAACAAAAGACAGTGGTATACGGAGGGATGAAAGAAAAACAGACTCGGTAGAGAAGGAACCCATTAGGGGTTGACTGTGGGAATCAAGCCACTGGTTCTCAGGCAAGCTACAGCCAAAAGGGATATAATCCATCTAGCTAAATGAATGACACAACATACGTGGGCCCTGAAATGTTTTTCTTAAAATATACCCCACCTTGGCCAGGCGTGGTGGCTCACGCCTGTAATCCCAGCACTTTGGGAGGCCGAGGCAGGTGGGTCACGAGGTCAGGAGATCGAGACCATCCTAACACAGTGTAACCCCATCTTTACTAAAAATACAAAAAAAAATTATCTGGGAGTGGTGACGGGTGCCTGTAATCCCAGCTACTTGGGGGGCTGAGGCAGGAGAATGGCATGAACCCGGGAGGCAGAGCTTGCAGTGAGCCGAGATCGTGCCACTGCGCTCCAGGTTGGGCGACAGAGCAAGACTCCATCTCAAAAAAAAAAAAAAAAGTACGCTACCTTTGACTTGCCAAAAGAAAGATAACCATAACAAACCCAAAGACTGCATGAAAGGCAAAGTCAGAAGCGGGCACGCAGAATGGGGAAAGTACACTAGGGTCTCTGGGCATCTAAAATGATTCTGATTTTGAAAAATATCAATACACAAAAATACTGGTGAGGGTAAGATGGCTAACACGCTTCGGACAGATCACAGACACTTTGACCTACTCGGGTTTTAATCATTCAAGATAACAATTACGACCACGATCAACATAACATGGTGGATGATGAAGAGCTGGCTGAAAACATCTGAAAGAGCTGAAAGATGTTTGGCCTGTATCAATGTGGCCCAGCTCTGGGATGTAGGGATCTAGGAGGATTTACAAAAGAAAAAGCAGCATTGTTTGTCTGCTGCCTCCCACCATCTGTTCTTGCCCCAGGTTAGTGGAATGAAACAAACTCTCTGGTCAAGATATTGACTCACATTTTTCAAACGCTGACTCCTGGTTTGGATACAGAGCTGAGGTCAGAATTCTTAGGTCCTTTTCCAGCCAAACTGATTTTAGGACAGGCAAGCAATCACAAAATACTCTTCTGTGCAATAAATATGAAAATACTTAACCTCCTTAGGGTATTACGAAGCATAAATCATGCCTTTAAAGGCCTGTGACAAGCTGAAATGAAAAGCATTCAAAGTGGAGAAATACAATGAAACCACGACTATAAGCACTCACTGAATTTTGAGCAGACAGTTGTACTATTAATTTAATGAGTTTTATGGTTTTAAAAGTATTCATCAATAGCAAATATCAGGTTGCTTAAATATTCCATTACTCACTCATCTGTCTAAATGCGCTCTGGTCTCCAACATTGATCGGCTTGCTCAAAATGGCTAGTTTCTTTCTCTCTTTTCTTTCCCCACCAAAAGCACTGCTTAAAGGAGCCATTAACAAGAGGATTCACTCGTCAGGGCTAAAATGACTTGCAGCTGGAAGATCCAACTACAAATATACATCCATTCATAAGGCTGATACAACAGCTTTCAGGGAGGGGATGTGCATGATATGAACACAAGCGAAGAGTAACAAGGGCAGGGATTATCTTTTAACTGGCTCATGAGTGAAAAAATGAAATTGCAGACGTCTGACAACTGGAGCTTTTTCAGTCAGTACAAATTAAATTATAAACCCACAGCTACACATTTACTCTTTATAAGTTGATTTAATGTTAGGCCTCAATAGTTTCTTATTCCTGGTACAAAGGTAAACCAGCAGTTGTGCCACTTAAGAGAGATTAATTCAATTAATACTGTCCCTGCTAGGCTAGGCCTTATATCTATAAGCAATTCAGTGTCTGGCTTGCTAATTCATACTCTCACTTTCCCTTTTCTTTGTCAGTCAAAGAAATTAAGCTGGAGATCTCACCAGGCCGGCCACTTTCCCAGTCTCTTAGATGCCTCTGTTTGTGGCCATTGCAGTGATTCTATGATGAATTTAAATCATTAGAAAGTTCTTCCTAAGGTAAAAATCAGAGCTGGCACCAACTGGTCCTTATTCTGGCCTTTGAAATAAGGTATAAAAAGCCTATTTCTGGCTGGGCGCGGTGGCTCATGCCTGTAATCCCAGTACTTTGGGAGGCCGAGGTGGGCAGATCATGAGGTCAGGAGTTCGAGACCAGCCTGGCCTACATGGTGAAACCCCCGTCTCTAAAAATACAAAAAATTAGCTGGGCATGGTGGCGCACACCTGTAGTCCCAGCTACTCAGAAGGCTGAGGCAGAAGAATTGCTTGAACCCGGGAGGCGGAGGTTGCAGTGAGCCGAGATTGTGCCACTGTACTCCAGCCTGGGTGACAGAGTGAGACTCCATCTCAAAAAAAAAAACAAAAAGCCCATTTCTACTTTAAAAAATTTGATCATCTCTCCTCTACAACACACTACCTCCTCCCCCTCCCCCACCTCTTGAATACCGTCTAAATGCAAGTGTGCGCCAAGGACCAGCAACTCTGGCATCATCTGAGAGCTTGTCAGAAATGCTGACTCTCAGGTCCCACCTTGGCCCTCCTGAACCAGTATCTGTCTTTTAACAAGATCCCCAGGTAATTCATTGGCACATCAAGGTTTGGGAAACATGGCTTTAGACCAGTAGTTGGTAAACATTCTCTGCAATGGGCCAGGTGGTAAATATTTTAGGTTTTGTAGGCCATACGTCTCTGTTGCAACTACTCAAAACTGCTGTTGTGGTGCAAAAGCAACCATAGATGATACATGGTCAAACAGCTGGGCGCGGTGGCTCACGCCTGTAATCCTAGCACTTTGGGAGGCCGAGGCGGGTGGATCACGAGGTCAGGAGATCGAGACCATCCTGGCTAACACGGTGAAACCCTGTCTCTACTAAAAATACAAAAAATTAGCCAGGCAGTGGTGGTGGCGCGTGTAGTCCCAGCTACTCGGGAGGCTGAGGCAGGAGAACGGCATGAACCCGGGAGGTGGAGCTTGCAGTGAGCTGAGATCGCACCACTGCACTCCAGCCTGGGCAACAGAGCAAGACTCCATCTCAAAAAAAACAAAAAAAAAAAAACAAAAAAAACCATAGTCAAACAAACATGGCTGGTTTGTTTGTTTTGTTTTTACAAAAAGTTTTATGGACACTAAGGTTTGGATTTCATATAATTTTCATGTGTCACGAAAGAGCTTTTGATTTTTTTTCAACCATTTAAAAATATAAATGCCATTCTTGGCTCATGACCTGTACAAAAACGGGATAAACCATAGCTTGCTGATCCTAGCTCTATACTCTGGCACTTCACATGATATCATTTGCTGGTTTCACCTGGGCCTGGTCCCAATTCTAGATAAGGTATTCTAGTTCATTAATGCGGCATGCATAACTGAATCAAATAAAACAGATGAATTTTCAACAGTACTGAGCAGAGCAAGACCATTATTTCTCACGATCTGAACATAGCATTTGTTTAGGTGAAGACCAATACCTAACAAAAGACTTATTTTAATGTAGCAGCATACGATGTGGCTGGACATTTGTAAACAATTAAAAAATTGATATCAGTTTGCAAAATTTACTTATCTCTTCAATAGTCATATCTTCTCAACACTATAATAACTAATTGCTATGATCACTACTGTACTTTCTGCCATATAAATTTTGCTTTCTTTTTTTTTTTTTTCAGTGGTGCGATCTCAGCTCACTGCAACCTCTGCCTCCCAGGTTCAAGTGATTCTCCTGCCTCAGCCTCCCGAGCAGCTGGGACTACAGGCGCGTGCCACCATGCCCAGCTAATTTTTGTCTTTTTAGTAGAGACGGGGTTTCACCATGTTGGCCAGGATGGTGTCAATCTCCTGACCTTGTGATCCGCCCGCCTCGGCCTCTCAAAGTGCTGGGATTACAGGCGTGAGCCACCGCACCTGGCCAAATTTTGCAATTTTTTTAATCAGGAAAGCACCATCAATACTGCTTCCTGGTGGGGTGAGGAGGAAGTCTGGAGCTGGAACACATTCCCACACATTACCATTTTTTCCTTTTCAATTCTCACCCCAAAAGTACCCCCGGCATATAGGGAAAATAAAAAGACACATGGCAAAGGGTATTCTGTAATTAAGTTCCTCTCCACATGGGATTTTTCAAATCTTGGTCAGGATAGATAGGGGAAATTTGCAGCCTAAATATAGTGGTGGCATAAAGTAGGTCATTTCCAGAACCATGGAAAATACCACTGGGAAGGGGGCAAAAGGAAGGGAAGTCATAAAGAAGAGTTGAGAATTATTTCTATAATCTAATGGTTTCCCATCTGGGTACTCCCTTACAGCCTATTTAAGAAACGTGGAATCGGATGATTTGAAACATATTTCCTAACTCTAAAATTTGGAGATTTGTCATTGGTACCATTACCTACCTAGTTAATATGTGCTCAAAGGCTGGGAGTCATCTCTGATTCATCCCTTCCCCTTGGATTTCCCTTTAGATCCATCCCCCAAACCTGCTGATTCCTCCTTTATAATCCCTCTCAAACGTGTCCCCCGCTTTTCATTCTCATTGTCACCATCTTAGTTAACACTTCACCCCCAATTAACTGAATCATCTCCATTGGTCAATGACATCCATGATATTTCACATTATTGCCCAATACAATCATAGTGAATCACTGATTCTTTTTTTTTTTTTTTTTTTTTTTTTGAGACAGTCTCGCTGTCACCCAGGGTGGAGGGCAGTGGTGTGATCTTGGCTCACTGCAACCTCAGCCTCCTGGGTTCAAGCGATTCTCCCACCTCAGCCTCCTGAGTAGCTGGGATTGCAGGCATGAACCACCACGCCCGGCTAATTTTTGTATTTTTAGAAGAGACAGGGTTTCACCATGTTGGCCAGGCTGGTCTCAAACTCCTGACACCTCAGGTGATCCACCCGTCGTCTCGGCCTCCCAGAGTGCTGGGATTACAGGCGTAAGCCACCAAACCCAGCCTGATTTTTTTTTAAACCACAGTTTCTGTCATTTTGAACAGTCTTCGGTAATTTCCCAACACTTGAAATGCTGGCTCCATATCCTACAAGCATTTCAGTTTCCCCAAAGCTATCACCCACTCCTCCTTCACTTCACCATGGCTGGCCTCCTCTCCATCTCCAGCTCCCAGGGGCTACAAGCATTTCAGTTTCCCCAAAGCTATCACCCACTTCTCCTTCACTTCACCATGGCTGGCCTCCTCTGCATCTCCAGCTCCCAGGGGCTACAAGCATTTTAGTTTCCCCAAAGCTATCACCTACTACTTCACTTCACCATGGCTGGCCTCCTCTCCATCTCCAGCTCCCAGGGGTTGATTCCGCCCCTGTGCCTCACCCTTTCTCACATGCTTCCCTCATCACCTCCAAACTGGAGTTAACATTTCAAACTCAGGCCAAACAAGAGGCATGAAGATGTCTCAAATAATTAGTAATCCTGAGTATGAAGGGGCAAATGCTAAGATGAATACAACAGAATGCAAAAAGATTAAAATGAGACAGGATCTTTAGAAATTTAGTCAAATACGGCTGGGCACGGTAGCTCACGCCTGTAATCCCAGCACTTTGGGAGGCCGAGGTGGGCGGATCACGAGGTTGGGAGATCGAAACCATCCTGGCCAACATGGTGAAACCCTGTATCTACTAAAAATACAAAAATTAGCCGTGTGTGGTGGTGTGCACCTGTAGTCCCAGCTACTTGGGAGGCTGAGGCTGGAGGATCGCTTGAACCCAGCAGGCAGAGGTGGCAGTGAGCCGAGGTTGCACCACTGCACTCCAACCTGGCGACAGAGCGAGACTCCATCTAAAAAAAAAAAAAAAGAAATTGAGTCAAATATCCTTTGACCTTGTTAATCACACTCTCCTGATCGTCCTCATTCCTTTCTGACTGCTACTTCACAACACCCTTCCTGTAAATAATGGTGCTCCCCAGAGCGCTGCCCTAAGATGTTGAGCTCTTCTCCATCTATGCTCAGCACCATGGCTTTTTTTTTTTTTTTTTTTGAGACGGAGTCTTGCTCTGTCACCCAGGCTGGAGTGCAGTGGCGTGATCTCAGCTCACGGCAAGCTCCACCTCCCGGGTTCATGCCATTCTCCTGCCTCAGCCTCCTGAGTAGCTGGGACTACAGGTGCCTGCCACCACACCCGGCTAAATTTTTGTATTTTTAGTAGAGACGGGTTTCACCGTGTCAGCCAGGATGGTCTCGATCTCCTGACCTCGTGATCCGCCCACCTCGGCCTCCCAAAGTACTGGGATTACATTCCGCGCCCGGCACCATGGCTTTGATTACCATCCACAGGCTGACTCTCAGATCTAAATTTCCAGTTTATAGCTCTCCCCTGAGCTCCAGATTCAAAAGCAGCATACTATTTCTGACACACCTAAGCTGAGAGCACCCCAGGCATCTTCGAACTCACTGTCTTCTCACTTTACCGCCACACACTTGTTCCTCTTCCTGTATGCCCTATGGCAGTCAAGGCCATTGTCATCTATGCAGCTGCCTGAGGCAGAACCCAATCAATCACTGGTCCTACTACTTTTATAACCTTCCCTCCATCCATCCACTTCTCTCCCTATCTTCTCATCCTAACCACTCCAGTCTAGGCCAACATCATATCATGACTGAACTACTTCAAGCCACCTCCTGACTGGTTTCCCTGCCTACCATCCCAACCCCCCTCCTATCCATCATCCACATTACTCCCAAGCCATATTTTCTTTCTTTTAAGACAGAGTCTCACTCTGTCGCCCAGGCTGGAGTGCAGTGTTGCAATCTCGGTGATCTCAGCTCACCACAACCTCTGCCTTCCAGGTTCAAGTGATTCTCCTGCCTCAGTCTCTCGAGTAACTGAGATTATAGGCGTGTGCCACCACGCCTGGCTAATTTTTTGTATTTTTTATAGAGACAGGGTTTCACCATGTTGGCCAGGCTGGTCTCAAACTCCTGACCTCAGGTGATCTGCCCAACTCGACCTCCCAAAGTGCTGGGATTACAGGCATGAGCCACTGTGCCCGGCCTGTATTTTCTTTATTGAAACTTAAGTGGTCATCTTGGAGCAAAAGAGGTGAATAGTGGAGGTCCAAAGTTACAGCAGTGAGGGGCAAGCACTGTCTCCAGGTGGTAGAGGCGAGTAGCAGTGGTGTGGTATATTAGCAGCCAGACTCCTAAGAACGTGTGAGACATCCTCTCGGGACCCACTAAAACATTTAGAGAGGGGAGTCAGTGAGGTATGGATGATAATGTTAATATGGCCTCATAAGCATCAATGTAATGCATTTATAGTCAAAAGCTGATGAAATGTGGAGACATTCTGGTTATAGATTGAACTAAGATAATCTCATAGAAAAAAGGGCTACAGGGTGCTATGGAGAGTTGCTCAGATGTTTGGAAGATACTAGTCATCATGGCAGTTAACATCAGAGAAGATAATCATGCCCTTCTGGAATGTGTCCTCCTTGCAGGTTACCTTCAAACACAGGCTTGGGAATGTGGAGGATCATACATCCAAAAGGGCAACCACCACTATTCTTAGAAGTTGCTAATCTTCACGTTTGGAGCTGAATGATTAAATCAACTACTGAAAGCAGCTATAGGGCCTTCAACTCTTTTCTCTTTCCCAGAACAGAACTAGAGATAGAGTCACTCATTCGTTAAGCATCTACAATATACCTACTATATGTAATGGAGAGCACAAAGATAGACCACACACAGTCCCCATCCCCAAGGAAATTTAAATGCAGCAATGTGGGACAGTCTGCTGTGGGTTCATGTGGTATGATATTGGAGGGTATCATTAAGCTCATCTAATAACTGCTTCTTAACACAGAAATCCCTTCTAGGGCTCCCCCAAGCCACAGAGCCATTCCCCTTGAGCCATAGAGCCACATAGAGCCATTCCCTTGAGCCACAGAACCACAGTCATTGTCCAACTGTGCAATAGTCTGAGGCCAAGGTAATTTCCAACCTTCCTTTTCCAGAGTTCTCTTCTTCCTAACTCATTTATATTATTTCTACTGGCTCCTCTGTGGGTCTGGAACCCCTACTCTCTTAAGGAGAAATGCAGAACCCCACCTACCACAGGTGCAAAACATTCCAATGCTCCTTTGTAGTTCTCTACTAAATGACAACTAAACAGAATCTGTTTGTCTGGTGGGCTGACATGATCACAGACAAGGCAGACCATCAGCTCTTATTACCAAATACCCAATAACACCCTTCCTTTTTGGCCCTTCCTCAAAGTTTTCCACTTTGCCTTGCCCTTTTCATAAAGAACTTCCTGTGTCATCGTGTGACACGATGAATGATTTCTGTCATCATGTGTTCATTCATACCTATCCAGAACATACCATAGCACTGTATCATACCTAGTTTGACACAAAGACCTCCCTTATATTTCTATTTCCTGTCCACCAGTCCTCATTCCATTCTTCATTCACACACACTTTCACACATTCTTCTCTTTCTCTCTCTCTCTCCCCTTTGTAGAGACAGAGCCTTGCTATGTTGTCCCAGGCTAGTCTCAAACTCCTGCCTGAAGCGGTCCTCCCACTTTGGCCTCCCAAAGCATTGGGATTACAGGCATGAGCCACCCCTCCCTGTCTGTTCTTCTCTTAATTACTTCTTCAGCTCTATCAATGCAAAGCCCATCTGCTAGGCCATGGTTTCTGGATTATCCTGCCCCTCTCTGCCCTAGTGATTCTTAAGAAAGCACTCTCTTAAAAGTTCACAATCAGTAAGACAAATCATGTGTGTTCTGACTAGCGCTGATTTGGTGGAATTATTTCCAGTTTAGATCTGGTCATTCCTTAATTAATAATAATAAACCTCAGTTAAAGTTGTGTAGCATTTTCCATAGCAGTAACACAATGTTAATTTCATCTTGAGCTTGGAGAAGTCAGCTAAAGTCCTAAACCTCAAGATCTCTTTATATATAAGGGAGAATTCTCCAGAGATGGTGCATCCATGAGCATATCATCTTTACTAAAGAAAAGCAAAATATATTTATCTTCCATGTATGCACACATACATATATTTTTTCTTCCTTTTTTTAGTGCAACTTCCTGACCTCTGAAAACAATTGCCTTAGGATACTGGCTGTAAATATTTGCACGGATTGTTCAATAGCTGGTTGTGCAAAGGGAGACAGACTTTTTGTCTTTACCCCCGAAAAGAATTGAAACAGACTCTTTCTTTCAAAAGTTGGCAGAGATATGTTACAGAGGGGTCCAGCTCATTTGTAGAAGCAAACATGTTGCCGTCTAACACAGATTGATCACCAGCTGGGAAGCAAGTCATTCCACCGTAGGTTCACAATAACACTGGCTCTCTGCTGCGCTGCTGACCACTGGTGACAGATTGATGTGTAGTTCTTTGAGTGGAGAAGCTGGCTAAAGAGAACTTAGGGAAGCTGAGCAGGTTGCAAGTGTATTATTCATGTACTCGCTGCCTAGAAAAATAAAGTTCCCCACCTTTCTGACCCGAGTTTGGAGAACCGTTAGGGACTGAGTTTGCTTTGTGACTTTGAAGGCTGTTTACAGCTTTTCAGAGCAACATAAAAAATGAATACCTATTGGCACTTTCCAATGAAATGCCAAAATCCACAAAGAGAATGACCAAGGAGCATTTCTTTTTTCCTTTTCCCACTGCGAGTGAGAAAGAAGAGACATGATATTTCATGTCACTGCTAAAGAGTTTGTTTGGTAAAAAACAAATGAAAAGGTACAGCTTGCTAGCGCCACTCAGAGGTAGACAGTCCAGGGTCTCAGAAAGAAGAATGGCATGCCGCTGGGTTTCTTTTAGAATGCAAAGAGTGGTGGCGGCGGGGAGGGGGTATGGTGGGGGAGGGGGTGGGGGGGTGAGGGCTCACGGAATGAAGAGCTTTAAAACACCACGCAAGCAGGGAAGGCACATTTACTTGATTAAGAAAACTGGTACCTAAGTTGTAAATCGGAATAACAGATCAATCAGGTACCATGTTTTATAAGTTTGAGTCATTAAATTTTCCAAGATTCTGCATGCTTTTTAAACCATGAAAGATCCACTTCCAAACTATTACGCACTTTTTAAACCATGCAGATACATTAAGCACACTACTATTTCAATAGTAGTTTTTTTGCACATCTTTCCTATCATCTTTCCTTAAAGAATATATATATTTTTTTCTTTTTTTTTTTTTTTTTTTTTTTTTTTTGAGACAGAGTCTTGCTCTGTCTCCCAGGCTGGAATGCAGTGGCGTGATCTCAGCTCACTGCAAGCTCCGCCTCTCAGGTTCACGCCATTCCCCTGCCTCGGCCTCTCCGGGTAGCTTGGACTACAGGCGCCTGCCACCATGCTCAGCTGATTTTTTTGTATTTTTAGTACAGATGGGGTTTCACCGTGTTAGCAAGGATGGTCTCGATCTCCTGGCCTTGTGATCCACCCTCCTTGGCCTCCCAAAGTGCTGGGATTACAGGCGTGAGCCACCGTGCCCAGCCTCCTCAAAAAAGTATTTTAAACAAAGACATTTAGCACAAGAAAACAGAATAATTACATGGGGGCCAGGGACTATTTTATTCACCATGGTGTCACTAAAGCCCAGAAGAATGCCTGGCACATAGTAGATCCTCACTAAATATTTGCTGACTGACTATTTATTCATTGGAAGCCAACTTAGCAACACTGTGCTTTATTATTCTAGCTCAGATTTAATGATAAAATTTCATGAGCATTTTCCCACAACTTTCAAAAATCATTTTAATGAAGAAATACAAACATAATTGCACCATTTCTGCTATTACCACCAGGTCCACGGTTGAAACTATTAGTGTGAAATGAAAGCTGAATATAAAGAAGAAATTTAGCCCAGGGGATTAACTTCTTCAAGGCTGGTGAGGAGGAGGAAGCAAACTACTGTTTTCCTTTTCACGGGAGTGCTACGCGGGTTACTATCCACAAAGATAGAAAGGAATAAATATGTAGTAGTTAATGACGAGGAGAAGCAACAGTTTTTTTGGCAGTAGTACAAAGCCAGGAAATATAGCAGTTTCCAGAGAGTTGCATGTGCTTTTCAGTGAAAAGGTTTGAGATAGCACTTCCTAATGAAATGCCAAAATCCACACCAAGAATGACTGAGGAGCAGTTTTTTTCCGTTTTCCCACTGAGAGTGAGATAGAAGATCCATGATGTTTCATGTCACCGCCAAAACAGTTTGTTTTGTAACAATATATGAAGAGAGACAGCTTATTACGCCACCTGTACTGTACTATTTGTTAGTATTTTAATAGGTAATTAATCTTGATTTGATAGGATTTAAGATTTCTATTTTTTGGCACATATGCTCAAGCTATTATGTTATAAATCTCAAACATTTCAGCAAATGTCATCCTGATTGTTCCCTACTGCATAGAACACGATCAGTGAAATATTCAAGGTCAAGAACTTGGATTCTTTACCCACCGTATTCAGGAAAACCAATTTATTGTTCTGTCTCAGTAAAGAGGGGTGATTTCTTTGGGGCCTATATTATATTGGCAGTCAATCTCAAAAACTTATAATTACTTTGAAGCAACGGAGGTTTGGTAAGTGCGTTAATCTGTTCCTGAATTTAAACACATACCCTTTAGCTATTACTATGACAAAATTTCGGAGTTCAACATTTTAAATTACTTTATAAGAATGAAGTGTGCGCATAATACGTTAGAACGGTGCACAAGAGTTTTTAATATAAAATCAAGAACATGTCTTTGCACTTGCCTGGGGATAAAATCTTAGGAAGATTTTGAGGAGTTGTTTTTTTGTTTTTTCTTTTTTGAGACAGTCTCGCTCTGTCACCCAGGCTGCAGTGCGGTGACGCGATCTCAGCTCACTGCAACCTCGGCCTCCCGAGTTCAAGCAATTCTCCTGCTTCAGCCGCCCCAGTAGCTGAGATTACAGGCACCTGCCACCATACCCAGCTAATTTCTGTATTTTTAGTAGAGATGGGGTTTCATCATGATGGCCAGGCTGGTCTCGAACTCTTGACCTCAAGTGATCCACCAGCCTCAGTCTCCCAAAGTGCTGGGATTACAGGCATGAGCCACCACACCTGGCCTTGAGAAGCTTTTAAAGCAATCTTCATACCAAATGGTCCTGGTTTGGCAAATTAATGTTCTCATCAATTTATTGGAATAAAAAAAATTGAATGATGTTTGGAATTAAACCAAATCATTACAGATCATTTCAACTGAACTAAGTTTATGCACTTTCTAAAATATAAGAATATGGTTGGCCAGGCGGGGTGGCTTAAGCCTGTAATCCCAGCACTTTGGGAGGCCGACGCAGGCAGATCACGAGGTCAGGAGTTCGAGACCAGCTTGGCCAGCATGATCAAACTGTCTCTACTAAAAATACAAAAAATTAGCTGGGCATGGCGGCGTGCGCCTGTAGTCCCAGCTACTTGGAAGGCTGAGACAGGAGAACTGTTTGAACCCAGGAGGCAGAGGTTGCAGAGAGCTGAGATTGTGCCATTGCACTCCAGCATGGGCGACAGAATGAGACTCCATCTCAAAAAAAAAAAAAAAAAAAAAAAAGAATGTTTGATCCTTATTATTCATGGATTGCATACTTATGAATTTGCCTACTTGCTAAAACTTATTTGTAACCCCCAAGACAATATTTGAGGAACC
Organism: Symphalangus syndactylus; assembly: GCF_028878055.3. Lineage (NCBI taxonomy): Eukaryota > Metazoa > Chordata > Mammalia > Primates > Hylobatidae > Symphalangus > Symphalangus syndactylus. The sequence goes on along the minus strand of NC_072442.2, from coordinate 58,882,087 downwards.
TTCAGAGTCATTCATGAACATGCACAGAGCGGCAAAAAGTCTGAGTCACCCAACCCACACACTCCTAACTGAGGCCGCGCAAGGTGACGCCCTGCCTTCTTGTCTCAGCTCCACATACTGCAAACAAGTGTCCTTTCAGCGGTCTGTTTAGTCTTTCACATTTCTGTTGTTGCTTGTTGGTGATTCCGCCATTTAAAATGTCCCCCAAGTGTACTGCTGAAGTGCCATTTGGCGTTCCTAAGCACAAGAAGGCTGCGATGTGCCTTACGGAGAAAATACATGCATTTGGTAAGTTTCATTCAAGCTGTTGCCCAGGAGTTCAAATTTTTTTTTTTTTTTTTTTTCTTTTTTTGAGACAGAGTCTCGCTCTGTCGCCCAGGCTGGAGTGCAGTGGCGCAATCTCGGCTCACTGCAAGCTCCGCCTCCCGGGTTCACGCCATTCTCCTGCCTCAGCCTCTCTGAGTAGCTGGGACTACAGGCGCCCGCCACCACGCCCGGCTAATTTTTTGTATTTTTTAGTAGAGATGGGGTTTCACTGTGGTCTCGATCTCCTGACCTCGTGATCCGCCCGCCTCGGCCTCCCAAAGTGCTGGGATTACAAGCGTTGAGCCACCGCGCCCGGCCAGGAGTTCAATGTTAACCCACTATCTGTCTATACGTATCTATGTATATAAAATAATATGTCCTTAACAGAAACACTTAGAAGCAGGGTTTCATTAATTGGTTGATGAAAATGCTGTGAGCTTGAGGGGCCCTCACGTTGTATTTCCCCTAGGAACAGTGGTTCCGTATGCACTAACTCGGTGTTTGCGGTGACTTTACAGAACATGAGCACCACAAATGAAGGAGGACTGACTCTAAGTATTTTCAGAAATGAACTTATTATAAAATTTTCGCTTCTCAGAGAAAGATGATTTTGCTTTTGAAAGGTAAGGGTAAGTTCCCTACATTATTAAAAATAAATATTAATGCAATCTTTTTTTAAAAAAATACAAAGAATAGATAAAAAATTTTTTTTAAATGACAGTACCAAGTGCTGGCAAGAATAAGGTGCAAATAAAACTCTCATACACCACTGATGGAAATGCAAATGGTCCAGCCACCTTGGAAACAGTTGATCAGTTTCTTAGAAAACTAAACGTATGCTTATATAAACCAGCAATCCTACTCCTAGGCAGGATTACCCAAGAGAAATAAAAACTATTGTTCACACAAAAATCCAAACATACACAGTTGTAGTGGCTTTCGTCAAAACTGCCAGAAACTGAAAACAACTCAATGTCCTTCCACTGGTAAATAAATAAACAAAATGCCGGGCGCGGTGGCTCACGCCTGTAATCCCAGCACTTTGGGAGGCCGAGGCGGGCAGATCACGAGGTCAGGAGATGGAGACCATCCTGGCTAACACGGTGAAACCCCATCTCTACTAAAAATACAAAAAATTAGCTGGGCGTGGTGGCAGGCGCCTGTAGTCCCAGCTATTTGGGAGGCTGAGGCAGGAGAATGGCGTGAACCCGGGAGGTGGAGCTTGCAGTGAGCGGAGATCGTGCCACTGCACTCCAGCCTGGGTGACAGAGCGAGACTCCATCTCAAAAATAAACAAACAAACAAACAAATTGTGGTACAGCTAGACAATAAACTATTGCACCACAATAAAAAGGCACAAACTAAGGACGTATGCAACAGTGTGAATAAATCTCAAACGCATTATGCTTAGTGAAAGCAGCCAGATACAAAAAGCTACAACCTTCACAATTCAATTTATATTCCATTTTGGAAAAGGCAAAACTTGAGTGACAGCAAACAAATCAGTGATGCCCAGGGGCTGGGAGTGAGAAGAGGGTCTGCCTGTAAAGGGGTTGAATGAGGCAAGCACAGGTGGCACACACCTGTAGTCCCAGTAACTTGGGAGGCTGAGGCTGGAGAATCTCTCCAGCCCAGGAGTTTGAGGCCAGCCTGGGAAACATAGTGAGACCCCGTCTCAAAAATTAATTAAAAAATAAATAAAGGAGAATGAAAGAACCTTTTTAAGGTGATGGACTTCTTCTATATCTTGAGTATGTATGTTTATCAAAACACATGAAATTGTTCATAAAACAAGTGAAATTTCCTACATGTAAGTTTTTTTTTTTTTTTTTTTTTTTTTTTTTTGAGATAGAGTCTCACTCTGTTGTCCAGGCTAGAGTGCAGTGGTGCAATCTTGGCTTACAGCAACCTCTGCCTCCCAGGCTCAAGTGATTCTGCCTCAGCCTCCCTAGTAGCTGGGATTACAGGTATGCGCCACCACGCACGGCTAAGTTTTGTATTTTTAGTAGAGATGGGGTTTCACCATGTTGGCCAGGCTGGTCTCAAACTCCTGACCTCAAGTAATCTGCCTGTCTCAGCCTCCCAAAGTGCTGGGATTACAGGCATGAGCCACTACACCTGGCCTTACATGTAAATTTAACTAAATAAACTTAACACCAAAAAAGGTAGTAAAAAACAATAATGCTTTAATGATAGACATTCCTTCAAATTCTCCACCCCTCATATATAGGGGTGTGTGTGTGTGTGTGTGTGTGTGTGTGTGTGTGTGTGTGTGTGTGTTAGAGATAGGATCTCCCTATCTTACTCAGACTAGCCTCAAACGATCCTCCAGCCTCAGCCTCCCTAGTAGCTGCGAAGCATGCAGCTGTGCCTGACTTCCTCTAATTTTCACCAATGTTCATAGGCACATTTTTATCTAGCTATAACATAAATTGATGATTTGTTTTATTTTATAAAAATCTAATTAATTCTGCCATTCTAGCAAAGACCAGCATGATAATCTGGCAAGGTAGGACCCACTGATCAATTTCAAGTCAGCACTTTTTTCCCACTCACACAGCAGTATTTCTTATGAAAGAATTTTATTTCTCAGTGGTATTCTCAGTATTTTGTAGACATACCTGCTCTTAACCAGCAATGCAGGAAGTCCAACTGACATCCTGAAACAAGACCTCTTTTGCAGCCTTCCTCCATAAGAGGTCCTACCTTTTCTTCCAGTAACACAAAAAAGGTTTGCCAAGCATGGACTGTGTTTTCTGGGCCCTGCACTCAGTACCAGAACACAAAAGTGAATAAGACAGCCTTACTTGTATCACCTCCTCACTCTATCTTAAAGCAATGGTGCTTACACAAACTTAAGCCCTCAAATCTTCTGGCCTGTATGTTAAAATTCTCTCCTTTGTTTATACTGTCCCTCCCTTCCAGCATTTATCTTGGGAATTATTCGCTTTTTCCAGATCTAATCCACACCATAATCCCATTAACTTCTTCTTCAAGCTAGACTTGGAGTGGTCAGAACTTGATTCCACATACATGTATCTCTCTGTGGAGAAAAAACAGGGTCCCATAAGCCAATGCCATTTCGTCCTATCTTTCCATATCACACTTCGTTACTAAGTGTGTGATCTATGGCAATAGACATCTCAGTTTGAGAACTTACACAAGGCATCATCTCCATGTTTAATGTAACCTTCCAAAGTAAGCACTAATTCCCTTTGGGTACCATAGTTTTTAAAATTTTTCTAAATAAAATGGTACCTCTGATGTAGGTATGACCCCTGCTAGGGTTCATGGTGTCTAATGACTTATAAAAGTGAAAATATTATATACTTTGCATCTAGTAAAAGTTCCTATTCCAAGAGATATAATTTAACTCCTACGATACATATGTCCAAATTATTTTTATAACTTTATAAATCCATCTCTAAGTTTTCCTTTCAATAAAAAATGAATAAAGAAAAATACCCAAGTTGCTAGTTTTTTCATACTTCATAAGAAACAAATGTGTAATTTAAGTATATTCATATATACACAAAAATATACATATATACACAGAGAGAGATGGACACCATGAATTCTTATAAAATGGAACAAAAGTTTCACTGCTTAGAAAATTTGAGTTTGATATTTTGCTTCCTCTTTCTTATTTGGTTTAATTCGAGCTGCATCTGATTTATGTTTTTCTCTTAATCCAATTAAATTACCTTGATGGTTTGAGTTAAAACATAGAAGCATTTGTTGCAATCTCTCTGAATATAAAGCGCATGAATTGTCCTACTGGAGTCAAATAACAATGTGTAACTATGACATAAATTCCAATGGCAATTTCTCCATTATGACCTGAGATATGACTCAAACTCTAGTTACTTAGTAACTATAACTTAATTTAGTAACTTCTTTGACATTTTTTTTTTCTGACCATATTTTCACCCTGGACACTCCAAGTACCAGAGAGCTTCTTGGTGGAGCCCATCTGTTATCAAAAAATACCTGAAACACCACACTGACTTCCACAATGGTTGAACTACTTTACAGTCCCACCAACAGTGTAAAAGTGTTCCTATTTCTCCACATCCTCTCCAGCACCTGTTGTTTCCTGATTTTTTAATGATGGCCATTCTAACTGGTGTGAGATGGTATCTCACTGTGGTTTTGATTTGCATTTCTCTGATGGCCAGTGATGATGAGCATTTCTTCATGTGGCGATTCCTCAGGGATCTAGAACTAGAAATACCATTTGACCCAGCCATCCCATTACTGGGTATATACCCAAAGGACTATAAATCATGCTGCTATAAAGACACATGCACACATATGTTTATTGCAGCACTATTCACAATAGCAAAGAGTTGGAACCAACCCAAATGTCCAACAACAATAGACTGGATTAAGAAAATGTGGCACATATACACCATGGAATACTATGCAGCCATAAAAAATGATGAGTTCATGTCCTTTGTAGGGACATGGATGAAAGTGGAAAACATCATTCTCAGTAAACTATCGCAAGGACAAAAAACCAAACACCGCATGTTCTCACTCATAGATGGGAATTGAACAATGAGAACTCATGGACACAGGAAGGGGAACATCACACTCTGGGGACTGTTGTGGGGTTCGGGGAGGGGGGAGGGACAGCATTAGGAGATATACCTAATGCTAAATGACGAGTTAATGGGTGCAGGAAATCAACATGGCACATGGATACATATGTAACAAACCTGCACATTGTGCACATGTACCCTAAAACCTAAAGTATAATAATAAAATTAAAAAAATATATACCTGAAACAATTAGCTTTATTTTCCCTGCTTTCAAACACAAGAGCACTTACGAGAAAGAAAACGATGTTGGAGAAAGGTGGGATGAGATAAAAATCTCTTCTATCTTTAATGAAATTAGTTACCAAAAATAGAAAAAAAAATCTTTGCTCAACTAGATGTGTTTCTATTTCTGAACACTAGTTCTTACTCAACTATGATATAGCCTTTGAGAAGGAATTAGTCCTCTACAACACACTGCCACTCTGAAAGGTTCAGGTAGTGGTAGGAAGTACCTAACTTTGGGGATGGTGCTGAACCCGATGCTGCAGAAGCCAAATGAACACTTGGGGCAAATGGTTTCCTAGCCTGGTGGTAGCTTTGGCTCTCAGTGTGACAAAGCAGAACGGCTAGGGGTTCTCGGGTGTAGGCGAGCACCTGAAACCCTTGAAAGTTTGTCACATGACGGGTGTTCTCAACGTATAAAATTCTATACTGCCCCGGTGGTTGATGACTTTAAGATTAAAAATCTACTTGGGAATTCGGATAACAAAGTATCCCAGTAGGATGGGCCTTGTTTTTTTTTTTGTTTTTTTTGTTTTTTTGTTTTTTTAGATGGAGTCTCGCTCTGTTGCCAGGCTGGAGTGCTATAGTGCAGTGGCGCGATCTCGGCTCACTGCAACCTCTGCCTCCCAGGTTCAAGCTATTCTCTTGCCTCAACCTCCACAGTAGCTGGGATTACAGGTGCCCACCACCACGCCCAGCTAATTTTTGTATTTTTAGTAGAGACGGGGTTTCATCATGTTGGCCAAGCTGGTCTTGAACTCCTGACCTCAGCTGATCTGCCCGCCTTGGCCTCCCAAAGTGCTGGGATTAGAGGCGTGAGCCACCGTGCCTGGCCAGGATGAGCCTTCTTTAAGACGCTTCTCATCTGTAGTACTCAGTATGGCTAGAAAATGGTGTGGGGATCCGAAAGGTTAATTTCCTATGACTAGAAACTCACTGACCCTGGTTCATAGGGTGGGTTCATCCAATCCATTGTAAGACTCCAGGAAAATCAAGAAAGATCATTATGAATCAGCTCAGCTGCTACTGCGATAGTAATCTCACCATCATTATGTTTACCCCATGGAGAAAACGCTATTGTTATTAACACCAATTTATAATCTAATTGTGGGACAGATGGTGAAGGATACCCACCATGTTCAGATCTGAATTAGACAGGAAGGTATGAACTGTATACAACCTTCAAGAGCACTTTATACCTCCTGTCACTACTCATCTTTTTTTTTTTTTTTTTTTTTTTTTTTTGAGACGGGGTCTCACTCTGTTGCCCAGGCTGGAGTGCAGTGGCGTGATCTTGGCTCACCGCAACCTCTGCCTCCCAGGTTCAAGCAATTCTCCTGCCTCAGCCTCCCGAGTAGCTGGGACCACAGGTATGTGCCACCATACCCAGCTAATTTTTGTATTTTTAGTAGAGGCAGGTTTTCACTATGTTGGCCAGGCTGGTCTCAAACTCCTGACCTCAGGTGATCCACCCACCTCAGCCTCCAAAAGTGCTGGGATTACAGGCGTGAACCACTGCACCTGGCTACTCGTTTTTCTTATGGAGGATTTTTAATACCTATTTGTTGAGTTAATAAATAAATTGTGCCATGAGTGTCTTGCTCTCCTAAGGGGACTTATGGGTAAGACTCTGTAAAAGTCACCAGTCTGGATGGGAAAGCATGGATGACAATTGAAGAAGAGGGAAGGCGAAGCTATGGGAGGCTGCTCTCACATGGCTTCAGACACTGGTGCAAAGGAGGAGTTTATAAGAAACTATGTCATAAAGTGGAATGACTATATTCTACATATGTTTTCTACATTATTGTATATACATCATTAAATAAAAATTGAATAACATATTTGATTATTTCAGCTACAGTCCTAAAAGTATATACAGTAGCCCCCGCTTGTCCTCAGGGATACATTCTAAGGTCCCCAGTGGATGCTTGAAACCTCAGATAGTACCAAACCCTTTCTCAATCTGACAACCAAGAGGGCTACCAAATGACTCGCAGGCCAGGAGCATGTATGACATGGAGATGCTGGACACAGGGATGATTCATGTCCCAGGTGGAACAGAGCAGGATGGCATGAGATTTCATCATGCTACTTAGAACAGGGCATAATTTAAAACTTATGGGCCAGGCTGGCCGGATATGGTGCCTCACACCCATAATCCCAGCACTCTGGGAGGCTGAGGCGGGCGGATCATGAGGTCAAGAGATCAAGACCATCCTGGCTAATATGGTGAAACCCCATCTCTAGTAAAAATACAAAAAAAAAAAAAAACTTAGCCAGGCGTGGTGGCGGGCACCTGTAATCCCAGCTACTAGGGAGGCTGAGGGGGGAGAATGGTGTGAACCCGGGAGGCGGAGCTTGCAGTGAGATGAGATAGTGCCACTGCACTCCAGCCTGGGCGACACAGCGAGACTCTGTCTCAAAAAAAAAAATAAAACAAAACAAAAACTTATGAATTGTTTTTTCCTGCTATTTTCCATTTAATATTTTGGGACTGCAGTGGAGCACAGGTAACTGAAACCGCAGAAAGCAAAACCGCAGATAAGGGGGAACTATTGATTTGGGAAAGAAACTGTTCTAGGGGGCAGAGGATGGATCATCTCTTTGGAGACACAAAAAATTATCTTACACTGAGGAATATATTCAGGTACAATGTTTTTACAACAGTAGATTAAACAGTTTAAGGTGGGCACATTGGCTCATGCCTGTAATACCAGTACTTTGGAAGGTCAAGGCAGGAGCATCACTTGAGGTCAGGAGTTTGAGACCAGCCTGGGCGAGACAGCAAAACCCCGTCTCTACAAAAAATTAAAAAATTAGCCAGGTGTGGTGGTGCGCACTTGTAGTCCCAACTACTCAAAAGGCTCAGGTGGGGGGATTGCTTGAGGTTGCAGTAAGCCATGATGGCACCACTGCCCTCCAGCCTGGGTGACAGAGCACGACCCTGTCTCTTGAAAAACAAAACAAGGCTGGGTACGGTGGCTCACGCCTGTAATCCTAGCAATTTGGGAGGCCGAGGTGGGCGGATCATGAGGTCAGGAGATTGAAACCATCCTGCCTAACACGGTGAAACCCCGTCTGTACTAAAAATACAAAAAGTTAATCAGGCATGGTGGCACGCACCTGTCATCCCAGCTACTTGGGAGGCTGAGGCAGGAGAATCGCTTGAACCCAGGAGGCGGAGGTTGCAGTGAGCCAAGATCACGCCACTGCACTCCAGCCTGGGCGACAGAGCAAGACTCCATCTCAGAAATAAATAAATAAATAAAAACAAAACAAAAGAAAAATAGTGAAGGCTTTGGTGGCTACAAGAAAAGGCACAGCAAGGAAAATATTTTGGTATCTTGGTGTAAAAAAAAAAAAGCACAAATGAAAATATTACAATGCAATAAGTAATTTTTAAAAAACTGAATAAAAACAGTAAGATTTTGACTATGGTATCAGAAAGGGAAGAAAAGGAGAAACTTAAAATACGGACAGGAATACAGACACTTCAGCAACAGTCAATGTCCCCTGCAGACAGTACATACAATATTATTCACAAAGTGGGCTAACTCTGTAACAGTCTTCCAGCCAAGAGTCTCTGAAAATTATTTCTAAAACTTTACAACTTGCTATATGGTAAGGGAGAGATATGCAACCACTAAGTCTAATTACGATTCTGACCATTTCTCATATGCAAAGGCACATCAACGAACCCATCTGCAGTGTACAGCTCATCCTCATCTGGGATCTGGGGGCACAATTTACTCTCCCAGCACACCCTCCCCCTTACCCTACGATCCAACTGTGTTTCACACAGGATTCAGATCCTGGGAGGAACCCTAACTATCAAGGCTGTTAAGCTTTTAAATACGCAACCCTCAGAGAAGGCCCTCACTAGATGGGCAGGGGCTGGGCGTCATGATAAGAGAATTCCTATTTTCCCACGGAAATGAATTACTTTGTAAAAAAACCCATTTGCTAGTGAAAGGGAGGAGAGGGAGGAAGTGAGGCTAAGCAAGTGTATTTGGGGGGGTGGCAGATGAAGTGAGTCTTGTGGGTCTCAGGACGGTCTTTGGAACAGAAATTACAAAAACTAATTTGAAACCCAGAGGCAGTGAAGAAAAGGCATGCAAACCAAATGAAATGCCATTTGATCTTTGGCCTCTCTGATCTGAAACTGGGCTGGGCCTCCAGCTGAGTTCACTGAGGCCACTGAACAGCTGTGCGGTGATAACCACTTTCATAGTTGTCAGCAACATTTGCTTCAAGCCAGTACCAGGGCTGTTCCCACTCTGTGGAGACGGAAAAAGAGTCTAAGTTTCCCTTCATTTCTTCCTCTGCTTGAGCTATCCTAAATTAGGAAATCATCTGGATTTGTAAAAATAATCACTTCTTGGCATGTTCACAGAGTCTGCTGAAATGTTATTTCAGAAAAGAGACTCTGAATGCCTGGAGGTCACTATAGGAAATGAATCTGGCAATTGGAAAGTGCACCTGCTGAAGTTCTAGGCCATTTCGGCATTCAAATAATTTATCCATCTTTCCAAACATCTTTTGTGTCTTTTATTTAAAAAAAAAAAAAAAGTTCTAAGTTATTACACTTAGTATGAATCGGAAAACAGCCCTGCTTCTTTAGATGTGGATTCTGGGTTTTTTTCTCCCGCATTTTTTCACTATTCAGCAAACACTCATTTGGAGTCCACCTTAGACGCAGAACTCTGCTAAGTACGTATGCATCTCGCTTAGGACAGCTTTGGCTGCAAGTAGCAGAAAATGAGACTTGAACTGGATTAAACATCACAGAAATGTGTCTCTCAATGTAAGAATTGCTCTAGCGTTGGCTGATGCTGAGGTTCTGCAAAGTCATCAAGCACCCATCATTCTTTCCATCTCGTTACTAGTTTCCCACGGCTGCTATAACCAATTCCCACACACCTGGTGCCTTAAAACAATACAAAGTTATCATCTTATAGGTCCAGAGGTCAGATGTCTGAGGCAAGTCTCCTTGGGTTAAAATCAATGTGTCGGAAAGGCTGCCTTCCTTCTGGAGGCTCCAGGAGAATCCATTTCCTTGCCTTTCCAGCTTCTAGGGGCTGCTCACACTCCCTGGCTCGTGGCCCCTTCTATCTTCTAAGCCAGCAATGACTGCACGAGTCTCTCACGTCACATCACTCTGACACTGACTCTCTTGCTTCCTATTCCACATTTAAGAACTCCGGTGGTTACACTGGGCCCATCAGATAATCCAAAACTCTCTCCATCTCAAGGCCATACCCTTCCTTAGTCACATCTGCAAAGTCTCTGGCCATGTAAAGTAACACATCTTCAAGTTACAGGGACTAGGGCATGGATATCTCTAGTGGGGGCTATAATTCTGCCTACCATAATCTCTGTGCTCTTCCAGCCTCAATGAGGGCTTTGCCCTCAGGCTGGCTGTTCTCGTGATCATAAGGTGCTAATTACAGAAGTTTCAGATGCCGCATCCAGACATACTTTCTAGAGGAATAAAAACGGTGAGACGTCTCCTTCTGGTCTCTTTCTTTCTAGGGAGAAAACTTTTGCCAGAGGCCCTAGAGCAGATTTTCCTTCATGTTTAATTGGCTGAGACGGGTTACCTGCCCATTATCAATCCAATTTTTGACAAGGAGAATAGGTTCACTGTGATTGGCATAGGATAAGAATTTGGAATGGACGTTGGAGAGTCAGCCATCAAATTCACTATAATGCAGCAAATACCAAGAAGGGCAGAAAGTTACTATTTACAGAATACTTATAACTAAAGGTCCAGTACTTAAACTAATCTTGCTAAGAAAACCAAGGCTCGTTTGAATTTTACTGTGTATTCTAGTTATGGTTACCTCTGCATATACTATTATATATGGAGGAGTAAATATGCTGGCTTTTTTTTTTTTCTTTTGGAGATGGAGTCTTGCTCTGTCGTCCAGGCTGGAGTGCAGTGGCGCTATCTTGGCTCACTGCAAGCTCTGCCTTCCGGGTTCACTCCATTCTCCTGCCTTAACCTCCCGAGTAGCTGGGACTACAGGCGCCCACCACCATGCCCGGCCAATTTTTTTGTATTTTTAGTAGAGGCAGGGCTTCACCATGTCAGCCAGGATGGTCTCCATCTCCTGACCTCGTGATCTGCCCGCCTCGGCCTCCCGAAGTGCTGAGATTATAGGCGTGAGCCACCATCCCCAGCCACTATGCTGGCTCTTAAGCACAGGAGAGTTGAGTTGAAATCTGTTGTTTTCTACCACATTCTTCAAAAACACATCAAATAAGTTTTTAAAATAATTCAAAAGTAATCATGACTTTGAGAAGACCACTGCATGACTTGTTAGAAAATATACGAGAGGTTCTAACTTCGAGTTTGCTCTCGTGCTCTTGTTCCTCAAAGAAATCCAGCATTCCCAATGCAATATGAAGTATGGATCAGAGGCCGCTTGAAGGACTGACTGCTCTTCCAGATGACAGTGTCATATGGTGAACGAAGCTAAAGCCAAACAGCAGAGGCCTGAATTATACAGGCGTATCGGCCAGGGTCTGATCAGGAGACAGAAATCACTCCAGTTATTATTATTTTTGAGACGGAGTCTTGCTCTGTCACCCAGGCTGGAGTGCAGTGGCGCAATCTCAGCTCACTGCAAACTGCACCTCCCGGGTTCACGCCATTCTCCTGCCTCAGCCTCCCAAGTAGCTGGGACTACAGGCGCCTGCCACCACGCCCAGCTAATTTTTTTGTATTTTTTAGTAGAGACAGGGTTTCACCCTGTTAGGCAGGATGATCTCGATCTCCTGAACTCGTGATCCACCTGCCTCGGCCTCCCAAAGTGCTGGAATTACAGGCGTGAGCCACTGCGCCCGGCCCACTCCAGTTATTTTAACAGAAAGAATTTAACGCAGAGAGAGCCAATAACAAGACATAGAGTTGTTAACTAGGTGAGAGGGTAAAAACAGAACTCTAAGGTATCATGGGAGCAGAAGCGATAAAAGCAAGAGGTGAGAATCATTAAAATAAAGAGCCTGGAGGAGGGCCCCCATGGAAGTGAACTCAAACTTCTGAGGAGGAGATGCTGCTCAGGTGAGACAAGCGTCTCCAGGGTACCTGAAGAGGCTGATTGTGTAAGTGTTAAAAAAACTGTGGACTGCATTCAGCCAGCTGCTGGCTCAGGGAAAGAATTGCTGCTGCCAGGGTGAAGAAGCACATCTTGGGTGCCACAGAAAGGAAGCTCACAGGAAGCAAATTGGAAGTACACATCACTTCCTTGTAGGGAGCCTCACTCTGTCGTCCAGGCTGGAGTGCAGTGGTGCGATCTCAGCTCGCTGCAAGCTCTGCCTCCCAGGTTCACTCCATTCTCCTGCCTTAACCTCCCAAATAGCTGGGACTACAGGCGCCCACCACGACGTCCAGCTAATTTTTTGTATTTTCAGTAGAGACGGGGTTTCACCATGTCAGCCAGGATGGTCTCCATCTCCTGACCTCATGATCCACCCACCTCGGCCTCCCAAAGTGCTGGGATTACAGAAGTGACCCACCGCGCCTGGCCAATATGCTGGCTCTTAAGCACATAAGAGTTGAGTTGAAATCTGTTGCTTTCTACCACAGTCTTCAAAAACACATCAAATAAGTTTTTTAGCATCTAGAAAGATGCTGCAGCTTTGCAACATCCTTCTAGAGTTCGCTACTGGCAGAGCTGAATACAGAGGCAGCTGGCAAGGCAGAAATGTGGCTTGTAGAGGCCGAGGTCCAGCATCACACAGGAGGGCACAGGAGGCCGTGTTTGGGGTTGACAGACAATGGCTTCATAAAGGGCACAATAAGAAACTATCCTGTGACAGCAGCAGCAAAGTCTCCTTATTTTGCAGTTGAGTATACATCTTTGGGAACGATACAGGAGATGACGGGGCTTCAGAGTGTATGAAAGGGTTAAAAAAAGCTTTCATAGTTAGGAAATGCTTATTTTGCTTCTCGGAATGCAACTGTTCCCTCACTCCACAATCATATCACAATATTCACTAGTAATTCTTGGATGTTACTATCGCTCCCATTCCTTTCTGGGGGAAGGAGGTAGATAAGCATAGTCATATTTGTATTTGTATTTTGAATATCTTTTTAAAAAATTACTAAATTCAGCCAGGTGCGGTGGCTCACGCCTGTAAGCCCAGCACTTCGGGAGGCCGAGGCAGGTGGATCACCTGAGGTCAGGAATTCAAGACCAGCCTGGCCGACATGGCAAAACCCTGTCTCTACTAAAAGTACAAAAATTAGCCGGGAGTGGTGGCGGGCGGCTGTATTCCCAGCTACTCAGGAGGCTGAGGCAGGAGAATGGCGTGAACCCGGGAGGCGGAGCTTGCAGTGAGCCGAGATCATGCCACTGCACTCCAGCCTGGGCAACAAGAGTGAGACTGTCTCAAAGAAAAAAAAAACTACTAAATTCACAACAACGTATCTTTATCATGTAAAAAGGCAGTAAATATGTATATGGTGGTTAAAAGAACATATTTTGTCATCAGACTGATCTGGGTTCAAATTCTGGCTTTGACACTTGGTAGCTGTGTGCCTTTCGCCAAGTGACTTAGATTGCCTCAGCCTCACTTTCCCCAGCTGTTATATGGGAATAATACTACTACTAACTTCATAAGGTGGTTGGGAAGATTAAATTTTAAATTAATTCCCACTACGAAACTTAACTTGGCCATCAACTGCTTTTTTTTTTCCCTGTGAGTCTCAACAGCCTAGGAAAGAAAAATGTTTCCAACCCCTGCTTTGGGGAAAAATATTTATAGCCTTTCCACAGTATTCTCACCTCTGTGACAGCACTGAGCTCAACGTATAAGTTTTTAAATAATAATATTCCCAAGTAAAGTGAGTTATTTACAACCAGAACTGACTATTTTTCACCATGTACACAGCTCCTGAAAAAATGGTTATTTTCCTTGACAGATCCGAACAGTGAACCAATTCAAAACACAAGCAGATACACAGAAACCCACAGCGGGAGGGAATGGAGGCAATCCAGGAGGTCAGCATGGAGAGGAGTGGCTTTTTAGTAGAGAGTAGGAAGGTGAGAGGGTGGGCATCAGAATTACCTTTCTCCAAGGGTGCACACCACCCTCCACCTACCACTACCCTAGATTCTGGCTCAGCTTCCTTAGAAAATTATGAATACATTGCTCCTTTGGGTGCTAGAGATAGAGACAGAAGCCAATATAAAGTAAAGAAGAGATAGTCTTGACTTTCCAGGAAGTGTGGATTCGCAGTAAGCCCAAAGGGAGGCTAAACTATCCAGGCTCAGCTGCCAGGAGAAAATGTGAATTTGCACAGAGAAAGCTGGTGCCTGTGGTGGGTTAGAGCAGCAGTCCCCAGCCTCTTTGGCACCAGGGACCGGTTTCACGGAAGACAATTTTTACATGGGCTAGTGGGTGAGGGATCATTTCAAGATGATTCAAGCACATTACATTTATTGTGCACTTTATTTCTAGTATTATTATAATATATAATGAAATAATTCTACAACTCACCATCATGTAGACTCAGTGGGAGCCCTGAGCTTGTTTTCCTGCATCTAGATGGTCCTATCTGGGGGTGATGGGAGACAGTGACAGATCATCAGGCATTAGATTCTCATAAGGGGCGTGCAGCCTAGATTTCCCTTGTATGTGCAGTTCACAGTAGGGTTCACGGTCCTATGAGAATCTAACGCTGCCGCTCATCTGACAGGAGGCAGAGCTCAGGCGGTAATGCAAGCCATGGGGAGCAGCTGTAAATACACATGAAGCTTCAGTCAGTTGCCTGCCGCTCACCTCCTGATGTGCAACCTGGTTCCTAGAAGGCCACATACCAGTACTGGTCCATGGCCCGGGAATTGGGGACCCCTGGGTTAGAGAATCAGGGGAACAAACATGACAGTGGCTGGTTCTATCGGAGGAGAGGCACAAATAAGTCTCTTTCTAAGTCACACAGAGGCCAAGTGCCTGAGACCTTCACCTAAGGAAACCTGAGGCTGACAAGAAAGGCAGAAAGGAGCCCCTGGAGTGATCTAATGAAGACAAACTCACCTTGTGGCTTTTTAAGTTCTAAGCAAATCAAGGCAGAGATCATTTGTGACTAACCTGAGAAGAAAATCTCATTTCAACGCTGAGTTCTTTCCTCTCTCAAAAATTTCCATCAGGAGGCCGGGTGCAGTGGCTCATGCCTGTAATCCAAGCACTCTGGGAGGCCGAGGTGGGAGGATCACTTGAAAACAGGAGTTTGAGACCAGCCTGGCCAACGTGGTGAAACCCTGTCTCAACTAAAAGTACAAAAAATTAGCTGGGCATGGTGGCAGGTGCCTGTAATCCCAGCTACTCTGGAGGCTGAGGCACAAGAATTGCTTGAACCTGGAAGGCGGGGGTTGCCATGAGCCGAGATCACACCACTGCACTCCAGCCTGGGCAACAGAGTGAGGCTCTGTCTCAACAACAAAATAATTTCCATCAGGAAAAAAGCGTGGGGAATAATAAAACATCCAACGAAACCCTAATTATAATCCTTTTAATAAAGTGAAACTGCACAGGGAGGGACTGCTTGGGGCGTGTTCTGGATTCCTCTACACTGGGGCAGTATCAGTTGAGAAAGAGTGACAGAACGACTAAAGAAATGGACTGGCCAAGGGGCCCGCCACACTTCCCAGACACCAGAGTACAGGGACACGATATCGAGGCCACAGCCTTATAAAGTCCAAGGAAGAATATTCATCCACCCTGGCAGGAAAAGTAGTAAAGCAAGAGCTCCCTAGTCTTCTAAGAAGAGGGGAGCAGAGTCTCACTGAGGAAGAATGTAAAAGAATCCTCATCCCAGAACACATCCCTATGCCTAGCTGGCCTAATGGTTTACAGCTTGAGCAGATTCACCTCTTTATTAGCTCTGTGATTTGAGGCTGGTATTTAATTCTCTGAGTCTCAGTTTTCCCATCTGTAAAATGGTAATGTTATTACCACTCACAGGGACACCGTGAGTATTAAATACAATAATTTACATAAATACAATTACTTTATAGTACTTTCCTGGAACAGAGTGAGCACCCAATACACAGTAACAATTATATGTTATATATATATCAGAATTACTGATAACAGGTATCAGATATCAGAATTACTGATAACAGGTATCCCTGCAATCTATTCCATTGAGACAATTTTTAGTATTAAGTTCTTTCCTCCAAATCAAAATACTTTTCTTTCACCTATTCAAAGTGAAGTATTTATAGGCTGGGTGCGGTGGCTCATGCCTGCACTTTGGGAGGCCGAGGCAGGTGGATCACTTGAGGTCAGGAGTTCGAGACCAGCCTGGCCAACATGGCGAAACTCCGTCTCTACTAAAAATACAAAATTTAGGCCAGGCGTGATGGCTCACGCCTGTAATCCCAGCACTTTGGGAGGCCGAGGTGGGCGGATCACCTGAGGTTAGGAGTTTGAGACCAGCCTGACCAACATGGAGAAACCCCATCTCTACTTAAAAATACAAAATTAGCAGGGTGTGGTGGCACATGCCTGTAATCCCAACTACTCAGGAGGCTGAGGCAGGAGAATTGCTTGAACCTGGGAGGCGGAGGTTGCAGTGAGCTGAGATTGCGCCATTGTACTCCAGGCTGGGCAACAAGAGCAAAACTCCGTCTCAAAAAAAAAAAGAAAAATTTAACTGGGTGTGGTGGTGCACACCTGTAGTCCCAGCTACTCAGGAGGCTGAGGCAAGAGAATTGCTTAAACCTGGGAGGCAGGGGTTGCAGTGAGCCATGATAGGGCCACTGCACTCCAGCCTGGATGACAGAGCAAGACTGTGTCTCAAAAAAAAAACACAAAAAACAAAAGTCAAATATTTATCATAAGATTGAAATATTCTGCTTTGAGACAATTACCATATATGCTCCACATCTTCCTAAATCTGATTCTTAAACATCAGCAGCTGAAAGAGGCAATTATTGTAAAGAGCAGTTGCTTTAGAAAGAAAGATTTTCTCAGGCACTTCTATAAATAGAAAGGTGTGGTGAGGGATGTAAATTATGATCTGCAATTGTGATCTTTCAATTATGACATGCAATTATCTTAGAAATTCAGCTACGATACCAGGCAAATGTTTACACCTATATCACAAATCTACCGCTAGGTATAATCCTTAAAGTCTCAAAATTAGCTCCGTGCGTTACACAGAGTAGGCTGAATAAATGATTGCTTAGCAACTTTAGCAAAATAGCACAAGAAGGGAAGAAAAGTACTGAAACGGGAGATCCAACCATGATCACAGGTCTCTAGTACTTAAACACTGAGATTTCTGCAGGGCTCTATGTGCTGAAAAATCTCAAGTATCTCAACAGTGTGTCATAAATGAAGAGTGTCAGAAGTGAGCAGATCATAAATGTTCAAAACAAGTGTGGGAGGGACCTAGATGCAGGGACTACATCCGGAATATACGGTGTCCTCTGATGCCAATGTCATTCTTTTTTTTTTTTTTGAGACAGAGTCTCACTCTATCGCCCAGGCTGGAGTGCAGCGGAGCAATCTCAGCTCACTGCAACCTCCGCCTCCTGGATTCAAGAAATTCTCAGATTTCAAGAAATTCTGCCTCAGCCTCCCGAGTAGCTAAGATTACAGGCGCCCGCCACCAGGCCTGGCTAAATTTTGTATTTTTAGTAGAGACAGGGTTTCACCATGTTGGCCAGGCTGGTCTCGAACTCCTGATCTCATGATCTGCCCGCCTCGGCTTCCCAAAGTGCTGGGATCATAGGTGTGAGCCACCATGCCCAGCCTCATCCTCTTATACACACACTTTGGGTCACGCCTTTGAGCTTTTTAGGTTTCAATGTATTCTCCACCAAGAAGCTATTCAGAATTATCCTTCTCCCCTAAGTCATCTAATTTTCCCTCCTTTCTCACCAAAAACACTTCCTCAGTAATAGGCAGAGGATTATTACTTGAAGTTGCTTTTTTTTTTTTTTAACTGAGGAAATGTCAGGCATGTTATTTTCAGAGTGATTTAAACAGCTCTAGTGTTATAACTAAACAGAAAG
Source organism: Symphalangus syndactylus (assembly GCF_028878055.3). Classification (NCBI taxonomy): domain Eukaryota; kingdom Metazoa; phylum Chordata; class Mammalia; order Primates; family Hylobatidae; genus Symphalangus; species Symphalangus syndactylus. Next base: position 58,863,923 of record NC_072442.2, on the reverse strand, counting down.
AACAAAGATGCTAAAATATTAATCATCCTGCCCAGCTGCCCACTGGGAGTAGCTGAAAATGGCAACGTGCTGCTGTCTCCTGGCTTCGTGTCTACGTTACTGCCTATGCAGCTCACAAACACTCCCTTTCCTGAACATATGGAGCAATCTCAGGAAGGAATGTGCCTCAGTGAACCCTGACTAGCCAATCAAAACCAGACGGTTCCAAGTTCAGCGACTAATATCAGGGATGAATTGTGTGTGGTGAAAAGGAAATTTTGTGTGCCGGAGAAATTTATACCCTGAGATCAGCCATATCACAGGTGTGCAGGATCACCTGGAGAAACTGAACTTGAGAAAAGGCAAGTTCAAACATTTCTTCAAGCAGCACGCCTGTCATCACAGAGTATGAAAAACTGAACAGCGCTATGTGGTATCTGATCACTTGAACAACAACAACGACAACAGCTGCCTTTAGGGAGGACTTCCAGGACTGAAGCTGGGGCAGCCACTGCACTGAGCCCTGCATATACGCGATCCCATTTACTTTAATCCTCATAAACTGTAAGGTAGGTGCAATCACCTCTGGTCTACATACAAGGGATGAGGTTGGAGAAGATTAAGTGAATTGCTCTTGCTTGCACATCTAGAAAATGGAGGAAGTGGGTATCTCTGATTCCAGAGCCCTTGCTTTTAACCACCATACTATTTTAGTATTTTTTTTTTTTTTTTCAGACGGAGTCTTGCTCTTGTTGCCCAGGCTGGACTCGGCTCACTGCAACCTCCACCTCCTGGGTTCAAGCGATTCTCCTGCCTCAGCCTCCCGAGTAGCAGGGATTACAGGTGCACACCACCACACCCGGCTAATTTTTTTGTATTTTTAGTAGAGACAGGGTTTCACCGTGTTAGCCAGGATGGTCTCGATCTCCTGACCTTGTGATCTGCCTGCCTCGGCCTCCCAAAGTGCTGGGATTACAGGCGTGAGCCACCATGCCCAGCTGTTTTAGTATTCTTTCCTTCTTTCTCATGCCCTGATATTCATAGGAAAGGTAGAAAGCTTGGAATTTAGATGGAAGAAACATTAAAACATAAATAGGTATTGGCTGTGTGGGACACCTTGGAAAACATGGCGGACTGTTTGTTCATTAATCGCCCTGGGAGATAAGTACTACTTCTAAGATGAAAGGCATTTTTGGCTCTTGAGAAGGCCCAACATTTACACATTTTAACACAGATATGGAAATAAGCACTGGAGAGACATTTGCTAGCTCTTCAGAATCCATACAAACAGCAAACAGGAAGAATGCCACAGATTTCTAGCCAGTTTCACCTTAACAGGTATAGTGATATTAAATCCCCAAATTCATTTTCAATATCAAAAGTGACACAGGCCTGTGTCCAATATGCCCTCTTCTCATCCAACTTGGCCTGGCAGGGTTACCAGGACAATGGTGTGGCCAGGCAGCTCCACGAGAACCTGGGGAATCTCAATTCAACCAACCTTCACCAACCACCTCCGAAGCATGAGGCATTCTGATGACAATAACAATGCACACTTACTGAGCGTTTACTATATGCTAGGTGGTGTGCTAAGTCCTTTACAGCCTTTTTTTCTTTTGAGATGAAGTCTGGCTCTTGTCCCCCAGGCTGGAGTGCAGTGGCGCGATCTTGGCTCACTGCAACCTCTACCTGCCAGGTTCAAGTGATTCTCCTGCCTTTGCCTCCTGAGTAGCTGGGATTACAGGCACCTGCCACCACGCCCGGCTAATTTTTGTATTTTTAGTAGAGACAGGGTTTCACCATGTTGGCCAGGCTGGTCTTGAACTCCTGACCTCAGGTGATCCACCTGCCTCAGCTTCCCAAAGTACTGAGATTACAGGCGTGAGCCACCGCGCCCGGCCCTTTACATGCTTTTAACTCATTTAATCCTCACAACAAACCCTGTGAGGTGGGTTCTATTATCTTTCCTACTCTATAAATGAGATAACTGAGGCGTACAGAAGTTAAGTAATTTGCCAAATCCTAGAGGCTTCCAGAGCTCTCTGTCTTAATCGCTAAGGCTGTGCTGTAGGGTCTGGAGGTTGAAAGCAGTACCCAGCTTCAGGACTCTGCAACAGTGTCGCAGAGGCTCTACTCTCCCCTGGGTTAAGGAACAGAATGAATATCCATCCACTCCCCTCCCTGACAACAGTGATTGCAGAAAACGAGCTAGGAAGACCTCTCTCTTCCCCTTAAGGAGTGGGAAGCATGCTTGGTTAATCGAGAGAAGAGCATCCTGGAGAAAGGCTCGCTTTGGAAAAGGAAGAGGAAACGGGGAAGAACAGAACACCATGAAGGTGACCAAACCATGGCTTCCATGCACTCTTGCTTCATCAAAGTGCAGGGGACACCCTTTCCCCTGAAGAGGGCGTTGTGCTGCTTAATCCACTCTCCAGAGTGGCTCAGGGCATGGAAGAGAAACAAGGAACAACTCCAGGTGGCAGGGGAACAGGGTCTCCTGCTCTGACCCTCCCAGTGTTGTTCCAGTCATGTCGAGGGCCTTTTATCCAGCACAGCAACTACCATCTCCCACTACTTTTACAAATGTTAGTTCGAAATGGATCTTGAAGTAGTGGGAGCTATAGGACAGATTCCAGTTGTTTTCAAACAAGCTGTAACTGAGTAACAGTTTTTAATACAGAAGGTCCTAAAATATACAGCTCCCGTAATAATACACATGCAACTCTAAAAGGCGAAGGGGAAAAGACACAATATTACACATTTTAAATGTAACACAGCTATGGTTAGAAATAGGGTAGAAACAATATAGCGAGGTTTGTTTTATTTTGTTTTTGGTTTTTGAGATGGAGTTTTGCTCTTGTCACCTAGGCTGGAGTGCAGTGGCACCATCTCGGCTCACTGCAACCTCTGCCTCCAGGGTTCAAGCAATTCTCCTGCCTCAGCCTCCCAAGTAGCTGGGATCACAGGCATGTGCCACCACACCTGGCTAATTTTTGTATTTTTAGTAAAGACAGGGTTTCACAATGTTGGCCAGGCTGGTCTCAAACTCCTGACCTCAGGTGATCCAGCCGCCTCGACCTCCCAGAGTGCTGGGATTACAAGTGTGAGCCACTGCACCCAGCAATATAGTGGTTTTATCTCAAGGATTTATAAACATCTTACGAAAATGTTAGGAATGGGGTGATAACATCCAGAGACTTGTATTCTAGTTAACTCAGTTCCCATCTGACCCAGTTGATTTGATACTCCATACCTAACAATTTTCAAATGCTTAAAACTGGCAGATCAATATCCCATGTGTGGCAGGTACGGAAACACCACACAGTTCCTCTTTGAAGGAAGGCCTTTTTGCCTTAGCTGCTGCGAGTGCTCTTGGCAGACGGCCTTCAACTGCCAGCCTCTCAAGGGCACACAGCTGCCCTGCCCAAGGACACGGCCTTCCCAGGATGTTCCCCGTCCAATGACTGATCAAAGCTGGGGCATATAAGCCCAGCAATGTGAATTCAACGTGGGACAATCCTGAAGGCCATTTTGGCACCTAGGCTTCCCAGGGGGCTGTCGTCAAAGCCAGCCACTCCCTCTGCCAATCCTGCTGCCCAGCTCCCTCCCACAAATGTTGATCCCATCAGTGCTCCTCAGACACATCCTACATACAAAAGCCCCTCGGAGGCTGCTCCCCAGAGAATCCAACCAGTGCCTCAATGCCTCAATGGATAAGAAAAAGAATTCAATTTTCAAGGTAAGTGGTGCAGGTTAAGCCAGATGGTTAGAAAAAGTGCTCTCATCATTATCTTGGGAATTTTCCTCCTCTATAAGAGCTACACTCCAACAGATGGTTAAAGCTCAACCTAGGAGAAGGCTGGGCAGCTCAGCCAAGGTGGTCATTTGCGTGGTTCCAATCAGATAAAGGAGCACAGTAGAACTCTCAGGAGGCACACTGAGCTACGTGGTCAGCCTCCAATCTCCTTTGAGCAAGGTGAGTGCTGTCCTGATCCACTTTAAAGCCAGGTCATTAGATATATTCCCATTCAAATCTAAGTCGAAGTTCATGTCTGTCTCTCATCTGTCTGTTTCATCTCTCTCTCTCACACACACGCACACACACACACACACACATCTACCCCTAAAGATGTTCCATGTCTCTTTCTCTTCCTTTCCATAGAAAACTGAGGCCTGATTACAGTAGTATTAGTCAGTTACATGTTCATAAGTGATAAAAGATTAAAAAGAAGTAAGATCACCTTATTAATGTACATCCCAAGTCACTGCTCCAAGGCCAAACTCTCCATGAGCCCATCCTAAATATATCTCCCATAAACACAACCAGTTCTTCTTCCTAAAGCTCTCTGTCCATTTCTGGCAAGAAAAAAGTACCAGAGAAAATCCTGTTTATAAAACAAAGCAAAACAAAAAATGGCTACTCTTGGGCTCTTTGACTGGCTGACAAAAGAAAATGGTAAAATGAGTCTTCACCTTATCGTCACCCCTAGAGATGGCCAAGTTTGGAATGAGTTTAGCAACATGAATCCTACACAAGCTAGGAGTGAATCCAGAAGCAGAGAGGACAGTCACTCTTGGACACAGGACCTCAAATTATCCTGTTCAAATGACCCAAGGGAGCACAGAAACACCTTGGAGGGTCTCCTAAATTCACTTGTTCATAGATACAAAATGTTTATCACTGAAACATACTCTAAACAACTAGTTGTTAATTCTTCAGTACATAATAAAATTTTTTTTTTAAATTGTGCTTGTGGATTTCAAACTAACCAAATTGGTTGACAGAACTGTTTTACCTTTGATGTCAATTCAGTTCCCCAGCTACTGTTTGAAATGGTTAAAATAAAAACAACAACAAAAATAATAAACAGTCCTTATCACTGCATTCAAAATGTTTTCTCAAAGATTTCACCCTCCTGGTAGGACCGTCTACATGGAAACAGAATGTCGTGTCTCTTCCCAAAATAAACCGTTGAGACCACATTACCTTCCGGTTCAAGCTCCTTTAAGGATTTGAAATCACTTGAAACAACTACTCAGCAGCTTCAGTCTCTTTCTTATGCTGTCTTTCCCTGCTCAAGCACTTGGTTCTAATCAGACCACTTCCTTCCTGCTGCTTTGGTTTTTATTACCAAAGTTCTTCAGTCCTTTTCACCACTCCACATGCTAAACAACTTCCACTTTGAGAAGCACATTCTCAGAGAACTCTGAGGAGGAGCCAAGCTCAGCTAAAGGTCTTCAATAATGAATGAAACTGTGAAGAGCTACAATTTGCCTTAAGCGGCTTTCACCTTTCTGTATCTTTTTCCTTCTGAAGAGCATGCATGCACTTTTCTCAGGCATCAAGCATTCTCATTCTTTCATTGATTCTCCAAACACAGGAAAAGTAACATGATAAATAAGTCATATTTGGTGTAGGCCTCTGTGCAGAAAACCCTAACACAACAAGCCTAACTGCTTTTTTCTTTTTTTTTTTTTTTTTTTTGAGACAGTCTCACTGTCGCCCAGGCTGCAGTGCAGTGGTGTGATCTCGGCTCACTGCAAGCTCCGCCTCCCAGGTTCATGCCATTCTCCTGCCTCAGCCTCCCGAGTAGCTGGGACTACAGGCACCCACCACCATACCTGGCTAAATTTTTGTATTTTTTTAGTAGAGATGGGGTTTCACTGTGTTAGCCAGGATGGTCTCAATCTCCTCAACTTGTGATCTGCCCGTCTCGGCCTCCCAAAGTGCTGGGATTACAGGTGTGAGCCACCGCGCTTTTTTTTTTTTTTTTTTTTTTTTTGAGACAGAGTCTTACTCTGTCGCCTAGGCTGGAATGCAGTGGTGTGATCTTGGCTCACCGCAACCTCCGCCTCCCGGGGCGTGAGCCACCGCACCCTGCTTTTTTTTTTTTTTTTTTTTTTTTTTTTTGAGACAGTCTCACTCTGTCACCTAGGCTGGAATGCAGTGGCATGATCTTGGCTCACTGCAACCTCCACCTCCCGGGTTCAAGCAATTCTCCTGCCTCAGCTTCCCAAGTAGCTGGGATTACAGGCGCCCGCCATCACGCCCAGCTAATTTTTGTATTTTTTATTAGAGACAGGGTTTCACTATCTTGGCCAGGCTGATCTCGAACTCTTGACCTCGTGATCCACCCACCTCGGCCTCCCAAAGTGCTGGGATTACAGGCATGAGCCACCGCGCCCGGCCCTAACTGCTTTTCTTAACAAGGCCTGCTGCCAAGGTTGGCCCTTCCCTGGCTGGCATCCTGGAGCCTGGATTTTGGGAAGGACCCACCATTAACTGGTAAGAGTGGCAACTTGTGCCTAAGCTGTATCAATGCTCTGTTTCACGAACACCTGGTTTCCTTCCGGGAGTCCGGAATGTGGGTACATGCCAGACAAAGGTGCCTATGTGACAAAGACCCTCAAAAAACCCTGGGCACTGAGTTGCTAATGAGTCTTCCTGGTTAGTAATATGTCGCACATGCTGTCACAACTCATTGTTGGGGTAATTCTGTGCACCCTGTGGGATTCCACTGGGAAAGGATGCTTGGAAGCTTGCACCTGGTTTCCCCAGGACTTCAACCAGGAGCCTTTTCCCTTTGCTGATTTTGCTTTGTATCCTTTTGCGATGATAAATCATAATCATGAGGATAACTACAGTCTATTCCCGCTATTCACAGTAATTATGTTCCATAAAGTCACCATGAACATTGAATTAGCAAAGACTCAACTGATGTTCCTGAGGGAGACATGTACATCTATCTATACATACCCCACACAGATTATAATATTAAATCCTAAAAACAACTCAACCTGGTAGATTCTATTTTTTTTTTTTTTTTTTTTTACAAAAGAAAAAACAATGTTCTGAAGTGTTACATAACTTGCCTGGGGCTGCCCCACTAAGAGGAGCCAGAGTTGGGATTCAAGCCTGTCTGTCTGGCCCCAGAGCCAGAGTGTCCACTGGTCATCCCTCTCTGAGGCCGAAACAAAAGGCAGGGTATCACCTTGTTCGACCTCGGCTGGGAATGTGCTTGTGGGGTGAGTCAAACCTTTTGCCACTTTATCCACGTCCACGAGTAAATGCAAGAATACTGCTAGTATTCACTTGGGGGTTTTAAGTACATTTAGTGGGTAGGTGAGTATAAGCTGAATCCTTTGAGTCCCCCTAGCAAACCACTAAACCTGGAGGTTGTCTTGGGGACCCCCACCATAGCCTCCAAGGAGAGACCAAGATTCCCCTTCCTGCAAAGGCACTGAGGAGGAGAAACAGTATGACAGGGCCAAAGTGGCAAGAGGTAGAGCTTCCAGAGCGTCCAGAGCAACCTGCTCTTTGCATCTGTGATTACTTTAGCTGTTCCTTTGAGGTTCTCTTTGGCCTCTCTTTTTGGCTTGCTTTTTTGAAGTCCCTTCTCCAATTCAGCTGCTACAGTTGGATGAGCCTGTGGTAGCCTCCCTCTTGGAGGTCAAATAGGAACAGCAGTGAATGAAGTTCAGGGGAAAGGAAGCCGGGTGAGTCACCCAGGCCAGCTGTCCCAGGGCCTGAGGAGAGATGGCCTTTTCCTTGACAAGTGTTTCCACAGCTTTTCCTTGGAAAACCCTCGTCCCTTTCTAGTCAGATGGCTTCTCAGCCTGGCTGCGTGGCCAGGGTCAAGATCAGTATATGGGCCTAGAAGAAAAAAATCAGGGAGGAACTAGGGCAGAAGCAGCAAAATGTCCTTGTGACTCAAAGCTGGCCAAACCCATCACCAGAGCTAAAGCTAGCAGCAAAGTCATAGGACAAACACGATGCATATGTCTCAGGATCTTTTTTTTTTTTTTTTTTTTTTTTTGAGATGGAGTTTTGCTCTCGTCACCCAGGCTGGAGTGCAGTGGCGCAATCTCAGCTCACTGCAACCTCTGCCTCAGCGTCCTGAGTAGCTGGGACTACAGGCGCCCACCACCACGCCTGGCTGATTTTTGTATTTTTTTAGTAGATATGTGGTTTCACCATGTTGGCCAGGCTGGTCTCGAACTCCTGACCTCCAGTGATCTGCCCGTCTCGGCCTCCCAAAGTGCTGGGATTACAGGCATGAACTACCGTGCCCAGCCGTGTCTCAGGATCTTTTCTGCACAGTTAGCAGACTCAAAGACTCTAGTTTCCTTGCTGTAATATAATAAAAATATAGTCATCCCTTGGTATCTTGGGGGACTGGTTCCAGGACCAACCCTTCCATATACAAAATCCATGGATGCTCAAGTCCCATATATAAAATGGTGTAGTATTTACATATAACCCACACACATCCTCCCGTATAACTTTAAATCATCTCTAGATTACTTATAATCCCTAATACAATGCAAATGCTATGTAATAGATGTTATGCTGTGTGGTTTAGAGAATCATGACAAGAAAAAAGTCTGCACATGTTCAGTGCAGATTCAACCATCCATTTTTTAAAAAAAAATTTTGATTCTCGGTTGGATTCATGGATGCGGAACCCACAGATACAGAGGGCCAAGTATACATATGTTTGGTCTTTACCCCAGGTTCCTGGCACAGAGCTTCAAAAACCTTTGGAATTTCCTGAGTGATAGAAGCGTCTTTTGTTATTCATGATGAGTCTTTTTGGACTCCTGCTAATTTTTTTGGGGAAATTCATCTATGAACACATCAGATAATAACTCATGGTAGGCTCTTAGGCAATTTTAAAGAAAGGGCTAGCCATACCAATGGCTAGAGGGCTGGAACTTTCAGGCCAACTCCCAACCCCCAGGGAGGGGAGGGAGGCTGGAGATCAAGGTCAGTGAAATGTCATCAATCGTGCCTATGTAAAGGAGTCTCCATAAAAACTCTTGAACAAGGTTCAGGGAGCTTCTGGATTGGTGAACACATCAGTGTGCTGGGGCAGGAGTTGGGGGACAAGGAGAGGGTGATACATGGAGAGGGCACGGGAGCTCTGTACCACCACCCCAACCTCTATACCTTGCCCTATATACTGTGCCTTTTCCATTTGACTGTCCCCGAGTTGGATCCTTTTAATAAAACTGTAATAGTAAGTATAGTGCTTTCCTGAGTTCAGTGAGTCATTCTAGTAAGTTATCAAATCCTGAAGGGGGGTCATGGGAACCCCTCAGTTTTGTTTTTTTTTTTCTTGAGACGGAGTCTCGCTCTGTCACCCAGGCTGGAGTGCAATGGCACAATCTTGACTCACTGCAACCTCCGCTTCCCGGGTTCAAGTAATTCTCCTGCCTCAGCCTCCCAAGTAGCTGGGACTACAGGTGCCCACCTCCACGCCCAGCTAATTTTTTGTATTTTTAGTAGAGACAGAGTTTCACCGTGTTAGCCAGGATGGTCTCGATCTCCTGACCTCGTGATCCGCCCACCTCGGCCTCCAAAAGTGCTGGGATTACAGGCATGAGCCACCGCGCCTGGCCGGGAATCCTTCACTTTATAGCCAGTTGGACAAAAGTGCTTGGGGATACCCAGGACTGGTATCTGAAGTTAGAACAGTCTTGTGGGATCAAGCCCTTAAACCTGTGGAGTCTGACGCTAACTCTGGGTAATGTCAGAATTGAATTGTTAGATACCCAGTTGATGATGAACAATTGGTAGAATAATATACTCACTCTCTTTCTCTTTCCCACCAGCCCCTGTTACTATAATCTGGCCCCTTCCTATATATGAATGATGAATGTTCTGAAAAAAACCTGACTTTACACTCCCAAGTATTTAATGCCATAAGTGAATGAAAAATAACCACCTTTCGTATCTCTAATTATATTGTCTTATCATTAGAGAAATTCATCTGTGAACACATCAGATGATAACGTGGAGACATCACTCAACTCACAGAAGCCCTAGAAAACAACCCTCACAGACTATATTTAAAAACTTGTGTCTGGGTGCAGTGACTCATGCCTGTAATCCCAGCACTTTGGGAGGCTGAGGTGGGCAGATCACGAGGTCAGGAGTTCGAGACCAGCATGGCCAACATGGTGAAACCTCGTCTCTACTAAAAGTACAAAAATTAGCTGGGCATGGTGGCGCATGCCTGTAATCCCAGCTACTTGGGAGGGTGAGGCAGGAGAATCGCTTGAACCCGGGAGACAGAGGTTGCAGTGAGCTGAGATCGCGCCACTGCACTCCAGCCTGGGCAACAGAGCAAGACTCTGTAGCAAAAAAAAATAAAAAACAAACTTGTTTTACTGAAGCCTCCAGAACACCAGCTGTTTCAGCAAAATGATTTCTATAGATACTATGACCTGGTAAAAAATGCAAAAGAGAGAGACTTTGAGCTCCAAACAGTAGAGAAAGCACACATGGTTGCCTCTTTCATTCCAAAGAGCACAATGAAATGGCAGTCAAGTTATTTTTGAGAGAATAAATCCATGGTGGCACTGAAGACACGAAGAAGCGTTATCAATGAAGACATCATTTTGGAGATTCTCTTAAAGAATAGAGTTGGGACTGTATTGACCAGTAAACCAAAACTGGGGGTGGGGAATGGGCGACATACAACTGGCAACACATCAGGCTGCAGATAAGAAGCTCTTTCTTTTTGACAGCACCCTGGAGAGGCTCCAAGCTTAGAGTCAACGACCATTGGCAGCCACAGAATGGCCTACAAAGAAGTGGTTATAAGGCAGGAATCAGGGCATCTGAGTGGAGAGCTGTCTACAGAACAGCTGAGCCAGTCTGCCCACAGCCCTACCCTGTGCAGACTGCAGTCTGCAGTACTTGCCCCCAGCTGGAGCTCCCTGAACAGCCTTTTCTGGAGGGGAAAGTTTGCCTGGGGAGTACCCATGGTGTTGGTGTGCAGGCTAGAGAATGAGTCAAAGAGCCTCTAGGATAGACACAGGGGTAAAAAGAAATAAAACATATAAAAGATGTCACCCCAAGGTTGGAGTTCTCCTTATGTTATTAGTTTTGTTATAGCAAATGGTGCTGAATCGGCTTGTGCCCTCTTTTACCTAACCATATATCCTAGAAAGAAACCTGCCGACTGGCATACCTTGCCCATTTACACAGAGTGCACATCACATCCTGTCTTCCCACGCAAGAAAGACGTCTTTCGGGTAAATAAACCTGCCTAAATGGCTGCCCACGGTGGCTCACGCCTGTAATCCCAGCACTTTGGGAGGCCGAGGTCGGCGGATCACAAGGTCAGGAGTTTGAGACCAGCCTGACCAACATGGTGAAAACCCGTCTCTACTAAAAATACAAAAATCAGCCAGGTATGGTGGCGCATGCTTGTAATCCCAACTACTCATGAGGCTGAGACAGAAGAATCGCTTGAACCCGGGAGGCGGAGGATGCAGTGAGGCGAGATCGCTCCACTGCACTCCAGCAGGGGCGACAGAGCAAGACTCCGTCTCAAAAAACAAAACAAAACAAAACGAAACCTACCCAAATACAAAGAAAGCCTATTGCAGCTACCTATACAAATCAACATGGTCCTTCATTCATAAATATGAAGAATCAAAGCCCATAGCATGTGTATTAGTTTGTAAAGTTTGCCATAACAAAGTACTACAGACTAGGGAGCTTAAATAACATTAACTTTCTCACAATTCTCGAGGCTAGAAGTCCAAGGTATAGATGCGAGCAGAGGTCGTTTCTTCTTTTCTTTTCTTTTTTTTCTTTTTTTGAGATAGAGTCTCGCTCTGTCACCCAGGCTGGAGTGCAGTGGCACGATCTTGGCTCACTGCAAGCTCCGCCTACCGGGTTCACACCATTCTCCTGCCTCAGCCTCCAGAGTAGCTGGGACTATAGGTGCCCGCCACCGCGCCCGGCTAATTTTTTGTATTTTTAGTAGAGATGGGGTTTCACCGTGGTCTCGATCTCCTGACCTCATGATCCACCCGCCTCGGCCTCCCAAAGTGCTGGGATTACAGGCGTGAGCCACCGCACCCAGCCTTAGGCTGGTCTTGAACTCCTGACCTCAGGTGATCCGCCTGCCTCGGGCTCCCAAAGTGCTGGGATTACAGGTGCGAGCCACCGCGCCCGGCCAGAGGTCATTTCTTCTGAGGCCTCTTCAACTGGCTTGTCTTCTCCGTGTCCTCACGTGACCTGCCCTCTGCATGTGTCTGTGTCCCACGTGCCTCTTTTTCTTTTTTCTTTTTTTTTTTTTGTGAGACAGGGTCTCACTCTGTTGCCCAGGCTGGAGCACAGTGGTGCAATCATGGCTCACTGCAGTCTTGACCTCCCCGGCTCAAGTGATCTTCCAACCTCAGCCTCCTGAGTAGCTGGTACTACAGGTGTACACCACCACTTTCGGCTAATTCTTTTATTATTATTATTATTTCTTGTAGAGATGGGGTCTCCTTGTATTTCCCAGGCTGGTCTCAAACTCCTGGGCCTAAGCGATCCACCTACCTCGACTTCTCAAAGTGCTAGGATTACAGGCACAAGGCACCGTGCCCAGCTTCAGGTTCCTCTGCTTAAAAGGATACCAGGCATATTGGATTAGGGCCCACCAGGGTGGCCCCATTTTAACCTAATTATTTCTGAAGACCCTATCTCTAAATAAAGTCACAATCTGAAGTAGTAGGGGATTAGGACTTCAACATTTGAATTTGGGGGGTGACATATAATTCAGCCCATAGCAGCATAAAAGAGAAAGACTAAGATGAATAAACCAAAACTTACCTAGAGAAGAAACAGAAATAACAAAAGGAGCAAAAACACCATTTTTTAAAGTTCTAACTAGTACCATTCAAAGGATTAAAAAATTTACAACCTTATATACACACTTGTGTGGAAAAAAAAAGCAATCGTGAACATTAAAACTTCTTGGTGTTTAAAACTATCATTCTCAAAATTTTTAAAATCAATGAGAAGAGCTGAGTAATAAAATGGATACAGCAATTATAACAGCAGTCAGCAAAACATGTTGGTCAATGTAAATAAAATACTGACTATAGAAAAAAAGGGGGGGACTTCAGTTGAAAACAAAACAGAAGATGAAGAGTTTAAAGGGAAGTTTAAGAATTCTAAACTTGATTTATTCCGAGATATTCATTTGCTTTAGACTTTGTTAGAAAAATGTAAACTTAGGTATGCATGTTAAATATGTGGGGGTGGCTGTGGCCCAAGGTGGGTGGCCTGAGTATCCCATTCTTGGGTGGGGAAGGGGGAAATTTTCCCATAAAGCTGTCATTTCCCAGCTTCTAGCTTTATTTGGAAAGCCCACTTCAGCTGCCTGCAATGCGTAGGCCCCATAACCTCAACTCCCATCTCCACACGGTGTGGAAATGCAGGTCCCTAAGCTACGTATCTGGTTTGGTTATCTGAGGGCCATGAGACTTCAATCACTCACTGGTGTAGGTAAGTTTCTTCATTCCTGGCACCTGGAGAACTCCCTTTGTTGCTTTCAAGCTCAGCTAAGAATATTAAAAGTTTTTTGTTGTTGTTGTTGTTGTTTTTTTTTGAGACGGAGTCTAGCTCTGTCGCCCAGGCTGGAGTGCAGTGGCGCGATCTCACCTCACTGCAACCTCTGCTTCCCGGGTTCAAGCAATTCTCCTACCTCAGCCTCCTGAGTAGCTGGGAATACAGGCATGCGTCATCACCCCCAGCTAATTTTTGTATTTTTAGTAGAGACGGGGTTTCACCATGTTGGCCAGGCTGGTCTCGAACTCCTGACCTCAAGTGATCTGCCCTCCTTGTCCTCCCAAAGTGCTGGGATTACAGGCTCCAGCCACTGGGCCCAGCCCAGAAATGCTATTTGAAGGCCGACTTATAGTCTTTTGTATACATGCAAAGGAGAAACAGTATAAATTAGCATGGAGCCCTAATCCTGTCCTAAATTACTATTAGCATAAATGTTTCCTGACTGAAACTTCTTTTTTTTTTTTTTTTTTTTTTTTTTTTTTTGAGATGGAGTCTTGCTCTGTCACCCAGGCTGGAGTGCAGTGGTGCGATCTCGGCTCACTGCAAGCTCTGCCTCCCGGGTTCACGCCATTCTCCTGCCTCAGCCTCCCGAGTAGCTGGGACTACAGGCACGTGCCACCACGCCCGGCTAATTTTTGTATTTTTAGTAGAGACAGGGTTTCACCATGTTTGCCAGGCTGGTCTCAAACTCCTGACCTCACATGATCCACCCACCTTGGCCTCCCAAAGTACTGGGATTACAGGCATAAGCCACCACGCTCGGACGATCCAGGAGTTCTAAATCCGACCAGTAGGAGTTGCAGCAAGAGAAAATACAGAAAAACAGAAGGAAAGAAATGACAAAAGAATTTCCCAGAATGGAATCTCTAGATTGTAAGGGAAGCTAAGCATCCAAAACAGTGAATAAAAATATACCTACTTTAAGGCATGCTCATAAATAAAAGATCCTGACATGTTCCAGAGGGAAGGAAATAACTCACCTATAAAAAATCAAGAATCGTGATAATGAACGGCCTAAAAGTAACAACACTCCAGTGGCAATGGGTACAGTACAGTATGCACCAAGATCTTAGATTCCAAACAGCATTTCCCAATAAAAGGAACCAGGGATCCTTGAAGAAACAGCAGATTCCAGGGATAGGATAGAGAAAAAGGAGAGCCTGGGACATTTTATGCTTCCAGAAAGCAAGGAATTACTCATAGATTGTCAGGGAAACATCCAAAAGGATTGGCCAATTTGGGATATTTGAGCATCAAAAGAATGGTGAAGACCTGCACACGCCAGCAGAGATGTGTTCTTGGTGTGATGTCATCCATCAAATTGTGCCCATGATTCTTTGTGGTGCTGATCTTTGTGGTGTGATTCTTTGTGGTGGCTCATGCCACAAGGTCTCAGCACAGCAATTCTGTTCATTTTCTTGTTTTAGTGTTCTTCTTAAAAAGCTCTGCCGGGGGTGGTGGTTCAAGCCTGTAGTCCCAATACTTTGGGAGGCCGAGGTGGGAGGATTGCTTGAGCTCAGGAATTCAAGACCACCCTGGGCAACACAGGGGACCGGACCCCCATCTCTGAAAAAATGAGTTAAAATTAGCCAGGTGCTGTGGTGCAGGCCTGTAGTCCCAGATACTCAGGAGGCTGAGGTGGGAGGATCACCTGAGCCTGGGAGATGGAGGACGCAGTGAGACGTGACTGTGCCACTACACTCCAGCCTGGGCAGCAGAGTGAGACCAGAACCACAACTCTGGGTTCTGGAGCAGTGCTGGGTGGTCTGTCGTGAGCCCTTTGTGCCCTCCCACCCATAGAGGCCACCTGGAACTGAAGAGCACTAGAATTTGTGGCTGCATGAGGGGATGTCACCCACTCAGCGTTCCACTCACCAACGCCCCTAGTCAGTGGCCATCAGGGGCTGTCATCACTGGGATTTTCACTTAACTGCTGATCCGTTTCCTCGCTTGGCTTGGTCACTGGCATAGGAACAGGGTAATTACTGGGGTTGGTCAGGCCCTTTTTAATTCTCTATGAGAAGATTAGAAACTGAATTCCAAAACTGAAGATAACTCAACCTTTCAGCTTTGTGGTTATGCTCTAAGTACACTGTATTTTGTTAGTAAGATTTTGATACTTGATTCCAAAATGACCTAGCCTATTGTTTTCCTCATTTAATGAAAACCAAAATTCAGCAGGCCGGTAAATCACATGCAGATACTTGCAGCAAACGTGCTGCCCTTTTCCAGCGCCCCTGACTCCCTATCACTCAGATCACAGTAAAAATCCAGATGGGGCTGCAGCCCCATTGTTAACACCTACAGCTATCACGGCCTTTTCTCGCTTTAACAAAAGGAATAAAAGCTGATGATGGTCTTGGCAGGGATATACTTTTTTATCCTCAGAGAGTCTCTGTTCCTGTGACAGAAAATGGCTGACTCTGCCCTATCTCCGAGGAGCAAATGTTCACATTAGAAAACCACCAGCATAGCTGCCTTCTCTCCGGGAGGCCACCACAGAGAAAACCAAGTTTGCATTGGCAACGAATGGAAAAATACCTCCTATTTGTATATGTACACATGTAGCCATCCGGGTATGAGATGGAGATGAGGACAGGGGAGGCGTGGCGGAAGCAGCAAAAGGGATGGGGGCAAAATATGTGAGCCCAAGGACCTCTGACTGTGACTATGATGCTGTGTATATACACCTCACCATGTGGATGCGCTTCTGTGCGTGTGGGGGATTTAGACCTGTAATGTGAGCATATAAGAACCAATACAAAGTACAGCGCTGAATACATTGTCCGCATATTCAACAAGGGCACTGGTTCTCAAATTTGGCAGCACCTTGAAATCATCCGGGGGGCTTCAAGAACTACTGATGCTTGGGCCCCACCCCTGGAGGTTGTGATTCACTTGGTATAAAATTACTGTGGTAGGCTGGGCGCAGTGGCTCATGCCTGTAATCCCAGCATTTTGGGAGGCCGAGGCGGGTGGATCACCTGAGGTCAGGAGTTTGAAAACAGCCTGGCCAACAGGGTGAAACCTCGCCTCTACCAAAAATACAAAATTAGCTGGGCGTGGTGGCGAGCGCCTGTAATCCCAGCTACTTGGGAGACTGAATCAGAAGAATCGCTTGAACTCGGGAGGTGGAGGTTGCAGTGAGCCGAGATCGCACCACTGCACTCCAGGCTGGGCAACAAGGGCGAAACTCCGTCTTAAAAAAAAAAAAAAATTACTGTGGTAGACAGAACAACGGCTCCCTAAAGATGTCCAGACCGCAGTCCTTGGTGTCTGTGAATATGTTAGGTGAAATGGCAAAGGAGCCATTAAGCTTGTAGATGGAATATGGGTTGCTCATCAGCTGACCTCAAAATGGGGAGGTGATCCTGGATTATCTGGGTGGGCCCAATGTCATCACAAGGGTCCTTCAAAGTAGAAGAGGGAGGCAGCAGTCAGAGATACAAGTGATGCCATATGAGAAGCACTCAACCTACTGTTGTTGTCTTTGAAGACGGAGGAAGGGGTCATGGGCCAAGGAATGTAGCTGGGCCTCTCAAAGCTGGAAAATCAAAGATATGAATTCTCCCCTACATCCTCCAGAAGGAACAGCCACCCTGCCCATGCCTTAGTTTTAGCCCAGTGTGACTCACATCAAACTTCTGGCCCACAGAACTGTAAGACATTAAGAGAGAGAGAGAACGAGAGAGAGAGAGAGAGAGAGAGAGAGTGTGTGTGTTTTGAGACAGTCTCTCGCTCGGTTGCGCGTGTGTGTGTGTGTGTGTGTGTGTGTGTGTGTGTTTTGAGACACAGTCTCGCTCAGTCACCCAAACTGGAGTGTAGTGGTGCGATCTCAGCTCACTGCAACCTCTGCCTCCTGGGTTCAAGCAATTCTCCTGCCTCAGCCTGCCGAGTAGCTGGGACTACAGGTGCCTGCCACCACGCTCGGCTAATTTTTCTGTTTAGTACAGGTGGGGTTTCACCACGTTGGCCAGGATGGTCTCGAACTCCTGACCTCAAATGATCCATCCACCTCAGCCTCCCAAAGTGCTGGGATTACAGGCGTGAGCCACTGCACCCAGCCTTGTGTTGTTTTAAGCCACTAAATTGGTGGTAATTTGTTACAACAGCAATAGAAAACTAACACACTTCAACCCGAGGAAGCTAATTTTAAAAATCAAATTAAAAAAAAAAGAAAACAACAACAAAAAAGAAAACTAACACAGGTATGGCCTGGGCTCTCGGAGTTTTAAAAGCAGCCCAGGTGATTCTAATATGCAGCGAAGTATGATAACCACTAAACCAGAGGAAAGATAAAGACGTGCGGCGTGACTGCCTTATGCTGGACAAAGAAACGGTGCTTTCATCTGTGAACTTAGTAAGTCATCCCACCAAATTATGCACCATCACTTGTTAGCCATGCACCCACAGACACTACAGCTTACCTGCATGTATATCACAACACATGATCATCAGTTTTGGTGGCTAGAGTACTTTCTAATCTCACCCATTGAATAGGCTAAATTTCCTTGAGATGAGGAACAATTGTACACCAGATAGGCAGATTTTCTATAAAGCTTACTTTCCTTTTTTTTTGAGATGGAGTGTCACTCTGTTGCCCAGGCTGGAGTGCAGTGGCACAATCTCGGCTCACTGCAACATCTGCCTCCCAGGTTCAAGAGATTCTCCTGCCTCAGCCTCCCGAGTAACTGGGATTACATGCACACACCACCATACCCGGCTAATTTTTTGTATCTTTAATAGAGACAGAGTTTCACCACGTTGGCCAGGCTGGTCTCGAACTCTTGACCTCGTGATCCACCCGCCTCAGCCTCCCAAAGTGCTGGGATTACAGGAATGAGCCACCGCACCCGGCCTATAAAGCTTACTTTCTTATCAATACTATCACTTAAGGAAGGAACTGACCAATAACTGAATTATATGCAAATACATAAATTAGCCTGTTCGTGTTGGTACCATTAGGAAAAGAACTAAGTTGTCCCCTCTGTGCTGAAACTATTAGAATTGTAAAGAGAGAAGGCTTCTCTGTTGAGTTTAGTAATCTATTTATTTATGATAGATGATAAACAGATGGAATTGATTTATGACAGATAAATGGAATAGCACTGTGGGAACAAATTAACTCATTCTTCCCAACGATGGAGAACAGAAGTGCCTGCTGTAGGATTCTGAGAAGTGCAGCCCTCTCTTCAAAGCGGGTGTTTGTCTATCCCCAGGGCTTCGATGCTTGCTCATACATGGTAAGTTTTCTTTTTTTTTTTTTTTTTTTTTGAGACGGAGTCTTGCTCTGTCGCCCAGGCTGGATGGAGTGCAATGGCACAATCTTGGCTCACCGCAACCTCCGCCTCCTGGGTTCTAGCAATTCTCCTGCCTCAGCCTCCCGAGTAGC
This sequence comes from Symphalangus syndactylus, assembly GCF_028878055.3. Taxonomy (NCBI): domain Eukaryota; kingdom Metazoa; phylum Chordata; class Mammalia; order Primates; family Hylobatidae; genus Symphalangus; species Symphalangus syndactylus. The sequence goes on along the minus strand of NC_072442.2, from coordinate 58,845,195 downwards.
TGTGATTACAGGCATGGGCCACCACGTCCGGCTAATTTTTTGTATTTTTAGTAGAGACGGGGTCTCACCATGTTGGCCAGGCTGGTCTCGAACTCCTGACCTTGTGATCCACCCACCTCGGCCTCCCAAAGTGCTGGAATTACAGGCTTGAGCCACCGCACCCACAACTTTTCTTGAAAGCCATTCCATCATGGTAGTATTACTAAAAGCTAAAACCTGAGATGGAATCTTTTACATTTTCTTTTTCTCTTCCTACTTTGTCTTCTTTAGAGAGGAAGCCGGTTTCGCAGCAAAAGCAGTCACGTTAGAATCAGAAGACCTGAGCTGGAGTTTAGCTCTGTGACTCAGAAATGATGTGGCCTCAGGGGGCCCCACAGCCACTCTGAGTTTTGCCTCTCACACATGAGGAGGGTGCCACCTTCGAGATGTTGTGTGGAGATTAAATGAAATGACATAGATGAAAGGGCTTAGCACATAGTGGGGGATTTCCATACATGCCAGCTTCACTGCCACTCAACGACTCCACGCTGTCACACGTCACCTCTACACTGCAGCTGCTCCCATCCCTTCTCTTTGGCTCCGCCCTCTCCCTGAGCTCTGGTACCATGTCTCCCACTGCCAAATGGACACCTCCACTTGGATCTCTCACCAGCATCTCTAATTAGACACATGCAAACTGGATTTACCATTTCACCCCCAAACCAGTGTCTCCTCTCAAGTTTCCCAACTTCGTCCTTAACGTAAAATCACTGGCAATCCCGTGCACCCACATTTCTTCCCCATTCCCACTCCTACAATCCATCCAGGCCCTCGTCAAGCACAAGAGTCTTGCAGATGCCTCCACGTCTTAAACACTCTCCAATCCATCCTGCTTGCAGTTTGCAAATTCATCTTTTTCCAACCAGACTTGTCACATCAACCCCTGAACAAAGATCTTCAAACCCTTTTTTGCCCTGAAGCCTGGTACATAGGATCGAAGAAGAGCAAACTCCACTGGGTGTGGGGATGACATGAGGCCCACACAGCCTCGGCGTACGAAGTGTTGAGCAACTTCATATGACTGCCATGTAAAAGAAAAGCTCTTGGGGAATGGATCATAAAACGCAGTATTGCTAAAAGTAGCTACTGAGAACTGAAAAATTTTTAACCAAATTTCTTTGCATAGTATTTAACAACTATCATCTAAATCTGCCACAACCCCCACTCCAATGCATTAAACTGTAACATTCATTGACATTAAACCACTTTATGTGTTATATAATATTAAACTCATTCAACAAATGCTCAAGCCTTTAGTATTTATGTCAATGGCAAATCTGGTCAATCCCAGACTCATTCTTACCATTTTGTTCATCCAATTCATTCCCAATTTCCTGCCCCATTTGTTTTTGGCGACTTATGATAGAGGAAAGGGCATCAAGGCCTGCATCCTGTTCTGAAAGAAAAAAGAAAAACAATTAACTAGAAACTAGAAGAAAACAGCTTAAAGTCCATAAGTATACCCAGGCATGTAACACAACTTAACATATAAATCAGTCAGGAAAAAAGAGGTAAAAGAGTTAACATTATTGGAACAAAATTTAAAAATTAAACACCTACCTGACACCTTAAACTAAAATGATTTCCAAAAGAATTGAGATTTTAAGTATGAAAAACAAAGATTTGGAAACATGAACATTTAAACTTTCTGATACTTCATATATAAAGAGCATGTACAAATCAATAAGAAAAAGACTGAATATCCCAATTTTTTAAATCAGCAGAGGATACAGGCAAGAACGTCACAATAAAAAAGAAAATAAATAAAAGTTTTGACATCACTACTAATTTTTTAAAAATACAAATAAAAAACTTTTTTGGCTTATCAGATTTATAAGGATTAAAAAGAATGACAATACCTAAGGTTAATTATATTGTGACAATCTAGAAGCTCCCAAGTACTATGTAATAGGTAAAGAAGTTTTACTGATGGCCGTATTTCTCAAGTTTAGGCTGTGCCCACCTTTTTACCTGCCAATTCTAAGTCTAGGAATGTATGTAAGAAAATATTCAGATAGCATGCAATGATGGATATACAAGGATATTCCCTGAAACATTTGTTTCTTGTGCCAGGTATCAGCTTAGTGCCTCTCAGCTCCAAATTCACTCTTTTGGGCTACTCTATGAAAATGAAACAGCTGGTCATGGTGGCTCACGCCTGTAATCCCAGCACTTCGGGAGGCCGAGGAGGGTGGATCACGAGGTCAGGAGATCAAGACCATACTGGCTAACACAGTGAAACCCTGTCTCTACTAAAAATAAAAAATAAAAAATAAAAAAAATTAGCCTGGCCTGGTGGCGGACGCCTATAGTCCCAGCTACTGGGGAGGCTGAGGCAGGAGAATGGCATGAACCCAGGAGGTGGAGCTTGCAGTGAGCTGAGATTGTGCCACTGCACTCCAGCCTGGGTGACAGAGTGAGACTGTCTCAAAAAAAAAAAAAAAAAAATTAGCTACGCACGATGGCGTGTACCTGTAGTGTCAGCTACTTGGGAGGCTGAGGTGAGAGGACTGGTTGATCATCCAGGAGTTCGAGGCTGCAGTGAGCCATGATCACGCCACTGCACCCCAGCCTGGGTGACAGAGAGAGGCTCTGTCTCTAAATAAAAAATAAAAATAATCTGAAAAATTTTTTAAAAAGAAAATGAACCAAGGCCACTTGAATATTTTTTCCTTTGTCAGAGTTTTGGCTTCCTGGCTCCAGCCTGCTCTCTTGGCAGGCTCCTTTAGCAACTGCAGCTCCTTCAGTGCCTGGCCCCTTCAGTGCACAATGGCCAGCAACACCCAGAACCAGCAACTTCTCCCAGCACACACCCTCCTTGGGCAGGTTTATAACAAGAGCGCCTCCAGGGAGGTTCTTCCCCATGAAGAGTTTCCCCCAGCATCCCAGAGGGCAGATCTCCAGGAGGTTCTGACAGCAGGGCACCACAGGGGCTTCTGTGAAATTCAGGGACCCTCAGCTGAGCCCTCTCTTAGCCCTGGGGGCGTGGCCTCCTCCCTGGACACTCTGTCTCAGCCTGAGACTTGGTGATTGCACCTTATCCCTGCTAGTTCTATGTTCTTGAGAGTTCTTTTGGCCTCCTGTTAGCTAACCCCTCGTTTACTCTAATCTCTGTTATAGTTAATAATTTACATTCAACTTTCCCTGTCAAATTTCTCTCTCCTGATCAGACCCAGAGTGAAATATTTATAATAGTGAAAAAATAGAAAGTACCTAAATGCCCACAGAGATGTTTATAAATTTATAGTATATCCATGTAGTAAAACACTGTATAGCCAATGAAAATCACATCCTTTATGTATATTTTGATGTTGAAAGAAGTTCACGATATTTTTTTTTTTTTTTTTGAGATGGAGTCTCACTCTTTTGCCCAGGCTGGAGTGCAGTGGCGCTATCTCGGCTCACTGCAAGCTCCGCCTCCCGGGTTCACGCCATTGTCCTGCCTCAGCCTCCCGAGTAGCTGGGACTACACGCACCCGCCACCGCGCCAGGCTAATTTTTTGTATTTTTAATAGAGACGGGGTTTCACCGTGTTAGCCAGGATGGTCTCAAGCTCCTGACCTCGTGATCCGCCCGCCTCGGCCTCCCAAAGTGCTGGGATTACAGGCGTAAGCCACTGCCCCCGGCCCCCATGATATGTTCTTAAGTAAAAAAGCAGGAAGCTGGGCGCAGTGGCTCATGCCTGTAATCCCAGCTCTTTAGGGGGCTGAAGCAGGCAGACCATTTGAGCCCAGGAGTTTGAGACCAGACTGGGCAACACTGTCTGTCTCTACTAAAAATACAAACATTATCTGAGTGTGGTGGCACATGCCTATAGTCCCAGCTACTCGGATGTGGATGGATCACTTGAGCATGGGAGGCAGAGGTCACAGTGAGCCGAGATCGCGCCACTGCACTCCAGCCTCAGTAACAGAGTGAGAACCTGTCTCAAAAAAAAAAAAAAAAAAAAAAAAAAAAAGATACAAAACAAAGTATAGTAAAACAGCTTTTGTTTAAAAAATGAAGATGTATTACTTTGAAACTTTTTGCAAATTTAAAGAGCAAAGTGAGTTTTTGAAAATTTAAAGAAAAAGGTGAGTTAAACTCAAGTTACTCAACATCCTTTCTTTAAAATTTAATATGTATATTTTAAACTGGGGGCCTCGGTCATGTCTTTGTAAAAATTTTCTTCCTCTAATTTCAGGTGCTTTGAGAACACTGTGAAGCTGAGCGTAATGACTCTTGTTCACCACAGAACACGCCGCATGAAGGTAACATTATACCCCTTGCAGCTTCATTTGTCTACAGGGTTTTTGAAATGACTGTTTCACATAAACGCATATCTACAAACGCAAAAATCACAAAGGTCTTACTCGAGGTCGCATTAACATTTACTTATATTTTTTCCAAGTCTTTTTATGGAATTAAATCATCAAACTTAGCCCTTTAATTCATCTGGAATTTATTTAAACTAACGGTGTGAGGTAAGAACCCCTTTGTGACATTGTTTGACACTCTGTACTTTTTTTAACTATACAAATGACCTGCCGTCTTTAGGGATCATTCAAAAGCACCATTTTATAGTACAATCACTTTATAATGAGGTCCTCTTGGTCTTTAATAACAACCTCTTGGATGGCCTCCAAGATAAATCCCTCCTCAACCAAGTGCTCCTATAGGATGACTGATGTCACAGTAAAATTCTAAATGCATCTGATGAATAATCTATATATACAGGACTGAAGGTTGAGTGTCAATGTGGATTAAAAGATAAAACCATTTAAAAAGAGGAAAGGAGATTCCTCCACAGTTTCCATTGGGAGAAGAGTCATTAAACTCCTAAAATTGCTTTATCTAGTAGAGACATAGATTATGAATGAAAAATACACTAATTACCCTCTTTAATCTCAAACTTGACTATCTGATTTAGCAACCTGATGATCATCTAATGCACAAGAGAAAGAGAGCCAAAAGTTCTGTTCCACTCTAATAATTTTTATAAGCTTAGCAATTCTCTCCACATCTTTAAGTGCTGCAATAAATTTTCATTTCACAATCCAAAGACACAGAAGATTCAGATAATCAAGATGCTGTAGAGAGGTAATAATAATCACATTCATAACCTGGGCTTCCCCAAGTCCTGAAGAGGCATTTCTAAGGGGAGGCGGTATGGCTATCTTAGCGACAATGATCAAAACACAATGCTGCTGACTGCAAAAATATAAATAATCAAGAACCATGCATGGGCATGGTGGTGTGCGCCTGTAGTCTCAGCTATTTGGGAGGCTAAGGCAGGAGGATTGCTTGAGCCCAGAAGTTCAGGTCCAGCCTGGGCAATACAGCAAGACTCCTGTCTCAAAAAGAAAAAAAGAAGAAACCATACCACATAGTTGCTTTTTTTCTTTTGAGACAGTTTCGCTCTTGTCACCCAGGCTGGAGTGCAACAGCATGATCTCAGCTCACTGTAACTTCCACCTTCCAAGTTCAAGCAATTCTCCTGTCTCAGCCTCCCAGGTGGCTGGGATTACAGGCATCCACCACAATGCCCAGCTAATTTTTATATTTTTAGTAGAGACGAGGTTTTGCCATGTTGACCAGGCTGGTCTCGAACTCCTGACCTCAGGTGATCCACCCGCCTAGGCCTCCCAAAGTGCTGGTGTTACAGGTGTGTCACCATGCCCAACCACCATGTAGTTTCTTACCAACAAAACTACCATGTCATAACTGCCAAAATCTGCCCTACTCTTTCACATAACCCAAGTCATGATGATATCACAAGAGGGCAATTGTAACATACCACACTCTATTAGTCATTATTCTATTTTACAATGATTTGAATTTTTAAAAATGGATGGATCATTGTTACAGATAGAATAATATCCCCCATGTCTAAGATGTCCACATCCTAATCCCCAGAAACTATGAACATGTTCCCTTACATGGCAAAAGGGACTTTGCAGATGTGATTAAGGTTAAAGAATCTGAGACGGGGGATAAGCCTGGATTATCCAGGTGGACCCAATATAATCATATGAGTCCTGAAAAGCAGAGAACCTTCCCCAGCTGCCATCAGAGGGAGTATGAAGAAGGGTCAGAGAGATATAACTTGCCGGCTTTGAAGATGAAAGAAGGGATGTGGGAGGCCCAAGTAAGGGAATGAATTCTCCAGAATGAGCCTCCAGAAAAGAATCAAGCTAACTGCTTGATCTGAGCCCTGTGGGACCTGCATTGGACTCCTCACCTACAGAACTGTAAGATCATAAATGTGTCTTAAGTCACTAAGTTTGTGCTAATTTATTAAAGCAGCAATAGAAAACTAATACAATCATTTTTTTAAAATCCCTTTGAAACCATTAGGTGTTTGGATATTTCCTATCTGTAGACATTCAGAAATGTGAGATCTGGATAGTGGGAAACTAAAGGGCAAACGCAGTTTCAATGAAGAAACTGCGCAGAAGAAAAGGGAAGAGTTGGAAAAAGAACCTGTATATTAAAGAAACTTAAGAGACATAACTAGTTGCTATGTATGGGCCATATTTAGATCCTGAATTGAACTATCTAAAAGAAAACATCACAGCACAATCAGGGAAACTTGAACGTTGAGTATTTGATTAGATTCAGAAAATACTGTTAACTTCTTAAGGGTGATAATGGCATATGACTATAGTTTTCCAAAACAGTATTTATCTTTTCCAAACATATTTCAGATACATATTCTTGAATATCCACTGACGAAATGACATGATGTCTGGGATTTGCTTCCAAAATAACCTAGGGGCTGGGTAGGATGGTTAGGTTACTGGATGGCATATACATGTGAACAGATTGGCTATGAGTTGACAATCACTGAGGCTGGAGGATGAGTAGGACGAAGTCATTATCTGACACTCTCTACTATTATTACGTTTGAAATTTTCCATAGTAAAAAGGTATCAATATTTTAACAATACAACACAGGGACATCCCTAACAGCTGCAACCACAGTCCCTGGATTGAGTACAAGATCCAGACCCCAAAGGCTGCCTTCTTTTCCTGTGTCTTTGACATACATGAGACTTCTTCTTTTCCTATGTCTTTGTCCCAGATCTGAGCCCATCTAGTGGCATGGAGCACCAACATATTTAAATCAAGGAGTGAAATGTACAACACTTGTTTAAATCAATGAATGACCACAGAGGGAGGGCCCTCTAGGTTTACAAAAGAAAGGAATACAGTCTCTGCTAGACAGAAAGACTCCCGGCCAATACTAGAGAGCCCTCTGAGTTTACATAGTCAAAAAAGTAGTTGATGTTGTGCTGTCCAGTGCCCACAGAGAAGCAATGAACCTTTCACATTTAACATACAGAAGGAGCTCTCCCTCAATAAAGGGAGGTAGGAATGAAAGAGGAGAAAATTAGGCCGCCCCGGTGCAGTGGCTCACGCCTGTAATCCTAGCATTTTGGGAGCCTGAGGTGGAGGGGAATCATCTGAGGTCAGGAGTTCGAGACCGGCCTGGCCAACATGGCACAATCCTGTCTCTACTAAAAATACAAATATTAGCCAGATGCAGTGGCACGCACCTGTAGTCCCAGCTACTTGGGAGGCTGAGGCTAGAGAATGGCTTGAACCCAGGAGGTGGAGGTTGTAGTGAGTCGAGATCGCACCACTGCACTCCAGCCTGGGTGACAGAGTGAGACTCCATCTCAAAAAAAAAAAAAAAGAAAGAAAAAAAATTAGGTCAAGCTAGATAAAAAGTTAATCACTGTGTTAGAAGACTCAGAGCAAGTTTAAGAATAGATGTTTGTATTTTTGTTTTAAGATTTTAGGAAAGGAATCCTTCTAGTTTAGGTGACAGCTACAAGAAAGGGTATCTTCAAAGAAAGTTGTCTGTGAAGCTGTGACTGCAAGGGTTCAAAGGTTAGCTACTAAGATTCCCCAGTGTGAAATGGAGTCTGGCTAGCCACCTTCCACAGCCCCATTTCACAGACAAACACTGAGAGACCTGAGAACGCAGAAATCTAGAATGATTGCACAATTTCCTGCTAGAGTCTGGAAAGAACATCTATAGAAAAGTCATAAGACTAGATGGAGCTGATGAAGAAACCCCATCAACAGAGACCTCCTGGGTGAAGGTGGAATGACACTTCATACTTCTCCAAGGTCTGCGATCCAACTCAGGGACAAGGGTCTATAATAACCAAAAAGTTTTGAAACAAGAAACAAGTACCCTTGTTTCTTCTATCTCAGGGATCTTTGAGGCAATTAAGTGATTGTCATCACCCACCCATCTTCTGCCTAATGCCCATTACATGCTTCAAATTACAGCTTAAGGGGCACAGAAGCCAAATTGGCTAATTTGTTACAATGAGGCCTCACTTCTAGGTTAGGCAAGGAAGGCATTCCCTGCCCTTCAGTCTATGTTCTACCAGTAAACTGTTATTTTGGGATGATTTTCAAAGTTTCTGGGGTCAGCTAGAATGCAGAATGGCTAAGGGATTCCACGGGCTAAAGGAAGTTAGAAATGACTTTTTGTGGCTCTTTATTTATTCATTTAATGCAGGACCTGGCAAGGACGCAAACAAAGCCATAGCAACTTCAGCACATCGTCAAGATTCTTGAGGCAGAGAAAAGGCTAATAAGGGTTCTGTGTGAAGATTACTTCCATTTTTTGTACTTGTCCTTGAAAAACAGCTCGATGGCAAAGAGGAATATGGCATTTCTTTCTTTTCCTTTTTTTTTTTTTTTGAAACACAGTCTTGCCTTGTCGCCAGGCTGGAGTGTAATAGCACGATCTCGGCTCACTGCAACCTCCGCCTCCCGAGTTCAAGCCATTCTCCTGGCTCAGCCTCCTGAGTAGCTGGGACTACAGGCGCCCGCCACGGACGCCCAGCTAATTTTTGTATTTTTAGTAGAGATGGGGTTTCACCATGTTGGCCAGGACGGTCTCGATCTCTTGACCTTGTGATGTGCTTGACTCGGCCTCCCAAAGTGCTGGGATTACCGGCGTGAGCCACCACGCCCGGCCGGAATATAGCATTTCAAAACACAAAGGTAAGAGCAGTGGACAGAAACTGACCTGCAACGTGCGCTGCCACTCCCCGCAAACTCCACCCACAGCCCACAGGCCAGCAGGCTTCCCAAGGGTGAGAATCTTCATAAGGAAGTTCTGTTTTGCAGACTGTGACAAACACTTTGAGGAGCATCCTCTCACACTGACCTAAAGCAACCCCTGAAAATAGCACCTTCTCCGGGACAAGCATACTCTTCCCGACTGAAAACAGCTTTTCTTGGCAAAATGCGACAATGCCAGAAAATGCATGATTAGCTATAAGGTGCTCCATTCGGGAACTGTGAGTCCTGAAGAGCGAATGGTTGTGCTGCATGTAAAGCTGTGTTGCTTTTCATTTTTTTCACTTTCCTTCAAATATGGTAACAGGTGAAGTATGTAAAATTGAAGATGTAAGAGAGTCATGGTGTTTCACTGACTCAATAATTTCACCGTGAAAAGGGAATTCAAAATAGAATTGGATTTCTGCTTCTGCCCAAGATGGACTGACAGGCACCAGACTTCCTTCTGGCCTGCAACAAGTGGAAAAACAAAACAAAACAGGGTAAATATACAAAACAACAGTTTTAAGATATGGACATCAGGAAATGAAGGGCAGTGATCCCTGAGAGACGGGAAACAAATGAGGTGAGTTCTAAGACTGCCCCGGATTACTGCCTCATAAGAGTTCCCAAGCCATGGTGTGGGGATGGGAGAACGCAGGTGGAGCCCAGCATTTTCCTCGAGTTGAGAAAAGTCCCAAGAGGCCATGGTGGTTAGAGGATGTAGGGCACAGCACCAGAGAGGACTGCAAAGAGAGTACTCTGTAGATCTGCACAGGGGCCACTTTGAGTCTCGAGCTGAATGTCATTCAGAAATTAGTGACTTTGGCAAGGCTGCATGATCCAAGATCAATATGCAAAGATCAACTGTATTTTGATACACAAGCAACAATTAGAAATTGACATTTTAAAAATGCTACTTAGAATAAAAGATATGAAGGCCAGGCATGGTGGCTCACGCCTGTAATACCAGCACTTTGGGAGGCCAAGGAGGGCAGATCACGAGGTCAGGAGATTGAGACCATCCTGGCTAACATGGTGAAACCCCGTCTCTATTTAAAAAAATACAAAAAAATTAGCCAGGCGTGGTGGCGGGCACCTGTAGTCCCAGCTACTTGGGAGGCTGAGGCAAGAGAATGTCATGAACCTGGGAGGCAGAGCTTGCAGTGAGCTGAGATCTCGCCACTGCACTCCAGCCTGGGCGACAGAGCAAGACTCTGTCTCAAAAAATAAATAAAATAAAATAAAATAAAATAAAATAAAATAAAAGATATGAAATATTTAGGGATAAATAGGATAAAAGATATATGACATGTATAACAAAAACTAAAAGGCACTGCTGAGAGAATTTGAGACTCAATAGTGTTAAAATATCAATTCTCCTCAAACTAATCTAAAAATTCAGTGTAATCCCAATCAAATACCCAAGAAGCTTTCTTTTGTAAAATTAAAAACAGATTCTAAAATTCACATGGAAATGCAAAAGACCTAGAATATCCAATAAAATTGTAAAAATAAACAAAGCTGGATGACCTGTACTATCTTACTTAATGACCCATCATAAAGGTAAAATAATTAATACAGTGAGGCATTGGTATAAAGATAAACAAATAGACCAATGGAAAAGAACAGGGAGTACAACGGAAATAGGCCCATACACGCAGCAGCTCACACTTGTAATCCCAGCACTTTGGGAGGCCAAGGCAGGCAGATCACGAGGTCACGAGATCGAGACCATCCTGGCTAACACGGTGAAACCCTGTCTCTACTAAAAATACAAAAAATTAGCCAGGCGTGGTGGCGGGCGCCTGTTGTCCCAGCTAATCAGGAGGCTGAGGCAGGAGAATGGTGTGAACCTGGGAGGCGGAGCTTGCAGTGAGCAGAGATTGCGTCACTGCACTCCAGCTTGGGCGACAGAGAGAGACTCCGTCTCAAAAAACAAACAAACAAAACATGATGAGCTGTCACCTCACACCTGTCAGAATGACTATGCTCAAAAAGAAAAAGGATAACAAGTGTTGGCAAGAATGTGGAGAAAAGGGAATCCCTGCACACTGTTGGTGGGGATGTAAATTTACTGCAGCCATTATGGAAAACAGTATGGAGATTCTTCAAAAAATTAGAAGTGATACTAGCAATCCCACTGCTGGGATTTGTAGGCAAAAGAAAGCCAGGCAAGTACCATATGATCTCACTTATATGTGGAATCTGAAAAAGATGAACTCAGAGAAGCAGAGAGCAGAGGAGTGGTTACTAAGCCCTGGGGGTTGGGGGAGAGATGAGAAGATGTGGGTCACAGAATACAAAATTTCAGTTAGACAGAAAGAATAAGCTCAAAAGATCTACTGTACAATAGGGTGACTAATATACTTAACAACTGCTAAGAGAGTAGATTTTAAGTGTTCTCACCACAAATAAATATGCATGTGAGCTAATACACAAGTTAATTAGATTGATTTGCCCATTCTACTATGTATATATATATATATATATATATATATATATATATATATATCGAAGCAATATGTTACAAACCATAAATATAATTTTTACTTGCAAATTAAAAATTGTTTTAAATTTAAAAAGTCATACAGCTACTATATGACTCACTCATTCCACTTGTAGGTATTTACCTCAGAAAAAATGCAAATTTATGTCAATACAAAGACTTATACATGAATGCAAATAGCAGCTTTGTAACAGCCAAAAACTGAAAACCACCCAAATATTAATCAACAGATGAATGGATACACAGATTGTGGTAAATCCATACAATGGAATACAAATCTACAATATAAGAGTGAAATGCAGGCTGGTCGCGGTGGCTCATGCCTGTAATCCCAGCACTTTGGGAGGCCCAGTTGGGTGGATCGCTTGAGGTCAGGAGTTCAAGACCAGCCTGGCCAAAATGGTGAAACCCCATCTCTACTAAAAATACAAAAAAAAATTAGCTGGGCATGATGGTGGGCGCCTGTAATCCCAGCCACTCGGGAGGCTGAGGCAGGAGAATTGCTTGAACCCAGGAGGTGGAGGTTGTAGTGAGCTGAGATCATACCACTGTACTCCAGCCTAGGCAACAAAGCCAGACTTTTTCTCAAAAAAAAAAAAAAAAAAAAAGAGTGAAATACTGATACACATAACCACTTCAATGAACCTTAAAATAATTATGCTTAGACAAAGAAGCCAGAGCCCCTTCTTCCCCAAAAGGTACATACTGTATAGTTCTATTTATATAAAATTATAGAAAATGGAAATTAATTTAGAGTGACAGCAGTTCAGCAGTTGTCTGGGCATGGCAGGGAGGAACAATAGGAAGAAATTACAAAGAGGCATGAAGAAAACTTTTGGGAGCAACAATTAGGTTATTTTTATTGTAGTAATGGTTTCACAGGCATATACATATGTCAAAGCTTATCAAATCATATACTTCAAACATGGGCCATTTATGATCATGTCAACTATATCTCAATAAAGCTGATTTTAGATTTATTTTCTCCTCCTCCTCCTTCCTTTTCCTTTTACAATTTTTTTAAAGATGGGATTTTACTATGTTGCCTAGGCTGGTGTCAAACTCCTACACTCAAGCCATCCTGCCGCCTTGGCCTCCCAAAGTGTCAGGAGTACAGGCATGTGCCACCAGGCCTGGCAATAAAGCTGATTTTAAAAAGCAGAATTAGAAAGAATAATGTATCTGCATATGCTGACATTTTTAAAAGTCCACAACACATATTAAGTTTTTTTTTGGTTTTTTTGTTTTTTTCTTTGAGGTGGAGTCTCACTCTGTCGCCCAGGCTGGAGTGTAGTGGTGCGCTGTATCAGCTCACTGCAACCTCTGCCTCCCAGGTTCAAGCAATTCTCCTGCCTCAGCCTCCCAAGTAGCTGGGACTACAGGTGCATGTCACCACACCCGGCTAATTTTTTATTTTTAGTAGAGACGGAGTTTCACCATGTTGGCCAGGTTGGTCTCGAACTCCTGATCTCAGGTGACCCACCCGCCTTGGCCTCCCAAAGTGCTGGGATTACAGGCATGAGCCACCACACCCAGCTGACACATACTAAGTTTTAAAAAGGTGTGGAATTATATATATATGGAGAGAGCTAAATATCTCATGATTCCATTTATGTAAAATAAGTATATTTATATTGAATATATGTATGTGAATGTATACAAAAGGTCTAAGGAAATACATATTAATCCGTTTCCAGTTTGAGATTGGAGAAACAATATGGAAGGCTTTCATCTTACACATTCCTGTATTGTTTACAGTTTGTATAACAATTATGCATACCTCTGAAATTTTTAAAATATAAGAAAGTTTAAAAAAAAAAGTTAAAAAGCCACAGGGCAAAAGATAAAAAAGAAAAGCCAAACTGACATATTTTAAAATTTAAAAAATAAAATGGAGTCTTGTGTTTGGAGACTAATTCCCAGTCGTGAAGCTAAAGTAAAGAGCATAAGCATCAAATTCGCTTGGACTTAGATTCAGATCTGCTGTCTCTGCTCTTGCCCAATGGAAAATCACCACTTCCATGAGCTACTGAGATGAGTGACAGCAACTGTCTATTCCACAGGTATCCTGAGGCACACGCCAAAAGCTTTAAAAGACCAGCAGTTTTCACTCCAGTTTTCAATAGGGATGAGGAACAATCAAGGCTCCAGTAGAAAATCTGGTGGCGGGGCACAGTGGCTCACGCCTGTAATCCCAGCACTTTGGGAGGCCAAGGTGGGAGGATCATGAGGTCAGGAGATCAAGACCATCCTGGCTAACAGGGTGAAACCCTGTCTGTACTAAAAATACAAAAAATGAGCCAGGCATGATGGCATGCGCCTGTAGTCCCAGCTTCTCAGGAGGCTGAGGCAGGAGAATCGTTTGAACCCGGGAGGTGGAGGTTGCGGTGAGCCAAGATCACGCCACTGCACTCCAGCCTGGGCAACAGAGCAAGACTCCGTCTCAAAAAAAAAAAAAAAAAAAAAAAAAAAATTCTGGCAAGGTTTCTGAGCCCACACTCCTCAGGATATTTAGTACCTTGGATAATTTTCTGCTGCTGTTGCCGGATTTCATCAAAACCCAAGCCTCTGGTCTCCTCTGGCTCCTCAAAGAGCCAAGGGTTGGGTGCTCCTCGCTTAGCCTCTTCACTCATCAGGCTGGACCTAAAGAACAATATTAAATGCATGATATATCTCAAAACATGCAGCTCAAATGCAAATTACTGCCACAAGTGCAGAGGTGGCCAGCCTTGAATGCTTTGAAAATTCATTTCAAACACAATTTATTGCATCCTTAGTTTATGCCAGGAACTGTATTCAGCGCTGGAAGAGATACAAGGATGGGTAAGGCACAAGCTTGGTCCTCAGAATTACAGCCTGTTATAGAGATGATAGGAGAACATAATATTTGTACTAATCCTCCAAGAGATGTTTGAGTCAATAATCCTAAAAGAAGTTGGTAATAAATGAGGTTCTTAAATTTCAAAAACAGAAGGCCAAACAGTGGCCTTTTTATTAGGACAAAGTTTGTCTCAGAGGCTATGTGACCCCAAAGGTATAAATATTATTTCTCAAGCAGATACAATGTTGCAACTACAGATTACAATGTTGTCGTTGTTGTTTTAAAAAAAGACCATATAATTTCCCATTAAAGGGTTTTTGGAGCTGGGCACAGTGGCTCATGCCTGTTATCCCAGCCCTCTGGGAGGCCAAGGCGGGCAGATCGCCTGAAGTCAGGAGTTCCAGACCAGCCTGGCCAACATGATGAAACCCTGTCTCTAACAAACACAAAAAAAATTAGCCAGGCTTGGTGGCGGGTGTCTGTAATCCCAGCTACTTGGGAGGCTGAGGCAGGAGAATTGCTTGAACTAGGAGGCGGAGGTTGCAGTGAGCCGAGATGGCACCACTGCCTTCCAGCCTGGGTAGCAGAGCAAGACTCTGTCTTAAAAAAAAAAAAAAAAAAAAAAAAGGAGTATTTGGTTGCTCACAGAAACACATGCAGGGTTTCAATACCAATTTTGTGACTATAATGTAGCATTCATAACAGAATAAACACATTCTGATTTGTCAATCTTAACCTTACTCCCCTAATAATCCATGTGCCCTTTCTGCACCAGACCAGTTGATCTCGCTGTCTAAGGAATAGGAAACACATGATTTCTGCCTCAGTCCCCATGTTTTCAGGATTCTCCTCCTCTCAAGTAGCTCCTCTCCTCTCCCCACCTGTCCACATTCTGTCCAAGCTGAGAAGATCATGTTGTCCAGGATACCACCTTCTGACCACTTCAATGAAGAGATGAACATTCACTTTAGAGCTCTCATCAGATTCATGAAAAATCATAGAATAAATGGTGGGTGGGACATCAGCAAGATGGCTGGTTAGAGGCACCTGGTGCTCACCCGCCCCCCTTTCTTATGAAAGGACTAAGGCAATGAATAAACAGCTAAGATTTGACTTCAGTGTGGGAAAGCGCTGGACTGCAGTGGGGAAGTGGAGAGGCCCTTGTGGTGATTGAAAGTCTAGGAGGGCAGCATGAAAGCCCCCAGCCTCTGTGGCCCCATCTCTTCCACCAGGATTAGGGAGGCCTGGACATATGAAGGCCTTCTCCCTGTGAGGAAAAGGTAAGCAGGAGATTCCCACCTGCCCCACTGCCACTGCAAACACCTACAGTCCCTACTACAGGAGGATCCCCCAGTCCCTGCAAGTTCTGAGTCCAGTTTGGAGAGCTGCTGGGAATTCATACAGTTGCACTGCCCCAGATTAGGAGCATTCCCCACTCCCCACCCACTCCATGAGCCAAGTTACTATAGCATGGCGCCATCTTCAGACCACAGCTCCCTCTGGAGTGTGCCTTCCTCTTGGGTCCAGTAGTCACTGCACCTTTCCAGCACTGGGACTCCATCTTCATGCCACCAAACCTACACAGGTGGCTGAACTCCACACCCCAGGGCTCAGGAATGACTGTGAGTCTGGTCCTGCACTGAAGGGAAACCACCCTCTGCACTTTCAGCCACAGAAACAGTCCCAGCCAGGGCAAACCCACTCTTGAGCCAACCAAACTGCTGCATACCCTCCTGCAAGCAGAAGGCCCTGAGCAACTGACAGGCTAGCAGAGTGACTACACTCCTGCATCCAGGATCTGTGAAACAGTCGGGCAGTACAGCTCCCTACAGACATGCCCCTGGCCCGCCCAAAGGCCCCACACCTCAATCAGGGCCTGAGAAACAACCCTGCAGGCTGCCCCTGGCAGACATACCTCCAGGCCAGCCAAGTAGCCATGTGTCTACATCTCAGGCCAGAAAAACAGCCCATGGGACCCCCAGCAGAAACTCCACTAGGCCAGCCGAACAGCCTTGTGTTCACATCCTGGGTCTGAGAAGCAACTCCGCAGTCCACTCCTGGCAGACATGCCCCCAGGGCCGTCAAGCAGCCTTATGCCCACCTCTCATGCCTGAGAAATAGCCCTGTGGGCTGTCCCCAGCAGGCATTCCCCAGAGGAGAGCTGAGCAGCAGTGTGCCCATGTCCTGAACCTGAGAAACAGCCCAACAGGCCATCTCTGGCAGGCATACTCCCAGACTGGCCAAGCAACCAAGCAACTGTGCCCTCATACAGAGTAAGGGCACCAACCTCAATCCCAGCAAGTGAGACCCCAAGTTGGACAACCCACCATGTGAACGCATGCATCGCTGACCTGACAAATAGCCCAGTGAACACATCCCTGGCAAAGTCATGCCACCACCACCATAAAGCCTCTCAGCTGAGGCCACTGAGACACTCACAAACATCACTAGCATGGATTACAGTCGAAGAAACTACACAAAAACTACACTATTATGCCCACCTAGAACCAAAGCCAATGCATCCCACTGAACCAGCACCCCAAGATCCATTCATACGAATATGTCTTTTCCTGCAAAACCTACTGCATAAAATTGGAAGAGGCAACTATGCCACCATATGCGTAGAAATCAACATAGGGATACATCGAACATGAAAAATCAAGGAAACACGACACCTCCAAAGGAATACAATAATTCCTGTGTAAGAGACCCCAATGATAGAGAAATATACAAAATGACAGAAAAAGGATTCAAAATAGTAATCTTACAGTGAGATACAAGATAATAGAGCTTGACAATTTGATGAAATCGGAAAACAATTCATGACTTGAACAAGAAATTCAACAAGAAGATAAATACCATAAAAAAGAATGAAACAGGTATCCTGGAGTGGAAGAATTCAATGAATAAGTAAATAAATACAAGCTAGAGCTTTACCAAAAGACTAGACCAAGCAGAATTTTATTTATTTATTTATTTGGAAACAGGTTCTCACTCTGTCACCCAGGCTGGAGTGCAGTGGCATTATCTCAGCTCACTGCAGCCTCCACCTCCTGGGTTCAAGTGATTCTCCCCCACTCAGCCCTTCTAAGTAGCTGGGCCTATAGGGGCATGCCATCACATCCAGCTAATTTTTGCATTTTTTGGTAGAGATGGGGTTTCACCATGTTAGCCAGGTTGGTGTCAAACTCCTAACCTCAAGTGATCTGCCCGCCTTGGCCGCCCAAAGTGCCAGGATTACAGGCATGAGCCACCATGTGTGGCCAAATTTTTTATCTTGAAGACAGATCTTGTGAAATAACACAGAAAGATGGGGGGGAGAAAAAAGTAAAATGGAATGAAGAAAGCCTACAGAATTCATGGGACACTATTAAGTGAACAAATATTCACACTGTAGGTGCTTCAGAAAGAGAAAAGAAGGGGAAATGTACAGAAAACATTGAATGAAATAGTAGCTGAAAACTTCCCAAGTCTTAGGAGCTTCCAGATCCAGGAAGCTAAAAGAATCCCAAATAGACTACATTCAAACAGGACCCCTCTTAGGCACATTAGAGTCAAATTATCAAAAGTCAAAGACAAAGAATTCTAAAAACAGCAAGAGAAGGACTGAGTGTGGTGGCTCATGCCTGTAATCTCAGTACTTTGGGAGGCCGAGGCGGGCGGATCATGATGTCAGGTGTTCAAGACCAGCCTGGCCAACATGGTGAAACTCTGTCTCTACTAAAAATACAAAAAAATTAGCTAGGCGTGGTGGCAGGTGCCTGTAATCCCAGGTACTCGGGAGGCTGAGGCAAGAGAATCCACTTGAACCCAGGAGGCAGAGGTTGCAGTGAGCCAAGACCACACCACTGCACTCCAGCCTGGGCAACAGAGGAAGACTCCGTCTCAAAACCAAACAAACAACAACCACAAAAAAAACCAGCAAGAGAAAAGCATCAAATCACCTATGAGGGAATTCCCATTAGACTAATAGCAGATTTCTCAGCAGAAATCTTACCAACCGAGAGAGAATAGGATTTTATGTTCAAAGTACTAAAAGAAAAAAAAAATCTGCCAACCAAGAATATTACATGCAGCAAAGATATCCTCCAGAAGTGAAAGAGAAATAAAATCTTTCACAGACAAGCAAAAATGAAGGTAATCCATCACTCCTAGACCAGTCTTAACAAGAAGTACTCAAGGGAGTATTACATCTAGAAGTGAAAAGATCATAACAGCCATTAT
This sequence comes from Symphalangus syndactylus, assembly GCF_028878055.3. Taxonomy (NCBI): domain Eukaryota; kingdom Metazoa; phylum Chordata; class Mammalia; order Primates; family Hylobatidae; genus Symphalangus; species Symphalangus syndactylus. The sequence continues at coordinate 58,826,536 of NC_072442.2, read as the reverse complement.
AAAAACATGTGACACTATAAAACTCACTGGTAGAGCCAATATACAAAGGAAAAAGAGAAAGAAATCAAGACTTATCACTTCAGAACACTACCCAACCACAAAAATAAACAATAAGAGTAAGGAACAAAGGATATACAAAATAGCCAGAAAACAATCAATAAAATGACAAGGTAAGTCCTCACCTATTAATAATAACCTTGAATGTAAGTGAATTAAATATCTCATTAAAAGACATAGACTGGATAACTAGATTTAAAAAAAAAAAAACTAGACTCAACTATATGCTGCCTAGAAGAAACTCACCTGACCTACAGACACACATAGACTGAAAGCAAAGGTATGGAAAAAGATATTCTATGCAAACAAAAACCAAAAGCAAGCAGGAGTAGCTGTACTTATATCAGACAAAACAGGCTTCAAGTCAAAACTTGTGAAATTAGGCAAAGAAAGACATGACATAATAATAAAGGGATCAATTCAACAAGAGAATATAACAACTGTAAATATATACATATTCAATACCAGAACACTCAGATATATAAAGCAAACATTATTAGCTCTAAAGGGAGAGATAGACTCAAATAGAGTAATAGTTGGGGATTCTAACATCTCACTCTCAGCACTGGACAGATCATTCAGACAGAAAATCAACAAAGAAAAATCATATTTAAACTACACCACAGAACAAACAGACCTAACAGACATTTACAGAACATTTCACCCAACAGCTACAGAATATACATTCTTGTCAATAGCACATAGAACATTCACCAGGACTGACCATATGTTAGGACACAAAACAAGTCTCAAAATTTTTTTTAGAAATTGAAATCATACCAAGTATCTTATTTAACCACAGTGGAAAATATCAATAACATAAGGAACATGCAAAATAATACAAATACATGGAAATTGAACAACATGCTCTTTAACAGCCAATGAGTGAAGGACAAAATTAAGAATGGAATTTTAAAATTCCTTGAAGTAAATGGAAATAGAGGCACAACATACTGAAACCTATGGGACACAGCAAAAGCAGTACTATGAGGCAAGTGTATAACAATAAATACCTACAATAAAAAACTAGAAAGATTTCAAATAACCTAACAACGTATCTCAAGGAAACTAGGAAAGCAAGAATAAACCAAACCCAAAATTAGTAAAGGGAAGAAATAATAAAGATCAGAGGAGAAATAAATGAAATTGAAATAAAAAATGTATTTAAAAAATCAAAATAAAAGTTGGTTTTGTGTAAAGATAAAATTGAGAAACCATTAGCTAGAGTAAGAAAAAAAGAGAGATGACTCAAACAAATAAAATTAGACAAAAAAAAAAAAACGAGACATCACAATGGATGCCACAGAAACACAAAGAATCATTACAGGATACTACGAACAACTCTACACCAATAAATTCAAAAACCTAGAGGAAATGGATAAATTCCCAGATACATACAACCTACCAAGATTGAACCAAGAAGAAATTTTTTTTAAACCTGAACAGACTAATAACAAGTAATGAGATTGAATCAATAATATAAAATCTGCCAACAAAGTCCAGGACTGAATGGCTTTCACACTGAATTCTACCAAACCTTTAAAGAAAAATGCATACCAATTCTTCTCAAACTATTCCAAAAAACTGAAGTGGAGGGTATTCTACCTAACTCATGCTAAGTGGCCAGAATAACCCTGATATCAAAAGCAGACAAGAATACAACAGAAAAAAAGAAAAGTACAAGCCAATATCCCTGATGAATATACATCCAAAAATCCTCAATACTAGCAAATCAAATCCAACAATACATCAAAAAGATAATATACCATGATCAAGTGGAATTTATCTCAGGAATGCAAGAATGGTTCAACATACACAAATCAATAAATGTGATACATCGCATCAACTATAAAGGACAAAACCCATACAATAATCTCAATAGATGCAGAAAAAAAATTTGATAAAATTCAACATCTCAATTAAAAACTCTCAATAAATTAGGTATAGAAGGAAAGTACCTCAACACAATAAAGGCCATATATGACAAACCCACAGCTAACATCATACAGAAAAGGTAAAAGCTTTGCCTCTGAGAACTAGAAGACAAGGATGCCAACTCTCATCACTCTTACTCAACACAGTACTGGAAGTCTTAGCCATGGTAATCAGACAAGAGAAAGTAATAAATGGCATTCAAATTGGAAAGGAGAAAGTCAAATTGTTTCTGTTTGTGGAAAACATGATCTTATAGAGAGAAAAGCCTAAAGACTACCAAAAAAAAAAAAAAACCCTCTTAGAACTGATAAACAAATTCAGTAAAGTTTCAGGATACAAAATCAACACACGAAAATCAGTAAGTGGTGTTTCTATAAATAATGAACTAGTTGAAAAAGAAATCAAGAAGACAATCTCATTTACAATAGTAATCGCCCACAAAATTACCTAGGAATCAATTCAGCCAAGGAGGTGAAAGATCTCTAGAAGAAAAACTACAAAACACTGATGAAAGAAATTGAAGAGGATACAGACAAAGGCAAAGTTATTTCATGCTTATGGATTGGAAGAATATTTTTTGTTGTTGTTGTTGTTGTTTTTGAGACAGAGTCTCGCTCTGTCACCCAGGCTGGAGTGCAGTGGCGCGATCTCGGCTCACTGCAAGCTCCACCTCCCGGGTTCACGCCATTCTCCTGCCTCAGCCTCTCTGAGTTGCGGGGACTACAGGCGCCCGCCCCCACGCCCGGCTAATTTTTTGTATTTTTAGTAGAGACGGGGTTTCACCGTGGTCTCGATCTCCTGACCTCGTGATCCACCCGCCTCAGCCTCCCAAAGTGCTGGGATTACAAGCGTGAGCCACCGCGCCTGGCCTGGAAGAATTAATATTGTTAAAATGACTGTACTACCCAAAGCAATCTACAGATTCAATGCAATCTCTATCAAAATACCAATAACATTCTTCACAGCAATAGAAAATATCTTAAAAATCTGCATGGAACCACAAAAGGCCCTGAAGCGCCAAAGCGATCCTAAGCAAAAAGAACAAAGCTGGAGGCATCACACTACCAGACTTCAAAATATACCACAAAGCTGTAGTAATGTACTACAATGCTGTTTTTATGATACTGACATAAAAACAAACACATAGACCAATGGAACAGAATCGAGAACCCAGAAATTAATCCATGTATCTAGAGCCAACTGATTCTTTTTTTTTTTCGAGGCAGAGTCTCACTCTATAAGCCAGCCAGAGTGGAGTGATGCAATCTTGAGTCACTGCAACCTGCGCCTCCCAGGATCAAGTGAGCCTCCCACCTCAGCCTCCTGAGTAGTTGGGATTACAGGCACACACCACCACACTTAGATAATTTTTGTAGAGACGGGGTTTCACCATGTTGCCCAGGCTGGCCTCAAACTCCGATCTGCCCACCTCAGCCTCCCAAAATGCTGGGATCACAGGTGTGAACCTAGCCAAGCCTACTGATTTTTAACAGAGGTGCCAAGAATACTCACTGGGGGAAGACAGTCTCTTCAATAAATGGTGCTGGGAAACTGAATACGCACAGGCATAAGAATGAACCTGGACACCCATCTATCAACCTATGCAAAAAATCAACTCAAAATGATTCAAAGACCTAAACGTAAAACCTGAAACCATAAAAGTACCAGGCAAAAACAAGGAAAACACTTCAGGATGTTGATCTGGGAAAAGATTTTATGAGTCAGACCTCACAAGCACAGGCAACAAAAGCAAAAAGAAACGAATGAGATTATATCAAACTAAAAAGCTTCCGCACAGCAAAGGAAACAGTCAATACAGTGAAAAAACAATCTATACGAGGAAATATTTGCAAACTGTTTATCCAACAGAGGATTAATAGGCAAAATACATAAGGAACTCGAAATATCTCAATGGCAAAAATCATAATAATAATTGGATGGAAAAATGGGCAAATGAGCTAGGCACGTTTGTTTGTTTTCTGTCTCCCGCGCTAGACTATAAGCTCCACAAGGGCAGGGACTAGGTCTTGTTCATCACTCCATCCTTTATCACATTATGGCTGGCATAATGGACACTGAAAGAAAAACATGGAATTAATTATTTTTTCAGCAAAACCCATAAATAAATGAATGAAATCAATCAGGAGAGTTGTCAGGAAATTACAGTATCACACACTGGTGCTATAATATGTTTTGTGATTTCAAAGGCATTTCACAAACATTATCTCATGTGAATCGCACACAGCCCTGTGTGTTAAGTCAGCACAGGTATTACTGACAAGAAAACTAAGGCAAAGAGACATCCAGTGGCTTCCTCAGGGCCACCTACCCAGTGGCAGAGCTAAGGGTTCAGCCCACATCTTGTGATTCTTAACCCAAGGCACTTCCTTTCTACCACTTCAGAGGCTTCATAAAGGTAAGGAGGTTGAGCACAGTAGTTCATGCCTATAATCCCAGAACTTTGGAAGGCCAAGGCAGCAGGACTGTTTGAGCCCAAGAGTTCAAGACTAGCCTGGGCAACAAAGCAAGACCCCTATTATTTAAAAAAAAAAAAAAAAAAAAGGGTGAGGAGACTTAAGGCAGCCTTGAAGAATGCGTGAGGTTTAGCGAAGAAAGGAAGAGATGGTAAGACATTCCAAGAAAAGGCAAAAACACAAATGAGTCTCCAGGACCGGGAATGTGTACCACATAAACACACGTGACATAAGAGTGGAGAGTGGGCAAAATTTAGGGGGGCTAGATTTAGAATTAATTCCGAGGCAGGTTGCTACAGTGACCCTCCATTTGTTCTAATAACTTTTATTCTCCTATTGTCCCAGGATCTCATAATTTTAACTTTCTACTAGTTCTTCTCCATCCTATAAATCCTCAAGCAACGACTTTCTCTACTATTTGCAGCCAAACTTCCATGAAGAACAACCTATGCTCACCAGCTCCACTTCCTGGCCCCCGTTCACTCCTCAACCCACTGCAAGCCAACTTCTGCCCCTTCACGACCAAAATCTTCTCACTCACAGTCACCTCACTGCCAAACACTCCTCCCAGGTCTTACCAGACCCCTCTTTCAGGCCTCATGTGTCACAGCTAAGCTTATTATTCCCCTTTCCATGAATCCTCTCCTCTCTTGGCTTCCTCCACACCACTCTCTCCCACTGACAGCTCCTTCTCTATAATTTGCAGGTACCTCTTCCCCCATCTGCCCCTGAAATGTAGGTTCCTTGGGAATTCGATTTAGATCTGCCCCTCTCACTGTATTGCGTTTCTCTGGGCAAGTCTATCTGTGCTAGGGGCTTCAGGCTGTAAGAATAGATGCTTCAGGCTGTAAGAATAGGATGTAAGAATAGGCATGGTGGCTCACGCCTGTAATCCTAGCACTTTGGGAGGCCAAGGCGGGCAAATCACGAGGTCAGGAGTTCAAGACCAGCCTAGCCAACATGGTGAAACCCTGTCTCTACTAAAAATATAAAAAATTAGCTGGCCGTAGTGGTGGGTGCCTGTAATCCCAGCTACTCGGGAGGCTGAGGCAGGAGAATCACCTGAACCCGGGAGGCGGAGGTTACAGTGAGCCGAGATCGTGCCACTGCACTCCAGCCTGGGCAGCAGAGCGAGACTCCATCTCAAAAAAAAAAAAAAAAAAAAAAAAAGAATACATGCTAGCAATGCTTAAAAGATATTCTATACCCAGCACAAATGAAATCAGACACATTCCCTTGAGTCATTATGGTGGTGAATTCTGAACTAGAGGTGGGGAGGGACATGCTCTCCTCCCTAGCAGGACAGTACCAGAATCTGGAGGGGTTGGGGGGAGTAGCACACAAATAGTTAAAAAGAAACCCCACATATAAAAACATTCAGGCAAAGCATGTCCTCCCACCCCTTACCCCGATTGAAAATCACGGTGCTAAAGAGACTTACAAATTTGTCTCTACCCATAATATCTCCCTAAAGGTTCTTGATCTGCATTTGTGTCTTTTCATTTAAAAATCTCCAACTGGGTATTCCTCCCCAAACTCAACATATCCAAAATCAAATTCATGACTCTCACCCCATAAGCTGTTTCTTCTCGTATGCTCTCTATTTTGGTGAGCAGTATCACTATATTCCCAAGTCATCCAAGCCATTTTTTTTTTTTTTTTTTGGTCTCCCTTCTAACCACATCTCATCAACAAACAAGGCCTCCCTCAGAGATGGTTCTCACATCCAAGCCCTGATTGCCCTCCCCATTGGTACTGCCTTGGCTCAGACACCCATCACCTCTCATGTACGACATGGTTACAGCCTTCCGATTGGTCTCCTTGTCCCCAGTCACCCTCATTCGAATCATCCTACACTCTGCTGCAAGAATTATTGTTCTGAAAACAGAGATCTCACCCTATCACTTCCCTATTCAAAAACTTCCCTGACTCCCCAGAAGCTACAATATGGCTACGCTCTCTCTACGACATCATCTCCACATCCCCCTTTCCACACCCTACTTCTTCAGCCCTCCAGACTGCTCCCCACCGCTCAGACAAAGGCACAAACTTTCACACTCTCATGTTTTTGCATGAGTCTGGAGTGTCCCCACCCCCACCCCCTTTGTCCATCTGGCAAAATTCTATTCATTCCCCTAAGGTTCAACTCAAATGTCAATTCTGCTGCTTAGGCTTTCCTGATCCCTGGCCCCATCCCCCTTCCCTTGAATCAATCACTCGCTAGTATTCCCATGGTGCTGCGTTCACAACCTCTAACGTGGCATTTATCAAGCGGGATTGTAGTTAGTTATTTACTCATCTGTCTCCCTTCCTAAATTATGAGCTCTGTGAGGGAAGAGGCCACATGACAGTTATGTTTATATCCCCAGGACCAAAAAACAGAGCCTCGGAATATGCCAGAGCATAAGCATTCAGTAAATGTTTATGAACCAGAACTAGGAAAACCATTGAGGTTTTTAAGCTCTCTTGCTTAAAAACAAAGTGAGAGAAGCATTTAACATTTTTATCTTGAAATGTTTTTTAAAAATCAAGGAAAGCAAAACTTAATCAACCTGCCTTCAAGACTTCAGCAGCAAAGACTGATACTGTTCGATCAGATGGAGAGAATTACTTGAAAGGGAATTCGGTCAGTAAAACACCTTGTGGCTCAGCCTTACTTTTGGAATGACAAGTAAGAGGCATTTTTCCTCTGCAAAGGAAATTAAAGAAAGGAAATGCTAAATACTATGCTTCTGAGTTTAGAACAGACTTGAATTTTTTTTAATAAATGATTTCTATTCATATTATTTCAAGATGGAACTTTTCAAACAAATGAAACTTATCAAATAAATGCCGTATCAGTAAATACGTTAGATATCTTGTCTTATCAAGATTTAACCAAAAAGTTTCACGATCACTTCTAAAGACATAAAATGATTTCATTTTCATCCCCCGAAGAAAATGATGTACATTATTTAAATTATGATAATATCGGGGGGGGGGCGGTGCACAGACAATCCATGTCTTTCTACAGACAAATGAAGTTGAAGCTTGTTAGAGTTCATAGGAAGGGCGTTCTTATCAACTGAATACAGAATTGAAATAGCAGTGAATTCCAAGAAGTAGCTTTCTTTAGCCTTTCTTAGCGTTTCAAAAAGATGTCAAAGTGACTATATAAAATGTTTGTTTTGTCTGGAAAAAAATATCAGTGTTTGAGCATTCACAGACCACAGGGAGGTTTGCAGTTAGGACGAGAGAAGATATTTCTGGGGTGTGAGTGAGCTGAGTCTGCAAAGTTTCGTAACTAGACTTGCCTATAGATTTGAAAACACTCCTATGATATAAAAGGGTAATTCCTTTTTCAGAACTTTTTTTGGTAGTTTCTTTCTGTGAATATAAAGATGCACAGAGGCTCAAATTTCAATTAGAAATAGATTCTTTGACAGAAATTCTTTAGAGACGAAGACTGGCAACAATACGCAGACTGGATTACACGGAAGAGAGGCTGCAGTCAGAGAGGCAGGCCAAAAGGCCAGTGCGGTAATTTAGGTGGGAGGTAACAGGGGTCTGGACAAGCGAAGTGACAAGAGGGAACAGAGAGAAAGGGACAATTAACATAGTGGCTCAAGGGAAATTCCACAAGTGTTGGTGAATAGACTGGATATAGAGAATAAAGACTGCCAAACCTGTGTGACTTGGAGAAATTGACACATCTTCGGGAAAGGGAAATTTTTCATTACCTTTCAATTTTCAACACAGCACTTAATAACAGTCCCAGAGTTAAACTGGTCCTTCAAGAGATCATGATTATGTAGGAATATTTGTAGCCATATTTACTAAACTGTTAACGTCTTTCAGTCCAATACTCTGTCCTATTCTTTTCTGTATCCCATCCATCCTTCCATCCATCTGTCCATCCAACTAACAAATACTGAATACCTTCTATGTATCAGGCACTAATACCAACTAACAAATACTGAATACCTTCTATGTATCAGGCACTAATCTAGTGACTTGTAAGTGACATAAATACCTGACCTCATGGAGCTAATACTCAAGGGACAATAAATGCCTAACATTGGGCTGACTGCAAAGTCAATACTCAAAATATTTTTTGTTCAAACTGAATAAATAATCTCCACTGAGTATTAGTCCAGAACAAATAAGAACTAGAACAAGGAAAATATCTTCCTTACATAATATCCAAGGAAATTTCACTATAGCACCTTTAAAATCTATTATAATCAAATATTGTTCTAATTTAAAAGCAATCCTATTTTTTCCTCTTCATTGTTTACCAAATTTACCAATAAAAAGTGTTAACATTAAATGAAAACCTTAATGAAACAGTTCACAGAAGAATAGAAATGCAGGGTGGAAAAGGCCATCATTTTTTTGGGTCTCCAACTCAAATTTCAGAAACCCCAGGGCACTGCTCCTGAGAGTCACACAGGCCATCTTAAGCAAAAAACAAAACCAAAAGGGACACTTCTGTATCTTAAATCTTTGCAGGTCATGGTACCTTAAAAGTAGAAGAAGGGCAAAAACGGGTGATACACAAAAAACAAGAATTCCAAGTAAAAGAGGAATGAGCTGCTCTACCAAATTTATGGTGACTGAGAGCCATCTGCTGGTTACAGTTTAGCTACAACAGTCCAGGAGGTCCAACTATTGCAGGCAGCTTTATTACATGATGCATGCAACATGCTTAGAAACACAATGCACAGGTTCTCATTCCTATGAGGAAGCATAAAAAAGTTGGTATCGGCCGGGCGCGGTGGCTCACGCCTGTAATCCCAGCACTTTGGGAGGCTGAGGCAGGTGGATCACGAGGTCAGGAGATCGAGACCATCTTGGCTAACACGGTGAAATCCTGTCTCTACTAAAAATACAAAAAAAAAAAAAAAATTAGCCGGGCATGGTGGCAGGCGCCTGTAGTCCCAGCTACTCGGGAGGCTGAGGCAGGGGAATGGCGTGAACCCAGGAGGCAGAGCTTGCAGTGAGCCAAGATCGCACCACCGCACTCCAGCCTGGGCAAAAGAGCGAGACTCTGTCTCAAAAAAAAAAAAAAAAAAAAAAAAAAGTTGATACCACACAAGCAGTGAGTAGGACAGTGGTTACCAGAGGCTGGGAAGGGCAAGGGGTTGGGGGAAAGAAAGGTTGGTTAAGGGAGACAGGAGAACAGCTAGATGGGAGAAGTAAGTTCTGGTGTTCTGTGGCACACTAAGGTAAATATAGCAAATGATAATTTATAGTGTTTTTTGAATAGCTAGAAGAGTGGATTATGAATGTTATCAACACAAAGAAATGATACAGGTTTGAGGTCATGGGTATGCTAATTACCCCGATTTGATCATTACACATTATATGCATGTATCAAAATATCACACTGTAAGCCAGGCTCGGTGGCTCTTGCCTATAATCTCCGCGCTTTGGGAGGCCAAGGTGGGCAGATCACGAGGTCAGGAGATCGAGACCATTGTGATCTCCTGACTAACATGGTGAAACCCCATCTCTACTAAAAATAAAAAAAATTAGCCAGGTGTGGTGGCGTGTGCCTGTAGTCACAGCAATTCAGGAGGCTGAGGCAGGAGAATCACTCGAACCCGGGAGGCAGAGGTTGCAGTGAGCCAAGATCACGCCACTGCACTCCAGCCTGCGCAACAGAGTGAGACTCCGTCTCGAAAAAAAAAAAAAATCACACTGTACCCCATAAATATGTACACTTATATGTCAATTAAATATATATGTACATATATATACATACACATATATATATTTAAAGAGAAACAAATGCACAAAGTCAACAGAACTTATGTGACAGAGTTGGTGTTCCTAGAGCCATGCCTTTTTGACACCACCTGCAGTAAAAACTCTGCATCTTCTTCCAGCTGGTTCTTCACAACCAAACACAGTTATGATAAATCTATTGAGTGTCCAGTCGATACGAGCAATCTACATTTGCTTTAGGCATTTGGCATGCCTAATGATTTCCACCTTTGTCTCAACATTACTGTTTTCATTTTACTGTACTTGTTTCCATTCTCACTCATTTTATAAAGTAAAGGTAAAATGCAATAAAATATTCAACCAATTGTGCAAATCAATACTGTTCTGTGAAAAAAGATGTTCATCCAGTGGAACAAAATTATCAGCTGGCAGGCAGTGCCGCCATCAATAATATTAATAGAAATGTGTGTTTGGCAGCTGATACACAAAAATCCAAATTAGGCATTAAAAGGCCATTTAAGAGTGTCAATAAATAATGCTTACGCATTCAAGATGCACAAAAGCCAAGGACCACCTACACTGTCATCATTTTTCACCTCAGTGACCTTACTGTTTATTATACCAATTCATCTAACTCATGTCTAAAGACACCAAATTTTGAGATGGACATCCACATTTTCAATTCTGGCATCTTTTCCCTCTGGAATGTGTAAGCTCCCTCGGGTAACTTTTATGCAACCAGCTGGGTGCCAATGTGCGGATTGATATGGAAATTACTGTTCTAAAAAGACAGGATTCAAGAAGATACACAAGGAGGAAAAACAACACATGTTGTACAAATTTCTACCCACTTCTGGTATCAATTTCTGTCTCAGTCCTTTCAGGCTGCTATAACCAAATACCTCAGACTGGGCAATTTATAAACAACAGAAATTTACTGCTCACAGTTCTGGAGGCCGGGAAGTCCAAGAGCATGGCATAAGCAGATACGGTGTCTGGTGAGGACTTTTTCTCTGCTCCATGGGTGGTGCCTTCTACATGTTCTCATATGTCCAAAGCAGCAAGGAAGCTCCCTTCAATCTTTTTTTATAAGGGCACTAATCCCATTCTGGAGGGCAGAGTCCTCATGACTTACTTCCCCAAAGGTCCCACCTCTTAATACTATCACACTGGGGATTGGGTTCTAACATATGAATTTTGGGAGGACACTACTATTTGGACCATGGCAAAGGGTGTCAATGAATAACGCATACCATTCAAGACATACAAAAGTCAAGGACCGCCTACATGGCCATCATTTCCACCTCATTAACCTTGCTATTATTACACCAATTCATCTACTTCATATCTAAGAAAGCAAATTATTGAGATGGACATCTATTTTTGTTTTGGTTTTTTTTGAGATGGGGTCTCACTCTGTTTGTTTGTTTGAGATGGGGTCTCACTCTGTCACCCAGGCTGGAGTGCAGTGGCACAATCTTGACTTACTGCAACCTCGGCCTCCTGGGCTCAAGCGATTCTCCCACCTCAGCCTCCCTAGTAGCTGGGACTACAGGCATGTGCCACCATGTCTGGCTGATTTTTTGTATTTTGGGTAGAGATGGGGTTTCACCATGTTGCCCGAGCTGGTTTCAAACTCCTGACCTCAAGTGATCCACCCACCTTGGCCTCCCAAAGCACTGGGATTACAAGCGTGAGCCACCGTGCCTGGCCAACACCCATGCTTTTAACTATGCCATCTTTTCCCTCTGTGAGCAGGGCCCAGGAATGTATAAGCTCTCTCAGGTGACTTTTATGCAATCAGCTGGGCACCAGTGTGCAGACTGGTATAGAAACTACCACCCTTGAAAAAGCAGGATTGAAGAAAGTATGCAAGACAGAAAATACATGGTATAAATAAATACATGGTCTCCTCAGCCTCCCCGCACCACCCACACTGATTTCTCCATTTTCTTTTTTTTTTTTTTTTTTTTTTTTTGAGACAGAGTCTCACTGCGTTGTCCAGGCTGGAGTGCAACGGCATGATCTCGGCTCACTGCAAGCTCCACCTCCTGGGTTCACACCATTCTCCTGCCTCAGCCAGGATGGTCTCGATCTCCTGACCTCATGATCCACCCGCCTCAGCCTCCCAAAGTGCTGGGATTACAGGTGTGAGCCACCATGCCCGGCCCAGATTTCTCCATTTTCTAATCTCCCAGATCACTTATGGCTCATACCACACAAAGTGGCATTTCACTGGACGCTATCATGTATGGTCCACTGTTTTGTACAAGATAGAAAGACATCCCCACATGGCCTGCTATCTCTGTACTCCCTTCTGCTAAGACGGTGAGTGCTATCATTCATTAATATCCATAGAACACTTTCCAGTTTACAAAGAGCCTCCACATAGATCTATCTCATTTGAACTCCATAACAGTTTGAGGAGTCATGGTTACCTTCATTTTCTTGAAAATGATGTGTAGTTAAAACTCAAACCCTGTTTGTCTAATACCAAATCCTTTGCTCCTTCCACAGAATGACACAAGGCAAACTTAGCAATATGCCACTTGAACACCTGGTGGAATACTGTCCCTACGAACAGGGTAATACTGCCCGTGCAAGTGTGAAAGATGAAGTACTCAAAGCCACTGGGAAAGGAATACATACGGGCCCCTAAATGGGAATCACGGTAAGATTTCAAAAGCACGAGAGACAAAGCCCAAGGGACAAAACCCAGGGCAAAGAATGAGAGGACTTGAGTTCTAGTTCTCTCTCTTCCATTGATCCACCTTGGGCACAATGACTTCTCTAAGAATCAGTCTCCTCATTTGTAAACCAAAAAAGTAATCCCTTGAGTTGTAACACCATATCAGAAAGAAAAAAGTCATACATATGTTGGAGTGTTGAGGCCTAAGACCCCCGACTCCACATGCATCCTACATGCACGTCCTGGAACCAACACTCACATATGCTTAGGGATGACTATAATATATCAAAAATTGCTTGGTAAATAGAGAAGAGAGAAAGGGAGAAATAACTCTTTTATTTTCAACAAACAAGAACAGGTTTTTTAATTTCTTAAAAATTTTTTCTTAAAGAAAACACAAGTTGGAAACATTTTTTAAAATTAACAGGCTCACGCCTGTAATCCCAGCACTTTGGGGGGCTGATTTCCTGATCAAGAGGTCAGGAAATCAAGAACAGCCTGGCCAACATGGTGAAACCCTATCTCTACTAAAAATACAAAAATTAGCCAGGCGTGGTGGTACGTGCCTGTAATCCCAGCTACTCAGGAGGCTGAGGCAGGAGAATCGCTGGGAGGTGGAGGTTGCAGTGAGCTGACATCACGCCATTGTACTCCAGCCTGGGCAATAAGAGCAAAACTCCATCTCAAAAAAAAAAAAAAAAAAAAAATTAACATAATGAGGCCAAGCATAATTCACACATCTGTAATCCCAGCACTTCAAGAGGTTGAGGCAGGAGGATTGCTTGAGCCCAGGAGTTAGAAACTAGCCTGGGCAACAGAGACCCTGTCTCTACAAAATAAAAATACATTAGCCAGGCATGATGGCATGTGCCTGTGGTCCCAGCTACTCGAGAGGCTGAGTTGTGAGGATCACTTGCGCCCAGGAGTTGCAGGCTGCAGTGAGCCATGATCGCACCACTGCACTCCATCCTGGGTGACAGAGCGAGACCCTGTCTCAAAAAAATTAAAATTAAAATTAACATAATGAACTAAAATACAGTGTGATTAGGTAATTCTTCTTTCTTCTTCCCGCTTATTCGGAAACTGGAATTTTCCTTCTTTTTCAGTTCTCAAATGATTTTTTTAAAGACTTAAAATTAATACATGCAGGGGCAAAGAATGTTTTTATTTTCCATACCAAAAGTCACAACTATACCAGTAGTTAAGGGCTGCAATTCAAAAGAAGATACCATTTTTTACCCATCAGAGCAACAAAACAAAATCCATCAAGTTCTGTAACGCCCACTGACAGCTAAGGTTTAAGGAAAGGGGCCCTCACACAGATTGCTGAAGGGAATGTAAGTGCCACAACTTTTAAGAAAAAGACATGGTGGTACCTATTACATCTTTAACACTCATACCTTTTGTCCCAGTAACCCCACTTTGAAGACTCTATTGCTAAAGAAATAGAAGTCACGGTCTTTACGAATATTTACTGCAGCACTCGTAATGGCAAAAAACTAAACAACCCAATGTCTATCAAATGGGGAGTGGCTGGAAAAATGCCTGCATATTTATATTGCGGAATACAACTGACGAATTTGTTAGATCAACTTGGAGGAATGTCCAAATTTAAGCGAAAAAAGTGAAATTACAGAGGAATATGCATAGTACAGTTCTGTTTTCTTTAAAAACAGGAAAGGAAAACTCTTTTTAGGTATATATGTTTGTAAATTTATATTTGTGTAAGCGTAGATAAACGTGGGGAAGGGAAACTCCAAACAGCTAATCCTGGTTACTTGAGGAGAAAGGCACTGGAGGGGCAGAGAGGGAGAGAGAGTATGAACTTTTGAGTTACACATTGGTATGTTTTGACTTTTTTGAGATGGACTCTCGCTCTGTCGCCAGGCTGGAGTGCAGTGGTGCAATCTTGGCTCACTGCAACCTCTGCCTCCTGAGTTCAAGCGATTCTCCTGCCTCAGCCTCCTGAGTAGCTAAGATTACAGGTGCGTGCCACCATGCCCAGCTAATTTTTGTATTTTTAGTAGAGATGGGGTTTCACCATGTTGGCCAGGCTGGTCTCGATCTCTTGACCTCGTGATCTGCCTGCCTCAACCTCCCAAAGTGCTGGGATTACAGGCGTGAGCAACTGCGCCCGGCTTTTTTGACTTGTTATAATGAGCATGTATCATGTGGATTACCTATTTTAAACCCAATTACAGGGTCATTTCCCCGTGATGGAAGCAGGGAGGGAATATGGAAAAGGAACATAATAGGAAAATAAAGATCTACAAAAGTAAATGACAAGTAGAAACTATTAGAAAGAGGTATTAAAAGCATTCCTCTCCTTAAAAAAAAAAAATTAAGAATAGGAGATAAAAACCAAAATCAAGAAATGCCAAAATCAAGCATATTTTTCCAGAGGGAAAGAGAAATACAAGAGAAAAATATGAAAGAAAAAGGCAAGAAAAGAAGGCGAAAGAGAGAGAAAGAAACAAGAATAAATGAAGTGGGGATCGGGCAGAATCTACAGAGTCATTACGGGGGAAATATAAAAATGACAAACAGGCTTACAGTGACACGGAGGGAAGAGGGAAAAGGTTACAGAAAGAACTGCAGGGTGATATAATTCTTTTCCTAAAGTTAAGAAGTATTAATACAAGCAATCTTAACATTCTGTCTTAACTTTATAGGGAGAAAAACCCTAACTTTTCAAAATCTAGCAACTGGGATGGGCTAAGTTTGCCCTTCTGTTGACTTACATCTCCATCTTGTGGTCTGTTCAGGACATAGCTCTTGCAGTGTGTGAGTGTGTGTGTGAGTGTGTGTGTGTGTGTGTGTGTGTTCATCTGTATGCATATGCATGCAAGTGTATATGTATGTATGTATACAAATATAACCATATCTACTCACATGTGTAACACATGTACATGTAATATATAAATGCATGTATTTGTACTTATTCTTTAATTCAAGTAGAACTTACAAACAGAAAAATCCCCAGTGTACAGCTCAAAGATGATTCACAAAGTGAATACCCACAGTTAAGCACTACCCACAGCAAGAAACAGAGTATTACCAGAACCCCAGGAGCCCTGTCATATACCCTTCTAGTCACTACTTCCCCCAAAGGGAACCACTTTCGTGATTTATAACACTGTAAGTCTCACCTTTATAGGAGTGGCATCATACACTATGAACTGTGTGAACTCTTCTGTCTGACATGATGTTTGAGATCCATCCACAGTTGGTGTACAGTTGTAGATTGTTAATTCTCATTTGCTGTGTGATTATACGATAGATGTTCATTGGGTTATTTCCAGGTGAGACTACTAAGAAAAGCACCATAAACAGAGACCCCTGTAGTCTCAACTACTCTGGAGGCTGAGGTGGGAGAATCTCGTGAGCCCAGGACCTTGAGGTTACAGTGTACTATGACTGCATCTGTGAATAGCCACTATACTCCAGCCTGGGCAACATAGCAAGACCCTGTCTCTAAAAAAAAAAAAAAAAAAAAAAAAAAAAAACAGAAAAAAAAAATAGCACTGCTAGGCCGATGCGGTGGCTCACACCTGTACTCCCAGCACTTTGGAAGGCTAAAGTGGGCGGATCACGAGGTCAGGAGATCGAGACCATCCTGGCTAACACGGTGAAACCCCGTCTCTACTAAAAAAAAAAATACAAAAAAAATTAGCCGGGTGCAGTGGCGGGCACCTGTAGTCCCAGCAACTCGGGAAGCTGAGGCAAGAGAATGGTGGGAACCTGGGAGGCGGAGCTTGCAGTGAGCCGAGATCGTGCCACTGCACTCCAGCCTGCGAGACAGAGCAAGACTCTGTCTCAAAAAAAAAAAAAAAAGCACTGCTATAAACATTCTTGTACATGCCTTTTGTATAGTTCCATTTCGACAAATACAGTTTTCCATTTCAGCAAATATGGTTTTCCAAAGAGGTTGTACAATTTACAGTCCCAGCAGTAGTGTATGAGAACTCCAGCTGCTCCACATCCTAGCAACACTTGATATGTCCGTCATTGTAATTTTAGCCATTCTTGTACTATAATGGTATGACATTGTGACTTGACTTTGCAATTACCTGATGACTAGTGAAGCTGAACACCTTTTCTGACATTGATCAGCCATTGAATATCCTCTTTTGTGAAATTCAAGTCTTTTGCCTATGTTTTTCTAACAGGTTGCTTGTCTTTTTCTTGATTTATAGGGATTCTTTATATATCCAAGATACATTTCCTATGTCAAACATTAATATATGCCCTGCAAATACAGATTTTCATTCTGTGGCTTATCTTTCAATCTTTGTGGTATCTTGATAAAAAGAATTTTTTGTTTTAATGAAATCCAACTTATCACTTGTTTCCTTTATGGTTAGTATGTTTTGTGGCCTGTTTAAGAAATCTTTGGCTATCCCAAGATCATAAAAATGTTCTCCTGTTTTCTTCTAAAAGCTCTCTGGTTCAACCCTTCACATTTAGATCTATAATCCTTTTGGAATTATTTCTTATGTAGGGTGATAGCAGAGGCCAAGATTCATTTTTTTCCATGTAGATATCCAGTTGACATAATGCCATTTATTGAAAAGACTACCTCTGTCATAAATCAGATGACAATATATGTGTGAGACTGCTTCTGAACCCTCTCTCTTGTTCCACGGGTTTATTTGCCTATCCTTGTGCTAACAACACACTACAGCTTTATGGTGAGTCTGGATAACTGGTCATGTGAGTCCTCTGGCCTTTTTGTTCTTCGAAATTGTCTCAGCTCTTCTTGTCTCTTTGCATTAACCATATACACAGTGGCTGTAATCAGCTTCTCAAGTGACAAAACGGAAACAAAAATCTGGCTGGGGACTGTAAGTGGGTTTGCTCTAAATCTATAAATCAATCTTGAGGGAACTGATGACTTTACAATATTGAGTCTCCCAATCTCTGAACAAGGTACAGAGACTGAAGAGATCAGAGCACGGTAAGACCCCACCCCGACTTATTCAAAGTTTTGCTTTCCAGAGTTTCAGTTACCCACACTCCGAAAATATTACAGACAATGAGATATTTTGAGAGAGAGAGAGACCACATTCTCATAACTTCCATTACGGCATTAAACTTTACCACGGGTATATATTCACAAGTAAAAATATAGCATATACAGGGCTCAGTACTACCCAAGCTTTCAGGAATCCACTGAGGGTCTTAGAACGTGTCCTCTGTCCTTAAGCAGGGGACTACTCTATATTTATCTCTTCAGCTTTACTTAATTTCCCTAAATAATGTTTTATAGTTTTCAGTGTAGAAGTCTCATACATCTTTCATTTTACTTATTTCTACAGATTTCATGTTTTTTTTTTTTTTTAAGTACTATGATAGCAACCTTAAAATGTTTTCGTTTGATTTTTCTTTGTTGCCTGGCTTTTAAAACCTTCTGAGGAGAGAAACTGCCAGGTTGCTGCTGCTAACCACGTGTGGACAGGCTGTGCTTCATTCTCTTTCACATGGTAATGGCTGGATACTTTCTTGACTTGATCAATGACATGGAGTTGCAATGACCATTTGTTCAGATCTCAAGGTCTCTGGTTTTGTTTGCTCCATCAGTCATCCAAAGAGATAATCTTTCTTTACATTTAGTCTCTATTTGGAAGTCAGGCTGTTAATGGAGCTTCCTTTCCTATCCTACGGTGAGGGAAAAAAACAAATCCGGACTAAGTAGCTACAGCGATCTCTTCTGGTGATAATCAGTCTTGTGAGAACATAGATAACCTAAAAACTTCAAATAGCTACACTGTCAAGTTCGAAGGTAGTTTCAAGATACTTAAGAGTATTACTTTAAGCCTTCTACTTCGTCATCTCCAAGATACACTGTTAGGCAAAAAAGATGACATGCAGTAAAAAATGCATATTATATTATAATTCCTGTGTTTTAAAAAAACACAAGTTGGAATAGAGACTGGGGATACGGACCCGTGCATCTATCCTTGGATACGTGTAGAATCCTTCTGGAAGGGCACACACACAGAAAACTGTTAAAAGTGGCTGCTTCTGGGGAAGAAAATGGGAAACTGTAGGTGAGAAGTAGAAGGAGCCTGAATTTTCATTGATTACGCTTTTGTATAGTTTAACAATGTGACAAATTACTTTAAAAATAAATTTATATTTAAAAACATTCTTCAAAAACAAATATTCATTCCCATAAACCGCTGGAATGGTCAACATTTTGGCCTAACACTATCAACCAAACCGCCTCTTCCACCAAGAAGAGTCCCAAAAAATACTTCATCATATGACATATCTAGTTTCTCTCTCCAAGAAAAACATGGTCACTGTAAACATTATATGGCTGGCATCAGACCATTAGTTAAGAGTATTACCCTAAACATTCTGCCTCATCATCTTCAAGATATACTGTGAAGCAAAAAAGATGATGCACCATAAAGACTGGAAAAAATGTGCTAAGCCAACATATATTCCAAATTTTTCTTATCAGTTCTTATTTCAAATACTCCCTTTGTCATTCTATCAGTCCTTGCACCAAACTATCTATTAACATTTTGCCAGAATGTGTAGAAAAAGTCAGAAGCTACTACTTCTCAAAATAGAATTAAACAAGAATTAACAAAATATATACAAGATTTTCTGTCTGCAGAAGAAACCAGCTCTATGTAACTGTATAAATGTGTCACGTTAAAACTGTTGCAGGCTGGTCACGATGGCTCACGCCTTGTAATGCCAGCGCTTTCAGAGGCCAAGGCAGGTGGATCATCTGAGTTCAGGAGTTCGAGACCAGCCTGGCCAACACGGTCAAACCCCGTCTCTAATAAAAATACAAAAATGAGCTGGGCATGGTGATATGTGCCTGTAATCCCAGCTACTTGGGAGGCTGAGGCAGGAGAATCACTAGAACCTCGGAGGCGGAGGCTGCAGTGAGCCAAGATCGTGCCACTGCTCTAGCCTAAGTGACAGAGCGAGACTCCATCTCAAAAAAAACAAAACAAAAAAACTGCTTGCACTTCAAAAGTACTTCTCCTAAACCTCTTCAGGAAGACAAGTCATAGGTGTAAACATCCCAGCTTCTTTAAAAAGTGAATTGGAGACTTAAAGTAATGACTAAGGTTCACTTGAGCCTAAATAAAATAACCCAAAAGGCCAGCGAGTGACTAACTCTCTGGGATTTCAATAAAAGGAGAAGTGACAAGAAATGAAGGTTCTTAATGAGGTCAAAGAATTGAACCTTGAGTCTCTGGTTCTTCAAGAAACTTCAAGAAGAGAGTTGCTATTGCTTAAGCAGTTGCAGAGAAGAGTTGATACAGACACTACAACTTGCCCACCCAACATCGGTATGTCTCATCTTCCTTGTTATCAGAACCTCAATTTTATTCAGGGCTCCACTGCTCAGAGACCATAACCTCATCCTCATTTTCAGCTCAAGAATATCTCCCTCCTGAACTAACCTAGTCAATCATAGCAACTCCATTCTCCCATCATTTTTGGTATAACGTGGTCATGTGATACAATAGTCTATTTCTATTTTGAGCCAGAGTCAATTAGGCAGCTTCCAGGAAGAGTTTCATTGCTCTTTAAAAACAAATAACTGAAAAATACAAAAACAGCCAAGAGAAAAAAATGCTAAAAGCTATTAGAGAATTAAGAAAGTGGCTTTAATATTAATAGCAGACATTAATTATTGACAGTTTTCATATAAACAATAGAAAAGTACAATTTAAAAAACCTGGATTTAAAACAGCAACCAAAAAGATTAAAAAAAAACAAATAAATTTGACCAAAAACATGTTACACTTTTTTCAAGAAAACGTTACTGAAAAACCTGAAAAATGCCTTGGAGAAACAAACAAAAAAATCCCACAATCTTGGATGAGAAAATTCAACATTGTAAAGGATTTCAAGATTTAACACAATCCCAATTTTTTTTAAAGAGTGGTTCTCTCTTTTGGAATTACATTAGCTGATTCTAGAATTCACGTTAAAAAATAAGCAAAACTCAGCCGGGCATGGTGGCTCACACCCGTAATCCCAGCACTTTGGGAGGCCAAGGCAGGCGGATCATGAAGTCAAGAGATCAAGACCATCCTGCCAGCATCGTGAAACCCCATCTCTTCTAAAAGTATAAAAATTAGCTGGGCATGGTGGTGCGCACCTGTAGTCCCAGCTACTTGGGAGGCTGAGGCAGGAGAATGGCTTGAACCCAGGAGGCAGAGGTTGCAGTCAGCCGAGATTGTGCCACTGCACTCCAGCCTGGCGACAGAGTGAGATTCTGTCTCCAAAAAAAAAAAAAAAAAAAAAAAAAAGCAAAACTCTTAAAAAGAAGTTTAATGGCAGATTTGTCCTATCATATATTAAAACTTAAAGTATCCATATTTTAGAAAATGTGGTACTAGCACATAAGCAGACAGAAGGACCAATGGAACACATTACAAAGTCCAGAAATGGATCAAAATACATATGGTAATGTATTCTATGATAATGCAGCATCTTACATTTGAAGATGAGAAGATGAACTACTAAGTAAAAAATATCAGTCACAAAAATAGAATAGAGCCAAGTAGAAAAATGTAGGATTCATACTCTTCACCAATTAAATTCCAAATGGATCAAAGATTTAATAGTTATAAAACCACAAAAGTACCAGAAAAAAAAACACAGGAGAATTTCTTTATAACCTTAGTTCACTATAGTTATATATAATAATTACATAAAACTCTACTAAGATATTACTATATAAAACTCTCTTTATACGTTAGTTGGGAGTAGGACACAGAAGTTTAACAACTTTCTTTGGGAAAGACTGTTGGGAAACGAGTCTAGACTGGTTCTACCCTGCTAGAAAATAACTTGTGAAATGCTATTGAAATTACGAATGCACATGCCCTCTGACCCAGCCATCCTTTTTTTTTTTTTTTTTTCTTTTTGAGACGGAGTCTTGCTCTGTCGCCCAGGCTGGAGTGCAGAGGCGTGATCTCAGCTCACTGCAAGCTCCGCCTCCCGGGTTCACGCCATTCTCCTGCCTCAGCCTCCTGAGTAGCTGGGACTACAGGCACCTGCCACCACGCCCAGCTAATTTTTTGTATTTTTAGTAGAGATGGGGTTTCATCGTGTTAGCCATGATGGTCTCGATCTCCTGATCTCATGATCCACCCGCCTCGGCCTCCCAGAGTGCTGGGATTACGGCATGAGCCACTGCACCCGGCCTCCAGCCATCCTACTTCTAAGAACTTACCTAGAGATATACTTTCACATATGCAAAATCCCTCACTACTATATTTTTGTAATAGAAAAAGACTGAAAACAATACTTATATAAGAGACTAGTTAAATAAATGACAGTAAATGCATACGATGAAATATTATAAGGCTACAAAAACTAATGACAAAACCTTATGTCACAATTGGGAAAATCTCCAAGATATTTGATCAGGTGACAAAAGAATGTTGTAGAATGCTATGTATGATATGTTACCATGTGTGTAAAAGATGGAGGGAAATAATATATTCCTATTTGCTGGTATGCGCTTAAGAGAACCCTGGAAGGATATGCCAAAAATTATTGAGAGTAATTACGTTGAGGAGGAGGAGACATAGTGGGAAGATTTTTCACTGAATCCTGTTCAATGCTTTGTAGATTTCTTAGCCATATGAATTATATTACTTATGCAAAACACATTCTGCTTTCTCTTCTATTGTTATGCTTGGAGTATGGCTGGGAACTGCTGTAGCTATTCTGAGACCACGAGAGGAGTCACTCGGAAGGGAAAGCCGACATCGAGTACTGGGAAGCGAAGGGAAATGAAGAGACAGCAAGTACCAGAAGCCCTGACGGCATCACTGGGCTGTCAATCAACCCTCTCACTTCTCTAACTTGCAACTTATTTCATGGGACATTTTTCCCTATTTAAGCCATTTTGAGTAGGGTTATGTGTTATATGTGGTTGAGGGCTGCCAACTGCTACACTAGTCTAGAGAGCTAAACCCAGGCACCCCCTTAACAAATGTCAGAGTGGGTCAGGACAATAAGCACAACCTTCTTTCCCAGACTCCTTTGTCCTCCTCCCCTGAATGCTGAAGAAACAACCTTCCCTTCTGGTCTTCATCACACTTCTACACACCCATCTGCACTAATTCCACTGTGCTGCAATCTGTGTTTGTATACATTTCCCCTTCCTGAGTAAACTCTGAACTATGCAAGAATGGACTTTTTTGTTTGTTTTTTTGTTTTTTGAGATGGGGTTTTGCTCTTGTTGCCCAAGCTGGAGTGCAGTGGTGCGATCTCAGCTCACTGCAACCTCCACCTTCTGGTTTCAAGAGATTCTACTGCCTCAGCCTCCCGAATAGCTGGGATTACAAGCGCCCACCACCATGCCCGGCTAATTTTTTTTTTTAGTAGAGACGGGGTTTCACCATGTTGGCCAGGCTGGTCTCGAGCCCCTGACCTCGTGATCCGCTCACCTTGGCCTCCCAAAGTGCTGGGATTACAGGCATGAGCCACCGCACCCAGCCAAGAACGGGCATTATAAATGACAAACTAATCCCCCCATGGGCACCTCTTAGTCCACCTTGCGTGGCTTCAGTAACTTCTGATTCTAATCATTGCTCAAGAAGAAAGCAGCAAGACTGTACCAATGCTATTTGTCTTTCCATCAAACTACCCAAAATAATCAGGGAGGCAGAGACAAAGCTGCATGCTTCACCAGGTCCTCCTCTTGAGTATACAGAACAATTACATCCCCCAGCCACCCTCACAGCTAGGTTGGAGCCACGTGACTACTTATGGCCAAAGGGCTGAGTGTGTGAAACTTGCAGGCCAAGGCATAGAAGACGGATGTGAGTTCTTCACACTCTCATTCTTCTCCAGTCATGGGGAACACACAGGCCTTGTGTCATGAGAGCACAGCCCAGAGATGGAAGCAACCTGAATCTCGGAGTCACCTTTACGTGACAGACTTTACATGAGGCAGGCAAAAAAGCTTTCACGTATTAAAAGTGTGACATTCACAGGTTTGTTTAGTTAACACAGTCTATCACATCCTGGCTCAGTCAATCTTTCCGTCAACAAACATGTGCTGAATCAACAACACACCTGCTCTATACCCAACTCTGGGCTGGATGTTACGGAAGATACAGAAAAGTGCGTGAAGACGCTCATTCATTGAGCAATTAGTTATTAAAAATTGTACTAGGCTTTGGTCTCTGTCCTTGAGGTCTTTAAAATATAGATCCAGAGACAAAATATACATTTGCAAAAAAGAAAAACAGTGAAGTATTAACCATACAGTCTCCCTAGCTAAATCAGCTTCCCACTAATATGCTCTCAAAATACAATCTATTTTTTTGAATTTATTTTACTGATCGTATGATTCTTTACTTTGTGTCTGTCTCTCTCCCTGGACTGTACACAGCTCAACTGCAAAAAGTAGGTGCTTTTGTAGTTTTGATTTTTTTACCACTACACTTCCGGTATCAGTGTATAGCACATAGTAGGCACTCAATAAAGATCTACTTAATGAAGGAAGGTTTGCTTCACCACATTTTTGCTTCCTTACCTATTTTTCATTAAACTAGCAGGAAATTGTAATATTCTTGACTGTACTTAATAACTCCATCTCTACACTCTCTTAGAGGAGAAAGTGGATTCAACTATACCTACACTCACTTAGAGGACAAAGCAAATCTGTACTGATTTCAGCACACCCTTGCACATCAGAAAAGCTAGGAAGTCACTGTATTTCGGGCACATAAATAAAAGAGAGAAGGGGGTTTATGATATGGATGTATATTCCTTAGCAACTTCCTTCTTCTAGAAGAGTAGGTTGGTCACGTGCTAACAACATTAAGCAACGTGAAGTAGAAATCAATGATTCTTTAGGAAATCTAAGTACTATGGGACATAAGTCATTCTTCTTATAAACCAAGATTTAAATTGAAATAAAACATTCAACAGTTTAAAATGGGGAGGGGCATTTTTAATGTTAGAATTTAATGTAAATTTTTCTTTTGCCCATCTTGGCTACCGATAGTGATATGAATTAGACATTGGAAATATTGTGTTTTGTCAGCAGTGCAAGAGAAAAGCCTATCTCTAAAATTAAAAAATCTGCAGTCTGAGAAAACGTAGACATTTCATTATCATCTTCTTTTGATTTTAGCAATTGGTCTGCTTGTTAATATATCCTCCTTGACATACAACTACCACCTCAAACTCTAAACAACTTCCTATTCCCTATAATCCTCTACATAGTTGGTGGTGTGAAGATTAAAGCTTAGCCAATTAGCCACCCACTGCAGCTGAGTTAATCACATAATCTTTGAGATGGTCACAGAGCAGTGGAGTATGCAATGGTTTTTGTTTTTTTTCCCTTTACAGGCAAAGATTTCACTAATTGTGAGGTTTAGCAATGCTCTCGAATATAAAGGGCAGGAAGGTTTTAAATCAGAAGCTGTATCACTGCTTTATGAGACAGGGCTTATCTTCTTCTAAGAGACTGTCGCACAGAGACTTCTTTAACAAGTTTCCAAATACCCTAAGTTAGTCAACCATTGCTTATTTAGACCAAGGCTTACTGCTTTAGAATAATGACCAGTAATCCGTAAGGTAAAACTAAGATTCTGTCACATGACAGCTACACATTCAATTATGTGATTGCCGCATTAATGTCTGTTCAAAGGAAATGCTCATCCAAACTGAAGTTTGACCATTCTTGACTCTCCTTAATAAGGCCACAGATGAGGAGGAAGAGAAAAGACGAGGGAAAAGAGGGATGGAAAGGCCCTCGGGAATGAGGGATGGGGAAGAAAGAGAGGAAAAGAAGGTTGTGCAAAGTAAACGAGAAAGAGGGAAACAGAGGTAGGGGCTCTAGGAAGGGAGGCTCACCAGGTTCCAAGCGAGTCCTGGTAGGGTAAACAGATCTTGTGGTATGGCTGTCAGTTACCAGGGAAATGTTGATCAGCAGATTAGCCCTAACAGTTCTCTAACAGTAAATGTGTTGTGGTCATGGTCTAGCATTCATGACAAAATGTGCCATAGTGAGCATGTCTATAACATTTCAAAGTTCTGACATGGCTTTCTGGCCACCATGCTTCTGGACATCACGAATTAAGGGAAAGACACCTGCCCTCCACCCACAAAGTGACAAAGCAACCCAGCTGAACCCCCCCTCCCCCCCAAAACCAAGAACTACAGAAGGAAAGAAAAATGCTGGAGGAATCCAGAGATTACAGAAGCAAACGAAAATGTTGAAGGAGCCCAGAACTAGGAATTAACTGTGGAGAGGACTAAGGAAATCTCTGTTGGAGATACTACAAATACTACAGAAACCAACCAGCAGAGAAAGGAATGAGTTTCTCCAAAGATAGATAGAGATGAGCGTTCCCTAACAGTTGGTATTAGACATGACTAGGCAACTGACAATTAGGAGGGAAGGGGATACAATCGAATTGTAATTGAACAAGTCATATAATGAACAAGTCATGTTTACAACTGAATTAAGGCCCTCAGAAGGCTAGGTCCAAGCAAGAGAACTATTAGGTATGAGAAGTTGGGGAAAGAAGGGGAGGTCTCAATGATGGGGATTAGGAGTGAAGAAGGCAAAAATAATACTCTTACATAGGCAGGTGAAGGAAATCAAAGACCAGCAACTCTGACCTCAAATCTAAGAAAAATCCACCTCTGGCAGTCCACTTCGGCTTTAGCATTCACTCATCCATACACTTCTTGCTGGTTCTCAATAAGTCCACATGGTGCCATCTTTCCTGACTAGTTGGAGCAACGCTAGCTGGCTATTTGTTCTCATGGCCCTGAGCAGATTTCCCAGGGACTTTTCTACATAGCTTTTGAGACTGGTTTTGTCTAGTATGAATTTTCTTATTGATCAGACTCTTCTGGAATGTCTACAGGACTTGCACTTTTTGGACAAGCATATGTGGACACGTTCTTTTTAGGGTGTTGGGTCTAAAGCAATCCTAGCCCAGCAAGGAATCACCAATGGAAGTGAATGGGAAATTCACCTTCCAGGCCACTGACATCATTCTCCTCCTTCTCTGTATCTGCAATGATTTTCTTTCTTCATGGTGCTCAATGTCCAGTCGCCACATTGGTTTCCCGCTCTTGGTCAGACTCCATGTCATCCGGAACAGACCATCACTGTGTGTTATGTCCATGTCTACCTTCTTCAAATCACTCCACAGGAGTCATTTCTCCTTGACAGTGCTTACATTATTTTTAAACAGAATTCTTCTAGAAGCTTATTCTGAACTATCCTAGACTTCTGGTCCTGAACAGAAAAGATACACCAATCTCTATGTTGCCCTTGGTTTCATCTTGAGAGCATGTAAATAAGTCTGGCCAGTTACTTTATTTCAACCCTCAGGTATTCAGTTACCTTTGCTTGACAGTGTCTCCCCAGTATGATCTCTGTCCCCATGCCACTCAGCCATTCACCAACACACCAACAAGCAACAGCTTTAGTCCACCACATGGACCAGCCTTATAGGCATGAAGAGCAGAAGGCAGTCCCAGTGGCAGGACCCAAGAGGTCCTCAGAAGGCCTCCATCCAAAAAAACCACCTGACACTAACCTGCCAAATTCCCTAAACATTCCCATCAACTAATTCACTGTGGTTTCAATCCTAGGGTTTAAGGAGGTTTCGGTTAAAATGCCTCCGGAAGACAAGACATTGCCAGCCATTGATTCCACTGCTAGAATTAACATGAGATTGTTCACTAATAAGACAATAGGCAGCAAGCTGGGCACAGAAGGAAGCAGACACGGAACAAGTGAGATGTGCAAGAGCAGAATGGAGGGCAGACGATCAGGTGCAGCGTATGATGGGGTCAAACAGACCAGGTCCTTCTAGAGCAATCAGGGGGCATGGCACAAGGGACAGAAGATCTCCAAGGCAATGAGGCAGCCTGAGCTCCCTCCTAGCCTGATGGAGACACAATGCTCCAGTAATAACATCTTGTATTTATAAGGTCTTAGAGTTTACAAAGCCTATCTCATAGCAATCACTTCATCTGGTCCTAACAACACTGAAAAATGAGCAGCACATGTATCCCTAGTCTAAGGTCAATGACTTCAAAGCCCAGATGACTGAGGGACCAGAAAGCTACAGAACTGGGTCCTTCTAACACCTCATCCAGCTCTTTTTATGGTGCAATGGTTACAAGTTCAGAGCTAAAATCCAAGTTCTGTGACTGATTAGCTTTAGCATCTTGAACCCTCTGAGCTTCAGTTTCTCTTCTGCAAAATGGGGTATTATAAAGAGCTCCTGCGCAAATGCACATAAAGAGCTTAGCACGGTGCCTACCATATAAAAAACAAATAGCAGACATAAGCTATAGGTCTCATGACTAGTACATCGTGACATAGAGCAGTCGTTCTAACCCTGCCACCTACTAAAACCACCCGGCAGTCTCCCCAGCCTTACTGCTGCCCAGGCCTCACTCAAGACTATGAATCAGACTCTGCAAGTACACGGTCTAAACATTTGTATTTTTTTTTTTTTTTTCCATTCTCTCTTGGGTGATTCTGATGCAAAGTGCCACGATTAAGAATAAACGACACAGGCCAGGTGTAGTGGCTCATGGCTGTAATCCCAGCATTTTGGGAGGCTGAGGCGGGCAGATCACCTGAGGTCAGGAGTTCAAGACCAGCCTGGCCAACATGGTAAAACCTCATCTCTACCAAACATACAAAATTAGCCAGGCGTGGTAGTGCGCGCCTGTGATCCCAGCTACTCAGGAGGCTGAAGCAGGAGAATCACTTGAACTCGGGAGGCAGAGGTTGCAGTGAGCTGAAATTGTGCCACTGCACTCAAGCCTGAGTGACAGAGAAAAACTCCGTCTCAAAAACAAACAAACAAAAAAAAACCACAAGGGCCTGGAGCTGTGGCTCACGCCTGTAATCCCAGCACTTTGGGAGGCCAAGGCGGGCGGATCACGAGGTCAGGAGATCGAGACCATCCTAGCTAACACGATGAAACCCTGTCTGTACTAAAAATACAAAAAATTAGCCGGGCGTGGTGGCGGGCACCTGTAGTCCCAGCTACTCGGAGAGGCTGAGGCAGAAGAATGGCGTGAACCCGGGAGGCAGAGCTTGCAGTGAGCCAAGATTGCGCCACTGCACTCCAGCCTGGGCGACAGAGCAAGACTCTGTCTCAAAAAATAAATAAAAAAGGAATAAATGATACAAAGCAGTTAATTTCTCAAATTGTAATGTGCATTCAAATCACCTGATGATCTTGTTAAAATGCAAGTTTTAATTCCGTATTTTGGGGTTCGGGTTGGAAAATCCTGAGTTTGTAACACGCTGCCAGGTGATGCTGACGCTGCTTATCAGCAAGTCACACTTTAAAGGACACAGAGACAATCAGAGAAGAGGGGTGATAGAGGCAGGCAAGCGGGGACCAAAAACTAACAAAACAAACAACACAAGGACCTGGTGGGAGGACTTGAGAGGTCCTCGGCCTAAATTCCTAGGTTGGCCCCTTCAGCATCATTAAGTGGCATAATTAATGAGAAGCAAAGAGCAGAGTCTGGTGCAAAACATGCTCTTCTCAAATGGGAACTATGACTATTTATCACGACTGCCTCATCACTACCAAGCAGAAGTCTGAATGTTTTGTCCCCCTTCTGACCATCATCTTTCTACATGACCCCTATTCCTCCATGAAACAAGCTCCCCATCCTACCTATGTCCTTATTAATTTCTTGACTAAAAAGACTCTGCCTTCCGTGTAAAGCCCCTTCTGAAAGACAGTACTTTTTTTTTTTTTTTTTTTTGAGATGGAGTCTTGCTCTGTCGCCCAGGCTCGAGTGCAGTGGCGTGATCTCGGCTCACTGCAAACTCCACCTCCCAGGTTCAAGCAATTCTCCTGCCTCAGCCTCCTGAGTAGCTGGGACTAGTAGGTGCCCGCCACTGCGTCTGGCGTTTTTTTGTTTTGTCTTTTTTTTGTATTTTAGTAGAGACAGCGTTTCACCTTGTTGCCCAGGCTGGTCTCAAACTTCTGAGCTCAGGCAATCCACCCACCTCCGCCTCCCAAAGTGCTAGGCTTACAAGCGTGAGCCACTGCACCCAGGCGACAGTACTTTCACCTTTGGTTCCTTTGCTCACCTGTTCTCTTTGACCAACATGGACCACCACCTTCATCCACATACTTCACCCCTGTACGCTGGGACTGAATATGCCAGGGAAATACTGGGAACCACAGTAGATTGGCCCAGCACAGGCTTCTGTCTTCATTTAAACCCTGCCCAGGAGACTGCCAGTAGAGTATCACCCTTCCCTCACTGACTTGTTAGGTTCATTTCTTCACAGAAGCAACTTAACATTTCATCTACCTTCCTGTATTTCACAGTTTCTTCATGGAACCTTGGATCACCGCTCCTGAGAAGACTGGAACCCACAGGAAAATCAGTTTCATTTTATTCAGCTTGTTCTAGGCAGTGGTTTGCAATCTGGGTTGTATATTAGAATCACCTGAGACCTCTCTGCCCCTCTGCCCCTCCACCCCAATCCCACTCTGGTTCACCTGTCCGAGGTGGAGTCTGATAACGCATGGCTAGGGTCCAAAACCACTGCCCTTGGGAAGCCGTACTATTCCTAACTGGGAACCTACTAGAAACAAGCTCCTCTCCATGATAAATGCATCATCCCTAGCGTGGAAGATGAGGACAGGCGGCTTTCCACCCAAGCTCATTGCCTTCTGTGATGGTTCCCACGATGAAGCTAAGGAAGTTCTGGAAACAGGGGAGGCCAATTCTAAAGATGTAGCAATTTACGGTTCATCAACCTCAGCCTTGGAAAGCCCGACCCGTCCTCCAGGTCTTCCAGCAGAGCCAGGCTCAGAGCAGCTGTCAGCTCTTTGAAGTGTGAATCACTGGCGAAGAATGGGGAGGAGGATCCAACTCCTTTGCCTCTGTGAGCCCCGGACCAGTCTTATTAGGACTCATGTTTTCAATATGCCAATTAAAAAAAAAAAAAACTGCTTTGCCCACACAGAGAAGTAGTGACTTCAGGAGTTTAGAAGGCAGTTAACAAAGCAGAAAACTCAACCAAAGAATGCCAAAGAAATGTTCTGACTTCACCCACAGTCTCCCTTAGTATGGTCCACCCAAGATGGGATTCAGCTGAACATACCTGGTTTACTAAACCTAGAAAATTAATGAAAACTGGCCGGGCACAGTGGCTCACACCTGTAATCCCAGCACTTTGGGAGGCCGAGGCGGGTGGATCACGAGGTCGAGAGATTGAGACCATCCTAGCTAACACTGTGAAACCCCGCCTCTACTAAAAATACAAAAACTTAGCCCGGGCCGGGCGCGGTGGCTCACGCTTGTAATCCCAGCACTTTGGGAGGCCGAGGCGGGCGGATCACGAGGTCAGGAGATCGAGACCACGGTGAAACCCCGTCTCTACTAAAAATACAAAAAATTAGCCGGGCGCAGTGGCGGGCGCCCGGAGCTTGCAGTGAGCCGAGATTGCACCACTGCACTCTAGCCTGGGCGACAGAGCGAGACTCCATCTCAAAAAAAAAAAAAAAAAACTTAGCCCGGCATGGTGGCAGGCGCCTGTAGTCCCAGCTACTAGGGAGGCTGAGGCAGGAGAATGGCATGAACCTGGGAGGCAGAGTTTCCAGTGAGCCAAGATCGTGCCACTGCACTCCAGCCTGGGTGACAGAGTGAGACTCTGTCTCAAACAAACAAACAACAAATTAACGAAAACTAAATTGAGTAGAAAATTATAGTCAAACACCATAAATGAATAGAATAGATTTCGATTAATTCCTAAAGTAAGCCATTCAGGAAACAGCTGTAATATCTGCAAAGAAGTCTTTGCCCACCAAGTAATCCCTGTAAATAAAAACATCCTACCTGATTAGATCTGGTTCGGCACCCTCATTCTTAAAGGATGCCAGAAGTAGTCTCTCTCGAGTTACGAGATCATCCAAGAGGTTCTGTCTTCGGTCCCCTTCAAGCTGTGTTCTGCAGACATCTTGTTAAGGTTCAACGGTGAATAAATGACCTCGTTTTAACTATTATATCATTAAGTTAGCTCTTCAAGTCAGTTGTGGCTTTTACAGATTGTAATCACTACTACCCAGAAGGGATGCGCACCACTCTTGCGTTTTTCCTGCTCTGACCTTCACCTTCACCAGGCCGTCAGGTAAAGGACCTTGGCAGGACTGTCACAGAGGGACTTACAAACATTGACAGGGATCACGACACAAATTCTTTCATTGAGAAATATACCAGGTAAATATTACTTTCCTCCCCGTGACCAAACTTGTTTACTTATTTTTGAGACAGAGTCTCGCTCTGTCGCCCAGGCTGGAGTGCAATGGCGTGATCTCGGCCCACTGCAACCTCTACCTCCCAGGTTCAAGCAGTTCTCCTGCCTCAGCCTCCCGAGTAGCTAGGCTTACAGGCACACAGCACCACACCTGGCTAAGTTTTGGATTTTTATTAGAGACCGGGTTTTGCCATGTTGGCCAGGCTGATCTCGAACTCATGATCGTATGTGACCTGCCTGCCTTGTTCTCCCAAAGTGCTGGGATTACAGGCGTGAGTAACCATGCCTAGCCCCAGTGACCAAATTTAAATGACTTTTCCTGCCAATGGTGCAACCCGGCTCAGTGATTCCTTAGGTTTTGAGTTATATGTGTGTGTCAGTGTTCCAGGGCATTTTCCTATATATTAATACCCTAAGATGCTCTGTTTAAAAAAGTGGGGGTGCTGGGGGAGAGAAGTTCTCTATATTGCTCTCTTCCTTCCATGTTAATGTCTATTAACACACCTAGAATATTTATAAAGTGCTGCTTTATGCAACTGATTTGCTCTATAAATTCTTACCATCAGTTCACTATTTAAATACATTGCACGATTTGTAAAGAAACTTACAAAGAGAATCATTTTAATATGTGATTCTAGCAAACACGCTAGACTAGGAGCCCCAAAGGCAGAGTTGTAGCCCTATTCTTACCACTATCTATGCTCTTGAACCAGTTATTTCACCTTTTGGGATCTCTCTTTCTTTATATGTAACACTAGATAATCTCTAACATCTTTTCCACAACAATTCATAAATGATGGTTAAAAAAAAAAAATCCTTCTGGGAAATGTAGTCTTTGGAGAGAAACCCACAATTCACCAATAGGTGGACGAGAATGCAGCGTGTGCGCACGGGCGTGCATGAAGCAAAAAGGGAAGTAGCGTCTGTCAACAACCGGCACCACTTCCCTTGGACTAAGTACAAAGTTTTACATATCTTGATGCAAACTAGAAAAGTGGTGGGTTTTTTTTTTTTTTTTTTTTTGGAGACGGAGTCTTGCTCTGTCTACAGGCTGCAGTGCAGTGGCACGATCTCGGCTCACTGCAACCTCCGCCACCCGGGTTCAAGGGATTCTCCTGCCTCAGCCTCCTAAGTAGCTGGGACTACAGGCACGTGCCACCACGCCCAGCTAATTTTTTGTATTTTTAGTAGAGACAGGTTTTCACCATGTTGGCCAGGATGGTCTCAATCTCTTGACCTCATGATCCGCTCGCCTCAGCCTCCCAAAGTGCTGGGATTACAGGTGTGAGCCACTGCGCCCGGCCACAGGTTTTTTGTTTGTTTCTAGGCTGAACTGTGCCTATGTGTGTGGTATGTTAAGAAACACAGTTGGGCTGGGCGCAGTGGCTCAACGCCTGTAACCCCAGCACTCTGGGAGGCTGAGGCGAGCGGATCACGAGGTCAAGAGATGGAGACCATCCTGGCAAACATGGTAAAAACCCGTCTCTACTAAAAACACAAAAACTAGCCGGGAGCGGTGGCGCGTGCCTGTAGTCCCAGCTACTCAGAAGGCTGAGGCAGGAAAATCGCTTGAACCCGGGAGGCGGAGGTTGCAGTGAGCCGAGACTGTGCCACTGCACTTCAGCCTGGGCAACAGAGCAAGACACCATCTCAAAAAAAAAAAAAAAGAAAGAAAGAAAAGAAAAGAAATACACAGTAAAACAAGACACCACTTCCACCTATCAGATTAGGAAACTGAGAAGACAGTTTTGGAAAGGGACAAGGAACCAGGCACTCTCGTACATTCTTTCCTTTTCTTTTCTTTTTTTTTTTTGTTAAGATGGAGGCTCGCTCTGTCATCCCAGGCTGGAATGCAGTGGTGCAACCTCGGCTCACTGCAACCTCCTCTTCCTGGGTTCAAGCAATTATCCTCTCAGCCTCCCAAGTAGCAGGGATTACAGGCATCCACCACCACATCCAGCTAATTTTTGTGTTTTTTTTTGACAGACAGGATTTCACCATGTTGGCCAGGCTGGTCTCAAACTCCTAATCTAAAGTGACCCGCCTGCTTTCCAAAGTGCTGGGATTACAAGCATAAGCCACTTCACCTGACCTCATACATTCTTTTTTTTTTTTGAGCTAGTGTCTCCCTCTGTTGCCCAGCCTGGAGTGCAGTGGCATGATCTTGGCTCACCGCAGCCTCCAGCTCCAGAATTTAAGCGATTCTCCTGCCTCAGCATCCCAAGTAGCTGGGATTACATGTGCATGCCACCAGGCCCAGCTAATTTTTGTATTTTCAGTAGAGACGGGGTTTCACCATGTTGTCCAGGCTGGTCTCAAACTCCTGACCTCAAGTGATCCACCCACCTCGGCCTCCCAAAGTGCTGGGTTTACAGGCGTGAGCCACCATACCCGGCCGCCTCATACATTCTTGATAGGAATGCAAACAGGTTCAACCAACTGCTAGACTGCCTTCTAAATATCTAACAGTCTTTCAATAGACATTACTCCTGCAGATACAGTCATATAAGGACTTAGAAGCAAGGATGTCCACCGTACCATTATTTATAATAGCCACATTGGAAATATCAATAAGTAACTAGTGTATCTATACAATGGAATGTTTTGTAGCCTTAAAAAAAGCATAGGAAAGCTGCGTAGGGGGCTGATAATGATAATTAACATTTTTGAGCTCTTACTGTTTACATGAATTATTTGACATGGAATAATCTACAAAATATAACATTAAACCAAAAGATGAAGAAAAAAAGCAGCAGCAAGGAGCTAAACAGTGAATAGTATGCTCCCACTTTGTTAAAAAAAAAATCGTATCTACATATGTGTGTTTATATACACAGAAAATTTCTGATATACAAACATTGCCTCTAAGGAAGGACAACTGGGGATTAAGAGTATAAGGGAGACTGATGTTTCACTGAATATTGTTTCCTAATGTTTGTCTCTATCATCTGCTAACCAATAAAAACATAAGCTTCAGAACCATATGTATAATATAATCCCTTTATAATCAAAAGAATTTTATATTTACATATGCATATATTTCAAGCCTAGAAAAGTCTGAGATACTAGCTACCAACCATCAACACTTAACTATGAAGAATGAGATGAGACAGGATAAAATAAGGAAGAGAAAGAGGAGTCATTGGTAACAACTAATGAGAAATTTATCAGTAGAAAATATAGTACTTTTTGTAATAAAAACAATAAAGGTACATTTTAAAATCAGCAGACACTAGTTACAGATTTAAACTTATGTCAAGAAGGAGCTAACAAAGAACATCAGTTTCAGAAACAGTAAAACTTGATGACTATGTTTTGTAGATGAGTGGCCAAAGAACAGAAACCCACACAGTTGATGCTAGAAGAGGCCTTAAAGATCCCAATTCTCTCGTTTTGCTGACCAGAAATTAAGGGCGAGCATGGCTAAGTCACTTGCCTGAGTTAACAGCAATGCTAGGTGACAGCTCTTTCTACCCTAGCTCACGACTTTTCCACCAAACATTCTGGGGACTTCTCCACCTTGAGGTGCTGACTTAACTTTGCCACTTCTTAGAATCCTGATAAAAACAATACTGTGAGTACGAATTCAGAATATTCCCAGAGACTCTGTAAATCTGGAAAACAATCCAATTAGGAACACGCTGCCTCTTTGTTTTATATTTTATTTTAAACTACGGAGAGAACAGAGCATAAGGAGATGGGGAGGAGGGAGATGGAATGAGAATAAATTGATTAATGGACCATCTGCATAGCACCCTTGCTATATAAGGATTGTTGTTAGTAAGAGGTCAAAGGATCATCCAGGAAACAATCTATACAGCATCTATGTGGACAGGTGTGTAGCAGTTGGGTAAAGTAGGGTAGTGGGGAAAGAGTGTGCCTGAGTGATGTTAAGGACAAGTGGAAAGTAGGGCACACAGGCCAAGTGCAGTGGCTCACGCCTGTAATCCCAGCACTTCGGAAAGCTGAGGCAGGCGGATCACGAGGTCAGGAGTTCAAGACCAGCCTGGACAACATGGTGAAACTCCGTATCTACTGAAAAAATACAAAAATTAGCTGGGTATGGTGGCACATAACTGTAGTCCCAGCTACACAGGAGGCTGAGGCAAGAGAATCACTGGAACCCGGAAGGTAGAGGTTGCAGTGAGCCAAGATCGTGCCACTGCACTCATGCCTGGGCAACAGAGTGAGACTCTGTCTCAAAAGGAAAAAAAAAAATAGTACAGCACACAGTCAGTGGCCAGTGCTGGGGACCCCCTCTTCCACCAACCTGGTGAACAGCCAAGGAAGAAGATCAGAGAACAGACAGATAAAGAAAAGGAAGAGAAGAGCTAACTATCATAGTACTTTGTCCTTGGCTATGCTGATTTTACATGTTATTATAGCCAATTCATGGATATGTAAGGTTGTAAATAAAACTGGATCCTGATTTCATATTACTGATACCGACTACCAGCATGCATAAACCCAGCTTCTCTGCTGTAATCTGGTAAGCATTTGAACCACAGATGGAGCAGGGTGAATATGCAACTAGATCCACAGGTCACCCAATCCCACTCCAGCTCCTGGATTTTCTCGTATATTTGGTATAAGGCTTAAGAATTTAGGCCGGGTGCGGTGGCTCACACCTGTAATCCCAGCACTTTGGGAGACTGAGGTGGGCAAATCACCTGAGGTCAGGAATTTGAGACCAGCCTGGCCAACATGGCAAAACCCCGTCTCTACCAAAAACACAAAAATTAGCCAGGCGTGGTGGTGCACACCTGTAATCCCAGCTACTTGGGAGGCTGAGGTAGGAGAATCGCTTGAACCTGGGAGGCAGTGGTTGCAGTAAGCTGAGATCGCACCATTGTGCTCCAGACCAGGCAACAAAGAGTGAAACTCCGTCTCGAAAAAAATCGAATTTAGGTAAGCCTTATTTTGTGAACAAACTGCTCTGGCGAAGGAAGAAGTTTGCAGATAATTACTTCTCCATGCCAAAAAAGAAGAACTGCCAGGGAACAGTTTAAGGTTTTAGAGGTCAAAAGACTTTTCTGGCTTTCTTAAGTCAACAAACTCTAATAAATATTTATGATGTACCAGGCCAAGTCCTTACCTTCCTCAAAGCTCTGATCACATTTTGCAAGTACTATTTTAATACCATCATTGTTTGTGAGTTTTGATATAACCATCATGCATGATTAAAAACTCCACAAAGAAAGGATGACCTGTAAATTCTCAATGGTGGCTGAAATCTTTAAAATAATGATAAAATAATCAATAGCAGCTAATCCTCAAGGAGGACTTAGTATATGTGAAGCACCTTGTATGCATATAATCTCATCCTTACACAACAATCCTTTATGCCAGGTGGACTTCTAGCATCCCATTCCACAAATGAGGCACAAAGAGGTTAAGTAACTTCCCCAAGGGTGTTGGTAACCACCTTTTATTCAACAGCCACCATTATGGGGGGCAAGTCCTGTGAAGGGCTTTGAAAAGATTTTCTTCAACTTGCACGATAACCTGGCAAAGTATGATTATTCCTACATTACAGATAATGAAACTAAGGTCCAGAAAGGCTAAACTGCTGTTTGGCCTTGGTAAGTGGCAGAGCTGGTCTTCAATCTCAGTTCTGTCTGCTTTCAAAGCCAATGTTGTTCCCACTATTACCAATGGCATCTAGACATTCAGGTTTCATGGACCAGTAATATGTCCAAAAAAACTAGGAGGGGTGTAACTTATATAGAATTACCAATTATACATTTTGCCAGGTATGGATGTTCAAGAAAAAAAAAAAGAAACAAAACTATCTACTTTTACTATCATGGTGAAAAAGCAAGGAGATTTTAACACCAAAAACTAGAAAGAACCGTGTAACGGTTCTGTATAAATCAGAAAACAGGCTTGGCATGGTGGCTCACACCACTAATCCCAACATTTTGCAGGCCAAGGTGGAGGATCGCTTGAGACTAGAAGTTCGAGACCAGCCTGGGAAACATGGCGAGACTCCATCTCTACAAAAAAATTAGCTGGGCATGGTGGCATACACCTGGAGTCCTAGCTACTTGGGAGGCTGAGGCAGGAGGATCACTTGAGCCCAGGAATTGGAGGCTGCGCTGAGCTAGGATTTTGCCACTGCCCTCCATCCTAGGCAACACAGTGAGATCCTGTCTTTAAAAAGTCAAAAAAAGTTCTTATAAATCAAAAAACTTCTGCTACACAAACACTATCTTCTTCTTATTTTTCTCATGTTACCAAGTATCAGTGAAAACTGATAGACAGGGACAGTGTTTGAAAACCACTTCACCTCCACTGGAGCTACCAGGGGATACCTGTAAAATCTGTTCAGACAGCCTCTCCACAGCCACATCCACTGGGGTTTGTTAGGTAGTAATCACCACGTCTGTCTATGCACTTATCTATCTACTTACCTATCTTTGTTTTTCCAAAAAATAGAGTTGAGAAAATTTATTTATAGATTTTTCTTTTTTTTTTTTTTTTTTGAGAAAGAGTCTCGCTCTTTCGCCCAGGCTGGAGTGAAGTGGCGCTATCTTGGCTCACTGCAAGCTCCGCCTCCTGGGTTCACGCCATTCTCCTGCCTCAGCCTCCCGAATAGCTGGGACTACAGGCGCCTGCCACCACGCCCGGCTAATTTTTTTTGTATTTTTAGTAGAGACTGGGTTTCAGCGTGTTAGCCAGGATGGTCTCGATCTCTTGACCTCGTGATCCGCCCGCCTCGGCCTCCCAAAGTGCCTGGGATGAGAAAATTTATTTATAGATTTTTAAAACTTATTTCCAAAGGCCTTCTCCCAAGACACCAAAGTACTTTTTGACATCAAACCCCTCTGTAAAGAGATTTTCTTTATTCTCTTTAAAATAAGTAAAGGTGCTGCCTCCTGTGAAATGCCAACAAAAGAATAAGTTTCACGTGAAGCCAACTCTAAGAAGATGGTACTAAGTATCTTTAGTACTCTCTGGAATTTCATATGCAGCCTTCCATAGCATACACCTCTTCTCAGCTGGTGAGGCAATTATAGTTTCTATCTCAAAGAAACACTGTGAACAGATGTTAAGGTCTTTCAGCAATTTAAACTCTCTGACTGCAAGACTTCGGTTTATTAATTGCATACTAATGGATTCAAAAGCACAGAACTTCCATTTTAACCTGACTTTTCTTCTTGCCAGGAGAAAAATACTTTTTCAGGAGACAGCATAACATCTCATGCCTTAATTCCATGAATTTCATTGTTTAGAAAGCATTTGCATAGGACTTATCTTTCTGGCAACTCCTAGTGTTCTTTGGACAAGTTCACAAATGTAGAAAGGCATCAATTTATTAAGTATCATAAACTCTCAACTACCCAGCACAGTAAGGAAATG
Organism: Symphalangus syndactylus; assembly: GCF_028878055.3. NCBI lineage: Eukaryota > Metazoa > Chordata > Mammalia > Primates > Hylobatidae > Symphalangus > Symphalangus syndactylus. The sequence goes on along the minus strand of NC_072442.2, from coordinate 58,787,028 downwards.
TGGTATTCAAATATTCACATTAAAAAAGTCACCAAACATTAATTATGCCTCAAAAAAAGGATTAAAAAGTCACTCCATTGGTGATTTATGAACATTTTTCTCAACATCATAAAGTACACCTAATAAACCACAACGAACACTGTTTAATCTTCTGATGGTTAAGATGGTTCTTGAAGTTTTGTATTATAAACAAGATTTGCCTTGGCTGTCCAGTAACACAACAATTAATAAAGAATTCTAGTTGAAGACATGCCAGGTGGCAGCTGACTGTATTATTTCCACTAAAGTATAATTCAGCTTTTAAACAATTCACATTGGGGCCATACAGCCTGTGTTTGAACCTGGCTCCTCCATTTCCTAGTTGTGGGGTCCTGGGTAATGACTAAAGCTCTCCAATAATCTGCTCCTCAGAGTAGAAAACTCCTCTGCTGGGGCTGGGCACAGTGGCTCATGCCTGTAATCTCAGCACTTTGAGAGGCCGAGGAGGGTGGATCACCTGAGGTTGGGAGTTCGAGACCAACCTGGACAACATGATGAAACCCCGTCTCTACTAAAAATATAAAAATTAGCTGGGCATGGTGGCACATGCCTGTAATCCCAGCTACTCGGGAGGCTGAGGCAGGAGAATCGCTTGAACTCGGGAAATGGAGTTTGCAGTGAGCCGAGATTGTGCCACTGAACTCGTCTGGGTGACAGAGCGAGACTCATCTAGAAAAATAAAAAACAAAACAAAAACAAAAAAACCTCCTCTGCTGGAATTCTGGGTTCTCTCTCCACCTTCATCAGTGACTTTCGGTGTAAAGTTTAACTTGGCCTATATCTTTTTCTGTAAAGAAGAGAAGGAAACACCAAAAAAATCTATAATATGAGATTATTAGGACTCATAGATTGCTATCTATCTTAAATCTGGAGGATAACTGCTAGAGAATTATTTTGAATGTTTGGGAAGAAGAAGGAGGTTAGGGGAAGGGAAGATGGGAGGAATAGAAGGAGAATTAAAAAGAGGCCTTCATAATATATAAGCTACCTCCTTTCCCTTACATCAAAAGTGGCCTCCATGGCCAGGCACAGTGGCTCACGCCTGTAATCCCAGCACTTTGGGAGGCTGAAGCGGGTGGATCACCTGAGGTCAGGAGTTCAGGACCAGCCTGGCCAACATAGTGAAACCCTGTCTCTACTAAAAATACAAAAATTATCCGGGCGCAGTGGCGCGCGCCTGTAATCCCAGCTACTCAGGAGGTTGAGGCAGGAAAATCGCTTGAATCCGGGAGGTTGCAGTGAGCTGAGATTGCGCCACTGCACTTCAGTCTGGGCGACAGAGCAAGACTCCATCTCAAAAAAAAAAAAAAAAGTTGGCCTCCCTGAAAACAAACAGGTTTATGAGCGCCCTCATGGGGTGAATTAGCTAAATGCCATCCCTAGTATTGGCTGCAGTTGTTACAGTAGAAATAGATCAATTATTTGAAAAAATAAATAGAATTTTAAAGTTGTTGTATTCCAGCTGAATTTTTGATGTCTCCTAGTAAATTCTAAATTATCCACATTAAGGCCCCGAAATATTTTTGTAATGTTTTAAATAACTCTTGTTCAGTGTTTTTGATGCTTACTGCTTAATTCAATAATTTGGGAAGTAATTCTGAGACGACCACAAAACCAAAAATCTGTGAGATTTCAACAGATGGTCAGACTGTAAGCATTTAGAACAAAGTCAATTATAACTGTGGTATGCTTAGTACTCTGTAATAACTAGCAGAAATTATTAATAGAAAAAAGTAAAAGCTCTTAATTTGTATATTTTTCTTGCCCTATAGGTTTAGCACATAAATAAGGTGACTAATAATGTTACCTTAATGGAAGCAAATGCATATTATACCATGAAACAATATGTAGTTACCTTTCTAATATATGTGCTTTAAGTAACACTAACATGAATTTACACACCTTCCCATGTGTAGACTTCCCAGTGCTTAGTACCGAAAGCAGAGGAAACAGTCCTGCCCATCTGAAACTACTAAAAATACAAAAAATTAGCCGGGCAAGGTGGCAGGCGCCTATAGTCCCAGCTACGTGGGAGGTGGAGGCAGGAGAATGGCATGAACCTGGGAGGCGGAGCTTGCAGTGAGCCGAGATCGTGCCATTGCACTCCAGCCTGGGCGACAGAGCAAGACTCTGTCTCAAAAAAAAAAAAAAAAAAAAAAATCAGCTGGGTGCAATGGCGCAATGAGTATATTAGGACTTGTTGATTTGGGTAAAATAAAAACCCTTTATATGATAGACCAACTGTGCTGTAACAAATTACAGCAGATGGAAGGTAAAGTATCTCAGAATATTCCACTTGTGTTAAAAATAAGGCTCTAATTGTTTGAAATTAAACTTTTATTTGAAGGCTTAGTGGATCAGTAATTGAATATCTAGAAAATCATGCAACTAAGCCAACTTTCCTGGTGATATAAAGGGGTTACAATGGGGAAAAATATTTTTTAGAACACTTTCCATTGTTTTATCTAAAAAGCTGTATTCCTGTATTTCCCTATATTTAAAATCTGGCAGTATCCATTTCCTGAAATACCAAAAATTGGGTCTTTGGCATGAACTACTGACAATTTAGAGAAATGATGAGAGACCAGTTTGAGGTAAGTTTTCAAACCAATATACACTTGGGTGTAAAGGTTAGTGTAGGTAACAAGTCATGTATATTTTCCTAAATTGATCAGATTATGAATTTCTCTTTTTTTATTATTTGAGACAGGGTCACACTCTGTTGCCCAAGCTGGAGTGCTGTGGCACAATCTCGGCTCACTGCAACCTCCGCCTCCCAGGTTCAAGTGATTCTCCTGCCTCAACCTCCTGAGTAGCTGGGAGTACAGGCGTGCGCCACCACACCCAGCTAATTTTTATATTTTCAGTAGAGATGGGGTTTCACCATGTTGACCAGGCTGGTCTCGAACTCCTGGCCTCAAGTGCTCGGCCTCCCAAAGTGCTGGGATTATAGGCGTGAACCATTGCACCTGGCCCAGATTATGAATTTCTAAAAAATATATATATATAATATATGTAATATATATATATATTTTAACACATGGTAGGAGGTTAAGATGATGGCATAACTTGCTTCAAGGAAGTCCCACCCCACCCCTTCCCCTCAAACTCCCATACTAGAGGCAGTGTCTGTGCCTCTGGAGGAAAAATAAGGCAAACAAGCCACATCTCAACTACATAAACACGGGGCAGTTGTGAGAGGAGAGATGTATGGTTTCTACTGGTATTGGCCACTCCGAAAATAAATGGATCATTAAAAACTCTGGAAACTCCCAGAAGTGGAAACACAGCTTAGGATGATCATGGAAGTTTTCCTGTTGGAGCAGTAGTTAGCCATGGTCAAGGTGGTCTAGACAGAGGGCAGTGTGGAGCTCCGTAAATACCGCACTGACAGAAAACATTAGCTTCCTGAACTGTACAGGTTATACCCAAATCAGTTAATTCCCTCGGTAGGTCTTGCTTTGCCAGCATATTCACTGTAAAACATGTAACAGACACTTAAAATAAAAATCAAGATTACAGGCAATATTTTGGAAACCAGGTCTTCCTCAAGCTGTGGGAAAATCTGGGTGGCCCAGATTCCTTCCTTTCTTAAAATACGACTGCTTTTCCTCCCACTCTAGGAAAGAGGTGGAAATGTTTACATGGATACATCTGATGTGTTGACACAGCTCTTAGCAATAAGTCCTTCAAAAGGGCGATCTTTTCCTTCAGGTTCTGCAACAAAGCTCTGATTGTCACGGTAAGCTGAAAAGAAAAGAACACATCCTAAGTATTCTAGTCCAGAGTGTAGAATCCACGAAATTACATCACGTAAACACTACTTCACGGGCTACGATTCAACCAAGCAAGGGCTGGAAGAGATAGATACTCAGCCCCTCATGACAAACTCAGGGCTGGAAGGAAGCTCAGTGGTGCCCTGGCCCAGCCGCCCACCTACAGATTGTACCCGCACCACAACCTGGCCAAGTGGTGAGCCAAGCCAGACTGGAACACTGATACTGACTAGAAACTGTCAGTGTGCTCTCACCATTAGCTGAATCCTGTCGCCTGAGCTTCTACCCCATTGATCCTATTTATCTACCTTGGAACCATGAAAGAAATTGTGTTCCCCAAGTCTTCATTTGAGAGCAAAAACCCACAGTTCTCTCAACCAGGCTTCAAAGACAAAGCGTGGAGTCCCATTACCATCCCCACCGGGCTCTCTAAACAACTGGTAAAATTTACAACCCAATGAAACGTTTTACAGCAATGTGTTCTTTTTATGCAAGAGGAATGTTAACCACATATGACTCTTTTCCCAGGAGTATGTGAATTCTCTCCAATCATCCTAGAGGAAATTTTTGTCTGTGACTCTAACCTGTTACATTAAAGGATGGAGAGAGAAGAGGGCGAGAAGAGCGCCTCTCAGGAATTTGGAAATGTGAAAAAACTGCCTGTGTAAGTTAAAACATATTCAACCACGGATGAAATCAGAGATACGTTAAAAAGACAGAATACCACAGGTTTCCTTTGCTACCTTGTCAAAAGCAGCAATTATATGACTCAAGCGGACTCCTTCCTTGGATTTGCAGAATCACACCAAGGAAAACCAGCCAGTGTGCCAGAGACTGGCCCAGACTGTACACATCCAGCAGCCCTCCAAGGCACCAGCAGCCAAGAAAAGTCTAACCTGAACTATCCCCATACCTCTGGGAACCAAGGAAGAACCACCTACAATTTTGTGGGGAAACACCAAGGAAAGCAGATCTCTCTACACTCAAAGAGAAAAGAGCGGCCGGGCGTGGTGGCTCACGCCTGTCATCACAGCACTTTGGGAGGCCAAGGTGGGAGGATCACGAGGTCAGGAGTTGGAAACCAGCCTGGCCCACATGGTGAAACCCCGTCTCCACTAAAAATACAAAAATTAGCTGGGCGTGGTGGTGCGCACCTGTAATCCCAGTTACTGGGGAGGCTGAGGCAGGAGAATGGCTTGAACCCAGGAAGGGGAGGTTGCAGTGAGCCAAGATGGTGCCACTGCATTCCAGCCTGGGCGACAGAGCAAGACTCCGTCTCAAAAAAAAAAAAAAAAAAACGTAGAAGAATTCAGTATGGTCATTAGTCATAAAGTGAAAAAAAATCAAGGGCATTCCTAAATTTAAGTAATACCTAAGGAGAGTTTTTTAAATTGTTATTTTAAAACTTCATTAACAATACCAACAAAATCTAAAAAATGCCTAGCACAGTGCCTGGCACATAGTAACTGTGCAATAAATACTGCTGAAGAAACAAAAGGAAACGCTCAATATTGTGAAAATGTAAGTTTTCCTCAATTTAAATCTATAAACATACATGTCTACTTGAAATTCCATTTGGAATTCTTTTATTGCAAAAGAGGTGATAATTAAGGCACAGCACAGTTTGGTTTTTTTTTTAAATGAAGTTTTACAAAATTACTCTGACAGAAGGATAAATGAAGGAAAATAAAAACCATGAATATGTATAATGTTCATAGGGGCCTTAATCAGATATAAAGTGATTATAAAAAAACTACAATAGCTGACGCTGGCAATTACCAACAGCTTCAGTAGTGCAATATAACAGACAAACGGCCCAGAAATAATGTAGCTGTATAAAAACCCAGTGTATTATATATGAACTATTTCATATGAGGGAAAGAAATTCATAATTTAGCAAATGGGGAAAAAATAAAATTAGATAGCTACGACACACCAAAGTAAACACCAAGTATTTCAAAGATTTACACACACAAACAAAACAAAATAACAAAAAAAAAAGCTTAAGGAAAATTTACATAATTAAGGATTTATACAACCTCTGCATGTAAAAGGCCTTTTTAAGCATGATATCTCCTCCCCCGTTAGAAAAGATCACCAATAAACATGCTGATAATTTCAAATAAAATTTAAAAACCAGTACATGTTTTACAATGTCACTTACAAAATCAAGTTAATATAGAAAGTATTTATGCTAAATACACCAGATCAAAGCTTAATATAATTAACATATATAAAAAGAAAACTTTGAAATTAAGAAACAAGGCTGGGCACGGTGGGTCATGCTTGTAATCCCAGCACTTTGGGAGGCCAAGGCAGGAGGATCTCTTGAGGCCAGGAGTTTGAGACCAGCCTGGCCAACACGGTGAAACCCTGTCTCTACTAAAAATACAAAAATTAGCCAGGCATGATGGCGGGTGCCTATAATTCCAGCTACTTGGGAGGCTGAGGCAGGAGAATCGTTTGAACCTGGGAGGCTCCGAGGTTGCAGTGAGCCAAGATTGTGCCATTGCACTCCAGCCTGGGCAACAAAAGCAAAACTCCATCTGGCCAAAAAAAAAAGAAAAGATGTTCAAGACATAATAAAAAATGCATATTAAACTGCTGTAACATAGTATTTTTACCTAGTAGAGATTTTTTAAAAGATAATCAAAATTGGTGTAGAAATGTTCTTCTGCAATATATGTGTTCAAAAGGCTTAACCCAATGTAGAAAGTCTACATTGAAGAATTTATTTCAACATGGGCAACAATTTGGCTATACTTAAAAATCATTTGTAATTAGAAAGAATCTAACCGTCCAAGAAGATGACACTAGTTAAACAGATAATAGCCCTTCATGTAAAAGATGAAACCATATGTTTACTAGAAGAAAGCAGGAATAAATTTTTTATAACCTGGAAACAGCAAAAACTTAGATATGACTAAATATATGGAAGCAATTAAAGATTGACAGCCAACTTCATTTAAAAAAAACAAAAACAAAAAACTTTCGGCTGGGTGCCGTGGCTCACGCCTGTAATCCCAGCACTTTGGGAGGTTGAGGCAGGCAGATCATGAGGTCAGGAGATCAAGACCATCCTCGCTAACACAGTGAAACCCCATCTCTACTAAAAATACAAAAAATTATAAATACATAAAAAGCCGGGTGTGGTGGCAGGCGCCTGTAGTCCCAGCTACTCAGGAGGCTGAGGCAGGAGAATGGCGTGAACCCGGGAGGCGGGGCTTGAAGCAAGCCGAGATAGGCCACTGCACTCCAGCCTGGGCGACAGAGCAAGACTCCGTCTCAAAAAAAAAAAAAAAAAAAAAAACTTTCACATGACAAAACTACTACAAGCAAGTCAAATGTCAGATGATAAAGGAAAGGAAATAACTGCAATTTATCACGAGGAGCTAATCTCCCTAATACGTGAGGAGCTCTTAAAAGATCAAGACTAAAAAAGGCTAATAATCCGGTAGAAAAATGGGCAAAAGACAAGATAGTTCACAGAAAAAAAAAAAAAAAAAAAAATATATATATATATACACACACACATATATACATATATATGGCGCTTAAGCATACGAAAACACACTCCACTTGACTCATTATATGAGAAATACAAATTTAAAACGACACTGAAATACCATTTCTCACTTATGAGGTTAACAAAAATTCAGAAGATTCACACACCCTCTGTTGGCCAGGTTGTGAAGAAACAGAAGCACTCACACATTGCTGGTGGGGTGGCAAGGGTGACAATCCCTTTGAGGGGGGATTTCACAACAGGTTAAAAAAAAATTACATATGCCCTGGTTCTGAGAACTCACCTTTAAAAGACACCTATGCACATAATTTTTTTAAAGGACAAGGTTATTTACTGCGGCATTATTCACAACAACTCAAGACTGGAAGCAATTTAATTGCCTTTCCTTAGGAGACGGGTTAAATAAAGAATGTTACATCTATGCAATAGAGTACCCACACAGCCCTAAAGAAGAACAAGGAATATGAAATAAAATGTAGAGGTTTCTATATTATTAAGTGAAAAGACCAAGATACAAAAGAGTTCTGTCATTCATTCATTCATTTATTGAGACGGAGTTTCACTCTTGTCGGCTTGAGTGCAGTGGCACAATCTCAGCTTGCTGTAACCTCTGCCTCCTGAGTTCAAGTGATTCTTCTGGCTCGGCCTCCCGAGTAGCTGGGATTACAGGTGCTCGCCACCACACCCGGCTAATTTTTTTGTATTTTTAGTAGAGACCGGGTTTCACCATGTTGGCCAGGCTGGTCCCAAACTCCTGACATCAGGTGATCCACCTGCCTAGGCCACAGTGGCTGGGTGCAGTGGCTCATGCCTGTAATCCCAGCACTTTGGGAGGCCGAGGTGGGTGGATCACCTGAGGTCAGGTGTTTGAGACAAGCCTGGCCAACATGGCGAAACCCCATCTCTACTAAAAATACAAAAATCAGCCAGGCGTGGTGGCAGGCGCTTGTGATCCCAGCTACTCGGGAGGCTGGGGCAGGAGAATCGCTTGAACCTGGGAGGCAGAGGATGCAGTGAGCCGAGATTGCACCACTGCACTCCAGCCTGGGCAACAAGAGCAAAACTCCATCTCCAAAAAAAAAAAGGAGAAAAAAAGAGACACATGCATGTGTATGTTCACTGCAGCACTATTCACAATAACCAAAGACACAGAATCAACCTAATGCCCATCAATGGTAGAGCAGATAGAGAAAATGTGGTACATATACACCATGGAATATTATGTCGCCATATAAAAGATCAAGATCATGTCCTTTGCAGGAACATGAATGGAGCAGAAGGCCATTATCCTTAGCAAACTAATGCAGGAACAGAAAACCAAATACTGCATGTTCTCACATTCTGTAGGTTGTTTGTTCACTCTGTTGATATAAGAGAGAGCTAAATGGTGAGAACATATGGATACATAGAGGGAAATGACACACACTGGGGCCTAGCAGAGGGAGAAAGTTGGAAGGAGGAAGAGGATCAGGAAAAATAGTAAGTGCTATGCTTAATACCTGGATGACAAAATAATGCGTACAACAAACCCCCGTAACACAAGCTTACCTATACGACAAACCCGCATATGTACCCCTGAACTTGAAAGTTAAACTCTTAAAAAAAATAATTCTAATAACTTTGGAACATAATAACCTCAGTATTCTTAGTAGATTAGTCTAAACCTAAAAAGACTCAAATTTTGAACTTAGTGTTTGTCGTGGTACCTTATAGTAATTTTGAAACCATTTTCTGTAAACTGTAAAATAGACCAAATGAGTAAAAACATACTGATGCTTTTGGAAACTAGGATTCTCAGTGTGAGAAAGAAAATACAAATTTGGAATGCGTAAAATAAGGAAGAAAGGTGTGGTGTTAGATTTGAATCAAAGGCTTGTATTTTTAATCATAATCACAGGTATAAACTTGTGATTTCACAAAAATCTATTTCCTAGCCAAATCCCACCATTTTTATACAGCCCATAACTAAATATGGTTTTTACATTTTTTTCTTTTTTGAGACAGGGTCTCACTCTATTGCCCAGGCTGGAGTGCAGTGGCGCGATCTCAGCTCGCTGCAGCCTCCACCTCCCGGGTTCAAGCAATTCTTCTGCCTCACTCTCCCGAGTAGCTGGGACTACAGGTGTGCACCACCATGCCTGGCTAAGTTTTATATTTTTAGTAGAGATGGGGTTTCCCCATGTTGCCCAGGCTGGTCTCGAATTCCTGACCTCAAGCCATCTGCCCACCTCAGCCTCCCAAAGTGCTGGGATTACAGGTGTGAGTCACCACGCCTGGCCTGTTTTTACATTTTTAATATAAAATGTAAAAACTATAACTATCCTTGGGGTGAGAATAGAAACTCAAAGACTTGAAGACATTGTCTCTTGGCCTGCAAAGACTAAAAGATTTATTATCTGGAGAAAGTTTATAACCCTTGAACTAGACTATAAAATTGCTAGAAATATTTAAAGTAAAACAGGAGAACTTAAATGTGTTATGCTTCATTTAGTCTCAATGATTAAATAACTACTAACTGGTTGGCTGTTAACGTCAATTCAACATATGTAAGCAGACAGATCATCATACACACATGCGCACAGAGAGCCTCAAAGAAAGATAGGAGGGTTTTCAGACCTCAAAACTCAAACAAATCATTGGGTACTAATTCCTTCCTGGTATTACCTTCGGTGCCTTTTCACCTTTTCTTTCATACTGATTTCGTTGTTGAATTTTCTCAGCAATTTCTTGGGCAATTTGACAAGTAGAATCGTATGTGGAGAACCTGCACCAAAGTCGTAGAAAGAGAAAATGTTTAAGGTTCTTGTTTTTTTTCTTTTTTTTTTTTTTTTTGAGACAGAGTCTCGCTCTGTCGCCCAGGCTGGAGTGCAGTGGCGCAATCTCGGCTCACTGCAAGCTCCACCTCCCAGGTTCGTGCCATTCTCCTGCCTCAGTCTCCCGAGTAACTGGGACTACAGGCGCCCGCCACCACGCCCGGTTAATTTTTTGTACTTTTAGTAGAGACAGGGTTACACCATGTTACCAAGATGGTCTCGATCTCCTGACCTCATGATCTGCCCCCTTGGCCTCCCAAAGTGCTGGGATTATAGGTGTGAGCCCCCACGCCTGGCCTTAAGGTTCTTTAAAAGAAATTTTTGCATTGTCTAAGTTTGACATTTTCATTCTAGCCAAAGAATTCAAACAGAAGGGAAGAATAATAACATGACCAGTAAAAGCAACATGGACTGAGCGTTATTTGCCATGTGGCAGGCACTATTGTGAAGGCTTCGTTAGTAGTAACTCACTTAATCTAAACAGGAACACTGTGAAGTGGGTACCATTACCATCTCCAACTCACACATAAGAAAAGGAGGCACAAAGAGTTAGAATTACTTGCCCAAGTGGTTCTGCCAGCTGCAAACCAAGGCTGTCTGGCCCCAGAGCCGGGGCTCTTAACAACTGTGCTGTTCTACCAATGAGAAAGCATGTGGGGGTCTCCGCTGCACTGGGCACTGTTCTGGGCACTGGAGAAGATGGCAGTGAACAGAATGAACACAGTCCCTCTTTCAAGGAGCTCATATTTTAGGGAAAGAAAGTCATAAAACAAATACATACATAGTATGTCAGGTGTTGATAGGTGCTAAGAAGAAAAATGCAGCAGGATAAAGGGACAGAGAGTGATGAGGAGCTGCTACTTAGGATCAGGTGACACCCAGGCGAGGTGAAGAAGCTGGCCTCGCAGATGCCTGGGGGCGGCTCTAGGGTGCAGGAACAGCAAGTACTGTCTAGCCTAAAGCCAAATGCTCTGGGGACAAAGGCCACACACTCACCTGACATCTGAGCTTGTCAGAATTCTCTCAAAACATTTAATAAGTTTCTAGTTGTCATTCAGCAGCGTTGGAGGCTTTGAAGGGTGCACAGTGAACTCCCAATAGCCCCTTATGTTTTGCTTCTGTCAGAGCATTTTTACTTCCTATCATATAGAAAATACTTAAGCAGACCGGGAGTGGTGGCTCACACCTGTAACCCCAGCACTTTGGGAGCCCAAGGCGGGTGGATCATGAGGTCAGAAGTTCGAGCCTGGCCAACATAGTGAAACCCCATCTCAACTAAAAATACAAAAAAATTAGCTGGGCATGGTGGCGGACCCCTGTAATCCCAGCTACTTGGGAGGCTGAGACAGCAGAATCACTTGAACCTGGGAGGTGGTTGTTGCAGTGCACAGAGATGGCACCATTGCACTCCAGCCCGGTGACAGTGTGAGACTCCGTCTCAAAAAAACAAACCAAAAAACCGAAAATACTTAAGCATGCATACACATTTCATGTCTCCTATCAGGCAGTCTGCTCCTAAAAAGCAGAGACTCTGTGGACTAACATGACCAGCGTTATCTTCCAGGACTAGTCCATTACAAAATATCGGAAACTCTTGTTGCCCCTAATAACCTAATTTTTGCTTGAGTAAACAATATATTTTTTAAGACCTTTCAATTCCCAAATATCATTTGAACACTGAGGGAACTTGATAAGTGTTTTTTTTTTGTTGTTTTTGTTTTTTTTATTTTATTTTTTTGAGACGGAGTCTCGCTCTGTCACCCAGGCTGGAGTGCCGTGGCGCGATCTCGGCTCACTGCAAGCTCCACCTCCCGGGTTCACGCCATTCTCCTGCCTCAGCCTCCAGAGTAGCTGGGACTACACGCGCCACCACCACTGCCTGGCTAATTTTTTGTATTTTTAGTAGAGACAGGGTTTCACCGTGGTCTCGATCTCCTGACCTCGTGATCCACCCGCCTCGGCCTCCCAAAGTGCTGAGATTACAAGCGTGAGCCACCGCGCCCGGCAAGTGTTTTTTTAAGTGAAGGAAAATGCGCCCATCAATTCCCTTAGGAATCTTACTAGAGTAATTACAGCAATAGTAACAGATGAGTACCTGACCTAAGCCAGGTCCTATACTAAGAGCTTTACATTGTAAACTTCATAAGAATCCTGAGACAGGATCCTGAACCACTAACCACTATACTCTAAAGCAGCACCATTCATGTATACATCATATATATATCATACACATTCACATATATATATCAATGATACATATATTCATATATATCACATACCTATCGTTTATTTCCATATATACTATATATTCATATATGTCATATGTGTATCATTCATATATATATTCATGTATTTGTGTGTGTATGGAAAAATAGCAGTGATACAAGAAAACACAGAATTAAGAAAATAGGAGGCTAATAAGGAAAATTGGGTCCTGGTCCCAACTTTGCCACATTTCACCTTTTTTTCCTCCATATTATCATGAAAAGAGGAGCCTAGGTCTGGCTCTGGGGTCCAGACCATACATATAAAAATCAACCACATATGGTAAGTTTTGCCTCCTGCCAAATGTGGGATCTAAGTGGTAAGTACGTCTAGAGTTCAGAGGTGGGAGAGATTACTGTTGGCCAAGGCACTCAGATGGAGAGGGTCCATGAGGTTACATCTGGATAACCATGAGGTTAAAGCAGGTCTCTTATTCAGACAGGAGGGAGGAGCACATTCTAGACTTAGTGAAAGACAGGGCGAGCAAAGATGAATGGAAGGAAATGTGCCCAGCACGTTTGGCTGTGTGGTGGCCCTGGAAGCCTGGTAAGTATAAAATGGTACAGATGAGTAGAAGCTAGTTTCTGCAGAGCCTTGAACACCAGTCTAACAAGGTTAGACTTAAAGGAGAATTTTAGAGCCATAGAGGACACTTTTACACACAGAGAGTGGCCCTAAAGAGGTTATGAGAAATGCACACAGCTAGCACAACTCCCAGGTGTCCTGACTCCAGTCCTTGTGTTTTTATTTCAGCCCTAAAGAGCAGTAGTTGTGAAACAAGTTGGAATCACTGGGGAATCTTTAAAAAAATAACAATGCCTGGTCCCAACCTCAGCATTCTGATTGAACTGGTATGGGGTCTGTCCTGGGTGTGTGTGGGGAGCTTTGAAAGTTCTCCAAGTGATTCCAATCTGCGGCAAAGTCCGGGCACCCTTGGCCTGGGGTAATAGACAACCTCATTACAATATCAAGCACACAGGTGCCTGAATTACTAGTTTAGAAAAAGTAATCTGGCAGCGGGGGTGGGGGGTGGCTGAGGCAGGAGAATCGCTTGAACCCGGGAGGCAGAGGTTGCAGTGAGCCAAGATCGCGCCATCGCACTCCAGCCTGGGGGACAAGAGCGACACTTCGTCTCAAAAAAAAAAAAAAAGTAATCTGGGCTGGGCATGGGCGTGGTGGCTCACGCCTGTAATCCCAGCACTTTGGGAGGCCAAGATGGGCGCATCACCTGAGGTCAGGAGTTCAAGACCAGCCTGGCCAACATGGCAAAACCCCATCTCTACTAAAAATACAAAAATTAGCTGGGCATGGTGGCGGGTGCTTGTAATCCCAGCTACTCGGGAGGCTGAGATAGGAGAATCACTTGAACTCAGGAGGCAGAGATTGTGGTGAGCCGAGATCATGCCACTGCACTCCAGCCTGGGTGACGGAGCAAGACTCCGTCTCAAAAAAAAAAAAAAAAAAAAAAACAGGTGTGGAGGGTAGAGATGAAACAAGAATGGCAGAATATTGACAATCACAGAAATTGGGTGATGAGTATGAAAGGGGCCCATTATACTATTCTAGTTTGTGTATCTTTTACTTTCCAAAATAAAGTTTTTAAAAAGCAATTCAACAAAAAGAAGACCATGCTACCAACATAAAAAGTCCAATCAGGATATAAAACTATTAAGGTTTAACTGTAATTTTTCTGGAAATGGTACATCATCAACAAATTAGTTACCCTGGCGGTAAAGCTAATTAACATTAGCAAAGAACCAGTTCAGAGACAGTGATCGTGTGCTCCTTCTGTTAAACAGCGAGCCTACCACTTGCTTTGATAGGCCATTAAAATAGTAACTGCTATATTCCATTGCCAGACACTGAGGGAGGTGCCAATGACCTATGATTTTAGCAACACAAAGGTAAAGCTGTAGTTGAATCTGTTTTTATAGGCTGTTTTTGTTTGTTTGTCTTTTTTTGACATGGAGTCTCGCTCTGTCGCCCAGGCTGAAGTGCAGTGGTGCGATCTCGGCTCACTGCAACCTCCACCTCCCAGGTTCAAGTGATTCTTCTGCCTCAGCCTCCTGAGTAGCTAGGATTACAGGCGCGCACCACCATGCCCAGCTAATTTTTGCATTTTTAGTAGAGACGGGGTTTCACCATGTTGGTCAGGCTGGTCTCAAACTCTTGACCTTGTGATCTGCCTGCCTCAGCCTCCCAAAGTGCTAGGATTACAGGCATGAGCCACCGCACCTGGCCTTTTATAGGTTTTTAAAGTCCCTTCCCATACTCCTTTCTATCCCCCTAACCAGTGACCCATTTTGTGCTTTGGGAGCACAGCTGAATCTCTCACTGTTTCACTCTCAATAGTCCAATGAGAAAGCCACTTCGTCAAACTAATGAAGTGTAACAGAAAAAGTCTAAATGCTTTATCAACAGTAACTGTGGAAGAAGCTTGGAGTCCAGTGATAGCTTCCACCGATCTCAATAGATAACTGGGGGCCTGTCCCTTATCTTTGACCTTTATTTCCTACTTGATTTGTAAACTGAGGGATTTAGGTTCCAGAAGGTGGAGGGCAACTTAGGAATATGTATTGTAAACCAAAATAAAATTCTAAGCCCATCCCCATCCTCTCCCACCCCCTGCCCCCACAACCAGCTGAATGGACCCCTCCCCTCAGGCAAGGGCATTCCAAAGTTAACCTGAAACAGTGGTTCAGGCCATGATGGGAAGAGGGGATCAGACATGCCTCATTACATATCCTCTCCTCCTTTTTGGAATTCAGGAAAAGCCAACCAGCATTGACATCAATACAGACCTTAAGTCTGATAAGAAACACTTACAATCTATTCTCTCTAAAGCCTGCTACCCAGAGGCTTCATTTGCATGATAAAATCTTGGTCTCCACTACCCCTTATCATAACCCAGACATTCCTTTCTATTGATAATAACTCAACCAATTGCCAATCAGAAAATTTTTCAATCTACTTATGACCTGGAAGCCCCCCACCCAACTTCGAGGTGTCCCGCCCTCCTGGATTGAGCCATCATAAATCTTACATGTGTTAATTCATGTATTATTCTCCCTAAATTGTATAAAAGCAAGCTGTCCCCCAACACCTTGGGCACAGGTCTTCAGAACCTCCTGAGGCTGTGTCACAGGTGCATTCTTAACCTTGGCAAAATAAACGTTCTAAGTTGACTGAGACCTGTCTCAGATACTTTGGGGTTCATGGTATCAAGGGCCTTAAAAATGTTCATACCCTTGAGCCCAATAGTTCTATTTCACTTTCAACAGTCTAATGAGAAAGCCACTTAGTCAAACTAATTGAGAATAACAAAAAAAAGCATAAATACTTCACTTTCAACAGTTCTAATTCCTACTTCTAGACAGGGAGCCCAAGGAAATAAGAGATGGAACAAAGGGACTGCCTTTGCAATGATAAAACAGAACAAAACATCAAAAAAACAAAAAACTAATATGAGGAGAAAAATAAATTATGGTCATTCAAGTGATGCATTATTATGCAACATGAGACAATTATGAGGCTGGGTACGGTGGCTCACACCTGTAATCCCAGCGCTTTGGGAGGCCAAGGCGGGCAGATTGCCTGAGCTCAGGAGTTCAAGACCAGCCTGGGCAACACGGTAAAACCCTGTCTCTACTAAAATACAAAAAATTAGCTGGGCATGGCGGCGTGCGCCTGTAGTCCCAGCTACTCCAGAGGCTGAGGCAGGAGAGTTGCTTAAGCCCAGGAGGTGGAGGTTGCAGTGAGCCAAGATTGTGCCATTGCACTCCAGCCTGGGTGACAGAGCAAGACTCCGTCTCAAAAAAAAAAAAAAAGAAAAAAAGAAAGTTATATTTTCAAAGCATGTCCAATGACATAGAGAAATGCTGTTTATATTATATATATATATAATATAGATTAAAATAACAAATTCATTGTAAAAAAAATCATTAATGGCTATTTCCAAATTATAGAGTTCAAGATGCTATTTATTTTCCTCTTTGCAAATTTTCAATATTCTCTAAATTGAATATTCTCTATCAAGGGGTGTATATAACTGTTAAAATTAGGGATTTGGGGTTTTTTTATTTTTTTTTTGAGACGGAGTTCCGCTCGTGTTGCCCAGGCTGGAGTGCAATGGCACGATCTCGGCTCACCACAACCTACACCTCCCGGGTTCAAGCGATTCTCCTGCCTCAGTCTCCCAAGTAGCTGGGATTATAGGCATGCACCACCATGCCCGCCTAATTTTGTATTTTTAGTAGAGACGGGGTTTCTCCATGTTGGTCAGGCTGGTCTCAAACTCCCGACCTCAGGTGATCTGCAGCCTCCCAAAGTACTGGAATTACAGGCGTGAGCCACCACTGCATCCGGCCTAAAATTAGGTTTAAAAAAGTCAATGCTAAATTAAATAATTGGCCCAAATAACCTAGATTCCAGGTAACTCAACTTTGTTCTTGGAATCCATTCTTCTAATATCCAGGATGTGGGCAACTTAAACAATTATAAACTATATTAGAAATAACAACATAAGACATATATTCCAACAAGAACGTTATAGAGCTGAAATATGTTTTTAATTATTAAGCAGAAAGGTCAAGTCTATGTTCAATAACAATATGTTCCTTGGGATCAAACAATATGTTCCTTGGGATCAAAAGTTGCATCTTTCATCATGCAGTCCTTGGAATTAACTGCTAAATAAATGACCCTTATCAGCTATTGTTTTACTGCAGAAGCTACTGCTAAAGGAAAAGACTTCATGATATTAACTCAAGAAAGTGCAAAATGCCTTATAAACAAGTGCACAATTTCCCTCCCAGGTTCCTGGATCTGGAAGGGCCCCCAAGATCTAGGTCTTAGCCCCAGCTGGTTACTAACTGGCTGGTGGCCATGGATTCTGAACCTCGGTTTCTCCACCTGTGAAATAAGGGGGTTTACCGGCATGGACTGACATGCTGCAAAAACGTTATTTCGACTTCACTTTTATAAGAGTCCAGGGAAGCCCGCACCGGCCAGCTCCACAACCAGGATGGGCGGGAAATCCCCGCAACGAGATGCAGCCCAGAAAAGCTAGAGGAATATTCAGAGATTTGGCTCAAGTCCTCAGCTCTCCAGCGGACCACCTGGTCTCCTTCCCGGGCCACCCTTGAAAGGACCAAGTGTGGCGGGATGTGGCTGAGCCCCCTCAGTAAAGGAAAGGTCTCGCTGCCCCTCCCCTCATCCCGAAAGGCCTCCAGCGGCAATGCGAAGTGATCGCCTGCTCCCCGGAAGCCTGGCCTCCCCGAAGGTCCCTCCACGCACTGCCGCCCTCACCCGGGACTCACCACGGGTCCGGTGCCATCCTGCAGACTCCGCCCGCCGCTCGAACTCTTCCTGCTCTTAGCAGCTGACTACGGCGGCCCGCGCGGCTCACTCCCCGCAGTTCGTCCCGTGCGCGACCGGAGCCTGGAGTTTGCAAAGTGAGTAGCTAGGGCCTAAGAACTATAATCAGAGAAAGGAAAGTGCTCCCCTGGGGACAGTAGACTGGAGCAATCTACTCCCACCAAGAGACGCGAACTGCTGAGCTCAGTTAAAATTGTTAAATAGAAACTAAGCATTTTCCCAGGAAGGTGGGAGCCATGCAAGACCTCTCTGTGGCAGTTACTTAAAAATTTATCCTGCTTCAAAAACAAAACAATAAACAAAACACTAGATTGCGGTGAGACTTGCACGCTGCGTAAACTCACTACAATCTAAGTTAACTTTATGATATGTAAATTATACCTCAATAACGCTTTTTTAAAAAATCTTTAAAATTTTTTTCACGCTGCTTCAAACAGGGGCCCAAAGAAGTATCAATTATATATATATTTTTATAGCAGCCTTCCCATCAGTCCTGTACGCTTGATTACATATTTTTTAAATGTCATTCATTCGGTGCTTGATTTTAGAGTTACTAAGAAGTCACAGAATCTACACGAGGGGATGGAGGAATTAGTTTTGCGCATTTAGTGCCATCCCCTAAATTTCCAGAGAAATAGCACACAAAAAAAGAAGAGTCCCACTCCATCTCTCTTCCAGTCCCCATACCCCTTCATTTCCAAGAATCCTAATGAACTCGAACTCGGCAGGCTGGGTTTCTGCGCGGGCGTGGAGCTGGCGCGCATGCGCTCGTCCGTTACCATAACGACCAAAAGACGCTGCACCCACTGGGGCGGAGAGCAGAGTAATCAGAACCTCCCGAGGATGGATAACAAAATTTCGCCGGAGGCCCAAGTGGCGGAGCTGGAACTTGACGCCGTGATCGGCTTCAATGGTGAGGCCTCCAGCATCTTTGGGCTGGCTGGTTTAGGAACTCGGGGGACCGTGTAGTGCAAACAGGAATAGTGAGACACCGGGGACACCTGAAAGGCAGTGTGGGACAACGGCAGGAGCCCTGGCCAGGGACACGCACAGGAGGACCCGCACAGCCTGACCTGCCCCAAGGCCTTGGAGAGTCACTTCCTCGATCCAAGCCTCAGGGAGTGGGATGGTTTTTACCAGCTCGGACAAGCGGCAGCACCTAAAAGGGACCAAATGCCTCCTCCCCAGGCGGGCTGGATAAGTACGGGTGGTTGTAACCCTTCTCCCACTAGGTCAGCCCTTCCTGGCTCTGAACCCCACGCCGCTCGCAAACCCCTAGGCTTCTTCGTAACCACATAGAAGGTTGCTGTCTGTGTCGGCCCCTGGGACTAGCTAGGAAATCTGCTAAAATCCCCACTGGCGTACCAGTGAGAAAGGGCTGGGAGGGAACGTGTGCTTGAGCAACCCCCTGAGGGAATGTTCTTGGTCCTCTAATCCTAAGGAAGGTTTCTAAATGATGAGGATTTCAGACCAGGACAGAAGGGGAAGGGGACGCCAGGGGGAGCTAAAGCAGAGAGAAAAAGGAACTGGGCCGCTCCGCTGAAATCTTATTTGTGACTGCCTATTGTTTTGAAGATTCTGGGAAGAAAAAGCTGTGGGGTTTTATTGTTCGTTTTGAGGGGTTTTGGTTTTTTGAGGGATGAGAAAACAATGAATTAGATTTTAGGAGAAGCAAAACTTTTCAAAAATGTGTGTTGTGATGCCTGAAAGCTTTAAGAATGTGGATGCAGAATAATCACTGTCTAAAGTTTGAAGCATACTCTAGGACTTAGCTCTTGACTCTTGGTTTTACTTTTAACAGTCTCCGATAGAAAGTGAGTGCTTTATACACTTCGGATATCAGATATCTTGAGAGTTGGTTACAAGATCATTGAGAAACAATTGAGCAGCCTACAGTGGGGTTGCAAAGCGTCACTTGTTGAGCCAATGCAGAACCACACACATAGAACTCTGCAACTGAGGCCGGGAGTAGTGGCTCATGCCTGTAATCCCAGCACTTTGGGAGGCCGAGGCGGGCGGATCACCTGAGGTCAGGAGTTCGAGACCAGTCTGGTCAACATGGTGAAACCTCATCTCTACTAAAAATACAAAAATTAGCCTGACGTGGTGGCGCGCGCCTGTAATCCCAGCTACTCAAGAGGCTGAGGCAGGAGAATCGCTTGAACCCGGAGGCGGAGTCTGCAGTGAGCCGATATCGCACTGCTGCACTCCAGCCTGGGCGACAGAGGGAGACTCCATCTCAAAAAAAAAAAAAAAAAAAAAAAGGGCCGGGCGCGGTGGCTCACGCTTGTAATCCCAGCACTTTGGGAGGCCGAGGCGGGCGGATCACGAGGTCAGGAGATCGAGACCACGGTGAAACCCCGTCTCTACTAAAAAATACAAAAAATTAGCCGGGCGTGGTGGCGGGCGCCTGTAGTCCCAGCTACTCGGAGAGGCTGAGGCAGGAGAATGGCGTGAACCCGGGAGGCGAAGCTTGCAGTGAGCCGACGTTGCGCCACTGCACTCCAGCCTGGGCGACAGAGCGAGACTCCGTCTCAAAAAAAAAAAAAAAAAAAGAACTCTGCAACTGAATTCATGTTGTGGCTGTAGAGTTCCAAGCACAAATAATTTATGGTAAATTATATGCCAGTGTCTTCCATGGCAATTACTAATTTTCTTTACCTTTTAGAATGACCCCATATGATCAAATTGTTTTTACCTTGGTGGCTTTATGATAATGTATATTCTTTCATGCAATCAAATATACATTTATATATAACCTCTATGCAAAATAATATGCTATGGACTGAGAATACAGGGATAATTCCATAGCCATGCTTATGAAGAAGAGTTTAGAAAACTGGGAAAATACAGTAAAACTGAAAGAAAAATCAGCCATCATTACATTTTTCAAACAAATCACTGTAAACTTTTGGTGTGACCTGCTTGAATATACGCTTACATACAAATAGTTTTTTTAAATAAAAGTCCACTCATGCTGTATATATTCTCTTATAACCAGACTTTTTTTTCACCTAACAGTATGCCATGTAAATCTTTCCTTAGCGATAAATATAATAATAAAATAAAATAAATAATATACTCCATGCCATAATTTTAACATATTAATATTATATTGCAGATATATGCCATAATTAATTTAGATAATGCCCTGTTATTGAGAATTTAGTATAATTTGCATTTATTTTAAAATGCTACTAAGAACATCTGCAGCGCTAAATCTTTTAGCTCTTTAACTTTTTTCTTAGAATAAATTATGAATACATTTAGAATGTCTAAAATCTGAATGTCTAAAAAAGTCTAAAGATTTTTATTTTCTTAAATTTTAGAGATGGGATCTCACTATGTTGGGCAGGCTGGCCTCCAACTCCTGGGCTCAAGCAATCCTCCCGCTTCAGCCTCTCGAGTAGCTGGGACTACAGGCTTGCTAGTACACTGACCCAGCTATATCCTAAAGACTTTTGATGTATCCTCCAATGCTATATCCTATATGCAACAGAAATATATATACATAGGATTATTTCTAATAGCATTTTTTTTTTTTTGAGACAAAGTCTCACCCTGTCACCCAGGCTGGAGTGCAGTGGCTCGATCTCGGCTCACTGCAACCTCCGCCTCTCAGGTTCAAGTGATTCTCCTGTCTCAGCTTCCCGAGTAGCTGAGATTACAGGTGCCCACCACCTTGCCTGGCTAATTTTTGTAGTTTTAGTAAAGACGGGGTTTCGCCATGTTGGCCAAGCTGGTCTCAAACTCTTGACTTCAGGTGATCTGCCCACCTCAGCCTCCCAAAGTGCTGAGATTACAGGTGTGAGCCACCACGCCTGGCTGCATTATTTCTCATAACTAAATATTAGAAACAACCAAAATCTTCATCAAAAGTGGAAAGGACAAATCAATTGTGGTATATCATATTCATACAATTTAATTCCTCTGCAATAATTAAAAAGAATGAACTACTGCTGTATACAAGAACGTGGATGGATCTCACAAACATATAATGTTAACCCGAAAAGCCAGATACAAAAGAGTACAGATTGTATTGTTCCATTCATATAAAGTTCTAAAAGGAGGGAATTGAATTTACGGGAATAAAAGTCAGAACAGCGACAACCTTTCAGGAGATAGAGACTGGGAGAAGGAGCACGGGAGACCTCTGGGTGTGCTCATGTTCTACTTCTTGATTTGGGCTATAGTTAAACTGGTGTGTTTACTTAAAACAAACAAACAAAAAAATCACAAGATCTACAAATTTAGAAAAGGAGAGGAGAGACTTATTTCTTTTAAAGGGTTGTGTCCTGTAAGGTGGCCGTCCTACAGGCTGAGAAGCGTGCCTCAGGCCAAGGCCAGAGACAGGCACTTCAAAGGAGGAGGAGTTGGGGTAGGAGCTTTATGTTGAAGTGATTGTCTAAACATACATATTCAGGCCGGATGTGGCGGTTCACACCTGTAATCCCAACACTTTGGGAGGCCAAGGCAGGTAGATCACCTGAGGTCAGGAGTTCGAGACCATCCTGGTCCAACATGGTGAAATCCCAGCTATACTAAAAATACAAAAATTAGCTGGGCATGGTGGTAGGTGCCTGTAATCCCAGCCACTTGAGAGGCTGAGGGAGGAGAATCACTTGAACTTGGGAGGCAGAGGTTGCAGTGAGCTGAGGTCACGCCACTGCACTCCCGCCTGGGGGACAGAACGAGACTCTGTCTCAATAAATAAATAAATAAATAAATAAATAAATAAATAAATAAACAAACATACATATTCAACAGGTTATTGGAGAAGCTATGAATACTCGTGTGTGGCCCTGACACATGTGTATTGAACAAACATTGATGAAATATACGACACATGTTCACCTTGGGATGGAGACCTAACATTGAAATGTACTAAATGTCAAAACATTTAATAAATGTTAAAAGGCCTTTTAACATTTAAGGTACTATATGTCAAAAGGCCTTTTCAGGACATGAAGGCACGTGAAGTGGGAAGCCTCAGTAAACTGGCCAGAGGTAGTCCATGGTGAGTGGTCTTCTTACCAGGAGAACATTACTGGAATCAGTCTGTTGTCCAATCAAAACTGTTTTTATGGCGGGTTGAACAGGGCTTCAGTTGGTAAGTGCCTATGAACTGGACAGGTTGCAGTTGTTTTCATATTGCTTATCTCGAGATAAGTGCTTGTTTAGCTGCCAGAGAAAAAGAAAAACCTTGTGGCAGTGCATAGTTTATTTTATTTATTTATTTTGAGACGGCAGAGTCTTGCTCTGGAGTGCAATGGCACGATCTCGGCTCACTGCAACCTCCACCTCCTGGATTCAAGCTATTCTCCTGCCTCAGCCTCCAGAGTAGCTGGGATTATAAGCACCCACCATCACGCCTGGCTAATTTTTGTATTCTTAGTAGAGACGGGGTTTCACCATGTTGGCCAGGCTAGTCTCCAATTCCTGACCTCAGGTGACCCACCTGCCTTGGCGTCCCAAAGTGCTGGGATTACAGGCGTGAGCCACTGCACCCAGCCATAGGGTGGAGGGGTGCATGGCCTTAGGTCCTGTTTATAATTTGATATCTTATTGCCACTGAGTCTGTTTCTGTCAATCTTATGATCTCTATTTTAACATTAATGCTGATCAGTTGTGTCTAAACCACAAAAGAGAGGGGGTATAATGAGGCATGTCTGACCACCTATTCCGTCAAGGCTGGGAACTCTGCTTTAAGGTGTTTTGGGGGTTTCTTTGTCCAAAAGGGTATCTGTTCAGTCAGTGGCTGGGGTGGGGCAGTGTGGGGATTGGGGAGTTTAGGATTTTATTTTTAGTTTACAAAAGTTATTGAGTTTTCTGTATTTTGTCTTCACTGAAAAATGTTTATTTTAAAAAGCTATACTAGCTCTAAAGAGAGAGAGACAGAGAGAGAAAAGACAGAACTTTCATAAGGCTTGGGAAAAAAGATTTTGACTAGGAGTCAGCAGGTAAAGATTGAAGGCAGAATATTTCAGGTTACAGCAATAGCCGGGGGCAAAGGAGGAAAAGTGGAGACTGCAGGGCCTGGTTGCAGAACGGCAAATAGCTTGGTGTGGCTTCAGTACCAGGGACTGGCAGGATAACAGAGGAAAGAGAAGCTGGAATTAGATTTCAGAGGCCTTAAATGCCAAGTGATTGAGTCTAGATTTCAGATGGAAACAAATTAGAAACAAAAGCAAGGCCCGTTTTATCACTGCAACACTGAAACTCACTGTAGTGTTACATTATTCAACTTGAATTTTTTTTTGAGATGGAGTCTTACCCTGTCGCCCAGGCTGGAGTGCAGTGGTACGATCTTGGCTCACTGCAACCTCTGCCTCCTGGATTCAAGAGATTCTCCTGCCTCAGCCTCCCAAGTAGCTGGGATTACAGGCATCCGCCACCAAGCCTGGCTAATTTTTGTATTTTTAATAAAGACGGTGTTTTGCCACATTGGGCAGGCTGGTCTTGAACTACTGACCTCAGGTGATCCACCTGCCTCAGCCTCACAAAGTGCTGGGATTACAGGCATGAGCCACTGCAACTGGCCTTAAACTTGAATTTTAACTTTATGGTATCAATATGTAACTGTACTCGACACTTGTAGGTATTGCATTTTGACAGGAATTATTTAAGCAAACCAAATATTCTTGTGTTAAAAACATTTAATAAAGTTATAGTTATTAAGGGTTTGGTCACATTCATCCATTGACTGGAGTAGATAGCCCATGATTTTCCTATTATGGTATACAAAGAGTTCTTATAAACTAAAAACAGCAACAACAACGAAATAGATCAGGAGGCTACAGACTATAGCCCATGGGCCAAATCTGGCCCACTGCCTGTTTTTGTAAGTAAAGTTTTATTGGAATGTAGCTATGCCCATTTCTTTATGTATTGTCTATGGCTGCTTTTATACCACACTAGCAGAGGTGAGTAGTCTCAAGAGACCATATTGCCCACAAAGCCTAAAATATTTACTACCTGGACTTTTGTTAAAAACATAATAAATAAATAAAAAAGCCGGACCCTGTAAATAGATAAATAAATATAAATGGCTATTAGCTCAAAAAGCTAAAAAAATGCTATTCAAGTTAATGCGCTGTGGCTCACACCTGTAATCCCAGCACTTTGGGAGGTCGAGGCAGGAAGATTCCTTGAGGCCTGGAGTTCGAGACCAGCCTGGGCAACATGGTGAAACCCCATCTCTATAAAAAATACCAAAAAATAGCCAGGCATGGTGATGCATGCCTGTAGTCTCAGCTATTCGAGAGGCTGAGGTGGGAGGATCACCTGAGCCCGGGAGGTGGTGGCTGCAGTGAGCCATCACTGTACCACTGCACTCCAGCCTGAGCAACAGAGTGAGACCTAGTCTCGAAAAAAAAAAAATGCTGTTAAAGCAATGATGTTTTTTTGCTTCTCAAACTGGCAAAGGCAAAAAAAGAAAAAAAAAGGGTAATATAATAAGGTAAGAATAAGAAATGGTTCTCAATTATTATTTCCAGTATTAATTTTACAACATTTTTGAAGGCCAGTTTTATAGTATTTATTACAATTTTTAATGAGGATAATCTTTGAGCTTTTAAGAACTTGAATCACTTATTCAAGTTTTCAAAAAATTTACGTACAAAGAAGTTCACTGTGATATTGTCTATAATAGCTGAAACATTGGAAGAAACAACCCAAAGGTCCATTGGTAAGAAGTTTTAAAAAATTACGTGGCCAGGTGCGGTGGCTTACGCCTGTAATCCCAGCACTTTGGGAGGCCAAGGCGGGTGGATCACGAGGTCAGGAGATCGAGACCATCCTGGCTAACACAGTGAAACCCCGTCTCTACTAAAAATACAAAAAAATTATCCGGGCATGGTGGCGGGCACCTGTAGTCCCAGCTACTCGGGAGGCTGAGGCAGGAGAATGGCATGAACTCGGGAGGTGGAGCTTGCAGTGAGCCGAGATCACACCACTGCACTCCAGCCTGGGCAACAGAGCAAGACTCTGTCTCAAAAAAAAAAAAATTACACTCCAGAAATGTTTTTGAACTAGACAGAAGTGGTGGTTGCATAGCATTGTGAATGTACTAAATGCCACTGAATAGTTCACCTTAAAATAGTTAATTTTATGTTATGTGAATTTCACCCCAATAATTTTTAAAATTATATTCCTTTTGTGCAATTTGATACTGTATAATCCTTAAGAAAAATGGAATAGATGTATATAAACTAACGAGGAAAGATGTCAAAGATATATTAAGTATAAAATGCAATTTGCCATACAGTGTATGGGATATAAGCCTATTACAGTTTAAAGTGTACATATGTTTGAGAGAGAGAGAGGGGATAGAGAGAGAGGAGAGAGAGGGAGGGACAGAGGGAGACAGAGAGGGAGGGAGAGAAGGTGAGAGAGAGAGAAAATGGAGTGTGTGTGAGTATGTCTGGAGAGCAAAGAATATGAATTGTAGTGGACATGTGTAGTTTTGGTTACTCATATCTGAATGCTATTCTATTTGAGAAGTATCCCAGGATAGGTAGGAGCTGGTTCTATTGCTTTAGTGAGAGCCTAAAAGGGGCACCTGGTTTCTCTCCTAATTCCTTGGCAGCCAATTGAGAGATGTAACGTAATTGGCTCAGCCAATCAGACATTCCCACTCAGCAGTTCCGCTCTTAAAGGAGTGATGCAAAGGAGCAGAGTATGTTGGGAGTCAAATACTGCATTGAGCATTGAGCATTGTGGCCGTGAGAGGTCTTCAGTTCATGTCACTTGGTCTCGCCTTGCTATTAGTTCTGCCCGTTTTTCAAGTGTGACCCAAACTTCCTGCCAGTTGTGTGAGCAATACGTATTCCTTCCATATAATTCTTTCTCTGCTACATTTAGCCAAGTTGACTCTTCTAGTTTGCAACCAAGAACCATAATTATTAAATGCAAAAACAAAAATAAATCTGAAGAAATACACACCTACATGTTACAAGGTTATCTCTGGGCAGGTTACACACCTAAGAGTAGAGTAGCTGGGTCCTGGGGCATGTGCGCGTTCAAGCATCATCAATAAAGACACATTCTTTTCCAAAGTGATTAGACCAATTTACGCTCCCACCAAGCATTTTATGAGTGTTGCCTTTGTTCCATATCAACATAGATGCCTGGTACTGTCAGCCATCTTAATTTTAGCCATTTTGGTGTATATGACATGGTATCTCATTTCGGACATAATTTACATTTTCCTGGTTACTTATGAGGTTGCATCTCTTTTTTTATGTTTATTGGGTTTTGAATTTCCTTCATCATAAACTGGCTATCCATATCCCTTGCTCATTTTTCTATTGAGAAGCATATGTTTTCCTTATTGCCTTGTAGGAGTTCTTCGTATATTATGGAGATGATCCTTTGTCTATTGTATACATTGAAAATATCTTCTTGTTTGTGTTTTTCTCTTCATCCTTCCAATAACAATGTCTTTTGTCATTAAATTTTTTTTTTTTTTTTTTTTTTTTTTTTTGAGAAAGAGTCTCACTCTGTCACCCAGTCTGGAGTGCAGTGGTACAGTCTTAGCTCACTGCAACATCCACCTCCCAGGTTTAAGCGATTCTCCTGCCTCAGCCTCTCAAATAGCTGGGATTATAGGTGTCCACCACCATGCCCAGCTAATTTTTGTATTTTTAGTAGAGACAGGGTTTCGCCATATTGGCCAGGCTGCTCTCAAACTCCTAGCCTCAAGTGATCTGCCTGCCTTGGCCTCCCAAAGAGCTGGGATTACAGGCGTGAGCCACCCAGCCCAGCCTAGATGTTTTTCATTTTTAACATAACTGGGTAAATATATCAGCCTTTTCTTTTATGATTTGCTCTTTTTGTGTCATAGTTAGAAAGTCATTTCTTACACCTTTTGTACACGTTATCTTGTTTTTCACATTTAGGTCTTTGATCTACCTGGAAGATATTGTTTGTATAAGGTGTGAATTATGAATCTAAGTTTAATTTTTCCATATGGATAGCCATATGATTGTTTATAAAGAACCTGCAATTAGAAAAAAATAAAAATCTGTTAGTAGGAATAGATCACCCTAAAGACATAAATCTTGGTATTATAAGAACATACTGCATAAAAAAGGAACACTCAATTAAAATGAAAAGAATCATTTATTCAATAATTACTTTTGGCCATTTGAGCAAAAATAATCCATTTAGCTACAGGAATCACATAAGGCACCAAAATAAATTCCAGAGGGAGTTAAATATAAAAGAAGCATTCATTTAAGAACAAGAAGATTATATTAATAAATATTTATGAGTCTTTCGATGGAGAAGGAGATAGCAACAAAAAAGATTTTTAAAAACCCAAGAATAAATGTAATAAGAAATGAGTGAGATCTTTATGAAAAAAATGGAAAATGGTACTAGAAGACATAAAAGGAGACTTATGAAGAAACATATCCTGTTTTTAAAATAGAGGTATTTTATATTATTATAAAAATCATTTTTCCTTAAGTTAATCTATACATTTAATACTATCTCACTAAAAACACGATCATGAATTTTAAATAGCCAAGGTGACATGAAAGATTATATTGTAAAATAAACACGAAGAGCAATCAAAAAAATTCTGACCATAGGTGAGCAATAACGGAGGACCTGGGTCTGTTTCATATTAAAACATATTACAAGGGTTTATAATTGTTGAGATGGTTCTTGG
Source organism: Symphalangus syndactylus (assembly GCF_028878055.3). Classification (NCBI taxonomy): domain Eukaryota; kingdom Metazoa; phylum Chordata; class Mammalia; order Primates; family Hylobatidae; genus Symphalangus; species Symphalangus syndactylus. The sequence continues at coordinate 58,758,558 of NC_072442.2, read as the reverse complement.
TGTAACCAAAATCAGGTTCGGGCCACTTGTCACTTGAAAGCTAAAACCTCAAGAGATGAGCTTTGGTGAAAGGAAGGTTAGCTTTATTGGAGAAGCCAGCAACCCAGGGGAGGCAATAAACTGGCGTTCAAAGACCACCTCACCGAGTTGAGTCTCTGGATCAGGGAAATTGGAGGAAATAATGATCAAAGCATCTTTGTGAAATGCGCGCAGCCTCAGGTAGGAAGTTAGTCAATATTTTGGGGCCTTCTGCAGATGCCATCTGCCCTGTTCTTACCAGGCTGGTCAGCCCGTTCCCAGAGTTGTTGGTCATTGTATTTTCTTTTATTTTTGCTGAAGGTCTTGTTCTCCTGAAACTGTTTTTTAGTGAATAATCTACCAACTCAAACAAAACAATAGTTACATACAAGCAAACAAACTTTTCTCTAACATGGAAGCAGTAGTGTTACCTTGGCAGATATTTGGAGTACGGGAGTTGCCTGTGGAAAGAGGTGTCACCGTGAAAGGTCCCAGGCTCTTCAGAGCACCTGGTGGGCACTCAGAACTGAAACCAAAATTTAAAAAAAAATTCTTTTCCTGGTTATATTGAGGCATACTTGACATATTAAAGTTGTATCAATTTAAAGTGTATAACATAATGTGTTGATATACATTGTGAAATGATGTCTACAAACTAATTAACACATTCACCTCACATAGTTACTTTTTGTGTGTGATGAAAACACTGAAGATCAACTCTTTTAGCAGATTTCAAATATACAATGCAGTATTATTGTTATTTTTTATTTATTTATTTATTTTTTGAGATGGAATTTTGCTCTTGTCACCCAGGCTGGAGTGCAATAGTGTGATCTCGGCTCACTGCAACCTCCGCCTCACGGGTTCCAGTGATTCTCCTGCCTCAGCCTCCTGAGTAGCCGGGATTACAGGCGCCTGCCACCATGCCCAGCTAATTTTTTGTATTTTTAGTAGAGACGGGGTTTCACCATGTTGGCCAGGCTGGTCTTGAACTCCTGACCTCAGGTGATCCACCTGACTCGGCCTCCCCAAGTGCTGGGATTCCAGGAGTGAGCCACCACGCCTGGCCACAATGCAGTATTATTAGCTGTGACCATGCTGTACATTAGGTCTCTAGAACTTCTTTATCCTGCATAGCAGACCTTTTCACCCTTTGACCAACATCCCTTCATTCCCCTACCCCTAACGAACACCATTTCTACTCTCTGCTTTTATACATTTGGCTTTTTCAGGTTCCACATCTAAGTGAGATCACTATGCAGTATTTGTCTTTCTGTGTCTGGCTTCACTTAGCATAAAGTCCTCCAGGTTCATTTAAAAAAAAATGAATTAAGATCCTGAATAGATATTCCTCAAAAGAAGACATACAAATGGGCAACGGGTATATAAAAAGGTACTCAACATCACTAGTCATCAGGGAAATGCAAATCAAAGCCCGAATGAGATATCACCTCACACCTGTTAGAATGGCTATTATCACGCAGACAAAAGGTAACAAGCTGGCAAGAATGTGGAGAAAGGGATGCCCTGTCCACTGTTGGTGGGAATGCAAATTGGTGCAGCCATTACAGAAAACAGTATAGAGTTTCCTCAAAAAATTAAAAAGAAAACTACCAGACTATCTAGCAATCCCACTTATAGGTATAAGGAAATGAAATCAGTATATGGAAGAAATATTTGCACCTCTATGTTCTGTTCAGCGCTATGTTCAGCACTATTTGCAATAGCCAAGATGTGGAAACAACCTAAATGTCCCTCAACAGATGAATGGATAAAGGAAATGTCACATACACACACAGGCACACACAATGTTTTATATATATATATATATATTTATATATATATATTTTTATATATATATAGAGAGAGAGAGAGAGGGAGAGAGAGAGAGATGGACCCTCGCTCTGGTTTATTCATTTATTTATTTATTTATTTATTTTTTTTTTGAGACAGTCTCGCTCTGTCGCCCAGGCTGTAGTGCAGTGGCGCGATCTCGGCTCACTGCAAGCTCCGCCTCCTGGGTTCACGCCATTCTCCTGCCTCAGCCTCCCGAGTAGCTAGGACTACAGGTGCCCGCCACCACACCCAGTTAATTTTTTGCATTTTTAGTAGAGACAGGGTCTCACCATGTTAGCCAGGATGGCCTCGATCTCCTGACCTCGTGATCCGCCCACCTCGGCCTGCCAAAGTGCTGGGATTACAGGCGTGAGCCACTGCGCCTGGCCACACAATGTAATATTACCTAGCCTTTAAAAAGAAGGAAATTGTGCCATTTGTAAAGACACAGATGAACCTGGAGAATATTATGCTTTGTGAAGTAAAATAGGCCAAATTTTTATCTTTACCAAACCTCTGCCTGAGGTAGTTGACTCCCATTCTCTCTATGCCTGTGCACTCACCCAAGCAGGCTGCTCACGCTCCATGCACTCACACTTTTTAGGATTATGAGAATTGGCCGTAGGCCTTGCTGTGCCAGCATCAGCATCACTTAGGAGCTTATAAGAAATACAGAATCTCAACCCCTTCTCAGACCTGAAATCGGAATCTGCATTTTAACAGGATCCCTCAGGGATTTTTATGAACATCAAAGTTTAAGAAGTGATTACTAGATGAATCTTTTCGCCAGTGAAATAAAATTACCTATGGCCGGGCGCGGTGGCTCATGCCTGTAATCCCAGCACTTTGGGAGGGAGGCCGAGGCGGGCGGATCACGAGGTCAGGAGATCGAGACCATCCTGGCTAACACAGTGAAACCCCGTCTCTACTAAAAATACAAAAAATTAGCCGGGCGAGGTGGCGGGTGCCTGTAGTCCCAGCTACTTGGGAGACTGAGGCAGGAGAATGGCGTGAACCCCGGGGGGCGGAGCCTGCAGTGAGCCGAGATCGCGCCACTGCACTCCAGCCTGGGCGACAGCGAGACTCTGTCTCAAAAAAGACCCAAAAAAACAAAACAACAACAACAACAACAAAAAGAAATAAAATTACCTATTTCCCCAACTTCTTTTAGCTGAACTAAGGCTTATTTTAAAAGTGTTGGCTGGGCGCGGTGGCTCACGTCTGTAATCCCAGCACTTTGGGAGACTGAGGTGGGCAGATCACGAGGTCAGGAGTTCAAGACCAGCCTGACCAACATGGTGAAACCCCGTCCCTACTAAAAATACAAAAAAAATTAGCTGGGTGTGGTGGCAGGTGCCTGTAATCCCAGCTACTTGGGAGGCTGAAGCAGGAGAATCACTTGAACCCAGGAGGTGAAGGTTGCAGTGAGCCAAGACTGTGCCATTGCATCCCAGGCTGGGTGACAAGAGCAAGACTCCGTCACAAAAAAAAAAAGTGTTGTGTTTTGTACTCAAGTAGAAAATTCCTAGCCACTTCTGCACCTGATTATTATTACTGTGAATCTCTCTCTTTTAGGACATGTGCCTACTGGTCTCAAATGCCATCCTGACCAGGAGCATATGATTTATCCTCTTGGTTGCACAGTCCTCATTCAGGCAATAAATACTAAAGAGCAGAACTTCCTACAGGGTCATGGCAACAACGTCTCCTGCTTGGCCATCTCCAGGTCTGGAGAGTACATCGCCTCCGGACAAGTCACATTCATGGGGTTCAAGGTGAATACAGTGAAAACGACTCATTGTCAATTTATCTAGAGGTGCCTCCCTAGAAGAACTGCCCCACTTCAAGTTGTTAGTTCTGTGTGGCAACGTGCTTTATTCTTCCTTCTTCTTCCTTTTGACTTCTCTTTTAACTCATTTTCATTCTGTCAGACCAGGAGTGAAGGACTCTGATGATTTTACACCCGAGGTTGCAGCTTGTGACTGATAATGCTCACAAACAAAAGTTCCCGGTTAAAGCTGTTTCCATTGTGTTGCTCTCATGTTTGTAGAACCTGATCTGATTTCTGGAAAAGTGATAGAACGAGCCAGGCGCGGTGGCTCACGCCTGTAATCCCAGCACTTTGGGAGGCCGAGACGGTCGGATCATCTGAGGTCAGGAGTTTGAGACCAGCCTAGCCAACATGGTGAAACCCCGTCTCTACTAAAAATACAAAATTAGCTGGGCGTGGTGGTGCATGCCTGTAATCCCAGCTACTCGGGAGGCTGAGACAGGGAGCATTGCTTGAACCCAGGAGGTGGAGGTTGCAGTGAGTGGAGATTGCGCCATTGCACTCCAGCCTGGGCAAAAAAGAGCAAGACTCTGTCTCAAAAAAAAAAAAAAAGAAAGAAAAAAGAAAAGTGACAGTACTAATTGTTTTTCACCAAGAGGGGTAGCTATCTCCTCAGATGCTTTTAATGCCTCCCTATGATCTAACGGTGTGTTCTTGCCCCCAGGCAGACATCATTTTGTGGGATTATAAGAAAAGAGAGCTGCTTGCTCGGCTGTCCCTTCACAAAGGCAAAATTGAAGCTCTGGCCTTTTCTCCAAATGATTTGTACTTGGTATCACTAGGAGGCCCAGATGATGGAAGGTAATGAACTAAACATAGTTACTTATTTTCTTTCTTTTTTTTTTTAACTTTTATTTTAGGTTCAGACGTACATGTGCAGGTTTGTTATATAGGTAAACTTATGTCACGGGTTTGTTGTACAGATTATTTCATCAACCAGGTGTTCAGCCTAGTACCCAGTAGTTATTTTTTCTGATCCTCTCCCTCCTCCCACCCTGCACCCTCAAGCAGGCCCCAGTGTTTGTGGTCCCTTCTATGTGTTCATGTGTTCTCGTCATTTAGCTCCCACTTATAAGTAAGAACATGTGATATTTGGTTTTCTACTCCTGCATTAGGTTGCTAAGGATAATGGCCTCCAGCTCCATCCATGTTCCTGTAATGGACATGATCTCATTCTTTTTTATGGCTGCGTAGTATTTCACGGTGTGTATGCACCACATTTTCTTTATCCAGTCTACCATTGATGAGCATTTGGGTTGATTCCATGTCTTTGCTATTGTGAATAGTGCTGTGATGCACATACAATCATATGTGTCTTTATGGTAGAACAATTTATATTTCTTTGAGTGTGTAGCCAGCAATGGGATTCCTGGGTTGAATGATAGTTCTGTTTTTAGCTGTTTGAGGAATCACCACCCTGCTTTCCACAATGGTTCAACTAATCTACATCCCACCAACAGTACATAAGCATTCCCTTTTCTTTGCAACCTCACCAGCATCTGTTATTTTTTGACTTTTTAATAATAGTTGTTCTGACTGATATGAAGTGGTTATCTCATTGTGGTTTTGCTTTGCATTTCTCTAACGACCAGTGATATTGAGCCTTTTTTCATATGCTTGTTGGCTGCATGTATGTCTTCTTTTGCAAAGTGTTCATGTCCTTTGCTTGCTTTTTAATGGGGTTTTTGTTTTATCTTATAAATTTATTTAAGTTCTGTATAGATGCGAGATACTTTTTCAGATGCTGAGTTTGCCATATTTGCTTATTTTCTGCAAGGTATATTTCCAGAAATGACAAGGGCCCTGTCCCCTCTAATGTTCTCTCTTGGCCCATCTATATTTCAGTGTGCATTGTCTGAAAAGCCTCTGAGAAAAATACCATAAAAGAGTGGTTTTCAAAGTTGGCTGCGTGTTGAAATCACCTGGGCAGCTTTAGGGAATCACTGGTGCCTGGGTGTACCTTCAGAGAGTCCGATTTGATTGGCCTGAGCTATAAGAGTTATACAAGCTTCCCAGTACTGTGTTGAACAAAAGTGGCCAGAGTGAGCATCTGTAAGGAACATGGCTGTGCTTTGGTCAAGGATAGGCCAAGGTACAATGTTTACATCCTGCGTGACTCAGCAAGTTTAGAGTGCAGGCGTATAATTCCACTGTTAACACAGCCATGTTGCCATAGCATGGGAAAGGCCATCACTTGGCTCTATACCACTATTGTCTGTTAAAGGTATAATTGCTCTGTGGACACTGTGCAGGTGCCCTGGTGCCCAGAGAAAGAGAGAGAGAGAGCCAGAGCTGTCCATCTTTGCAGATGGACGAGGGGGAGCCAGGACACAGCTCAGCCCACTCGTGCCCAGAGAGACAAAGAGTTAAGCTGCTGACCCTGAAGGCAGGGTAGAGCTGGCTGCGCAGCTGTATGTGGGAGATGCCAGCTCAAGCAGCGGAGGCAGGGCAGACAGTGTGAGAAAGCTGTTGATGAGAGCTGCTGCTGAATAAAATCATCTTCCACCTGCCTACAGCCCCCGAGTGTTCTTTCTGCTCATCCACCCACTCCCCTCGGACTTCAGCATGGGCTGGACCTGGACCCTGGGATCTGACAGCATCCATTTCTTGTTTCAGGTCTTAGTGGAAAGGCTTTCAATTTCACCCCATTCAGTGTGATAATTAGCTGTGGGTTTGTCATATAAGGTCTTTATCATGTTGAGGTATGCTCCTTCCATACCCAATAGAATATTTTTTAGCCACAGAAAAGAATTTTTTTTTTTTTTTGAGATGGAGTTTCACTCTTGCTGCCCAGGCTGGAGTGCAATGGCGCAATCTCGGCTCACCGCAATCTCTGCCTCCCAGGTTCAAGCAGGCAGATTACCTGAGGTCAGGAGTTTGAGACCAACCTGGCCAACCTGGTGAAACGCTGTCTCTACTAAAAACACAAAAATTAGCCAGGCGTGGTGCCGGGGCCTGTAATCCCAGCTACTTGGGAGGCTGAGGCAGGAGAATCGCTTGAACCTGGGAGGCAGAGTTTGCAGTGGGCGAAGATCGCACCACTGCACTCCAGCCTAGGCAACAGATTGAGACTCCAGCTAAAAATAAATAAATAAACAAACAAACAAAATATATTAGGAAGAACAATCAATGCAGTACATATTCCTATGTAAATGTCAAAGGAACACAATCTGTAGAAGAAAAATAATAACACCTGAGGTTTGTGTGGGATTTAATACTTCAGTACACTTCTATGTATATTTTCTTATTTGAGCTTCATAGGTTTATTACAAAGGAAATTTATATTTGTGTATAGTTATATAACGATAGTTCTTCTCTTACTATATAGCAAGTCAACAAAATTTTCATGAGATTTCCTCTTTTTCTTGTCATTCACAAGTGGTCACCCCTTCCCTGGCTCATTACCACTTGACTGTTTCTGATAAGAAATGTATTGGCCGGGTGCGGCAGCTCACGCCTGAAATCCCAGCACTCTGGGAGGCCGAGGCAGGTGGGTCACCTGAGGTTAGGAGTTTGAGACCAGCGTAGCCAACATGGCGAGACCTCATCTCTACTAAAAATACAAAAATTAGCCGGGCATGGTGGCAGGCACCTGTAATCCCAGCTACTCAGGAGACTGAGGCAGGAGAATTACTTGAACCTGGGAGGCAGAGGTTGCAGTGAGCCAAAGTCGTGCCATTGCACTCCAGCCTGGGGACAAGAGCGAGACTCCGTCTCAAAAAAAAAAAAAGAAAAAAAAAAAAAAAGAAATGTATCCAGAAATCCCCTGTTAACATTCTTAGCTCAACTTTTTTTTTTTTTTTGCAAGCAGAAAAAGGCTTGTTTTATTTTAATGACTGATCTATGTAATCACCAAGAGTGCTATCTACAGACAAGAAATGGGGAGCTTCTATTTCTTAGTTTCTTCCTCCTTGGGCAAGTCTTGATCTTCTCCTTCTTGGCCCAGAGATGGTCTTCACGGCGCTTGTGTGCTTCCTTGGTCTTGGATCTGTGGGCCTTAGCCTGTTCAGCTGGGAGCTTTTCACAGGATTTGTCTGCCGTCAGCTCATGGATATGTTCCATGAGAATCCAGTTGTTTTTTGAATACATTCCCCTCCACCTTCAGGTACAAGCTGTGACAAGCTGTGATACGTGTGGTGATCAATCTTCTTGGATCCATGGTATCTTCAGAGCAGGTGGCGCAGAATCCTCATTCTCCTCATCCGGGTTACTTTATCTGGCAAAGGGCTGCACCCTTTGGCTTACCTATGCCCATGTGCCTGCCCTTCTGGCGGGCCAAGGTGTTTTCCCATCATCCAGCCAGGGAATGGACAGTCACAGGCTTATGGATAATTAGCCCATCTTTGATCAGCTTCCAGATCTGCTGGTGGGAGTTGGCCTTGGCAATTTCATTGGTCTCATTGGGGTCCAACCAGACCTTCTTTTTGCCACGGCAGAGGGCACTAGAGGCAAGCCCCTTCTGAAGCCCAAACATCCTCACGGCTTTGGCCACTGCAGCGAAAGAAAAGAGTTCCAACATCCTTTGTTCAACTTAAAGCAGTTATTCTCAACCTTTGGTGCACGCTGATACTACCTAGGAAGATTTAAAAAACACTGATGCCTGGGTCCCACCCCCGGAGATTCTTGGAGCTAGGCCATTAGGCCACCCCCATCCCACCCCTTGTCAAAGAGACTAGGTCTTGGGGGGGAAAACAACCCCTTAACCAAGGTTAATCTGGCAAAACTGTTCATCTCTGCTGTAATTTTAAGCTGCCTAAAATTTGCTTGCAGAACATTTGAGAATGTTGAAAAGCCAAAAGAAAGAAAGGAAAACAAACCTTGCTGTACTAAAAAAAAAATACAATATTCCCATCCCTGGATAGTCTCTGTGGTGAGAAGGGTGGAGTTCAGCTGATTGGTTTGGATAGTCAGGGGTCAACCCTGAATGTGTGGCAGGGGTTTATTCTACCCAACCCATCTAGCTTCTACACAGAGGAAAAGAAACAAAAGGGAAGCTGCCAATTATAGTGGACATCCTATAGTTTGCATGCATCTTTTTTTTTTTTTTTGAGATGGAGTTTCACTCTTGTTTCCCAGGCTGGAGTGCAATGGCACAATCTCAGCTCACCGCAACCTCTGCCTCCCAGGTTCATGCGATTCTCCTGCCTCAGCCTCCCAAGTAGCTGGGATTACAGGCATGCACCACCACGCCCGGCTAATTTTGTATTTTTAGTAGAGACGGAGTCTCTTCATGTTGGTCAGGCTGGTCTCGAACTCCTGACCTCAGGTGATCCTCCCTCCTCGGCCTCCCAAAGTGCTGAGATTATAGGCGTGAGTCACCGCTCCCAGCCTGCATGTATCTTTTAAATTTTGTAACCTATTTATGAAACTTTTTCCATTGATGTCATCATGGTATTCATGTTGTAATGCAACCTGCTTTTTGACTAACTTTATATGAGAGACATCTATGTACATACGCATAGATATAGATCTAATTCTTTGCCATAATAGCATGGTATTCCATTGTACAGATGTGCTGGAATCTATTTGGCCAGCTCTCTATGTTGTTGCCCTTTGTTTTATCTATTTTTAAAACAAATTTGTTTCTGTGCCGGGTGCAGTGGCTTACACCTGTAATCCAAGCACTTTGGGAAGCCAAGGTGGAAAGGATCACTTGAGCCTAGAAGTTCAAGACTAGCCTGGGCAACAGAGGGAGACCCCTGTTTCCACAAAAACTGAAAAATGAGCCAGGCCTGGTGGTGTGTGCCTGTAGTCCAGCTACTTGGGAGGCTGAAGTGGAAGGATTGCTTGAGCCCAGGAGTTTGAGGCTGCAGTGAGTGGTGATCACCCCACTGCACTCCAGTGGGGCAACAGAGAGAGAACTTGTCTCAAAAAAAAAATTGTTTTTGAAAAATTAAAGCTATTTCTGGCCATGGCTTATAAAGAAACTGTGCTGTCCTACTATGCAAAAGGATCCAAAATTCAAAAGCATGAGTCTCATATCCCTCTCACCATAAAGATTCCACTCCCCAGAGGCACTTGGATTTTTTAAATTGAAATATATTTCATATACCATAAAATTCACCCATGTTAAGGTGTACAGTTGAGTGGTTTTTAATGTGTTCACAAGGTTTGCAATCATCACCACAATCAATTCTAGAATGTTTTCAACACCCCAAAAAGAAACCCCATACCCAGCTGGGCGCTGTGGCTCATGCCTGGACTCCCAGCATTTTGGGAGGCTGAGGCGGGTGGATCGCCTGAGGTCAGGAGTTCCAGAACAGTCTCGCCAACATAGTGAAACCCTGTCTCTACTAAAAATACAAAAACATTAGCTGGGCGTGGTGGTGGGCGCCTGTAACCCCAGCTACTAGGGTGGCTGAGACAGGAGAATCACTTGAACCCAGGATGCAGAGGTTGCAGTGAGCCAAGATTGCGCCATTGCACTCCAGTCTAGGCAACAAGAGCAAAACTCTGTCTCAAAAAAATAACAAAATAAAAAGAAACCCCATACCCATTAGCAATCACTCTCCATCCCTCCTCCTCCAAGCTCCAGGCAACCACTAGTCAACCATCTGTCTCTAGCTTTGCCTATTCTAAAACATTTCTCATAAGTAGAATCATACAATATGTGGTCTTTTGTGACTGGCTTCTTTCACTTAGCATAATGTTTTCAAAGTTTATCCATTTGTGGCATGCACCATACTTCATTTTTTATCATCAAATAGTATTCCATTGTGTAGACAGCCTGCATTATCTTCATCCATGCATCAGCTGATGGACTTTGAGTCATTTCCACTTCTAAAATATTATTAATAATGACGCTATGAACATTCATGTACAAGATTTTGTGTGGACATGTCTTCATTTCTCTTGGATGCAAGGCACTTGTTTTGAATAGTCTTTGATTTTTGGTTCATCATCTAGTTATCATTTAAACTTTTTAAGTAGTTTACCTCCCAATTTTTCCACTTTTGATGGAAAAGGGAGAATTTATGGCTCTTATATGACTTCCTACCTCCCTATTCCTGGTGATCTTGGTTATACCTTGATTTTAGACCAATGTGATAATACATTCCATATGTAGAAAAGTTGGGAAATATAGTTAGGTATGTTTTTACATGAACAAGATTTATAACATTTTCATTCTTTTTCTTTAAAAACTTTAATTCGAATGTTTAACATAACACCCCCTCCCAAGCATTTTTTGTATTATGATCCACACCCTATTCAGTGTAGGATTAAGTTGTATGATTGCACCCAGAAGAAGAATTCTCACAATGTGGTCCCCAGACCAGCAGCACACACATCACCTGGAACTTACGAGAAAAGCAAATTCTCAGATCCCACGTACTGAATCAGAAACTGCGGTGCTGGGGCCTAGCAGTCTCTGTTTTAATAATTCTTTTGTTTTTGTTTTTGTTTTTTGTTTTTGAGACACAATCTCGCTCTCTTGCCCAGGCTGGAGTGCAATGGTACAATCTTGGCTCACTGCAACCTCTACCTCCCGGATTCAAGCAATTCTCCTGCCTCAGCCTCCTGAGTAGCTGGGACTACAGGCGTGTGCCACCATGTCCAGCTAATTTTTTTATTTTCAGTAAAGATGGGTTTTCACCATGTTGGCCAGGTTGGTCTCAAACTCCCGACCTCAGGTGATCCACCCACCTCGGCCTCCCAAAGTGCTGGGATTACAGATGTGAGCCAATCGCTCCTGGCCAACATTGGAAACCATCCTGGCCAACATGGTGAAACCCCATCTCTACTAAAAATACAAAAATTACCCGGACATGGTGGTGTGCACCTGTAGTCCCAGCTACTCAGGAGGCTGAGGCTGGAGAATCGCTTGAATCCAGGAGACGGAGGTTGCAGTGAGCCGAGATCGCGCCATTGCACTCCAGCCTGGGCAACAAGAGCGAAACTCCATCTCAAAGACAAACAACAACAACAACAACAACAAAAAACTTTTAATGTGTCACCATTGTATCTCCTAATATCCAGTGTGGTTGAGGAGATGTCAGGGGTGGGGTAATTTCGTTGTTTGTTTTTAAGTAACCTGTTGTGTTTTTTTCTTTCTAGAACCACTAAGATGGTTGTTTCTTATTTTGAAAGCCTGTTTTCTCTTTGACTTTTCTTTTTGGTCCCTCTTATTTCGGCAGTGTGGTGGTGTGGAGCATAGCCAAGAGAGATGCCATCTGTGGCAGCCCTGCAGCCGGCCTCAGTGTTGGCAATGCCACCAATGTGATCTTCTCCAGGTGCCGGGATGAGATGTTTGTGACTGCTGGAAAGTACGTGTCTGCGTTCGGAGTTTTCAGAACTCATAAATTGCTATATTTTCTTGCACAGAAAACATGGTCATTCTGATCTGGGGGAACACGTGTTTCGTCCTGGATAAATACCCTACATCACAGTTTCTGTGATTTTGTACTCATTAAAAGTTCTCTTCGCTGGAAGCATTTTCACTATAGTTATTTTAAAATTCTGTGATTGCTGCTGAAAAGATTTTGCTTACCTGCTTAACTATTCTCAGGTTCTTGTTTGTGACAGAATTATCTTCAATCCATGCTCACAGAAACAATTTGCACAATTGCACAGATTCACCTACTGATTGATGTTTCTTCCCACCTGCTCTTGATTGGGGTCTCATGATCTGATAGTTTGCAAATGAATTCTGCCAGGAAGTTTCAAATGGTTAGACTGTTAGCCATATAAAATAATTACGGGCAGGATCAGCTTTAACCAGCTAATGGTGACCTAGCTGAAAGTTTGAACAGAGGCCAGCATCTGCCTAAGGGAGGGAATAAATTAATTTACAGATTCACTAATTAGAACCCTGTTTAAATTAGCAAATTAGGGAGGGTTTTTTTTTTTTTTTTTTTTTTGACAGTGTTTTGCTGTGTCGCCCAGGCTGTAGTGCGGTGGCATGATCTCAGCTCACTGCAACCTCCACCTCCTGGATTCAAGCAATTCTCCTGCCTCAGCCTCCCAAGTACCTGGGATTACAGGTGCCCGCCACCACACCTGGATAATTTTTGTATTTTTAATAGAGACAGGGTTTCACCATGTTGGCCAGGTTGGTCTCCAACTCCTGACCTCAGGTGCCTGTTTGGAGTTTGAAGGGAAGGTTAAATATGAATTTTAGAAATCCTTTTTTAATGTTATATACCAGTTCAAAGGGCAAGAAATCAGAAAATACTGAGTTGAAGTATGTGTTCAGTAGAACTATTTTTTTCAACCCATCTTGGAAAGGTACACATGGTTGGTTACTTTTCCAGCCAGAGAAGAGAATTTGTGCAGCTCTACATCTATATTGTTTCCTGTCCCCGCTTTATGATATGCAACTTACATTTGCTCCATGGCTAATTATGATGAACGATTCATTCAGAGGCCATGAAGCTAATTGACGGGCACGAAAGCAAGCCCCTACCAAGCAACCTAAAGCAACTGACCACGGGCTGTGGTGACGCTCTTCAACTTTTTTCAGGTTTGCAGAGTGATTTGACTAAGCCAGGGTTTTATAGGGTTCTTTCTGCTCCTTCGCAGCCCCTTAAGCAGCAGGCATTGGTCCATTCTGATGTCCAAGAGCAATGTTTCTTCAGGACTCAAAACTTGAATTTTATATAAAAAAAAGTTTCTTAGGACAATCTGCATTCTACGTCTTGTTTGATTTCATGTGACACTGAGCTGAGAAAGTGATCATTCTTAAGTAAAATTTTTGACATGGCACCTATGTATGCTGGGTTCTCTAACTTGGTCCCAATGCCGTGTGTTCCACTATATTGTCCCCATGAGATGTCCTGCAAGTTTTTCAGAATTCAAATGACATCTACCAGGAAGACCATGAAAAAGCTCTTTGTTTGAAAAAGAAAAAAAGTTCAGTACATTTAAAATATGTCTGAGTACTTACTATATATATAACTCTGGGAGCAAAAAAAAAAAACAAAAGAAAAACTATATATATATAGTTATATATATGTAGTTATATATAGTTATATATATGTATATATAGTTATATATATAGTTATATATAGTTATATATGTATATATAGTTATATATATAGTTATATATATAGTTATATATGTATATATAGTTATATATATGTTTATATAGTTATATATGTATATGCATGTAGATATATATGTGTATATATATGTGTTCATATATATATATATGTTCATATATATATATATGAACACATATAGAGAGAGACAGACTCTCACGCTATTGCCCAGGCTGGAGTGCAATGGTGCAATCTCAGCTCACTGCAACCTCTGCCTCCCGGGTTCAAATGATTCTCCTGCCTCAGCCTCCCAAGTAGCTGGGATTACAGGTGCATGCTGCCACTCCCGGCTAATTTTTTTGTATTTTAGTAGAGATGGGGTTTCACTGTGTTGTCCAGGCTGATCTTGAACTCCTGAGCTCAGGCAATCCACCTGCCTCGGCCTCCCAAAGGGCTAGGATTTATAGGCGTCAGCCACTACGCCTGGCCCACAATTGATATATTTTTAGATTAATCTTTTCTGCCTTAAAATATTAGCTAAAGTCTTTGTTCTGTTGGCCTTGATATTTTTATACAATTATTAATTCAGATTAATTCAACATATAATACTTTAAGTAAATACCGACCATGTATCAAGTCCTGTGTTAGATGCTAATTTGGTTTAGCTTTTAGTTGCTTGGTCTCATTTCTCTTTCCTTGAAGACAAGACCACACCACAGATCTTCCCTTTAAAATTTTCCTTGCAACTCAATACCTTGAAAAAAACACATTTAAACTTACTCCTCCTCATGTTTTTTTTTTTTTTTTTGAGATGGAGTTTTGCTCTTGTCGCCAAGGCTGCAGTGCAGTGGCATGATCTCGGCTCACTGCAACCTCCACCTCCCAGGTACAAGTGATTCTCCTGCTTCAGCCTCCCGAGTAGCTGGAATTACAGGTGCCCACCACCATGCCTGGCTAATTTTTTATATTTTTAGTAGAGACGGGGGTTTCACCATGTTGGCCAGGCTGGTCTCGAACTACTGACCTCAGGTGATCCACCCACCATTGCCTCCCAAAGTGCTGGGATTACAGGTGTGAGCCACTGCGCCTGGCCCTCCTCCTTCTGTTGAACTGAAATTTGGTGTCCTTTGACCAATATCTCCCTACTCTCCCACCCCCAGTCTCTGATAACCACCATTCTACTGTCTCATGAGTTAGGCTTTTTTACACTCCACAGCTGAGTAAAGTCACGCAGTGGTTGTTTTTCTGTGCTTGCCTTATTTCACTTAACATAATGTCCATCAGGTTTGTCCATGTTGTCACAAATGACAGAATTTCTTTCCATTGCGTACATATACCACATTTTTAAAGTCTACCCATCTTTTGATGCACACAGGTTGTGTACGTCATGGTGAATATAGTTCATAATATGTTGTATACTTGAAAATTGTTAACATAATTCATTTTAAGTATTCTCACCACCAAAAAAGATGGTGGGTATACGAGGTAAAGCATATGTTCAATAGCTTGATTTTGCTGTTCTACAATGTGTATATGTATATAAACATCATGATGTACACCATAAATATATATTATTTTTACTTGTCAATTAGAAAGAAAAGAAGGCCAGGTGTGGTAGCTTACGCCTGTAATCCCAGCACTTTGGGGGGCTGAAGCGGGCAGGTCATGAAGTCAACAGATCGAGACCATCCTGGCCAACATGGTGAAACCCTGTCTCTACTAAAAATACAAAAATTAGCCGGGTGTGGTGGCAGGCACCTGTAGTTCCAGCTACTCGGGAGGCTGAGGCAGGAGAATGGCTTGAATCTGGGAGGTGGAGGTTGCAGTGAGCCGAGATAATGCCACTGCTCTCCAGCCTGGCGATAGAGCGAGACTCTGTCAGAAAAAAAAAAAAAAAGAAAGAGACAGAGAGAGGAAGGAAGGAAGGAAGGAAGGAAGGAAGGAGAGAAGAACAGAACAAAGAGGAAGAAATTTAATAAGCTCTGATTTGCTCTGCCCTTGTTCCCACGCTCACGTGTGTGTAGAGTGGGTAGTGTGCACTTCAGAGTGAGATGGAGCCGGGTGTGAATCCCTGCTCCGCTGTGTTCAAGCTCCGCACTTTCTCATTTGGGAGGGGACATCATAAAACCTGCCTCGTGGTGTTATGAGGATAGAATAAAAGATCTTTCATAGTGCACTAGGCCGTAATGAAGCCTCAAAAATGGTTAGATCTCTTCCCTTCAGTTTCAGGGATGAAGTGATTCTTAAATGGGTGTCCATTTGATTGTGATTTTTTTTATATATAGTGGGACAATTCGAGTATGGGAACTGGATCTTCCAAATAGAAAAATCTGGCCAACTGAGTGCCAAACAGGACAGATGAAAAGAATAGTCTTGAGTATTGGAGTAAGTATTAATTTAAGTATTAAATAACAATTAGCACACATTCCCATTAGCAGTACTGACCAAGGTGTTTGTGTGGTGTACATGGGGTTGGGGATAGGAAGGTGGGGTATAGACATAGGGAATGTTGATTGAAGAAGCTCACCTTGGCTGGGCGCGGTGGCTCACGCCTGTAATCCCAGCACTTTGGGAGGCGGAGGTGGGTGAATCACTTGAGGTCATGAATTCGAGACCAGCCTGGCCAACATGGTGAAACCTTGTGTCTACTAAAAATACAAAAGTAGCCAGGTGTGGTGGTAGGTGCCTGTAGTCCCAGCTACTTGGGAGGTTGAGGCAGGAGAATTGCTTGAACCTGGGAGGCGGAAGTTGCGGTGAGCTGGCATCATGCCACTGCACTCCAGCCTGGGCAACAGAGTGACACTCTGTTTCAAAAAAAAGAAAAAAGAAGAAAAAGTTCACCTCTGCCGCTCCCTTTAGGAGTCGGGGAAGAGTCACCTAGACACAGCACAGGTAAACCTTGTTTTACTGGAATCTAGGCTGTCATCAAACACCGAAAGCCTGCCTCACCTGATTGAAAGCAATGTAGCCCGCGGCACTCAGAGCCCACAGCACATTCCTATGCCACTGATGTTATTTCTGCTACTGAAAATAAAGTTTCTGACCATGAAGTCCATTGTCGAAATGCAATCTCTTCCAGAAAGAGAAATTATTAATATATTTTAAATGTGGATTTATATATTCAGGTTGTGTATTCTTTATCTGATATGCATATAGCCAGAAGTGTTTTGAATTTTGGATTTTCTTCAGATTTTGGAGTATTTGCATTATACTTCCCAGTTCGGCATCTCTAATCTGAAAATTCAAAATTTGAGATGTGCAAATGAGCATTTCCTTGGAGTGTCACATCAGCACTCAAAAATTTCCGATTTTGGAGCATTTCAGATTTTAGATTTTTGGATTAAGGATACTCAACCTGTATAAATTCATTATCCATGGCCTGATTCCTCTTGCTTAATGCATAGTCATTTTATGGATATAGGGTTTGGAAAATATGAGATAAAGGAAATAAATGTACATCCTCTTTGGAGGGGCACACCTTTATTCTAGGAGCTCTTAAGAGATGTCTCAAAAGTCTGAACGGGCAGAGGATGCCTGTTAACATCAGACCCAGATAGACTTCAAGTGAAATGCACAGGCTAATTGGGGTCGAATATTTCCTCCCATTCTATGTGTAGCCCTAACCCTGCTCCCCTCAGAGCTGTTCTGACCCATCTTTGAGCCTGGGGAAATAAAAGCAGACCTGAGCATCTTTGCAAGTCTTCATGGGGTGCCAGAGGAACCTCATCCCATTCCTGAACAGGGGTTCATGGGCATCACTGAGGACATACAGGTCTTCAAGATTTCTTTCTTTCTTTTTTTTTCTTCCTGAGACAGAGTTTTGCTCTTGTTGCTCAGGCTGGAGTGCAATTGTGCAATCTTGGCTCACCGCAACCTCTGCCCCCTGGGTTCAAGCGATTCTCTTGCCTCAGCCTCCCGAGTAGCTGGGATTACAGGTGCCCACCACCACGCCCAGCTAATTTTGTATTTTTAGTAAAGACAGGGTTTCTCCATGTTGGTCAGGCTGGTCTTGAACTCCTGAACTCAGGTGATCCGCCCGCCTCGGCCTCCCAAAGTGCTGGGATCACAGGCGTGAGCCACCAAGGCTGGCCAAGATTTCTTTTTCTTGCTTCTTCAGATGGCCGATGATGACAGCTTTTTCTACCTTGGCACCACGACTGGAGATATTCTAAAAATGAACCCCAGGACTAAACTGCTGACAGATGCTGGGCCTGCGAAGGACAAATTCAGTTTGGTGAGTGCAGACCATCGCCACTGCCCTGCCATTTTTCTCCCTTCACTGGCAGCATGTACTTTTTTTTTTTTTCTTTTTGAGATGCAGTCTTGTTCTGTCACTCAGCCTGGAGTACAGTGACGTGATCTTGGCTCACTACAACTTCCGCCTCCCGGGTTCAAGCGATTGTCCCACCTCAGCCTCTCAAGTAGCTGGGACTACAGGTGTGCACCACCATGCCCCACTAATTTTTGTATTTTTTAGTAGAGACAGGGTTTCATCATGTTGACCAGGCTAATCTTGAACTCCTGACCTCAGGTGATCTGCCCACCTTGGCCTCTCAAAGTGCTGGGATTACAGGTGTGAGCCACCGTGCCTAGCCAAAGCACACACTTTCTTTGTTTGTTTGTTTGTTTTTGAGACGGAGTCTCGCTCTGTTGCCCAGGCTGGAGTGCAGTGGCACGATCTCGGCTCACGGCAAGCTCCGCCTCCTAGGTTCACGCCATTCTCCTGCCTCAGCCTCCCAAGTAGCTGGGACTACAGGCGCCCGCCACCACACCCAGCTAATTTTTTTTGTATTTTTTTAATAGAGACAGGGTTTCACTGAGCACACACTTTCTTAATGAAGAAAGAGTTTGTGGGAAAACATAAAAAGTCAGTGATGGACCCAAAGCCACATCTCAATTTGCAAGGTACATTGGCCAGTTCTCTTTGCCCTCATCTCTGGTTTTTATTCAGGGTAAAGACATTTCTAGGTGTCCTGAATTAGGGAATCAGAACCACATTTCCAATTCTGTGAAGAAAGTCATTGGTGGCACTATTCACAATAGCAAAGACTTGGAACCAACCCAAATGTCCAACAGTGATAGACTGGATTAAGAAACTGTGGCACATATACAGCATGGAATACTATGCAGCCATAAAAAATGATGAGTTCATGTCCTTTGTAGGGACATGGATGAAGCTGGAAACCATCATTCTCAGCAAACTATTGCAAGGACAGAAAACCAAACACCACATGTTCTCACTCATAGGTGGGAATTGAACAATGAGAACACATGGACCCAGGAAGGGGAACATCACACACTGGGGACTGTTGTGGGGTGGGGGGAGGGGGGAGGGATAGCATTAGGAGATATACCTAATGTAAATGACCAGTTAATGAGTGCAGCAGCACACCACAATGGCACATGTATACATATGTAACAAACCTGCACGTTGTGCACATGTACCCTAAAACTTAAAGTATAATAATAATAAAATTTAAAAAAAAAAAAAACCACATTTATGTTCACCTCTTCAAAGCATAGGGCCTGTTGCTTTGTGATTTTAAACCGCGTTGGTTCCAGCCCCATTGCCATACATAAGAGAAGTGTGCTCTTTGATCTATAAAACTATATATATAATTTTTGTCTACTTTACTAACTAGATCTTAGATTTTAGCCTCAGCTGACATTATAAGTCGTGAACAAGACCTAGAAATAGTCAACTGTTTATATTTACAGAATTCCTAGCAATTCTAGTTAAAAGGACAGTTAGAGACTTTGATATTTACACCAAAATAAAAAGCTACCATCAAAGGATAATTTTATATAACAAATGCTGCTATTTCCAGCACCCCAGTAACTTGCTAGGGCTGTTTCTACTAAACTTTGAATCTGAAAGCTTGTACTGTGTTCTGTACCTGCCTATCTCGTTTCTGATAACAGAACAGATGGTTCTAACTAAGCTTAGATACTTTTCCACGTAGCAGATATTCTCAAGAAACTTTGAAATACTGCACTATGTTCCTGGGAAAATGTCACAGTTTTCTTAGTCACATAATCATTTAATATTCAAGCGTTCAAGGAGATGCATAAAAAGAGGGAAAAACTACAGTATAAGTAGAGAAGAGTTTAGAAATAATTCTACAAGAGATTGAAGTGTAGCTTTTCAAGTGTGGTTTTTCTAATTCTTTTTAGGATAGGAATTCTTTTTTTTTAATTATTATACTTTATACATGTGGGATACATGTGCAGACCGTGCAGGTTTGTTACATAGGTATACACGTGCCATGGTGGTTTGCTGCACCCATTAACCCGTCGTCTACATTAGGTATTTCTCCTAATGCTATCCCTTTTCTAGCCCCCACCCCTGACAGGCCCCGGTGTGTGATGTTCCCCTCCCTGTGACCATGTGTTCTCATTGTTCAACTCCCACTTATGAGTGAGAACGTGTGGTGTTTGGTTTTCTGTTCCTGTGTTAGTTTGCTGAGAATGATGGTTTCCAGCTTCATACATGTCCCTGCAAAGGACATGAACTCATTCTTTTTTATGGCTGCATAGTATTCCATGGTGTATATGTGCCACATTTTCTTTCTATTCAGTCTATCATTGATGGGCATTTGGGTTGGTTCCAAGTCTTTGCTATTGTGAATAGTGCCGCAATAAACATACATGCGCATGTAGAATGATTTATAATCCTTTGAGTATATGCACAGTAATGGGATTGCTGGGTCAAATGGTATTTCTGGTTCTAGATCCTTGAGGAATCACCACACTGTCTTCCACAATGGCTGAACTAATTTACACTCCCACCAACAGTGTAAAAGCGTTCCTATTTCTTGACATCCTAGCCAGCATCTGTTGTTTCCTGACTTTTTAATGATCGCCATTCTAACTAACGTGAGGTAGTATCGCATTGTGGTTTTGATTTACATTTCTCTAATGACCAGTAATGATGAGCTTTTTCTCATATGTTTGTTGGCCGCATAAATATCTTCTTTTGAGAAGTGTATGTTCATATAGGATAGGAATTCTAATATATTAAACAAATAAAAACAAAGCACATCAGGTTAAGGAGAGCAAGTCTTAGAGCACTGCCAGTGCCAACTCCTGCGATGCCTCCAAAGAGCTCCATATAACACTACCTGAAAACTACTGGATTTTTTGTTTTGTTTTGTTTTCCTAGCACTTGGGAATTAAGTATCTGTCCAGCAAAGATGCTGGCTGTCTTAGAGTTTCTCAAACCTTTGGCATTTAAGTCACCTGTAGATGCTGAAATTCTTTTTTATTATTGTTATTATTTTTTGATACAGAGTCTCGCTCTGTCACCCAGACTGGAGTGCAGTGGCGCTGTCTCGGCTCACTGCAAGCTCTGCCTCCAGGGTTCACGCCATTCTCCTGACTCAGCCTCCCAAGTAGCTGGGACTACAGGCGCCTACCACCATGCCCGGCTAATTTTTTTGTATTTTTAGTAGAGACGGGGTTTCACCGTGTTAGCCAGGATGGTCTCGATCTCCTGACCTCGTAATCTGCCTGTCTTGGCCTCCCAAAGTGCTGGGATTACAGGCATGAGCCACTGCGCACCGCCTGAAATTCTTAAGCATTCAGGTCTGATGGTCAAGTCCACAAGGCAATGGTTCCAAGACACCTTTTCCATGGGTGAAAAGAAAATAATTCCTGCAGGATGAAGGGCTAGGAGGTGTCATCGAAGATGTTTGGTTTCAATATCAAGTGATCTTACCCACTTTGAAACTCTACTTAAATATTTGTTCCGGCCAGGCCGGTGGCTCACACGTGTAATCCCAGCACTCTGGGAGGTCGAGGTGGGCAGATTGCTTGAGTCCAGGAGTTCAAATCCAGCCTGGGTGACATGGTGAAACCCCAACTCTACAAAAAATATGAAAATTAGCCGGGCGTGGTGGAGCATGCCTGCAGACTCAGCTACTCAGGAGGCTGGGGCAGAGGATGCGGTGAACTGAGATTAAGCCACTGCACTCTAGCCTGTGTGACAGAGTGAGACCCTGTCTCAATAAATAAATAAATAAATATTGCTTTATGGTTAGAAAGGTAAAGAATTGGAATGGTTTAAAACTGACCTATTGGCCAGGTGTGGTGGCTCACGCCTGTAATCCTAGCACTTTGGGAGGCCGAGGTGGGCAGATCACTTGAGGTGAGGAGTTCAAGACCATCCTGGCCAACATGGTGAAACCCTATCTCTACTAAAAATGCAAAAATTAGCCAGGTATGGTGGCGTGTGCCTGTAATCCCAGCTACTCGGAAGGCCGAGGCATGAGAATCACTTGAGTCTGGGAGGTGGAGGCTGCTGTAGCCAAGATCACGTTACTGCACTCCAGCCTGGGCAACAGAGTGAGACCCTGTCTCAAAAACAAAAACAAAAAAACAAAGACAAAAAAAAACCTTAAACTAAAATTGACCCATTAGGCATACAGTACTAAAACAAAGATGATGATGACAATGATAATAATAATAAAAGTACATGCTGTATAAGATCTGTGTGAGGAAAACTATAAAACTGTGATAAAATAAATCAAATAGAACTAAATACATATTTCTTTCTTTTGTTTTTTTGAGACAGAGTCTTGCTCTGTCGCCCAGGCTGGAGTGCAGCGGCGCGGTCTCGGCTCACTGCAAGCTCCGCCTTCCGGGTTCACGCCATTCTCCTGCCTCAGCCTCCTGAGTAGCTGGGACTACAGGTGCCTGCCACCATGCCCGGCTAATTTTTTTGTATTTTTAGTAGAGATGGGGTTTCACCGTGTTAGCCAGGCTGGTGTCCATCTCCTGACCTCATGATCTGCCCGCCTCGGCCTCCCAACATGCCGGGATTACAGGCGTGAATCACCGCACCTGGCCCTAAGTAGATATTTCACGTTCATGGATAGGAAGACTCAGTATTGTCATGATATGAGTTCTTCTTAATTTGAACTATAGATTTACTGCAATCCCAATAAACATCCTAGCAAGTTATTTTTGTCTGTAGACAAACTGATTGTACAGTTTACACAGAGGGGCAAAAGACTCAGAGTAGAAAGCACAATATTGATACCTAATGTAGATGACAGGTAATGTAGATGATGTAGATGATGGGTTGATGGGTGCAGCAAACCACCATGGCACATGTATACCTGTGTAACAAACCCGCATGTTCTGCACATGTATCCCATAACTTAAAGTATAATTTTTTAAAAAAGAAAGCACAGTATTGAAGAAAAACACAGTTGGAGGAGTGACACTACCAGATTTCAAGACTTACCATAAAACTACAGTGATCAAGACAGTGTAGTGTTGATGAAAGAATAGATAAATCGATCAATGGGACAGAATAGAGAGCCCAAAAATGAATTCACATAAATATAGTCAACTGATCGTTGGTGAAGGAGCAAAGGAAATACAATGGAAAAAAAGACAGTATTTTTAATAAATAATGCTAAACAACTGGAAAACCAAAAAATAAAAATAAAAATTAAAAAGCCTAGACATAGACCTTATACCTTTCACAAAAATTAACTCTAAATGGATTACAGACTTAAACACAAAACAATAGAACTCCTGAAAGATAAAATTCAGAAGACCTAAGGTGTGGTGATAACTTTTAGCTATAATACCCATGAAAGAAAGAATTGAAAAGCTGGACTTTCTTAAAATCAAAATTCTGCTCCATGAAAGACACTGTCAAGAGAATGAAAAATAAAGATACAGAGTGAGAGAAAATATTGGCAAAAGACATACCTGAATAAGGACTCTTACCCAAAATATACAGAGAACTTTTAAAACTCAACAATAAGAAATGGGCCAAAGACCTTAACTGCCACCTCACCTAAAGAAGATATACACATGGCGGCCGGGCGCAGTGGCTCACGCCTGTAATCCCAGCACTTTGGGAGGCTGAGGCGGGTGGATCACCTGATGTCAGGAGTTTAAGACCAGCGGGGCCAACATGGTGAAACCCCGTCTCTACTAAAAATACAAAAGTTAGCCAAGTGTGGTGGTGTGAGCCTGTAATCCCAGCTACTAGGGAGGCTGAGGCAGGAGAATCACTTGAACCCGAGAAGCAGAAGTTGCAGTGAGCCGAGATCATGCCATTGCACTCCAGCCTGGGGGACACAGCAAGACTCTGTCTCAATAAATAAATAAATAAATAAATAAATAAATAAATAAATAAAAGAAGATATACAGATGGCAAGTAAGCATATGGACAGATACTCTACGTCTTATATCAGCCGGGAAATGTAATAAAAACAGCAATGAGGCACCACTACGTACCTTTTCAAATGGCCAAAATCCAGAACGCTAACAACACCTAATGTTGACAGAGATGGAGAGCAGTAAGTACTATTGTTCATTGCTGATGGGAATGCAAAATAGTACGGCCACTTTGGAAGATAGTTTGGTGGTTTCTTGCAAAATTAAACTTACTCTTACCATGTAATCCAGCAATTGCACTCCTTGCTATTTACCCAAAGGAGCTGAAAACTTATGTTCACACAAGAACCTGCACACAGATGTTTATAGAAGCTTTATCCATAATTGCCAAAACTTGGAAGCAACCAAGATGTCCTTCAGTAAGTAAAGGGATATGTAAACTGTGATACATCCAAACAATGGAATATTAATCAGTACTAAAAATAAACGAGCTATAAAGTCAGGAAAAGACTTTATAGGAAAAGAAGGAAACTGAGATGCACATTACTGAGTGGAAGATGCCAGTCTGAAAGACTGCAGACCGTTCGATTCTAACTATATGACATTCTGGAAAAGGCAAAATTATGGAGACAATGAAAAGATCAGGCGGGGCGCGGTGGCTGATGCCTCTAATCCCAGCACTTTGCGGGGGCTGAGGCGGGCAGATCACGAGGTCAAGAGATCAAGACCATCCTGGCCATCTCTACTAAAAATACAAAAATTAGCCGGGCCTGGTGGCACATGCCTGTAGTTCCAGCTACTCGGGAGGCTGAGGCAGGAGAATTGCTTCAACTCGGGAGGTGGAGGTTGCATTGAGCCGAGATCGCACCCCTGCACTTCAGCCTGGCGACAGAGTGAGACTCCATCTGAAAAAAAAAAAAAAAAAGATCAGTGCTTGCCATGGGTTAGTAGGGAGGGAGGGGTGAATGGGTAAAGCACAGAGGATGTTTTGGACAGTGAAACTATTCTGTATGACACTATAATGGTAAATATATGTTGCCATTAATTTGTCCAAACCTAGAGTATATACAACGCCAAGAGGGAACCCTAATGTACACAATGGATTTTGGGTGATAATGATGTGTCCACATAGGTTTATTAGCTGTCATACATCTACTCTGCCGGAAGATATGGATAATGGGAGAGGCTCTTTACCTGTGGGGGAAAGAAGTATTGGGGAAATCTCAAATACTTGTATCTTCTGTTTAATTTTGCTGCAAACCTAAAACTGCTCTAAAAAAAAAAATAGCCTAGTAAAAACAAAAATAGGCCAGGCAAGGTGGATCATGCCTGTAATCTTAGTGCTTTGGGAGGCCAAGGCACGAGGATCACTTGAGGCTGGAGTTTGAGGCCAGCCTGGGCAGCATAGAAAGACCCTATCTCTATGAAAACTTTTAAAAAATTAGCCGGCGTGGTGGCATGCATCTATAGTCCTGGCTACTGGGGAGGCTGAGGCAGGAGAATTGCTTCATCCCAGGTGTTCGTGGTTAAAGTGAGCTGTGGTTGTGCCATTGCACTCCAGCCTGGGTGGCAGAGACCCTGTCTCCAAAATACACACACACACACACACGAACATGCGAACACAAAAATGGTATGTGTCAATAAATGCTGATGTGTCAGACATGGTGCAAAACCCCTTCCTTAAATTATGTCATTCGATCTTCATAAACGCCAATGAGATAGGTACCATTTTCATCCCTGCTTTACGGATGAGAAAACTGAGGCTCATAACATTGGAAATCTCCTGGCTTGCAAGTAGTAGAGCTGAGATTTCAACCCAGGCCAACTGGCCCCAGAACCTGTGCACTTGAATGATGTCATCTATAGTTTTAAAAAATTTAGAAATCACACATATGTAGCTTCAAGGCTCTGTTGAACTCTTTACCGCTTGCATCCCCAAGTCCCCAAATAAATGCTAAAATATCCACTCCAGGTTTTGTCTCCTCATAGGCCGAGCCTTCATCTTGTTGTCCTGCTGAGGCACTTTGCAAGTTAGGGATGAGGGGTGGAAGCTGGGGAGCATATAATTCTGGTCGTCGCCTTCACATTCTTCTTGAGCCTTGGTTTCTCTTCTCAATCACAAAATGTCTTTTGAGCCACAACAGGCTAAATTCAGCTTAAAGTAACTTGAAAGGGCATGATATTTGTTTTATAATATTCAAAATTCATTAAGACACAAACCTATACAGTCACTAGCTATACTAAATGTTTTAAAATCAAATGTCGTGGCCGGGCACGGTGGCTCACACCTGTAATCCCATCACTTTGGGAGGCTGAGGCAGGAGGATCACTTCAGGTAAGGAGTTTGAGACCAGCCTGGCCAACATGGCAAAACTCCGTCTCTATTGAAAATACAAAAATTAGCCGGGCATGATGGCGCATGTCTGTAATCCCAGCTACTCAGGTGGCTGAGTCACAAGAATCACTCGAACCCAGGAGGTGGAGGTTGCAGTGAGCCAAGATCATGCCACTGCATGATCAGAGAGAGACTGTCTCAAAATAATAGTAATAATAAATAAAATGTTGCTCATGGACATTTTAAAATTAGAACTTCATAGTGGATACTATGAAACAACCATAGTATTGTCACACCATTTTTCTTTGGGGTGAGTGGTGGGGGACACCCCAACCTTTGAAGGATACTTTAAACTTTAAATATATTTCCCACTGTTGGTAAGATTATGTACTGTATGTTGTAGTTCAGATAATGTAGTCACCAAACAATAAGGAGTCTTTTGTGCTTTCTTGGGGTGTTAAATATGGTTGCTTTGCATTATAAGAATTAAGTTCTGGTGAAAACAGTGGCAGCTGAGGGACTAACATTGCTGAGGCTGTGTTTGTACCTTCTACTCTTGACTGCATTTGAGTGGATGTAAAGGTGTTATTTTATTTATTTATTTATTTATTTTGAGACAGAGGAGTTTCACTCTTGTTGCCCAGGCTGGAGTGCAATGGCACAATCTTGGCTCACTGCAATCTCCGCCTCCCGGGTTCAAGCAATTCTCCTGCCTCGGCCTCCCTAGTAGCTGGGATTACAGGCACCCACCACCATGCCCAGCTAATTTTTTGTTATTTGTAGTAGAGACAGGCTTTCACTATGTTGGCCGGGCTGGTCTCGAACTCCTGACCTCAGGCGATCCACCCGCCTTGGCCTCTCAACGTGCTGGGATTAATTTTTTAAATATTCAAAATGCACTGGTGGGTTTAGGGAGGAAGGATGGTGAATCCTGTTTGCATTCTGCAGGCCCAGGAGGGTTACTTCCTGGCAAGTGAGCCCATTGTTGGCATTGAATCCCCTTGGGGGTGCATTGTGAGCAGAACCCTCATGAACATTCTCCAGGCAATGTGTGCAGCACTGGCATGACTTTGGCCATCTTTAATTCATCTTTCATTCAGCCTTTTTCTTTTTTTGATTAACATTTAAAAATTTTTTTATTGCCGTAGGTTTTTGGGGAACAGGTGGTATTTGGTTACATGAGTATGTTCTTGAGTGGTGATTTGTGAGATTTTCATGCTTTTTCTTAACACTGTTTCTCCCCCTAGGGAGTGTCAGCTATCAGGTGCCTGAAGATGGGGGGCTTGTTGGTGGGCTCTGGAGCTGGACTGCTGGTCTTCTGTAAAAGCCCTGGCTACAAACCCATCAAGTAAGTTCTGGGCCTCACAGAATGGGGCTGGGTAGACACCCACTAACGGGAGGTTTGCTTAAAGCCAGCAACTCGATGATATTGGCAAAGTGATATCTGGTTAAAAAATGTCATCTTGCTGTTAGAATGAGTAGTTGGAATCACAGTAGATGGTGGCTTCTTTGCCAATGAAAAGACAAAAGCTTATGTTGAATCAAACCAAAGTAGTCCACTATTACCCAGAGGGACACTGCCCATTTAATAAATACGTAAGTTTGTATTTAGCTGTCACATTGAGCCATGACGAAAGGAATGAGATATTATAAACTTATCCAACAAATAACCCCCAATGTTAAATGTTCAAAATTGGTTAACTCAATAAAATTTATTATGCAATGGGTACCTATTATGTGCAAAGCATTGTGTTAATCATGCATGTGAATACAATTTATAATAGACATAGCCAACATTCACCAGCCATTTCTATATGCCAGATACTCTGCTATATATGTTTCTTGGCTCATTTAATTAAAATAAAATGAAACAAAACCTTATTTATTGCCATAACAAGGTGCTTATTCAGCACCTCCTCCAACCAAACCAATGTATTAGATACTATTAATAAAATAAAGAAAAATAAGCTATGGTGTTTGTCCTCCCAGAGCTTACAGACTCGTTTGGGGCTAAGGTATGTACACACGAAAGAAGTCACTACCAGACAAGATAGTATATTAGCACATAGTCCAGATAAAGTAAAATATATTATGAATGTTGTAGAAATCAGAGAAGAGGATGACCTTCTTGGGATGGAGAGATCAGGGAGGACAGTTCATAGAGGGATGGGCTTCAACAAAAACCAGATACCCCACACATGCGCTGTATGGCCTCTGCTACCTCCCAGGAAGCCAGGGGTAGTTGCACACACATTGTAGAAATGAACACCAGCTGTCTTCATTCCAAGAAATCTGTGTTGAACATTCATGGTGTACCAGGCATCATTCTAGGTGCTTAGGATATCTCAGTGAATAAAACAAAAAAGATGAAAAAAAAAATCCCTGCCCTCATGGAGCTTACATTCTAGCAGGAAGGAAAAGGCAATAAATAAGAAACAAAATAAACAAGGAAAGTACATAGTATTAGAGGGTGATAAGTATAATGGAGAAAAATGAAGTAGGATGTAGATTAAGGGGATTACGGTTTGAATAGAAGCAGGGAGGCCAGGTGCAGTGGCTCACGCCTGCAATCCCAGCACTTTGGGAGGTCGAGGCAAGTGGATCACTTGAGCCCAGGAATTCCAGACCAGCCTGGGCAACACACTGCAATCTCATCTCTACAAAAAATAAAAAAAATTAGACAGATGTGGTGGCACACACCTGTAGTCCTGGCTACTCAGGAGGCTGAAGGGGGAGGATCGATTGAAGTTGATCAATCGGCCTCAAGGTTGAGGCTGGAGTGAGCCATGATCACGGCACTGCACTCAGCCTGGGTGACAGAGGGAGACCTTGTCTAAATTTTTTTTATTATAAAGAAGCAGTGTATACACTGCCATTTTAAATTCAATGGTCAAGGTAGGGCTTAGTGAGAATCGTTTGGACCAATTTCATGCCTGTATGAAAGGGAATGAGGGAGGGAGGATACTTTAGAACAACATTGGAAGCCTTCCAGGTTATTATACATGCTCAAGTTTGAAAGCCACAGCCCCAGAGAATGCTGAGAGCAGCATTTCATTGGGAGCCTGGTGCCTGGACAACCTCATGGAATAGACACTTATAAAACCTGGAATCTGATTTCTGGAGACACAGAGAGAGAGAGAGGAGAGAGAGAGAGAGAGAGAGAGAGAGAGATCCTTTCTTAATTTACAACCGAACCTGAATCCTAATACAAGTGAGATGGGGAAGAGGAATGATGAGAAGCTTAACCTTAAGATAGCAAAAACCAGGAAAGGAAAGAAATAGCATCCAAGTATTATCAATAATGCAAGATGCAAGAAATAAAATCAAGTAAAAAAAACTATATTGGGTTGTCTCTGGATGTATGAAGTGAATATAGAAAATTAACCCTCTAATTTTTTAACCCCTCATTTTTAATGTGCATATGATCCTATTATGATGAAGATAAACTCCAAGTAATTATTACAAGGTTTGTGCTATCACTGTTTCCAAAATAACCCTGTGTGACAGTGCAGACTTAAATCAGATACAGTGATTTCCACCTCCTGAGCTTTTTGTAGATTGAAAAGGCAGCTCACATGAGAAGTCATGGAGACTAGAAAGGGAAGATGTATGATCAAAACGGACAGCTCCAGTGCCAAGATCTGTCCTTTCCCCATTTTTTTTTTTTTTTTTGAGATGGAGTCTCACTCTGTCACCCAGGCTGGAGTGCAGTGGCGCAATCTCAGCTCACTGCAACCTCTGCCTCCCGGGTTCAAGAGATTCTCCTGCCTCAGCCTCCCGAGTAGCTGGGATTACAGGTGCCTGCCACCATGCCCAGCTAATTTTTTTTGTATTTTCAGTAGAGATGGGGTTTCACCATGTTGGCCAGGCTGGTCTCAAACTCCTGACCTCAGGTGATCCACCCGCCTTGGCCTCCCAAAGTGCTAGGATTACAGGTCTGAGCCACTGTGACTAGCCTGTTCTTCCCCTTTTATCCCTAGGCTTCATTTTGTCTTCCAAAGGTCCCAGATGCCAATAGCCAGTATTTCTTGGTTGTCATCTGTGGCCTAGTGTACCTTACCTTCACTGCAAACTCTATAAAGGAGAAATTATTCTGTAGTTGAGTAAACTGAGGCCAGAGGCTTCTGACAACTTGTCCAGAGTCACAGACCTCTAGTTAGTGCAGGAACTGAGATTTAACTTGTCATCTGCCTTTCTTCATAAACTGTTCTGTGTCCCACCAATAAACCTCTAAAACATTGTATTGCCCATGCTGGCTTCTTGCACAAGAACCTGCTTTGGATTATTCATTGTCCAAACTAAACTAGTTACAGAGAGAGGCTATATCTTAGGGCCTCATTCATGTATATACTTTTTTTTTTTTAAGTTCATACTCATTATAAAGGGAAGAGGGAGAAATCTGAAATGCAGAAGAGGAAAAGCCAACTCCTAAAGGTTCTGGCAAAGACAACCCCTAGTTTTTCTTTTTTTTCTTTTTGAGACAGAGTCTCACTCTGTTATGCAAGATGGAGGGCAGGGATAAGATTGTGACTCACTGCAGCCTCCAACTCCTGGGCTCAAGTGACTCCCAAGTAGCTGGGACTATAGGTGTGCACCACCACACCTGGCTAATTTATTTTATTTTATTTTTTAATTTTAGAGACAGGGTCTTGCCATGTTGCCCAGGCTAGTCTCAAACTCCTGGCCTCAAGTGGTCCTCCTTGCCTAGGCCGTCCAAAGTGGTGGAATTACAGGCATGAACCACTGTACAAGCTCTGAAATGATTTTACTTATAAATAAAATTTTGTATTCTAATTTTTTACTTAATGCAAGCATCATAAACATTTTCAGTATTATGATGTAATCTTTTTATTATGGTAACATATATACATACTACATAATCTTTTAAATGTTTTGTGGGCAAATAGTCGATGAAGCTGATGTTCCATAGATCATTTAACTATTACATTACAACTGGATATGTAGGTTGTTTCCAACCTTTTACTCTTTCAGATAGGGTTATCATAGCATCCTTTGACGTAAAGCATCTTCCCCCTGATTTTAAGATTATTTTCCAGAAGTGGAATTAATAAATGGGTTAGTTGCTGTGGTCATTTGTACCCATATGCCTGCCTGGAATATTCCCTCTACCCAAATCCTGCCTGCGTTGCACAATCCATGTCAAAACGTTATCTCACTGAAGAATCTTCCCTGACTACTTTAACCTATGCTGACCTATGCCCACCAACTTGTGAGTAACTCCTGCCTTTTCAACTGTGTCACTTCTGTGAGGGCATTCCGAAATTATGTGCCTGATTGGTATCCTCTGCCATGCTTCAGATGATTGATAACTACTTACTGGCTGAGTGAATCTACTTTACTTTTGTGCTTCTCCCTAAAGGAAGATTCAGTTACAAGGCGGCATCACTTCTATCACACTTCGAGGAGAAGGACACCAGTTTTTCGTAGGAACAGAAGAATCGCACATTTATCGTGTCAGCTTCACGGATTTCAAAGAGACTCTCATAGTGACTTGTCACTTTGATGCTGTCGAGGATATTGTCTTTCCATTGTGAGTAGAAGAAAAAAAGAAGAATGTGGAAATTTGATGCGGTATGCAAGGGCGTTCAATTTTATGAATGCATTTGCAATATCAGTGAACATAGTTACGATTTTTTCTCCTTACATTTTTCTAATGTGGTGAATTATTTTAAGAGACTTTGCATTGTCTTCGCCATGCAATTATATTAGCTTTCCAATTCAAATTTGAGTTTCTTTAGAATACTGACTTTTCTAATAAACCCCTCCTGGAAAGGGTAAGTATCTGACAAAACCTTTCTGTTTTCCTAATGCCATCTGGAAAAAACTTAGTACAGACAGTCCCTGACTTATGATTTTTTTATTTTATGATGGTGTAAAAGCAAAATGTATTCAGTAGAAACTATACTTCAAGTACCCATACAACTATTTTGTTTTTCTCTTTCAGTATAGTATTCAATAAATTACATGAGATATTCAACACTTTATCATAAAATAGGATTTGTGTTAGATGATTTTGCCCAGCTACAGGCTAGTGGATGTGTTCTGGATATGTTTAAGGTAGGCTGAGCTAAGTTAGGATGTTCAGCAGGTTAGGTGTATTAAATGCATTTTCAACTTAGGATATTTTCAATTACATTGGGTTTATCAGGCATATAGTCCCATCGTAAGACAAGAAGTATGTGTGGTACCTGTTTTCAAACTTCTTTCCTGTCATTTGTTTGTACCTCTTGAGGTCTTCTAGATTTGGCAGGCTTCATGGTGGTGGGCATTACGAGGGCTTCTGGATCTAGCTGCTGTATTTCTTGGTAAATCTCACCTTGCACAAGTAAAACAAATAACTACCAGCAGTTTTGATATCAAAAGGAGCTTCAGTCGGATGTTCTGGTATTTGATTTTGTAACACATTTTGTCTTTGGTGAGATTCATTTCATGAAGTTGGTCAGTTTTTGCTCTGAACTTCCTCAGTACTTAGCTTGAGTTTACAATACTCAACTTTCAGCAAGACTTATATTCAGATCTCAGTTTTTGTTTTGTTTTGTTTTTTGTTTTTTTGGGGTTTTGTTTGTTTGTTTTTGAGGCAGAGTCTTGCTCTGTCACCCAGGCTGGAGTGCAGTAGTGGGATTTCGACTCACTGCAACCTCCGCCTCCCGGAATCAAGCGATTCTCCTGTCTCAGCCTCCTGAGTAGCTAGGATTACAGGCATGCGCCACCACGCCTGGCTAATTTTTTATATTTTTGGTAGAAATGGGGTTTCACCTTGTTGGCCAGGCTGATCTTGAACTCCTGATTTCAAGTGATCCACCCGCCTCGGCCTCCCAAAGTGCTGGGATTACAGGCATGAGACACCGCGCCCGGCCTCAGACCTCAGTTTTTGAGATCATGAGCTGTATGTAGTTTTGGTTCCCTGAATCCCTGTGATTAGGTCTTTCCATGTATTTCCAACAGTGAAAATGGCTGGTGCTTTCCCACTAGGTGAATCTTTATTTGCAAGTTGGTCATTTTCTTTTGGTTTCACCTTTTCCCCTCTTTTCTTTTTATAAGCAGTTTAGTACAATTAATCTGTAAAACTGTTTGGCCCTGGTGCTTTTTTTAAGGGTAGATTTTAAACTATCTTTTCAATTGCTTATATAGTTATTGATCTGTTCGGGTTTTGCATCTCTTTCTTTTCCTTTTCCTTTTCTTTTTTTTTCTTTTTCTTTTTCTTTTTTTTTTTTTTTTTTGAGACTGAGTCTCACTCTGTTGCCATGCTGGAGTGCAGTGGCACGATCTCGGCTCACTGCAACCTCCGCCTCCCAGGTTCAAGCAATTCTCCTGCCTCAGCCTCCCGGGTAGCTGGGATTACAGGTGTGCACCATTGTGCCCAGCTAATTTTTATATTTTAGTAGAGATGGGGTTTCACTATGTTGGCCAGGCTGGTTGCGAGCTCCTGACCTCAGGTGATCCACCCGCCTCGGCCTCCCAAAGTGCTGGGATTACAGCCATGAGCCACCATGCCTGGCCTCTCAAAATATTTATCTTGCCATCAATTTAACTTAGTCTGATATTAAGATTAACACATCTTCATTCTTTTAAAATAACATTTACTAATTAGGTATTTTTGCTATAATGTAATAAATGAATTCATTGGAAAACCTAAACTTCATGTACAAAAAAAAAAAAAAGGACTTCTGGGAAAAATTGAATTAAGCCAGGATTTCTCAACCTCCGCACTATTGACATTTTGAGTTAGATAACTTGATATTGTGGATGCTATTCTGTGCGTTAAAGGATGTTTGGCAGCATCCCGGGTCTCTACCCATCAGATGCGAGTAGCAGCTCCTTCCCTGCAATTATGACAACCAAAAACGTCCCAGACCTGCCAAACTTCCCCTGGTGGCAAAATTACCCCTAGCTGAGAATCACTGGGGTTAGGCCAGACCTCTTAAAACTGATGCAATTTTGTAATCAGAGCACAAACCAGTCACAATTTTAATAAACTATTAGCACAGTTAGAAAGGGTTTATTAAATTCCTAATAAGTAAAGAAATACTGCAGTAAATATAGGACTTCACCTTTTAATAAGTGAGGGTGACTTTCTAAAAGGAGTTTTAAGAAGACTTGAGGCTGCTGAGTTGTGGAGATGAACTAAACTAAGAGGAAGAACATAGAATAAATGTATGGTGCTGCATTCTTCCTTTACTTGCTAATTTAGTTGTGTTAATGTTCTTTGTTTTCAGTTGCTATTACTTTATATACCAAAGCATTATTATACTGAGATAAATCATGCATGAACCAATGAAACTTCTGTAATATTCAGTTAAGTTGGTGCAAAAATAATTGCGGTTTTACTATCATTTGCCTTTTTACTAATTGCATATAAGCTAATATTCATTATAGAAATGTGCATTGTAGCAAAAGAGAGTGTATTGTCTTTTTTCAACTCTTTATTTTCAACCTATTAGTGTTTAGTTTTAGGTAAGTCTTAGTCTTTTAATAGAATTTAATTCATTAATACTTATTACTATCTGATAAGTTTATAGATTTTTCTATTTAACGTGTTTACTTTTTTTGTCTTTTCTTGTAGTCATCATGTTTTCTTTGGTTCTGTTTTAACCTTTGCTGCATACAACTTGGAAACTGTCTACTTTATTTGTATTCATTTAGTGGTTACCCTTGAATTTTTTTTTTTCTTTTAGGAGATGAGGTCTTGCTCTGTCACCCAGGCTAGAGCACAGTGATACAATCATAGCTCACTGCAACCTAGAACTCCTGGGGTTAAGCAATCCTCCTGCCTTAACCTCTGGAGTAGCTGGGACTGTGGGCATGCACCACCATGCTCAGCTAATTAAAAAAAAAAAAATTTTTTTTTTTCCAGAAACAGGGCCTCACTATGTTGCCCAAGCTGGTTTCCAACTGCCATCCTCAAGCAATCCTCCTACCTTGGCCTCCCAGAGCACAGGCCTCTCAGATTATAGGCATGAGCCACTGCAGTCAACCTCTAAATTTTTAATATGCATATTTAAATACAGTTTTTCATCAAAGACTACAGTTAACCAATGTTTGTATCCAATCTGCCAAAAAGGCAAGAGTCTCAGCATATTTTTATTTTCACCTTTCCTCCACCATGTCCTATGTTGAAATTATTTGGAAATTCTAGATCTTTGCTTTTATCAGTCTCCCTCTCTCTCTTTCTTTTCTTTTTTTTTTTTCTAAACACATCAGTCCCCTTGGATTCTTTTTTATTTTTATTTTTGGAATTCTCTCAGAAACAATCTATGTGTACAGAAAATTTGGTCTCAGCCAGGTGCAGTGGCTCATGCCTGTAATCACAGCACTTTGAGAGACTGAGGCAGGAGGAAAACTTAAGCCCGGGAGTTTGAGACTAGCTTGGGCAAGATGGTGAGACACTCTCTCCTCATCTTTACAAAACTAAATGGACATGTTGGTGGCACTGCTTCTAGTCCCAGCTACTCGGGAGGCTAAGGTGGGAGGAAGTTTGAGGCTACCATGAGCTACAATCACACCAGTGCATGCCAGCCTGGGTGACAGAGTGAGACCTGTTTCTATTTAAAAAAAAAAAAAAAGAAGAAGAAGAAGATGATGATGAAAAGAAAAAACAAAAAAAGAAAATTTGGTCCCTGCTTACCTGAAAATACATTTGTTTTACCCTCAGACTTGAATAAGTTTGGTGCAGTATAAAAAGAATTTTAATGGAGTTTGTATTGACATATATAACATATATGCAAAATACATAAATCATAAATAAGCACCTCAGTGACTTATCACACCTACATGACTACCACCTTGGTAAAGCAATAGAACATTTTTATCATCCCCCAAACACCCCTTCCAATCACTACCCTCCCCTCCTACTTAATCACTACCTGAACTTCTAGTCTCATAGATTAGTTTTACCTGCTTTTGAACTTTATGTAAATAGAATATTTCAATATGTACTTTGGAGATCTTTTTTCTTCTCTGTGGAAGCTTTTAATGTAGTTAGTGTCATACAGATCTTCTTCTTATTGATTTTTAGTCCACTTGTATTATCAGTTACCGAGAAAAATGTTAAGGTCTCAAGCAATGAATGTAGAGTTCCACCTTTATTTCTCACAGTTTTTGTTTTGCATATCTTAAAGCTCTATTATTAGGTGCTGTTAATTATTTGTTATGTCTTTTTGCTGTATTGACATTTTTATTAAAGTGTTCCTCTTTGTCTCTAGTAATTCTCTTTGATTTGAAGTAACTTTGTATAATTTTAATGTACTCATTACAGCTTTCTTATGCTTACTCTTAGCATGATATATCTTTTTTTAACCCTTTTATTTTTCCATGTGTCTTTATATTTAAAGTACATCTCTTGAAACAGCATATACTTGTTTTTTACTTCTCTATCCATTCTGATAATCTCTGCTTTTATTTGGAATGTTTAATCCATTTACATTTAATATAATCTTTCATATGTTTGTATTAAATCTTTATACAAACTCCATCAAACTCCATCAATGCAATATTATAATTTTTGCTTTAAAGAATCATAAACATTTTCAAGAAATTAAGAGAAGAAAAATTTAAAATGTGTTGTGTGCTTACTTATATATTTGACTATTTCTGATGGTCTTCATTCTTTCTTATATATCTAAATTGCCATCTGTTATCTTTTCTCTCTCTAAAGAACTTTGCTTAGCATTTTTTTTTTTTTTTTAAAGAGACAGGGTTTCACTCTGTTGCCCAGGATGGAGTGAAGTGTCTGTTCACAGGCATGATCATAGTACACTGCAGCCTAAACACCTGGTCTCAAGTGATCCTCCTGCCTCAGCCTCCTGAGTAGCTGGGACTACAGGTGCATGCCATTTTGCCTGGTTCATTTAACACCTTTTTAAAAGTATAAGCCTCTAATGAATAATTATCTAAGTTTTTATTTATCTGGAAACTTTTTTTTAGCCTTTATTTTTGAAGAAAGTTTCACTGGTTACGGAATTCTTGCCCGATTGTTTT
Organism: Symphalangus syndactylus; assembly: GCF_028878055.3. Classification (NCBI taxonomy): domain Eukaryota; kingdom Metazoa; phylum Chordata; class Mammalia; order Primates; family Hylobatidae; genus Symphalangus; species Symphalangus syndactylus. The sequence goes on along the minus strand of NC_072442.2, from coordinate 58,721,426 downwards.
CTATTTATTCATTAGTTTGAATACATCATTCCAGACTTTCTAATGAGAAGTCATTCTGTATTCTTATGATTTTCTTCTTTATAATATGTCATTTTTCTGTTTACATTTCAATATTTTTTCTTTGCTTTTGTCTTTCATCAGTTTGACTGTGATTTGTCTTTCTCTTTGTGTTTATCCTTTCTTAGCCTTTGCTAAACTTTTTGAATCTATAAGCTGATATTTTCCACCAAATTGAGAAGTTTTTCAGCCATTGTTCCTTAAGAATTTTCATCTTTTCTCACTTCTGTTCCCCTGAGATTCGAATTATCTGTGTTTAGTAATTTGAGATTTTCCCACAGATCTTTAGGCTGTTCATTTTTCTTCAATTTTTTTATTTTTAAAATTATGTAATCTCTATTAAATCTACCTTCCAGTTTACAGATTTTTTTTACCATCTCCAATCTGTCGTTGAGTCCACCTCGTAAATTTATTTTAGTTATTGTACTTCTTACATATAGAAAAATATATAATTGCTATAACGTATGTAATTATAATATTACATATATAGTTTCTATTTCTCGGTTCAGATTACCTATCTGTTCACTTATTGATATGATAGTTTCCTTTAATATTTTGAATGTATTTTTTAATAGCTCCTTTAAAGTTTTTGTCTGCTAATCTAGTATCTGGGTCTACTTGGAGTCAGTTGCTTCTGACTCTGCCTTTTTTCTGAGTCACATTTTCCTATTTCTTTGCATGTCTGATACTTTTGTTGTTGTTGTTGAAAACTCAGTATTATATAGAATACACTACAGCAACTCTGTTCTCTGAAGATTGTTGGCATGGACTCAAACTGCAAATTTTGCCTCCCCATAGTATACGTCAGCTGTTATTCTCATGACTTCCCACTGCTGCTTTTTTAGCCTGGCCTTGGGTTCTTCTGTGGGCTTGCATTATTTGGCAGTCACCCAAGGGTTTATGCAGAGATGAAGCTCATCCTTTCCATGATTTCCTTTCTTTTAGTGACTTCTCCCTATTTTCCAAATATTCTGTTAACCTCAAGCTCTGACACTTGAAGCCTACGAGGTTCAGCTTCCTGCCATCCAAGCTGAGCTCAGTTGGGGAATGTATTTAGTTAAAAAGGCAAGCAAACAAAAAACAAACAAACAAAAAATCTCTCCAATTGACCCCATGTAGCTGTCTTTAAAAGTAGAATCCTTAAAAAAAAAATCAATTAAAAAAAAAAAAACAGTGGAATCCTCTCTGGCCTCTGCCTGATTGTTCTTTCTCTTGGTATTCCCCCCACACATGTATAATTTAGCTACCCAACAGAGATTTGGGCAGTGTTTACAACCAGAATTTACATCTTATTCTTGTGGTTCTCTTGCCACTAGGTTATTCCCCCTTTAAATTCCAGCTGATTTTCTAGCCCTCAACTCTGATTTCTAGCATTGTTAGCTGGTAAGGCTATGGTTTTTCTGCCACCTTTTTCTCCAGCCACCACAGCTGTGGGAGTTGAAGGCTCCCACATGTGAGAAAGCCACACGCTAACAATTCTCAACCCTTTCCAGTTGCTCTCTTAGAAGAGCAAACTCTTCTTGATTTCTATCTACTTTTAGAGGTTTTTAGTGTTACTAAGATTTTTGTTATTGCTGTTAATTCATCTGGTTTTTCTCATTGTTATTTGTGAGAAAATGTGTGTGAACCAGTTCAGTGCTCCAGCCTTACAAGATGTACTCTCTGCTTATAGTTTTGAGCTCAGTTTTTCTCTACAGGTCTTATCTGGCTGATTTCTATTTATCCATAATGTTTCTGACCTATGCAATGATACTCTTTCCTGCTTTCCTATATTGTTAAGGACAAAATTATGTACATCTATAGCTACATCTATATCTATAAATATCTTCATTTCATGGGATTTTAGGTGGGAGAGAGGGAGCACATGGGCTTGGTACCTCATCGTGATCCAATCAGTTGGGTTCTTTCTGGAACTTAACCTCTCAGACCCTAAACTAAGAACGATCTACCACTTGAATGGTTCAGTTTTGAACTAGGCTTGACTGCCAAGGAAGTGGATAGGCCATCAAGGGTAGAGAGTTTGGAAGAAAGTTCTTTTTTTTTTTGAGATGGAGTTTTGTTCTTGTTGCCCAGGCTGGAGTGCAATGGCACGATCTCAGCTCACTGCAACCTCTGCCTCCTGGGTTCAAGCGATTCTCCTTCCTCAGCCTCCCAAGTAGCTGGGACTACAGGCACATACCACCACACCCCGCTAATTTTTGTATTTTTAGTAGAGACAGGGTTTTGCCATGTTGGCCAGGCTGGTCTCAAACTCCTGACCTCAGGTGATCCACTCACCTTGGCCCTCCCAAGGTGCTGGGATTACAGGCATGAGCCACTGCGCGTGGCCTGGAAATTTCTTTAGGGGCATTCATTTCATGATATTTGATTTTCATGAGTGGTCCATGAGTACACCTCTTTAAGAACTTACTTCCCTCAGAGGAGGAGCTCATTCACCGAAGGCATTATCTAATATAAATATCTCTAATTTTTAAATAAATATTAACATTCTAGTGTTGACTTGATTTATGTTAATCAAGACTGTCTGGCAAGAAGCCCCATCACATCTGCTGTCTCATTCTAGCACTTACTCTTTCTAATTAAGTAGTCCATAATCATAACTGTAACACTAAACCCCAACCCTAAATCTGTGGAAGGGATCCACTTATTTTTTGTTTTAATTCTAAAGTGAGTAGGTCTTAAGAGAAAAGGACTCTTTTTTGAAATGTGTTCATGAAAAAATGTAGACATTGCTTGAGATGTACTGAAATCTAAAAATTAGCTTCAGTCTCCACAGAGACAAGCTAGAAATTTATACTTATAAACCAAATGGTCTTTATTGTACCCCAATATTACTCCTTTTTCTTATTCAAATTGGAATAATCTGTAATCTTTTGACATATTGGTGATTTACATTGTATTTAGAGGTTGCCTTTTTTTTTTTTTGAGCTTGACAGACTAAAGAAGGGTTTTGGGTTATCTGCAAACTTGAATTCTGGCATCATTGTCTTTTTCTTTTTGAAAATTTTAATAAGATTGTCTACTTGGCTGGGCACAGTGGCTCATGGCTATAATCCCAGCACTTTGGGAGGCCGACGCGGGTGGATCACCTGAGGTCAGGAGTTTGAGACTAGCCTGGCCAACATGGTGAAACCCCCTGTCTACTAAAAATACAAAAAATTAGCCAGACATGGTGGCACATACCTGTAATCCCAGCTACTTGGGAGGCTGAGGCAGGAGACTTGCTTGAACACAGGAGGTGGAGTGAGCCGAGATCAGACCATTGCACTCCAGCCCAGGCAACACAGCGAGACTCCATCTCAAAAATAAATAAATAAATAAATAAATATTGTCTACTTTACAGGAAAGGGTTTGTTTATTCTCTTTTAATACAAGTAATCCAAGGGTGTATTTATCTCAAGAAATGTTATAGGTGTCGACTTATCTCCAAACTCAGGTAATATACATTAAATATGTACAGCTTTTTGTTTGTCAATCATACCTCAATAAAGTGGTTTTTATTTTATTTCATTTTATTTTTAGAGGCAAGTTCTCTTGTCTCACTCTGTCATCCAGGCTGGTGTGCAGTGGCACGATCATAGCTCAATGTAGTCTCCAACCCCTGGGCTCAAGAGATCTTCCTTCCTCAGCCTCCTAAGAAGCTAGGACCACAGGCATGCATCACTACACCCAACTAATTTTTATATATTTTTATTTTTTGTGGAGGCAGGGTCTCACTATGTTGCCCAGGCTGGTCTTGAACTCCTGGCCTCAAGTCATGGGATCCTCCTTTCTTGGTCTCCCAAAGTGCTGGGATTACAGGTGTGAGCCACCACATCGGGCCTCAATAAAGTAGTTTTATAGAAAAGACAAATGTTACTTACTATCCTACAGTCTACCAAGACTTTGTGAGAATTTTAAATTGGCTAATTCTTTTTGAGCAACTTTGTCCCAACCCTTCCTAAAGAGAAAGGACTACAAAAGATGGTCCACAGATGATTAGAGGGCATTAAATACTGTTCTACACAAGATGTTTCAAATGGTCTGTAAGACAATCATCAAGCCTTCAGATAATAAATGGCATCCTTCCCTATACTCTTTTTTTTTTTTTTTTTTTGAGATGGAGCCTGGCTCTGTCACCCAGGCTGGAGTGCAGTGGCCCGATCTTGGCTCATTGCAACCTCTGCCTCCCAGGTTCAAGCGATTCTCCTGCCTCAGCCTCCTGAGTAGCTGGGATTACAGGCATGCACCACCATACCCAGCTAATTTTTGTATTTTTAGTAGAAATGGGGTTTCACCATGTTGGTCAGGCTGGTCTCAAACTCCTGACCTCGTGATCCGCCCCCCTGGCCTCCCAAAATGCTGAGATTACAGGTTTGAGCCACCACGCCCAGCCTTTCCGTATATTCTTGTGAAACACATTTTGGTGTCAAATATGCATCTGGGAAACTGCGTCTTTTATGGTTGCATCTCTTGATGGCTTCCTTGCAGTGGCACTGCTGAGCTGTTTGCAACCTGTGCCAAGAAGGACATCAGGGTGTGGCACACATCATCCAACAGGGAGCTGCTGCGGATCACCGTGCCCAACATGACCTGCCACAGCATCGACTTCATGAGGGACGGCAAGAGCATCATTTCAGGTAATGTCCACATGTCAAGATCTGGCTTGGGGCTCTAGCTCCGGTTTTGATTCTTGTCACTCTCCTCCCATACTAGTCTCTAGGCGTGGATAACCTAGAACAGCCTCCCACTGTCCACCCCCTTTTTGCTTCTAATCTAGCCTCTCTTTGGAGTTTCCTTCCAGCTGGGAGACTTTCTGAGCTAGGAAGGACCAAATAGCAATTTCTCCTCTCCCACATTGCTGCATATAGCGTGTATCTTTCTCTCTAGTAGGAAAATTTAGAAATTCAATTTTGAAAAGGATTTTGTGGCCTCAGTGAGGTCAGGGCCCCCATTTGAGGAATCTTTTTGTTGTGTAAGAGATAAAAACCTGACTCAAACGAAGTGATGCCTCAAAGGGAATTTATTTTTAACTCAATTTATTATTTTATGCCAAAGTCATTTAGCATAAATTATAGGCAGCATGATATTCCACCTCTAAAGACTTCAGCATGTATCTCTAAAAATATTTTCCTTTAAAACAGTAATTTCTTAGTATTGTCTTATGCCGAATCTATCTGCAAATCTCCCCAGTGCTCAGAAAGTACATATACTGCTTCACATCAATGAAAAGTTCAGTGGATCTTTAGGGACAGCTATTAAAATGGTGACACCAGAAACCCATCTCACCCCTCTTTTCTTTCTTGCTTGCTTGTTTGCTTGTTTTTTTTTTTTTTTTTTTTTTTTCCTGAGACAGAGTTTCACTCTTGTTGCCCAAGCTGGAGTGCAATGGCGCGATCTAGGCTCACTGCAACCTCTGCCTCCCGGGTTCAAGCGATTCTCCTGCCTCAGCCTCCAGAGTAGCTGGGATTACAGGCACGTGCCTGGCTCAGCCTCCCAAGTAGCTGGGACTACAGGCGTGCGCCACCACGATCAGCTACTTTTTGTATTTTTAGTAAAAACGGGTTTTCACCATGTTAGCCAAGCTGGTCTTGAACTCCTGACCTCAGGCAATCCACCCGCCTCGTCCTCCCAAAGTGCTGGGATTACAGGCGTGAGCCACCGCGCCCTGCTGGATTTTTGTAATTTTTTAAAGTAGAGATGGGGTTTCGCCTGAGGTCAGGAGTTTGAGAACAGCCTGACCAATATGGTGAAACCCCATCTCTACTAAAAATACAAAAAGTAGCCGGGTGTGGTGGCGGGAGCCTGTAGTCCCAGCTACCCGGGAGGCTGACACAGGACAGTTTCTTGAACCTGGGAGTTGGAGGTTGTAGTGAGCCGAGATCGCACCACTGCACTCCAGCCTGGGTAACAGAGCCCGACTCCGTCTCAAAAAAAAAAGAAAACATAAGCCAGAATATGCCATGTTTAGGGCTCAAAAGTCTTTTACCCTCTAAGAGTAAATGACAAAGTTCCCCCGTCACCTGCAAGGCTCCATGTGACTTTCTCTCCTCCTTCACCTTCACCTTCTTACCTGGAGCTCTTCCTCTTACTACTCACCCCTTCTAGCCATACTTTCTTCCTGCTGTTGCTCAAACACACTGGGCATAGATAGAGCCTTTGCCCTAACTCTTATGTCTGCCTGAAATATTCTTTCCCTAGATACCTCCATGGCTCACTCCCTCACCCCCTCACCCCCTCACCTCCTCAAATCTTTGCTGAAATGGGATCTACCTTTAGCATTCTATTTTAAACTGCTAAGGTCAAGAGGTGACGTTAAAGCTTATGAGAGGGTGCCAGCCATATGAAGACCTGGGGAGAAAACATTCCAGGCAGAGGGAATAGCAAGTGCAAAGGCCCTGAGGTGGGAGATCACTTGGTGGATTTGAGGAATAGCAAGAGGGCCAGTGTGTCTGGGGCTTAGTGGGTAGTTGGGCTAGGGGTTCAGGGAGAGCTAGTAAAAGAAGTTAAAAGAGATGGCGGGGGTGGGGGGCTGGTACAAATACTAGTTACTGTGGAGGATAAAGGAGTTTGGATTGGATGTTAATTCTAAGTGCAGTGGGAAAATGTTTTGGAAAGGTTTTTTTTTTTTTTGAGATGGAGTTGTGCTCTGTTGCCTAGGCTGGGAGTGCAGTGGTGCGATCTCAGTTCACTGCAACCTCTGCCTCCCATGTTCAAGCGATTCTCCTGCCTCAGCCTCCCGAGTAGCTGGGATTACAGGCATGCCGCCACCACGCCTGGCTAATTTTTGTAATTTTTTTTAGTAGAGGTGGGGTCTTGCCATGTTGACCAGGCTGGTCTCCAACTCCTGTCCTCAAGTGATCTGCCTGCCTTGGCCTCCCAAAGCACTGGGATTACAGGTGTGAGCCACTGCGCCCAGCCCTCACTTTTTTTTTCTTTTTTTTGAGACAGGGTCTTGCTCTGTTGCCCAAGCTGAAGTGCAGTGGCGGACTCTTGGCTCACTGTCAACCTCCACCTCCCAGGTTTAAGTGATCCTCCCACTTTGGCCTCCCGAGTAGCTAGGACTAGAGGCTTGCCACCATGCCAGGCAATTTTTTTTTTTTTGTATTTTTTGTAGAGACTGGGTCTTGCCATGTTTCCAGGCTGGTCTTGTGCTCCTAGATTCAAGCAGTCCACTCACCTTGGCCTCGCAAAGTGCAAAGTGTTGAGATTATAGATATGAGCCTTTTTTTTTTAAATAAAAAAGGAAGTTCTTGATCAAGAAAATGACATAATTTTTAAAAGGCCACCCTGATCCCTGCATAAATAACTGGATGTAAGCAAAAGCGGAAGCAAGCATAAGCTGTTATCACAATCCAGGAGAAAGATGGTGGTGCCTGGGATGAAGGAGATATCAGTGGAACTGTTGAGAGGTGCTCAGATTTGAATGTTTTTCAACAGTAAAGCTGGTGGAACTTGCTGATGGATTGGATGGTGGATTGGGTTGGGTAGATGGAATTGAGGGTAATCAAGGAAGACTCAGGCTGTTGGCTTAGGCAACTGGATGAGTGGTGGCAACTTTTACTGAGATGGGAAAGATAGTGGAAGGTGGAGAGGAGCATTCCATTGAAAGATTGGGGTAGGTGGGGGGAGGTGGAATGACAACAATTATTTGGAAATGTTCAATTATATATCTCAGGCACAATATCATCTAGCTAGTTGGGTGTACAAGTCTTGTGGTTCATGGGAGAGGTGGGAGCGGGCCTCCCTCCTTTCTCCTCTCCTCGTCCTCCCTCACTTGGCCTGGGATGTACCTGTAGAGGGGAAAGGGGCCTATGATGACCAGCATTCAGCTGAGCTGGTCTCTTTCCTCCAGCACAGCACCACTCGCCAGGCCTGCCTCTCCTTAGTGAGGCCAGCAGCCTGCGGAGAGAGGGTGCATGTACTGATCCTGCCTGCCTTTTGTTTCCCTTTCATGCCAGCATGGAACGATGGTAAAATCCGAGCCTTCGCCCCAGAGACAGGCCGACTGATGTATGTCATTAACAGTGCTCACAGGATCGGCGTCACCGCCATCACCACCACCAGTGACTGTAAAAGGGTCATCAGTGGCGGTGGGGAAGGGGAGGTATTGAAAGCAGAAATTTGAAAAAATAACGCTCTATTTAGAACAACTGCCCTATAGGAAGCCATCTATTTGCTTTTAAAAATACATACTGTGCTAGGATTCAAGCAGGACCAAATTGACATTTTGATGAGATCCGAAAATATGTCATAAATAAAAGTTCTAATATTATAAATGTATCCTTTTTTTTTTTTTTTTTGAAATGGAGTCTCACTCTGTCACCCAGTCTGGAGAGTGCAGTGGCTCAATCTTGGCTCATTACAACCTCCGCCTTCCAGGTTCAAGCGATTCTCCTGCCTTAGCCTCCTGAGCAGCTGGGATTACAGGCACACGCCATCACGCCCAGCTAGTTTTTCTATTTTTAGTAGAGATAGGGTTTCACGATGTTGGCCAGGCTGGTCTCAAACTCCTGACCTCAGGTGATCCACCTGCCTTGGCCTCCCAAAGTGCTGGGATCACAGGTGTGAGCAACCATGCCCGGCCTATAAATATATATCTAAGGACATTTGTGCACAGAAAGGACATTTACAATACAGACACGAAAGTGTTCTATGTGGACTAGAGTTAATGAATTCATGCGGATGTTTTGCCAGTGTTTTGGCTTGCTTGCTCTTTTCCTCCGAGGATCATAGTTGTATAAATTGTCTTCATCTTATTTTATTTTATTTTTTTTTTAGATGGAGCCTTGCTCTGTCACCCAGGCTGGAGTGCAGTGGCACAATTTCAGCTCACTGCAAGCTCCGCCTCCCGGGTTCACGCCATTCTCCTGCCTCAGCCTCTCCGAGTAGCTGGGACTACAGGCGCCTGCCACCACGCCTGGCTGATGTTTTGTATTTTTAGTAGAGATGGGGTTTCACCGTGTTAGCCAGGATGGTCTCGACCTCCTGACCTCGTGATCCGCCTTCCTTGGCCTCCCAAAGTGCTGGGATTACAGGTGTGAGCCACCGCGCCTGGCCCATCTTATCTTTTAGAGCAGGTGATGGTTTTAGCATCAATTCTTTAATACACCCAGACGTTTTGACCATTATTTTTAAATGATCACGCTCAACCTTTTCTTCCTTATTTTGAGGAGGCTGTAACACCTTTCACTTGCACATTTTTCTCTGGATCTCTCATCCTCTGTGCCCCAGATTCTTTGCTATCCCAAAGCCTTCCCTTTCTCTTTGAGATATTTTCTTTTCATTTCCTTAATCCCCTGTCATAGGAAGAACAGAATAGTTTGTGCTCGTCTTATTTTTCATAAATCCAACATAGTCACTATAAGAAGGTGTAAGCATCTTGACTACTATGTTTTCTGGTGTAGTTGTGACAGACAGATCCTTTGTCCATTAAAGGAATGCTGGCCGGGCGTGGTGGCTCACACCTCTAATCTCAGCACTTTGGGAGGCTGAGGCAGGTGGATCACCTGAGCTCAGGAGTTTGAGACCAGCCTGACCAACATGGCCAAATCCCTTCTCTACTAAAAATACAAAAATTAGGCCAGGCGTGGTGAGTTGGAGGTTGCAGTGAGCTGAGATCACACCATTGCACTCCGGCCTGGGTGACAGAGCGAGATTTTGTCTCAGAAAAAGAAAAAAAAATACAAAAATTAGCCAGGTGTGGTGCTGCACTCCTGTAGTCCCAGCTACTTGGGAGGCTGAGACAGGAGAACTGCTTGAATCCGGGAGGCGGAGGTCGCAGTGAGCCGAGATCGCGCCATTGCACTTCAGCCTGGGAGATGGAGCAAGACTCCATCTCAAAAAATAAAGGAATGCTATACTAACTAAACAATTTCCCTTTTATCTATCCTTTTTATTAAAGCATCATATTGATGATTTTAAATTTTGTGTGTAGGTAGTTGTATTACCTATGAATTTCACTCTGGGATAATAAACAGGAATTTGGAAATATTTGTGATATAAAATAGGTATTGGATTCAGTAGAGTTGGGAACCATTGCTTTTAAATGATCAAAATTGAACAGCTGATTGTGAAAGTTTAAATATAGCTCTGGGTACCCACGAACTTTCCTGATAGTACCAGAAATTTGAGAGCAGTGATCAGCAAAAGTGAATAGACTTATTTCACTTGGTTTTGCATTGGCCCTTGCATTATCGATTTGCATAGCAGGTGTCTGATTAAATTTCTCAGCCTGTATGTACAAGCAGGTACAGGATTGTTAGTAGCATTTTTGAAGCTCTGTTGAAGATGATCACATCTTATACATGAATATGCCTGCCCTTCAACTTAGCATTCCCACCCCACCCAACCAAGACGAAGACAGGGAATTAAAAAACACAAATCAAGCATAGCAAAGGGGAAAAAGCTCTTGGAATCTTTTCCTATCCCTTCAGGAGTCCCAAGTGTGGATCAAGATCCTGTGCTCTGTGGCTTTCAGGTGAGGGTATGGCAGATAGGCTGTCAGACCCAGAAGCTGGAGGAGGCCCTGAAGGAACACAAGTCATCAGTCTCCTGCATTAGGGTGAAGAGGAACAATGAGGAGTGTGTCACTGCCAGCACCGACGGGACTTGCATCATTTGGGACCTTGTGTAGGTACCTGTGATGGGGAAGATGCAGTGATACCTGCAAAATCCAATCATGCCAACAGTTTATTGAACATGAGAGAAGATTCACATGGAGGGTAGAAATCTTATTTAAGGCAACACAGTAAAGGGATGTTCATCAGAAGCCGTTCATGATGGTCCATGGTTTATCGATGCTAGTGGGAAGGGTTACAATTTCCAGGAAGAACTGAATGTTAGAAGTTTCTGGGCAGATAGGGAAATAGCTTTCTGTGTCCACACAGTGAAGCATGGTTTAACTTACACGAATTCAACCCTAAGTGTCCCAAATGAAAGGGGACAAGAAAAATAACGAATGCAAGGCCGGGCATGGTGGCTCCTGCCTGTAATCCCAGCACTTTGGGAGGCGGAGGTGGGCAGATCACCTGAGGTCAGGAGTTCGAGACCCGCCTGACCAACTGGTGAAACCTCATCTCTACTAAAAATAAAAAAGTTAGCTGGGCGTGGTGGCAGGTGCCTGTAATCCCAGCTACTTGGGAGACTGAGGCAGGAGAATCGCTTGAATCCAGGAGGCAGAGGTTGCAGTGAACTGAGATCATGCCATTGCACTCTGGCCTGGGCAACAAGAGTGAAACTCTGTCCCCCCCCAAAAAAAAAAAGAAAAGAAAAAGAAAGAAAGGAAAAAGAAAAATAACTAATGCAGGCAGTGCCTCTTATCATTCCAGTCAGTCAGGTGCAGCCCAGAATGAACTCCCCATGGAGGAGAGGGATGCTGGTGGGACATACATTTGCCTTTCCCCTTGGTTGGCCACATTTCCAGGGACCTCTTATGCTCCGAGCATATCACACCCCCATAGAATGACTAACTTCAAACTAACTAGACCAAAGCCTGTGAACTTTATTGTAGGAGTAACTGAAAGGATTTTTGAAAAGTGGCTTTTTGAATTTTTGACTATAAGCATTTTTGCTGTGTTTTTATTTTAGAATCAGACCCTATTTCTCCAACCCCTCTCCCCACCCACCTATCACCCCTCTACCACTCCTACGAGGCACTGCCTTTATATCACTGCATAAGAGAGACGAGGATAAGTGCAAAGATGGGAGGAAGGAGGCATGCACGACAAAGAATATGAGATACACTTGATGGGAATGAGAACTCAATGTGTACTTAATACATTAAAAAACATAAAGCACTGCTGGGCGTGGTGGCTCACGCCTGTAATCCCAGCACTTTGGGAGTCTGAGGTGGGAGGATCACGAGGTCAGGAGTTCGAGACCAGCCTGACCAACATGGTGAAACCCTGTCTCTACTAAAAATACAAAAAGTAGCTGGGCGTGGTGGCGCATGCCTGTAATCCCAGCTACTCAGGAGGCTGAGGCAGGAGAATCGCTTGAACCCGGGAGGCAGAGGTTGCAGTGAGCTGAGATCACGCCACTGCACTCCAGCCTGGGCAACAGAGTGAGACTTCATCTCAAAAAAGCAAACAAACAAACAAACAAACAAAAAAACCCCACAAAGCAAGCTTTTGTCTTCTAGACCTGTGTGTCTCCTGGGGATCTTGTTACAAATGTAGATTTTGATTCATTAAATTTAGCATGGTACCTGAGGTTCTGCATTTCTAAGAAGCTCCCAACTGAGAGTGCTGGTTCAAGGACCACACTTGTAGGAAGTGTTAGGCTATACCTGACCTTCCTCCTGGGAAAATATAGAACTAGAAGGACATGTCTGAACTTGTTTCCATGGATGGTTTGTGACTGCCTCAAATCCTTAAAGCTGTTCTGTTGTGTAGCAGGAATTCTTGTGCCAAAATCTTTAAAAATGCTCAGCTCAGATACCACGTTTGAAAACTTCCATAATGAGAAGAAACTGTGCAGAAGGTGCATTTTTTAGCCAGGAAAGCCTGGCCTGTGAGATGGCCACCCACCACATTGTCTGTGGAAGGAGAAGCGATATTTACATATTTCTTGGTACAGTATCTAAGGCAGGGGTTCTATTATGCACATAAAAATCAACTGAAATCCTGGTTTAAAATGCAGATCCTGGCCAGGCGTGATGCAGTGGCATGATCTTGGCTCACTGCAGCCTCTGCCTCCCCGGTTCAAGTGCTTCTCCTGCCTCAACCTCCCGAACAGCTGGGATTACAGGCATGCACCACCATGCCTGGCTAATTTTTGTATTTTTAGTAGAGACGAGGTTTCACCATGTTGGCCAGGCTGGTCTCAATCTCCTGACCTCAGGTGATCTGCCCGCCTTGGCCTCCCACAAGTGCTGGGATTGTAGGCGTGAGCCACTGCACTCGGCCTATAATACCCATTTTTAAAATACTCTTCCCAGGCCGGGCTCTCTTCAGTTGCGGGAGGCCAGCTCCCTCTTGGGGGCACCCTGGGCAGGGTGGGGGGTGGGTCTTGGGAGGGACTTCTTACCATATGCAGACAAGGGTTGAGCCTGCCAGCTTTTGGGACATCCCCACGTGACAGGCTCGTGTTTTCCGAGAGTTGTGCATGATATGGTACGTCCAAACCTGTGGACAAATGTGTACATGACATCTTGCTACAGCTTTTATTTGTGAATTAAAGATACATCGATGATTAAAACATAAACAAAATAAAATACGCTTCCCCACATTCTGCTTCTCAGACTGCAGGGAGCTCCACTTCCAAATGGTGGCCTCAAGACTCAAGTACATTGTGTGGGAGGCAGCAGGTTGGCTGTGAGTTCAGCCTCTTCTGCTTCTTCTTCCCTGGAACTTAAGGGTTCTCACTGAGTTTCGTGCTCTGTCTTTAGGAAAGGGCCCTTCCCATTGTCCTCTGGTGGTCACTGATAGGCCAACCGAAGTACGCAGAAGTAGAGAGGACAGGGTGACCTGAAGTCTGTTTTGAAGAAATACAAGAACCACTGTGCTGAGCAGTATGAGATATTTGGCATAGAGATAAACCAACCCAAATCTCAGCTTGCACCAAATCCAGCTTGAATAGTGAATAAATTTCCTAGGGAAGAGAAAGTCGAGTTTCACAGCTTTTGAATCTACTTTCCAGGCGTCTCAGGAGGAATCAGATGATACTAGCCAACACCTTATTCCAGTGTGTGTGCTATCACCCTGAGGAGTTCCAGATCATCACCAGCGGAACAGACAGAAAGGTGAGTCCTCCCAGCGAGAGCTGAGATCTTTCCAGTGCAAGAGAAAAGCAGTGAGGCGTTGTGGCGGAGGGTGCGGGTTTTGGAGTCAAACCACCTTCGTTCCAATGGTGGTCTGTCATCAATCAGCCATGTCACTTTGGAAAGGCCATATCACCTTCCAGTGTCTTCACTTCCCCTCCTGTTAAGTGGAAATGGTACCACTGACCTCATAGAGTGAGGATTAAAGTCACGCTCGCCTGTGGTGCTTATAGCAGGGGGCCTGGCACATAGTAGGTACTCAATAGATTGGTTTTTATTATTAGGGAATTTCTGAGACTGGAGTAGAATTGCTGTGCCCAAACTGGTTATCACCTTGACTAAATTCAGACAGAAAGGCAATAGAGCTCCTCATCTCTCAGCACTGTACTTCCTCAATACATTAAAAATCTACACACGGAGCCAAGCGTGGTGGCTGATGCCTGTAATTCCAACACTTTGTGAGGCTGAGGCGGGCGGATCACCTGAGGTCAGGAGTTCGAGACCAGCCTAGCCAGCATGGTGAAACCCCATCTCTATAAAAAATACAAAAAATTAGTAGAGTGTAGTGGCGGGTGCCTGTAATCCCAGCTACTCAGGAGGCTGAGGCATGAGAATTGCTTGAATCCGGGAAGCGGAGGTTTTGGTGAGCCAAGATTGCACCACTGCACTCCAGCCTGGGTGACAGAGTGAGACTCTCTCTCTCTTAAAAAAAAAAAAAAAAATTCTCTATATGGTACAGATTTCCCAGCTAAAGAGGAAGGTGAAGGTTCATCCTTCTGTTTGGGGGAATGTTCACCCTTGGGGCAAGCAAGGGGTCCCTGCTCTCATGAACCTTACTTCCCTAATTTATTTTGGGTAGAAGGGGATGGAATTGGCTAATACACACATGAACCAATCCGTGAATGGACAATGAGTAACAAGTGAACAAGACACGAGATGGTGAAAGGACTGAGAAAGGAGATAGAACAAGTGATATGATGCTGGCAGGTGGGGGGAAGCTCCTTCAGCTGGGGTGGTGGGTGAAGGCCTCCTTAAGGAGCAGCATCTGAGCTGAGGCCTGAATAACAGAAGGACTAGTCAATGCCTAGACCTCAAGGAAGGGCACCTCTGGCAGAGGACATTCTGGTAAGATGGAACCCTACTGGGGCTGCCCAGGAGAGTGTCAGTTTGGCTTCTTTGGCTGGGAAGGCAGGCAGTCAAGTTCCAACTACTTCTGTGGGTGTGATTCCTGAGAAACATGGGTTCTGGCATGCTTTTCTATCTCTTTAGGCGTTTACTATGAAATCAGAACTTTTTTGTTAACATGATCAAGCATCAACAGACATTACAAAGCAAAAGAAAAAAGTTAACAGGAAATAGTATGCATAATGTCTAGCTAGATTCAGAGGAATACAGACTTCTGGCATAGTGCCTGGAACACAGCACATTTCCGACATGAAACAATGAGAAACGAATGAAATGCACGTGCAAGTTAAGTTTGCACTCCTGATTCCTGGTCAAGCACTCTTTTTTTTTTTTCTTCAAACTTATTTTAAGTTCAGGGGTACATGTGCAGGATGTGCACGTTTGTTCCATAGGTAAACATGTGCCATGGTGGTTTGCTGTACAGATCACCCCATCACCTCGGTATTAAGCCCTGAATGCATTAGCTATTCTTCGTGATGCTCTTCCTCCCCCAACCCACCACCCCACAGCAGGTGCCCAGAGTATGTTGTTTCCCCACATGTGTCCATCTATTTTCATCGTTCAGCTTCCACTTGTAAGTGAGAACATGTGGTGTTTGGTTTTCTGTTCCTGTGTTAGTTTGCTGAGGATAATGGCTTCAACTCCATCCATGTTCCTGCAAAGCACATGATCTTGTTCCTTTTTATGGCTGCATAGTGTTCCGTGGTATATATGTGCCATATTTTAAGTTTATTCTTTTTTTTTTTTGGAGACAGAGTCTCACTTTGTCACCCAGGCTGGAGTGCAGTGGCACACTCTCGGCTCACTGCAGCCTCCTACAACTTCCACCTCCTGGGTGCAAGTGATTCTCATGCCTCACCCTCCCAAGTAGCTGGCACTACAGGTGTGTGCCACCACATCCAGCTAATTTTTGTATTTTTAGTACAGACGGGGTTTCATCATATTGCCCAGGCTGGTCTCGCATTCCTGACCTCAAGCAACGGGCCTAACTCGGCTTCCCAAAGTGCTGGGAGCCGCTGCACCCAGCTGGCCGTATCATATTTTCTTTATGCAGTCTATCATTGACGGGCATTTAGGTTGATTCCCTGTCTTTGCTATCATAAATAGAAGCATTTGTTCCTAAGAAGGAAATTTAAATTTTGAATAGATTGTGCATTCACAAATTTTAAGGTACAAAGGCAGTATATTCAGGAAAAAAATCACCCTCCTTTAGGCACCTGTCTCTCCACCCCTAAGATAGTTCTGCTCCCCAACAGGGAACCAAGGTTACCAGTTCCTCTTTAAACTCTACCCTGTGGAATATTTCAGTGCTTTGGAGCAGAAGGGAAAGTTGGGAATAAGGGTGGGGTGAGGAAGAAGGAGGGCACAGTCCCAGTGGGAGGGTGCCTGTACAGCCCAGTCTCTAGAACTCTGGGGAGTGGGGAGTGCTCATCCCCCAGTGAGAAGGAAGAAAATGCTTTTCCTCCCTCCAGGCCTGAAGCTTAGCTGTGGATGCAGAGGCTGTTCTTTCTTTTACAGCTTGCTTCAGGCTCAATCTGCTTAGTCTTATCAAAAGCCCTTTCTGTCTTAATCCAGGTTTATCAGCACATCAACATCTCTTTAAATAGAATGCAAATTTAAAACCAATACTAAAAATATTAAAATGGTTTTGCCACCCCCTGCTGTAGCCTATTTATAATTTCAGCCAGTATCATCCTGTGGTGTATTTTTGCTCCCTTCTATATAAAGTAGAGCCATCTTTTGTTAGCATGTGCATGGATGACTCTCCTGAGCTGCGTCCTGCTTAATGCTTCTTTCCTGAATTCCAGATTGCTTACTGGGAAGTATTTGATGGGACAGTAATCAGAGAATTGGAAGGTTCCCTGTCTGGGTCGATAAATGGCATGGATATCACACAGGAAGGGGTGCACTTTGTCACAGGTTAGTCCTGGGATAGGAAAAAGCCAAGCCTGGCTTATTTAGATGAGGACATGAAAGGAACTCCCAGGCTAGAGGCAATTGGAAAAGACCACAAAAGGGTCTCAAGGCAACTTGGTTAGAATCAGACTCCAACCAACACTGCAGCCAATGTGGCTGAGAAAGAAAAATCCAGAAGTAACATTTCAATGAGAGGAAACATTTGCACAAGAGCTTTAAGAGCACAAATAAAAGCCAAGCTCGGCTTGCTTTTCTTGGTGGGCATTGATAATAGAAATGGGGCCTTTAAATGGCCTGGGCTGTCCAGCATGCTTGTAAAGTCTTAAAAGCCAGTCTTTTAATTCCACCTTATTATTGCATGATGCGATGCCCTTCCCACCAAAACAAATGAATTAACCAGTATTTCAAAGGGGCATTTACCACACAACATGCTGATTGGAACATCATTATCATTTCCTGCCAAGCTCTTTGATTCCTGAGGATATTAACAAATAAATGCGGCCAGGCGGGGTGGCTCACGCCTGTAATCCCAGCACTTTGGGAGGCCAAGGCAGGTGGATCACCTGGGGTCAGGAGTTTGAGACCAGCAAACATGGTGAAACCCTGTCTGTACTAAAAACACAAAAATTAGCCGGGCATGGTGGTGCGCGCCTATAATCCCAGCTACTTGGGAGGCTGAGACAGGAGAACTGCTTGAGCCTGGGAGGTAGAGGCTGCAGTGAGCTGAGATCCTGCCACTCCACTCCAGCCTGAGTGACAGACAGTCCGTCTCAATAAATAAATAAATAAATAAAAAATAAATAAATGCATGAAATGAATTAAGTTTCACAAATACATTGACTATAAAGCAGATATCAAACTAGACACAGTGTGATTCCAATCATATATATGATGTATATGTATACCAGTATACTTAGAGAGAAAAGACTGGAAGGAACTAAGCCAAGATATTACTAGTGGTTATTTCTGGGTAGTGGGATGAAATGTGATTTCACCTCTTTGTATTTCCCCCTCCTCTT
This sequence comes from Symphalangus syndactylus, assembly GCF_028878055.3. Classification (NCBI taxonomy): domain Eukaryota; kingdom Metazoa; phylum Chordata; class Mammalia; order Primates; family Hylobatidae; genus Symphalangus; species Symphalangus syndactylus. Next base: position 58,703,507 of record NC_072442.2, on the reverse strand, counting down.
CAAATTTACTGCAACAGATAGATTTTTATAATCAAGTAAAAGTGTTATTATAAAGACAGATACATGGGGACCATGTTGAAAATGATCCAGTTATTTGAAATCAGGGCTGTTTCTCTCTCTTCTATTGCAGCAATGCCATATACATGTTTATCTTTTTCAGGTGGAAATGACCATCTGGTGAAAGTTTGGGATTATAATGAGGGTGAAGTGACTCACGTTGGGGTGGGACACAGTGGCAACATCACACGCATCCGCATAAGTCCAGGAAATCAATATATTGTTAGTGTAAGTGCCGATGGAGCCATTTTGCGATGGAAGTACCCATATACCTCCTGAAGCTGATGAGATGTCTCTGAGCCTTGGCGTTGCACACAGTCCTGTTGAAGACTGAGTTTAGATAACTCCAACACTAATCTTCATTTCTAACAGCTCTGTTTTTGTTCTTGAGTCAGTTTTTTTCTTTTTCTTTATAGAATGCATTTTATATTCTTAAATTGCATATTAAAATTGAAATATGTTCAAGAATAATTTGTGCAGACTGTAATTAGAACTTTTTACATTTTGAATAAATTCTTAGTTGTTGGTTTTCTGTTATAATTTGTTTTCTGCAACTCTGCAAAACCCACAGAACTTCCTCACGATCTGTGCACAGATGGCATTGCTATTATCCTCTAAAAATAAGGTGAAATGAATTTCCTTCTTAATTGTCATTTCATTGGTCAAGCTAGACTAGACTCAGATTTAAATCCAGATCTCGGGCAGGCTTCTTAAAAATTCTCTGAGCCACAGTTTGCTCTTTTGTCAAGCAAGAGTAAGGTCCTACTCAAAAGGTTATTGTGAGAATTAAGTGACTAATGTACTAAAGCATCAGCAGAATTCCTGACAGGGTAGAGAGTGAAATATGCATGCTTTCTCAAAGAAAGTGTGTGGTGTTGGGGATCTCAGGACAATTACCAAAGAAAGATGAAATTTCAGAGATGCTTTATTGGAGTTGGCCATTACATCTTTCTTCTGTGCTTTCCACCAGAAGGGTGATGAAATGGACCTTGTGTCCTTGTGTATTAATCACCCAACCGGGTATCTTTTTCCAGAGAGGGGTAAAGAATGGCATTTTCCAGAACACAAGTCTCCGATGCACAGTACCGTCTGATGTTTTAAGCATGTTATTTATCCTTTAAGTAAGGCTGCTTTTTTGCATGAGGTAACTGCTGCAACCCGGTTTGAAAAGATCAAGTTTTTTTTTTTTTTTTTTTTGAGAGGGAGTTTAGCTCTTGTCGCCCGCGGCTGGAGTGCAATGGCGCGATCTTGGCTCACTGAATCAAGCGATTCTCCTGCCTCAGCCTCCTGAGTAGCTAGGATTACAGGCATGCGCCGCCACGCCTGGCTAATTTTGTATTTTTAGTCGAGACGGGGTTTCACCATGTTGGCCAGGCTGGTCTCGAACTCCTGACCTCAGGTGATCCGCCCGTCTCGGCCTCCCAAGGTGCTGGGATTACAGGCGTGAGCCACCGCGCCCGGCCAGGATCAAGAATATTTAATAAATGATGATCACTTATTAAACAACAAGTAACATTTCAGAGCGTTGTTAGAATACTGCATCTCACATGGTGCTGATCTCTTTCTGAGCTAGAAATTGACGAGAAACTCATTTTGCAAGACCTTGCCTGATTAATTATAAACCTGACAGTTGCATGGGATAAAGTGAGGGGTGGGGGAGGGGCTCAGGGTTACCCAGGGAATCAAGGGCGGGGCAAGGCCAAACTAGTTCTGATTGGGCAATCATTCAACAAGGATTGTGCCTTAAGGAGTGAACCAGAAACCGCGTAGGGGGCGCGCCTGAGAGCCTGAAAACTTCCTGGTAAGCAAATACTGAGGTTGGAAAGGGCCTGAACTTGGCAGTCCATAGATCCAGGTCGAGTTCCGGTTTCCCTGCTTACGGATCGGGCCGCCTCCCTACGTTGCGATAACCTCTGTGAGTCCCCTTCCTTGCCGATGAAAGCAAGGGTGATCAAGTCTCGCACGTTTTTGGAAAATGATTCTAACCCAATCTGTGGTGTAAAAAAGCAAACCACAACCACTCGGGGGCTTTTTTCACAGGGCAACACGTGGCTCCCAGTTCAGGTCCCGGGTTGGCGGGTGCGGGCACAGGCTCTGCCTCCCCCAGGGGGCAGACGGTCTGGAAGGAGGTGGCGACACCTGTCCGCACACACCTGAGCCTGCGGAGGAACCAGCGGTACACAAAAGCGCTCCCCACCCCCACACAGCACCCAGCGCGCGCCTCTCACCACGCCCGAGGCTGTGCTCTGGAGATGCCTGCCTTGCCCTTCTCTTCCTGCAGTAGCCAGGCCTTTGCCATTTACTAGGCGCTTTCAGAATGTTCATTTCTCCATAATTTCCACTGCTTGAAGGCTGCTCGAGGAACAGGAGCAGCGGCGAAACCCAGGTCTGTCGGTTTACGAGGTAAGGAAGGGTGGGGAATCCGACCACGACGACTCCCAGTCGGCGCCGCGGGGGCGGCACCAGGCAGGGGTAGGGGTGGCCCGGCGCTGCCCTGGAGGGGGCTGGTCGTGCGGCCGGATTCCCGCGCGGGGCGGGGCTGCCCCGCCCTTGGCTCCGCCTCCGCCCCGTCCCCGCACACCTGGCCCGCAGGTAGCCGGCACCAGGCGCCTTAGCGAAGCTGTAGGGCCTGCTGGCCGCTCGTCCTCCTCGGGCCCGGGGGCTCCGCGCCTGGAGCTGCGCCGGCGGCAGCCATGGACCCGGGCCCCGGGGACGCGGCAGGAGGGGGACCGCTCGCGCCCCGGCCCCGCCGCCGCCGCTCCCTGCGCCGCCTGTTCAGCCGCTTCCTGCTGGCGCTGGGCAGCCGCTCACGCCCCGGGGACTCGCCGCCCCGGCCCCAGCCGGGACACTGCGATGGCGACGGTGAGGGGGGCTTCGCCTGCGCCCCGGGCCCAGTTCCAGCGGTCCCCGGGAGCCCCGGGGAGGAGCGCCCGCCCGGACCCCAGCCCCAGCTCCAGCTCCCTGCCGGCGATGGGGCGCGGCCGCCGGGCGCTCAGGGCTTGAAGAACCACGGCAACACCTGTTTCATGAACGCCGTGGTGCAGTGTCTCAGCAACACCGACCTGCTGGCCGAGTTCCTGGCGCTGGGGCGCTACCGGGCGGCGCCGGGCCGCGCCGAGGTCACCGAGCAGCTGGCGGCGCTGGTGCGCGCGCTCTGGACTCGCGAATACACGCCCCAACTTTCCGCGGAGTTCAAGGTAGGCAGCGCTGCGCCGCCGGCCGCCCTGTCCCCCTGGTTTCGCCTCTTGAAAAGTGTGTGCACGATCAGGAAAGGGTTTTCTCGGGGCCTTCTTTAAATGCATTGACCAGTTCAGCCCCGGATTACCGGTTTTGTTTTGAGTCGATGTGTTACGCTGTCGCTTGCTTATGTTTTCTTTATAAATTAATTCTCCTAGGTATTTTGAGAGGGAGTGGGGTGAGCTGGCAGATTGAAGGGTAATCTGCGTTTTTGGATTCAACAAGCATTTGTTGAAGTATTGAAGGCTTGTGGGCCAGACAGTGTTCTAACGCCAGCTCTAGAGCTTCCAGTCTGGAATGATGTGGGGTAGGGAATGGGACGTTGAAGGCCAAGGCCTCAGAGGAAGAAGGTGATGCTTGCGTTGAGATCTGAATGATGAGAAGGATGAAGTCAGGGCAAGCTGTAGGACTAATCCAGGGAGGGGGAACAGCAAGTACAATTGCCATAGACCCAAAGGAGCTGAGTACTGGAGACATGGAAATAAAACGAGTGGCGTTGGAGCTTAGGAGGCAGATGAGGTTCGCCAGATCACGTAAGACCTAGGAGGCAACGGTAAAGAGTTTGGATTTTATTCTAAGCCCAGTGGAATCTGACAACCTGCAGGCCAGGTACCGTGCTGAGTGCCCAGCAAAGGCAGTGAGCGTGCTATTTTGGAGATGGCATCCTTTTGTTTAAGGCGCATTCAATCCCCTACAATGTATGAGCACGGGCTTGCATTTTATTGTCTGCAAGATCACGGTCTACTTACTCGGGATGCTGCAGGGTCATGAGGCTTTGTAAATTGTTTGTACCACTTCACCCGGGGTTAAAACGGGGTGTTCGTTTGGGGTCCCAGTTGGATTAAAGGGTTCCTGATAATTGATACACATGGCTTTCTTCCTGAAAAAAAAAAAAAAAAAAAAAAAAGAAGAAGAAACCCGCAGCTCTGGGCAGAGAGCTGAAGCTCCCTACAGACTAGTGATTGTTGTTCTTGGGGGAGGGGGAAACCTGTCAGTGTTCATTCCACAAGCATCACCGCTCTTGAGTTTCAGCCTGAGAAAGCAGTGCTTGCCATGTGACCCATGAGATGCCAACCCCCACCTTCCTCCCTCCTGCCTCCATTAGTGAAGCACTGTTCTGCAGCAGCCAGTGGGTCAAATGGTTGTCACTAAATGTCTCTTTTTGGTGACATTTGCTTTTTAAGAAAGAGGCAGTATAGTATAGTGGTTAAGAGCAAGGTCTCTGGAGTTTTGTGACCTTGAGCAAGTTACCAGATCTCTCTGTGCTACAACTTTCTTCATCTTTAATATAGAACCATAATGGTACCTACCTCGTTATAGGGTTGTTGTATTAAATGAGTTCTATGTAGAGCACAGTGCCAGCCCCACAGGAAATGTTCGTTATTCTATCATGACACCTTCTCACCGGCAGAAACCTAGAGGAGGGAGGGAGGTCATCTTTATGTACATTTTCTCTTGCTAGATGCATTTCCATCCAGTTACCACAGCAATGGGAGAGGGCTGCAGTAGTTTGAAAAACTCCGAAATTGGCCGGGCGCGGTGGCTCACGCCTGTAATCCCAGCACTTTGGGAGGCCGAGGCGGGTGGATCACGAGGTCAGGAGATCGAGACCATCCTGGCTAACACGGTGAAACCCTGTCTCTACTAAAAATACAAAAAAAAAAAAAAATTAGCCGGGCGTGGTGGCGAGCGCCTGTAGTCCTCCTCGGGAGGCTGGGGCAGGAGAATGGCGTGAACCCGGGAGGCGGAGCTTGCAGTGAGCGGAGATTGCTCCACTGCACTCCAGCCTGGGCGACAGATCGAGACTCTGTCTCAAAAAAAAACAAAAAAACTCCGAAATTAGTAATCACCCTCAGTGGCTCACCAGAATTTCCTATCTTCCCCCCCCCCCCGCCCCCCGCTGTCAAATCCCCAGGGCCTGGGAGCTCCCAGTAAGCCTCAGGGAATTGAAGGATAATCAAGTTTGTAATATGTTAATGAGGGAGATACAATCTGGAATTTCCTGGGATTTTTGGGTAGCCAGCTTTGGAGGGAGGAGTGGAGGATCCCAGAATCCAGGCTTTAAATATTATGGATTGAAATCTAGGTGAGCTCTTCTTATTTTACAGATGGGGAAACATTCGTTCAACAAATATTTATTGAATGTCCAGAGAGTAGACTAGGAATGCATGGAATGCATGATGAGTGATGAGTACAAACCCAGATTCTGGGGCTGCTCTCCAGGAGCTTATGGTCTAGAGGTAGAAATGGATGTTAATGAAATAATCACACAGGCACATGATTGGAACAGAAACATGTTAGAAAGGACAAATACAAGGTGCTATGACAGTTACAGGAGGAAAATGTGATTGGATTGGGGAAGATCCTGTGGGGTGGGCAGGGAAAGCTTCCCTGGAGAGGTAACCAACCGCTGAGTTGAATTTTGAAGTATTAGGTGTCAATGAAGGGCTTGGGAAGATGGGAGAGTGCATTCCAGGACCTGGGAACTGGAATGCCAACCAGGGAAGGAGGTGGGGCCGAGAGACCTTCTGTTCAATAAATGAATAAAAGCCCACTTGGCTGGGGAGGAAAGGCTGGAGAATTGGTTGCAGACACACCATACAAGGTTTTCTTAAGGAGTCTTGTCTTGTCTTTTCCTTTCTCTTTCTGTTTCTCTTTCTCTCTCTCTTTTCCTTCCTTCCTTCCTTCCTTCCTTCCTTCCTTCCTTCCTTCCTTCGTTCCTTCCTCTTTTTCTTTCTCTCTCTCCCTCTCCCTCTCTGTCTCTCTCTCTCTCTCTCCCTCCCTTCTTTCTTTCCTTCCTTCCTTGCCCTCTCTCTCTCTTTAAGAGAGAGAGTCTCACTCTGTCACCCAGGCTGGAGTATAGTGGTGTCATCATAGCTCACTACAGTTTTCAATTCCTGGGCTCAAACGATCCTCCTACCTCAGCCTCCTGACCAATATGGTGAAACCCTATCTCTACTACAAACACAAAAATTAGCCGGGCGTGGTGGCATGTGCCTGTAGTCCCAGCTACTCAGGAGGCTGAGACAGGTGAATTGCTTGAACCTGGGAGGCGGAGGTTGCAGTGAGCTGAGATTGTGCCACTGTACTCTGGCCTGGGTGACAGGGTGAGACTTCCTCTGAAAAACAGAAAGAAAAGTCCTGTCCGTGGTATTATCTAGAATTCTTTTCTTCTCTTTCTTTTTTTAAATTTTACATTTTTATTTTAGATTCAGTGGGTACATGTGCAGGTTTGTTATAAGGGTGTATTGTGTGATGCTGAGGTCTGAGCTTCTGTTGACCCTGTCACCCAGATAGTGAACGTAGTGTTCAATAGGAAGTTTTTCATCCCTTGTCCCGCTGCCTCCCTCCTTCCTTTTAGAGTCCCCAGTGTCTATTGCTCCCTTCCTTATGTCCACGTGTACCCAAGATTTAGCTCCCACTTATAAGTGAGAACATGCAATATTTGATTTTCTGTGCTTTTCTAATGATGTAATTAAATGTTGCACATTGTAAAAAAAAAAAAAAATTAAAATGTAAAAAAAAAAAGAGATCTGTAATTTTAACCCCTAGAGATAACCATTGTAAATATACTGACATATATAAAGGTATATAAAAACAATAGAAAATTTTAGTTTTATATCCTGCTTTTCTCATTTAAGCATTGTTACAAGACATTTTCCTAGTCTTAATAATACACAACAATCATTAATAAATAAGTCTTTAACAATTAATATGTTATTAAATTAACCAATTCTTTATGGAGATCTATGGTTATATTAAAAATTTTAGCCATCCAGAATTTATATTACCTTATGTGCTTAAGCATCAATTTTAGATCTACAGTGATATACTGGAGACATGGCTTTTTAAAAACAAGGATGCCTTCTTCACCACTCTTATGTTTTGTAAGTTCTGGACAAAACAGTAAGACATAAAATGGAAATGGAGTTTCCATTTTCCAGTATTATACTGTGTTGAAGTTTCTTGTATTTAAATCATTGTCCTCAGCTGTGATTATTCCCATAAGCTTAATTCCTACAAATGGAATTACATAGTCAAAGCAAAAGTATGACTGTTTTATTATGTTTCTATTTTTACTTTTTAAATAAACTTTATTGAGGTCTAAACTATATACAGTGAAATGTACCCATTATAAGTATAAAATTTAGGAAGTTTTAACAAATGTGTGAACCTGTGTAGTCACCATCTCACTTTTAAATATTGAGTTTTTGTTGTTGTTTTTGTGGTTGAGACGGAGTCTCACTCTGTCGGCCAGGCTGGAGTGCAGGGGTGCTATCTCGGCTCACTGCAACCTCCACTTTCTGGGTTCAGGCGATTCTCCTGCCTCAGCCTCCCAAGTAGCTGGGATTACAGACGTGCACCACCATGCCCACCTATTTTTTTGTATTTTTAGTAGACATGGGGTTTTGCCATGTTGGCCATGCTGGTCTCAAACTCCTGACCCCAAGTGATCCGCCTGCCTCGGCCTCCCAAAGTGCTGGGATTACAGGTGTGAGCCACTGCGCCCAGGCAACATACCTACGTTTTTGTGGTGAGAACATTTGTGATCCATTCCCTTGGCAATTTTCAAGTATATAATATATTATTATTAACTATAATCACCAGGCTGTCTAATAAATCTTCATCCCTTATTATTAATTTATTGAACAAAAAGAAATAGTATATTTTTAAATATTTTAATAGGTTTTTGGGGAACAGGCAGTATTTGGTTACATGGATAAACTCTTTAGTAGTGATTTCAGAGACTTTGGTGCACCCAAGCGACGGGCACTGGACCCAGTGTGCAGTCTTTCATCCTTCACCCACCTCCTACCCTTCCCCTTGAGTCACTGAAGTTCATTATATTGCCCTTGTGCCTTTGCGTCCTAAGAAATAGTATTATCTTCTAAACTTCTAAAAATAGTTTTTTATTTTTTATTTCTTTGATTAGGAGCGAGGTGGAGGATTTTTCCTTGTTTCTTTACTAGTTGCGAGTCTGCTCTTGGAAGCATCTGTTCAATGTTCTTTTTTTTTTTTTTTGAGACAGAGTCTCGCTCTGTCACCCAGGCTAGAGTGCAGCAGTGGCGCAATCTCGGCTCACTGCAACCTCTGCCTCCTGAGTTCAAGCCGTTCTCCTGCCTCAGCCTTCTGAGTAGCTGGGACTACAGGCGCGTGCCACCACGCCCGGCTAATTTTTGTATTTGTGGTAGAGACACGGTTTCACCATGTTGGCCAGGCTGGTCTCGAACTCCTGACCCATGAGCCACTTTACCCGGCCCATCTGCTCAATGTTCTTATGCATCTATCTATTCTGCTTTAGTCTCAATGTTTTTATGTTTCTGTAAGTTCCTTAGTTCTTGTCATATTTGCTACAAATATTTAATCAAAACTGTCTCCTTCTTCCCCCTACCCCAATATTGGAAGATTTAGATTTATTTATATCAGATGTTATGATAAATATTTGATTTTGTGTACCAGCTTTTCTATGGTTATATTAAAAATTTTAGCCATCCGGAATTTATATTAGCTTATGTGCTTAAGCATAAATTTTACATCTACAGTGATATACTGGAGACATGGCTTTTTAAAAACAAGGATGCCTTCTTCACCACTCTTGTGTTTTGGAAGTTCTGGACAAAACAGTAAGACATAAAATGGAAATGGAGTAAAAAATATTAGAAAGAAAATTGCTAAATCATTGTAGAAATCCTTATTTTAGCTTTATTACTGTCATTAATGACACCACATAGAAGGTAGAAAATCAAAGGAATAATCATTTAGAACATATAAAATTAGATTTGTATTCAGAAAACAACCAGAAATATGAAATAACTAGGAATAATTTTAATAAGAAATGTTAAAAATTATCAATGTTTGGGAAATAAAACATACATACAGATAGAGTTACGCCATGTTGAAGGACAGAAATAACCAAATCTAGGGCTGAGCACGGTGGCTCATGCCTGTAATCCCAGCACTTTGGGAGGCCGAGATGGGAGGACCTCTTGAGGCCAGGAGTTCAAGACCAGCCTGGTCAATACAGCAAGCTCTTAGTGCAAAAAAAAAAAAAAAAAAAAAAAAAGATGTGAGATAAGTAACCAAATATTGCAGTTCATTCTTCCCAAGCTAGTTAACTGTTTGGGAACTGCTTTGTGCAGTTCTAGTTATGTTTCCATAGACTTTCTTTTCTTTTTTTTTTCCTTCTTTTTTTGAGATGGAGTCTCACTCTGTCGCCCAGGCTGGAGTGCAGTGGCGCAATCTCGGCTTACTGCAACCTCCATCTTTTGGGTTCGAGTGATTCACCTGCCTCAGCCTCCCGAGTAGCTGGGACTACAGGTGCCCACCACCACGCCCGGCTAATTTTTTGTAGTTTTAGTAGAGACGGGGTTTCACCTTGGTAGCCAGGATGGGTTCAATCTCCTGACCTCATTTCCCGCCTGCCTTGGCCTCCCAAAGTGCTGGGATTACAGGTGTGAGCCACCACCCCCGGCCTGTTTCCACAGACTTTCTAAGGGAATGTCTTCTGTAGTCATCAATAGGTTATTAAAAAAAATTCTGAGAAATACCTGCCAAATACTTTACAACTGGAAAAAGACAAAGAACAATGTTCACTGTTAAAAACTTTGTCATTTACAAATGAAAATTTAAAAATTGCTCATGTTCCCATTTTTCTATGATAGCCATTTGCTACTATTTTGCCATGTATTTTCTGGTCTTTTGTTTTTCAATCTATAAATAAATACATAAAACAATCTCAAATATGTATTTTTGCATTTTTTTCTTCTTATGACCAGATTATTATTTTCTTTATCATTTGTATTTCATCAGTCATAAATTTTAAGGCCATCTGAGTATGTCATAAGTTTTCACCCAGATAACTTTGATATATACAGACATCTCTGCTTGTATCTCTCATTTCCTAAGGCAAAATCCCCAAAAGTGGAATTGCTGTTTATGGAGAGGGACATTTTTAAGGCCCTATCTTGTCTTGCTTCTTGAAGTTGTCACCTCCTTTCTGAAAAGGTTGTCAGGTACTATAGCCAGGCTAAGATGAAGAGTGTCAGGCTTAAAGGATCATCATGATTAACTGGAGAGGAATGGATTTCACATGGAAGGAAGAACAAAAGCAAAGGTCTAAGCCAGGTATGGTGGCTCATGCCTGTAATCCCAGCACTTTGGGAGGCCGAGGTGGGTGGATCATCTGAGGTCAGGAGTTTAAGACTAGCCTGGCCAACATGGTGAAACCCCATCTTTACTTTTTTTTTTTTTTTTTTTTTTGAGACGGAGTCTCGCTCTGTCGCCCAGGCTGGAGTGCAGTGGCGCAATCTTGGCTCACTGCAAGCTCCACCTCCCGGGTTCACGCCATTCTCCTGCCTCAGCCTCTCCGAATAGCTGGGACTACAGGCGCCCGCCACCACGCCCGGCTAATTTTTTTGTATTTTTAGTAGAGACGGGGTTTCACCGTGGTCTCGATCTCCTGACCTCGTGATCCGCCCGCCTCGGCCTCCCAAAGTGCTGGGATTACAAGCGTGAGCCACCGCGCCCGGCCCCATCTTTACTAAAAATACAAAAATTAGCCAGGTGTGGTGGCAGGCCCCTGTAATCCCAGCTACTCAGGAGGCTGAGGCAGGAGAATCGTTTGAACCTGGGAGACCGAGGTTGCAGTGAGCCGAGGTCGTGCCGTTGCACTCCAGCTGGGCAACAAGAGCAAAACTCCATTTCAAAAAAAGAAAAAAAAAAGTAAAGGTCTAGACTGTAGAAGTAGGAAAGCGTGTTTGGGGCAGCTAGTGGCTTACTTACCTGGAGCTTTGAAACATGGAGTGATATGGTATGGGGCTGAACCACAGAGGGTGCTTGGACTATTTGGTGGTGAGCAGGAGAGTAAGGAATGATTTAGAGTCAGAGCATGACAATATTCAGCCAAGCTGTAGGAAAATTGGTCTGGTCTACCATGAAGTCAGTGGGTTGGCAAAGGGAAAACCTAGGGGCTGGGCCCCTCCTTAGGTAGATATTGTTGTCTGGGTCAGCTGTAGGTGGAACTCAACAGTTGGAATGAGACTCTTCTATAGGGGAAGGGCGGACACATTTGGGAGCCAGCATCCAGACTGCTTAACAGCTGACCGATCTGAAGGAGAACCTGAAAGATGACACCTACATTAAAAGGATGAGCTGGTTTTAGAGATTTTGAGTTGGAAGGGCTGGCTGCTCACCCAGAAGAGAATAGGTTTGAGGGTTGTTTGGGGGTAGGGTTGCCAGATGAAAAATATACCATGCCCCGCTGACTTTTAATTGCAGATAAAAAATGAATAACTTTTTAGTATAAACACGTCCCAAATATTGCATGGGACATATTTCTACTAAAAACATATTCATTGTTTATGTGAAATTCAAATCTAACTGGGTATCTTGTATTTTTATTTACTAAATCTGGTAGCCCTACTTGGGAATCAACATGCAGAGAAGCCTGGGGGAAGAATCCAAACTAATGTGATTGACATAAAGACTCAGAGCCACACTTGGGCAGACCGAGGCGGGCAGGATCACCTGAGGTCAGGAGTTCGAGATCAGCCTGGACAACATGGTGAAACCTCATCTCTACTAAAAATACAAACATTAGCTGGGTGTGGTGGCAGGCACCTGTAAACCCAGCTACTTGGGAGGCTGAGGCAGGAGAATCACTTGAACCCATAGGTGGAGGTTGGAGTGAGCTGAGATCACGCCATTGCACTCTAGCCTGGGCAACAAGAGTGAAACACTGTCTTAAAAAAACAAAAAGACTCAGAACCAGCATTTCAGTTAATTAAATCTTGCATTTTTGCTTTGTCTCATCCTGAAGTCTCCTTTATTTTTAGTTTTATTTTTTTGAGACAGAGTCTCACTGTGCCACCCAGGCTGGAGTACAGTGGTGCAATCTCTCCTCACTGCAACCTCTACCTCCCAGGTTCAGGCGATTCTCCTGCCTCAGTCTCCTAAGTAACTGGGATTTCAGACGTGTACCACCACGCCCAGCTAATTTTTGTATTTGTAGTATAGACAGGGTTTCACTATATTGGCCTGGCTGGTGTCGAACTCCTGACTTAAAGTGATCCACCTGCCTTGGCCTCCCAAATTGCTGGGATTACAGGCATGAGCCACTGCACCTGGCCTCTAAAGTCTCCTTTAAATCTCAAGGGAAAATTAAAAGAAATAAAGGAAAAAAAAAAAAAAAAAAGCCCAGGCCGCCTGATTTGATTGGCAGTGGTAAGGATTGTCCTGGTCCTCAGTCTTGTTAAGACCAGTCCCTTTGGCAGGTGTGAACAGAGAACAGACCTGCATGGGATGAGACTGGAGGCTTGGCTCTGCAGTCTAAGAGTGGGTCCCACATCCATCACGTGCTGTCATGTGCATGTGTGGACACACAGACAAGTGATTTGCTTACACCCAGATGCCCACATGCTCACACATGTATAGCAAAAGTCCCTGGAAAGATGCTGAAGGAACTGCTAAAAGTGGCTGTCTCCTGAGAAGGGATACCATGGGATGAAGGCCAGGTAGAAGGAAGACTTCATTATAATCCTTTTTTTATTGAATTACTGTTTTTTAGTATGTGCATATATTACTCTTTGCAATAAACTTTTAAAAAGCTGGAATGCGCATTTATACAGAAAATGACAAAGGTGCTACACAATTTAACAGAAGGACAGCACAAGGGGTACCAGGAATGCAAACACCACGAGGGCAGTGAGTCTTCATCTGTTTTGTTCACTGTTTTATCCTGGTCCCTAGAATAGTGCCTGGCGTGTGGCTGGCACTCAATACATATTTATCAAAGGAGTGAAGGGCTGGCTCAACCGTTTGATGCCCTAACCACAGAAACAAGTTTGTATCCTTAAATTTCATACATCTTAGAAAGAGGCAGTAGAGGAGCTACATGCATGGTATTTAAGGAAATCAACTTCACTGCAAATGTGGGTATTCTGAAAGAAGAAAGAGTTGAAGCTATGAGAATGAATGAAATCAGCGAAGGAGAGCAAGTAGAGCTAGAAGGCTGTTCACCATCTGGGTGAACAGAGAGAGAGAGCCTGAGAATAGACCAATGGAGGGAAGGCTAGTGGAGCATCATGCCCCAGCAGTCACAGGAAGAGAGCTTCGGTGGGTCAGATGTTCAACAGCATCAAAATATTCAACAGAGACCACCCTGTGGGTTTTCAAAGGATAGGATACACATCAGCAGTCCTCTGGGAAGAAAATGTCTTCTCCCATATACAGAGACCCTCATACCATTTGGGGACATTGCCCCAAAAGGACGGGCTTTGGCTTCAAAGAACATTTCTACCCCGGCTGTTTGGGTGCTGTCATCCCAGGTCAGGGCTGAATAATGACCACTCGGTAGACCTGGTGCTCATAGAGCCTTCATTTGGTTGTATAAAGGGCCAAATTCACCTCTGGATTTCCTTTTTTCCTTTCAGAATGCAGTTTCCAAGTACGGCTCTCAGTTCCAGGGCAATTCCCAGCACGACGCCCTGGAATTCCTGCTCTGGTTGCTGGATCGTGTACATGAGGACCTGGAGGGTTCATCCCGAGGGCCAGTGTCGGAGAAGGTCGGTCACTCTCAAAACAACACAATGTACTGGGTTTTCTTTTTTCCTTTAAATATTGACTCAGCTCCTCAAAACTGAATCTTGAAATTGAGATTCTTAGATTCCTATATAGTCTGACTACTATATCCACAGTCTGTTCCCTGCTGCCTTCTCTTAGCTGTGTTTGTTTTACACAAGGCGTTTCCTTCCATTCCAGTATTTCTCATTCTGTTTGTCCGAGTGATACAATGAATAGAGTTTCATTTTGGCTCAAAATATGAAAAGTCTCTTCTTTGGTTTGTATTCCGTACATTAGTGTGGTCATCCAAGGCCATGAGTACCATTCCTTGTTATTTGCAGATGGTACCATTTGAACTCTACCATTGCTTTCTCAGTTATGTATTCTACAGAGTACCAACTGTTAAACTTTTCCTCTCACAACACAGGATGGATGATTTTTACACATGTGCATTTAGCATCCCCAGGTTTTGATGGAACCCCAAACCTTTCAGAGGAGGAAAGCACTGCAATAATTTGTCATAAGCACAGCTAATTGATACATCAGGTGCGGTCTTTATGGACTTTGCTCAATGATGGCTTATGCTCTAATGCTAGTCCTTTATCTTGTACTTAAGAAAGTAAAAGTGAATGAAGTTACTATATTATGAAAGTATTCATCCATTTTCACACTGCTATAAAGAAATACCTGAGGCCGGGTGCGGTGACTCACGCCTGTAATCCCAGCACTTTGGAAGGCCGAGGCAGGCAGATCACTTGAGGTCAGGAGTTCAAGACCAGCCTGGCCAAGATGGCGAAACCCTGTCTCTATTAATAATATAAAAATGAGCCGGGCGTGGTGGCATGCTCCTGTAATCTCAGCTACTCGGGAGGCTGAGGCAGGAGAATCCTTTGAATGTGGAAGGTGGAGTGAGCTGAGATTGCACCGTTGCACCCCAGCCTGGGTGACACAGTGAAACTCCGTCTCAAAAAAAAAAAAAAAAAGAAAAAAGAAAAGAAAAGAAAAAAAAGGAGACATACCTGAGACTGGGTAATTTACAAAGGAAAGAGGTTTAATTGACTCACAGTTCCACATGGCTGGGGAGGCCTCAGGAAACTTACAATCATGGTGGAAGGAGAAGTACGTACCTCTTTCACAAGGTGGCAGGAAAGAGAGAGAGTGAGGGGGAACAGCCCTTATAAAACCATCAGATCTCGTGAGAACTCACTCACAATAATAAGGACAGCATGGGGAAAACTGCCTTCATGATCCTATCACCTCCCACCAGGCCCTCCCTCCACATGTGGGGATTATGGGGATTATAATTTGAGATGAGATTTGGGTGGGGACACAGAGCCAAACCATGTCAATGAGTGAGCAAAGTTATTTTAACAACATCTGTGAATAATCTGCTGTAATAGAGAAGTTTCATGAGCTTTGATAATTCCATATCAATGAGTGAGCAAAGTTATTTTAACAACATCCACGAATAATCTGCTGTAATAGAAGAGAAGTTTCATAAGCTTTGATAATTCCATATCGATGAGTAAGCAAAGTTATTTTAACAACATCCACGAATAATCTGCTGTAATAGAAGAGAAGTTTCATAAGCTTTGATAATTCCATATCAATGAGTGAGCAAAGTTATTTTAACAACATCCACGAATAATCTGCTGTAATAGAAGAAAAGTTTCATGAGCTTTGATAATTCCATATCGATGAGTAAGCAAAGTTATTTTAACAACATCCACGAATAATCTGCTGTAATAGAAATAAAGTTTTATGAACTTTGATAATTAATCAATAACACATACCTTTTGATGTATCACATGGCTGATCCAGTTGCAGCCATGAGAACTGTTTTACCAGTTTTTTGGTTTTGTTTTAAATCTGGAAACACTATTCTCATCCTTTTCATTAATCAAATAAAAAAACCCTTGGAAAGTGCTTAGATCTTTCAACCAGCACCTTCCCATCCCTTCAGTGTTTGCTTGGAGCCCATCATTCTAGTGTAATAAAGAATGAACAGTGCAGGAAGCTTAGTCTTTTTTTTCCTTAAATTTGTCTGTTTCCTTTATGTTTTCCAACTGTTACCTTTCTATTTTTTTCTCACTTAAAATGTCAACTTACAACTTTAAGAAAAGGAGAACATAACTATATATGTTCCATGTATCAGAGAGATTGGGTAACCTTCTAAAGCCGCACAGCTATGTAAAGGACAGAGTCAGGATTCAAGCCCAGGGGGGTCTGGTTTGAAAGCCTATTTTCATATTTTAAAAATAATCACCCCAGTCATTCCCAAAACATACAAATGAAACAAAGCAAACAATCACCACAATAAAACCTGGGAGGACCACACATTTGAAGGTCATGGTGGTTTCTCTGGGTTTTGAGATTAGGGGTGATTTCTTTTACTTACCATGATTTCCTGTTTATCTTATTCTGACCCCTTTTCGTTGTAAGTGACAGAAATTTAACTTAGTCTCACTTAAGGAAAGGGCATTTATTGACTTTTATAACTTGTGAGTCCAAGGGTCAAACCAGCTTCAGGTAGGGCTGGATCCAGGGACTCAGATCACGTCAGCAGGTCTTTGACTATGTCTCTATCCTCTGTCTCTGGCTCCGTTTTCAGACTGGCTCTGCCCAGATGGTAACAAGATGGCCTTCTGCAATGCTCATGTAGTCTTTAGATCTTGGGATTCCAGAAAAAGCCCAGGGAAGAGTCCGATTGTCTCAGCTTGGTTCACATGTCCATTCCTGGGCATGTGGCCAGAAGAATGGAATATTCTAATTGGGTGCAGCTGGGTTGCATGCCTGTGGGGGTGAACGTGGGCCAAGGAGAGCTTTTATAGAAATGGAACAGTTTGCTTCCCCAAAGAAAGGAATGCTGAGCAGATAAACATATGTCTACTATACTGTATATTCCACAAGTTTATAGTGAACACATTTTGAAATCAGAAGGATATATTTTTTAAAAAGATACTGTTTATCGAATGTTTGTTACGTGCCAGGGGTCTAACTTGATGCTTTGCACAATTTATTTCTCTACCTGACACAGAGTAGACAATAAACTCTTGAAATGATTGACTAAATTAGTTATTCTTTACTATTATAAGGATAACTCATATTTTACAGTTAATGAAAATTTAGGTTAAGTTGCTCAAGGTCACTTTCAACTTCTACTTGGTGGAGATAATTGAACCTGGCTCTGTCTATTTCAAAGCCAGTGTGCTGGATTCCTTTTGCTAAAGCTTTCCTCATGCTTTCTTAATTTCCCATGGCGGGAGAGAGGAGACTTAGAAATAGATGGTACCTCTTTCTGCTGGCTGCACAGGAAAAGCCTCTTATCCTGTTTTTTATCCTCTCCTCTCCCTGGCTATACCAGGCAGGTCTTCCTACTTGTAAGGTAGGTGGGATAGACAGCCTTTCAGTTTTCCTTTTCTACTTCTTGGTAGCAGGAAAAGGCATTGGGCTTAAGGGTGGAGAAGATCCCAGAGAGGTTAAGTAACTCGCCCCAAGTCACACAGTTATTAAGTGAGAGAACTAGGATACAAATCCAGTAAACTCACCTCTGTAACAGGGTTCCTTAACTTCAACACTGTTGGATGTTTGTGGCCGTTTGATTCTTTTCTGAGGATGGCTGTCCTGTTCATGGTAGCATTAGTAGCACCTCTACCTCCTAGAAGCCAGTCTAGTAGGCATCTGGACTAGGCATTTGACTATTTGTGATAGCCAAAAATGTCTTCAGAGATTGCCAAATGTCCCCTGGGATGCGAATGGGGATGGTGACAAAATCACCATTCCCCTAACCCAGTTGAGAGCTACTGCTCTAGAACCTTTGTTTCTTGTGGTGCACCACCCCCAGACCTTTCTTTAACATAGTATTGTGTTTATTTAAGCCAAGGAGGCCTGGCAATAATTCTTTTTTTTTTTTTTTGAGATGGAGTCTTGCTCTGTTGCCCAGGTTGGAGTGCAGTGGCGCGATCTCAGCTCACCACAACCTCCACCTCCGGGGTTCGAGCGATTCTCCTGTCTCAGCCTCCCGAGTAGCTGGAACTACAGGCGTGTGCCACCATGCCTGGCTAATTTTTGTATTTTTAGTAGAGACAGGGTTTCACTATGTTGGCCAGGCTGGCCTCGAACTCCTGACCTCATGATCCACCTGCCTCGGCCTCCCAAAGTGCTGAGATTACAGGCGAGGCATGAGCCACCACGCCTGGCCAGTAATTCTTTTTAACAACTTCAAGACACAAATAAAAGCATCCATAATTGATTTTCCAATTTTGAATATGTCCCATTCCAATATACTCCACACTACCGCCAGATAGAAAGGAAATAAGAGCTTGTCCCTCTTCTGCTTAAATTCCCCCACTGGCTTCCAATAGCACGTAGAACAAAATTCAGATTCCTATGTGGCTGACAGGGCCCAGCCTGATTCCAGACCCCTTCACCCCTCGCTCCCTGGCCTTCATCTCTCCAGCTGCTTCCTGTTCCTTAAGGGGCCAGGCATGTTGGGAGTAGATTGGCCAGGCAAGACCGGGGGGTGGCTATTGGCTAGAGAGAGGAGCTTACCCCACCCTTGGTTTGACCTGATTGAAACCAGAAAAGATCTCTTTCTCTGTCTGGGGTCAAAGCCTCTCCTGAAATTTGCTCTCAGAAAATTGGGCTGCCTGCGGAGGCCCGGCTGTGTACGCTTGAAGGTAGAGAACAGAGCTGTTGGGATTATCCGGCGTGAAACTTCATTTTCCCTTTCCTAGAAGGAAAGCCACTATCCTCTGTGAAACTCTGATTGTTTTTCTCTTTGAGGTTATTTCTGTTTTTAAGACATAGGAAAGCCATGTAGCTAGATTTATTTGAAACTGGAATAAAAACCATAAGGGCCGCTTTCTTTTCTGTTAATTTACTGATCCTCAAATGTTTTCATCCTGCGAAGAGGGCACATTTTTATTACCCTGTTAAAAACCCTAACACAATCTTTTTGTCGGTTTGCTTTCCAGAAAATGCCGCTCTTGCAGAATTAAGTAGGGGATGAGGCTGGGGAGAGGACCAGGAAGCTGACATGTATTAAGCACTGACTATGTGCAGGGAAGATACACAATACATGTCATCTCTTGGGATTTTGTTCATTTTTATTCATTTGTTTTTTGAGACAGGGCCTCACTCTGCTGCCCAGGCTGGAGTGCAGTGGAGTGATCATAGCTCACTGCAGTCTTGACCTCCTGGGCTCCAGCGATCCTCCTGCCTCAGCCCCCCACTAAGTAGCTGTGACTTCAGGGATACACCACCACACCTGGTTAATTTTTTAGTTTTGTAGAGACAAGGTCTCACTATGTTGTCCAGGCTGGTTTCAAACTCCTGGATTCAAGCAATCCTCCCACCTTGGCCTCCCAAAGTGCTGGGATTACAGGTGTGAGCCAAAGTGCAGGTCATCCCTTGTGATTTTAATGGTAGCTCCATGAAATTGATGTGTTAGATGTAGAATGAGGCTCAGAGAGATAGGCTGAGTGTCATTCAGCTAACAGAGCAGAGCCAGCATATTTGACCTCGTTGTCCATGCTTTGTGAATGACCCCCTGCTGCCCCTCACTCCAGCCTTTTTCAGGATTTTCTTTCTCCATGCCCTTCCCTGGGTGATCCTGTATGCAGCCTCTCCCAGTGCTGTTCAGTGTCATTGAACCCATTGAATTCTTGGGTTGCAAGCAACAGCAACCGACTTGAGCTGACTCAAACAAGAGGGGAACTTAGGAGAAGGCCAAGGAGCCCCACACTCAGTGACAGGGAAAGCTGAAGGACCAGCTTGGAACTGTCAAGAATCAGACAGCTGTGAGGGTATCTCAGCAGCAGGAACTGCTCCATTCTCTTCCCTGGACAGCACAGCCCACAAAAATGTTTTCAGCCTTTGGCCACTCTGTTCATGATTCACATTCAGAGCAGGAACATCTCAGTGTGGCTTGCTTGGGTCATGGGCCTATCCCTGATAGGTGAGGGCAGTACCCCTGATTAAAGAGCCCTCCCCATGCGTGGACTGGATTCAGGGTTCCAAAACAGGGGTTGCTACTACCAAAGAGGAGTAGTGGATACGGGGCAGTCAAAATACGCCGGGGTCTGCTATGCATCCAAGTTACCTCCTCCAAGTGCCCTTCCCCTATTTGTCATGAATGTCTCTGCCAGATATTGAGTCACCTCAAACCCAGCATGCCCATCCCAAACCCACGTCTCCTTTTGACTTTGCCTCTCTGTAAATGGAACGGGGGGGTTCTCCAGGCACCAGACTGGATCATTGGAGTTGATCACGTTCCTCCACTCCCACAGTCAGGGGCTGAGTGGTGAGCTACGTCCACAGGTGTCCTGAATCCATCCCTCCTTTTCATCTTCATGGCTCCTGTTCTACCTTATCCTGTTGTTTCCTGAACGCTTGAGCCTCCTAAACTGTGTCCTAACCTCCAAACTTACACTTCTTCATCTGGGAGTCAGTAGCTGTCAAGTTAAAGCATCTCTCCAAGCATGTTGCTACCATCTGAGTTCAAAACTCATCAGGTACTCCTCCTCCTGGCATAACAACTGCCACCTACACTGTGCTTTGTGCCAGGTATGGTTCTAAGTGTTTTGTATATATGCTCTTTTTTTTTTTTTTTTTTTTTTTTTTGAGACAGAATCTTGATCTGTTGCCCAGGCTAGAGTGCAGTGGTGTGATCTCAGCTCACTGCAGCCTCCGCCTCCTGGGCTCAAGCAATTCTCCTGCCTCAGCTTCCTGAGTAGCTGGGATTACAGGTGTGCACCACCACACCCGGCTAATTTTTGTATTTTTAGTAGAGACAGGATTTTACCATGTTGGCCAGGCTTGTCTCGAACTCCTGACCTCAAGTAATCTGCTCACCTCGGCCTCCCAAAGTGCTGAGATTACAGATGTGAGCCACTGTACCCAGCCTTGTGTTTTAGATATATAAACTCTTTAAATACTCAGAGCATCCCTATCAGACAGGTACTGTCATTATCCCTTTATTATAGTTGAGAAATCATGGAGCAAAGAGATTAAGTAACTTTTTTAGCTGGATCAGAGCAGTCGAGTAACCTTTTTTTTTTTTTTTGAGACGGAGTCTTGCTCTGTCGCCCAGGCTGAAGTGCAATGGTGTGATCTCGGCTCACTGCAAACTCTGCCTCCCGGGTTCAAGCGATTCTCCTGCCTCAGCCTCCCAAGTAGCTGGGATTACAGATGTGCGCCACCATGCCTGGCTAATTTATGTATTTTTGGTAGAGACAGGGTTTCACCATATTGGCTGGGCTGGTCTTGAACTCCTGACCTCAGGTGATCCACCCACCTCAGCCTCCCAAAGTGCTGGAATTACAGGCGTGAGCCACTGCGCCCGCCCAGACATTCTTTTTGTTTGTTTGTTTTTGTTTGTTTGTATTTTTGAGATGGAGTCTTGCTCTTGTTGCCCAGGCTAGAGTGCAGTGTCACAATCTCGGCTCACTGCAACCTCTGCCTCCAGGGTTCAAGTTATTCTCCTGCCTCAGCCTCCTGAGTAGCTGGGCTTACAGATGCCTGCCATCATGCCTGGCTAATTTTTTGTATTTTTAGTAGAGACGAGTTTTCGCCATATTGGCCAGGTTGGTCTTGAACTTCTGACCTCAGGTGATCCACTCGCCTCGTTCTCCAAAAGTGCTGGGATTACAGGTGTGAGCCACTGTGCCCAGCCTGATTTGGACATTCTTCACCCTGGTACCATGCTGTTCACTGAGCCAGGTAGTCTCCCTTAGGACATAGAAGCCCCCACCCACTGTGGCACCAGACTCACTCTCCAGCCCTGTTTTCTACTTCCCTTTGCACATCCTGTATCCTAGGCAAATTGGGTGTCATAAAATATTAGGACATATAAGAATGACCATTTTGAGCACTCATAACTTGTTCGTCTCAATATTTTATTATGAAAAATTTCAAACATATGGAAAAGTTGAATTAATTATGCAGTAAACACTCCTCCCCATCACCTAGATTCTACAACTTACGTTGTACTAAATTTGCTTTATCACACATTTACCCATCTGTCTCTCTATCCACTCATTACTCATATCTTTTTTTCCCCTCATCTTATTTTTTGGATGTACTTTGAAGTAAATTGCACACCTTACCCCAGACGCTTCACATATGTTCCTTTTGCCTAGTTCTGTCATCTACTTTCTAAAATGCTTCAACATTTACCTCTAATGTCACCCAGGTCTTTACATCCACCTCATTGCCTGCCTGTTCTTCTGAAGGTATATATAGACACATGCACAGTGTATCTACGGTATTCAAGTTTCATGGTGGAAATGTTAGGAAAAATGGTCTAAAAAGACTCTATGAGGGGAGTGATGATGAAAAAGTTGAGAGGTGCTGCTCTAGGGCATATTTTATGTGGGGCCTTGCATAGATTTTTTGATTTTTTTTTTTTTTTTTTTTGAGACAGAGTCTCGCTTTGTCACCCAGGCTGGAGTGCAGTGGCACGATCTCAGCTCACTGCAAGCTCCACCTTCCAGGTTCACGCCATTCTTCTGCCTCAGCCTCCCGAGTAGCTGGGACTACAGGCGCCCGCCACCACACCTGGCTAATTTTTTGTATTTTTAGTAGAGGTGGGGTTTCACTGTGTTAGCCAGGATGGTCTCGATTTCCTGACCTCGTGATCCGCCCGCCTCGGCCTCCCAAAGTGCTGAGATTACAGGCGTGAGCCACCGCGCCTGGCCAGTATTTATATAGGTACGTTTATATTTTACTAAATAGCGTTATAGTATGAGTGGCTTTGATTCTGGGATTGCTCTTAGGGACAGACCTCTTCCAGGGCAGAAGTTTTGGCATAACAGGGCCTTAATCAAAATATTGTGTCCCATGTGTGGTAGGGAATGGACGGCGGGTGAAGAATAAATTTAGGGAAACTAGAAAGGTCACATAACTCATTTTGGAAGTGGTAGGGGTCCAGAGGAGGTTGGTGGCATCAGGGCACACAGAAGCCCTGAGGTGAGATAGGCTAAAAAATGACCCCCAAAGATATGAGGTCCTAATCGCTGCATCTTGTAGATGTTGTCTGTATTAGTCTGTTTTCACACTGCTATAAAGGAATACCTGAGACTGGGTAACTTACAAAAGAAAGAGGTTTAATTGACTCACAGTTCCACATGACTGGGGAGGCCTCAGGAAACTTACAGTCATGGTGGAAGGGGAAGCAGGCACCGTCTTCACAAGGTGTCAGGAGAGGGAAGAGTGAGCAGCAAAGGGGGAAGCACCCCTTATAAAACCATCAGATCTCATGAGAACTCACTCATTAACACTAGAACAGCATGGGGGAACCACCCCCATGATCCAGTCACCTCCCGCCAGCTCTCTCTCTAGACATGCGGGGATTGTGGGGATTACAATTCAAGATGAGATTCGGGTAGGGACACAGCCAAATGATATCATTACCTTCTAGGGTAAAGACTTTGGAGATGTGATTAAGAATCTTGAGATGGGGTCATTAACCTGGATTATGCCAGTGGGCCCTAAATGCACTACCAGTGTCCTTGTGAAAGAGAGGCTGGGGGAGATTTGAGACACACACAGGAGAAAGCTATGTGAAGACAGAGCAGAGAGAGAGAGTTGAAGATGCTAGCCTTGAAAACTGGGGTGATGTGGTCACAAGCCAAGGAATTCCGGCAGCCACCAGAGTTGAAAGAGTCAAGGAGCAGACTCTCATCTAGAGCCCCCGGAGGGAGTGCGGCCCTGCCAACACCTCGATTTCAGTGCAGTGATACTGATTTTGGATGTCTGCTCGTGAGAACTGTGAGAGAATAAGCTATTATTTACAGCCCCCAGTTTGTGATAATTTGCTGTCGCAGCCACAGGAAACAAGGAAATGCAAGGGGAATGCAAAGGACACCAGGACTGATGGACGGAGTGAAGGAAGCTTGTGGACCAAATGGAAAAACTAAAAGCCTCATTTGCCTGCAGAAGGGAATACTTACGTGAAACTGACTCCTGAGAAAATGTGGGCAGGAATGATTTAGCAGGCGGGTGGAAGGTGGAGAGATTTGGTGTGGATGCGTTTGAGGTGATGGCAAGCCCACCCAGTAAATACACAAGAGGCATCTAGACATTGAAGCCGAGTGGGATGGAGATAACGCAAAGGGCCGTCCATCCAGGGGGAACGGGTGAGGCTGGTGAGAACGAGCGAGCATCCGCCAAGGTTCAGGCTCAGGTTTGCTCTTTTAATAGACACACAGTTCTTGTCCCAGAGAATTTGGAAGGTCAGGGCATTCAAAGAGCTTTGAGTTATGGTAAAGGTAGCACTGAAGGTTGAGACTCCACAGAGGCCCAGAAAGGGATGATGCGGGCCCGGGAGGAAGTATGGGCTCAGTGGTCTGGAAGCAGTTGAGTGACGAGAGGTGTATCTAATCTGGCTTCCTTTCCTCATTTCTTTGCAGCTTCCGCCTGAAGCCACTAAAACCTCTGAGAACTGCCTGTCAACATCAGCTCAGCTTCCTCTAGGTCAAAGCTTTGTGCAAAGCCACTTTCAAGCACAATATAGGTAAGACGGGGATGTGTTTAGAATGTATCACCCAAGGGCTCAGCAAACTCAGTTCCTGGCAACCAGTCTCCCATTGCCAGATTTACCCTGAGATTTCAAAACAAAACCGCAAACACCCTTCTCTCTCCCATTATAAATCCTGATTAAGCACATACTCCTGTTGTCTCTGACCTTTAGTATTCCTTCTTTTCCTTCTTCTTAGCTTCTGGGCCCTCCACCTTACTTGAAAGAGGGGTGATAAGAGGGTGATTCTACAGAAGGTAATTGTGAGCTGGGATCTCACTAGCAAGCAGTCACTCTGAAGTTGGAGAGACCCTTCCTGTTTGTTCTCTCTCCAGAGAGCCCAACTTAACAAGTCATTCTGAGCTCGAGAGTTCCAAGCATTATGGAGGATATAAAAATATATATATATATATAGCCTGGGCAACATAGGGAGACCCCATCTGTACCAAAAACAAAACAAAACAAAACAAAACAAAACAAAAACACACAAAACCTAGCCAAGTGTGGCACGTGCCTGTGGTCCCAGCTACTTGGGAGGCTGAGATAGGAGGATTGCTTGGGCCCAGGAGGTCGAGGCTGTGATTGAGGCTGGCGTACAGTGAGCCGTGATTGCACCACTGTACTCCAGCCTGGGCAACAGAGTGAGACCCTATCTCAAAAAAATAAGTAAACAAATAAATACACAAACAATATAGTTATACAGCCTTTGACTTCAGAAAGTATGTGTTCTCTTTGAGCTTTTATATATGAAAGTGCAGAGACTCATACAAGGCAGAATCGTTTCAATATTATAATGTTTAGTGAAAGCACTGACAGCAGTGAAAGGTCAGAGAGGGGAGAAAACCCCATGGGCTTCTCAGAGGAAGTGTGCCTTTTGTTGGCCTCTGCAGGATGAATAGAAGTACGAACGGGTAGGAGGATAGTCAACAAGAACAAATGCAAGCTTAAAGGTGGGAATGAGCACAGTGGTCAGGATTTAGACGAGGAAGCCATTGGTTACAGAGAGCCTCCTCTAAGTAGGATGCTTGCCTGTGTGTGTATATGTGTGTGTGTGTGTGTGTGTCTGTGTGTTGCCAATATATATGTGTGTTTATATGTGTGTGTGTGTCTATATATATTTTAAGCCTTACAGAAAGTCTCAGGGGATGAGTATTAAAATTTGGGAAGTTGGGCTTTTTCTACGGACACATGATAAGTGGCAGAACCAGGATTTGTCCCCTGAAATATCTCTAAAGCACAAGTCCTGCCTTTTTGCTTTTTTTGCAATTCTTCTGTTGTTCTTCCAGCTAACCTTGTTCATTCATTGTGATTCTCTGCTGCTCCTTCAATTTCACAGAAACTCTGTTCTCTATTATGGGTACCAAAACAAGTTTTTTGTATTTTTCTTCTGGATGTTGCACTAAATCATTTCAAAGCCATGCTTTTCTCCGAGTCGTCTGGATAATATTTCCTTTGCATTGCTTTGCAGTGGTTTTTTGGAGGTCTGCAGGTGGTTTTCTTCTCTTATTGACTTCTCTTCAAACAAGGAGATAATTATTCAGTCTTCTAGAATTTCCTTACTTATAGCCATTTACTTCCATACTTTTTGGAGATTTGTATTCTTTGTGTTTGCACAGCAAGACGTCACTTAAAACTGCCCGGAAACTATCCTGATTTAGGATTCATATTATAATCAATAACCACTGAAAAGATAAATAGGGTATAATTACTCTCTTTCGAGGTTGATTGTTTATTTAGGAAGACCAAATAGTCTTTGAAACTAAGCTGCTTTCCACTGGTGAAGAAAAGTCTATAGCAGTTGACAAGTTCTCTCACCCTCTGCCTCACCAGGGACAGGGACCCTGCAGAAACTGCTTGCTTGCGGTTGTTTCGCATACAGGGTAAAGAGGAGCCCATCTCTATGAGCTCAGATTTCGCTGTCATGCCTGAAGAAAGCCTTGCTCATTTCCTGAGGGATGTGGTAACTCTCCAGGAGGTATGCAGAGAGGAAACCGAGATTTTGTGGTCACCAGCCTTGAAAGCTACTGGCCATGAAAGCTGCTTGTAGGGCATCTGTCTTATTTATTTATTTATTTATTTATTTTATTTTTTTTTTTTTTGAGACAGAGTCTCCCTCTGTCACCCAGGCTGGAGTGCAGTGGCACAATCTTGGCTCACTGCAACCTCCACTTCCTGGGTTCAAGTGATTTTCCTGCCTCAGCCTCCTGAGTAGCTGGGATTACAGGTGTGCACCACCACACCCGGCTAATTTTTTTTTTTTTTTTTAATTTTTAGTAGAGACGGGGTTTCACCATGTTGGTCAGGCTGGTCTCGAACTCCTGACCTTGTGATCCACCTGCCTCGGCCTCCCAAAGTGTTGGGATTACAGACGTGAGCCGCCACGCCCGGCCGGGCATCTGTCTTATCTTCAGGTGCCCAACGCAGAGGGTGCTAGAACCAAAAATAAGGAGACAGAGGAAAAGCATAGAGAAAGAGAAAGAAGAACATTTAGTACGAGGGAAAGGGGAGTATAAGGTGAAGGCGTGTTAGAGAGAGGGGAGAGATCACTGATCATGGCCAGCAGGTCGAATTCATCTATGTCCTTGTACAATTAATTCACCTATTTCTCTATTCATTTCCCCTCTCATCCACATACTCTTTTTCCTTCTTTCAAATATTCAAGTGCCTGCTAATGTGCTTGGTCCAGTAGTTACCAGGAGGAGTAGAACTCCTGGCTGAATCCTCGTTGATTCTTTAGATATTTCGTTCATGCCCTACTGTGTGCTGGGTTGTCTTGTAGGTGCTGTGAACAAGACTCAGCCCCTGTTCTCAGGGAGCTCACATTCTACCTGGGGGAATGCTAGATAATGTACAAGTAAACAACAACCTGTGACAGCCATCAGCGGAAAGATAAGGAGTCACTTGGGAGGCGGGGAAGTGGCCCACATTCCATAAGGTGGGCAGGGAAGGCTTCTTTTTGGAGCTGAAAACAGAGTGACAAGGAGTCTACCATTTTAATAACTGGGCACAGAGTATTCCAGGCAGAGGACACAGCACAGGCAAAGGGCCAGAAGTGGGAATAATCCTGCAAGTTCAAGGAATGGAAAGCACAAGGTAGCTGCCAAGGAGTGAGTAGAGCAGCTGAGATTACAGGCATGCACTGGAGATGGCTGGAGAGGTGGGTGGGGACCTGGTAGGGCAGGTTTTCAGTCCAAGTGTGCGGGTTTTAGTCTTAAGGGCACAGGAAGACACTGCAGAGTTAAAGGAGGGAGTCATCTAGCTCATTAGTTTCAGAGGTGACTGCTTTTTTTTTTTTTTTTTTTGAGATGGAGTCTCATGCTGTCACCCAGCTTGGAGTGCAGTGGCACCATCTTGGCTCATTGCAACCTCTGCTTCCCAGGTTCAAGCCATTCTCCTGCCTCAGCCTCCCAAGTAGCTGGGACTACAGGCGTGTGCCACCATGCCCAGCAAATTTTTGTATTTTTAGTAGTGATGGGGTTTCATCATGCTGGCCAGGCTGGTCTTGAACTCCTGACCTCTAGTGATCCACCTGCCTCGGCCTCCCAAAGTGCTGAGATTACAGGTGTGAGCCACTGCGCCCAGCCCAGAGGCAACTGCTTTTTGTGAGCAATGCAGGGAGGCGAGAGGAGGCAGGAGCAACAGTTGGTGTTACCACTGTGGTCCCAGTGGGAGAGCAATGGTGGTTGGAACTGCAGAGGTGGTGGTAGAGATGGAGGGAAGTGGAGGGGTTTGGAGTATGTTTTTGGATGGAAAGTCAGCATCTTTCCATTAGTCCTTCCACCCCTCACCCCTCACCCCAGTCTTGCTAAAGGGGTGAGGGGTAGAGGGGCTAAGGGAGAGATGAGAATCTACGGTGACTCTTGGATTTTTCTATGGTTATAACTGGTGAGTGCTTCGGAGGAAAAATCGAGGGTGCTTTGAAGTACATGCCTGACTTGGCGTGGGATGAAATCGGGGGTGGGGAGGACTTCCGAGGAAGTGACATTTGAGCTGATTGGATATTAAGGACCATCAGTGCCCTTTGGGTATTTTTCCTATAGCATGATGAGTAAGAGGCGAGGTGTTCACGCTAAAGATGAACTGGCAATGGCTAAAAGTGCCAGCTTTGTGCCTGCTGGTAAAGACAAGGTGTCATCAGGGATGCCTTGAGGTCTGAGAGGTGGTTTTCTGCAGTGGTCAGTAGGGACAGTGCCCCGCTGGCGTCTCCTGCTGTCCCTGACTCTCTCCTGGCTTCCTCTCCCTGGGGAGGGCTTGCCTGGGATGGCATCGGCCTTCTTGATGTAATTGAGAGATGGATGTGTTATCATGGGTTAATTTAGAGGCATCTTCCCTTAAACCCGTTTTAAGGGGCTGAGTTTTTGACTTTGGCTGGGGGAGAGAAGAGGAACCTCCAGTACTAGAGTGCGGAAGATCCTGGACTATAGCAAAGATATTTAGTTATTCTATGTAATTATCATCACAGTCTAAAAATGTCTGCGAGTCTAACAACCAACAATTGTGGCTACGTTGGAGTTTTGGCTGGAGGAGGGTGTGTGTGTGTGTGTGTGTGTGTGTGTGTGTATGTGTGCACAAATTCTTCATGTCCTTCATAGCCTTTATCCACAGAAAGTCTAAAGATGCTTTTGAAGGCTTCCTCAGAACAGATCTCGGAAAGGTGAGATCTTGCTTACGTATTGGCATAATTATTGTTTTCGCATAGACGTCAGATCCACTGTGCAGTGAGCAGGTAAAGTGGACTGGGTTTGAGGTGAAAGATGTGTGTGTATTTGGCAGCAGTTAAAGGGCAGAGTGACAAGAAATTCAGGCGCAAAGCCTGGGGCTCATTGGTGGGCGTTTGTAGCAGGTGGAAAAGCAAACCGCAGCCCTGAGTTTTAATAGCACTGACGGGGTTAGCTTTCTAACAGAAGCAATTTGACAAGGAGAATGAATACCTTAGGGAAATGGGCCCATGAACATTGAAAGGCAGTGGGGTGATTTTCTGTTCCTTTTCCCCGTGCGTGCGCTTGCGAGACAACAGAGCAGGACTGTGAATGTCCTGGAGGGAATGGGGAGAACGGAGGCATCTGTCAGGCCACACTGGGGTATTGCTCTAGCCTGGTAACGTGGCCAGAACTTTTTGTAAAAGTGAAGCTGCCTCTCCATCTTCTTCCAGATCTGTTGTTCACATCAGTCTGTCCTCATTTCTCAACCTTTGATACATGGATGTATTTCACATCTTTCCTATAGTTTATTATGAAAACATTATACTTTTTCATTCTTTATTTTATTTTTATTTTTTTGAGATGGAGTTTTGCTCTTGTCACCCAGGCTGGAGTGCAATGGCGCGATCTCAGCTCACTGCAACCTCCACCTCCCTGGTGCAAGTGATTCTCCTGCCTCAGCTTCCCAAGTAGCTGGGATTACAGGCACCCACCACCATGCCCGGCTAATTTTTGTATTTTTAGTAGAGATAGGCTTTCACCATGTTGACCAGGATGGTCTCGAGCTTCTGACCTCAGGTGATCGCCCACCTTGGCTCTCCCAAACTGCTGGGATTACAGGCATGAACCACTGCGCCTGCCCAACGTTTTCATTCTTTCAATATAAAATTTGCCCGTTCTATTTTTTTTCTACAAACCACTCATCGCTTGCTAGCTGATAGGAGTTGGTGGCTCAGTGTAAAAGTCATATTCCTGAACCAGTTTAATATGTTGCAATGCTTCAAGAAAAATGCAACCCGGCATAGTTTTAGTAGGCTGAAAAACATAAAGAAGACGTCAATGAAAAATATTCCCTCTCATTGGTTTATATACTTGTGGAATGGGAATTTGGGAATTTCCCAATGACCCAAGTATATCCTTCAGGCCAATTTTTTGCCTAGGTACGTGATGGACAGAGGTGGAGAAGGATTGGAGGAGAGACGCAGTGGCAGAGGAGACCCCAGAAATGCTGGGTTT
Source organism: Symphalangus syndactylus (assembly GCF_028878055.3). Classification (NCBI taxonomy): domain Eukaryota; kingdom Metazoa; phylum Chordata; class Mammalia; order Primates; family Hylobatidae; genus Symphalangus; species Symphalangus syndactylus. The sequence goes on along the minus strand of NC_072442.2, from coordinate 58,673,198 downwards.
CTGGCTGGCTGGTGCTCGCTATCTGATACAATGCTTTCAACAAAAACACTACCGTGGGTCTCCCGAAGGGAAATGACCTGAGGCAGCAGGAACGATGGAATGTCCAGTACTGGGGCCTGTTTTCTATAATCAGGTTGATGGTCTGATAAGTTGTATCCAAGATAACTGACTTGTAATGGGCAGATCACCCAGGCTTGCCTCGGGTGACACCCTCCCATTTGTGTTCCTGTTTGTCCCTGGATTTTCCTATTTGTCTGCTCAGTGGAAAACCAATCAAACGAGACGGGCACTCTCCACAAGGACTCAGGAAACCCGTTCTGATGCCAGCTTTGGCTTACTTGCTGACTTATCCCGGTAATGTCATACAGCGCTAAGAGTACGGACTTCAGAGTCAGACTGCCAGGGTGGTCTTGTTCCGTGTCCTCAGCGAAGTTAATGTAGATTTTAGGATTAGTAACTTAGCGTGCAGAAATCCCTTGTATCTTGGAAGAATATGGTGCATTCTATGATAAAGAAAATTGGTACGTACATGTGGAATATAAAAGTTGCATTTCGGCCGGGCGCAGTGGCTCACGCCTGTAATCCCAGCACTTTGGGAGGCCGAGGTGGGTGGATCACCAGGTCAGGAGTTCGAGACCAGCCTGGCCAACATAGTGAAACCCCTGTCTCTACTGAAAAAAATACAAAAAATTAGCCGGGCATGGTGGCGGGCACCTGTAATCCCAGCTACTCAGGAGGCTGAGGCAGGAGAATCACTTGAACCTGGGAGGCAGAGGTTGCAGTGAGTCGAGATTGCACCATCGCACTCCAGCCCGGATGACAGTGCGAGACACTGTCTCAAAAAAAAAAAAAAAAGTTGCATTTCACTTTCAGAGATCCATTTTAAAGTAAAGGAGTATTAAGTTTAAAAGAGTTGAAAGAATATAAATGAACATTATATATATCTGCTCTGAACCAATTGACACCTCACCGACTTCTAAAGAACACAGGAATGATATGGGCACGGAGTCTGGAAACCGAGCCTACCTTTCTTCTTAAGGGCCCTGTGTTCTTCAGCAGATTACTCAACCTCTGTGTGCTTCAGGTTTCTCTTCTGTAAAATGGGTATAATATGGGTTGCTATGGGTGGTAAATGGGTTCATGTATGCTAAGTGCTCAGAATGATGCCTGGTTCTTAGTAAATGCTATTTCAATGTTAGTTACTACTTTAAGGAGCTATTTCTTATTGTTTCTTCTTCTGTACAATAAGGAGGGTGGGCAGTGTCAGTGATTCTCTACTATGGGTGAACACTAGGGTCATCTGGGGAGCTTAAAAGCTCTCAGGATTTTAGAAAGATTTTTATGTCCGGACCCCTCTCTACCCACCTTGAAACAGAACCTCTGGGAGTGGGGCCTGGATATTTGTAAAAAAGGCTTCCCATGGTTCTGGGGCACGAGGCTGAGAAGCAGGGGAAGAGATGGCCCGGAGATCCCTTCAGCCTGGAAGTTGGCATGCTGGGTTTGTATGGCAGGGGCGGGTTATAGCTTCCCTTCCCATACTCAGTGCATTCATATGTGTCACTAAACTTTCTTTTCCCTTTTAAAAAAATGGAGGTGAAAGTCCTGTAACATAAAGTTAAGCATTCTAAAGCATACAATTCAGTGACGTGTACATTCACAGTGTTGTGCAGCTACCACCTCCTAGTTCCTAAACATTTCATCACCCCAAAATAAAACCTGGTACCCAGTAAGCAGTCAGCCTCATCCTCACTTCCCTCAGCTCCTGGCAACCACCAATTTGCTTTCTGTGTCTATGGCATTACCTGTTCTGGATACTTCATATAAACGGGATCCTACAATACGTGGGCTTTCACGTCTGGCTTCTTTCACTTAGCTTACTGTTTTCAAGGTTCATCCACGCTGTAGCATGGACCAGGGGTTCATTCCTTTCTATGGCTGAGTTGTACTCCACTATGTGGATGTACCATGTTCTGTTTACCCATTTGTCTGTTGATGGACGGTTGGGTTGTTTCCACCTTAACTATTGTGAATAGAGCAGCTATGAACACTTGTGTACAAGTATTTAAACACCTGTTCTCAATTCTTCTGGGTATGTACCTAGGAGTGGAATCACTGGGAGTGGAAATGCAAGGATAATTCTTTATTGAATTTTACCACCAAATTGTTTACGTGTGATTAAACGTTCGCCTCTGTTCTTCACCCTCACAGATCTTCCTTGACTTGTCCCCACTGCCTGAAACAGAGCAACACCTTTGATCCTTTCCTGTGTGTGTCCCTACCCATCCCCTTGCGCCAGACGAGGTACGTGAGTGTCGCGGCTTGCCCGGTGAACTTGACTTCCATCCTTACTCATTACGGGGAACCTTCTGGCCTCACACCTGCCATTTTCTCTCCTTTGCTTCTCAGCCAGCATTTCTCTGGAAACCAGCCTTATAGCTGGATGACATTCAACTATTGAAATTGACAGAGTGAAAGGTTACTGTGTTCCTTCTCTAGCTGAGGAAGGAATTATGAATGTTTGGCACAATTGCCAGACTTAGATCTGTGGCCCATTCAGAAGCTGGCACGGACCCATTGGTGTCACTTAGTGAGACAGGGGCAAACTAGAGAAAATCTGTGGCCACCTGCTTTTTTTTCTCCAGCTTTATTTCAATTTCAAAAATCTATTTTCTTCTTTGGGAAGGTGTAGGAAAAAGATTTCTTTAAGGAGCAAAGAAAGAGGAAAAGGGTTGTTTGGGGAAGATGAGGAAAAAAAGAAAAGTGGAGGTAGGGCTGGGTAACAGGCACCATGGGCCGAGTTCTATGAAAATAAACCCAAATCTTAGCAGTGACCAGGAAGGCAAATGGCCAATGTCAGTGTCCTGGCATGTGGGTGAGCTCCTATGTGGGGTGTCTTCTCTGGCATTGGAACAGAGGTATTTCCTCTTTATGTTCCCCACCTCCTTAAGTGCCGTTTCTCTTACCCTCTTCCTATTGACATCCCCTGCCTTTAGGATGCAGCTGAAGACATAACATCTTCAGAAGGCCTTCCTTGGCAACTCAGTCTCCCTCTCTGCTCTAAAATCCTGTGCTGCTGATCTTCTGCACTACAAATATAACATGGCTTATGCGGTTTATCATCAGTGACACCATGAGATAATGTCAGCTTATAGATGTGATGATCTAAGGCTCCCAGCCTGACACAGCACAGCACAGTGGTCAAGACCACTGACTCTGGAGCCAGACGGCCCAGGTTTGAATCCCAGCTCTATTAATCAATTACCTGTGTGACTTGGGCAGTTATTGGAGTACATATCAAGAGAAACAGTAGCTGCAAGAGTGGGCCTTCATATGCTGATGGGAACGGGAAGCAGAGATTTCCAAAGGAGACTGTCATTAAGGAGAATGTCATCAGTAGTGTTGACTTGTACTGAAAAAGGCACTTTGGAGTTTGTTTTTGTTTAAGCTTATCTATTTAACAACTAGAGCCTTGAGATCGGACATCTCTATGGTGATTCTTAATCGTATACTTTTTCCCTCAATTCTCTGGAAAAGTAGTTTAGAAGATTTGGCTCTACCCTGCCACCTGGTGACAATGTACCACGTACAGGGACACAACCAGTAAGCGGAGATTAACTACATGCTGAACTTGATCCATTATCTTTCTTTCTTTTTGAGATGGAGTCTCGCTGTGTCACCCAGGCTGGAGTGCAGTGGTGCCATCTCTGCTCACTGCAAGCTCCGCCTCTCAGGTTCAAGCGATTCTCCTGCCTCAGCCTCCCCAGTAGCTGGGATTACAGGCATCCGCCACCACACTCAGCTAATTTTTTTGTACTTTTAATAGAGACAGGGTTTCACCATGCTGGCCAGGCTAGTCTCGAACTCTTGACCTCAGGTGATCCAGCCACCTCGGCCTCCCAAAGTGCTGGGATTACAGGTGTGAGCCACTGCGCCTGGCCTTGATCCATTATCAACAATGTCATTCACAGTTCATGTCAGTCCTTTAAGGGTGTTGCCCCTTCCTATTTTCCAGGTTCTTGAGTGTCACCTTGGTCTTCCCCTCTAAGAGCCAGCGGTTCCTGCGGGTTGGCCTGGCCGTGCCGATCCTCAGCACAGTGGCAGCCCTGAGGAAGATGGTTGCAGAGGAAGGAGGCATCCCTGCAGATGAGGTGTGATAGAATTGCACTGGGGCCTGGTCATTGGATGACAGAGTGCTAACTGAGCCAGCTGTCTAGGCTGTTTAGGCCAATTTGTGGTTCCCAGGTGACTCCGGCATGACTCATGGGTTTCTGGTTGATTAGTAGTGCCTGCTGTCTGGGATGACTGGGCCTTGACTTCTCCCTGCATTGACACAGAATGACCAGAAAAGAACACCTTTGCCTTTCCAAGAAGGCGATGACGATTATGACCATAATAATTCCAACAATAGCTACCCCTAGGTAGTGCTTACTAAGTGTGGGGCACTATTCTGTGAACTTTCTATTCATGCCTGATTTAATCACAGGCATCCTGTGAAGTAAACATTACAATTATCCTCATCTTACTAATGGGGAATAAAGAAGCCCTGAGAGGTTAAGTGACTTGCCCAGCGTCACTAGCTAGTAAGTGGCTGAGCCAGGATTTGGATTTCGACGGTTTGACTTCATAGCCCAAGTCACCATTGTATATTTTCAGTCTTGGGAATATAAACCAGGACATTAAAGGAACAGTAAATGAAGCAGGAGGACCTGCTGAGAGAACTGAGGATGTACAACATGAGAGCGAACATCTGGGGGGAGCTGGGATGGCTGTGTTCTACTTGTTTTCTTTTCAAAGAGTCTTGGTAAAGCGACTGGATTCACGGTGCCTGGAGGGGCCCTCATGAGGAACAGGGAGGAGGCCGTGGTGGTGCCAAGCCACGTGGCAGGATGGGAGCGGCCCTCAGGGTGATTCAGTAGCTCCCTGGACACAGTACGTGATTGGCTGTGTGTCCTTAACTGTGAAATGGAAAATTGACACTTCCCTGACTATCTCATGGGATTTTTTCAAATCAAAAAATATTTTTAGCCTCGTTGGGAAGGCATGCCACACATACAATAATGTCTACCTATCTGAAGATTGTGGTTTGCTGGCTTTCTCTACGTTCATAGCTACATTCCTATAACCTCCATGCTTCCTGAGCCTCCCCATCACCCCAGTGGGCTCCTTTCTGCCCCTGCCCAATCAATCCCTCTGACCTCTATCGCCACCTCATAGAATATTTATGACTCTCTCAAATAGAGGGGGAAATGTGTGTATCTTGCTTTGTAAACTCTAAAGTGCACTATGGGGAGTTACTGAAAGAGACAGAGAGAGAGGGGGACAGTGGGTGAGAGTCCTGGGGAGAAAGTGGCAGTAAGAAAAGATCAAAAGGGAGAAGTCTATGAGAGGGAGCGTTTGAATAATTAAGAGCGTGAAAAATCTGGCAGAAATTTGAGAGGTGTGATGTGTTGGTTCAGGGAGATGGGAGTCACTTGGGGATGCCAGTGCGGGATGGGCATTTCCACTGAAACTTAAAGTCATCTGTTTTGATGCTTTGTTTTCTTTAACTGGCAAGTGTATTGCATTTATATTATCTAAAATCATAGGTATATGTACTTGGATTTATTTTTCTATTTTATTTATTTATTTTTTTTGACGGAGTCTCACTCTGTCGCCAGGCTGGAGTGCAGTGGCATGATCTCGGCTCACTGCAACCTCCACCTCCCGGGTTCAAGCGATTCTCCTGCCTCAGCCTCCCGAGTAGCTGGGATTACAGGTGTGCGTCACCATGCCCAGCTAATTTTTTGTATTTTTAGTAGAGATGGGGTTTCACCACGTTGGCCAGGATGGTCTCGATCTCTTGACCTCGTGATCTGCCTGCCTCGACCTCCCAAAGTGTTGGGATTACAGGCGTGAGCCACCGCGCCCGGCCTGTATTTGGATTTATTTATGTCATCTTATGCTATTTACCCTGTTTTCCTATTTTGTACTGCCCCTCCCCCTCAATTTTTAGATTGAACAGTCTTTTTCTTTTAGAAGGTGATTCTTTTAGATTGAGCAACTTTTCTTTATTTCATCTCTTCTGGGATGAAGTACATATACATTATATTTCCATTCTTTTGGTGGTTATTAAAATGTCAACTTGCATAATTACGAGTCTAACGTTAATCTTAGAGGATCTTGGTATGCATTAAATCCCCTTATACCTTTTTGATTTAGATATTATTGTCCAGTATTTTAACCCCTTTTTTACCTCCAACTGTAATAGTAGTAACAGTTATTATTTTAGCTTTATATAGCGGATAATATTTACCTTTGCCAATGTTTACCATTTTCTTTGGTTCATCATTTCTTCCTACAACTCAGGTTTTCTCTTTGATTCAGGTTTTTAAATCCTGAAATCTATGTATTTATTTATGAATGAATGAATAAATGAATGAATGAATGAATGACAGGGTTTTCCTCTGTTGCCCAGGCTGGAGTGCAGGGGTGTGATCATAGCTCACTGCAGCCTTGAACTCCTGGGCTCAAGGGATCCTCCCACCTCAGCCTTCTGAGGCTCATGCCACCATGCCTGGCTAATTTTAAAAAAAAATTTGTGTAGAGCTGGGGTCTTGCTATGTTGCCCAGGCTGGACTTGAACTCCTGGGCTCAAGTGACCCTCCCTCTTCAGCCTTCCAAAGTGTTGGAATTACAGACGTGAGCCATGGTGCCCAGCCCTGAAATGCATCTTTTTTTTTTTTTTTTTTTTGAGACAGAGTCTCACTCTGTTGCCCAGGCTTGAGTGCAGTGGCACGATCTCAGCTCACTGCAACCTCCGCCTCCCGGGTTCACGCCATTCTCCTGCCTCAGCCTCCTGAGTAGCTGGGACTGCAGGCGCCCTAAATGCATCTTTTTGAAGAGAACTTCCTAGGCAGTGTACCTTGAATAGGTTATGTGTGCTGAGATATTGATTTCTTCAGCCTGGGGGTAGCAGAGTTGGGTCCAGGGAAGTCAGGGCCCCCACAGTAGTCACTCCTCTACTCTACTACAAAACCATCTCCTATTTGCTTCAATGTTTGGTAAAAGTATTTTTTTATGTATGCAATCACGTGAAAAAGGTTAGTAAACCTATTCAGAAATTCTTTCACTCTGTAGTAAACACTCACTTTTTGTTCACACGAAGAAGGCTTTATTTTGTTGCCATTTTTCTATGATTGTTTAGCTGGGTATAAACTTAGATTTTTTTTTTTCAGTTTCTTTTTTTGTTGCACTTGAGATGTCTGAGGACAATCTAATTGTTATATCTACTATGCTTTACTACTAAAAATAAGTAGCCAATTATAAGGAAGGAAAGGGTGAAAAATGGGTGTTGACTATCAGTCACTTTTAGATTTCTTATCTCTTGATTTCTCTTTCAGAAATCAAGAGGGAAAATGATCTTTCTCATTTCAGGTGATCTTGGTTGAACTGTATCCCAGTGGATTCCAGCGTTCTTTCTTTGATGAAGAGGACCTGAATACCATTGCAGAGGGAGATAATGTGTATGCCTTTCAAGTTCCTCCCTCACCCAGCCAGGGGACTCTCTCAGGTATAACAGGTGCTTTGCACAATTTTATTTGGCTGTGATGAGTTACAGGTTTCAGAGGATACTCCTTGGGTGCAAAGGCATAAAACATCCAGTTTTAGCACTTGGAACAGTCAGACTTATTATCCCTGGCATTCATTGTGTGCAGATGGTTGATATTAAAAATTATTCACCTAATACAGGGATTCTCAAAACTAAGCTTAGTGACTATCAGGATCACCTGGAGGGCGTGTGAAAGCAGATTTCTGGACCCTACCTACAGAGTTTATGATTTGGGTGGCCTGGGGTGGGGCCTAAGAGTTTGCACATCTAACCAAGTTCCCAGGTGATGCTGATGCTGCTGGTCCAGGAACCACACTTTGAGAACCACTATTTGGTATAGATGCTGGAGTCATCTTTGCCGTCAGGATTCCTATGGGTCAAGGTTTGTGTGTGAAGTAAAATGTCTACAAATTTGAGCAGTACATGGTTAAAGGTTTATTAAATGACTTTTTAACAAAATAGTTCCACTTCTTAATGCTTGCTTTTCCTATTCCATAGACTGGCTAACATGGTCAATTTCTAACAGTCCTTTTTATTTGTAGGTCAGGATACGTTTTGGCCAAGTTAGTGAAGAAGACCTATATATATATTATATAATATATAAAATATTATATATATTATATATTTATATATCTATATGCCTTACTACTAAAAATAAGTAGCCAATTATAAGCAAGGAAAGGGTGAAAAATGGGTGTTGACTATCAGTCACTTTTAGATATATAATATTATAGAAATATATTTTTCTATAATATAATATATAATATATTATATTATAGAAATTCTAAAATATAATATTATATAATATATAATATATTATATAATATATATTACATAATATATATTATATATAATAAAATTTTATGTATTATATAATATATATTATATATATATTTGAGATGGTTTCTTGCTCTGTCACCCAGGCTGGAGTGCAGTGGCGCGATCTCGGCTCACTGCAACCTCCGCCTCCTGGGTTCAAGTGATTCTCCTGCCTCAGCCTCCTAAGTAGCTGGGATTACAGGCGTCTGCCACCACGCTCGGCTAATTTTTGTATTTTTAGTAGAGACAGGGTTTCACCATGTTGGCGAGGCTGGTCTCAAACTCCTAACCTCAGGTGATCCACCTGCCTCGGCCTCTGAACATCCTGGGATCACAGGTGTGAGCCACCACACCTGGCCAGAAGGTCCATATTTAAAGGACCCTATGCCAGTGTTACATTATACCCCAGATGATTCCTACACCCTGGCCCCAAGTTTTGGCCAGTCTAGGTAGCAGGCTATGGGAACTGGATGTTCACAGTTCTTTGAGTTGACAGGGAGATGCTGGGCATTGGAATCTAGGACAAGACATTAACTGACACTGACTATGTTACAACCCAGTGAAACAAGTTCTCCTTTCAAATTCAATCATGGTGGACACATCTTTTCCTTGAAAGTCAACATTTCAGAACTGATTGCAAATGGAGGATAGTCCAACTCCTCTACTTACTCATTGGTAAAGATTCTCACCCGTCTCTGTATACTTCTTATGTTGGCTTTCTAAGAGAGTAGATAAACTGGGGACTCTCTAATGAAGTCATAAAAGCAACCAAAATTATTTTGGAGTATTTTTCAGGTGCCTTGAAAACTATTAGTTAAATTCTTCTTCCTGTTTTAAAACTATAGGGTGATGGCCGGGCGCAGTGGCTCACACCTGAGATCCCAACACTTTGGGAGGCCAAGGCAGGAGGATCACCTGAGGTCAGGAGTTCAAGACCAGCCTGGCCAACATGGTGAAACCCCATCTCTACTAGAAATACAAAAAAATTTAGCTGGGCGTGGTGGCACACATCCACAATCCCAGCTACTGGAGAGGCTGAGACAGGAGTATCATTTGAACCTGGAAGGCAGAGTTTGCAATAAGCCGAGATTGTGCCACTGCACTCCAGCATGGGGGACAGAGCGAGACTCTGTCTCAAACAAACAAACAAAAAACTATTGGGTGAACACAATTGCAAATTCACTACCATATTCTTGATGTTCGTATGCCAGGTGTCAGATGGCACAAATGCCATGAACCTCATTATCTCCTTCCCTAAAGCCCTCTAGTGGCCCCCCATTGGTGGTTAATAGATGCTCAAAGAGAAAGAGGGACTAGAGAAGCTAAGGCTCTGGCCCAGGAAAGCAGCTCCTTTAGGAATATGAACAAATGTCATTCTCTCTCCTCCAGCTCATCCACTGGGTCTGTCGGTCTCCCCACGCCTGGTAGCCCGTGAGGGCCAGCGATTCTCCCTCTCTCTCCACAGTGAGAGCAAGGTGCTAATCCTCTTCTGTAACTTGGTGGGGTCAGGGCAGCAGGCTAGCAGGTATGTTTAACTTTATTCTTTTTTCATGTGGTGCCTGGGATTTGTAGACCTGTACTTGGGAGCCTGTCTAGAATAAAATTAAACATTTATTCCCAAGGTTAATAAACTAGGAGCCAGAAGTAGGGTCCTTTCTGATTAAGAGGATTAGAAATATCTGCCTTAAGCATTTGGCTAACATCATCATTCCTAACCATGAAACATCAGAGGCCTTCCTATTAATCAGAGGAACAATTTTTACTGCCCTCACCAGTGTTATTTTATATTGTAAAACTAGGCGGTGCAGTGCTAAAAGAAACTGGCTATAAGAAAAGAGGTGATAATTTGGTTGTCTGTCCAGAAAACCAAGAACTGGAAAGTGATTGGCAGTAAGGAAAGGTTCAGGAAATTGATGGGTTATATAACAAATACACAAAAACAGATACGTTTCTTATATAGCCCAAATAAAGTGTTTAAAAGACAGAATTACGTTAAGATATATTTAGATGGATAAAATGTTTCTAAAATGTATCTTGAATAATAAACTGGTAAAAACAAAAAGAGATTATTTAATAATAATTAAACTATTATTAATTAGCTCAGCTTTTAAAAATCAATTAGCCCAGCCTTACTTATTGAATAATTCATTAACTCTTAGTAGTATGAAATACATCATTTTTATCATGTAATAAATACTTACAGATATTTTGTTTTATTGCATATTCTTCTGCCTGTATTACAATATTTTAGTAATTTCAGAATTATGGTATATTTCATATTACTAGAGAGCGAGTGAATTATTCAAAAGTAAGGCTGGGCTAATTGATTTCTTTGTTTCTTTTTATTTTAAATAGTCAACTTTTTACTCCGCTATGAATTCACATGTATAAATTTCAGGTTGACTAGAGAGGTAACTATAGAAAAGGAAGCCATGAAATAACTTAAAAACGGCTGAGGTGGGTGGATCATGAGGTCAGGAGTTCGAGACCATCCTGGCTAACGCGGTGAAACCCCATCTCTACTAAAAGTACAAAAAACTATCTGGGTGTGGTGGCACGCACCTGTAGTTCCAGCTACTCGGGAGGCTGTGGCAGGAGAATTGCTTGAACCCAGGAGGCAGAGGTTGCAGTCGGCCGAGATCGCACCACTGCACTCCAGCCTGGGCGACAGAGCAAGACTCTGTCTCAAAAAAATAAATAAATAAAATAAAATAAAAAAATAAAGACAACATGGGAGAATATTTATGTAGGGGTAGGGGCTAGTTTAACATCAAAGTCAGGAGGCTGTAAAGGAAAAGGCTGATGTTTTAAATATATTTAAAAATTTAAACTAAAAGCAAATTTGAAAGGCAAAGGGCAAATGAGGAAAGATATTTATGCCATGTGAGAGGCGAAGGATTTATGTCCATCCTCGAATTTTCCAGCTCTTGAAAATTAAGGAGATAAATACCGTTGGTGAAATGAACCACAGAGATGAACATTAGTTCACAGAAGAAATACAAGCATAGGTTAAAATATTCAACATCGGCCCGGCACGGTGGCTCACGCCTGTAATCCCAGCACTTTGAGAGGCTGAGGCGGGTGGATCGCCTGAGGTCAGGAGTTCGAGACCAGCCTGACCAACATGGAGAAACCCCATCCCTACTAAAAATACAAAAGTAGCCAGGCGTGGTGGCTCATGTGTGTAATCCCAGCTACTCAGGAGGCTGAGGCAGGAGAACTGCTTGAACCCGGGAGGCGGAGGTTGCGGTGAGCCGAGATTGCACCATTGCACTCCAGCCTGGGCAACAAGAGTGAAACTCCATCTCAAAAAAAAAAAAAAAAAAATCAGCATAATTTGTAGTGGGAGAAATTCTGGTTGCAATAGCAAGATACTATTCTTGACCTCTTAGATTGTTAAATGATTTTTAGAAATTGATATTCCTCATTCTGGGCCAGAGTCCGGGGAGTCAGGTAAATTGGTATGGCTTTTTGGAGGACAGTTTGGGAAGAAAGAGCTTTCGTCTTGCCTTTCTACTTCTGGAACTTCACCCTAAGGGAATAATTGTGCACTCAAAGGTTATGTCCAAGGTTATATCAAGTTCCTGCGATAAGCAAGCATTGTTTAAATAAAAACTTGGAATGCCTCACGGTACAGGATGGATTAAGTAAACTGATCTGTCCATACAACAATGGACACACAGTGCCCTTGCCTGTCCAGACAGATCACTTCATATTTGTGTTCTACTTTAGCCAATTTTATTCAACAGTTTCACATTCTTACCTCATTGGGTCTTCACACAGGCTGCAGCGAGGCCAGGAAGCAGTGAGTGGCTAGTGATTTGTCCAGGAGTACCCACGGCAGAGTTAGGGCCCACAGGCACAAGCTCACCCAGCATTCTGTACACCGTGAGCTCACTGCTGTGCGCTTACTATGTTGGGACATGGATACCATCCCCAGTGATGAGAATACTCCTGATACCCCAAACCAAAGTTGTGTCATCTGGATTTATGTCTCTGCCTTGCCTTCCCCTGGCTCCAAGCTTCTCTTACTCTATTCCCTGCTGTGGGGAAGATACTTTGCCAGCTAGCTGGTCATTGGGAGTAATCTGTTTACACGGCAGCATCTACCTGGCTTTGTGTTACTGGGCCTCTGTTTACACTGCAGTGTCTCCATTTGTTGCAAGGTTCTCTGACTGGCAATTTTGTGTTGTGTTTGGCTTTAAAAAGCATTTACATTATTTTTAATCGACACATAATTGTACATATTTATGGGGTACAGAGTGATATTTTGATACATGTGTATAGTGTGTAATGATCAAATCAGGGTAATTGGCATAACCGTCACCTCAAACATTTATCATTTCTTTGTGTTGGGAAGACTCAAAATCCTATCCTCTAGCTATTGAAAACATACAATAAATTATTGTTAACAATAGTCACTCTATACTGCTATAAAACAGTAGAGCTTGTTATCCTATCTAGCTATAATTTTTATTCATTACCTAACCTTTTCCTATCCCCCACCAGCCCCTCCCAGCCTCTAGCAGAACTACTATTCTACTCTACGTCTGTGACATTAACTTTTTTAGATTCCACATGAGGGAGTACATGCAGTATTTATCCTTCTGTGCCTGACTGATTTCACTTAACATAATGTCCTCCAGCCTCATCCATCTTGCCACAAACAACAGGATTTCATTCCTTTTTATGGGTGCATAGTATTCCACTGTGTACATAGACTACATTTTCTTTTTCATTTCTTTTCCGTTCATCCACTGATGTACACTTAGGTTGATTTGGAATCTTGGCTATTGTGAATAGCCCTGCAATAAACACAGGAGTGCAGAGATCTCTTTGACATGATGATCTTTCCTTTGGATAAATACCCAGTAGTGGGATGGCGGGGTCACATGGTGGTTCTATTTTTAGTTTTCTGAAGAACCTCCATGCTGTTCTCCACGGTGTCTCCATTCCCACCAAGAGTGTATAAGAGTTCCCTTTTCTCCATATCCTCACCAGCGTTTGTTATTTCTTGTCTTTTTGATAATAGCCATCCTAACTGGGATGAGATGATGTCTCATTGGGGTTTTGACTTGCATTTCCCTGATAATTAGTGACGTTGGGCATTTTTTCATATGCTTGTTGGCTACGTGTATCTTTTTGAGAAATGTCTATTCAGACCCTTTGCCCATTTTTAAATGGGATTCTTTGTTTTTATTGCTGTTGAGTTTTTGTGCTTGGCTCTTGTCACTTATTCTATTGAGAGGAAGCCAGGGTTAGAACAACCACTCATGACTGGTGGATGTTGCTGGTTTTTCCTTTGCTGGGATAACCCGATTTCCTTGGATTTTCAGGTTTGGGCCGCCTTTCCTGATAAGGGAAGACAGAGCTGTTTCCTGGGCCCAGCTCCAGCAGTCTATCCTCAGCAAGGTCCGCCATCTTATGAAGAGTGAGGCCCCTGTACAGGTCAGTGGTATGCGTGTGTGTGTGTGTGTGTGTGTGCGCGCACATGTGCGTGCATGTGCATGCGTGTGTGTGGGTGTGTGTATTGGGAGGGGTGGAATTTAGGGTAGCTCAGGAGAGGAGAATTTGCTGTTAAAGAGTGCTCATACTGTTTTACAAAATGACTTAGATTTATGTGCAAGGAAGTAACCATCTTATAGTCTGTAGTGTTTTACTTTTGTGCCATTACAAAATACCTTTGATGGACAGAGCTTTTTCTTATTAAATCTTTCAAAACACCATTGGGAAAATGGCATTTATATTAAAACGAAATTTTTTTTTTCACATTTTCCATCACTCCCTAAGCATTTACATTATTATTCCCAACTTTGTATGTTTATGGCTTACCATAGTTTTTCCTAGAAGATAGCATATTGTAATAAATTGTGACTTTATGTTTAAATCAACAATTTCAAGGGACTTGAGATACAATTTCTGTGGAAAATTAAAATGGATGATTATGTCCAAATATGAAAATCTAGATGTTAAAATAATTTTGTCCAGTTTTTTAAAAACTAAGATAACTCAAAGGAAAACAACATTTGCCTTATTTATTTATTCTCAGATTGATAGTTTCCAAACAAAAACAATATGTTTAAAAACTATTGATTTTTTTATTTTTAGCTCCTATAATATCAGAAACTATTCTGATGGTTGCTTGACACAGAAGATGTTGAAATTTTTAGGGACAGGTCAGTTGTATCAGATTCCTATTGTCCCCTAAATATTCCCATCGTAAAAGCTTTTTATTTGGGGCACACACATCTTAGAGATAATTCCTCATTAATTCATGTTCCTTCCTGCTCAGCAAAAAACATATGTTTGATTTAGGATTTATACCAAATAACACTTTGTTAAAAACCTTCACTACATTTGTCCCAACTTTTATCTCTAAAGGATTTTGTTCAACGTACTGTAGATCAGATCCGCCAAAGTGCCCAAATTAGAAACTCCTCTGCAAGTAGGTCAGTCTATCCGGTGAGAGTTTTGCCTTCTCCCAAACCCTGAGCTACTGATTATCGCAATGGATGAAACTATGTTTTTCTTTTTTTTTTTTTTTGAGATGGAGTCTCGCTCTGTCGCCCAGGCCAGAGTGCAGTGGTGCGATCTCAGCTCACTGCAAGCTCCGCCTCCCGGGTTCACGTCATTCTCCTGCCTCAGCCTCCCAAGTAGCTGGGACCATAGGCGCCTGCCACTACACCTGGCTAACTTTTTTGTATTTTTTAGTAGAGACGGGGTTTCACTGTGTTAGCCAGGATGGTCTCAATCTCCTGACCTCGTGATCCACCGGCCTTGGCCTCCCAGAGTGCTGGGATTACAGGCGTGAGCCACCGCGCCCGGCCGGATGAAACTATTTTCATGTGAGCATTTAACTTAGCTGTCCTTACTCTTACCTGTTCACACACTTGTCCTGTTTTTTGTTTTTGTTTTTGTTTTTGAGATGGAGTCTCGCTCTGTCACCAGGCTGGAGTGCAGTGGCGTGATCTTGGCTCACTGCAACCTCCACCTCCCGGGTTCAAGCGATTCTCCTGCCTCAGCCTCCCGAGTAGCTAGGACTACAGGCGAGCACCACCACACCCAGCTGATTTTTGTATATTTAGTAGACACGAGGTTTCACCATGTTGGCCAGGATGGTCTCAATCTCTTGGCCTCGTGATCCTCCCACCTCAGCCTCCCAAAGTGCTGGGATTACAGGCTTGAGCCACCGCACCCAGCCACACCTGTACTTTTGCCTCCATACCTTTGCAGTCATTTCAGCTTTATTTTATTTTTGAGACAGGGTCTTCCTCTGACACCCAGGCTGGAGTGCAGTGGTGTGGTAATGGCTCACTGCATCTTTGACCTTCCAGGTTCAAGTGATCCTCCCACCTCCGCCTCCTGAGTAGCTGGGACTACAGGTGTATGGTACCACACACAGCTAACTTTTTTTGTTTGTTTGTTAGAGACCGTTTCACCATTTTGCCTAGGGTGATCTTGAACTCCCAGGCTCAGTTGATCCATCTGCCTCAGCCTCCCAAAGTGTTGGGATTACAGGTGTGAGCCACTGTGCCCAGCTCAATTTCAATTTTAGAAATGGATCAAGCAATCAATGGGGCCAGCAAAATCCTAATACAGGCAACCTTTGACTCAGCTACAGATACTTTTCCACAGATTCACGGGTAAATGTATGGTCAGACATGATTTTCTGTAGGAGTAATGTGTTCTAGATGGTTGTGAGGCTTCCAGGCTAGCCCACCCATTTAAGCCATAATTCTTTTAATACTATATTAAATACTGGCTCAAATATAGTCATTTGAAGAGAATATATTCAGGAGTCTCAACATTGAACTGAAGAGATTAAACATATTGTATTGAAGGTTTGGACATGAACTTCCCTAGCCAAGAATTGAGAACAGGAAAGTTTCTTATAAAAGTGACCAGTTTACTGGATAGGATTAATTTGCATGTATTATGAAAAAAATACGAGCTGTCATTGCTAATTTTTTTTTAAAGAGATAGAGTCCCACTCTGTTGGCCAGGCTGGAGTGTGGTGGTGTGATCATAGCTCACTGCAGCCTTGAACTCCTGGGCTCAAGTGATCCTCCCACCTCATCCTTCCAAGTAGCTGGGACTACAAGCACCTGCCATCATGCCTGGTTAATTATTTTAAATTTTTTGCAGGGATAGGGTCTCACTGTGTTGCCCAGGTTGGTCTTGAACTCCTGGCCTCAATAAGTCCTCCCACGTTGGACTCCCAAAGTGCTGGGATTACAGGCATGAGCCACCATGCCTGGCTACCCAAACATTTTTATGGTATTTTGTAAATGGGGGTGTGTGAGGCCAGCACTATTCGTGTGCAGGCAGAGTAGGCTGCCTCTGTGCAGATGTTGGTGCCGTGATGATGGCTGACTTTTGCTGTCCAAACGACAAGGCTCCATTAGGGGAGGAGGAAAAAGAGTTTTCTCCCCCAGATTTAAGTTAACATTCTCCTTAGGGAGAATACCCTTCTGTGGCCAACACTCAATCAAAGCCCCTGAAGTCATCTTACTTCCAGATGTTGATTTCCTCTTTGTTGAAGCCGTAGATGAACTGGAACGTGGTTAGAGTCTGGCTAGACATATGAGCTCCCTGCCCTTCACACTCAAGACGCCCTGCAGCCCAGTTCCAGTTCACCCGCCAGCCTTGTGGCCGATGCTCCCTGCACACATCAGCTCCCACAGCCAAAGGGGTCAGCTCACAGCTCTCTGCATCTGTTTTGGGTCATTCTGTCCTACCATGTGTCATTCCTCTTTCCTGGAATTATGATGCTTTTCTCTTGTTTTCCTCTCATAATTCAACCTATATTTCCTCCATGGTTTTTACAAAAACATGTCTGCCTTTTTACCTTTGTCAGAGTTTGGAAGAAAATTTTATTTTATTTCTGGTTGTCAAGATCATCAGTGACAAATTTAAGCACCTATTTCTTTTATTTGAATGAAGACCCCATTGATTTTTTAAAAAAATTTTGGTAAAAGATATATACATGTATTTATTTTAACCACTCATAAGTGTATATTAATTACATTTACAATGTTGTATCACCATCACTACTATGTATACTCCCAATTTTTTCATCATCAACAAAAACTTTATTAAACACTGTACTGATTAAAACAAAAACTTTATACCTATTAAAAAACTAAAATGTTGGCCGGATGTGGTGGCTCACGCCTGTAATCCCAGCACTTTGGGAGGCTGAGGCAGGCGGATCACCTGAGGTCAGGAGCTCAAGACCAACCTGGCCAACATGGTGAAACCCCATCTCTACTAAAAATACAAAAATTAGCCAGGTGTGGTGGTGGGCGCCTGTAATCCCAGCTACCCGGGAGGCTGAGGCAGGAGAATCGCTTGAACTGGGGAGGAGGAATTTGTAGTGAGCCGAGATCGTACCACTGCACTCCAGCCTGGGTGACAGAGCAAGACTGTCTCAAAAAAAATAAACAAACAAACAAACTATACCTATTAAACAGCGACTCCCCGTTTTCTTGTCTCCTAGCTCCTTGTAACTACCATTCTACTTTCTATCTGTATGAATTTTCCTATTTTAGCTGCCTTATATAACTAGAATAATATAATATTTATCTTTTTACATCTGGCTTATTTCACTAAATGTCATGTTTTCAAGGGTCATCTATGTTGTAGCATATCTCAGAATTTCCTTCATTTTTTTTTTTCTTTTTTGAGATGGAGTTTCACTTTTGTTGCCCAGGCTGGAGTGCAATGGCGTGATCTCAGCTCACTGCAACCTCCACCTCCCAGATTCAAGTGATTCTCCTGCCTCAGCCTCCCGAGTAGCTGGGATTATAGGTGCCTGCCACCACACCCAGCTAATTTTTTTTGTATTTTTAGTAGTGATGGGGCTTCTCCATGTTGGTCAGGGTGATCTCGAACTCCTGACCTCAGGTGATCCACCTGCCTCAGCCTCCCAAAGTGCTGGGATTACAGGCGTGAGCCACCGCACTGGGCTGCCTTCATTTTTAAGGCTAAATAATATTCTGTTGTGTATATATCCCACAATTTGTTTATCCATTGTTGGTGGACACTTAGGTTGTTTCTTTCTTTTGACTTGTAAATCATGCTGCTGTGAACATTGGTGTATAAATATCTGTTCAAGCCCCTCCTCGCGACTCTTAGATATACACCTAAGAGAATTAAAGGTTATATGGTAGTTCAACATTTAACCTTTTGAGAAACTGCTGAACTGTTTTCTACAGTAGCTGTACCATTTTACATTCCCACCAGCAATGCATAAGTGTTCCAGTTTCTCCAAATTCTTGCCAATGCTTGTTATTTTCCATTAAAAAAAAAAAAATTAGGCCAGGTGTGGTGGCTCACGCCTGTAATCCCAGCACTTTGGGAGGCCGAGGCGGGTGAGGTCAGGAGATCGAGACCATCCTGGCTAACATGGTAAAACCCCATCTTTACTAAAAATACCAAAATAATTAGCCGGGCGTGGTGGCGGGTGCCTGTAGTCCCAGCTACTTGGGAGGCTGAGGCAGAGAATGGCGTGAACCCGGGAGGCGGAGCTTGCAGTGAGCCGAGATTGCGCCACTGCACTCCAACCTGGGTGACAGAGTGAGATTCCATCTCAAAATAAATAAATAAATAAATAAGTAAATAAAAAATAAAAAATATCTAATTGTAGGCTGGGCGCGGTGGCTCATGCCTGTAATCCCAGCACTTTGGGAGGCCGAGGTGGGCAGATCACATGAGGTCAGGAGTTCAAGAGCAGCCTGGCCAACATGGTGAAACCCCATCTCTACTAAAAATAGAAAAATTAGCCAGGCGTGATGGCAGGTGCCTGTAATTCCAGCTACTCAGGAGGCTGAGGCAGGAGAATCACTTGAACTCGGGAGGCGGAGGTTGTAGTGAGCCGAGATTGTGCCACTGCACTCCAGCCTGGGCAACAGAGTGAGATTTCGTTGCCTCAAAAAAAAAATTTAATTATAGCCATCCCAGTGGGTGTGAAGTGGTACCTCAACGTGGTCTTGATTTGCATTTCTCTAATGACTAATGATGTTGCTGATCTTTTCATGGGCTTCTTGGCCATCTGTACATCTTTGGAGAAATATCTACGCAAATGTTTGCCCATTTTTCAATTGAGTTGTTCATTCCATTGAATTTTTAAGAGGCATCTTCCATTAAATATGTCATTGTAAGCCTCATTTCAATTTCAGAAAAGTTAGCATATAATAAACACATATCTTAGAATAATAACTAAGGTGTTACCTCTTTATGTGGCTTATTTTAAAATGTATAAATATTTACTTTGCCTGTAGAATATACATGAACTGGCTTTTAGAAAATTGTCTCATTGTGGGGATGATTTTCATCTTAATAAAGTAGGTTACGTTACCTATTAAAAATTAATTAACATGATGGATTAATGTTCCATTAAATGTACCAGTATCTGCTCCAGTTAAGCATTTGCTATTTAAACACACTGTGTTCATTTTTGGGGGGAAGATTTAATGTTATTAAACACAGTATTAGATCACTGCATTGCAAGGTATAGTGTGAATCTTTGAAAAAAGTGAAGTTTTTGTCTCTTAATTTTGAATTCTAATTATTACGGGAATATTCAAAATACACTATGGAAAATAATGATTATATTTTTTAATGTAGGCGCCACTTTAGTGTCTAATTTAAATCAATATAGGGGCTACATAATGACCCATGTCTGTTTTTGTCTTCGCAGAACCTGGGGTCTCTGTTCTCCATCCGTGTCGTAGGACTCTCTGTGGCCTGCAGCTATTTGTCTCCGAAGGACAGTCGTCCCCTCTGTCACTGGGCAGTTGACAGGTAAGGGGGAAGGTCCAGGTTCAGTAAGTTAATGAACACTTTCTTATTTGACCAGAGTCCTTTGAGGGTATATGTCAATGAGATTGCTCATAGTATTCGTTATTCTTGATCACTTACCTCTCCAGTACCAGGCACTATGTTAGATCATTGGGCAGATTCTGTGCTTTGAACCCTTATGTCTAGAGAGGCACTGTTATGTCCACTTCAAAGATGGGGGGGACACCAATGTTCTCAGAGGTTAGTTAACTTGATCACACTTAAACAGCTAGTTAATAGGCAAGCCCAAATTTGAACCCAGATTGATCTAACTAAAACCCAAATTCAGCCGGGCATGGTGGTTCACGCCTGTAATCCCAGCACTTTTGGAGGCTGAGATGGGTGGATTGCCTGGGGTCAGGATTTTGAGACCAGTCTGACCAACGTGGTGAAACTCCATCTCTACTAAAAATACAAAAAAATTAGCCGGGCGTGGTAGCACGCACCTATAATCCTAGCTACTTGGGAGGCTGAGGCAGGGGAATTGCTTGAACCAGGGAGGTGGAGGTTGCAGTGAGCCGAGATCGCACCACTGCACTCCAGCCTGGGCGACAGAGCAAGACTCCATCTCAAAAAACAAAAACAAAAACAAAACACCAAATTCGTTCAATTAGGTCACGCTCCTGAATTCAACAGGAATATCTCCCTAGGGTACGTGAAGATTCTACAGCTGATTCATTGGTCCTAAACTATGAGATTGTGGACTGTGTCTGAGGCTTAAAGCCAGTATGGCTGTGTCTCTGGTAGCTACCTTGATAGCCTTCTGGTGCGTGTGGCCTTGCAAAACAATCCCCAGGTCATTACAACATCTATGGGGCAGTTCTGCTCTATAAATGAACTGTCTGGCACTTCTCTTTATTTTCCCATAGACCCCCAGGTTCTCAGTAAGGTCCTCTGATTTCCTGACTTGGTCAGCCAAATTCAACCTGACTGAGATGGGCCTCTCCCCTTGTAAAGAGACCAGGAACCAGGGTAGCGGGTGAGCCAGAAGGTTCTGTGACCTACACCCCATCCACATCCTGCTTGGCTGGCAGATGCTTTTGCTTTACAGAGTTAGGGAGGCAGGAGAAGGATCATCAAGGGCCTGCTTGGGTCTCCCAGGGAGAGGGAGCCCCAGGAAGAGGAACCCCCTTCCCACACTCAGTCTTGGAGATAACCCAAAGTGGTTCTGTAAACTGCCAGCCTATGAGCTGATTGTCACCAGCCCATGACAAGAACTTGAGAGGAAGCACTTACGAATGTTAAAGCAGTATGACAGAGCAATCTGTAATATGATGGATATGATAATTTCTTTTAAAAACGGAACTTATATTTTATATGTCTTTCCTCACCCGCCACTACTTTTTTTAATCAATCAATTAATTATTTATTTATTTTTGAGACAGAGTCTCGCTTTGTCTTCCAGGCTCAAGTGCAGTGGTGCAATCTCGGCTCCCTGCAGCCTCCGCCTTCTGGGTTCGAGCGATTTTCCTGCCTCAGCCTCCCAAGTAGCTGGGATTATAGGCACGCGTCACCACACCTGGCTAATTTTTGTATTTTTAGTAGAGACAGGGTTTCATCATGTTGGTCAGGCTGGTCTCGAACTCCTGACCTCAAGTGATCCACCTGCCTCTGCCTCCCAAAGTGTTGGGATTACAGGTGTGAGCCACTGCACCTGGCCTATTATTTCTTTTTATAAAAGTATTGGTCTGCAGTGGTTTGGAAACAAACCATCAAACAAACCGTACTGTTTACCATAGGTAGTTTGAGAAGCACTAGAATTGAGTAGAGTTCTACAGTAAGCTGACCATCCTAAAGCATATTCTCTTGAGGTCACGCCCCTCCTGGCCCACACCTTCCATTCACTGGACATCTTACCTCAGTCTGGCCCCTGTTCACCCCACTCCCATCCCCACCCCACCCCACAATGCCAGTCCCAGCCCTCCTGATACAGCTCTCTCTGGCATCTGATGTGACCTTACCTCTTTCCCAGGGCTCTCCATTTAGCCCTTGCCCTGCCTCTTCCATGCCTAACCCAGCATCTCCTTGTTCTATAGGAAATTCTTTTTTTCTTTTTGATAAAATACACAGAATGTAAAATTACTTTTTTTTGAGATGGAGTCTCACTCTGTCACCTAGGCTGGAATGCAATGGCGCAATCTTGGCTCACTGCAACCTCCGCCTCCTGGGTTCAAGCGATTCTTCTGCCTCAGCCTTCCAAGTAGCTGGGACTACAGGTGTGTGCCACCACGCCCATCTAATTTTTTGTATTTTTAGTAGAGACGGGGTTTCACCGTGGTAGCCAGGATGGGCTTGATCTCCTGACCTCGTGATCCACACGCCTCAGCCTCCCAAACTTCTGGGATTACGGGCATGAGCCACCGCACAGGGCCAAAATTACATTTTAACTACTTGAAAGCCTACAGTTCAGTGGAGTTGTTACATTCACCTTGTTATACATCCATTGCCACCATCCATCTCCAAAAGTCTTTCATCTTGCAAAATGGAAACTCTGTACCCATCACACAACATCCCTCCCCTTCTTCTTCCTCAGTCTCTGGAAACCACCACTCCACTGTCTGTCACTGTGAATTTGACAACTGTAGATGCCT
The DNA here is from genome assembly GCF_028878055.3 of Symphalangus syndactylus. Taxonomy (NCBI): domain Eukaryota; kingdom Metazoa; phylum Chordata; class Mammalia; order Primates; family Hylobatidae; genus Symphalangus; species Symphalangus syndactylus. The sequence goes on along the minus strand of NC_072442.2, from coordinate 58,650,359 downwards.
TAGGTAACAGGAATCATTGTGTTTATCCTTTTGTGTTTGGCTTAATTCACTAAGCACCATGTTTTCAAGGTTCACCCATGTTGTAGCACATGTTAGAATTTCCTTCCTTTTGAAGGCTGAATAATATTCCATTGTATGTATACACCACCTAGAAATATATCTCCTAGAATTTTTTTTGTCTGCTTGAAATCTTCCTCTCCCTCTCTGGGATGCTCAAATATTATTGCGTCTCAGCATTCCACCCCTGGCCTCTGGGTTCCATTTATGGGTGTTTGTTTTGTTTTGTTTTAGACAGAGTCTCACTCTGTCACCCAGGCTGGAGTGCAGTGGCACGATCTCGGCTCACTGCAACCTCCACCTCCCGGGTTCAAGAAATTCTCCTGCCTCAGCCTCCCGAGCAGCTGGGACTATAGGTGCACGCTGCCACGCCTGGCTAATTTTTTGTATTTTAGTATAGACGGGGTTTCACCATGTTGCCCAGGCTGGTCATGAACTCCTGAGCTCAGGCAATCTGCCCGCCTCTGCCTCCCAAAGTGCTGGGATTACAGGTGTGAACCACCATGGCTGGCCCCATCCCTGGGTGATCTTACTCTTGGTTCTGTCTGCCACCTTTAGGCCAAAGTCTCCCAGATCCATATCTCCTGCCCAGATTTTTCTCTGGATTGCAGACCTGCCTGTCTTACTTAAATGCCTCATAGACACTGGTAACTAAACACTTGCCAGTCTGAACTCTTCTTGCTTAAAGCTTTTCCTTTCCCACCTTTGTGTCTAAATGGTGACACCACCATCTAGTCAGGACCTCAAGCTAGGAACCTGGCATCATCCCTGATCCCTTCTAATCTCTTACGTGTTATAAACCACTGGGTGGCCTCCCAGTGCCCACGGGATAAAGTCCACACTTGTGAAGGTGGCCTACAAGGCCCTGCCTCTCCATGTGGCCTGTCCCTCACTGTGCTGGGACTTTCCAGTAGAGGGCACACAGCCTGCCCTCTACTGCCGAGCCCTCCACCTGTGTGTCCTTTTCCTCTCTGGTTCCCCTGGCTGACTTTTTAAAAAAAATTCATTAAATTTTTGGGCCAGGCACGGTGGCTCACGCTTGTAATCCCAGCACTTCGGGAGGCCAAGGTGGGTGGATCACCTGAGGCCAAAAGTTCAGGCCCAGCCTGCCCAACGTGGTGAAACCGCATTTCTACTGAAAATACAAAAATTAGCAAGGCATGGTGGCGCACACCTGTAATCCCAGCTACTTGGGAGGCTGAGGCAGGAGAATCGCTTGAATCCAGGATGCGGAGCTTGCAGTGAGCTGAGATTGTTCCACTGCACTCCAGCCTGGGCAACAGAGCAAGACTCTGTCTCAAAAATAAATAAATAAAATAAAAATAAAGATAAAAATTTCTTAAAGTTTTGTTTATTATTCATTTATTTTTCTATAACTTTCTTGGGTGAATGTTGTCTTCTCACTTACATACTTTTTTTTTTTTTTTTAAGATCCATGGGTACATGTGCAGGTTTTTACATGGATATATTATGTAATGCTGGGGTTTGCGTTCTATAGAACCCATCACTCAAATAGTGAGCATAGTACTCAATAAATAGTTTTTCAACCCTCTCTCCCTTCTTCCCTCCCCCATTTTGCAGTGCTCAATGTCTATGGCTCCTGTCTTTATGTCCATGTGTACCCATGGTTTAGCTCTCACTTATAGATGAGAACATGTGGTATTTGATTTTCTGTTTCTGCATTCATTCACTTAGGATAATGGCCTCCATTTTCATCCACGTTGCTGCAAAAAACAGGAATTCATTTTTTTTTTTTTTTTTGGCTGTGTAGTGTTCTGTGGTGTACAGGTACCACATTTTCTTTATCCAGTCCACCACTGATGGACACCCGGGTTGACTCCATGGCCTTACCATTATGACTAGTGCTGATAAACATGTGAGTGCAGGTGTCTTTTTGATACAATGATTTATTTTCCTTTGGGATGATACTCAGGAGCAGAATTGCTGAGTTGAATGGTAGTTCTATTTTTAGTTCTTTGAGAAATCATCATACGTTTTTCCATAGGAGTTGAACTAATTTACATTCCAACCAACAGTGTCTAAGTATTCTCTTTTCTCTGCATCCTTGCCAATATCTGTTATTTTCTGACCTTTTAATAATAGCCATCTGACTGATGTGAGACGGTATTTCATTGTGGCTTTAATTTGCATTTCCCCGATGGTTAGTGCTGTGGAACAGTTTTTAATATGTTTGTTGGCCACTTGTATGTCTTCTTTGGAGTGGTGTCTTTCATGTCCTTTGCCCACTTTTTAATAGGATTATTTGTTTTTGTTGACTTAAGTTCCTTATATATTCTGGATATTAGTCCTTTGTCAGATGCATAGTTTGCAAAAATTTTCTCCCATCCTGTAGGCTGCCTCTTTATTCTGTTGATAGCTTCTTTTGCTGTGCAGACCTCTCTAGTTTAATTAAGTCACATTTTTCAATGTTTGTTTATGTTGCATTTGCTTTTGAGGTCTCAGTCATTCCTCTGGCCGAGTCCTGCCCATCTGTCCTCCAGAGCAGCCTGGGGTGTGTGTCCCCAGACACCTGAGTGCATTAGAATGATCTCTTTGTGTGCTCCTCCCATTAGCCTATCAGCCCCTTAAGGGTGGGGATTGTTAGGTATGTACATTTCTTAGAGTAGCATGGCTCCATAAACATTAAATAAGGCCCTCTTTCTTTTTGTATCAGAGTTGTGGTCGGGGCAGATAATCTCACCCTCTAGTGACAATCTGATTTCCATGTAAAGAGGGAAGTTGGGTGACAGCCACACCTCTTTCTTTCTGGGACCTAAGGAGTTTTGTACAATAAACTGAGTTTTGTACAATAAACTTGGAGCATGAAGGTACCAGTTTTCCTTTTCCACTTCCATGTTCAAATTCCAGTTGAAAAGTAGACTGTGGATTGAGGCAGAAAGAGATGTAAATTTTAGGTTTATTCGTAAGACTGATTTAAGGATGCAGCTTAGATGTGAGTCCAATTTGGGCTTTCAGATGTGTTTCCCCAGAATTAAATTATGCACCTGCGGACCTCTGCCAAGGCAGATCTCCCCAATGGCAGGTCTCCTTCATTGTGGAAATGGAGAATTTGGGGGACCTAAAGAAAGAAGCTCAGATCTGGGGGTCCTCAGTTTGTCTCCTCTGAATGGAATATTTGTCACATACTTCCAGTCTTCCACCTGCAAGGCAGAGCTGCTTCCAGGAAACGCAAAGGCACAGATGGGGGAGAATGGCAGGTGGCTAGCTTGTAGGACATAGGTAGGCCTAATGACGGGAGGTAGAGCCCACCTTCTTCTACAATCCCACCCATCAGATAAGGCGCTTCTCCTTTGGAAGGAGTGAGGACGAGGTGGTAGCAACATCCCCACAGCATGGTTCTCCCCGTCTACAGGAAAATGAGGGGCAATCAGTGTTTTTCCCAATGCATCAGGGCTCGCCGGGCTGGGATAACTTCTCTCAGACACGCCTTGTTCCTCGCTCCCTCCTGGCTCACGCAGGAAGGTGCCACAACTCCAGCTCAGACCTGTCCGTGCTCAGCCACAGGACTTTGTGCCTTGCATGAGCTCAAAACCTTTTATCAGATCATCTTAGTGATAGCTTGGGACTCATCTGACATCCCCCCTTTTCTTGCAACACATTTGAAACACTCCTTTGGGTGCGGACATTGCCATCACTTGTATCTCTTCCTATTGATTTCAGGATAAAACCTCATGTCCTCCACTTTGCTCTCTTACCATCTCTTCTGTATTGAGGCTGATCCACCTTTTCTGAAATGGGCTGGGCCCAAGTACTTGGAAAGAGCTACAGGTTGACAGGCACTGGAGTGTGTGGAAGGAGAAGACTTCTTAGGTTGTGGAGGGGGGCTTAAGGGTGCTCCTTCTGCATTGCAGTGGGGGGAAAGGTAGCAGCTCTCTTTGGGCATCATCAGTATTGGGTATTTGTGTAGAATGGTCAAGTGGAAGTGCCCTATAGACATTGAGAAGGTAGCTGGGGCCGCAGTGAACAGCTGATCTATTTCCTCAAAGTAACCCCAAATCTACAGAGCTCACAAGCTCCCATGGGAATGAGGGGAGGGCACTATGAGGTAGGTCTGAAGGTCTGAGACGGAGCCTTCAGCAGACTTAGCAGCCTCCGAGGATGGCTGACCTTGCCTTACAGGCAGTTTTGGGTATTTCTGTTTGGAACATCAGTCCTCGGGTTGCGGGGGAGACTGCTGAGCCCTGCAGAGCTGTGGGAAGGAGGCCCCGTGTCTTCTGATGGGCTCCCTTGTTCTCTCTTCAGGGTTTTGCATCTCAGGAGGCCAGGAGGCCCTCCACATGTCAAGCTGGCGGTGGAGTGGGAAAGCTCTGTCAAGGAGCGGTGAGTTCAAGGGAATTTGCCTCCCGCAGAGCTGAGACAGGGCCTGTCTGGGCCCAGGTTTCGTTGGACGCAGCTTCCCCCAGCACGGCTGCAGGCAGGGTGCACACATCTTTGAGCCAGTGTAACCTGTTCCTGCGAGATGCCTGAGTGAGAATTTTCTGTATGGAAATAACAGTGACAGGAATGGAGTGACGGTGATGGTGGTGGGTGATGTCAGGAGTAGTAACTGCAGTCACCGTAGACAGTTACGTAGCACCCACCCACTCACCCCGTGCCAGTCACTCCTCTGAACACGTGTGTATAGGGGATTTATTTAATCTTCATTATACCCTATGTGTGGGTGGTCTGGGGTGGATAATCCTGTAATCCACATTTTTCAGAGGTGGAAACTGAGGCACAGAGAGGTTAAGCAGTTGCTGGAGGGCACACAGCTCGTACATTGGCAGAGCTGGGATTTGAACCCAGACCCTCTGGCTGGAGTCTGTGTTCCTCATCACCATACTTGGCTACCTCTGGAACACTGAGGGCATCAGCCTTACTTTAAGAAAGGACGTCATTCAGTCCAGCAAGTATTTATTGATCAACTTCTAGGTGCCAGGCCCTGTGCTAGGATGAGGAAAACAAAGATGAATAAGCCAAGGACCTGCCGTGTAGGAGCTGGTGGGGAGAGAGAATTCCAGTAAAAATAGTGCTGAGTCAGAAGGATGCCTGCAGCTCTCCAGGAACCCATAGGCAGGGCACGGTAGCGTGGCCTGGCCAATGCCTTCCGACGGGTTTGCTGTGAGTAGAGACATAGACGAAACCCGTCTGGGAGCGGGAAAGTCCTGAAGGCCGCGGGTGTCCTCTCCATGCAGCCTGTTCGGGAGCCTCCAGGAGGAGCGAGCGCAGGATGCCGACAGCGTGTGGCAGCAGCAGCAGGCGCACCAGCAGCACAGCTGTACCTTGGACGAATGTTTTCAGTTCTACACCAAGGAGGAGCAGGTCCCCCCTGGGGGTCCATGCCCCGGCCGGGAAGGGGGCTGGCTGCCTTTAGCGGGTTGGCCATGTGCCGCGCGGGCCTCACAGTCTGGGTGGTTTCCTTTCCAGCTGGCCCAGGACGACGCCTGGAAGTGTCCCCACTGCCAAGTCCTGCAGCAGGGGATGGTGAAGCTGAGTTTGTGGACGCTGCCTGACATCCTCATCATCCATCTCAAAAGGTTCTGCCAGGTGGGCGAGAGAAGAAACAAGCTCTCCACGCTGGTGAAGTTTCCGCTCTCTGGACTCAACATGGCTCCCCATGTGGCCCAGAGAAGCACCAGCCCCGAGGCAGGACTGGGCCCCTGGCCTTCCTGGAAGCAGCCGGGCTGCCTGCCCACCAGTTACCCTCTGGACTTCCTGTACGACCTGTACGCCGTCTGCAACCACCACGGCAACCTGCAAGGTGGGCATTACACAGGTGAGCCTTGCCTTGCCTTTCTGCAAATGCAGCTGTGGCCACAGCCTCGAGATGTCCCTGGAATGGGTGCTGCTCGGATGCTGAGCTCCCTGGGGCACTTAGTGAGATCCGACCCCTCACCCACCGCACACCAGGGCATGTGCGAGAGCAGAAGGGACCTTGTCCCAGCTATAGAGTTGATGTTGAGTTAGGTTGGAGGTTGGAATATGTAAAGTTAGGTCTGATGCAGTAGCTCATGCCTGTAATCCCAGCACTTTGGGAGGCTGAGGTGGAAGAATCACTTGAGGCCAGGGGTTCAAGACCAGCCTAGGCAACAAAGTGAGACCCCTCGTCTCCACAAAAAAATGAAAAAAAAAAAATGATCTAGGCATTGTGGCTTACACTTGTAGTCCTAGGCGCTCAGGAGGCTGAGATAGGAGGCTGAGGCTATGGTGAAACATGATTGCACCGCTGCACTCCAGCCTGTGCAACAGAGCGAGACCGTCTCCAAAACAAATAAACCAACAAACAGAGCTTAGTTACTGCCCAAATTTTCAACCATATTAAATATTGGAGATCATTATTGGAACCTAGAGAGTGACGTTCATTCTCATCTGCGATTCAGCATGAGGAATCTTACTTATCGGATTTGGTATCCTTTTATTCTATGGGGTACTTTTCATGTTTATTCCTCTGGGGAATTTCAGAGCAGCGGATGAAGGGAAGGGCAGAAACAAATGGCCAGATTTCCTCAATTGTTCATAATCATCCCTTTGAGGGCTTTCAGAGAGTGTCATGACGGATCATTTTTCTCGATTATGTCATTGTTTGCTTCTCCCCCACCAGGGCCTCTCAATGACGGTGAGAAGCCTATTGGTAGCTGCAGCAATTGAGTGTCTCCACCGGGCAGATAGTGTGGAGGGTCATCGGGGTGAGCCTTAGGAGTCCAGGGGGTTTAGGGCATGATTTCTGCCATCGGAGAATGGATGGAACAGGCCCCCATGGAGAAAGAGAAATGAGGATGCAGTTACATGCTGGGGGCCGCCTGAGTGGACAGAGATGCGCTGGACAGTGGGGTTACATTGGGCCAGCCTGGGCTGGTCACGGTGAAGGTTATGGGGGCCACCAAAGCCACTTTCAGCTCACAGTGGCCGCCTTATGCTGCTGTGCGGTGCCAGCCTGTTCTTCCACAGCTGTCCTGCTCCAGATGAGGGCTTGCCACCTTTGTAACTGCTGGGACCATTCTGTCCCGCCACTTCCCCTGTCTCACTTCTCTGGGCCGAAAATAGCTCAGCAGGAATCCCTTGAGGCCCATCTATATCTTGGGAGGCATCTTTGTTACTCAGATTTTTTTTTTTTTTTTTTTAACTAAGAGCGTTATGGCTGAATGAGTCCCCGTGCACACATGAGTGGTGAAAATAAGGACAGCTGGAACCTGGGCCTTGTCATTTCCCATGCTGAACGTGCTGCCTCCCCATCTATAAACTCACATGGTGGCCCCAACATAAATTAAGGGCAGTGATATAAAACCACAGCAGGGAGTTAGAAGTAGCATAGGAGTGAGAAGCATTGGCGTCTGCCTTATCAAAAGCAAGATCCAGACCCCTCCTGGGGTGAGCATTAAAGAGCAGAATGCCCGAATTGGGGGGTGGTGGTTTGGCAGCAGAAGGGACACAGTTCCTGGGAGGTTCCCCTTGCAGAGATCTCCTGAGTCTGTGTTTGCACACACAGTGTGCCACCACCTGCCAGGAAAGAGCCTGTTTAATACTGAAAGCAAAGGGAGAGGAGTCCAAAGGGAAGAGGGGACTGGCGAGGTGGGAGGCAGGGCAGTGTCTGCAGCCAGCACAGCCCCGGGTAAGACCTGGGCCACTTGCTCTCATTGGCGCCAACATGTACAATCTTCTCCCTGAAGACAATTTGCACTGCTCATTAAATGGCAGAGCCCGGGCTTTAAACCTGGGCCACCCTGGCTCCAGGGTCAGTAGCTTCTGCCCTGCTGAGATGAGTGATTGCTGATGTGAACAAGTCCCCAAGCCATGTCGGGTGTTGTAGATGAGTGTCAACTCCCTCGTTTAGGTGAAGCACACCGTTGGTGGCTTCCTAGGAAAGGGTGATGGGAGCTTGAACTTTGGAGTGCTTACATGTCAGGAAGTGCCTTTATTCCCACACCTGATTGATAGCCTGGTGGGACATAAAGTCCTTGATTGAATATCAACAATGTTGCTCCATGTGGAATGGGGTCTGGAGTAGGATTTTGCTGTTGAGAATGGGTCAGGCCAGTTTGATTTCTGTTCCTTTGTCTAGGATAGGATATATTTTTCTCTGGAAGCTTTCAGGTTCTTTTTCACAGGTGCTCTGGAATTTCATGGTGTGTGCTTACCTGTGGATCTTTTTCATTGCTTGTGTTGAGACCTGCATCCAGGGGACCTCTGTGTCTGCAGGTGATCTTCAGGTCTGGGAAATATCTTTGCGCTTTTTTTTGTTTTGTTTGTAAGATGGAATCTCGCTCTGTCAGCCAGGCTAGAGTGCAGTGGTGTGATCTTGGCTCACTGCAATCTCTGCCTCCTGGGTTCAAGTGATTCTCCTGCCCCAGCCTCCCGAGTACCTGTGACTACAGGTGCCCGCCACCACGCCCGGCTAATTTTTGTATTTTTTAGTAGAGATGGGGTTTTGCCATGTTGGACAGGCTGGTCTTGAACTCCTGGCCTCAAATGATCTGCCTTCCTTGGCCTCCCAAAGTGCTGGGATTACAGGCGTGAGCCACTGCGCCTGGCCTAGTCTTAGGTTTCTTTTTCAGAGCATCCTGGTTTTGTTTTGGGTCCTCACCTGGCTTGGCTTCTTGTGGTTTCTGATACACCCAGTACTGAGCCTCTGGGGCTGCAGCTGGTGAGTGGCCCTCTTCCTGCCCCCCTGCACCCCCCCAACACCTCCCCCAGGCACTCTGTGTTGAACCCCTTCCTTGCAGAGGCGAGTGTGTGACCTCCACTCCGCCTGCTTGCTGGGCCCTCAAAGCTGAGCTGTTGCTTTCTATCTCACGTCTTTTGACATATTTATTCCTTTTTAGTTATTCGCTTCTTGGAAGTATGATAATTCTACCACATTTCAGATTTTTAGAAATCTCAAATGCCTTTTGTTTCATTTTAAATGTGGTAATGTGGTAAAATTTCATTTTAAATATAGGTAATGCATGCCTATATTTCAAAATTCACACAGCCTAAAAAAGATGGACAGTGACAAGTCTTGATTCTATCTTTGTTCCTCATCTATCCCCTCCTCATTTCTAGGTAACTGTTTTTAGTAGTTTCTTGTGTACTATTCTTCCACAATTGCTTTATGTAAATACAAACAATTGTGACTATATTTTTATATATACATATATATGTGTTGATTTTATGTATTTCCTCCCCACCCCCTAATTTAAGTAAAAGTACTATTTGCTGTGTTGCACTTGGCTTTTTTTTTTTTTTCCCTGAAAATCTGTCTTGGAAATCTTTTCATGTCCTCATTTCTAGACAGCTTCTCCAGCTTCTTTTATAAATGTAAATGCACTAAATAAATATGACAATTTATTAAATACTCTGTAGATGGACACTGGACTGACTCATTCTTTTACTATTACAAATGTTGCTGTTGGCTGGGCATGGTGGCTCACGCCTGTAATCTCAGCACTTTGGGAGGCTGAGGCAGGCAGATCACTTGAGGTTAGGAGTTCAAGACCAGCCTGGCCAACATGGTGAAACCCTGTCTCTACTAAAAATACAAAAATCAGCCAGGCATGGTGGCGTGTGCCTGTAGTTCCAGCTACTCAGGGGGCTGAGGCAGGAGAATTGCTTGAACCCAGAGGCGGAGATTGCAGTGAGCTGAGATCGCACCACTGCACTCCAGCCTGGGTGACAGAGCGAGACTCTGTCTCAATTAAAAAAATAAAAACAAAAAACAAAAAACATAAATATTGCTGTCATAACCCTTTAGATATGTCATTTTCTACATATGGAAGTTTACTGGCAGGATAAATTCTCAGAATTGGAATAGTTGTATCTGCGTTGTAACAAGCACGAACAATATGTCCTGCACAAAGGGTCATAGCAGTTTGCACTCTGTTAAGAGCAAGAGAACACCTGGTTCTCTATAGCCTCTCCAGTAGAGTGTGTGGTCACACTTTTGGATTTTTGCCAATCTAATAGGAGGAAAATGGTATCTCAGTGTAAGTTGAATATGTAGCTTCTTAATAGTGTGAGCTTGAGCATCTTTTCATATGTTTGAGCCATTATGGTTCCTTTCCTGTGAACTGTCTATCCATATCCTTGACTGTTTTTCGAATAAATTATTAGTCTTTTTCTCATCAATTTCTAGATGCTCTAATTCTTTTTTTTTTTTTTTTTTTTTTTTTGAGACGGAGTTTCGCTCTGTCGCCCAGGCTGGAGTGCAGTGGTGCAATCTTGGCTCACTGAAAGCTCCGCCTCCTGGGTTCACACCATTCTCCTGCCTCAGCCTCTCTGAGTAGCTGGCGCCCGCCACCACGCCCGGCTAATTTTTTTTTGTTGTTTGTTTGTATTTTTAGTAGAGACGGGGTTTCACCGTGGTCTCGATCTCCTGACCTCGTGATCTGCCCGCCTCGGCCTCCCAAAGTGCTGGGATTACAAGCGTGAGCCACCGCGCCCGGCCGATGCTCTAATTCTTAATGTACTATGAGATTCACCTCTTTTCTGTAATGTAAATTGCAAGTATGTGTTCCCTGTGTAACATCTGTCAGTTGGCTCTTCCTGTGGAAATTTTTTGCCACAGGAAGTTTTTATTTTTGCTTTTCTAAGTAAAATTAGCAATCATTTCTTTTAAGTCTTCTGGATTTTGAGTCGTGATTAGAAAGCATTTTTCACTCTAAGATTAAAAAGTGTTTTTCTTGAGTTTTTTTACCTGGTTTTAGCTTATTACATTTAAATCCTTGATTTGGAGTTTCTTAATGTTCTTAAGAGAAAGAGATCCAACTTTATCCCCTGGGAGTTGCCAGTTTGTCCCAAGATCGATATAATGGAAAAGCCAGTTTTATTCCTTGAGATGCCATCTGCCATATCAGATATTATTATTATTATTATTTTGAGATGGAGTCTCACTCTGTCACCCAGGCTGGAGTGCAATGGCACGATATTGGTCCACTGCAACCTCCGCCTCCTGGGTTCTAGCGATTCTCCTGCCTCAGCCTCCTGAGTAGCTGGGACTACAGGCGGGTGCCACCACGCCCAGCTAATTTTTTGTATTTTTAGTAGACACTGGGTTTCACCGTGTTAGCCAGGCTGGTCTTGAGCTCCTGACCTCATGATCTGCCCGCCTCGGCCTCCCAAAGTGCTGGGATTACAGGTGTGAGTCTCTGTGCCCAGCCTGGGATTTTTGTGACTAGAACTAACATATATAAGATGCTTCTCATATTGTAGGCCCCAGTAACTGGTAACTTTCAAGCTGCCATGTACCTTTTTGTTTTTTTTCTTTGAGATGGAGTCTCACTCTGTCACCCAGGCTGGAGTGCAGTGGTGTGATCTCAGCTCACTGCAAGCTCCGCTTCCCAGGTTCACGCCATTCTCCTGCCTCAGCCTCCTGAGTAGCTGGGATTACAGGCGCCCGCCACCGTGCCCAGCTAATTTTTTGTATTTTCAGTAGAGACAGGGTTTCACTGTGGTCTCGATCTGCTGACCTTGTGATCCGCCTGCCTCGGCCTCCCAAAGTGCTGGGATTATAGGCGTGAGCCGCCGCGCCCGGCCGAAGCTGCCATATACTTTTACATAAATGCTATCATACCATAGATGTATTTTTTGTTTTTAGTGGATTTTTGTTTGCCATTTTACATATCAAAATAAACTTAAAAGATGTTAAATGAAATAAAATATGATGATGAGGCACGTGACTAAATGGCAAAATGAAACACTTGGTTCCGTCATGACCTCCTGATGTGCACATCCATTTACGTATGTGCATATGTGTGTTTATTTGTACATACATAGATTAAGACTAAACAGAATTTCATGAGTTGATAATTACATTTACTACATGTGATATACCTTGGTCCAATTCTATTCCAGAATAACATATTACTTAATTTTAAAAATGCTTTGGCCAGGTGCAGTGGCTCACACCTGTAATCCCAGCACTTTGGGAGGCCAAGGCGGGCGAACCACGAGGTCAGGAGAGTGAGACCATCCTGGCTAACATAGTGAAACCCTGTCTCTAATAAAAATACAAAAAAATTAGCTGGGCATGGTGGTGGGCACCTATAGTCCTGCCTGCTCGGGAGGCTGAGGCAGGAGAATGGTGTGAACCCGGGAGGTGGAGCTTGCAGTGAGCTGAGATCGCGCCACTGCACTCCAGCCTGGGCGACAGACCAAGACTCTGTCTCAAAAAAAAAAAAAAAAAAGCTTTAAAATATTTCATTTTTTATTTATTAAACTTTTTTTTTTAAGTGCACTGATTACCAGTGTCCTGATGGGCTGATGACTGGCAATCTGGAAGACACCGAACTATATAGAAATTCAGGATCTTTGCTCATTAATTCATTGCACAAATATATATTAAGTACCTGTTCTATGCCAGACCCTACACTAGGTCCTGGAGCTTCAGTGATGAACAAGACAAATACGAGGCCTGCCCTCATGGGACTTCAGTCTCACTTTGGAGACAGACAATAAAAAGGTGCTTATTCATTTTAGCACTTTCACTACCTGACATTTTGAAAGGGCGACTGATTGACTGTGTCTGTGATAGACATAAGGCCTCTCCAAGGATGTCACATGTAGGCTCAGAGCTGAGGATGAGACAGAACTAGCTATGTGAATAATGGGAGGAATTGCATTATGAGTAGCGCTTGTAGCATGTGCAAAGGCCCTGAGGCAGAAAGTATTCAGTGTATTTAAGACATGATGAGAGCCTGGATGAAGTGCAGCCGTTCAGGGGTAAGTGACGAAGGGTGGGGCTGGAGAAGTGGGCAGGACACTCAAGGCCATGGATGGGAGTTTGCATTTTTTCCAAAGGGGTGATAAATCATTTAAAGATTCTAAGCAGAGGAGTAAAGACATAATCTAGTATACAAATCAAACTAGTTGCTCCGCTGTATGGAGAATGTGTAGAAGGGATCTAGAGTGGAAGTTGGAATTGCAGTTAGGAGGGTGCTTCAGGGGCTGAGTGAGAGATACCACTGGCTGAGATGTTGGTGTTGACAATCAAGATATTCAAGACATATTTTGGAAGTAGAATCAGTAGGTCTGGCTTTTGGACTAGGTGTGGGGTGGAAAGGAAAAGCAAGAGCAAAGATGAACTCCTAGGTGGCTGGCTTGGATTAGTGTGGAGGTCAGCAAACTGTGGCCCACGGGCCGGATCCAGTCTAGGGCCTGTTTTTTTTTGTTGTTGTTGTTTTTTGAGACAGAGTCTCACTCTGTTGCCCGGGCTGGAGTGCAGCGGCGTGATCCTGGCTCACTGCAACCTCTGCCTCCCGGGTTCAAACGATTTTCCTGCCTCAGCCTCCTAAGTAGCTGGGATTACAGGCGCCCAGCACTACGCCCAGCTAATTTTTTGTATTTTTAGTAGAGACGGGGTTTCACCATGTTGGCCAGGCTGGTCTCGAACTCCTGACCTTGTGATTTGCCCACCTCAGCCTTGCAAAGTGCTGGGATTACAGGCGTGAACCACCACGCCCAGCCTGTTTTTTTTCCCCCCTTTATTAATAATCTATTGGTTAAAAATGGTTTTTACAATTTTAAAAGTGGGAGAAAGACACTCAGAATATGCGACAGAAAACATATGTGGCCATATGTGACCTTCAAAGTCTCAATATTTGTCATCTGGTCCCTTATGGGAAAAGTTTGCAAACCTCCAGATTACTGGGTTATGCTGTCATTTGCTGACACGTAGAGGGCAAGGAAAAGGATATTTTGTTGTCGTTGTTTGAGAAATGGTGAGAATATTTATGAATTTTCCTTAGATGTTTGACTTCAGTTCTTAGAAAGAGGTATGCCATAAGCCCAATTGTGATTCTCATCTTCACTTTTATTGCATGCTTAATCAGAAATATGCATTTTGAAGCTTCTCAGAAGAAATGGGGTGAACGCTGACATTATTGTTTGGCTACCTAACTTGGGAGCTCCCTTTTATTTGAGATTTTGCCTGAGGAAGGGGTAGAATATTCAACTTAAAACAACAGCACTCTTGGCCGGGCATGGTGGCTCACGCCTGTAATCCCAGCACTTTGGGAAGCCGAGGTGGGTGGATCACCTTAGATCAGGAGTTCGAGACCAGCCTGGCCAACATGATGAAACCCTGTCTCTAATACAAATATAAATATTAGCTGGGTGTGGTGGCAGGCATCTGTAATCCCAGCTACCCAGGAGGCTGAGGCAGGAGAATCGCTGGAACCTGGGGGGGCAGAGGTTGCTGTGAGCCGAGATCGCGCCACTTCACTCCAGCCTGGGCAAAAGAGTGAAACTCTGTCTCAAAAATAAATAATAAATAAAAAATAATAACAGCACTCGTTATCAGTAAGAATCTGAGGGTATAACTTACTGATCTTTTCTGATTCCAAAAAAATTCATTTCTGGCCAAAAATGGACTTTTTTTTTTTTTTTCTCATTCTGGTTTAAACATATCGCTTTTTCAGCTATGCCAGTGGGAAATGTCTTCCGACCTTTTGGGGCTCCAATAACTGATACTTGGGGTTGGGACCTTTGCAGCCTACTGCCGGAACTCTCTGGATGGCCAGTGGTACAGTTACGATGACAGCACGGTGGAACCACTTCGAGAAGATGAGGTCAACACCAGAGGGGCTTACATCCTGTTCTATCAGAAGCGGAATAGCATCCCTCCCTGGTCAGCCAGCAGCTCCATGAGAGGTAGGTGCTGCTGCTCATGACAGGAGGGCGGTGTGAGGAAGTCACTTTAAGAACTGGGAAGAGGCTCAGTTGAACATCAAGGACCAGGAGAGGTTGGCAAGGATCTGAAAGAGGAAGCCTGGGATGCTGCTGCAGAAACCTGAGCAGCATAGACTAGTTGCTCATTTGCCAGGGTGTGGGATGGATGGATTATAATTCAGGAAAGGGGAAAAGAATAATTGTTTGTATTCAGGGCAGGCGATGCTTGGCAGTGTGGAATTCCGTATTCCTAGTCTCACTCATATCACAGCAGGTTTTATGAGGTGTGTGTAACATAAACTGATGTCAGTCCTGTTGGAAAGGCAGGGCAGTTATAAAGGATGCAGGACTTTTCTAGGAAAGGTAGCTTTTTTTTTTTTTTTTTTTGAGATGGAGTCTCGCTCTGTCACCAGGCTGGAGTGCAGTGGCATGATCTTGGCTCACTGCAACCTCTGCCCCCTGGGTTCAAGCGATTCTCCTGCCTCAGCCTCCCGAGTAGCTGGGACTACAGGCACATGCCACCACCATGCCTGGCTAATTTTTGTATTCTTAGTAGAGATGGGGTTTCATCATGTTGGCCAGGATGGTCTCGATCTCTTGACCTCTTGATCCGCCTGTCCAAGCCTCTCGAAGGTAGCTGTTTAAACACTACTGCACTCCAGCAATTCATTTATTAGACAGCCTCAAACTTACTTGGAAGTCTAGAGAAAGAAAGTGCCAAAACTGACCCTTTCGTGTGATTTGTTTCACGCTGCAAACCAACTGTCCTTATCTGTGGGACAAGAGAGCATTAAAAAAATAATTAAGCAGATTTTCTCCTAACAGTTATCAGAAAATGGCCAAATAAATCCAAGAGTCCTCAGCTGGTCTAAATCAATCCTAACGCAAGTCTAGCTTCCATTTATAGAAGGAGATGTTGACAAAAGAATTAAAAACCTGCCCTATTCGAGAAAAGAAGGTTTTCTTACTGTCCAGTATAATAAAGATAATGTATCCCTACGGTGCAAAGGGTAGGCATCCTTAATGCCCACTGGTTTCCCTAAACTTGGGATACACTTCCTGTAACATGGCTTATCACCTGTTGAACTGTGCGTACTGGGGCCCTGGTACTGCTAATAAAACACTGTTACTCTGCCTCTGGCTGCAGCTCCGAGTAATACAGTCCTTTGGCTCTGGAAAAAGAAACAAACAACATATTTAGAATGCCAAAGCTGGTGACAAGTAATTTCATGGAAAGCATTTCAAAGCTTGTCAACATACTTTCCTTTGTTGTTGTTGTTGTTGTTTGGTTTTTTATTTTTTGAGATGGAGTTTCGCTCTTGTTGCCCAGGCTGGAGTACAGTAGCGCGGTTGTGGCTCGCTGCAACCTCCGTCTCCCGGGTTCATGCAGTTCTCCTGCCTCAGCCTCCTGACTGGGATTACAGGCGCCCGCCACCACGCCTGGCTAATTTTTTGTATTTTTAGTAGAGACGGGATTTCACCATGTTGGTCAGGCTGGTCTTGAACTCCTGACCTCAGGTGATCCGCTCGCCTCGGCCTCCATAAGTGCTGGGATTACAGGCGTGAGCCACCGCGCCCGGCCCATACTTTCCTTTTTGTGCTCAAATGCCTCTCCCTAAACTTTTAAGCTTAGTCACATGGGTGCCCGATCATAGGTTTCCCCTTTCGTCATTGACTGGTTTCTGCAGTTCTGTTCTGGTTCTGTAGTTCCGAGGCTGAAGGATGGGGCCGGAATGGGGATCTGGCTGTGAGATGCTCCCCTAGGACTCTGAAGGGCTGGGGTTGGGCTCAGCCTCCCTCTCTGTGTTTCCTCCACAGGCTCTACCAGCTCCTCCCTGTCCGATCACTGGCTCCTACGACTGGGGAGCCACGCTGGCAGCACTAGGGGAAGCCTGCTGTCCTGGAGCTCTGCCCCCTGCCCCTCCCTGCCCCAGGTTCCCGACTCTCCCGTCTTCACCAACAGCCTCTGTAATCAGGAAAAGGGTATGTTGGTTAAATGTGCTTGGTTGATTTTCATTTTCTGTAACGTCTGTTGTTATTGCTCAGTATGAAAGCGCCGTCACTTCATAGCCTTGAATGGAAAGGGTCCATGATTACAAGAGGTTCGTTCATCTCTTAAATGGGGTCTTCTATGACCTGCCCTTCCTTGCCCGCTTCTCCCCATCCTCTACCCTCCAGCCACAGGTACCTTTTCTCTGCCCCCACATAGATTACTGTCATAAACAAGTAAACCTGGGAACATGGTACTTAAAGAAGGGAGAATGGCAAAGAGAATCAGGGAAGAGGGTATCCAGGCCCGGGGTGGAGGAGAGAGGGTGCACAGGGCCCGGGAGGTAGGGCAAGCGGGGAACATCTTTCTAGGGGGCGACACTGAACACAGCCCTGAGTGAGAGAGAGTGACTTGTGTAGAAGCCTAGGGGTGTGTTCCAGGAGAGGAGCCCTCCAGGGTGAAGGCTGGGAGTGAGCATTGGATGTGTGAGGCACGGAAGAAACCAGAGCTGTGGCCGGAGCAGAGACACCCAGGAGTAGAGACAGCAGGAGTGGACAGGGGCCATGGCAGAACCCACCTTTCTGAGCTAGAGGTATAAAGTTTGGACTCTATTCTAAGTGTAGTGGATAGCGAGTGGAGAGGTGTTTTTTTTTTTTTTTTTTTTTTTTAAATGCTTCTGCTTTAATCATTGTTTTAAAAAAATTGACACATAATAATTGTACATATATTTGGGGTACATGTGATATTTTGATACATGCGTACAATGTGTTCATTACATACAAACTAGGGTATTTAGAATATCCATCACCTCAAACTTATCATTTCTTTGTGACAGGAACATTTCAAATCTCTTCTAGCTGTTTTGAAATATACAATAGATTGTCGGTAACTGTAGTCACCTTCCTGTGCTATTAAACATGCGAACTTATTTTATCTAACTGTATATTTGTACTTTTTTTTTGAGACAGAGTCTCACTCTATCACGTAGGCTGGAGTCCAGTGGTGCGATCTCGGCTCACTGCAACCTCTGCCTCCCGGGTTCGAGCGATTCTCCTGCCTCAGCCTCCAGAGCAGCTGGGATTACAGGCACCTGCCACTATGCCCAGCTAATTTTTGTACTTTTCGTAGGGACGGGGTTTCATCATGTTGGTCAGGCTGACCTCAAACTCCTGACCTCACGTGATCTGCCCGCCTTGGCCTCCCAAAGTGCTCGGATTACAGGCATGTACTACAGGGGAAATAGTACAGATGAGAAAGAATGAAGGCTGGGCACAGTGGCTCACGCTTGTAATCCCAGCACTTTGGGAGGCTGAGGTGGGCAGATCATGGGGTCAGGAGTTCGAGACCAACCTGACCAACATGGTGAAACCCTGTCCCTACTAAAAATACAAAAAAATTAGCTGGGCATGGTGGCACATGCCTGTAATCCCAGCTACTCAGGAGGCTGAGGCAGGGGAATCGTTTGAACCTGGGAGGTGGAGGTTGCAGTGAGCTTAGATTGTGCCACTGCACTCCAGCCTGGGCAACAGTGCAAGACTCCATCTCAAAAAAAAAAAAAAAAATGAAGACCCGAGACCAAACTTGGGGGCTCTCCAACATCTAAGGGTTGAGCAAAGGTGGAGAGGCCAGGAAAAGAACTGAGAAGGAGCAGCCAGTGAGGGGAAGAAAACCAGGTGAGTGTGTTTGACAGATGCAAAAAAGAGAATCTTAAGGAAGTAGCCAACTGTACTGGATGCTGCTGAGAGGCTGAGTAAGGTGAGGATGGGGAGATTCCATCAGGCTGGAAGGCCACCAGTGACTTGCCAGGAGCATCTGCCATGGCTGGAGAGAAGGGAGGCCTGCCTGCAGCAGGTGGAGCAGAGGCTGGGGTGGAGGAAGTGGCAGTGCTTACACACTCCACCAGGCAAGCTGACTGAAGGAAGGCGGGCCGACAGCTAAGTAGGAGATAGTAGAGATGCATTCAGTTGATCAGGTCCACAGGGAGATGTTGATGACAGTGCTGGGAACAAGGGGGTAACCACAGAAGCAAAGTCCTTAAGGCTGAGCATTGTCAGATCACACCTGGAATCCCAGCATTCTGGGAGGCCAAGGTAGGAGGATCGCTTGAGTCCAAGAGTTCAAGACTAGCCCGGGCAACATAGTGAGACCCCACCCCATCTCTATAAAAAGTTAGCCAGGCATGGTGGTATGTGCCTGTTACCCCAGCTACTCGAGAAGCTAAGGTGGGAGGCTCTCTCGAGCTTGGGGAGTTAGGGCTGCAGTGAGCTGTGAGCACACCACTGCACTACGGCCTGGGTGACGGAGCGAGACCTTGTCTCAAAAAAACAAACAAAAAACCCAGCATTACTATGTAAGAACTGTATGTCTGCGTATGTGTGTTTGTGCCTGTGTGTATGTCTGTGTGTGTCTGTGTCTTTGTGTGTGTCTCTATGTGTCTGTGTGTTTGTGTCTTTGTGTGTCTGTGTGTCTCTGCGTCTCTGTGTATGTGTCTATGTGTGTCTTATGTGTGTCTCTATGTGTATGTGTCTGTGTGTGTGTCTGTGTGTATATGTGTGTGTCTCTGTGTGTATGTGTGTGTGTCTGTGTGTCTCTGTGTAGGTATGTGTGTGAGTCTGTGTGTATGTGTCTGTGTTTGTGTCTGTGTGTCTCTGTGTGTGTGTGTCTGTGTATCTGTGTGTGTCTCTGTGTGTCTATGTGTATGTATCTGTGTATATGTGTCTGTGTGTGTCTCTGTGTGTATGTCTGTGTGTGTGTGTCTGTGTGTCTATGTGTATGTATCTGTGTATATGTGTCTGTGTGTGTGTCTCTATGTGTCTATGTGTATGTATCTGTCTATGTGTCTGTGTGTGTGTCTGTGTCTGTGTGTGTGTCTATGTGTTTCTATGTGTATGTATCTGTGTATATGTGTCTGTGTGTGTGTGTCTGTGTTTGTGTCTCTGTGTGTGTGTCTGTGTATCTGTGTCTGTGTGTCTATGTGTATGTATCTGTGTGTGTCTGTGTGTGTGTCTGTGTATCTGTGTGTGTGTCTCTGTGTGTCTATGTGTATGTATCTGTGTATATGTGTCTGTGTGTCCCTGTGTGTCTATGTGTATGTATATGTGTATATGTGTCTGTGTATGTGTGTCTGTGTTTGTGTCTCTGTGTGTGTGTGTGGGAGTGTGTATGTGTATATGAGTGTGTTTGTGTGTGTATTGTTTGTGCCTGTGTGTATATCTTTGTGTGTCTGTGTGCCTTTGTGTGTGTCTTTGTGTGTCTGTGTGCCTTTGTGTGTGTGTCTGTGTGCCTTTGTGTGTGTGTGATCTTTATTTAGCCTTTTTGTTCCTTCAGCCAGAAAGTGGTAACGTGTTCAAATTATTTTTTTAGTTCCTTATTTCTTGTTAGGTCCTAACTTAGTTTTTTAAATACAATTTTAATAGAAATATTATACATACTTGTGATTAGTATATTTTACATACTGCATACAATTATATATAATATATATATAAGCATATGTAAGTAAAGTATATTAATCCTTCAATACTTAAGTATATTAAGTATACATCTGATAAATTTTCATAAAATGAACATCCTCATGTACCAGATTAAAAAGTAGAATGTTCTAGCACCTTGCTCTCTTGTATCTCTCTCGATCATACTGTTTTAAATAAAAAACAGCTTGGAGATACATAGTTCTCTGCACAGAAATTTACTTATGAGAGAGAGAGCGAACTGTTGTCTGTTGACGATTGTCAATAAAAAAGGAAACACAGGGGTTTGGAGAAGAGGGGGTGCAGGGTGAGGTTGGGGAACCACCTCCTCCTTTCTGCAGGTTCATCCATGGGCTGGAATCTGTTGCGGAGGCTAGCCTTGTGGTCTGACCTGGAGAAATCTGGCCTGGTCGTCAAGAGGAACACCCTGAGTTGTTACAGATTTATGGTTTCTTGAGTTATTTATGGATTCTCCAAAAATCCAATGCAAGTTTTGTCGTGAAGCTATCTGCGATGTCTGCTACTTGATGAATCTCACTGTTTCCCTTATTAAAATTTCTTACATTGAACCAGGTGTGGTGGCTCACGCCTGTAATCCCAGCACTTTGGGAGGCCGAGGCTGGTGGATCAGCTGAGGTCAGGAGTTTGAGACCAGCCTGACCAATATGGTGAAACCCTGTCTCTACTAAAAATACAAAAATTAGCTGGACATGGTGGCACGCAGCTGTAATCTGAGCTACTCTGGAGGCTGAGGCAGGAGAATCACTTGAACCCAGGAGGCAGAGGTTGCAATGAGCTAAGATCGCGCCACTGCACTCCAGCCTGAGCGACAGAGCAAGACTCCCTCTCAAAAAAAAGTCCTTACATTGGAAGAATAGTTTGCATGTTTATATTTTGTATTGTGGTTCGGTTTCGGAGTTGTTTTTGGTTTGCAGCCATTACCAGCAGTCCTGTTATGAACATTTTTGATCCTGTCCTTGGTGTCCGCACGTCTGCATTTCTGTTGGGTGTATGCCTAGGAGTGGAATCGCTTGGGCACAGTGTGTGTGTGTGTGTGTGTGTGTTCATCAGCTGCTTATTTCTTTATACTTTATGTCATCGTTTGTATCCAAGTACCCAATGCAATACAGCAGGCCCTTAAATAATGTCATTTCGTTCAGCGGTCATTTTGCTATAATGTTGATGAGAAAAAATAGTTGATTCCTGGCCGGGACTACTGGAGAATGCAGTTTGCTCATTCTCCCCATGTCTGCGTGGGTCTTCTCCGGGTGCTCCAGTTTCCTCCCACATCCTAAAGATGGACTGTTAGGTGATCTGATTTTCTGTACGGTCTCAGTGTGAGTGCGTCTCCCTGAGATGGGAGGGAGCCGATCCAGGGCTGGTTCCTGCCATTCATGATCCTGAGCTGGAATAAGTGGGCAAATAATTATCTTACTTGTTACTTTTCTTAAATGTATGTATAGCTCATATATATATATATATGTTTTGTTTTTTTTTTTTTTTTTTTTTGAGATGGAGTCTTGTTCTGTCGCCAGGCTGAAGTGCAATGCCGCGATCTCGGCTCACTGCAACCTCCGCCTCCCCGGTTCAAGCGGTTCTCCTGCCTCAGACTCCCGAGTAGCTGGGACTACAGGCACGCAGCACCACACCCAGCTAATTTTTATATTTTTAATACAGACGGGGTTTCACCATGTTGGCCAGGATGGTCTTGATCTCTTCATTTGGTGATCTGCCCACCTCGGCCTCCCAAAGTGCTGGGATTACAGGTGTGAGCCACTGCGCCCAGCCATGGCTCACATTTATTTCAATGTTTAATAGTAGAAGTGTTTGGGTCTTTATTTAGAAGTTTGGCGATGCTTTTGGGATGAGAAATATGCTGTAGGAGCTTAACTGTTATTTATATCAATTAGTCTATGGGAAAATTGGTTTCATTATATGTTGTTTTGCTTCAAGTTCAGGTTATCAAGAGCCTATCAATGATGCCGCAGAGACTTACTGTACCAGGCATGTACCAGACTCTGGTTACATAGTCTGGTACATGAGTTAATAGAGACGATGATAGGATCTTTGTGAGTTAATAGAGACGATGATAGGATCTTAAAGCTACAAGTGGTTTTAGATTCTCACTGAGTCCACCCCTCTGGTTTACAGTGATTTATGTGTCAGGGTTCAGTTAATTCCTTCCCCAGCGTGTGGCATTTGGGCTGCCAGAATTTCACGAGTAGACATGACACTCATCGTGTGTCTGTGCATCTTGGAGTTGTCTGATTTCCTTAGAATACGTTTCTGGGCTGGGAGCAGTGGCTCACACCTCTAATCTCAGCACTTTGGGAGGCCGAGGCGGGCGGACCACCTGAGGTCAGGAGTTCGAGACCAGCCTCAACATGGAGAAACCTCGTGTCTACTAAAAATACAAAATTAGCCAGGCTTGGTGGTGCATGCCTGTAATCCCAGCTACTCAGGAGGCTGAGGCTGGAGAATTGCTTGAACCCGGAAGGTGGAGGTTGCGGTGAGCCGAGATCACGCCATTGCACTCCAGACTGGGCGACAAGAGCTAAACTCCGTCTTAAAAAAAAAAAAAAAAAAAAAGAAAAGAAAAAGAAGAAAAGAATCCGTTTCTGTGCAGGCATACTACTTCATGCAGTATGTTTTGACTTGTCCTGGCTGGACATTTCTTTTCCCCTTATATTTTCATGATTGCACGTTTAAAATAGTGTCTATGGCCGGGCACCATGGCTCATGCCTGTACTCCCAGCTACTCTGGAGGCTGAGGCAGGAGAATCACTTGAACCTGGGAGGTGGAGGTTGTAGTGAGCTGAGATTGCACCATTGCGCTCCAGTCTGGGCAACAAGAGTGAAACTCCGTGTCAAAAAAAAAAAAAAAAGTGTCTGCAACAAAAAAGATGTTCTTTCTCAAGCTCATTCATCCCTGTCAGCACTGCCTATGATAAGCTCAAAAATTCATCTCAGCTCTGTGTAATGGCAAAGTACCTCAGGCCATTTCTCGGTTCTTCCGAGGAGAAATGTGCTTGACACCCTCCCAGGAGGAGGTGATTTCAAAGGATGGTCCAAGTTTTTCAGATGGTATTCAGACAGATGTCAGGCACAGCTCTAGAAAAACTCCTCAGAGACTCCTGAGAGGGCTGGGGGAGGGATGATAACTGTCCTGCAGACCCTTGCAGGCATTTTACTCACATTCTCTAATTCAGTCCTCAAAACCCTTGGGAGAGGTGACCTTATAGCCCTACCAAGGGGATGTCTGAGACTCGGTGTGAAGCAACCAGTCACACCTGGTTGTAAGGCTCACCCCTAGAAAGTGGTGGGACTGAAATAGACCCGTTCCCTCTGGGTGCCAGGTCTTGGCTCTCAGGCTCTTTAGACGTAAATGCCAGATTAGAGTCGCTTTCACATGGAGAGAGGCTGCAGGAGCCTTGCTTCCTAAGGGAGCTTTCCCTCTTGGGGTTTGACTAAAATGGTGACAGATTTTGAAAGCTGTTTTAGAAGTTCTGAGAGGGTTGAAAAGTCCAGCGTTTGCTGGACGTGGTGGCTCATGCCTGTAATCCCAGCACTTTGGGAGGCCGGGGCAGGTGGATCACCTGGGGCTAGGAGTTCGAGACCAGCCTGGTCCACATGGCAAAACCCTGTCTCTACTAAAAATACAAAAATTAGCTGGGCATGATGGCACATGACTGTGATCCCAGCTACTCAGGAGGCTGAGGCTGGAGAATCACTTGAGCCCAAGAAGTGGAGGTTGCAGTGAGCCTTGATCGCACCACTGTGCTCCAGCCTGGGTGACAGAGTGAGACCCTGTCTCAAAAAAAAGAAAGACTAGGAGGGCGAGGCAGGCGGATCACTTGAGGTCAGGAGTTTCTCAATAGCTTGGCCAATGTGGTGAAACCTTGTCTCTACTAAAAACGCAAAAATTAGCTGGGCGTGGTGGTGCATGCCTGTAGTCCCAGCTACCTGGGAAGCTGAGGCAGGAGAATCACTTAAACCTGTGAGGTGGAGGTTGTAGTGAGCCAAGATTGCACCATTGCACTCCAGCCTGGGCGACAGAGTGAGACTCCATCTCAAAGAAAGAAAGAAAAAGAAAAATCCAGTTTTTTTTTTTTTTATTATTCTTACTAAACCTGGGCAAGACGAAAATCTAGCATATCAGTTTTCAAATAGTGGTTGGTACCACCTCTCCTTCTCACCGTCATGACTTTGCAAATATGTAGGAGAGAGTGTTTTTTGTTTTTTGGTTTTTTTTTTGAGACGGTGTTTCACTCTTGTTGCCCAGGCTGGAGTGCAGTGCTGCAATCTCTGCTCACTGCGATCTCTGCTCACTGCAACCTCTGCCTCCTGGGTTCAAGCAATTCTCCTGCCTCAGCCTCCCAAGTAGCTGGGATTACAGGCATGTACCACCACACCTGGCCAATTTTGTATTTTTAGTAGAGACAGGGTTTCTCTATGTTGGTCAGGCTGGTCTTGAACTCCCGACCTCAGGTGATCTGCCCAACTCGGCCTCCCAAAGTGCTGGGATTACATGTATGAGCCACCACGCCCGGCCGGGTTTTTTTGACTGTCAAAATTAGTAGAGGTGACTATTGGCATTTATTCCCCGGATTGGGGGCAAGGATGCTAAGTGTCCTGCGATGCCCAGGAGCAGTCCTGCTCAGTAAAAAGTCACCACTGCAAAGCACCAGCAGCTGTCTGTATAGAAATGCTGACAGCCTGAGAACACCACCTTTCAGGTAGCCGTGGTTATGAACATCATAATAATGAAGGAATCTTAAACCAAAATGAACGGATCCAAGTGTTTTGGAGACTGCAACTTATATAATTGAGGTGGGTGTGGGGGAAGTTTCTATAAGAAAAAGAATATAAAAACATCTTACTTTTGCCATTTTTATACAGTCATGACCATGTAAAAAAAAAATGGCTGTGAGTCCTTCCCAGAGACCCCCTGGTAATAAGGGGCCCTGAAAGTTAAGCTTTCATAGCTTCTTAGTATGGGCGCTTCCGATGATAAATTGCCTCTATGGCTTTTATTGGGCCTCAAAGGTTTTGTTTTTCTCTTTTTCAGCACTTTCCCGATAGTATTTCATTTCAGTTTTGATTTCTTCTTTGATCTAGAGGTTATCTGGAATTCTCAACTCTTTCAGATTATTTTGGTCAACTTTTTTCTTTGATGTTTGTGGATTGTGATCCAAGAATGTGGTTTTCAAAAATTATTCCCTTCCTGGAGTCAGACGTGCTACCATTACGCCACAAGGCCACACATTAGTCCCTTTTTGTGGTCAAGTACATGATTACTCTTTTGTAAATGCTCTGTGCACGTACAAACTAATGTATATTGTCTATTTGAGGGATGTGAGCTTCATATCATAACTATTAAATTAGGTGAGTTGATTGTCTATTCAAGTCCCCGGTGTCTTTAAATGTACCTTCTCTGGGAGTTCTGGCAGGAAG
Source organism: Symphalangus syndactylus (assembly GCF_028878055.3). Lineage (NCBI taxonomy): Eukaryota > Metazoa > Chordata > Mammalia > Primates > Hylobatidae > Symphalangus > Symphalangus syndactylus. The sequence continues at coordinate 58,624,751 of NC_072442.2, read as the reverse complement.
GAGATATACTGAAACCTTCCTGTATAGCTGTTATCTTTTTTATTTTTGGAGACTGAGTTTCACCCTTGTCGCTCAGGCTGGAGTGCAGTGGTGTGATCTCAGCTCATTGCAATCTCCACCTCCCAGGTTCAAGCGATTCTCCTGCCTCAGCCTCCCCAGTAGCTGGGATTACAGGTGCCTGCCACCACACCCAGCTAATTTTTTTTTTTTTTTTGTATTTTTAGTACAGACAGGGTTTCACCATGTTGGCCAAGCTGGTCTCAAACTCCTGACCTCAGGTGATCCACCTGCCTCGGCCTCCCACAGTGCTGGGATTACAGGCATGAGCCTCCGCACCCAGCCTAGCTGTATCTTTAATCAAGTAATCCTTTCATTTTAATAATTTTCGCTTTATCTTGTTAGTTGCTTTATTACTAGCTGTCTACGGGTTTATGACTTAGATCTTTTTTTATGAATTGTGCTTTTTATCATTATAATGTGGCTCTTTATCCCTGCTTAATGTTTTCAACCTCAAATTCTACTTTGTCCAAGTTTAATAATCCCACCCTTTTCTTCTTTCTTTTTGCCTTCTCTGCTTCGCATTTGCCTGCTATCATTTTGCCCCTCTCTTGGGCTTTAGGAACCTTTCTTTTTGAGTTAGTTTTAAGTGGTTTCTCTTAAACAGCCTGGTGTTGGGTTTTTTGTTTTCTTTTTACCAAAAATTTAGAGGCCGTCTTATAATTGGAGCCTTCAGTCCATGCCGACTTAATGTAACAGCTGCGAAACTTAATTTTGTTCATTTCGTTTTTGAAGATGTTATATGGCTGTTTTTTCTTTTCCTTTCCTTGTTGTTGCTGATGCGAGCCAGTCACTCTTTCTTTCCTGGTTTATTGGGAAGTTTTGCCGCTCAGGTCACAAAGTAGCAATTTGTTAATTGCTACTTTCTCTATCCCAGTATTTAGAAGCCAATTATTTCCTTCAAGGTGCTCTATTTCACCACTGTCTTCTCTCCTTCCCCCCGCCATAAGATGAGAAATATATAATATATCTGTTGTCACTCTTTTCCCTGTCATTCCCCCGAAAATGAGAGCTTTGAAAGGCTTTCATGTGCCCCCTCTGGTCTCTTTTGCAAACTCTTAGATTTTGCTGACAGGGCCTAGTACGTTCTATTCCAGACTGTTATCAGAATTCCCCTCGCAGCACTTAGCTTTATGTGACACATTCTGAGCCGTCTGTCCTGCATGTAGGGTAGTGGACGGTACATGGATTGCAGTGTCCACTGTGCACCACTATTTTTCTCCTCTTTGTCACCCCCCCATCTTGAGGTAGTGAGTCTGGTTCATTCGAGTATGTGTGATATGTTCTCAAAATCTTTGCCCAGCCGCAAATATTTCCTTTCACTTGGGAGTGAATGGCAGCTTGGCTGGTTGCACGACTCTTGAGTCGCAGTCTTTTCTCTCAGGCATCTGAAGCTGTTTTCCCACAGCCTCCCAGGCCCCAGGGTTGCAGGTGAGAAGCCCAGGCTTTTTTTGTTTACAGGAGAGTCACTTGTCTTTTTCTGGTGGGAAGCTTTTAAGATCCTCTCCTTGACCTTGGAGTTTAGAAATTCTCCCAGAATATGCCTAGGTGAGGGTTTTTGTTCTTCAACCTTACCTAGAACTTGGGGGTGCCTTTTGTTCTACAGACTCAGGCCTGTCTTTAGACAAATGTCTTTTGGTTTTTGTTTAATGATTGTCTCTCCTGCTTTTGACATTTTTGTGATTTGCTGTTGAGTCTCCTGGATCTATCTTCTGAGTCTCCTGCCTTTTCCCCTGTAGTTTCTTTCTCTTCTCTTTTCCCCTCCCTCCCCTCCCCTCCCCTCCCCTCCCCTCCCCGCCTTTCTTTTCTTTTCTTTTTTTTTTTTTTTGAGATGGAGTCTTGCTCTGTGGCCCAGGCTGGAGTGCAGTGGTACGATCTTGGCTCGCTGCAACCTCCCCCTCCCGGGTTCAAGTGATTCTCCTGCCTCAGCCTCACGAATAGCTGGGATTACAGGTGCGCACCACCACACCTGGCTAATTTTTGTATTTTTAGTAGAGACGGGGTTTTGTATTTTTAGTAAAGATGGGGTTTCACCATGTTGGTCAGGCTGTCTTGAACTCCTGACCTTGTGATCCGCCCGCCTCGGCTTCCCAAAGCGCTGGGATTACAGGCGTGAGCCACCGCGTCCGGCCGCTCTTGTAGTTTCTGTCTCTTGGTCAGTCACGTTTTTCAGTCCCTGTTTTTTCAGTCTCTTCCTTGAGATGCAAGTTTATTGATCATTTTAAGCTGTCACATTTCCTCTGCTGGCTCTGTTTCATCAGCCGCCTGCTCCGATGCTTCTGGTGATTCTTCTCTGACCGCCAGACCGCCTCATGCGTGTTGCTGTTTTCTTTTCTGCCCCACCCTCTCTTGTATGGCAGTGGCTCTTGGAGTGATGAAAAGGGCAGCAGCCTTGGCTCCCGAGGGCTGGTGGTGTGACAGCCAGCCTTTTTCTTCCTCGCTTCGTCCTGCTGGTTCAGTCTCGGAGGTGGAGAAGCTTCAACTCATCGGTGTAGCTTTTTCTTATCTTAACGGGGACCAGAGGAAAGTTGGGGGGTTAGGCTTGTCCCAGGTTGCACTCTGACCTCCATGCAGAAATGGTCATCAGGCTGTGAAGTAATTGTACACGGCTCAAGAAACATCATATGGGGCCTGATACGGTGGCTCACGCCTGTAATCCCAGCACTTTGGGAGGTCGAGGCGGGTGGATCACCTGAGGTCAGGAGTTCAAGACCAGCCTGGTCAACATGGTGAAACCCCGTCTCTGCTAAAAATACAAAAACTAGCCAGGCGTGGTGGTGGGCACCTGTAATCTCAGCTACTGGGGAGGCTGAGGCAGGAGAATCACTTGAATCTGGGAGGTGGAGGTTGCAGTGAGCCAAGATCACACCGCTGGACTGCAGCCTGGGGGACAAGAGCGAGACTCTGTCTCAAAAAAAAAAAAAAAAAAAAAAAAAACTAAAGAAAGAAAAGAAAAGAAGCATTGTATGGTATCATGTATTCTTGCTTTTGCCAAACCTCATAAAGACAGGTGCACCATATTCTTTTTCCCTCAACTGTATCCCAAGTGTTGAAGACAGTCCTTGGCACATGGTATGTGCTTATTAAATATTTTTTGAAGGAGTAAGCAGGTAGATGTATGAAGCATGATGGAAGCCCTTGAAGAGACAGAAGATGCTTAACTAGGAAAAGTCTTGTTCTGTGGCGGGGGGGCAGGTGGGCATTAAGTACGGCACCAAGAGGTCCCCAGCCCTGTTCACAAAACACCTGAGTATGGATTGATGCATATTTGATTAGCCAAAAATAAAAAAGTCATGTAGAAATCAAGGTGGCCACACAGGGACAGGAACAGATGTGACCATTCTCAAAGCAGCGTCTGCTGGCTCCAGAGCTGCAGTGCGGAGGGGGTGTCAGGGGACTGAGCCTGTCAGCTGCACTGGCGCCATCTGCGTGGAGGGGGCTCTTGTGGGGTCCAAGAAGCACATTATGAATGCTGTGGGGCTTGTATAACCTTCAGGAAGAACCGAACGGCCTGTGTCTTTAATGCAGTGTAAGGCTCTAGGCTCTTCTTCATTCTCATTCAAGCCAGACTGGCTGGAAACAGAATCTTCTTGGGGCGGGGTGGGGCAGGGATTGAACCAGAGTTAGTGCCCAGGGGTCTCTGAACACCACTGTGTTCAGCAACTGTCTCCCAGCATCCCAGAAGGTTCGTCCATCTCCCCGGGGGAGGGGTACCAGGACTTGCACCCACCCTGGACGGGAAGTGACTTAGTAGAGAGGAAGTGTGATGTGAGCGTGGGGGCCTCTTATTCCCTTCTGTTCTTAGGCTGTTTATTTCTCAATTTTATTAAAGCCATCACTGTCTCAGATCCTGTTATCCTAGCCCAATAAGTGGAAGGAGAATAAAGATAGCAAGCGTGCTTTTTCACTGCCGTCTTGAGAAAGAGGAGACACGAGTTCCGTGGGCATCTGTGCTTCCCATGAAATGTGGCTCAGGCGTTGATGTCAGCCCCTGGCCTGAGAGCCTTTCCTACCAGGAAGAAAGGAAGAACTGCTATTTCGGGCAGCTGCCAACTCCTCTCGCCACCTGCCGGGGCTCCAGGCAACATGCTCTCATTTTGAAAGGCTAAAAGTCACAGCTTTGTCCTACTAATACAAAGCGTCCCTTTCTGCCCTTCCCAGGGCTGCGGAAGAGAAAAAAAGAAGGAAACTTCACACACATCTCAGACCCCAGAACATTCCCCCCACTCCCCGAGGGCTGGGGATTTAATAAGGTCAATCCAAACCAAAATTACAGAGTATTTTGGGTAAAATTGTGTCTATGACTGGCTAATCTAAAGAAAAGCTTTGAGGAAAGAAAAAATCAAACATTCTTTATGAAAAACCTGGAAAGTCACATCCTTAAGATGCTTTCTAATTCCTTTTGGAGGTCACGGGCTTTCTGCTTCTTCCTGCTCCAGCCATTTCTCTAGGGGTGCTTGCTTGGTCCATGCGCACCTTGCCTCCCCCGCGTTCTTGCAGCCTTCACTCTCCTGCACCTCGTTCCTTTGCCCTTCCTGAGCTCTCACTTGTGCATCTGACCACCTCTGGCCCCTCTCTGTGTCACACATCGTGTTGGCTGTGCTGCTGACAGGGGGCTTTTTACGGCAGCAGTTCTGCTCCCTTTTGGAGCTTCTCTGTTTCATAGTTCGTTCAGGCTGTTAGAACAGAATACCACGCCTGGGCAGCTTATCCACAACAGACATTTCTTCCCCACAGTCCTGCAGGCTGGAAGTCTGAGATCAGGGTGCCAGCATGATGGGGCTCTGGAGAGGTTCTTCCAGGCTGCAGACAGCTTCATGTGTCCTCGCATGGCAGAAAGAGAGCTGGCTAGCTCTTCAACCTCTTCTTAGAAGGGTGCTAATCCCATTCGCGAGGGCTCCACCCTCACGACCTGATTACTACCCAGTGGCGTCACCCCTTTATACCATCATGTTGGGGATTAGAGCTTCAGTGTATGAATCTCAGGGGACACAAACCTTCAGTCCATAGCACCCTCAAACACTTTGTCCTACTAATACAAAGCATCCCTTTCTGCCCTTCCCAGCGCTGTGGAAGAGAAAAAAAGAAATAAACTTCACACACATCTCAGACCCCAGAACATTTCCCGCCCCCTCCAAAGGGCTGGGGATTTAATAAGGTCAATCCAAACCAAGGGAAGTGGCACAGTGAGAGTGGCCACCCATGGGGCAGACTTTAGAGGTTGCCCTGCAACCTTTCTCCAGATGTGTGTGACTGTCCTTGTGCCGGGTGGATTGTGTGTTTCAGCTGAAGAATTCTTTCTCAGTGATTGCAGACATCATGCAAAACAAGGCATTTTAATGGTACAGTGACTGATGACTGAGAATTTCTTTTTTTTTTTTTTTTTTTTTGGAGACGGAGTCTTGCTCTGTCACCCAGGCTGGAGTGCAGTGGCATGATCTCAGCTCACTGCAACCTCCACCTCCCGGGTTCAAGCGATTCTCCTGCCTCAGCCTCCTAAGTAGCTGGGATTACAGGCATGTGCCACCATGCCCGGCTAATTTTTGTATTTTAGTAGAGATGGGGTTTCATCATGTTGGTCAGGCTGGTCTCTAACTCCTGACCTCGTGACCCGCCCACATCAGCCTCCCAAGACTGAGAATTTCTTAAGCAAAAATACACAACCTTGGTTGTACATATGTTCCTTTTAGAAATGTTGAGATATAGGAAAGAATTAAGAAAAAAAATCCATCACAAACAGCACTGCCAGGGCCCTATCCACACCTTGTTTTTGGCATCTATTTCTCTATTCTTATTTGTATGTTTTCACATGCATGCATAATACACACACGTGTATATATTTTTACGAGTTGTATAGGTTGGTGCAAAAGTAATTGTGATTTTCGCCATATTTTTTTAATACCTTTTTTTTTCTTTTTTAGCCCAGGGTTAGGATATCTGAGATTCTTGCATTTGAAAGGTACAAGGACCTAATATGACCTAGAAAAGTAGGAACTTTCGCTGGGCATTCTGTTTCATGGGAATATTTAAAGACGGATGAAACTGATGTTCATTCTTAGGGCTAGATGCCCGTGATACTGAGCTTTGCCAGGTGTCTGTGCTGCCCAGCATGTAGATACCTTCTTTGGCACTGGCTTACCCTGTGGCTTCAAACGTGTAAGTGGATATTGAGGAAGAGTGGGTGAAACCATTGCTGTTCCCCAAAGGCAGGAACCCTATGTGGCTTCTTCACTGCTGTGTCTCCAGTGCCCAGCACAGTGCCTGCCACATCAGAGGTGCTCAGTGAATGTTAGATGACTGGCATTTCAGCTGCAGGGTGGCTTGTACAATGACAGTCTCTATATCTCTTTCAGGAGGTTTGGAGCCCAGGCGTTTGGTACGGGGCGTGAAAGGCAGAAGCATTAGCATGAAGGCACCCACCACTTCCCGAGCCAAGCAGGGACCGTTTAAGACCATGCCTCTGCGGTGGTCCTTTGGATCCAAGGAGAAACCACCAGGTGCCTCCGTCGAGTTGGTGGAGTACTTGGAATCCAGACGAAGACCTCGGTCCACGAGCCAGTCCATTGTGTCGCTGTTGACGGGCACTGCGGGTGAGGATGAGAAGTCAGCATCGCCGAGGTCCAACGTCGCCCTTCCTGCTAACAGCGAAGATAGTGGGCGGGCCATTGAAAGAGGTCCAGCCGGGGTGCCCTGTCCCTTGGCTCAATCCAACCACTGTCTGGCCCCTGGGAACTCAGATGGTCCAAACACAGCAAGGAACCTCAAGGAAAATGCAGGACAGGACATCAAGCTTCCCAGAAAGTTTGACCTGCCTCTCACTGTGATGCCTTCAGTGGAGCATGAGAAACCAGCTCGACCGGAGGGCCAGAAGGCCATGAACTGGAAGGAGAGCTTCCAGATGGGAAGCAAAAGCAGCCCACCCTCCCCCTATATGGGATTCTCTGGAAACAGCAAAGACAGTCGCCGAGGCACCTCTGAGCTAGACAGACCCCTGCAGGGGACACTCACCCTTCTGAGGTCGGTGTTTCGGAAGAAGGAGAACAGGAGGAATGAGAGGGCAGAGGTCTCTCCACAGGTGCACCCCGTCTCCCTGGCGAGTGGCAGGCTGAGTCCTGCCATGGACGGGCAGCCTCCAGGCTCACCTCCTGCCCTCAGGATCCCAGAGGGCCTGGCCAGGGGCCTGGGCAGCCGGCTTGAGAGGGATGTCTGGTCAGCCCCCAGCTCTCTCCGCCTCCCTCGTAAAGCCAGCAGGGCCCCGAGAGGCAGTGCACTGGGCATGTCACAGAGGACTGTTCCAGGGGAGCAGGCTTCTTATGGCACCTTTCAGAGGGTCAAATACCACACTCTTTCTTTAGGTCGAAAGAAAACCTTACCAGAGTCCAGCTTTTGATGGAGCGTGTCAGTATTGTGTGACGCTGGCATTCTTGGGACTTTGCCAAGCAACTGTAGGCAGCTTATGTTGAGAGTGGGTTTCCAGGAAGCCAGTTGTCTTGTAATCCCTAAAAAAAAAAAATCTTTTTTTTTTTTTTTTTTGCGGGGGGGTGGAGGGTTCTCCATATCTAGACTTCCAACACCCAAGGTCCATATAACCCAAGGTCCAAAACCTTCCTGTATCATTGGGTGCTTTGCTACAGTCTGGCCACTAGAGGATGCTATTGGGTCAGTATTACCAGTTTCAGGGCAAGAACTGGTATTTACTAAAAAGTTTTGGATGTGGGCAAACAAGGTGAACCTGGTTAATAAGAGTCTTCAGCGTCATGTCAAATACTGTCACTGCCTTTTCCTTTTTCTTTCTTTTTTTTTTTTAAAAACCGTGGACTTAAAAATATTTTATTTTTAATGCTTCTCTGGGATAAGCATTAAAGATGCCAAAAAAAGAGAAAAAACAAAAACGAATGATAGTGATGGTAAGGGAAGATTCTAGCAAAGAGAGATGGGAGATAAATGGCTGAGAGTTCAGGTGAATATTTAATATATTAAAAATTGTATTAAAGTTTTTCAGGGTATTTTAAAAATAACTATTTTGATACTAGAAAAAAAGTTCATTTTTTAATTTAAATATGAGATCTATGTACAATTTTAATAAAATCCTGTCCATGAAACATGCATGGCTGTCTGAATTATTCAAGTCTGATAAATGACCTTGTTTCATTCCTGCTGGGTAAACTTGGTTCATTGCTATTGCTATCAGAAAGTAGTTACTTGAGTTCTTTCTAAAATCTAAAAGTGCTTTTCGTTCCAACGACTTGCTGTTTTCTAAAGAAGTGGAAGCCTCCTCAGGCCTCTCTCTGGAGGGCTTGTGCTTGAAAAGACGTGAGTTCCACATCTGCCTGACAGACTCTTAGTTGACTGTCCCGTTTCCTAAAGCTCTGCACACTCTTCAATAGCGACTCTTACAAATATCCTGTCATTTCTTACTTAGAAGCTGCTAAGCCTGACCCCAGGCCTGGGGCTCAACAGTTGAGGTCACCTGTGCTTAAACAGTCCTTCTTCTGCAAATACTTCCTTTTTTGATGGGAAACATTTGTTCAAGACACGTGATCCCAAGAATTAAGTCTTCCTTCATACATATAGCATGACTCATTGATATGTCTCTGCTACATTTTTTTTTCTCTTAAGAAGGAGAATGGGCTGGGCATGGTGGCTCACACCTGTAATCCCAGCACTTTGGGAGGCCTAGGAGGGCAGATCACCTGAGGTCAGGAGTTCGAGACCAGCCTGGCCAACATGGTGAAACCCTGTCTCTACTAAAAATAACAAAAATTAGCTGGGCGTGGTGGCGTGCACCTATAATCTCAGCTACTTGGGAGGCTAAGGCAGCAGGATTGCTTGAACCCAGGAGGTGGAGGGTGTAGCAAGCCAAGATTGTGCCATTGCATTCCAGCCTGGGTGACAGACCGAGACTCCATCTCAAAAAAAAAAAAAAAAAAAAAAACAGAAAAACAAAAAAGGAAGGATGGAGTCCATTTTTCACCCCAGTGAAAAAGACAACTTACCTTTGATCAGAGCAACAGTTAGCAGGTAGAACTGAGATAATAGAGAAAGCAAGAGGACCCAGCCACCTGACCCCAGAGGACAATATGTATACCAGTAAACCTGTGTGTTTGCATTGCAAAAGAAGTCCATGCTGTCTTCAAGTCTTACACTGATGTACGCTTAGGCACTGTGGAAGACATGGTTGTCCAAGTGCTCTTGGGTAAATAGGAGTCTAGGAGTCTTCCTGTTTTCTCTGGTTCTTCCTCCCCTGTTGACTCTCAGAGCAATTTGTCACATTTAGTTCCCATTCTCTTCCTAAGCTCAGTCTCCCTTTCTTCCTCCTCCAAGAGATTGGGTTGGAACTCAGACGTGCACCTCCCTGGCTTCTCTCTTCGAAGGACTCCACCTTTAGAATACTCTTGGGTTGTTGGGGTATCATGAGAGGGTCCCAGGCCTTAGCAGTGTTCTCTGTAACACATTCACTCCAGGCTCTGAACTGTGGAGGTTCAGGAAGAGGCAATTGCATTTGACGCCTGGTGGATATATATCCCTCTGGGGTCTGCAACAAGGATGCCTGAGGCACCCTTGCATCCCCTTCCCTGAGGTCGCTTCTCCCTCTAGAAGGACCCGGTAGAAGCCTGTGAGAACAGAGCATGGGAAATGGTTGAGTCCAATTTCTGCCTGGAGTGGAGGCAATAGGGTCATGGTTCCAACATTGGCCATGCATCTGATGATAGGCTGCAGGCTTCCGGTCAAGTGATCCTTGAGGAGAAAGCATGGGAGAACCACTGGATGCTTTTTTCCTATCACAAAGATCCTAGGGATTTATAGCTAGGTGTTAGAGAAGAGTTGAAAGCCATTGAGCCAGAGAGGAGCATAGCCAGAGATGGAGCTAGCTCAGGATGGCCAAAGGGGCCTCCCATTCTCCCTCTGGAAGCTCAGATCCTCTGCCTGGATCTGTTCCTGCTGTCTGAGGCTTGGTTGCCAGGTCCGACCTGCAGATCCTGGCTGAATGACAGATGAAGGAAGGCACTCAGACACAGGTATCCAGTGAAAGAGGAGGCTAGGGGACAGGCCACTTACAGACCCCAAGGAGGGTGCTGTGAAGAGTCAGGAGCCGCGCCTCGACAAGCTGGCCCTGTGGGCATTTATTCAACACAGGTTTAATGACAGAGGCTTTGAGTCAACACACTTGTGGGTAATCAGCATGGTCGCCCTCCTCAGACAGTGCAGTCCTGTGTGGATGACTAATGGCCAGGTTCCTTGTGACAGAAAACCAAACACTGCATGTCCTCACTCAGAAGAGGGAGTTGAACAATGAGAATACAGGACACAGGGAGGGGAATATCACACACTGGGACCTGTTGGGGGTGGGGTCCTGGAAGAGGGATAACGTTAGGAGAAATACCTAATGTAAATGATGAGTTGATGGGTGCAGCAAACCAACATGGCACACGTATACCTATGTCACAAACCTGCACACTGTGCACATGTACCCTAGAACTTAAAGTAGAATAATCAAATTTTTAAAAGGCCAGGTTCCAAGGCCTAAGTAAACAAACTTACCTAGATCAGTTCTTTACATCCCCTTGTTATCTAACCTAAGCTTTCAGGCACCGGATAAGAGAATCTGGCTGCCTTCAGCCAAATCCTTTTCTGAAGCTTTGTAAAACCTCTCGGCCTTCCAAGAAGGTTTGCATCTTTCTACCATTTTTCCCATCTCCTGACCGATCTCCTACACTTGGTCACTGGTCTGATGGTCACAGCCCATTCCTGACTCCTAAAGTGTCTCCCAGGTTTGAGGCCCCCTCCTTTATCCTCCACTCCTGCTCTTTTCCACTAGTGGAAGGAAGGTCTTGCAAGTCCAGACTCTTGGGCTGAGCAGTCATACAGGTAGCGCCAAAAGCTCCAAGGGCCCACAGGATCAGAGAAGAAAGCCAGGAAGTCTAGAGGAGGAGAGGCCATAGCCCACAGGAGTATATAATTACAGTTCTAGCTACATCTCGTCAGTAGGATATGACCTGCAGTGACGCAGCACCAGCATGATGTCCTGAGGAATGGTGAGCTAATCAAGCACGCGCTGACTTGATTTCATCCTAGAGCTGCAGAGATCACAGTTAATAATGACCACTGATGAGCATTTATATAGTACTTAACTGTGGGCAAGACAATCTTCTAAGCACTTTACAATATTAACTCATTTAATTCATAATAAACTTTTGAGGCAGGTACTATTATCTCTGTTTTACAGGTGAAGAAACTGAGGCACAGAGAGATTAAGTAATCTGCCAAAGGTCACACAACTAGTAAGTAGCAGAGCCGGGACTTGAACCCAGGTAATCCTGGCTCTGGAGTTCCTTCTCTGAATTACTGGAAAAAGCCATGCTGCCCTTCTGAAGGTATACTACTAACTCTGTCAGTTAAACCAAATTGCTTCTGGTATTCTCTGTTTATCAACATGGAGAAAGATGCGTTTTCCAGATCAATAGCTTATTCTCAAGTGCCAGGAGCTGTATTTACTAATTCCGGCAAGGAGACCATATCTGGTCCCACTACTTGATTAAGTCTTTGATAGATACGGTTATTCTCTAAGTCCCATTAACCTTTGGTATCAGATGGGTGAGGTGGGTAGAGATGTGATAGGAATCAGGACACAGCAGGTTTTACGTCTTTGTGACCTGATTGCTGATTTTTCTAGGGATGCACTTTTGCTTTTGATTCACTTTAGTGATTAGGAAAGATTTCTCCAGTGACGTGGGCTTGATCCTAGCAAAATTTATTCTATAAACATTTGAGAGTTCATTATATAATAAACACTGTTTTAGGCTCGGGGAATGTAGTAGTAAATTAAGAGAAATGGTCCTTGCCTTTAAAGCAATTTCTTTCTTTCTTTCTTTCTTTTGAGACAGAGTCTTGCTCTGTTGCCCAGGCAGGAGTGCAGTGGCACAATCTCGGCTCACCGCAAGCTCCGCCTCCCGGGTTCACGCCATTCTCCTGCCTCAGCCTCCCGAGTAGCTGGGACTACAGGTGCCCGCCACCATGCCCGGCTAATTTTTTTTTTGTATTTTCAGTAGAGATGGGGTTTCACTGTGTTGGCCAGGATGGTCTCAATCTCCTGACCTCATGATCCTCCCGCCTCGGCCTCCCAAAGTGCTGGGATTACAGGCTTGAGCCACTGCGCCCGGCCTAAATCAATTTCTATTCTAGTTGGAAGAGACAAAGAAACAGCAAACATAACTAAGGTAATTTTAGGTACTGGAAGTATTATGAAATTTAACAGGATCACAAGCAACTTGGCCAGGGGAAACCAGTGTGGGATTCGGTTACTTGCTGAGGTCAGTCAACTAAACACTCAGAATATTGAAATATCCTAAGAAAGAGCCCAGTTTCCACTGGGCCTGCCAAGATGCAAACTTAGATTAGGAATCAATTTATCACCTGGCCACCATAAGCTCCTGTTGAGACTGACAAAACCCAGTGGTGTTCTGGCTTCCTGGGGCTTAGTGTCAGTCCAGGCAAATGGCTGTCATTTCTTTTTGGAATGGCTGGGAGAAAGCTTTATGGGGCAGATGTGGAGTCATAGAGAATTCTTCCTCAATAGTACCCAGCCATCCTGTCATTTAAGGGAGTCTGGATTCATGAACTGAATCAGGACAGGGAATTAGATGAAAAGTTAAGATCTTCAACACAGGCTAGATATCTAGTTTTCTATGAGTGAGCATTTTTGCTTTGAAATAATTAAGAACTGAGTAGCAGCTAGTTGGGGTGACTCACACCTGTAATCCCAGCACTTTGGGAGGCCGAGGTAGGGGGATCACCTGAGGTCAGGAATTCAAGACCAGCCTGACCAACATGGAGAAACACTGTCTCTACTAAAAATACAAAAATTAGCCAGGCATGGTGGCGCATGCCTGTAATCGCGACCACTTGGGAGGCTGAGGCAGGAGAATCGCTTGAACCTGGGAGGCAGAGGTTGCAGTGAGCCGAGATGGCTCCATTGCACTCCAGCCTGGTCAACAAGAGCAAAATTCCCTATCAAAAAAAAAAAAAAGAACTGAGTAGCCTGGCTGTGAATTTAACTTCTGGAGCACCAAGTCACTGCCAGCATTCTCTGTATGTCATACCATCCCTGGAGATCTAATTCTATGACTGTCTACCTTACCTCTAATGGTTAATTGCCGTGATCTGGGCTTGGCCACTTTGGGCCTCTCCTATTGCTCCCAAGATCAAGACCCTCATTTGAACAGCATCCCTATCCAGCAGAATTCCTATTTAACTTGAGTACAGGCATGAAGTGCTATTTATTTATTTATTTATTTATTTATTTATTTAGAGACAGGATCTTGCTCTGTTGTCACCCAGGCTAGAGTGTGCAGTGGTGCAAACATAGCTCACTGCAACATCAACTTCCTGGGCTCAAGCAATCTGCCCACCTCAACCTCCCAAGTAGCTAGGACTACAGGCACACACCACCATGCCCAGTTAATTTTTTTGTATTTTTGTAGAGACCAGGTCTCCCCATGTTGCCTAGGCTGGTCTTGAACTCCTGGGCTCAAGCAATCCACCCACCTTGGCCTCCCAAAGTGCTGAGATGACAGATGTGAGCCACTGTGGCCAGCCCATGAAGTACTTTTTAAGGACCTCTTTGCTTACTTCATTTTATCTTTCACTCCTGGCAAGGATGAAGCACTGGCGGATGTGAGAAGTGGTGTGGGGGCAGAACACAAGGAGCAGCCACACCACCCTCCCTGCCTGCTGAAGTCTTTGAATTTCTGCCTTTTAATTGGTGTCTTTTGATTTCATTTCTTTATGACCACAATTAGGTCTGGATTGTGTTAGCCAGATCAGCAAGCCCTTAGAATCATAGCAGGCTGATTTTCAAACTAGATCTGTAGGTGAATGTATTCATATTAATACATTGAGTCATATCCCAAATTATATTTTGTCTGTCTTGGCTGACTACTCAAAAGATTCATCCCCTGAAAAAATTTCCCCATTTTAATAAATTTCTATTTTCTTTTCTTTTTTCTTTCTTTTTTTTTTTGTTTTTTTGAGACAGAGTCCTGCTCTGTTGCCCAGCTTGGAATGCAGTGGCATGATCTTGGCTCACTGCAGCTTTTGCCTCCCGGGTTCAAGCAATTCTTGTGCCTCAGCCTGCCAAGTATCTGGGACTACAGGTATGCACCACCACACCAGGCTAGTTTTTGTATTTTTAGTACAGACGGGGTTTCACCATGTTGGGCAGGCTCGTCTCAAGCTCCTGACCCCAGGTGATCCACCCACCTCGGCCTCCCAAAGTGCTGGGATTATAGGCATGAGCCACCATGCCCAGCACCCATTTTAAGAAATTTCTAAGGCTTCTGCTAGATAGCCCTCACTGCACCTCCCCTCCCACTTCCAGCCTCATTTCATTCTAAAAGCTGTGCTGAATTCTGACTTTGGTTACTAAGGAAGAAACAATGAAAGATGGGGCATGAGGGAAATGATTAGCCTTTTCCCAAAAAGGGAGCTATAATTTAATCAGACAAGAAGAGAAATGGGGATAATTTTAGAAGAGACCAGAGACTTAACAGAGTCCTAGCCTTTTGAATCCTCCCAGATATCCCAATTTCAATGGTCATATCCCACTCTTTACCAAGCAGTTCCTTACCTTTCATATAAGAGACCTGGAAAAATTGCCAGTTCAACCAGCAGCCAGCAGCCTATGGAATCTACGAATTTATTTCTCACCGAACTTGAGTCTTGAGATTTATTTGCATACTCTAAATACAAGTCCTTTTCATAAGTATCTTTGAAATAAGTATCTTGAAGTATATTTTTCTAGCCTGTGACTTGTTTCATAAGTATCTTTGAAATATATTTTCCCAGCCTGTGACTTGCTTTCTTGTTATCTTAATATAGTCTTTTGAAGAGCAAAATTTTTGAGTTTGAAGCAGTCCAATTTATCCATTTTTTTGGGTAGTTTGTATCTTTCAAGGATTTGCAAATTTCATCTAAGTTGTTCAATTTACTGGAACAAAAAATCCCAATATTATCCTGTGGGAATCTGTCTAATCTGTACTAATGTTACCTCTCTCATCCTGGACATTGGTAATTTGTGTCTTCTCTCTTTTTTGCCTGATCACTCTGGCTAGAAGTTTATCAATTTAAAAAAATCTTCTCAAGAACCAGCGTTTGGTTTCCTTGATATTTTTTTTTATGTGTATGTGGGGGTGGGTTTCTCATTTCTATCTCATTTCTGAGATTGCTGTTTTTATGTCTATTACATCCTTTTTCCTAATTAATTTGGATTTAATTTGCTTTTCCTATTTTTTTAGTGAACACTGATGTAATTGATCTGAGGTCTCTTTTCTCTTCTTTTCCTTTTTTTTTTTTTTTTTTTTTTGAGACAGAGTTTTGCTCTTGTTGCCCAGGCAGGAGTGCAGTGGCGCGATCTCAGCTCACTGCAACTTCCACCTCCCAGGTTCAAGTGATTCTCCTGCCTTAGCCTCCTAAGTAGCTGGAATTACAGGCACTCGCCACCATGCCCAGCTAATTTTTATTTTTTTTGTATTTTTTTAATAGAGATGGGGTTTCACCATGTTGGCCAGGCTGGTCTTGGAACTCCTGACCGCAGGTGATCCACCCACCTTGGCCTCCCAAAGTGTTGGGATTACAGGCGTGAGCCACTGCGCCCAGCCCTTTTCTTCTCTAATATAGACATTTAGTGTTATAAATTTCTCCAGTTCTCCAAATTCCATGTTGTGTTTTCATTTCCATTCAGTCCAAAATACCCTCTGATTTCCCTTATGATTTCTCTTTTGACTCATGGGCTATTCAGAAGTATGCTTTTAGTCCTGAGGGCCAGAAACGGTGACTCCATATTCCTCTCTGGTAGTGGAAATGTGAGATTTGAATGTTGTGTATGGTGATGTGCCCACCCTGTGGAAATGCTGGTCTTCATCGGAAGACAGTGAGGTGGAGCTGCAGAGAGAAGAGGTGGGAGACACACTGGAAGTATTCTTCTCTTAGTCCATTTAGTTCCCACCTGTGCTAACATTTCTTCATTTCACCCATCTTATCTTTTTCTTCTTCTCTTCTGATGTTCTCTTTCCTTTGCTCATTTATCTAGGCCCCTCCATTTAGTCCATTTTCTGAATGAAGAACCCCCGTTATTGACAGAATACTGAAAAAAAAAATCAAATTTTAAGAACATGCCCCCCCGACTTTTTTTTTTTTTTTTTTTTTTTTGAGACAGAGTCTCGCTCTGTAGCCCAGGCTGGAGTGCAGCAGTGCGATCTCGGCTCACTGCAACCTCCGCCTCCCGGGTTCAAGTGATTCTCCTGCCTCAGCTTCCCAAATAGCTGGGACTACAGGTGGGCACCACCATGCCTGACTAATTTTTGTGTAGAGACAGGGTTTCACTATGTTGGTCAGGCTGGTCTCAAACTCCTGACCTCAGGTAATCCACCTGCCTTAGCCTCCCAAAGTGCTGGGATTACAGGGGTGAGTCACCACACCTGTAACATTCCCCTTTTCAATAAGGTATTTTGGGGTTTGTCTTCAGTAGCTGCACTTTTCTTTCCTTACCTGGCATGGTGTCTACGAGGGGAGTTGTGGCAGCCATCAAGGGTCTTTTAGTACAAGTCCTAAGTTCCCATCTAGGGTTGGCTATCAGCTATGTGGCCTTATGGCAAGCAAATGGATGCTTGTGGGCCTTGGTGTGTTCATCATCGGTAAAATGGGAACTCTGCAGTGATGAGCTGTAGTGGGCTCGTACCAGCTCCTGAGAGCCAGCTGTTAAAGATTCAGAAGATTCACAAGTCTTGAAATCAGCCATGATGGAATTATTTATGGCAATAAAATCAGCAAACGTTACAAATTGGGACTTTTTTTTTCTTGGAGAGCACAAGACGAGCACACCACTAGAATTAGGATACTGTCATTTGACACCTCACAGGGTTTTTTAGGAAAGCATCTCTTAAAGCTGAAGAGTTTGCATTTGCAAATGGATGGTGAGCATGTGCTTTTGAATCGGCCAAACGTGGACTCACACCCTGCCCTGCTACTCGCTAGTTTGTGACCTTGACAAGTTCCTTCTTCTGACTGAGCCAGAGTTTCCTCTACATTGAAGTGATAGTAATACCCATCTAGCAGTGGTGATGTGAGAAAGTAGTCAACAGTGCGAACTGTTAACACTGAATAAATAACTGGCTACACTTTGCAAAGAATAAAACACCATTTATTTGGAAAAGATTATTAAGGGATGATCTGGGCCAGGTGTGGTAGCTCATGCCAGTAATCCCAGAAGTTTGGAAGGCCAAGGCAGGCAGATCACTTGAGGTCAGGAGTTCGAGACCAGCCTGGACAACAGGGTGAAACCCCATCTCTACTAAAAATACAAATATTAGCCGGGCGTGGTGGCACACTCCTGTAATGCCAGCTACTCGGGAGGCTGAGGCAGGAGAATCGCTTGAACCCAGGAGGCAGAGGTTGCGGTGAGCTGAGATCGTGCCACTGCACTCCAGCCTGGGTGACAGAGTGAGACTCAGTCTCAAAAAAAAAAGTTTCTGTGGAACTGTTGCTTTCTTTAGTTCCAGCCTCCACAGGTGGGGATTGACAGGTGGAAGGCCTCGCTCGTTATCCAGTCATTTCCTTTTTCTGCAAGGCCTCAGGAAGTACTTTAGTATCACTACCACTAATGTCACCACCACCGCCAGTATCACCAACAAACATTTACTACTACATGCCAGGACCTGCTACAAGGGCTCTACATAAATGAACTCATTTATGCTTCAAACATTCCTATTACATAAATAATACTGGTAGCCCCATTTTGCAGGGGTAGAGGTGGAGACACAGGGAGTTTATATTCTGCATTTGGATCATATTCGACTATTTTTGATCTACCAAAATGGCAGTTTCGTGGGGTTCAACCTAATAACATGATCAGGGTCATCCAGTTGGTTGTAGGAGGGCCAGAATCTGCTTTCTATGAAGGCAACACTTTAAGCAAATGACCATAGGGTTTGTTGTTGTTGTTTGAGACGGAGCCTTGCTGTTGTCTCCCAGGCTAGAGTGCAATGGTGCGATCTTGGCTCACTGCAACTTCCGCCTCCCAGGTTCAAGCGATTCTCCTGCCTCAGCCTCCTGAGTAGCTAGAATTACAGGCGCCTGCCACCATGCCTGGCTAATTTTTGTACTTTTAGCAGAGACGGGATTTCACCACGTTGGCCAGGCTGGTCTCAAACTCCTGATCTCAGGTGATCCACCTGCCTCGGCCTCCCAAAATGCTGGGATTACAGGCGTGAGCCACCGCACCTGGCCGACCATAGGATTCTAACAGATATCACGAAAGATGAAGAGGGCAGGAAAAAGGTAAAGAGCAATGAGTCTCATAATTTATATCATTAAATCTTAATGATCTAAATTGAGATAAAATACAGTTGGATCACAGAATACTATGCAGCCAGAAAAAAGAATGAAATTATATCCTTTGCAGCAACATGGATGAACCTGGAGGCCATTATCCTAAGTGAACTAACTCAGGAGCAGAAAATGAAATATCTCATGTTCTCATTTATAAGTGAGAGCTAAATGATGGATACACATGAATGTAAAGATGAAAATAATAGACACTGGGACTTCAAAAGGGGGGAGGGCATGAGGAGACTGAGGGTTGAAAAATTACCAATTGGGTGCTGGAAGGGCCAGTTCAATGAATACCTCACTCCCCATGCTGTCATAGACATTTCTACCTTCTTTTGTAATTGTTTTTCTTTTTTTTTCAATATTTGGGCGATGGGTACACTAGAACTCAGTCCCCACTGTTATACAATATACCCATGTAACAAACATGCGTTTGTACCCCCGAATCTAATATTTTTAAAAGGAGATAAAATACAGTTGAAAACTTAAAATATTAGCCAGTCACGGTGGCTCACGCCTGTAATCCCAGCACTTTGGGAGGCTAAGGCGGGTGGATCACTTGAGATCAGGAGTTCGAGACCAGCCTGGCCAACATGGTGAAACCCCATCTTTACTAAAAATACAAAAATCAGCCGGGCGTTGTGGTGCACGCCTGTAATCCCAGCTATTCGGGAGGCTGAGGCAGGAGAACTGCTTGAACCTGGGAGGCAGAGGTTGCAGTAAGCTGAGATCATGCCACTGAACTTTAGGCTGGGTGACAGACCTAGAATCCATCTAAAAAAAAAAAAAAAAAGAAATATGTTGGAACTTACCTAATGCCTCTTAAACTCTCTTTTATATTTTCTATCTCCTTGCCTTTCTGGGCTATATTCTGGATAATTTCTTATGACCTATCTAATAGTCTGCTAATTAGCTATGTAATATTTTCTGCTTAAGCCTATTTTGGGTTTTCTTTTTTTTAATGTACATCATTCTTTCTTTTTTTATTTTATTATTATTATACTTTAAGTTTTAGGGTACATGTGCACAATGTGCAGGTTTGTTATATATGTATACATGTGCCATGTTGGTGTGCTGCACCCATTAACTCGTCATTTAGCATTAGGTATATCTCCTAATGCTATCCCTCCCCCCTCCCCCCACCCCCACAACAGTCCCCAGAGTGTGATGTTCCCCTTCCTGTGTCCATGTGTTCTCATTGTTCAATGCCCACCTATGAGTGAGAACATGCGGTGTTTGGTTTTTCGTCCTTGCGATAGTTTACTGAGAATGATGATTTCCAGTTTCATCCATGTCCCTACAAACGACCTGAACTCATCATTTTTTATGGCTGCATAGTATTCCATAGTGTATATGTGCCACTTTTCTTAATCCAGTCTATCGTTGTTGGACATTTGGGTTGGTTCCAAGTCTTTGCTATTGTGAATAGTGCCGCAATAAACATACGTGTGCATGTGTCTTTATAGCAGCATGATTTTATAGTCCTTTGGGTATACACCCAGTAATGGGATGGCTGGGTCAAATGGTATTTCTAGTTCTAGATCCCTGAGGAATCACCACACTGACTTCCACAATGGTTGAACTAGTTTACAGTCCCACCAACAGTGTAAAAGTGTTCCTATTTCTCCACGTCCTCTCCAGCACCTGTTGTTTCCTGACTTTTTAATGATCGCTATTCTAACTGGTGTGAGATGGTATCTCATTGTGGTTTTGATTTGCATTTCTCTGATAGCCGCGATGATGAGCATTTTTTCATGTGTCTTTTGGCTGCATAAATGTCTTCCTTTGAGAAGTGTCTGTTCATGTCCTTCGCCCACTTTTTGATGGGGTTGTTTGTTTTTTTCTTGTAAATTTGTTTGAGTTCATTGTAGATTCTGGATATTAGCCCTTTGTCAGATGAGTAGGTTGCAAAAATTTTCTCCCATTTTGTAGGTTGCCTGTTCACTCTGATGGTAGTTTCTTTTGCTGTGCAGAAGCTCTTTAGTTTAATTAGATCCCATTTGTCAATTTTGGCTTTTGTTGCCATTGCTTTTGGTGTTTTAGACATGAAGTCCTTGCCCATGCCTATGTCCTGAATGGTAATGCCTAGGTTTTCTTCTAGGGTTTTTATGGTTTTAGGTCTAATATGTAAGTCTTTAACCCATCTTGAATTAATTTTTGTATAAGGTATAAGGAAGGGATCCAGTTTCAGCTTTCTACATATGGCTAGCCAGTTTTCCCAGCACCATTTATTAAATAGGGAATCCTTTCCCCATTGCTTGTTTTTGTCAGGTTTGTCAAAGATCAGATAGTTGTAGATATGCGGTGTTATTTCTGAAGGCTCTGTTCTGTTCCATTGATCTATATCTCTGTTGTGGTACCAGTACCATGCTGCTTTGGTTACTGTAGCCTTGTAGTATAGTTTGAAGTCAGGTAGCGTGATGCCTCCAGCTTTGTTCTTTTGGCTTAGGATTGACTTGGTGATGTGGGCTCTTTTTTGGTTCCATATGAACTTTAAAGTAGTTTTTTCCAATTCTGTGAAGAAAGTCATTGGTAGCTTGATGGGGATGGCATTGAATCTATAAATTACCTTGGGCAGTATGGCCATTTTCACGATATTGATTCTTCCAACCCATGAGCATGGAATATTCTTCCATTTGTTTGTATCCTCTTTTATTTCATTGAGCAGTGGTTTGTAGTTCTCCTTAAAGAGGTCCTTCATGCCCCTTGTAAGTTGGATTCCTAGGTATTTTATTCTCTTTGAAGCAATTGTGAATGGGAGTTCACTCATGATTTGGCTCTCTGTTATTGGTGTATAAGAATGCTTGTGATTTTTGTACATTGATTTTGTATCCTGAGACTTTGCTGAAGTTGCTTATCAGCTTAAGGAGATTTTGGGCTGAGACGATGGGGTTTTCTAGATATACAATCATGTCATCTGCAAACAGGGACAATTTGACTTCCTCTTTTCCTAATTGACTATCCTTTATTTCCTTCTCCTGCCTGATTGCCCTGGCCAGGACTTCCAAAACTGTGTTGAATAGGAGTGGTGAGAGAGGGCATCCCTGTCTTGTGCCAGTTTTCAAAGGGAATGCTTCCAGTTTTTGCCCATTCAGTATGATATTGGCTGTAGGTTTGTCATAGATAGCTCTTGTTATTTTGAGATATGTCCCATCAATACCTAATTTATTGAGGGTTGTTGAATTTTGTCAACTATTGTAGGTTTTCTTTGTTGTTTTATCTTATTACTAGAAGTTTTTGTTTTTTAATTATAATAGTCATTTATAGTTTATTATGCACTAAAGCCATTGTTAGACTTATCTTTTACTTTTTAAAACATACTAAGCACAGTTGTTTTCTAATTTGTGTTTCTATTGTCTATTCTTTCTCACTTACCATGACTTGTTATATTTTTGATTGTGGGCTTATTTTTGACTGTGAAGTTGTCATTTATTTCTTGTTCATGGATCTACAGGTCAGCCACAGCAGGCTGCACAGGACATTGATCCAAGCAAATCAGTTGTCCAAAGCTCAAATCAGAAAGACAGAGTTGTTTACCCCCATTCATTTACTGGATGACATCCCAAAGTTCCATGGCAAAGGGCATGGATTTACAATCCTACTACAGGGAGAAAGTTAATATTTGTGAATAATAATTTAGTCTCTCACAATATGACTGCATAATCTAGTCTACCACAATATGCCTGCCTATTTGGGGGTTTCTGGGGTTTGTTTTCTGCTTCTCATGCTCCAAAAGTCATGAAAACTGAAGACCTAGGATCAGCACATATTCTCAGGGCAAAAGCAAGTCCAATGCCCTAGTTACATCTTTAAATTTCTCCTTTTGCTTAGACTTACTCCTGCCAAATCAGCCACCCCAAAGGAAAAAGTTGTGGTGATTTTTCTTAAAATTTTAGTCAAAGTCCTGAGATTGACATTGATGAGCCTGAGACAATTCCTATGACCCCCACCCCCCCTTTTTGTTGTCAACACTATGGCCAAGAGTAATATGCTGAAATGCTGGGTCTGAGTGATGGGTTCACTACTGGATTTAGGAGTAGGATCAGTGACATGCAGACAATATGACTAAGAGGAAGAAAGATGTGTTTCCTGTAGAAAAGTCAGAGGGAAATGAATGCTGGGCAGGCAAGAGCAAAATGGATATCTACTATTTGCGCTTATCTCTAAAATCCTGGATTCCAACAGATGGGGATTATAGCAGAGGACACTCTGGGTGGAGTGAAGACATGAAGCTATGAAAGGGTGGGATTGTTTAGGGGAAATCGTGTCTTTTCATAAGGGTGTAAAATATGTACTGGGCAGCGGAATGGAACAAAGCTGGTGTATTTGCGCCAGTCAATGGCCAAGTGCTTAGCTAAGGCATTGGGACCTTATTTGGCAACCGATGAAGAGCCTCTAGTTCAAATATTTTTTTATAAGTTTCGACTCCTCCAGGATTTTCAGGCAGGAAGGAAAGACAAACGATAAAGATAGGATATGCAAGGGAAGGATCCAAGGCAACAGGTTGATTAATGGGAGTCAGGATAAAAACAACTCAATCAAAGGAGTGGACAGGAAGCAGAAACTGTGGACTGTCAGAGAGCAGAGGAGGAGAAGACTCTGGTTCCAGAGGTGACGCCAGAAACAGATGTCCACTGGATGCTCCTGACCCCCGTCGAAGGACACAGCTGCTGGCAGCCATCAACACAGAAAGAGTGACCATCACCCTCAGTGAGTCTGCCATTTTCCCACCCATCCCCCCTTATCTCATTCACTTCTAGACTCATTTTTTTCTCTGGTCCTCCTTGTTTCCCACGCAGGTTTAGACAGAACCATTAATTCGATGGCTTGCATCCTGCTTTTTCCAGCCCAACCACTTCCCTTTCATCTACTCAACAGATTTAGCTCAGCATGTCATTTTTTTCCTCTTTAGCCCTTGAGTTGTTCATCTATAAAACAGAACTGCCCTCTTGCTACATTCCCTTCCAGTTCTACTGTTCTCTGAATCCTCCAGTGCCCCATCTATCTCTCCCATCCCTTCTGATCTTCTTCCATGACCTAAACAAGTCCCCTCTGGTCATTTCCTTTTAACTGGTGGAAGCCTACATACTGTTATACATTTAGGTCTCGATGTATATCTGGTATATCCAGCATGCAGCCTTGTACAGTTAAAATATATTGAGATGTTTATCTAACTTGTTTTAACCTTGGACTGTAAGCTCCTCATCAACATGGGCCAAATTATCACAGTGCCATGAAAAGTATGCTTATTGGAATTTTGTATATAGATAGTGTATTAATTGGGGAGAAGAGAGCCTAGATAAGAAATCAGAGCTCTTGAGTGGGCTATTTACTAGTTAAATGACTTTTAACCTCTTTAGGCTGGATTCATATTTGATTTCTCTGCCTCCACATGATGTGGAGAAGTGAATGTGAAAACAGACCAATCTACCTTTTCAAATGAGAAGTCCTGTATCAATGTGAGGCAGGGCAACAAGCTTCTTAGATTCATAATGAGCACCATGTTCAAGTGCCAAGTGTAATCAGGGAATAAAGTACAGCCAGAGCTCGCAGAGCTGTTCTTTTTATTTTTGAGAGGGAGTCTTGCTCTGTTGCCCAGGCTGGAGTGTGGTGGCATGATCTCGGCTCACTGCAACCTCTGCCCCCTGGGTTCAAGTGATTCTCCTGCCTCAGACTCCCGAGTAGTTGGGATTACAGGCATGCACCACCACGCCCGGCTAATTTTTGTATTTTTAGTAGAGACCTGGTTTCACCATGTTGGCCAGGATGGTCTCGATCTCCTGAACTCATGACCTGCCCGCCTCAGCCTCCCCAAAGTGCTGGAATTACAGGCATAAGCCAACGCGCCCAGCCGGCATTGCACGTTATATGGGGATTATGTTTGCAAATCAGTCAAAATTGCCCTGGAAGTGACTTTAGATCACACATGAAGGGCAGGATACCCTATGTTATGTTACTGTGGAACATTAAATGTGTTCCATCCAAAACTAAGATGCTTATATTCGTTCCTCTAAGGCATCTTTAGTCAGGGTTTCTCAACAGCCCTTATTTAATTCCATTTCACCTGTAAGGATATCTTTTTAGCTAGTATTACCTATGAGTTCAGCCACATGAAAAACGTCTTTTGGTTCTTTTTCAAAGTTGGAAAACACTTCAAATATCCCACAAAGTATTCCTACAGGCTTTATCAGCACACACCCATGGTTTTATCATTTTATCACATATTTTGCCAATCCACTATAATTGATTTCTCATAAATTTTATGTATACACATTAAAGGCATGGATGATATAGCTCCACAGTAACAGAAGTAAAAATGAATTGATAGCGTAACTTAACCTTCTCAAGGCCTGACTGACCTGTAGGCACAAATGCAACATCAATGAAAACCACCCAAATTCCAGTGGCTCTCACAATGCTGAAAATTTCTACAGTGTGCTTCTAAAATATTTCTGGTGGGAGAGGCCTCATAGGTGCCTATGAGCAAGACTGCCCTCGTTGGTGGCTGCCCCCATATACTTCCTTCTGCATGGAAAGGCCTCATCTCTATGCAAATTCCTGCAGGTGCACCACCCCCATCAGTGCTCCTGAACCGGTGTGTGTAGCTGGCATCACTGCTATGGTAGTAAGAGTCATTAATGGAATTATGAATCTTGCTTATATATTGTTGCATGTCTTGCCAAACCTCTTCGCATTTGATTGTGTCAGGAGGTGAATAATTAAGCAGGATAAGGGTTCGGGTAAAAGTGAAGGTCATGATGATCACATTAGACCATCAAAGGGTCCAGTAATTAATATGGAAACAGTACAATAAATATACGACTTCCCATAAAACTAATAACTATATGGCCCGGCGCGGTGGCTCACGCCTGTAATCCTAGTACTTTGGGCGGCTGAGGCGGGCGGATCATGAGGTCAGGAGATCGAGACCATCCTGGCTAACACAGTGAAACCCCATCTCTACTAAAAATACCAAAAAATTAGCTGGGCGTGGTGGTGGGTGCCTGTAGCCCCAGCTACTCAGGAGACTGAGGCAGGAGAATTGCTTGAACCCTGGAGGCAGAGGTTGCAGTGAGCCAAGATCGTGCAGCTACACTGCAGCCTGGATGAAAGAGCCACACTCCGTCTCAAAAAAAAAAAGGTAATAAATATATAATCAAGTATTATTTAAAATGTCGAGTTGACAGGTGCAGCACACCAACATGTCACATGTATGCATATGTAACAAACCTGCACATTGTGCACATGTACCCTAGAACTTAAAGTATAATAAAAAAATTTAAAAAATAAATAATAAATATACACACGAGTATAATAAAATACAGAACTTTTCCTTCAGTAACACTCAGTAGTGTCTTAACAGCTGCCCCTCCTGACTTTAAACACAGAGTTACCTCATTTAGCTAGAAAGATACTTGAAGTTTGAAGAAAAACGTATTGCACATTTTATTTTAAAAAGTCACTAACATTCTGTTTTAAATAAGTTTACCTTAGGCGTCCCAGTGTTTGGGGCATGCTTCTGAATGCTCGAATGGCGTCGCAGTGCTTGGGGCATGCTTCTGAATGCTGGAATTCGGGGAATATTCTCCTCACTTGGGTATTTATTTTTACCCTCCTCTGGGCTCATATTTCTTCTTTCAGAGAGGGCACAGGGATGAATTCATTTGTTTGTTTCTTGTTTTTGGATTGTCCAGTGGAGAGGCAATACAGGTTTGACTCAGGGGACAGGAATGGCCTCATCATTCCTTGGAGGTAAGTGAGTCCCCTGATTGAGGGGAGTTTCTGTCTTGGCCAAGGGGCCCCTGGACAAAGTCTTGATTTTCTTCCTGAAGCAACTGGATCTGCTGTCTCTCCCAGCACATCTGCATATGGAATCAGTCCCTGTTCCATATCCCTGCCCTCCCCTCCCAACAACATCTTGAAGGAGTCCTTTCTCTCATAGCTCAGGGGCAGGGGGCATTTTTGCAGACGGAGAGCTAGAGGTAGACAGGCTTGCTAGGTCTGAATGGGTCTTGCCTTAGGATTCTGAGAGAAAAGGTGTTCCCAGAGCTGCTTCATTTCCTTGGAAGACCTGTTCTTATGGGTCTTTTCTTTTCATTCTTTAGACTGAAGATTCTTCCCGGGCCCAAGGAAAAGGTAAGTGGAAACATTCTGAACAACACCCATTTTGGCATCCAGGACTCATTCGGCAACAAATAGGTGCTTTTACCCAAAGACATGGATGGGAGGACAAGAGAGGACCTGGGTTCTACCTATCATCTATCATCTATCTATCATCTATCTATCTATCTATCTATCTATCTATCTATCTATCTATCTATCTAATCTATCTATCATCTATCTAATCTATCCATCCATCCACCTATATATCTGTCTATCTGCCTATCTATCCATCCATCCATCCATTAAGGAGTGGGAAAGGATAGAGATGGAAGAATGTTTTGTTTTGTTTGAACACAAATGCTGTTGAAAATTCTTTAGGGTGAGAGCAACACAATTGCAGAGTTACCGTTAGCATCAAGATGTGAGAATGTATTGTTGGGTTATAAATTTTACGTTCTTAAGCGTCAGACCAGTTCTAAAGAAGCTTTTTATTTCCTCACAAGGTTCTTGCATTATCTGACATCTTATGACAACAAAACCATGGTGGATGCTTATGTACAAGCTCCACAGTCCTTTGAGTCAGAATTCTGATTCTTAAACACATACACACACACACATACACACACCCCTTAACAAAGATAAATGAATTAAAATAATTAAATATTTGGAGATCATTATAAACAGGAGATGTATGGATGGCAGATAAATAATTCTCAAATCATACGAAACTTGCTTAAGTAACTAATTTACGATGCTGAGAAAGGCTTAGTCATCCACTTTAAAAAATTAAACCTTTCATAAAGAACACCAAATAAAGCAAGGGTTGAATGGCTACTGGACTTCTTAATCAACACCTTAATCTGAGTGGTTTTAGCTGGATGGTCTCTTCCCAGGATGCTCCAAGCCCAGGTCAGTTCTACCCTCTGCATTAGTGTGCTAGGGCTGCCATAGCAAAATGCCACAGACTGGAGTGGCTTAAGCTCTGTCTCCTAGGCTGGAGTGCTGGAGGGCAGTGGCGCGATCTGGGCTCACTGCACGCTCTGCCTCCAGGTTCACGCCATTCTCCTGCCTCAGCCTCCCAAGTAGCTGGGACTACAGGCGCCCACCACCACGCCCAGCTAATTTTTTTTGTATTTTTTTTTTTTTTTTTAGTAGAGACGGGGTTTCACTGTGTTAGCCAGTATGGTCTTGATCTCCAGACCTCGTGATCCGCCCGCCTCGGCTTCCCAGAGTGCCGGGATTACAGGCGTGAGCCACAGCGCCCGGCCTTGTTGTTTTTTGAGAAAGAGTCTTGCCCTGTCACCAGGCTGGATTGCAGTGGCGCGATCTCAGCTCACTGCAACCTCCGCCTCTCGGGTTCAAACAATTCTCCTGCCTCAGCCTCCTGGGAAGCTGGGACTACAGGGGCACGCCACCACACCCAGCTAATTTTTGTATTTTTAATAGAGACGGGGTTTCACCATGTTGGCCAGGATGGTCTCAATCTCTTGACCATGTGATCCGCCCCCCTCGGCCTCCCAAAGGCGAACACCAATTTTACCCACTTAACAAGACCCACAGCCAGTGGCTCTCCTCGGTCACCTCCCCACTCCCGTCCATCATAGAGGTAACCGTTTTCCTGGTTTCTGTTAATCTCTCCCTTGCTTTTCTTTAGAGTTTCATCACATACCTGTTTATCCCAAAATAGTATATTGATTAAATGTGCTTATTTTTGAACCTCACATACTTTAAATTTGCTCTGTTCTGTCTGTATCTTTAATTTTGCAAGTTTTAATTTGGGGCCATTTATTTGAGTCCAAGAGTTCTTAATCTGTCCTCCTTTCCTTTATGAATGGCTACAGCTAAGCTGGAGATAATTTTCTATTTGATTAAATTGTCTTTTGTCATCACTGCAGTCTATTGTTACATTTCACTTCGCTTCTACAAAGCCTTAGATGCCTAGGTAAATTTGGATGTGAAATTCAATTCAATTTGATCAGAATTTAATCCCAGATAAACAACTGTACCTCGTTCTGCAGAACAAAAGAATGACCCAAACATCTTTCACTTAGTGATGCAGATGGATTTGATTCAGGTGAACACAGACTGTTTTGATAGCCTGCCTCAAACTCAGTGTATCACAAACTTCTGCATCTTCTCCTCCATGGCCGACCCTCTCATCTTCCCAGTAAAACCTCCGAGTCATCTCTGACCTTTCTTTCCGACTCCTCATATCTATCAGTTGCCAAATCTTGTCAGTTACACTCTCCCTGTGTCACTTCCATCTGTTTCTCCCCTTCGCTCCACTTGACGCTCTGTCAGTCGCCTGAATTATTTTGCAACAGCCTCCTGACACCTCTCCCAGCTCAGCTCTTGCCCTTCTGATTGCTCTCACACACGTGAGTCTCCGAAGCTTGGCTCTGTCCACTTCCTTGGCTATTCATTGTTTTCTCTCCTTTCACCCCTTGGGGGTCCAGCTTCACCCACATGACTCAAAGGGGGGCAGCCTGAGAGGTGATTGAACTGGCGTGGGGAGGGGAACTTTAATTCAAATTGGGCCAGTTCCCCCAACCCCAGAAATTTGGAATGGGTGGGGGTTGAGGAGGGCCATCTGAGAGACTGAGCAAGCTTGCTCTGGGAATCAAGCTCTGAGATTCCATAGACTTAGGGTTAGACTTGACATCTCAGCAAGTCAAGGCCATGTGCAAGCCATAGCTGTGTGGGGGCAGAAATCCTGAGTAAACCAAGAATGACAACCTGCAAAGGGAAGAGAAAAATGAAGCAGATACGTAGAGAATCAGACAACGGACCCTGTGGAAGGTGAGAGAGAAGCGGGGAGGATGGAGAAGTGCTCCCCCAAAATATTCCAATTTCCAGGAACCCCGATGCTTTATTTTTTGGGATACTTTGCTTCATTCTTTTAACAAACTACCTTTTTACATTAATGAGTTTGAATAAATTTCTGTTTCTTGCAAACTATGGATCCCTAACATGCTACTGGTCCATCTCAAATGAGGCCACCTCCAAAAAGTTTTCAGTTTTAGTCGGGGGTTCCCTGAAAGCAGAACCTGAGACAAGGACTGGGAGGAAGTAGTTATGGGGAAGGTGGGTCCAGGAAAGAGAAGCAAGGGAGCTGGAAGAATGAGACAGGGAAGGAAAAAAGCCAATCAAGTGTGCTTTAGTGGGCTGGTCACCCAGCTGGGCTCAAAGCTGCTGCAGACCCTTGAGGTGCCATATTGGATGTGCCTCAGACTTGTCCTTTTAAAGGGTGGGAGGGTTGGGCATTGTCTACTAACTTCTGTCCCTTGTTGGTTGAAGGTCGTCCCTGGGGATGTGAACCGTTCTGCAACGTTGGACGGCACCTGCAAGGACTGCAGGCGTTCTCCTGCTTTAGAGAAAGCCCCAAGACAGAAAAGTGGAGAGATGAGGTAGAATGCTGTCAGCGTGCATGGGAGCCTTCCTTCCACCATCACTGCAGCTGAAATTGCGGACGGAGAGGAGATTGTATCACCAGGCACCACAGGCATCTGCGAAGTCTTACAGATTCCTCTATTGTTTATATACCTGGGCATTCCCCTTGATGCCATCAGAACACTCTCTAGTCCAGACAAAACTCGCCTGCCCCAGCTCGGCCTTCCTGATGGAAGCTCCTTGACTTATTTTTGCAACTAATGTTAACTTCGAGCAACCTAAGGCTTCCCCAGTTACCACTGTCAACCAGGGCACACCAGGAAGGGGATGCCTGATCTGACCCTACCCTTGGAAACCCCACCCAGTTCTAACATGGAAAACACTGGCAGGTTATTGATCTTCTCTGTCTGCAAGTGGTCCAGCCATTACCACCCACAAGTCTCAGCTCTGTGACTGACCTGCTACGCACTTTGGCTGAATGATCTACTCAGCTTTCTTAGCCTCTGTGTTCCTGATAGGTAGAAATGGAACCCATATTTATCTTGGAGGCTTGCTGGGAGCATTGCATAAGGCAATGAGTGAGAGACTCTAGTAAGGGAGCAGATGGGTTGTATCAGTGTGTGTTAGCTCTTGCCTTCTCCAGGGATATGAGTTTTGGAAGAAAGATTGCTTTTCCTGCAAAATATATGCTCTCCTTTTCTTCTCGGAAGAGCATCTTCATTTTCTCTTGGGAAACCACCACTTCTCCACTCTGTTCTTGTTCAGACACGGCTGCCCCACCTCTCCTTCCCTAGGAGTGGAGCACCTGGCCCAGGCCTGGGCAATCAGACACGCGGTGGTTGTTTCAAAAGGGCCACATACCCAAAGTTTAGTATAAACTATTGGGAAAGAGAAATCTCTTTCTAGGTAGCTTCTAAGTAGCTAGAACATGCACCTGGAGCTGTGGAGTCCCTCTCATCATGATGATGGAAATATCTGCTGAGTGTGAAGCCCACGTGGTGGAATATATTGCCGAGAGATGGCAAAAGTGACCGAATCCTCGTGGCACCATTTGGAGGCCTGACTCTGCCTGAAATAAGAATTTCCGGTTACTTGGGTGAATAAATGCTTGAGTTGGGTTCCTGTTGCCTATAACCTCCAAAGTCATAGCCGATATAGCATTTGACTTCCTGAGGACTATATGGTCAGCTGCAGGAGCTGAGGAGGTAGCAAGTGTGAGGCCAGGGACAAGCAGGTGGCCCACAGTCCACTTCGATTGGGTCTTAGTGTGTTTCTACCAACCTATTGATTCCCTCTTGGAAGGGATCCCAAGTCAGGGAAGACCAGCCACTTCCAGGAAGGTGTGGGGAGGCAGGGCTGGCAGTTGATGGGGCCTGTCTTTCTTTCTCTTCTTTCTTTCTTTCTTTCTTTCTTTCTTTCTTTCTTTCTTTCTTTCTTTCTTTCTTTCTTTCTTCTTTTTTCTTTCTCTCTTTTCTTTCTCTTCTTTCTTTCTCTTTTTTCTTTCTTTCATCTTCCTTCCTTCCTTCCTTCCTTCCTTCCTTCCTTTCTTTCTTTCTCTTTCTTTCTTTCTTTCTTTCTTTCTTTCTTTCTTTCTTTCTTTCTTTCTTTCTTTCTTCCTTTCTCTCTCTCTCTCTCCCTTCCTTCCTTCCTTCCTTCCTTCCTTCCTTCCTTCCTTCCTTCCTTCCTTCTTTCCGTCCTCTCTCTCTTTCTCTCTCTTCTCTCTTTCTTTCTTCCTTTCGACAGAGTCTCACTCTGTCATCCAGGCTGGAGTGCAGTGGGATGATCTCAGCTCACTGCAAACTCTGCCTCCTGGGTTCAAGCGATTCTCCTGCCTCAGCCTCCCGAGTAGCTGGGATTACAAGCATGCGTTGGTGGGATGTTTCTTAGCTGGACAGTTGGTGCTGGGCCACTGGGTTCAGGGTCCATCTTCCTGCACGAGTCTGGTCCACCACACTGATTAGACTATTCTCCCTCAGAGTACCAGGCTCTCGGAGTGTCTGACCCTTTTACTGCAGAAAACGTTTTTGTCCCGTGAGCCCTGCCCTGAGAGCCAAATCTTCTGCTCACATGTAATCAGACACACGTCCCTGCACAGAGGTGCTTGGAATATTCTGGAGATAATAGTTTAATCTTGGCAGGGGGTTTCCATTTTGGTGCCTGAAATTCCTTCTAGCAATTTGAGTACAGTAAGGTCCTTCAATTAGAGCTGCTCAGTTCCCTGATAACTTACAGAGCCAGTCATTTCTCTGGGCTGAGAGCACGCTGAATGATGCTTATGTCTCCTTGAAGGAATGGGTCATTTCCCGTGGTTCCTGAATTTCCCCAAGGGAGTCTTGCACATTTCTTCTGGGGATTAGCTGTGTCGGTCAAGGCCCAGGCTGGAATTTGATGGCGTCTATTAGTTTTCTAGGGCTTCTGTAACAAATTGCCACAAATTGAGTTGCTTGAAATAACAGAAACCTATTGCCTCACAGCCCTGGAGGCTGGAAGTCTGAAATCCAGATGTCAGCAGGGCCCTGCTCCCCTCTGGAAGCTGTAGGAAGATCGCTTCCTGACCCCTTCCTTCCCAGTGCCTGGTGTTTTCCCGGCAGGCTTTGGTGTTCCTGAGCTCACAGCTGCATCAGTCCTATCTCTGCCTCCATCATCACAGGACACATTCCCTGGGTGTCTCTGTCTCCTCACAGCCACCTTCTTACAGGGATGCACCTTACTCCAGTATCACCCCATGTTAACTAGTTACATCTGCAAAGCCCCTATTTCCAGATAAGGTCACATTCTAAGGTACTGGGGGTTAGAAAATCTTCTTTTTTATAGGAGAGACAGAATGCAACCTATAACACGAGGTGATTAGGGATCATTTAATGAAGGGGCATCACAGAGGTGTGGTCAGGATTAAAGAATTCCAACAAAGGACGAAGAAGCACCCAGGGCCAGCAGCAGCCAGGAGCCATGAATGCACCTAGGCTCCAAGGGGCAAAGGGCAGGATTGGCTCCTGAGGGTAACCAGTGGTTCAGTGGCAGGTTGCAATCAAGACACTGCAGCCCGGCAGGAGACAGCTGGGGTACTAAACACTATAATTTCAGTCTCTCCCTGCCAGCCAGTCCCCAGTAGCTGAGCCCAGTCAGTAGCCAACAGACAAGGGCACCTACTGCAGCGGCTGTAAGTGCCAGCACTGAGATGGAGCACTCACAACACCTGGAGGGGCAGAGATTGTCCCAGGAGCTGGCTGTGGCTATGCCCAGCTGTGTGTCTTCATCTGTGTGGTCTTCTTGCAGCCACACCTAGGGTGGTCCCTGAGGCTCCAAGAAGTGTGCTCTCTGTAAAGACTCTGGTTTCAGGCCGGGCACAGTGGCTCATGCCTGTAATCCCAGTACTTTGGGAGGCGGAGGCGGGTGGATCACCTGAGGCCAGGAGTTTGAGACCAGCCTGACCAACATGGAGAAACCCTGTCTCAACTAAATTAAAAAAATTAGCTGGGGGTGGTGGCACACGCCTGTAATCCCAGCTACTTGGGAGGTTGAGGCAGGACAATCACTTGAACCCAGGAGGCAGAGGTTGCAGTGAGCCAAGATCGTGCCACTGCACTCCAGCCTGGGCAACAAGAGCAAAACTCTGTCTCAAAAAAAAAAAAAAAAAAAAAAAGGCTGGGTGCAGTGGCTCATGCCTGTAATCCTAGCACTTTGGGAGGCCAAGGCGGGCAGGTCACCTGAGGTTGGGAGTTCGAGACTAGCCTGACCAACATGGAGAAGCCCCGTCTCTACTAAAAAAAAAAAAAAAAAAAAAAAAAAATTAGCCGGGCATGGTGGTGCATGCCTGTAATTCCAGCTACTCAGGATGCTGAGGCAGGAGAATCCCTTGAACCCGGGAGGGGAGGTTGCAGTGAGCCAAGATCGCGCCATTGCATTCCAGCCTGGGCAACAAGAGCGAAACTCTGTCTCAAAAAAAAAAAAGTTGTGGTATCTCCAGAGAAGAGCCCAGATGTTAACAGTGGTTGTCAGGGCATCTGATTGCTTTGTCTCTCTGCTTCTTTAGGTTACCCACATTTTTAAATTTTTAACATTTTGTAGATATGGGTGGTTGGGGGTGGGAGGAGAAAACCATCTGTATTTCTCTCTATGTGGAGTGTGAGGACTGCTTCACCTCTTGCAGTGTCTTGGGGCCGTCCCTTTAAGGTCTGGGGCAGTT
Source organism: Symphalangus syndactylus (assembly GCF_028878055.3). Classification (NCBI taxonomy): domain Eukaryota; kingdom Metazoa; phylum Chordata; class Mammalia; order Primates; family Hylobatidae; genus Symphalangus; species Symphalangus syndactylus. The sequence continues at coordinate 58,590,631 of NC_072442.2, read as the reverse complement.
ACTCGGGCCTAGATTCCACTCCTCCTGGGTCCCAGGAGCTAACGGCCCTTGTTCTACCCAGAGCAGCTGTGTCTCATAGAACATAATCACCTTCAGTTTTCTCATCTGTGAAATGGGTCTGTCAGCCCTTCCAATGAATTAAGGCTGATACGAAGATCTAATGGAATCTCGCAAGGGGAGGCCCATTGGAAATTGTGAATATAATTAGGTGAGTTACTACTGCTGTGCGGAAGGGTTTCCTAGAGAGATGAGCTGTAAAATTGGTTTGGAGACACAGTGCCCCCTTGTGGCTATTTTTAATATTGCATGACATTTATTTATTTATTTATTTATTTACCCCCACTATGTTTCAAGATAAAGATTGTGGGTTTTCATTCATAGGCCAATGAGACACCCCATCCTGAAAGCGCATCAGGGCCTGAGTGGGCGCAGGGACATCTGAAATCACTAGGGAGCATTTAGTCAGAGGGAGGCCGAGGCCCATGGACAGGAAATTTCACTGCACGGCGCTTAGGCTGCCCACCAGGTAGACTGGCCAGGTCCGCCCTCAAGTCTCTGACCTCCCTCTGCTCCGGGGTGTGCTCCGCCAGTTGGCAGGGGAAGAGTGGAGCAGAGCCACTTAAAGCGGAGAGTCCTTCGTGGTCCGTTGCTCCACGTGGCTTCTTTTGGGGAATCCCAGGTGTCTGCTCTCACCCTGCCTCAGAGCCCCCACTCTCCCAGAATGTGGCTTTCAGCACCAGTGTGGATGATTTCAGACACTATCCCTTCGTGCCCCTCCATTCCCTTGGGGGGGGTTCTTGGCCTGGAACTCACCTGTGACCAGGCAGGGCCCTAAAGGGAACAGGTAAGGACCCTACAGCCTGGATCTGGGTCGTGGCCATACTCTGCTGGCAGCCCACCCTTGGTGGGTCCCAGGATTGGCTGCTGTGACCCTGGCTCCAGCTGCTCCTGTCCCAAAGCTGCCATCCCTACTCTCTGGTCACCAATCAAGTTTCAGCCCTCTCCCCTCGCAATTGCGGCTCCTACCCACCCTCTGTTGGCTTCGGCCTGAGCACCCCAGTATGCCCTCCCCACACTAACAACAACCTCTCACAAGACAGTTCCCTTGCAGGCTCCAGGCCTGCCTTGCCTGCTGCTTCGGTGAACCCCTGAGTTCTGACCCGACATCCTGCCTCCATGGTAGCAGGACGGGACCACCAGCCTGGTCCTGGAGCAGGCTGAGCTCCAGGTGATCAGTGACCCTGGGCATTTTTCTTTTTAAATTAAGATTTATAGATGTGCAGGCCGGGCACAGTGAATCATGCCTGTAATCCCAGCACTTTGGGAGGCTGAGGCGGGCGGATCATGAGGTCAAGAGATCGAGATCATCCTGGCCAACATGGTGAAACCCCGTCTCTACTAAAAATACAAAAATTAGCCAGGCGTGATGGCAGGCACCTGTAGTCCCAGCTACTTGGGAGGCTGAGGCAGGAGAATGGCATGAATCCGGGAGGCGGAGGTTGCAGTGAGCCAAGACCGTGCCACTGCACTCCAGCCTGGGCGACAGAGTGAGACTCCGTCTAAAAAAAAAGATTTATAGATGTGCATATGTGTACCCTATATATGTCATTTTGTAAATGATTTAGGTTCAGGGAAGAAACTTTTGCCCTCTTTCATCTATAAATATTAGAAAAGCTTGAGTCGTTACAATATTAGTGCAAAAAGGTACCCTACACTTTCCCAGTGCCCAAGATTCATTTACTGTTTTTTGTTTGTTGTTTGTTTTTTCTTTTTTTGAGACAGAGTCTCGCTCCGTCGCCCAGGCTGCAGTGCAGTGGCAGTGGTGTGATCCTGGCTCACTGCAACCTCCACCTCCTGGGTTCAAGAGATTCTCCTGCCTCAGCCTCCTGAGTAACTGGGATTATAGGTGCATGCCACCACACTCAGTGAATTTTTGTATTTTTAGTAGAGATGGGGTTTCCCTATGTTGGCCAGGCTGGTCTTGAACCCCGACCTCAGGTGATCCGCTCGTCTTGGCCTCCCAAAGTGCTGGGATTACAGGCATGAGCCACTGCACTCGGCCTCATTTACTGTTTTGCATAAGAAAAAGGAGACTACACGAAGTGCCCACCTCCAAGGAGAGGATGGCATTTTAAATGCTTTTTGCTTTGAAAATTCAAGGAAAGGCTGAAATGAGGTGGATACCTGGGCAGAGGTTCTCAGCATTTGTTAGAAGCAATGTGGAAACTGAAATTCCAGCTTGGCTGTGTGGGTAGGGATGGTGGGGGTGGAGGTGCAGGGGAGAGCTGGGGGTGGGGTTGGGAGGGGTCTGAGGCCAGTGAAATCAGTCTGGAAGAGGGGCTGATTCTCACACACCCCCAACTCTAGAGCTGCTAGCCACACATGGCTAGTTAAGTTTAAATTAATTATAATTAAATAGCATTAAAAATTCAGTGTCTCAGACACAGGGGACCATGTTTCAAGCGCCCAGCAGCCACATGTGGCCAGTGCTGCCATGTTGGACAATGCAGATTATAGAATATTTCCATCCTTGCAGCACTGTTCTAAAGGGTCGTCAAGTCCTGCTCTCGTGGGTGGAGGTGACGTGGACAGGTCACCTTGTATACAGTGGAGGTGGTTTTCAGAGTGGGCTGCTGAACACATATGCGTACAGTGTGAGTGTGTGTATGTGGGGGTTAGAGGCATTGCAGCTCCTGTTTCCTGCTGAGTCGTCACCCTACAGAGCAGGGAAGCTTCTGGAAGTGTGTCCTGGGAATGTGGAGAACCCCAGGCTCCGTGGCTTCTGGGCTGGCTCCAGGCCATCCTCACTGTCACGGGGAGACCTCAGACAGGTGCGGGGTGTGGCTGCAGGGGCCCCCAGTGTGGACCACAGAAGCACCAGCACCTGCCAGAAAAACCTTTATTTCCAAGGGGTGGCCCATTTGGCCTCCTGCAGTTACCCCTCCTCTGGGACATTGAGCTTCTCCTTCACCCCACAGGCCACCACGGCGAAAAAGAACTCCGGGAAGAAGGTGCGGACGTACACGGCGGCCTTGGGAATGGGGTTGGCCATGAACACCTCTTGCTTCTTCCTCCGCACCGTGCGCATCACCTCCTCTGCCACCTCCACGGGGTGCACGCCGTAGGTCAGCTTCCTGAAAAAGACTGAAAGGCCCCAGTTGGGGGCGGGGGTTATGGCCTCGGTGGGGACCCAGCTGGTCAGAGCCCTGCACGTGCACAAAGGCTGAGGAGCGGGAAGCGTGGGCTGTCCCCGGAGTCACAGGTTCCAGGCCCCCTCCGCCACCCGCGGACTGCGGCGACCGGCGGGAGACGCTCCACTCTCTGCGCTTCCTTCTGCGTCTTTGTCTAGAAGATGGACCTGGTTTCCTGCCCTGATAATTTCGCAGGGCGGTTACGTGTGGGGGAAGGGATGCAAAAGAGGTTAGGCTCTAAGAAGGTGCCAGGTGGATGAAGAGGCTGTTGTTTGTAACTGTCGTGAAGCTGTATTTGTCAGGAGCATCCTGGAACCCCTGGTCTGCCCCCCATCTTGGATCATCTGGGTTCCTCAAGGTGGACTTACAGCCTTGGGCAAGGCGTAGAGCCTCTACGCTTAGAGCATCCTAGATTAGTGGCCGTAATAAGGTGCACTGATTGATAGAGGGGCTGGTTGCTATTCCAGAACCTTCAGTCCTTCCAACAACCCTAAGAGGTGGGTATTGCTATTATCCCTCATTTTCTAAAATGAAAATAATAATAATAATAGCAATACCTATCTCTTAGGGAGGCACGGAGTGATTAAGGGACTTGCTCACATCCCACCCTCTAATACGTGGCAGAGGCCGGCTTCCAGTGCAAGTGGCCCGGCTTTAGCCTCTCGGCCTCCACTCTGTGCAAGGGAAAGGGGGAGCGGGAAAGTTCTTCAACCCCGAATCCAGGCCATGACATCTGGGAAACAGGCCCAGAGATAGGCAGTTGCTTGCCGAGGCGGCAGAGGAAGCTGAGTGGCTGAGCTTAGCGGGCGCATGGGCTGTAGGCTGCAGTGAGGATTCTGTCTACCGCGTGCCTCAGGCCTAAAGGTTTGGGGGCCCCGCCCTGCTGTTGGGGGTTGCTGAGCCTCCTCCACCCCCACTCCCAGACTCATGCTTCAGGAGTACCCATCTGAAGGTCATTCACCACCCCGGCCAACAGTGACTCCGGACTGTTCCAGAGGACCCCAGGAGCCCCCAGCTTCCCTCTGAAGTCTCACATTTCCAAATGGAAGCTTCCCAGTTTCCTTGCTCTGGATACACATGGTACGACCGGATGAAAGTTGGGCTCACGGTGCTGATGACAACGTCGTATTCCTCCACTTCGGCTCGGAGGCAGTCAAAGAAGCCCAGGGCTGCGTGCTTGGAGGCAGCGTCTGCAAGAGAAACCAGCCGGAGGTGGGCGCAGGACACTCCCGGCCCTGCTTCCCGGTGGGTGCATTGGAGGCGGGAGGACCGACAGACACATTTCCTGCAAGCGCAGAGCTGGGAAGATCCTCAAGAATCTGCCCCTCACTTTACAAATGAGGCCAGAGAGCCCTCGGGAGCGATGGGCATAGAGCTGGAATTGAATCCAGCTGAGCCACTTGCTGGTGGTGTGATGTGATTGTGAGCAAATCCCTTTGCCTCTCTGAGGCTCAGTTTTCTTATCTTTAAAATGGGGGCAATATTTCCTTGGCAAATTACTGTGAAGATCAAATGAGAAAACATACAGAATGCTGGCACAAACATGAATTCCCCTTCCTTCCTGGGAAGGCTGATGCCTAAGAAACTTGTCCAGGGTCTGGGGCCAGCTGGTGGCTGCAGTGAGCCTGAATCACAGATATTCCCTCTCCCTTCCTGTTCCCCTTTTCCTCGGAGAGCCCGTCCAGGTAATCCACTCACCAAATCCAATTCAAATCGTAGAAGCCATGGGTTGGGGAAAAAACGATCATTCCAGGAGTTCCAAAAAGAATAGAGTGGACATTGCTTAGAGCTTTGGGAAGTTAGAGCCACATCTGGGGTGTGATGCACCCCAACTTCACATTTTAGGGGTGTCAGAGGCAGAAGGGGCAGAAGGTGGATGTACTGTGGTTCCTGCCACTGTGCCCAGATGCCTTCAACCAGAACCCTTTCCTGGTTCCCCTGACATCATGACTAGCAAGCTTCCAGTTCTTTCCAATGAGGCTTTTTTTTTTTTTTTTTTGAGACAGGGTCTTACTCTGTCGCCCAGGCTGGAGTGCAGTGGCACGATCTCTGCTCACTGCAAGCTCTGCTTCCCAGGTTCAAGCAGTTCTCCTGCCTCAGCCTCCTGAGTAGCTGGGTTTACAGGCGTGCCACCATGCCCAGCCAATTTTTGTATTTTTAGTAGAAACGGGGCTTCGCCATGTTGGCCAGACTGGTCTCGAACTCCTGACCTCAGGTGATCTGCCCGTCTTGGCCTCCCAAAGCGCTGGGATTACAGGCGTGAGCCACCGCGCCCAGCAGAACCATGCACTTTAAATGGATACATTGTGCGGTATGTGAATTACACCACCAGTACAAGTGTTAGCAAAAAAAGTCTACCAGCTTGTTTTTCATTCATCCACCATCTCCTTAATTCCTTCAGTCATTCAACAGCGAAGTCTCTGCTCTGGTGGGTGAGAAGCTGGGGACCCAGAGGTGGACAGAGGTAGCTCTGGCCTCACGGAGTCCTCAGTTCATCAGTGGGGCAGACACGTGGACAGGTGACTTTCCATGTGGTGTTTTATTGTTTTGTTTTGTTTTGAGAGGAAGTCTTGCTCTGTTGCCCGGGCTGGAGTACAGTGGCTCGATCTCGGCTCACTGCAACCTCTGCCTCCCGGGCTCAAGCAATTCTCCTGCCTTAGCCTCCCGAGTAACTGAGATTACGGTTACACACCACCACGCCTGGCTAATTTTTGTATTTTTAGTAGAGATGGGTTTCACCATGTTGGCCAGGCTGGTCTCGAACTCCTGACCTCAAGTGATCCACCCGCCTCGGCCTCCAAAAGTGCTGGGATTGCAGGTATGAGCCACTGTGCCCGGCCCCATGTGGCATGGTTAATGCAGGAGAGGGGTGGGTGCCTGTAGCAGGAGGGACACACGGCAGGCTGCATTCCCTTTCAAGTCTGTGTGCCAGGTTCTGAGCCTCAGAGCCCCCATCTCCTTGCCTGGGTGGATGGTAAGGGAACTGTGCTGGGGCGCTCAGGGACCTCGAATGCCTTTTGGGTGGTCAAAAGAAAGAAACCTGTGAGTCAGCAGAGCGGCAGACCCCAGGTCACTCCCACACCAGCTCCTTGTGTCTGTCCAAAGCCAGATTCAGAGGAAGAAGAGAATTTGGGGCCAGTCCAGGGTGGCATGGCTTCAGTTCTGACATTTACATAGGAAACTCTGCGCCCCTCAATTCCTCAGCTGCAGAGAAGCCAGACCATGGCTGATGGGGGTGGAGACAGCCTTGAGAGAATTCTGAGTCCCCAATAGTGTGTTTTGCAAATGTTCCCAGGAAACTCGTGCATTTGTCCTATACGGGTCAGTGGCCAAAGCGCCCATTGTCATGCCCATGCCTCCCTATGTCATCTGTGTCCCCATCACTTGACTTTAGGCATTCAAACACTTTGTTGAATGAAGGAAGGCATGAAGCAAGGAAGGTGAAAAGTCACCCAGCTGCTGAAAATAACAGACAGAAAGTTTAAAAATAGAAGGAGCAGTGGGGAGATTCCTAAGTGGACTGGGGAAGAGAGGAAAAGGCAAGATGTGGCAAAGACTGCTGTATGTGGCCCATTCACTCTGCCCTTCTTCCTGGACCTCCAGGTGGACTGCACTCCCCAGCATCCCTTGCACTTAGGTGCGACTGAGTTCTCCCAATAGGATGTGAGCAGTGGTGATACCAGCCTGGGGCTTTGGACATTGGGCATGGCTCCTCCACAGTCTCTTTCCTCTTCTTGCCAGGAGGGACCCAGCTGTGACCACACGGAAGATGTTGTTGATGGAATGACTTAGCATGATCCTGGGCACCTCGGTGACCCTGCGGCATGGTGGCACCTGCTTGCCTGAGCCATTCCCATTGAGGTTACTACATGGAGGAGTAATCAAGTTTCCCTACATCACAGGCTCACAGCACCGTAGGCTTAAACTAACTAAGGCGAATGGAAAAAGGAAGGTAAAACAGTACTAGAGGGGGTGTTATGGGTTGAATTCTGTTATCAGCCTCCCAAAATTTATATGCTGAAACCCAACACCCAGTACTCAGAATGTGACAGTATTTAGAGATATTTAAAGAGGTGATTAATATAAAATGAGGGCATTAGGCTGGGCCCTACTCCAATCTGACTGGTGCTATTATAAGAAGAGGAAATTTGGGGCCGGGCATGGCAGCTCACGCCTGTAATCCCAGCACTTTGGGAAGTCAAGGCAGGTGAATCCCCAGAGTTTAGGAGTTCGAGATCAGCCTGGCCAATATGGTGAAACTCCATCCCTACTAAAAAATACAAAAATTAGCTGGCCGTGGTGGCGTGTGCCTGTAGTCCCAGTTACTCAGGAGGCTGAGGCAGAAGAATCTCTAGATCCTGGGAGGTGGAGGTTGCAGTGAGCCAAGATCTTGCCATTGCACTCTAGCCTGGACAACAGAGTGAGATTCTGTCTCAAAAAAAGAAAAAGAAAAGAAGAGGAAATTTGGACACACAAGGAGGCAACAGACATGCACGTGCACAGAGGAAAGACTGTGTGGGGACACAGTGAGAAGGCAGCTGTCTGCAAGCCAGGGAGAGGGGTCCCAGAGGAAACCAGCCCTGCCAACCTGCCATGATCACATGGACCTTCCAGCCTCCAGAATAAAAAAAACAAATTTCTGTTGTGTAAGCGCCAGCCTTGGTATTTTGTTAAGGCAGCCTGAGCAAATTCATATGGGAACCTACTATTTTTTTTCCCTCCTTTCTTCTCTTCCACGCTTGTACCCATCAACATTTACTGAGCCCCTAATTTGCACATGGTAGTGTGGGCAACGAATAAACGTATATGGTGTGTTCCCCACCTCTCAGAACTAGCTCATCAGATGTGGAAATGGCTCCAGAATTTTTCCAGCTAGATCCAGGAACATACACCTAGGAGTCCTTCTCGCCCTTGAACTTTTGAAAGGACGCTCATCTTTGGAGCTGCCCCCACCCTGAATTCTGCCCCTTTCTGGTTTTCCTGGTTTCTTCCTCAGAAGGTCTCCACTGCCCTCCCATTTTGTGATGTGCACCCATCCTTCTCTTTCCCAATGGTAATCTTCCCTGACCTTCAAGGGCATCTTTATGGAGGAAGGAGCATTGGAGCTACAACTGTGCATCTTTGTCAGGAGCGTGACCTTCACCTGGCATTGTCAGGTTCACCTAGCACACGTCCTGCCCACATGGGAGACTGTGAGCTTCGCGGACAGAGGGAGCTTATCTTTAATATCTCAGCATCTCCCATAGCCACTTGCATGCTGTAGGCGCTCAAAAAATAGGAACCATAGGGATGAAAGAAAATCCAGCAGATGGTGTCATCCTTGGACCCTTTCCCCTGTGACCATCTGCCTAGTCTTAGACATAACAGCTCCTGCCTTATACCGTAAGACATACAACAGAAGATATCATATTTTTATCTTAGCAACTTACAAGTCGTACGGAACGGGATTCCAAACTTCCCTTGGATATTATTCACTAACACGATTTGGCCTGTTCTCCGGGAGATCATGTTGGGAAGCAGGGCTGGAAAACACAGGACGATGCGTCATGGTTAAAACTTTGAGATTGAGTTTGGCAGCAGCAGGCAGACCCCTTCCCCTGGTCCCCTCATCACAGGGCTCCACTACCTCCATGGTAATTAGATTGCAGCAGGGCAGAGATGGAATGAGTCCTGCAATCATTTATCCAGTGTTCCTAAAGCTTGGGCTGGTGAATTGCCGGGCGATTTTAAATTGGTGCTTTCCCACCGATGTGCATTTAGTGACACTGATTTCTTTTTTCTAAAAAATGAATATTTATATTTATTTTATTTTCCTCTCAACTTTTGTTTAGATGCAGGGGGAACACGTGCAGATTTGTTACATGGGCATATTGCACTCAAGTAGTGAGTACGGTACCAGTAGAATAGAACAGACGCTCATCTCAGTAGTAAGAAAGTCATTTCTGTTTCAGTTCTCCTACGATGGCCTCCAGAGGGAAGAAGGAAGTCTCACAATGGTTCTAGTATGTCTTTAACGCCTCTCTTGCGTATGCTAATCTTTTAACAAAGAGAGGGAAGATTCTGACATTCTCAGGCTACCTTGGGAGAACTTAATTTGTTTAATTTTCAGGTTGCCCTTTATTTATTGAGAATGAAAGGGTTTTTAAATTTATGTTGGTTTTATACAGATTTCCTCCTAAAATGAATTTAATTTAAAAATGAGAAAATTCAGAGAAAGGTATTAAATTAATAATAGTACAGGCAGAATGGGGATATGGCAAAAAATGAAAAGACAGTACTCAGAGGGTCAGCTTTCAGAATGATCTGTTAAATCCAGCACCTCCATGTTAAAATGGACAAACAGGGCCAGGTGCAGTGGCTTATGCCTGTAATCCCAGCACTTTGGGAGGCCGAGGCAGGTGGATCATGAGGTCAGGAGATCGAGACCATCCTGGCTAACATGGTGAAACCCCCAACTCTACTAAAAAAATACAAAAAATTACCCAGGCTTGGTGGCAGGTGCCTATAGTCCCAGCTACTCAGGAGGCTGAGGCAGGAGAATCGCTTGAACACGGGAGGTGGAGGTTGCAGTGAGCCGAGATCGCGCCACTGCATTCCAGCCTGGGCAACAGAAGCGAGACTCCATCTCAAAAAAAAAAAAAGAAAGAAAAAAAACCAAGATGGACAAACTGAAGTCCAGCACTACAGACTAGACCCAGGGTCCTCAGTGAGTTAGAGAGCTAACCAGGAGAAGAAACCAGCTCTGGCCCTTTTCCACTCCACTTCCTTGGTTTGTTGCTTTGATGCCAGTGAAGAGTCTCCCTTAAAGTTTGGTAGATGACACACCTGTGCTGGCCTGTTTGCTGTGTCCACAGGGACTGGACTGGAGGAAGCTGTTATCTCTGGGACACCATTCTAGAAGCTCTGGAAAGTCATCTTTCTGCCCCAAATGCTTCTGTCTCTTCATCTGTCTTAGTACTCGGAATCGTATTGTTAGAGGTACCCAGCATGGGAGCTAGTTGTAGAGAAGGTAGTTGCAAGATCAGGCTAGACCTTAGACCTTGCCAGGACACCCCACTCCCTAAATGGAGGCATTCTCCACATTACATTCCCCCTGAGCTTCTGCTTTGATAAACTTTTATTTTTTTGGAGAGCAGGGGCTTCAACTTTTCTTTTTTTTAGACAGTCTCACCCTGTCTAAAGCTGGAGTGCAATGGCGCGATCTCGGCTCACTGCAACCTCAGCCTCCCGGGTTCAAACGATCCTCCTGCCTCAGCCTCCTGAGTAGCTGGGATTACAGGCACCCACCACCATGCCTGGCTAAGTTTCATATTTTTAGTAGAGACGGGGTTTCACCATGTTGGCCAGGCTGGTCTCGAACTCCTGACTTCATGATCTATCAACTCTCCATTCTACTCTACAGTCATTTCCAGCCCCACTTCCCAGGCTTCAGACCTGCGTTTGAACTTGATGGTGGGAAATCTGCACCTGGGTGTCTCCTAGGCCCCTCAGACAGGTTCACGTAGGAATCACCATCTTACTCATTAAAGGGAGACAGCATCCTGCCTTCCCTGTTTCTGTGAAGGGATTGACAGAATACTGGGTGTCTTGTAGTTTGGTGACAAGCCCTTTTTCTTCTTCATTTCTGAGGACAGAATCTTTACCTTTGAGCAACTGTCATGGTTAGAAGCAGATCAACAGTAAGGTTGATACAGCAGAATGTACACAATTGTTGAGACAATTGTTGGAGGATGACACAATTGTTCAGAGATGTCGAATTGGAGGGAAGCCATGGACGTAAGGAGAGAGAAGTAAAAGGGCAAGGCTTGGGTGGGGAGAGGGGTTTCACAGAGATGGTGGTTGAAATATACCAATCAGATACTTCCTGAGTTCCTTTTCCTTCATAAACACTTCCAATGGGAATGGTGAAAGCTTTCACCCAATAGGTAGGGAATTTTCTAAGGGGACTGGGGAATTCCATATAGAATAGGATGACTGTCTGGCTATTTAACAGAGCCCTCTGTAGAATCTGGTGGCCCAGATACCCATGGGAAAGTCAAACTCACGAGACCTTTCGTCAATGTGATGGGGCCAAAGTAATTGGCATCCATGATCTTTTTGTCAAGCTCCAGAGAAATCTTATGGGCAGGCCCCTTCACCTTCACACTGGCATTGTTGATGAGGATGTCCACACAGCCATAGCAATCCAGGACTTCTTTTGCCACATCTGGGACACAGCTGATGTCTGAGAGGTCCAACAGGACCAGCTTTGGAGTGAATGTCTGCTGAACCAATGAGAGAGTCAGGGTATGTGTGAGATCTCCCTCTTGCAGACCTTGGGAGCCCTCGATCTAAAAGCCACCCATTTTGAAATTCAAAGATCATGAAATGACTGAAAAAAAAAAAAAAAAGACGAAGAAGCAGAAATGATTCTGGGATGGAGGATATTGCCAGAGAATTCATACTTGGGGACCAGGGCAAAAACAACAACAAATCTTGACATGAATATGCAGCGATAAGTCTAAGCTCTTGGCCAGGGTTCCAGAACTGATAAACGAATATCGCCGTTCACAGCGGCCCCTTTGCAGGTTTGCACTGACTCCAGTGGTGACATCATTACTTTTAACATTTCTGAGCTCCTTTGTGGAAATTGCTTTTCAACCTGGCTTGCAAGTTGAAAAAAAAAAAATCCATCACAGTACTTTATAGCCACATTTTAAAAAATTAAAATCATACACTCAACACAATATTTTTGAAGCATCTACTATGTGCCAGGCACTGTGTTTAGCCAGATACTTGCTGCCTCAAGACTCTATTGATCTAGGGATGTGTAGGAGGGTGGACAGATGGGAAAATTGATGACGCCAAGTGGTAAATGCAATCCCAGTGTTTGACAAAGACTAGTCCTGAGATATGCCCTTGAAGAGAGGGTTCCGTGGTCAAATTTGTTTGGGAAACATAGGCTGTTCTCCAAGTTCTTCTTGGAGATACACAGTGCACATTGGCATATTAAAGGCTCTGAAAAGTCCTACAGTGAAGAAACTGGACAAGCTTAGCTTGACTCAGTGTTTCTCACACAACTGACCGCAAACCCTCGCTTTTACCCAGTGCCTAATCACATCCCTAGAAACACACTTTGGGGCATTTTGTGTTGTCCTGTTTGATTCATCTCCTCAAATATCACACTACCTCTGAATTACTTTGAGCTGTTTCTAAACACCAAATGCAACCTCAAAGGTAAAGATTAGAAAAAAAAATCCTGAAGGGAGCTCCAAAGACAGTCCTCTGACCAGTGCTCCAGAAAAACCTTTGGAAACTGCAGCCTCATTGAAGTAAGTGTTCACTTCCTAGGAGACTTCTTGGGAAGGAATCTCATTTATCTGGTTTCTTTGATAGAGATATCAGTTGAGGTAATAAAAAAAAAAATGGCTGTGTTTGTAATCATAGCCCATACCTGTATCATCCTCTGTCTTCTGGATCCTTGTTGAATTTGAGTTATATAGGGTCAGGGCAAGGGGCTGTGGCTACAGAACACGATTTTGTCATGGTGGGCGGTCAAAACAAGTCAACCCTTTATGAATGGCAAACATGCCTATGTCAAGGTCATTGGGTTCATTGCCTCACATTCCCCAAAGCAATCACCAAGTTTCTTCCACTTGGTCCAAGAGAGGTCCTGAGTGATCAAGGGAGGCTAGGAGTTCCCAGGAGTTACCCACGCCGACTGCTAGAAGACCTTACCTTGCTGGGGTCAGCCACGCTGATCAAGGCGTCATATAGGTTCTCTAGCCTCTCCCAGTTCTTTCCACACAGCACCAGCCTTGCCCCACCTGTGTGGAACACCCGCGCACACTCTGTGGGGAAGAAGGAAACAGGGCAGGGCACACTGTGTGGATGGAGCCACTGACAGTGAACCCCCTTTCTTGGGAACTCATGAATTCAAAAAACTCAGAAGTCTTAGCACCACGAGGTCCTTTAGGGGTCACTTCATTCAACTCCCTCCCTGGGCTGGAATTTTTGCCATTTCCAGCCTCCGCTTAGTTGCTTCCATGAAAGTGAGCTCATGGTGGAGTGAGACAACTCCTTTGTTAGAAAGTTCTGATTACTGAAAATTCTTCCTTCCACTGAACAGAAGGATGAACCTGCCCACCTGGTCCCTCAGGACCGCAGCCCTAGAGATAGCTCAATCTAAAGATAATGGAGACAAACCACCTGTTTTTTCAAATCAAATGTCACCAGTTTCCTCCACATTTTCTCTGGGGATGGATACCTCAGCGAGGGTTCTTTTTATTTAAAAAGTAAACCTACTTTCTGTCTAATTAATTTTCTTCTGGACTGATTCCTGACTCACCCAATATAAGCACTTTCTCAACTAAGTGTTAGCTGGTAGACATACAGAATTCTTGTGTAGCAATACTGATGATACTTAAAAGCAATAGAAGCTCACAGATTTGGAGAGTTTGCTTGCTGTAGAACTGTTGAAAGATAAGTACATATCTCTTACATACCTCTCTTGTTCATTTAATTCTCACAATAACCTTATGAGATAGTATCTTTAGGTTGGGTTCCGAGGAAGCAGACTCTGAGACAAGGATTCGGGTGGCCAGGATTTACTGAGGGCTTGCTCTTCAGAGACAGCCTATCAGGGAGTGAGGTCATGGAATAGGGGCCAGGAGAGGATGTGGTCTCAGGAAAGTCTAGCTTTGGTTGGATCCAAGGAAGACTCTGGAGTCTAAACTCCATTGCAGAGCTGGAGGCAAGAGGATCAGCCTTTGTACAAGAGTGTCAATCAGTCACTGTTGTGTGCTGCCCTCTCTGGGGCTGCGTGCATAGGCTGTGTAACTCCTAGGCAGAGCAGCGTCCACTGGCAGAGGACAAGTCTTTGGGAAAGGAGGCATGTGCATGCCATTTGCAATCTGTATGCCATTTGCAGCCAACTCTTACAGTGCCTGGGAAATGGATGAACTGACCAAGTACAGGGATCTGGAAGAGGCACCAACAGCACCTACTGCAGGGAAGAACCTATTATTGTCTCATTTACACCATGAAGTAGTGGACTCAGACTTGCTGGGAACATGAAAGGACAGCCTGGCAGCCTGGTGCCCAGTGGAGGCTGAATATCCTGAGTGCTGTGGCTGCAAGTGAACTCAAGGTTGTGTGATTTTCTCCAGCAGGGCCAAGAAGCCTGCTGCAAGTGGAGAGAAGGGACCTGCTGGGCAGGACAGTTGGCCGGGGCTTGGTAAGTTGGCATCATGCACAGGGAAACTGTGGTATTGGAGAGATGGAGGAATTGAGATGCTGGACTATGAAGCCTAAATCAGGTGGGAGCAGGAGTGAAGGCAGAAAAGGCCAAGAGAGGACCCAAGCAGAGAGGTGTGGGGATAAGAGGTCTCCATGAGGCCTGGAAACAGGTGTACCGGGCATCCCTGAGAGAGCTGGGAGGAGGGCGCTGGGAGAGCTCAGTCTGCTGACAGAGGGAAACCTGAATCCAGAAGTAACTGGGTTAACAATGTCACCTTGAATTGTTAGGGCTGCAGAGAAGGGAAGATTCCTCTCAATGCAGGTGTTTTATTGAGAAAGAGGCTCTCCATGATGAGTCTGGATGACAAAATTCAATAAAGATGTCAATTTGTCTCCAAGTTAAATTGATCCAGTAAATCAGGATCCCAACAGGTCATGGGAAATGACAGAAAGATCCTCCACTTTATATGGCATATTTTGCATACTTTAACTGGAATACTCAATATGAAGGAAAGCAAAGAACATGTTGAAAAACAGTTGTTAAAGTATATTGTAAAACTACAGAAATTAAAGAGTTAGCAGTTCAAGTCTAGATAGAAATATTGATAATAAATAGAGTCAGGTATTGAGAAGAATTTAGTGTATGATAAAGTTAACATGTTGAGTCAATGGGAAAAGAATGTATTATGTAAAAAGTGGGGGCCGGGCGCGGTGGCTCACGCCTGTAATCCCAGCACTTTGGGAGGCCAAGGTGAGCAGATCACTTGAGGTCAGGAGTTGGAGACCAGCCTGGCCAACATAGTGAAACCCCGTCTCTACTAAAAATTCAAAAATTTAATCCCAGCTACTTGGGTGGCTGAGGCAGAAGAATCTCTTGAACTCAGGAGATGGAGGCTGCAGTGAATTGAGATCGTGCCACTGCAATCCAGCCTGGGCAAGAGTGAGATTCTGTTTAAAAAAAAAAAAAAAAAAAGTGGTATTTGAATACCTATTTGGGAGGGAAAAAAAAAGCTGGATGGCTTACACCAAAATATATTAAATAGTGAAATATAAAAACATAACCAAAACAGAACTAGAAGAGGGTAGAGATGAATATACACCCTCGCATTGGGGAGGGCTCCTGAGCATCCATTGAAGGAAAAAAAGTCCTAATAGAAATGATTTATAGATTTTACCCTTTTAAAAAAAAACCTTCTTGGCCTGGTGTGGTGGCTCACGCCTGTAATCCCAGCACTTTGGGAGGCCAAGGTGGGTAGATCACGAGGTCAGGAGATCGAGACCATCCCAGCTAACACAGTGAAACCCCGTCTCTACTAAAACTACAAAAAAAATTAGCCAGGCGTGGTGGCGGATGCCTGTAGTCCCAGCTACTCGGGAGGCTGAGGCAGGAGAATGGCATGAACCCGGGAGGCGGAGCTTGCAGTGAGCTGAGATTGCACCACCGCACACCAGCCTGGGGGACAGAGCGAGACTCCATTTCAAAAAAAAAAAACAAAAAACCTTCTTACAGCAAAAACAAAAACAAAAAACACCCATAAATAAAGGACAAGACAAATTTAGAAAATGTGTTTATAATCTATATGTCAGAAAAGGGTTAATTTGGTATGTGAAGAACTCTTACAGATCAATTAGAAAACAGATAAAATTGCTAATAAAGAAAATGGTTAAGGAGATGAGTAAGCAATTCACAAAAAAGTATCAAGATACAGAAGATGAGTCAATACTAGTAATACATAAATGCAAACTGAAACATGGGACTAATTTTAATCTATCAGATAATCAAAAACAAAATTGGAAATAGTCTTGGCCACATTACTGTGAATAACAATTTTGAATCCCTTACAATCGATGTTGCAGAAATTGGTCTATTGACATGGAACGCAGTTCGCAATAGAGTAAGTTTAAAAATAATTTAAAAAAAGATTCAAAACAGTGTGTTGAATACGATGCCATAACGCTGGGTTGTGTGTTTATGTATGTAATAGAATAGTAAATCTACACATCTATATGTAACAATAGACTACATTAGAAGTTTTAACTGAGGCACTGAGATCAAATAGATATAAATTTCAAAGTTAGATGCCGGTCCAAGATGCTGACTTTCAAAGGAAATTTTAAAAACATGTCATATGAAGTTCAGTTCCCTTTACCCACAAATAGGACACGAATGAATCAAAGAAGAGGAGGCATAGTGGGGACTTCGAAGGAGGATCCCCTGGAGAGAATGTTAGGTGAGTTTTCACTCATGGGCCCAGGCTGGGGCTGTTTTCCGTTGCCTCCATCCCAGAGTAAAGGGCACAGGAGGAATCGACAGAACAGCGCAGTTCCCTGCAGCCAGGAGCCCAGCTTCATGTCTTATGGGCAAGATCCTGGGCTCAGCCAATGCCCTGAGGGCAGAGAAAAGGAAAGCTGGGACCTCGCCATCGGGGGTGGCCTGCAGAGCCAAAGAAGTCACAGCCACCAATGGCCAGGGTAGGTCGTGATTGGTTGAGAGCTCATGTGAAGTCTGCCCAAGAGGACCTCTCAGAAGGGCAGTGGAACGCCAAAGGACAGGGTTGGTTGGGAGCAGACTGCCCGGGGACCAGGGGCTGAGGAGGGATCGAGTGAGTGGAGAAAAAACCCACATCTCCCATTTCACAGAAATGAATAATCCTAGGGAGGCCTCTGAAAGGTGCATGGAAGTGCCCACGAGAGAAAGATTCAGACCCAGTTTTAGACATGTGCCAGGCCCATGGACCTTGAAGCCATCTTATAGCACTGTCAGTCGGGTGAGAGTTTTTCTCCCTCTCCTATCTGGCTTCCTTCCAGTCCCTGAGGCCCCGGAAGCCTCAGAAACAGCAGGAAGCTCCCCTCCAACTTGCACTAGCTGTGGGGAGGAGCAGAGAGGGGGAAAGAAAGTTCAAATTCAATGAAAATGGACATGTTATCAGATATTAAACTGGGCATCCCAATTCCCGAATCAATGCTGTGTTTCGGGACCCGCCGTGACCGAAGGATTTTGAATAATCTAATAGTAATCAGAAGCCGGGTTCGGTGGCTCACGCCTGTAATCCCAGCACTTTGGGAGGCTGAGGCAGGTGGATTACCTGAGGTCAGGAGTTTGAGACCACCCTGGCTAACATGGTGAAACCCCATTTCTACTAAAAATACAAAAAAAATTAGCCGGGCATGGTGGCAGGTGCCTGTAATCTCAGCTACTCCGGAGGCTGAGGCAGGAGAATCGCTTGAACCCAGGAGGCGGAGGTTGCAGTGAGCTGAGATCGCACCACTGCACTCCAGCCTGGGCGACAAGAGCAAAACTCCATCTCAAAAAAATATAATAATAATTAATCAGAAAAATCAGGAACCACCTGATTTTTTTTTTCTCAAGCTGCAGAGGAAGGACTCTCCCCTCTGAATAAATTTGAGGTGGACTGTCTCATGACACCCTTGATTCACGCTCGCTCATGACTGGCTACTCACATAAGCATCCCCCTGAAAGGAAATGAAGGATGTGTTCACACAGGATGTCCCGAAGCACGTGGGGTTCTAGGTGTGTTTTGTGTTCTTTTTACTTAAAAAAATTCTTTTAAATATATATGGCTTTTATAACAGAATTCACTAAAAGAAACTTCCGTGGGCAGCAGAAAGTCTAGCCTTTCTGCATTTCAGCTGTCATTCTGGAGCAGAATGATGGTTGGATATTACAAATGAGAGAAGTGAGGTTCAATGGTTGAAATGAATCACATGGAGTCCTACACCTGGCCAGCAGGGAAGCCAGGATGTGAACCCCAGGAGTCTGACATCCAGGTGGGGAGTAATGCATTCTCCACACTAGGCTCCTCTTGGCCAACGCCCACTGCTGAGAAAGAGACACGTTGAGGGTGCGTTTTCACTCCTTGCTCCCTCCCTGTCGTGATGATGAGCATCTATTTTTTTTTTTTTTTTGAGACAGAGTTTCATTCTTGTTGCCCAGGCTGGAGTGCAGTGGCGTAATCTCGGCTCACTGCAACGTCTGCCTCCCAGGTTCAAGTGATTCTCCTGCCTCAGCCTCCCAAGTAGCTGGGATTACAGGCGCCCGCCATCACGCCCGGCTAATTTATGTATTTTTAGTAGAGACGGGGTTTCACCATGTTGGCCAGGGTGGTCTCGAACTCCTGACCTCAGGCCATCCCCTGGCTTCAGTCTCCCAAAGTGCTGGGATTACAGGCATGAGCCACTGAACCTGGCCAGAGCATCTATTTGCAGCAGGGCACTGGAGTAGGTGAGAGGCCTGTGAACAGGAGCCAGATCAAACCTCTGGCCTTGGCCTTGTTAGAACAGACAGCTAGGAGCATTCTTGCCCATCATTCCATTTCCCTTCTCCACTAACACCTTGCCTTGCCCAGGTGTGCCGGGGAGGCTGGAGCCCAGTGGCGTGCTCAGTGCCTCGGTACTACTGCAGGCAAGCCTAGAGGCGCTGCTCCCGGAGAAGGTTTCTGCTGAAACCAGGCCTTCGGTATACCCAGGTGTCCTTATTTCTCTTCCTTTATCAGCTCAGCAGGTATCTCGCATCGAGCACTTTGGTACCAGGCTTTTCTTTTTCATTCAATAAACATAAATTAAGCCCTTCTTTCTCTATTTCATCAAGCTAAGATGCCATCGATGATGAGCTGTTGCCTGATTTCAGAGATAATAAATGACTTTTAATTTTAATTTTTTGGGGACAGGGTCTCACTCTGTCGCCCAGACTGGAGTGCAGTGGTGTGATTTCAGCTCCCTGCAACCTCCACCTCTCGGGCTCAAACGATCCTCCCACCTCAGCCTCCTGAGTAGCTGGGAATGCAGGTGCATGCCACCACACCCGGCTAAGTTTTACATTTTCTGTAGATATGGGGTAGTCTTACCATGTTGCCCAGGCTGGTCTCAAACTCCTGAGTTCAAGCAATTCACCCACCTCAGCCTCCCAAAAGTGCTGGGATTACAGGCGTGAGCCACAGCGACATTTTAAAGGGTGGCCTATGGGGATTGTAAGATGCTATGGACGGAAAGACAGTCTGATTTCAGAAATGTTTAAAGGAGAAAAACTGCACCTTTGAGGTGATAACACACAGGCAGGGCTGACGTTCAGCTGTACCCTCTGAAGCAGCTCAAGTGCAGGGGTTGGCTATTCTGATAGCCATTCTTTTTTTAATAAATTAATTAATTAATTAATTAATTTTTTGAGATGGATTCTCACTCTGCCACCCAGGCTGGAGTGCAGTGGCATGATCTTGGCTCACCGCAACCTCCACCTTCTGGGTTCAAGCAATCCTCCTGCCTCAGCCTCCCAAGTAGCTGGAATTACAGGTGAGAGCCACCATGCCCAGCTAATTTTTGTATTTTCAGTAGAGACGAGGTTTCACCATGTTGGCCAGGCTGGTCTCAAACTCCTGACCTCAAGTGATCAACCTGCCTTAGCCTCCCAAAGTGCTGGGATTACAGGCGTGAGCCACCGCACCTGGCTTTGATTGTCACTCTTGCTGCAGACACAGTGGGTACAAGGTGACAGGATTCCCAGCTTGGCTGAATCCTGGAGGTTTGGAGTGGGGGCTAGATGTCCCGACCTTTGTCTGTCTGTTTGATTTCCCTAGTAAACAACTTGGCATGGCACTCCCTGCTGCTCCTGATGGCACCCATGGTGTTCATGCAGGTTCCATGGCACCAGGGTGTGCAGCGGCTGTGCACAGCCTGCATCATCCACTCAGTGCCCTGGACTTGAGACATGCAGCAATTGGAGCCTGGAATCACTGCCGTCAGCAGCGTGGGGAGCTAGGCGTTTATTTAAGGTCACACACATCCAGCATCTCAAGTTACTGCTAAGTATTGGGACTTTATTTTTTTCTTCTTTGCATTTCTTTCCAGGGTGGGTCAATGAGATATAGTAAAAAAAGAACAGTGACAGTAGACACGACAAGCTAGGCCATGAGGTCCTGCAAAGACTGTTTCCCTCATGAGATGTATTTCCTGGGTGCCTGATTTGCATCATGTGTGACTACAACTGAATGAGGTGTTTTAAAAATGAATGAGATGATTAAAACAAATACACATCTCTCAACGATCAATAAAACCGTATTTCTACCTAATAAGACACAAAACTAGCAAGGCTACAGAAGAACTGAGCAACCTCCCCAACCAAAAGGATCGAATCCACATTTATAGGACAATGGCAGAACGTACATTCTTGTCAAGCACTTGCAGAACCCATACCGAGATAGATCATAAGACAAACCTCAGCACATTTAAAAGAATTGAAATCATACAGAGGGTATTCTCCAACCTTGTTGGAATCAAACTGGAAAGCAATAAAACAAATTTGCGAGAACACACTTATCCAAATGAGGGCCTTCCCTGATCACATGTCACTTTTAGAGGTTATTCATTAAATACACATTTTCTGAGTACGCCAACCAAGCATTGAGCTAGGTGCTGAGGCTGCCTGGGTGAATAAAACACAGGCTCCAGCACCGGGAAGCCTGTATCTAGTGGACCCACTGAGAAACACACAGATACAGCATGAGAAATACACTAATGCGGTATGCGCTTACAAGGGGCCAGTTAAGAAGCTGGTGCCACAAGGACCATTCAAGAGGAAGGAGCAATTGAGGTGTCAGGACAGGCTCCAGGGCAGAGGCCGTATCAGGGATCGCATATTAGCAGCCTGGTGCAATGCCAGACAAAGGTGCACTATTTGGAGAGCAGATTTTTCCCCAAGCCTTCCGTTCTGCCTAGCTTTAGGTGGGCATCTCTGTTCCAGCTCTCCAGGGCGGCACACTCCCTGTTGTCTTTTGTCTGGTCTGATTGACAAATGTGTGTGCCCTGGCTTGCCCTTGGAGAAGAAGGAGTTTGAGTGTGTGTACCTCGCTCCCTTTTGATACAGGATATCCTCTCTGGGAATTGTTTGTGAGACTCATCTAGGGGCCGCTTAGAGAGCCCAGTCTATCTGCCTTATGCTTTGTTTTTTATCTTACAAGATGGACCCGGGTCGATCACCCACTGAAAACTAAGCCATCCTCAAAGCGTGCGGATCGGCTCCTATTGGGATGCCGAAGAGGATGAGCAGCAGGCTCTGAGAAGATTCTCAGGGAGGTTACAAACGTTCTCACGATGGCAGCACCGTGCGAGTAAGTGCCCAGCCCCCCAGAGGGACTCTCGGGGCAATGCTCAGGACGTAGTGGACTCAGTGGACACTTACTGAGTTACTAATGAATGTTTGGCTATGTGGGATCTATGCTCTATTAAAAATAATAAAAACAACAGCAAAAGTTGCACTAACTATGTAACATATAAAGTTGTACTACCATTGTCTGGAAGGATAGGGTCAGAATCTTGCAAACTTAAGGACAATTACGGCCCCTCATGTCATAGATGTCACCAGCAGAAGGGCCCCTCTGAGGTGATATAATTCAGGGGTTGCAAATGCAAATGGCTTCAATGCCAGAAAGTGTGATGATTGAAAGAATCAGAGGCCGGGCGTGGTGGCTCACGCTTGTAATCCCAGCACTTTGGGAGGCCGAGGCGGGCGGATCACGAGGTCAGGAGATCGAGACCACGGTGAAACCCCGTCTACTAAAAATACAAAAAAAATTAGCCGGGCGTGTTGGCGGGCGCCTGTAGTCCCAGCTACTTGGAGAGGCTGAGGCAGGAGAATGGTGTGAACCCGGGAGGCGGAGCTTGCAGTGAGCCGAGATTGCGCCACTGCACTCCAGCCTGGGTGACAGAGCGAGACTCCGTCTCCAAAAAAAAAAAGAAAGAATCAGGGGATGGGTGGGGTGTGTGGCCCACTAGCATGGACATGATTTTTCTATATGTGTTCATGATCATCATTACTAACCCTTGAGTGATATCCACTGTAGCTCCAGGTACTGTTCTAAGTGCTATCCGTCTATGAACTCATTTATTCCTCACAATGGCATCATGAGGTAGAGACTGCTGGCATCCTCGCCTTACAGATGAGAAGTTTAAGGCAGAGAAGTGAAGTAACCAGCTAGTCATGGCTGGATCCGGGAACTGAACCCAGGTCCTGAGTCTGGGCTCACAACCAGTACACTGCCCCAGCTAAATGCTTTGCATTTTCAAAATTTCTGGAAACCCCATGAAGCCAAAACAAATCACATCTGCAGACCAATTTTAGCCCTTAGGCTGTGAGTTTGCAACCCTAGATATTCCACCACCCTCATTTATCAGGAATCTGCAGCCTCCAAAAATGGGAAACTTGCTGGTTAATGATAGAAGCTGGGAGAGAACACAGGATCGATCCCCTCCCACCGAGCAGGTTTGCCCACACAGCGCCCTGCCACCCTGCCACTCTGCCACCCTGCCACTCTGCCACCCTGCCACCCTGCCAGTCCCTGGGGGCAGAAATGGGCACAGGTGGGAGCAAAGCCAGCTTACCCTTGCCCAGTCCAGAGATGGCATCGGTGATCACCACCACTTTGTTCTGCACAGCTGACTTTGACCACAGCCTGGACACCTCTTGGTAAATGAAGAGGAGGCCGCTGATTCCCAGCAGCAGCAGGGGGAGCATCAGCATGGCCATAACTCCCATCTTGTTCTGGGGGACAACGGAGTAAAAGGGGATTGGCTTTGCAAAGAGACGCTGACCAGGACTCCCAGGGCAAGGGGAGGCCCAAGGCTGCAGGGAGCTCAGCTCTGTGCAAGCCTCCAAGCTGAACGCCCAGTGGGCATGCTAATCCCCAAGTGTTCAACAAATAGGAAATTACTCACGATGTCTCCGAAAGCAGACCGCATCCAGGGGGCCTGCCCTCCCCAGTGGTTAATTACAAACTTAATTAAAATGGGTCTGCATTTTTGGAAGAAAATCCATGTGTTAAGGCCACTTGCTTGGGCCCTAATGGTTATTTATAGCTTTCAGTTGCACTAAAAGGCTGTCAGAGTAAATATAGTGTCTATTCTGATATTCAGGAACACATGCTGGCCGGGTCTGATTTCAGGGCTCTTGCGAAAGCTCTCCTGGCTTGCCTGACTATTAGAGGTTTCCTCTGCGGTTTGGGACTGAGCACGAGGGATCCAAACCTGGGATTTTCAGCACAAACATCCTTGCCCTCACTTCCGGTAACCCTTGTAATCAGGTAGCTTCCAGGTAGTTTGGATGGATGTGGCAGAAGACCATCTGGCCTTTGCTTTCTAGTTGGAGATGAAAAGCATAGAAAACTGCTAAACAGAATGAAGCCTTTTGCAGAAAGAACTGCTTGGAGGTGTGACAGGAAATATCAGAAAGAGCACACTTTTGGGAGTGTTTCTCACCTCTCTGAGCCTTAGCTTCCTTGTCTGTAAAATGGGCAGGACCAATGGGAGGACAAACCATACTGCATAGTGTTAGCCTAGCATAGATCCCGGGCCATAGGAAGGTAACTACTGTTATCTTTAGTGGTTAAGGATACTAAGAATTTATCCCAAATGTGAAATGTTTTCATTACATAAGGAAACTCAGTAGGATTAGAACTGGAGAGACAGAAACCCAGTTCAAGTACTGAAGCCACCCCAAACCAGAAGGCCAATCACAATCAGGTCCTAATTTGTGTGGTAAACAACATTGAGCCAATCAGGAGAAGGACTAAGAGCAGTGTGTGTGCATGTGTGTGTGTGTGTACATGTGTGTGTGCATGTGTGTGCGTGCATGTGTGTGTGTGCGTGCATGTGTGTGTGTGTGCATGTGTGTGTGTGCATGTGTGTGTACGTGTATGTGTGCATGTGTGTGTGTGCACGTGTGTGTGTGTGGAGGGGGTAAAGAAGACTTATTTCTTTCTTGGAAATTAGAAATAACCAGGAAGATTAAAGAAGTCTCAGAATTTTATTGACATTTAATATACATATTAGAAACATGCACGTAAATGTAGAGCTTGATGAATCTTCATAAACTGAACATATTCATGTGACCAGCACGCAGATCAAGAAACAGAACTTTGCCAACATGCCCCATCATGTCTCTCTCCAGCCCTGAGGGTAGCTACTTCCTAACTTTTAAAAGCATATATACAGTTTTACCTGTATGTGTATTTTCTTTGCTCAAACAAACTCTTGTGTAAAGTTTTTCCTTTTTTTTGTTTGTTGAGACAGAGTCTTGCTCTGTCACCAGGCTGAGGTGTAGTGGCACGATCTCGGCTCATTGCAACCTCCATCTCCTGGGTTCAAGCGATTCCCCTGCCTCAGCCTCCCGAGTACATGGGAGGGACTACAGGCGCCCGCCCCTACGCCCGGCTAATTTTTGTATTTTAGGAGAGATGGGCTTTCACCATATTGGCCAGGATGATCTGGATCTCCTGACCTTGTGATCTGCCCACCTCGGCCTCCCGAAGTGCTGGGATTACAGGCATGAGCCACCGTGCCTGGCCAAGTTTTTCTTTTAATAAATTATTACCTGCGTTCAATGCTGCTGACTGGTCAAGTAAGATAGAGTCTGAGAAGTGCCCGTCAGCTTTAGTGATGTGGAGTCACTGGGGACATTGACAGGCACCTCTGTGTGAAGACTATTGTGTGGTTTCTGCTCTCCCTCAGACTTACTGTCAGTGGCTCTGTCATGACCCAACCCTGCAAGATGGTTCCTGACTCATCCAAACCCCCTAGACTTGATGCTTTGAAAGCATCTGCCCCACCTGGATATTTGGATGATGATCTCGACAAGCCTAAAAGATGCTCCAAACCATTAGCCTACAAGTTCCTCAGAACTTGGTTGAATAACACTAGACAACTTCGATTTTGCCTCATGTCCCTGATGATGGAGAAGAGGCAGGACAGGACGGTGGGTTCTTTGTCATGGAATTATGTTTGAATTTGGACAAAGTTCCCTGGGAGCTTTAGTTGAACTAATGAAAACTCAGATCTACTCAGGGGCATGAGGCTTTAGATTTTTCTTTGTTTTTTCAATTTAATTGCCACAGGGTAGATAAGGAATATTCCAACCAAAAGCATACTTTGCTGCCCACAAAGAGATTCTCCAAATACCTGTCTGCTTTACTATTCTATGTAGGAAAGAATCCTGAAGTTTTGCCTAACTCTGAAATTACGGTATTTTCTTTCTTCTTTTCTTTCCTTTCTTTCTACCCTTCCTTTCTCTCTTTCTTTTTACTTTACTTTTTTTTTTTTTTTTTGAGATGGAGTTTCACTCTCGTTGCCCAGGCTAGAGTGCAGTGGTGCAATCTTGGCTCACTGCAACCTCCGCCTTCCAGGTTCAAGTGATTCTCCTGCCTCAGCCTCCTGAGTAGCTGGGATTACCTGCATGCGCCACCATGACTGGCTAACCTTTGTATTTTTTATTTTTTAGTAGACATGGAGTTTTACCACGTTGGGCAGGCTGGTCTTGAACTCCTGACCTCAAATGGTCCATCTGCCTCGGCCTCCCAAAGTGCTGGGATTATAGGTGTGAGCCACAGCGCCTGGCCTCTGATGTTTTTATTTTTATTTTTTGTAGATACAATGTTTTGCATTGTTGCCCAGGCTGGTCTGGAGCTCCTGGCCTCAAGGGATCCTCCTACCTCAGCCTCCTACAGCACTCAGATTACAGACAGGTATGAGCCACCGCGCCCGACCCTACACATGCTTTTATAAACAGTAAATCATTGGGTCAGTATCATCCCTTGTCTCCACCCTGCATGTTCCCCAGGTGAAATGCAGGTCCTTTTAGCGGTGTCTTCTTTCCATCAGGACCAGCACTTGCTTTGCTGCATGAAGCTGCTTCTACTCCTTACCTCCTTTTGGAAGAGTGAGCGCTCTCCATCTTTGGGGGTGTTTGTGTATAGGTGGCAGGGGGCTTGTAGAGGAGGAAGCAAGGATGACATGAGATGGTGGGTTGTTGGACTAGCCTGACTTCTTAAAAATGTGTCTGAGGGCCGGGAGCAGTGGCTCACGCTTGTAATCCTGGCACTTTGGGAGGCTGAGGTGGGCAGATCACGAGGTCACGAGATCGAGACCATCCTGGCTAAAATGGTGAAACCCCGTCTCTACTAAAAATACAAAAAATTAGCCAGATGTGGTGACACGCGCCTGCAGTTCCAGCTACTCGGTGGGCTGAGGCAGAAGAATCATTTGAACCCAGGAGGCGAAGGTTGCAGTGAGCCGAGATCGTACCACTGCACTCCAGCCTGGATGACAGAGCAAGAATCCATCTCAAAAAAAAAAAAAAAATGTGTCTGATGTGTCTGAGATATTATTTAGCCTTAAAAAGAAGGAGATTCTGACATACACTACAGCATGGATGAACCTTGAGGACATTATGCTGAGTGAAATAAGCCAGCCACAAAAAGACAAGCACTGTATGATTCAACTTCTGCGAGGTACCCAGAGTAGTCACAATTATAGAGACAGAAAGTAGAATGTGGGTGCCAGGCGCTGAGGGAAGGAAGGATGTGAAGTTCGTATGGAGTTTCAGTTTTGCAAGATGAGAAGTTTTGTGGATGGATGATGGTGATGGTTGCACAAAAATGATTAAGGTGGTAAATTTTATGTTTTGTGTATTTTACCACAATAAAAAAAAATGGAAAAGACGGTCTTACCTCCTTTGAAGAGACAATCCCGGTATAAGACGATGCCGTTGACATGATTCAAATTGAAATCATACAAGACAACTTCATATGTAGTTTATGCCTCCATCTACATTTAATAAATATGCACAACCATGCAAAGGAATGGTGCACACAATTCCTGGATGGTGGTTACTTCCTGGGAGAGAGTGAGGAGGAAGGGATGGTGAGGGGGACTTATGTGAGGCATTAGTGCTATCTCATACATTTCACTCCTTTTCTTTTTTTCTTATTTATTTATTTATCTATTTATTTATTTTACTTTAAGTTCTGGGATACATGTGCAGAACGTGCAGGTTTGTTACATAGGTATATATACATGTGCCATGGTGGTTTGCTGCACCTATCAACCTATCATCTAGGTTTTAAGCCCCTCATGCATTAGGTATTTGTCCTAATGTTCTCCCTCCCCTTGCCCTCCACCCTGCGACTGGCCCTGGTGTGTGATGTTCCCCTCCCTGTATCATGTGTTCTCACTGTTCCACTCCCTATTTTTTTGTAGAGAGGAGGGTCTCCCTGTATTGCCCAGGCTGGTCGTGAACTCCTGGGTTCAAGTCATTCTCCCACTGCACTCTCCCAAAATGCTGGGATTATAGGCGTGAGCCACTGCACCCGGTCTCTCTTCTTTTTAAAAAGAGAGATCTGTGGCAACGATGACAGTATTTACTTCTGTCATAGTTTCCTTATATTAGTTTTCTATATATTGAAATATTTCATAATTGAAAAGAAAACATGAAATAGTCAGAGAGAGAGAATTAGGAACAGATGGATCCTGGCATTCTTCCTATTTACCCGTCCTCCCAAATTCTCTTGTTTTTAAATTGCTCTTTTTTTTTTTTTCTTTTTCTTTTTTTTTTTTTTTTTTTTTGAGACAGAGTCTCGCTCTATTGCCCAGCCTGGAGTGCAGTGGCACGATCTCGGCTTACTGCAACCTCCGCTTTCCGGGTTCAAGTGATTCTCCTGCCTCAGCCTCCTGAGTAGCTGGGACTATAGGCATGCGCCACCATCCTCGGCTAATGTTTATATTTTTAGTAGAGACTGGGTTTCACCATGTTGGCCAGGCTGGTCTTGAACTCCTGACCTCAGGTGTTCTGCCTGCCTCAGCCTCCAAAAGTGCTGGGATTGCAGGCATGGGCCACCACGCCTAGCTGATTTTTGCATTTTTAGTAGAGACGGGGTTTCACCACGTTGATCAGTCAAATTGCTCTTTTTCTTTTCTCCCAAATTTTCATTGTGCAGATGTTGTCTTGCTCTTGTGTCACGTGGCAATTAAAAAAAACCTGAGTTCCTCATGCCCCACTTTTATATTCTGTCTTTCAGATGCAATGCAGACTTAACACGAGTAACTGGCGATGTTGGTCAGCATCTACATGATTGAAATGTCCTTTAACCTTCAGATAATTTGGCAATTTTCCGATCTTCCCACAACTCTCCACCTCACCCCACCTGCCACACAACACTAACTTGTTTCTATAGCTGACCCCTTGAGGGCAGGGCAGAGCCTTGTATCTCCCGTGCCTCCCGCACCATGCTTTATATACACATATTCTTCAGAGGCGTTTAATGAGTCAAAAATATTTACATGAGCAAACCTAATTCCTGTCTCATTAAATAGGCCAACTGATGTTTTCCTGGTCTGCAGAGAAGTCCCTATCAGCCCAGATGGTTCCAAGGGGGTTTACCAGAAAGGCAGTTAAGCTGTCAGTGTCATGCAGACTCTGAGCCCGTCTAATAAGTTTAGGGCTGAATTCACGAATTCTGGAAAAATTGTTGGCTTCCTGGAGTCAGACTACCGCATTCTCAGTTCTTCCTCTGTGAACACCTTGTTCATTCCTGACCAACCACCTTGAGTCAGTGGCCATCTTTCTTTGCTGCCTCGTAAGAGGGAACATGGACTCTTGCTCCTGAGTTCCCCAAACCTGGCTGGGGAAGATCACTCAGGACCAGCGCTGGCTCCATTTAATGATGGGTTTGTTGTTTAGAACAATGGACACCCTGGAGACTGCCTTGTCTGTGGGTGTAATAAGCAGACAGTAGACCTGGACAACTGACCTCAACGGGCATTCCCTTTCCCAGAAATGAAAGGGGTTTTGATTCCTTCCTTCCAGGAGAAATGGCACAGTTCCCAGAACATTGTAAACACCTGATAAAATTCACCGACTGATTATCTAAGGACCGATGACTTTCAGGCTAAAAATGATTGGCGGGTTTGCACTCACTTGATCCTGCCTTTCTCTCAGACATGGTCACTGAGCCTTTCACCAGTGCTTCCCCAACTCATTGACAAAGACTCATCTCCGCAGCATCTCTTTGTCACCCACGGGACCTAACAGGGCTTTGCACTCGGCAGATGCTAGCAGTGAATCTTTCCATTGTGCCGACTAAGTGCCAGGCATCGTTCTCAGATCTTCACATACACTAACACACTTAGTCCTCACAGCTCTCAAAATAGGAAGGAGGGCCAGGTGGGGTGGCTTACACCTGTAATCCCAGCACTTTGGGAGGCTGAGGCAGGCGGATCACCTGAGGTCAGGAGTTAAGACAAGCCTGGCCAACATGGCGAAACCCCATTTCTACTAAAAATACAAAAATTAGCCGGATGTGGTGGCAGGCACCTGTAATCCTAGCTACTCAGGAGGCTGAGGCAGGAGAATCACTCGAACCTGGGAGGTGGAGGTTGCGGTGAGCCAAGGTTGTGCTACTGCACTCCAGCCTGGGCAACAGAGTGAGACTCCATCTCAGAAAAACAAAAAAAATAGGAGGACTGTTTTTACAGGTAACAAAACTGAGGTGTAGAGAGATTGAGTGGCTTGCTCAAGGTCAAAGTGAGGAACCAGGAAGTATCTGCAGATTGTCTGACTCCAGAGTCCATGCTGTCAATCATGAGCTATATTACTTCCCATAGAAAGCTAAAAACGAGTCTATTTGACAGTGTCTGTGTGTGTGTATACACACATGCATATTCATAGGTTTACATATACATATGAGTATACACAAATATAACATTTTCCATTTGCCAACCATTGTTCTAGATGCTGAGGGTACAGAGAACAGTTCTTGCATAGAAAAATGTAGCATGTATGAGGGGGGGAAAGATGAAAAGAGATGATTTCATTATACCAAATGAAGATCCAACTGGGTGTGTATTTTAGCAAAGATAGATGAAATGAGGCGCCTTGGTTCTGTTTCTTGAGGTGGAGCGCGGATACCTGGGGGTGTTCACTTCCTAAACATTTATGAAGCTGTACACTTGTGATTTGTATACTTTTCACTCCGTGTGTTATATTTCGATAAAATTGACATTTAAAACATTTATAAGGAAGCAAAGTGCCTTGTGAGCTCAGAGGATGTAGCAAAGAATGGTTTTTGACCTGAGCCTCAGTGACTGGTCACTGCCCTGGTGTCTGACTGACCACTGGCTTTGTTCTCCAGGGACCAAGTGTATCATCTGATGATGCCAGTTGCCCTCAGATGGCTCCAAAAATTCCTTCTTTCCTTCCTTCCTTCCTTCCTTACTTCCTTCCTTCCTTCCTCTCTCTCTCTCTTTTCGGAGTTTTCCTTTTGTTGCCTAGGCTAGAGTGCAGTGGCGCGATCTCGACTCACTGCAACCTCCGCCTCCCGGGTTCAACTGATTCTCCTGCCTCAGCCTCCCAAGTAGCTGGAATTACAGGCATCTGCCACCACACCCGGCTGACTTTTTGTATTTTTAGTAGAGATGGGGTTTCACCATGTTGGCCAGGCTGGTCTCGAACTCCTGACCTCGAACAGCTGCCTGGGCCTCCCAAAGTGCTAGGATTACAGGTGTGAGCCACTGCACCCAGCCAAAAATTTATTTCTTTACCCATGCAACAAACCTGCACATGTACCCCTCTGCTGAACCTAAAATAAAAGTTGATAAAGAAAATAAATAGATAAAAATAAAAACTTGTCCAAATAAGTTTTTAAAAGTTTATTTCTTCCTTGGCATCCTCAGCCACAGTGTTCACAGGTGTTTTTCACAAGAGCGAATTCAGTGAAATTTCTCCCCAGGGTATTTCCTTCCCTGTAAGATGAGACTTTGACTTGATATTATGACAGTCACACGGGACCTGCCCACATGAATACATAGGGATGAAAAACGATATGAAAAAACCTGCACACTGCCAAGGGCAGAGGCTTGTGGGTACAAACTCTCCTGCTCTAGGTGAGCACATGGCGCAGGGAACCCCAGCAGACATTCTCTGGGTTGGGCTTATTCCAGCAAGAATCCATTGTCTATCTCTTCATATATGCTTAGTGCAATGAAACACAAAATTCCACAGAACCAATGTTTGTCAGGCAGGTGCTCACCTTGAGCCCCAAACACGAAGGTAGCTGGATTTTTTTTTCATTTATTTTATGACAGTATAAGTGTTACAGTTCAGCATAAACAGATTTTCATTGGATTTTTATTCCCAGAAATGATATGTTTACAAAACACATGAATATAATTTTTAAAACAGATCTGAGCAAGGACATATTGAAGGTTGCTAGAGTTTGCAGTCCCTTTCTTTTCTTTTTCTTTCTTTTTTTTTTTTTTTTTTGAGACAGGGTATCACTCTATTGCCCAGGCTGGAGTGCAGTGGCACGATCTCCGCTCACTGCAACCTCCACCTCCCAGGTTCAAGCGGTTCTCCTGCCTCAGCCTCCTGAGTAGCTGGGATTACAGACATGTGCCACCATGCTCGGCTATTTTTGATATATTTTTTCAGTAGAGACAGGGTTTCACCATGTTGGCCAGGCTGGTCTCAAACTCCTGACCTCAAGTGATCTGCCTACCTCGGCCTCACAAAGTGCTGGGATTACAGGTGTGAGCCACTACGCCCACTGCCCCCCCCTTTTTTTTTTTTTTTTTTGAGACAGAGTCTCCCACTCTCGCCCAGGCTGGAGTGCAGTGGCGTGATCTTGGCTCACTGCAAGCTCCGCCTCCCAGGTTCACGTCATTCTTCTGCCTCAGCCTCCCGAGTAGCTGGGACTACAGGCACCAGCCACCACGCCCAGCTAATTTTTTGTATTTTTAGTAGAGACGGAGTTTCACCGTGTCAGCCAAGATGGTCTTGATCTCCTGACCTTGTGATCTGCCCGCCTCAGCCTCCCAAAGTGCTGGGATTACAGGCGTGAGCTCCTTTCCTTTTTCAAAAAATCAAATTATGTGTGGAACAACCTGTGGCCTGAATAACACGATAGCTAGACATGGGATGAATTGATACAATACTGCAGATGACCGTATTAGGAATCCTGCAACCCACCACTGCCTCCAATAAGACCTGCATGTTTGGTAATGTTTATTTTTAGAAGCAAAAGTGGCTGGCGATTTAATTTAAGCAGAACAACCCAAACATGTGTTCCACTTAAACTAAGATAAGATGTCATTC
Organism: Symphalangus syndactylus; assembly: GCF_028878055.3. NCBI lineage: Eukaryota > Metazoa > Chordata > Mammalia > Primates > Hylobatidae > Symphalangus > Symphalangus syndactylus. The sequence continues at coordinate 58,558,294 of NC_072442.2, read as the reverse complement.
CATTTGACTGTGTTTTCATTTCTATCATTCGACTGTCCTTCCAAACTGATTTTACTATGAGTAGAAACACAAAATTTCCAAGAATAAATATTTTTAAAAATAACAGGAAACATATTTTGAAATTTCTGTCTTCTTGATTCAGATGAAAAAGAAAGTATGCGATAGGCACACATACTTTATTTGTGTGTCAATTAGAAGAAAACATTTTCTGGATTTTTCTGTCAACAAACCTATGCGGACAGCACATTTTGCATCCCTTGTAGTTAAAAAGACTTGCTTTCCCCTTTCTTCAACTTCTCTTCCCTTAGTACTGGCATCCTCCCTCTTTCTTTGGTATCCTTATCAAATTCACTGTCATTAAGAAGCTCTCTTTTATACTAGAGTGTCAATGGTTGATATCTTCAGTAAGCATTATCTCACTTCAAGTTACTGGCATTTTAACAGGAATCAAAGGCTGAAGCCAAAGGTGTTTAGTAAAAGGTGAGATGTGGAGGGATGGGGATGGAAGCTTTCCCTGGACAACAGTCTCCTGAAGTCCAACCCAGAGGCAGGGTGTACATTTTGAGTGTCAGTGCCTGGCTTGTTTGCCTGTGCAGATGTGGCAGCCATGGACACTGGCTAGCATATGGACACCTTGCGTGGGAATCCTGGTGGGAGATGCCCAGAAACATTCCTGAAGGCTTGTTCAGCAGGGTGAGGAGCAGCTCCTGTCTTCCAAACGCTCTCTGAAGCCTCGGGTTCCGGGAAGCTGTGTTGAGAGTGCCGACTGCTGTTCTGTGCCCTCTGCTTCTTGGTGAATTCCAGGCGGGCTGCCGTGAACCTGCTCATGGCCGTGACCGACACAGCCAGGCAGAGGGCGAAAGAACCCCAGGCGAGGCTGTCAACAGAAGGCACTGTTAGGAAAGGGCTGAGGGCTGATTCCAGGACTTCCTGTTTTCTCCAGATTGGGGGTCAATCTGGAGAAAACAACAGCTCCTCGTTCTACTCAATTTGGACCTGCATTTTGGATCACAAATCCCAGAGTCTAGTCAACTTATTGTTTAGCCCAAGGGTTAAGAGAATGGATTCTGGAGTCACTGTGCTGGCTTTGCACCGTGGTCCCACCTTGTATTAACCATGTGACCTTGAGCTGGTTGCTTTACCTCTTTGAATCAGTTTCCTCATTTGCAAAACTGGAATAATATCAATGCTGCCACCAGGGTGGCTGCGAGGAATTCAGTGAGTGAATGCGTAGGAAGTATTAATACTTAGTATAGCATCTGTTGCATAGAAGTTTACAGATTATTGCTGTTGATGGCTGTAACCCAGGACAGTGGCATTGGTGTCTTTACTTTTTTTTTTTTTTTTTTTGACGGAGTCTCTCTCTGTCACCCAGGCTGGAGTGCAATGGTGTGATCTTGGCTCATTGCAACCTCTGCCTCCCGGTTCAAGCAATTCTCCTGCCTCAGCCTCCCGAGTAGCTGGGACTACAGGTGTGTGCCACCATATCTGGCTAATTTTTGGATTTTTAGTAGAGACGGGGTTTCACCATGTTGGCCAGGCTTTGAACTCCTGACCTCAGGTCATCTGCCCGCCTTGGCCTCCCACAGTGCTGGGATCATAGACATGAGCCACCGTGCCCAACCAGCATCATTATTCTTATATCCCCATCCAGACTGTAAGCCCGTTACATACTGAGATGATGGGCTATACTTTTCATCCTTCATAGAACCCAGCACTCTGTTGGGAACATGGTAATTAGCATCTACTTTATACCAAAGGGTGTTCAAATGTTTGCATTATTATGAGACAAAGAGAAGGGCTGTGTGGTGGACAAAGAACAACCTAGAGAAGAAAAGCAAAATGTAGGGCTAACCAGAGACACTTCCCAATGGATAATAATAAGACTAACAATAATAAACAGTCTTGTGTGTATGCCAGATGCTGTGATGGGCATCGGATTATCTAACTGAACACCTCACAGCGACCCCCTGATGGAGGCACTATAATAATCTCCATTTTACAGATGAGGAAACTGAGACACAGAGAAGTTAAGCAACTTGTCCACGACCACCATTTAGAAAGTGGGACATCCTGGATGCGGCTGCAAACCTTGTGAGTCCAGGTACTGCTGGCTGACTTGAGAGACTTTGCTGCCTCCTGATGCTGTGGCCTCGGTTAACCAAGGACATATGCCAAGGTTTGCATTGGGCCTGGCCTTGCTTCGTGTTTTCATTAAGTAGGTGATTATTTTGGTTTAAATGAGGGCAGAAACTCATTGCATCTCTCCACACCCCCACTGAAATGAGAGTAAAGGGATGTGTACTAGTGTGAACACACAAGGACAAGGAGAATTGGAGAGGAGACACGAGAGTATGGAAACAGCTGGGAGAGGGATGACTAATTCATGGAGTGAGGGATGCAACACAGAAAGTGTTTGCAATGAGGGCCACCCACAAGACAAGAAGGATGCCTGTTATATCAGCACTGCTGAATCCTTGAGAGGTGCAGAACCTTGAGGCACAAATACAGCACAAAAAAATGCAGCCCTTTCCCCGGTCTCCTCCTTACCACAAACACTCTACCCCACCTCCCTTTCCCCTAGAAGAGCAAAGTTTTATTCTCTGGAGAAGGTGAACGGAAGGAAAGGCTCCGGATTCAGAGACAGCAGGCCCAATGGAAGGCAGGGAAGGGGGCTGGTCTGAAAATGGGATTGTACGGAAATCTGCACAGGAGTGGGAAGCTGTCCAGCCCTTTCCTATGCCTAACCTCAGAAATTATCAGCCAGGCATGCAAGCTTACTCCACTTCCTGTGGATATTGGATGAGTCCCTTCTGAAGACACTGACAGGTTGTGGAAAGAACCTCTACAAACTGATATTTGTGTGTGTTTTTGTGGAGTGGAATTCCAAGATAAAATAGATGGTGCCATACCCAATCACATGTCAAAACAACAACAGAAGAGCCTACCAGTAGATAAATACCAACCCTGCTCCTGAGCTTCCAATTATCCTCGATAATCAAAGATGCCAACGTCTGGGGGAAAGGTCCAACAACAAAGTGGGGAGGGGAAAGAATTCTAAAGGAAAGAGATAACACAAGGAACAAAAGAAAACAGCAACAAAACCCAAACCCTTTGATTAATATCCTCAGAGGAATACGAGAAAAGAAGATGCTGTATCAATAAAGCAAGATCAGGATATTATGAAAAAGGAACAGCTGGAAAACAAGGAAGAGCTTGGAAAATTAAAGTAAGTCCAAAATAAGAATTCAATAGAAAGGCTGGAAGACAAGCAGAGAAAAATTTTCAGAAAATATAACAAAAAGAGAAACAAAATATAAAGAAAGTAATAAGATCCTTGACTAATAAACCCAAAAGACCTAATATCTAACTAACAAGAGTTTTCTAAAAGGAGAACAAAAAACTGACGAAAGGAAATAATCAAAGAAATAATACAAATACAAAAAATCACTGTAATTCCAGGACATGAATATTCAGATTAAAGGCTCCCCGCCCCCACCCCAAGCACACAGATGAAGGATGAATGTGGAGAAAAGAGGATCCTTGCCAAAGGACATCATCATGGCATTTCAGAACATTGATCATAAAGAGAAGAAAATAACAGGCCACCTACAAAGGCACATGAATCAGAATAGTGTTGGACTCTTGACAGAAACTATGAATGCTAGAAGAAAATGGAGTACGGCCATCAAAATTCTTTGGGAAAATGATTTCCAACAGAGAATTCTGCACTGTGTCAAACGATCAATCAAGTATAGAGTATTGAATTTCCAGGCATGCAAGGAGTAAAATAACATCTCTCATTGGATCCTTTCTTAGGAAGCTACTGAAGGATGTGCTCCCAGAAAAGGTAGATGTAAACTAAATAAGATAATGCAATGGGACCTAAGAAACAGCATTCCAAGATAAGGGAGTGGTGCAGGGAAGTCTCATGATGACAGCTCTAGGCAGCGACCAGCCTGTAATAGGGCAGAAGAACTGAGGGCTTTGGGGATTGGAAGTGAAACTGAGAAGCTAATCTGATTAGGTCCACCAAACCTAACCTGCGCTGCTTGCTTTTGGTTGCTTGCTTTCTTTCCTCCCCATATAGCTAAAAGCCACGCCACTAAACTCTATAACTTAACCTTCACTGGCTTCCTTACAGATAACATTTCTGATGTGTACATCACCATGGTAATGGTTGCTTAGTTGTTTTTCAGGAACTTGGGGCAGCTCCTATAAAGTTCAAACTGGTTGAGACCACTGATCCTTCAGCTGATCCTGTGCAAGTGCCTGAGATGTGGCCTTTTGATGTCAGAAAGCCAAAAACTCTACCCTCAGAACATGCTAATGCTACCATTTTCTGAACATGCATCCTGTGAAGAGCCATGAACCCTGACTATGCTTGCACAGATCACCAGTGACTTTATTTTTCCCCACTGCCAATCACCTTTCCTCTTGCCTTAGACCACCCCACTTCTCTAACCCATAAATATCCCTAAGTCTTATCTTCAGGCAGGCGGATTTGAGAGCTGTTCTCCCACCTCCTTACTGGGCTGCCCTGTGAATAAATGTTTTATCTGCCCTGTGAATAAATCTTTTGTAAGACCTATCATCACAGTAACTGGTTTACTAAGCACAAACAGAATGAACTTGGTGGGTATCAGAAGGGTGGCACAGGGAGAGAATGGAATTGATAGACTGTTACGTTTAGTACTATTCGATGTTTAACAACCATTTACATATACTTCTTTTGCTAAAAATTAAGTAATTGAAAGTAATAGAAAACAAAAACAAAACCAAATGATATTGGAAACAAACAGACCATTCTTCAGGCTCCTTTAGTGTTTGGAATTTGCTTCTATCCATAGCAAAAGGAGTGCAGTACAAATTGGCCAGAGTTGAGAATCCACCTACAATTCATCTGAGCTCTGCTGCAACTACACTCTCAACTGTGTAAGGTGCCAGTGATAGCCCCTCAGAACCAATAGCACTAATTCAAAGGGGGGTAGCTAAGTGACAAACAGGTGGAGGGACAGGGTGCCCAGAGAAACATTTGTAAAAATTAACATCTTTAGACTGGGAAGACGAAGACTAAGAAAAGTTCAGACTCTTAACAACTCACGAAGCATATGGCTCACAGTAACACACATGCGTTCACTGAATCCTAGAATAGTAGGAAGAGGGAGTGAGCCCTGAACGTGTTATGTGTTTTACAAAGAGGAAAGTAACATAAGAGGTTGTTATATAAGATGAAAATGTAAGTTATGTACATCTATTTTTAAGATACGATATGCTTCAGAGGTCCACATCAAAGAGAACCCCTGTGGTCTTGGATAATGTGGTCGAGTCAGTTAGAGACAGAATTCCGATGTCATGACCTTGTCTTTGCATTAGAAACAGGGGCTGGGTCTCCCACAGTTGAAGTATTTATTAGGGTTATAGATCAAGACACTTCCTCCCACACTGTGTTTAAGAACTGAACATCAACAACGTTCAATTTCTCGGGGACTTCACTATGTGCAAAGAGTTTTATAAACATAATCTCTTTAAATCCCTATATAAACATTTGAGGCAGGTATCTTCACTTTATAGATGAGGAAATTGGGCTACAGATGGGTCACAGAATTAACCCAAAGTCACAATACTGGCAGATGCTGGCACTATGACCAAGGTTGGTCATCCTACAAAACTTACGTGCATATTTATGTGCATCTCTCCTGATCCCCCAGGACTTGAGCACCATGACCAAGCAACTTACCAATATGACCAGCCATAGTCCCAGGTCTGAGGCTTCCAATCTTCTGGTCCAAGGTTCACAGTGATTTGAAAAATGGTTGTGTACATGATGTGGGCCACCATGCCTAGGAGCCCTGCACAAGGAAAGCTCTGTGAGTCACAGTTAAGAAGACACATGATGGAAGAACTCTACACTGCATGAGTTGGCTGTAAGGAGCTCTCTAGCATTCATAAAATCCTTTTGATGTATCTGCATGTAGTCATCCTTAAACATTCCGCTGGACATCTTTCCCACAATTGAAACTGAAGAGACATCCAGAAAGACACAATCGGGGAGGACCTGACAGAACCTGGGCAGGAGTCTCCATGGCCTGGTTCCTTCCTAAGAAGATCAGAAATTGGATTTTATCATTCCATTCGCTGAGGATAAGACTTGAGGGAGGTAGGCATGGTGGCATGCACCTGTAATCCCAGGTACTCGGGAGGCTGAGGAGGGAGGATTGCTTAAGCGCAGGGCTTTGAGACCACCCTGGGGGGACCTCATCCCAAAAATAAGTAAAATAAAATAATTAAAAGGGACTTTACAAAAAAAGGACTTAGGAAAGATGTATTACACTTATCAAGCACAAAAATGATGTACAAATTGGCCTGCTACATGATTAACTTAACATGAGTAACTTTTCGTGTCCAGTTTGAGGACTAAAGGAAGTCATTTGTTCAGGGTTCTTTCTCTCTGGAAAGGCCCACTTAGGAGACCCAATTAAGTGGCTTTAAAAGTTACTTGGAGAACACAGAAGTAGAACTAAAAAAAGGAGTTCTTCATTTTTATGGAACATTTATACCAAATGTGGATATTTTTTTAAAACTACCATCTATTGAGTACTTCTTCTATACTAGGTGCACTCTTATTTAGTCATCGCCAAAGTGTTTTGAGATACATTATAGTGTTCTGTCTTAGAGAAGTTAAGTAACTTGCCTGAGGTCATACACCCATTAAGAAGACGTCTGCCCCTGGGCAGGATCCTGCCACAGACTCATGCCTAAGTACTGTTTTCAGTGAAGTGATGTCAGCTGTCAGAGCCAGGGCACCCTCTTCCCTGGTTGTGACAAAGACAAATGGATAAATTTCACTTCCTATCTGTGCCTAACCCCTTTTCATCTGTCACTCTAGGAATACTGTCCCCAGCCAATGGAATTCATTGGTGACTTATCCAGTGGACCACCTGCCCTGCTCAAATGGCCATTGATGGGAAAGAGCCAGCCTGTTCTTTGGCAATGAGCATGTCCAGCCTGACACTCTGCTTTCCCTCTGGGGCAGCCTGTTCCAAGGATGCTATTGGAAAGTACCTGCCAGCACCATGAAGATGGCTACCAAGGCATCCACCCTGAGCCAGTCGAACCCCGTGCGACAACTCACTCTGGAGCCCAGGAGGATGGCGCTTGTCAGTATCAGAATGATATCCAGGACCTTGCCCCCGATGGACAGCCACAAAACACCTGCCAAAGAAAGGGATGTTAGAAACGCTGGACATTTCTAATTCAGAAGTACTAAATTGTTCATTCCTTTGATTTAGTTCACTTCTAAACAAAACATGAAAAACAGACACGCTAGAGTGGAAATCACAGATGCCTCTGCTGAATCTTAGAAAGCTGGCAATGGAAAGGCACTCCTCAGGGCTGAAAGAGATGGCTATAGGGACTGCCCGTAGCTGAGTGGGGGTGGGGTGGGGGCAGGGAAACTAAGCAAAACCCTGCTGTGAGGATATGAGTGGTGCTGGGGGTCTCCATGCCCAAGCTCAAAAACTACCATTGCGTCTGGAGTTGGTTCCTGCCAGTGAGTTCATGGTCTGGCTGACTTCAAGAACGAAGCCACGGACCTTCGCGGTCAGTGTTACAGCTCTTACAGGTGGCACAGACCCAGAGAGTGAGCGGTAGCAAGGTTTATTGTGAAGATCAAAAGGACAAAGCTTCCACAGCATGTAACCCAAGAGGGTGGCCGGGGCTGGCTCGGGCAGCCAGCTTTTATCCCCTTATTGGCCCCTCCCATGTTCCATTTCTGTTCTATCAGAGTGCCCTTTTTCCGATCCTCCCTGCAATTGGCTACTTTTAGAATTCTGCTGATTGGTGCATTTTACAGAGTGCTGATTGGTGCATTTTACAGAGCGCTGATTGGTGCTCTTTACAGAGTGCTGATTGGTGCATTTTACAAACCTCTTTAAGACAGAAAAGTTCCTGATTGGTGTGTTTTACAAACCTCTTGTAAGACAGCAAAGTTCCCTAAGTCCCCACTCGACCCAGGAAGTCCAGCTAGCCTCACCTCTCACCATGATGTTTTGATTTTACCAGGAGATATCATCTTTGCCTTTTGCAAGAAAAAGTTACACGAACATGGGGGCGGAGGGTCTGTGAGTTGGAGAGTCCTGTCTGCAGGTACCAAAACCTCATTTGTTTCTGTGGAAGCCACTTGTTTACTTTCTGGAGAGGATCCCACCTGTGGCTTCAAGGAACTCTGTTGGCAGTGGAGAGCAATGGAGAAAAGGGACAGAAAAGGAAATTCATCTTTGTGAAAGGACTCCTCTAAGGCAAGTTAGGTAATGGAGACACAGCAATGAATAGACGTGATCCATGCCTTCACAAAACCTCTACTCCAGCTGGGAGAACAGACACCAGGAAAGTAATTACAAAGATACTGAGTGTTAGGGAGCTTTAGAGAGAAAAAAAAACTGCTCTAGGCAGTGGTGTGCTGAAGCTCATCTCACAGCTCTGTGTCCATCTTGCAACCAAGAGCTGCATTCATCTTGCAGTTGAAATTGGCTATGGTGGGAATATTTACACCATGGAACACGGCCAATGCTGCCAATCAGGGCTTCCCATCCACCCTACAAAGTTGGCTGTTAAACATTTGCCAGCACACCACTGGCTATAGGGCACAGGAAGAGAGCCTGTGGTTCTAGCTTTTGGACTTGACTTCATGGAAAAATCATCAATGACTCCCTCATCATTTCCCCTATTCCCAATAAAACTATAAAAATAGTCCAAGCTATGAGGAGTGCTAGTGGGCAGAGTGCGAGTAAGGTATTTACCTTGTTCTTCAGCTGGCACTACACTCTGGAAACTCCTACACTTTTCATCTGAAAGATAAAGAGAATGCATCCAGAAGTGAGCTACACTTCACAACCAGGGGGCAAATGGTGAATTTCTAGCCCCTTAACTGGATGAGGAATGGGGAGTGCGCAGACTGCTTTACTGCTCAGAGACATGAGCTGCCCCTCTGTGTGGGAGCCTGATATAATCCGCCCTATTGGACTCTGGCTTGGCCACGTAACACTCTTTGACCAATGAACTGGGAGCAAAAATGAGATGGATCTGAGCAGCTTTAAGAGCCAGTGTCTTTTCCCTTGGTTCTTGTTCCCTTGCTCTGTGATCCCAGAGGCCCATGTCAAGAGGGAGTCTCCATCAGCCTGGGTCCCTGAATAGCTAAAATGAGGACAGACCCCTTGCCAACCTGAAAAGTCTACACAGAATGAGCTAAAAATAAATGTGTTGGTTTAAAGCACTGGAATTTGGGGGGTTGTTTGTTATTGCAGCCTACCCTAGCCTATCTGGACTAATACTGCAAGTCTTAGACCAGGGGTTCTCAGCTTTGGAAATAGCATTCATTATGATATGAATCTAAAATAATTGGCTTCTTGTTGAAGGGAAATGATCAAAGTTCACAATTTATTTTTAAATGAGTGAGAGCAGATTCAGAGCCATGTCTCTTACTAAGACTCTTAGCAGGCGAGTCACACGTTTGCTTGCATTCCATCATGCTTTCTTGACTATGAAAGAAAGGGAAGAATCGTTGTGTGTGTACCAGGTATTGGGCAGAACCCGCCACTAGACTCATTTACGTGCTCCAGGGAGATAGATATTATTTGTATGTGAGTGTCATCTGTCAGGTTGCACACATCAGGTAAAAAATCTTGAGCCACAGCCTTAGATATGCAGTTCCCTTTAAAATTCTAAGTCCATGGATATCCACTTTGTGTGAAGATGTCACCAAATTCTGGTTTAGGGGGTGACAGATGGAGGACTGAGACCATGGCAAGTCACCCTCTGGAGTCCTGTCCCAGCTGAGTGTCCTGCACTCCCTCTACTAACACGTCAGCCCAAAATAGAATCATAGACTGTCGAGTGGGAGGAGCCTGGGGAATCATCTGCTTCATCCCCACACAGTTTACAGGAGTGTGCTGAAGGGCCTCTGAGGGAAAGTGACTTGCTCAACACAGTTTCCGTGTTAGAGCTCAGGGCGCAGAGCCCGGGCCCAGCGCTGTCCCGCTACATCACTGACTTAATGCAGTGGAGAGCAATGGAGAAAAGGGACAGAAAAGGAAATTCATCTTTGGTGTTCCTTTTGAATAAAGCCAGAAGGATTAAAAGAAAAAATCTTTATAAATCCCATGAAGCCAGGGAGGCGGGTGTTACATAGCTTGAGTGCTTCAGCAGCCAAGCAGGACAGCAAGCCAGCCCGAGGAAGTGGCGTCCAATCCTTCCGTGCCTGACTCTGACATCCTCTGTCAGTTTGCTCTCCCGTGACCCCCACTCCGCCCCTATCCTTTATGGGGTGCCTGGGTCCCTCTGCCCTGAACTCTTTGAGTTTAGCAGAACAGCATGGAATCTAAAATCCACACATTTTGTGGATTCACAGACTCACCTAAGGAAAAGAACATTTCCAGTTTAAATGCCACCTGGGCCAGGAATTGTCATTTCAGGTTGTGGGATCAAAGGTGTGGGTTCCCTTTAAAGACATTCTAGGCACTGGGAAGAAAGGATAGAGTTCTTGGAGGTGGCTTGGGCAGAGGATGTCTTAAATAGCACTTCAGGTGACCGGGCGCGGTGGCTCATGCCTGTAATCCCAGCACTTTGGAAGGCCGAGGCGGGCGGATCACGAGTCAGGAGATCGAGACCATCTTTGGCCAACATGATGAGACCCCATCTCTACTAAAAATACACACACAAAAAAATAGCTGGGTGTGGTGGTGTGCACCTGTAATCCCAGCTACTCGGGAGGCTGAGGCAGAAGAATCGCTTGAACCCAGGAGGCAGAGGTTGCAGTAAGCCGAGATCATGCCACCACTGTGCTCCAGCCTGGTGACAGAGTGAAACTCTGCGCCCCCCCTACAAAGAAAAGCACTCCAGGTAAGGGAGTACTTCCCTGGAGGGTCAACTTTTAGGGACATGGAGTCCATTCAGAAGGAAAACACACAGGGAGGCCCTACAGGGCGGCAGAGCTGGGGCAGTCGGATGCCCAGAAGCCCCTTTCCTGGACTTGTTTAGGGCCGAGGCACATCCTCCCAAGACTGGGGCTCTCACTGCCAGCTCTACGTCACTCTCATCACCCCTCCTGACCCTGACCCTGACCTTAGCTCCAAAGGACTGTTTTGGCTCCATCCCGTTTCCCTCCAGTCTGAGCCCTTTTCTTTCTTATGCCCCAAATCTCCTAAGTACTTGCGACAAATTCTACTGAATGGCAGATGCCTGTGTGGTGCAATCCCCAACTGGGAGCCCCAGCTAGACTCTGCAGCAGACATGTATTTTTTATTTATTTATTTTTTTGCTCATGCCATGTTTTAAAGATATTTCAAAATTGAGAAATTTTACAAAGAAATCCAAACATCTTACCTTCCTTGAAGAATCAGAGCATCTGATAATACCGTATTGGGCTTACAAGCACACATGACCACGAAGCTGATGTGAGCGAGAGGAGCTCCTTTAGCTGAGGTACAGAGGTTCAAGGTCACCGACATTCCCATACCCCAGCTCCACGCACTTTTGCTAGGACTTCCTATAAACATTTGAGTTTGTAACTCCTTGATGTATAGCTTTTGTTTTGTCCTCTAACATGTTTGGTATTAATTTATTTATTATTGAGTAAAGATAATTAGTTAATTATTAGTTCATTCTAAACGTTTTTGCTTTAGGGGTAACCATGAAGCACATCGCACCGAGGGAGATGATCAGGGGAAGATGTCTTTCTTTCTTCCTTCTTAATAAAGTGACAACAATATTTACAGACCCAGGTGTACCTGGATGACCTTATTATTTCAAGAAATATGTAAAATGTGAGAAGAGGTGTTTTGTTTGTTGGTTTGTTTGTTTTCCTTTAGCTTTTAAATTCTGGGGCATATATGCAGATGTGCAGGTTTGTTACATAGGTAAACGTGTGCCTTGGTGATTGAGCAGGGGTTTTTTTTTTAATTGATGGGCACAACATTGTTCACTGATAATTATAAAAGTTGTTGCCCTTCAGTTAAGGTGTGTGCATTGTGGGGTAACAGGTAAAGTCAGAGCTAAGCGTTATGCAATTTGAGTTCCAAGCCCAGCTCCATCAGCTCCTACCTGTATACTCTTCCATGGGTCATGGGTGACTTACATCTCTGGAACTCAGTCTTCTTCTCTGTAAAATGGCTCTACTGTTCTAGACAGCCTTTCCCAAAGTGCGTTCCACTGAACAATAGTCTTATAGAATATTAATCCTTATTTATTTGTTTGGTTTTTTTGAGACGGAGTCTCGCTCTGTCACCCAGGCTGGAGTGCGGTGGTGCCATCTCGGCTCACTGCAGGCTCCACCTCCCAGGTTCACACCATTCTCCTGCCTCAGCCTCCTGAGTAGCTGGGACTACAGGCGCCCACCACCACGCCCGGCTAATTTTTTGTATTTTTAGTAGAGACGGGGTTTCACCATGTTAGCCAGGATGGTCTCGATCTCCTGACCTCGTGATTCACCCGCCTCGGCCTCCCAAAGTGCTGGGATTACAGCCGTGAGCCACCGCACCAGGCCTATTAATCCTTATTAAACATAAAAAGTCTCTTCTGTGCTCCATAAGTTTGGGGAAACACTGGTATATGTAACGTTAAACAAGTTTCTGTATTGGAGGACTTCTCAGAGATTTTGATGTGCTAATGTGTGTTGTGAATTTTCAAGAAGAAAATGTAACATAATATGGTCTTTTCCAATTTGTTGGACTTCAAGACACTTTTTGTTTACTTTCACAAAGAGACATCTCCAAAGGCATCTCTTTGGAGTAATCTTTGAGGACATCCAGTGAGGTACTTTAAGAGCTCTTTCTGTCCTGATACAAGAATATAGTTGCATAGAAGTCAGAAAGAGGTTGCTATATGGTTTGAATGTCCCCTCCCAAACTCGTGTTGAAATTTAATCCCTAGTGTGGTGGAATTGAGAGGTGGGAGCTTTAAGAGATGCTCGAGTCATGAAGGCTGTGCTCTCGTGAATGGATTAATCCATTCATGAATTAATGGGTTCTCGTGGGGTGTGGGGCTAGTGGCTTTGTAAGAAGAGGAGGAGAGGACCCAGCTAGAATGTTAGCACGCTTAGCACCCTCGCCATGGGCCGCCCTGCACCTCCCTGGGGCTCTGTGAAGAGTCCTCCCCAGCAAGAAGGCTCTCACCAGATGTGCTCCCTCGACCGTGGATTTCCCAGCCTCCGTAACTGTAAGTCATACATTTCTTTTCTTTATAAATTACCTAGTTTCTGGTATTCTGTTCTAAGCAACAGAGAATGGACGAAGACAGAAGAAATACATGCTTGATTTCTCCTTGCTGTTGTCCATGAATCATGGAGAACACTAACACACTAACCCTCTTTAGATTCAGTGTGTGCTCCTGACTGTAGGGGAAAAACCCTTCCGTGGTGTGATCCAGAAAAATGTGCACGTGCATGCGTGTGCATGTGTGTGTCTGTGTGTGTGCATGTGTGTCTCTGTGTGTGTGTGCGTGTGTGTGTCTGTATGTGCGTGCATGTGTCTGTGTGTGCGTGTGTATGTATGCATGTGTCTGTGTGTGTGCATGTGTGTCTCTGTGTCTGTGTGTGTGCGTGTGTGTATGTGCATGCATGTGCGTGTGTCTGTGTGTGCATGTGTATGTATGCATGTGTGTCTGTGTGTGCATGTGTGTGCTTCTGTGTGTGCATGTGTGCGCATGTCTGTGTATGTGTGCATGTGTGTTTGTGTGTGCGTCTGTGTCTGTGTGCATGTCTGTGTGTGCGTGTGTCTGTGTGCATGTGTCTGTGCGTGTGTCTGTGTGTGCATGTGTGTGTATGTATGCGTGTGTCTGTGTGTGTGCATGTGTGTGCTTCTGTGTGTGTGTCTGTGTATGTGTGCATGCATGTGTGTCTGTGTGTGCGTCTGTGTCTGTGTGCATGTCTGTGTGTGCATGTGTCTGTGTATGTGTCTGTGTATGTGTGTGTGTCTGTGTGTGTGTGTCTGTGTATGTGTGCATGCATGTGTGTCTGTGTGTGCGTCTGTGTCTGTGTGCATGTCTGTGTGTGCGTGTGTCTGTGTCTGTGTGTGTCTGTGTGTGTGTCTGTGTGTGCGTGTCTGTGTGTGTGTGTGTCTGTGTGTGTGTGCGTGCGTGTGTGTGTGTGTGTGTGTGTGAAGTAAACACTCTGTGGGTTTGCAGAAGTGCCAAGGGGACTTCCTCTAGAGGAAGGAGCCTGAAAGAGCCTCACACATCTCTTACTCCCGCTTTCAGTTCATTTTAGGCTGAGAAGATGCCACCACCACCACCACACACACGCTGAGTTACACACACCACACACGTACACACACACACAGAGTGACAATTTTTTAATATGAAATCGTGTGGACATTTTTACCATCTACCTCTGTAGTGTTTGTGTGACTATGGCCTACGCCATATGCAGGTAGCCAGGTTGCAGCTGCTCCCACTCCTGCCGGAATATCCAGTTCCACACTTTCCTCAAGCCCAGCCCATGTGGATTTTTCCTGCCAGCTCCCTGGTTACTGATGAAGTAGCTTCCTCCCATTGGCCTAATTTTCCAACTCTTGTCCTCAAGTTCAGGTTCTACTCTGGCCCTAGCTCCTCCTGACATCACGACTAGCAAGCTTCCAGTTCTCTCCAATGAGGCTTTTTTTTTTTTTTTTCTCGAAGTCTCACTCTGTTGCCCAGGCTGGAGTACAGTGGTGCGATCTCAGCTCACTGCAACCCCCGCTTCCCAGGTTCAAGCGATTCTGCTGCCTCAGCCTCCTGAGTAGCTGGAATTACAGGCACCCACCACCACACCCGGCTAATTTTTGTATTTTTAGTAGAGATGGGGTTTCACCATGTTGGCCAGGCTGGTCTTGAACTCCCGACCTCAAGTGATCTGCCCTCCTTAGCCTTACAAAGTGCTGAGATTACAGGTGTGAGCCACCACACCTGGCCCACTGAGGAGGAGAGGGCTGAGCTAGAATGTTAGCACGCTCAGCACCCTTGCCATGGGCTGCCCTGCACCTCCCTGGGGCTGTCTCCCTGGGACATCTCTGTTTAGGAAATGTCTGCTCAGTTCCTCCTGCTTGGGTGACAGAGACCGTATGTTGCAGGGAAGGAGAAGCTGTCTCAGGTGACATGGAAAAGCCATGTGAGCTAAGTTCTTCCATAAGAACTTAAGGATTCCTCCTCTCCCCTGCCTTGTGTTCTGATGCAAATACCTGAGTTATGCTGCCTCAGACACTGGCTCACTCTCAGTTCTGCCTGCCTGGAACATTCTCATCCCCAATCTCCATCTATTGAAATCGTAGCCTTATGGGCCTGGCACAATGGCCACCTCCTTTATGAGGTCCTCCCTATGCCTAGAGCTATAAATAACCTCTCCTGTGTTACTCAGTTCTTGCATTGCTGTAAAGGAGTACCTGAGGCTGGGTAGTTTATAAAGAAAAGCCTTTTAATTGGCTCACAGTTCTGCAGGCTGTGCGGGAGGCATAGCACTGGCATCTGCTCAGCTTCTGGTGAGGCCTGGGGCAACTTCCAATCGTGGCAGAGGACAGAGGGGGAATCTGCCAATCACACAGTGGGAGTGGGAGCAAGAGAGAGAAGGGGGAAGGTGGCACACACTTTTCTTGTTTTTGTTTTTGTTTTGTTTTGTTTTTGAGATGGAGTTTTGCTCTTGTTGCCTAAGCTGGAGTGTAATGGTGCCATCTCGGCTCACTGCAACCTCCGCCTCCTGGGTTCAAGCAATTCTCCTGCCTCAGCCTTCCAAGTAGCTGGGATTACAGGCGCACACCACCACACACAGCTAAATTTTTTTTTGTATTTTTAGTAGAGACAGGGTTTCACCGGGTTGGCCAGGCTGGTCTTGAACCCCTGACCTCAGGCCATCTGCCCACTTCAGCCTCCCAAAGTGCTGGGATTACAGGCGTGAGCCACCACGCCCTTTCCAACAACCAGATCCCATGAGAAATCATTCACTATTGCAAGGACAGCACCAAAAGAACAGGGCTAAACTATTCCTGGTAAATCCACCTCCACAATCTAATCACCTCCCACCAGGCTCCACCTCTAACAATGGGGATGACATTTTATCCAAACTCTATCACCCATATCATAGGTGCATCCTTGTTATAACCATTATCATCTTTTTCCTTGTTTGTTTGCACCTTAGGTGGGTCTCTCCCACTGGATCCTTGCTCTCAGCACTGGGGCTCACTCACCTTTCTCTCCTCCCCTCCTCCTGGCCCTGTGCCTGACAAGGAAATGACTGTGGGTGAATTCACTCTGCACTGCGCTGACTCCCTTCTTTCCAGAGGGCTTTGATGTACACTGAGGTGGGCTCCTCTGACTCTTGCGTGTCTTATTAGAAACATGAATACCACCAGATAAAACAGAGTTGAGTGGAATAAAACACCAGTGCCATAAGGATCAGAAACAAAGAGGCAATGGGCAACTCCAGAAAAAGCAAAAAGCTGAACACAGCAATAAACATAACCATAGCACCCGCTTTGATGCTACAATGAACAATAACGATAGAGTCAAAATATATTATTGGCTTACTGATTTCAATAAAGCAGTGATGTGACTTTATTAGGAAGATGACAGAGGGTATGTGGGATGTTGTGGTGTGAGAGAGTTAAATCCTATTTATTATAACAGGAAGTTAATAGGTAACGTCTACGATGAAGCCATGGCTGTGTAACCGTAGTTTTTGAAAACATGGAAGAAAATACTAGAAGAAATAATTAAGTTAACTGTGATTTCTCCTGAAGGGTGGGACTAAGTTATGGAGAAGAAAGGGGCAAGAGACTGTTGATTTTTCTTAGTAGCTTTGCAAAATGAGTTCATCTCTTGTCTATGAGTAAATATCACCTTGGTTAAAACTTTTTTTTGTTTGTTTGTTTTTTGAGACAGAGTTTTGCTCTTGTTGCCCGGGCTGGAGTGCAATGTTGCGATCTCAGCTCACTGCAACCTCTGCCTCCCTGGCTCAGGCGATTCTCCTGCCTCAGCCTCCCTAGTAGCTGAGATTACAGGCATGCACCACCGCACCCAGCTATTTTTTGTATTTTTAGTAGAGATGGGGTTTCATCATGTTGACTGGTCTCCAACTCCTGACCTCAGGTGATCTGCCCGCCTCAGCCTTCCAAAGTTCTGGGATTACAGGCGTGAGCCACCAAGCCTGGCCTGTACTCTTTTTCTTTAAAAAAAAGTTTTGGCCAGGCACAGTGGCTCATGCCTGTAATCCCAGCTACTGGGGAAGCTGAGGCAGGATAATCACTTAAAACCCAGGAGGTGGAGGTCGCAGTGAGCTGAGATTGCGCCATTGCAATCCAGCCTGGGCAACAAGAGGGAAACTCCATCTCAAAATAGATAAATAAAAAAATATATATTATAAAATAAAAAAAGAATACAGACCTCTAGACTCCACCCCAGCTCTCTTAAATTAGAACCTCCAGAATTGGGCACCTGGATATTTCTTTTACAAGCTCCTTGGGCGATACATTTGATAACTGATGTGATGCCTATATAGAGCTGTGGAAACAGAAGTCCTACAGGCAGTCCTCGTGTGAGAACTTGGAAAGAAGATGGAATTTCCCAAGCGATTTGCCTATAAGTATGGTGAATACAGTTTCCAAACCAAAATTCTGGAACTGTTTTGAAAATCCTCCAGGATGCAGGGTCCTGAGACTTTTGCATCTGTCCATGAAGGTAGAGAAGAGACTCATAGGAAGATAGCACTCCCAGAGAAGAGAGGAACTGGGGAGGTCCCTAAATAGTCTTAGCTCCAGGCACTATTGCAGTGTCTGTACCACATTACAGCACAAGACACAGGCACTGACCTGGATACATGAGAGGGTCAGTCAGGCTGGGTACGGCCGCACAGTGGCCACCACTGGGAGAGAGGGTGGTGGGGAGGGACATACAGCATCTCTTTGAGTGTTTTTTTTTTTTTTTTTTAATTTGAGACAGGTCTCACTCTATCATTCAGGCTGGAGGGCAGTCACACGATCATGACTCACTGCAGCCTCAACCTCCCAGGCTCAAGTGATCCTCCCGGAGTAGCTGGGACCACAGGCACACCACACCGTGCCCAGCTACTTTTTAAAAAAAAAACCTTTTGTAAAGAGAGGTCTCACTATGTTGCCTACATTGCAAGGCTGGTCTCTAACTCCTGGTCTCAAGCGATTCTCCTGTCTCAGCTTCCCAAAGTGCTAGGATTACAGGAATGAGCCACCAGACTGGGCCTCAGGGGGTTCATTCTCGTTGCCTTTTACTTAGGCCTCAGGAACAAAAAACAAATGCTATGAGGATGGAAAAAGAAAAAGCAATTAGAAACGCCAGGAAAAATTAAAAAGCTGTACAAGAAATTGACTGTAATAAGCTGAGGTCAGGAGAGAAATGGGGATGGGAGGAGGATTCCTCCTTTTTCCGCCTTGGAGGTTTTGCCTCCCAAGCAGAAAGGGAAGAAGAGTACTCTGTTCCTGAATGCGGGCTTACGGCCAGGCTGCCTAATATGGAAGAGTCAAATTCCTCCCTCCTCAATTCTTTGAGAGGTAAAAACACTCTTCTGTTTTTATAGATCCATCCAAGATCATTCCAAGTGCAGGACAAATAACAGGGATGCACCTTCGAGTTGGGTCAGGGCCACCTTTCATTCCCAACGGATTTTAAATATCAGGGATTCAGTGACAAGAACAATTGAGAAAAGCTAATTTTAATAAACACTTGCAATGTGTCAGGCCCTGGTGCAGGTACTGTATGTGAATCTGGTCATTTCATCTTTACAGTCACTCTCGGAGGTAAGTACTGCTATCATTCCCATTTTATAGATGAGAAAACTGAGGCTCAGAAAGGTGAAGGGACTTACTCAAGGATACCTAGACAGTCAGTGGAGATGCAGGATTCAAACCCAGGCAGCCTGGCTCCAGAGCCCCTGCCACATCCCGCACCTGTCACCCCCAGAATCTACAGGCTTTGCTCACCTTCACCGTTGAGGCTCTCCTCACAGGACTGCCAGAGCCCCACATGGAACCCACGCTGAATGAACTTGTCATCACCCAGCTCCCAAATGTACAGGACAGCCTGGCTGTCGTTGTCCATCCTGCCATTGCTGCTGTTGTCCCGTTTGAAGTGAATGCAGTGCTGCTCTCCCGGCTGGTCCTGGCACAGCGGCTTCACCACCCGCCGGGTCCCCTCACACCAGTGGCTGCTGACCACAGCAGTGAGGGAGAAGATGAGGGCGAGGCAGATGGGGAGGAGGAGCAGCGCCTGCTGCTGCTTGGCCCTGTCCATGGCTGAGTGAGGTGCGTGGGGCAGGATGAGCTGTGGGGCCCCCTCCTCCTGCCTCGTCACGGTACCTGCCCCTCAGCTCTGCCATCTGGCATCCTCACACAGCCTCCTCTCACGTCCCCCTGGGGAATTGCATGTGCTGCCACACCACATCCAGAGGCACGGAGCCGGGGCACGTTCCTGTCAAGGGTGCTGGCTCTGCCATTCTCCCCAGGAGGTAGGTGTGCAGGAGGGCGTTTTTGTTGTTGCTGTTGTTGTTGTTGTTTATTTTATTTTTTGAGATGGAGTTTCTCTCTTGTTGCCCAGGCTGGAGTGCAGTGGCATGATCTTGGCTCACCTCAACCTCTGCCTCCCAGGTTCAAGCGATTCCCCTGCCTCAGCCTCCCAAGTAGCTGGGACCACAGGTGCATGCCACCATGCTGGGATAATTTTTTGTATTTTAGTAGGGACGAGGTTTCACCATGTTGCCCAGGATGGTCTCGATCTCCTGACCTTGTGATCCACCCGTCTTGGCCTCCCAAAGTGCTGGGATTACAGGTGTGAGCCACTGTGCCTGGCCAGAGGGCATTGTTTTTAAATTGTGGTAAAACACACATAACATGAAATTAACCATCTGAACCTTTTTCTTTTCTTTTTTTGAGACAGAGTTTCACTCTGTCGCCCAGGCTGGAGTGCAGTGGCACCGTCTTGGCTCACTGCAACCTCCACTTCCTGGGTTCAAGTGATTCTCCTACCTCAGCCTCCCAAGTAGCTGGGATTACAGGTGCCCGCCACCATGCCCAGCTAATTTTTGTATTTTTAGTAGAGACGGGGTTTCACCATGTTGGCCAGGCTGTTCTCAAACTCCTGACCTCAGGTGATCCACCCACCTCGGCCTCCCAGAGTGCTGGGATTATGGGCATGAGCCACCATACTCGGCCATCTCAATCTTTTTTTTTTTTTTTTTTGATATGGAGTCTCGCTCTGTTGCCCAGGCTGGGGTGCAATGGCACAATCTTGGCTCACTGCAACCTCCGCCTCCTGGGTTCAAGCAATTCTCCTGCCTCGCCCTCTAGAGTAGCTGGGATTACAGGCATGTGCCACCATGCCTGGCTAATTTTTGTATTTTTTAGTAGAGACGGGATTTCACCATGTTGGTCAGGCTGGCATCTCAACCATTTTTAAGTGCAAAGTTTGGTGGGATTAACTATGCTCACAGTGTTGTGCAACCATCACCACCATCCACCTCCAGAACTCTTTTCATCTTTCATCATCTGTACCCGTCACACAACTCCCATTGCCCTTCCTCCCCTGCTTGGCAGCCACCATTCATCTCTCTGTCTCTATGAATTTGACTACTCTAGGTGCCTCCTGTAAGTGGACTGACTCATACAGTATCCGTCCCTTTGTGACTTGCTTACTTCACTTAGCATAATGTCCTTACGCTTCATGCATGTTGTAGCATGTGTCAGAATGTCCTTCCTTTTTCAAGGCAGAATAATATTCCCTGTGTTTATTGGATCGCATTTTGTTCATCTATTCAGACACCTGGGTTTCTTCCACCTTTTGGCTGTTGTGGAGGCCGCTGGTTTTGATGGAAGACCAGGGGCTGTTTGGGTGGCTGTCTTGGTGAGACAGCCTCACCATTGCCTTTTGCATGGAGCAGGTCCTTAGTTTTGGATTCTGGAATCAGGGAATCCCAAGGACTTCATAGGCCTGTTTCTTGTCCAGCCCTATGTAGAGAAGGACTACGGAAAACAGATGTTTGTTCCAGGGATCCTGGGCAACGCGAGGTACAGGCAGGCTGCCTCAGGGCCCAGGTGCTGTGCAGGATGGGGAGGGCAGCATGCATCCCTCTTGGCTGCAGAGTTCTGAGGCCAGGGGCCTCAGATGCTAGAAGACAGAACCCTGGGCACCATCGCTCAGGCCCTCACTGAACAGGGCACTGGCAGGAGCAGTGATGCTGAAGATTTTTAAGGAACTCCTCGGGCAGAGGACACTGATGAAGGTGTGAGGGCAGAAGTTTCTGCAGAACATCCTGGAAACACACGGGCTCTTGATGACGTGTTAGACACCTCCTGAATACCCCCCAGACAGAATCTGGAATCTATGTGCCTGGGCTAGACAGTGATACTGCATTAATATCACTCCATCTGTACTTTGCCGCTGGCTGAGTCTGAGCACCTGTGTCCTGTGCTCTCACTGGCCTGGTGGAGTGCCCAGTCTCAAGGGAAGAAGCCTTACCACGTTCCATCGCTAGAGGGCACCCGGCCAATGGGTGGGGAAGTCGTGTGTGGCCCCCCCAACCTTCATCCCTTCAGAAATAAAGGATGTTTTTGAGAAAAAGTTGCAAGAGATGAGACGGAATATTCTTGCAAAGCAGGTATTTTCTTTAAAGACAGACCATCTTCCAGCATGCAACTTGGAAGATGATCTTTAATGAGCACTCACAGAACAGAGTTGCAGCCACATTCAATGACCAAAGTCCATCCCTTGGGTGCTTTCTCCCTCTGGGTCACTCCATCCTGCTCTCTGCCATCCCAGAGAGATGATCACGTCAATTCCAGAGGTGACACCACTCTGAGTCCATTTCTAGGGTCTTTGTTCTATTTGAGCGTTTCATTGTTAAGGTCTAAAATCTTGTCACATGGAGTTTTTACGATTTCTAGGGACGTCTATTAAGAATAGCGCGGCCGCTTTTCCCAACTGTTCAGAATTCATTCAGTTGAAAAGTTACGCAGGATGAGTTCCTATGTTTGACTTCAAGATGGAAGGAAAAAATAACACAAAAACAAAACCAAAAACAAAGTGAAAACATGTTCTTCTTGCCTCTTGCTGACTCACTGTTCCATCCAATCAAGACATCTTCCACCTGGGCCTCCAATTTGGGAGGCTGGGAGACATTGCAGGGACGCTGGGAGCTGGCCTGGGAGAGGTGGGGTAAGAAGTTCCAAGCAGAGCCTTTGGGAGGCACGGTGATGAGCCTGCTAAGAACTCACCGGAGAGGGCAGGGGCAGGACAGGGCACCTTCCCAAGTAGCTGTGCTCAAGCAACTCTGGTCAGAAGACCTGCCTATCCGGTTCTGCTGTTTACTTGCTGTGTGGCTTTGGGCAAGCCATCCAACCTCTCTGAGCCTCAATGTTTCTCAGCTGTCAAATGGAGAATTCATCACAACCTCATGGGGTTATTGTCAGGATGTGTGAAATAGGACGGTGGATTAAAAGATGTTGTCAATGTGAGCTGTGGGGACAGCGCACTCCTGTGCCGGTTAGTAAGTGATCTATCATCAATTCCATAAAAGCGTCTGTCAGGTGGGCTGAGCCACATGTGCTTAGAACAAGTGGGCATTCAAGACGAGTGAATGTTGCACTTTTCAACACATTGTTTTGCTATCGTGTAGGTATAACCTATGCCGCTGATTGGGTTTTTGCTTCACGGCCTGGGTTGGGAGCTGTTCTCTCGTGAGCTGAGCAACCATCTCTCATGCAGTCTCTGCATGAACAGGACCCAGAGGAGATTCTGCCTTTGTGGTTAGTCTCAGCCCAGCCTGGACTAGCTTAATGCCTTAGAAAGAAACACCCCGCCTCAAAAAGACACCTGCCTCTAAACTGGCTCGAGGCCCATCACCTTCTGCCAGCCATTCCTCTGCAGCTCAAACCCCAGCCTGTCTCAGCCAGCTTTGTGCATTGAGCAGAACCTTCAGGGTGCAGCCCGCTGACCGCCTTGTTCTTTCTCCTCGGCCTGTCGAGGAAGTCCCAGAAAGCACAGCTGACTTAGGGAAGGTCTGGGAAAAATCTCCCTGCTTTTGGGGGGGCAGGGGCGGGGGATGAGCCAGGGCTGAGGAGGAAACTCTGAAGACTCCGTAGATTGCTCTAGACCGCCTCAGACACTCTCGGCGCAGTGTGGAGAGGATTTGTGCAAACATTTCCTCTCTGGACCAAGAGGAATGCAAAAGCAGACTGCCTGCGGTGCATCTTGGACGGCTAGAGCGATGTACCCCGACTTGTGAAGGTGCACGAGGAAGATGAAGCTGGGATCGAGCAGGGCAGGGCCTGGGAGAGGAAGCGTGGGACTCCTGCCTGGCGTCCCCGAGCTGCCCATGGGCATCCCCGCCCCCGGGGGGACCACTCCTCTCTCCTTCCACAGGAAGTGCTCTCTCTGGGCCCCTGGGAGGCCCTTCCTCACCCTGGTCCTGCTGGTTTCCATCAAGCAAGTAAGAGCAGTTCATTATTATTATTATTATCAGTTGTATTTCCTGATTTTTTTTTTTAAAGAAGCAATTTAGGCCTTATGTAAGCAACCTGGAAAAGAGAAAACAGTATTAAGAAAATAATGAGCCACCATAATCCTAGCATTCAAAGGTAATCACTGTTCGTATTTTGGCATATTGTCCTCAAACCTTTTCTCTATGCATTTTTTTTTTTACAACAGCTGATATTAGGAAGCATAAAACATGTTGTGTCCTGGTCCCCCAACCAGCCCCGCATCATGTTATAAGCATTTCCCTATGTCAATGTGAATTCTGCAAATAGCATTTACAATTGCTGCATATATCCTTCTGTTTGTCTTCAGTATTCTCCCAGCTTTGAGTATTTAGGTTGAGCAAATCCGTTTTTATTTTTCCTTTCCTTTCCTTTCCCTTCTGTTTCCTTTTTCCTTTCCATTACAAAAATATAGAACGCTAATTTTTTTTAAAAAAACAATTCAAAGAAGTGAAATGCAAACTACAAATCACTCCACTTCCAACAGCTAGAGATCACTCTCATTCACATTTGGGGGCTTACACTTCCAGACATTTTTCTCCCATTGTTTACATACAGTTTTTTGTTTGTTTGTTTGTTTTTTGAGATGGGGTCTCGCTCTGTTGCCCAGGCTGGAGTGCAGTGGCGAGATCTTGGCTCACTGCAACCTCTGCCTCCCGGGTTCAAGTGATTTTCCTGCCTCAGCCTCCCGAGTAGCTGGGATTACAGGCACGCACCACCACCCAGCTAATTTTTGTATTTTAGTAGAGACAGGGTTTCACCATGTTGGCCAGGCTGGTCTTGAACTACTGACCTCAAGTGATCTACCCGCCTCGGCCTCCCAAAATGCTGAGATTACAGGCATGAGCCACCGTACCAGGCCTACATATAGTTTTTTTCTTTTTTAAACAAACACAGGCACATACTATAAATATTATTTTGTAATCTGCTTTCTTCATAACAAAATACACTAATAACACAGCTGACATTACTATGGAACACTTGCTCTGCACTGAGTTGAGTGCCAGGTGCCCCCCATTCCTCATATTATCTCCTTCTGTGTTCTCAGCAACCCTGTAGACGGAGGTTCTCTTGTTAACCCCCTTTTACAGGTGAGTAAACTGAGTCTCAGAGAAGTTGAGCAACATTCGTCCATGTCAGTAGGTGTAGATCCATGGTCTGATATTTAAGGGCTTTAAGGATTTATTGTAATGTATTTAACTATCCTCTGTAGTTGGGCATGCTGGTAGCTTGCTTTATTCTATCGAAGAAGATTAGACCTTTGTCCTCTTTCCAAGTTTCCATTTGGATACTGGGCTATGGGCAGTATAAAAGGATGATGGGAAGGAACCCCAGTTCCACTTGTCTGAGTAAAGAAAGTAGCTTAAGGAATGGCTCAGGCCAGGCACGGTAGCTCACGCCTGTAACCCCAACACTTTGGGAGGCCGAGGTGGGCAGATCACAAGGTCAGGAGTTCAAGTCCAGCCTGGCCAATGTGGTGAAACCCCGTCTGTACTAAAAAATACAAAAATTATCTGGGCATGGTGGTGTGTGCCTGTAATGCCAGTTACTCGGGAGGCTGAGGCAGGAGAATTGCTTGAACCGGGAGGTGGAGGTTGCAGTGAGCCAAGATCACACCATTGCACTCCAGTCTGGGCAGTAGAGTGAGGATCTGTCTCAAAAAAAAAAAAAAAAAAAAAAAGGAATGGCTGTCTTCCTCCTTTGTTCCATGGGCAGGGTGAGTCCCTGTTCACGGTCTTAGAATTCTAAACCCCTCCAGTCCCCATGTAGGGCAAGCTGTGATACCAGATCTCATGAGGGTTCACCTCAGGCTTTCTTTGCTGCAAGCCTGGGGCTAAAGAGGCAGATAACCCCTGCCAGATTTCCTACATCCAGGATCCCCTAGAGGCTGCCTTCAGGCCCTCATGGATTGTAAATGTGAGCCCAATCAATGGTTTCTTGGAATTCTTGCCATCATGGCAGCCTCTCCCCGAGTGACCAGAACATCCTTAAAGCAGGTGGCCCTGGCCTGCCTCTGGTCCCAGGACTTCAGTCTGTTAGTGGTGGGGCCAGTGGTGGGAGAGTTGATTCAGAACACTCATCCTTGCTTCCATTCTCTGGATATCTCATATCAACACTGAGTGAGTGTATCCAGCTTATCGTGTAGTTTTGTTCACAAATGTGGATTGCCAACCACATGCCAAGCCCTGAGACAGTGCTCGGGATATTATCACAAAATGCTTCCTCGCACATCATCTTACTTAATCGTCAACACACAAGCCTCTGAGAAGAGCGTAATTACTGAGCCCCTTTTACAGATGGGCAAATTAAGCTTCAGAGGAGTTAAATGGTTGCCTTCGATGCTGTATCTCCTGAGCACTGGAGCCGTTGTGCCTGCCCGGGATGTCCGAAGCCCTGTGTTTTTTCTTCTGGAGTGCTCTTGGGAGTTGTTGATGTATGAATATTTATGTTGCAACAGCGGAATCTGCAGAGCCTCAGGCCAGCTTACCAGGCTGAGAAAGCCACACCTTGGCCCTTTCAGTCTGGTATTTTTATAATCAATAACATGTCTGCTGGCAGCGTCTGCTTCCACTCTCTGCCACCCAGTCTGCGTTTTCAGAGCTTTTCTGGCTGTCTGTCCTCCGTGTGTGTCTGTAATTCTGATGGCCTAACTCTTGGTTCTCCATTTTAACCCCATATTCCTTTTCTAGATGTTTATATTACAAGGCTCTGTGAAGACTTTCATGATGAATTCTGCTCATAGCCTCTTTCCCTGCATGGAATATAAATGACTGTGGTGTGTGTTCTGGCAGGAAGTCTTCAAAAAATTCACTTAATGAGAAATTCTCAGGGATAGTTTAGTTTCTAAATTCAAGCAGGGAAGTAGTGTTATCCCCACACCAGTCTCTCCCACACTCATTTAAGTTATTTAACAGTTGCTTTGGCATCAAAAACATAAACTATCTAAGGATTTTTCAGAAGTACATTGTGGCCCTTTTATACATGGATGGCAGGAGGGTAAAATGGTGCATATTTAAAATTTTTAATTTTTTTTTCTTTTTGGTGAGGGTAGACAGTTTGGCAATCAAAAACCTTTAAAACTATGTGTATTCTGTGACCCAGAAATTCAAATTCAAAGAATTTCTAAGAAATAAAGATGTGCTCTCAAATGTTCAACTATGCAGATTTTAATCACAGCATCATTTATGTCAGCAAACATCTTAAAACAACATAGACATTCAATGCTAGAGGATTTAAAAACTAAATTATATCACATTTTTTTCATAGAATATTATGTAGCTGTTAAAAGGATGCTTTACTTCATTTATTATTTATTTCTTGAAATGGAAATATATTCACAATATGGGTCTTCTAATGAAACATAAAAGGCTTTGAAACAATATTATTCCCTTTGAAGTCACAATAAAAAAGAAAAGAAAGACAATGAATGTGTCTTTCATTCACAGAGAGAAGAATCTGGAAGTAGACGGTAATTTCTGAGTAATGAGATGATAATTTCACCTTCTCCCCTTCTTGCACAGCTGTGATTTCTATTTCATCTACAGTGAAGTGTATTCCTTCTCTACCAAAGAAAAACAGATTTATTTAAAGAGAGTCACTATAAGGATTTTTCTTTCCTTTTCCTTAATCCCTTCTCGGCCAAGTTCGTTGCTGATGTTGGTTGCCTATGCAAGGGAAGAGGAATCAAGGTCAAGCTGGACTTTTCCAGTTGGAAAAAAATTCACCCATATATCTTCTTTCCTCATGACTTTGGGAATCTGGCTGTGATTGAACTTGGATGTACCTCTTGTGTATTTTATGTCTTTAGGGCAAGGACTGGGAAGACAGTCTGAGTTTGTCCAGCTCCCCTAGACTGACAAAATTCAGTACTTTTTAGTTTTAGTTTGTTTTTCTGCTTTTGACTATGGCCATTGGCCGTGGCAAAGAATGGAGGATAGGGGAACATTACTCCAGAGACTGATTTTATTGTCTCTTCCTTAATCAGGTCCCGGAGAGGTCCCTGGGGTCATAAATAGTACTTTGTCCACCAATGGATCTTACACTGATGACTTGGAGGATTCTAGAAGCTTATTATTTGGTTAGCAACTCATCTGCTGAATTTGTAAAAATGATTTAGAGTCAGTTATAGTGCCATTAAAGATGTTTACTTCTTTAAACAATATGTTAAGAATTTACATGCTTTCTTTTGGGCCATAACTCAGAGAGAGATATTAATAGAGATTCCAAACTCATAGAAAACTGAAATCAAGGGATAAATGCCAATTATTGTATCATTATTACTACTTACTGGATAATTGCATGGTTCTCAAAGTGTGTGCTTGTATGCCCCAGGGCACTACTGTGAACTCACAGTGGTGCTATGAGATATTTTAATTTTTCAAGGGAAGTACAGTGATATGTAGCATTTTCCAGACACTGTGCAAACTACTAGCTCAAGGCATTCAGGGTGTTAACATCAGATACCACCTCCTCCCTTTTGATGATGTTGTTTCTTTGCAAAGCTGGGTTTTCCACAGGTCCTGTGATTAAAAAGCAAGTATAGCACAAAAATCAGTGTGGAACAGGAAATAAAGGTGGTGGCATCTGATCTGATCCTAAAGCTTGAGAAGTTGTGCAATGCACAGCAGGTACTAAGCTGTTAAGGCATAAATATTTATTAAGTTGTTTGGACTTACTTACTTAATAAGTGGGGCTTTAGATATATCTTTTGGCCTAGAAGTACTGTGGAAAAATTACTGAGTCAATAAGTATGGGAACTGCTGGTCTAATGATGACCACATTAGCTCTTCTTCAAAAAGTTGGCTGTGGGATTGTTGCTGCACTCCCTACTGGTATACCGGTCCTACCTCATTCTTTTGGGATAACCCTAAATCTACCTGGCCCTAGAAAGAATTTTAGTTTGTTGCCCCTTGTGAGAAGAGAGAAAACCTTAAAGCCAAATGATTAACTGGGTGATCTTAGCCCAGATCATTTATTGAACCCTTCCTCATCCTCCACCCCACAAGTGAGCCTCTGAAAATGAAGGACGGCAAGAGCATTAACTCCGGCCCTGTGCTGGGGGCTTGTATTCAGAGATGAAAGACACATCTCAGTCCTCAAGATGCTTATGGAGTAGGGAGGAAGATGGATAAGTGGCCCACCAATGACATCGCAGTGTGATGGGCCATAGGGATCGGTCATGCAGGGTAAGGGTGACAAGCTCAAGACTCAGGGAGATGAGCGATTAAGTATGGCCAAGGGTCTCTAGGCTTGAGTTGGGCCTTGAAGGATGAATAGGGGTTCACCAGGTGAAAATGAGGGCAGAAGCGAGTGCCAGTGGGAAGTGCAAGGATGAGAAGTCATGAGGGAGCATGACTTGGGACAAGGATGGCTAAGATGCTAAATCCTGAGGCCACAGGCCTTAAGTGGAAGACTGTAGGCAGGAGAGCCCTGTGCTCAGCTCTGGCCTGTTCTCCTGTCACTGTGGAGCAGGGTGGAGGGTGGATGGTGGCACCAGGCCAGAGGAGGAAAGGGAAGAGAGGGTTGGACAAGAGAGATGTTAAGAAGGTGGGGTCGATGGAACCTGGACAAGGGGAAGGGAACTGCTGCGGACGACTCCTGGTTTCAGGTTTGTAATGGAGAGAACTGAGCCACACATGGTAGAAGCTCGTAGGGAAGCTAAGGACGACAGACCCAGAATGCCCTTGGCCTTGCACGCCAGCCAGTTATATAGCTGCCGTCTCTGGAGCAGATTCTAAGTCCTTTTTAGGGCAGGGGCTGTGTCTCACTCATCTCTGTATCCTTTTTAATTCCTCCTTAACACAAGGCCTGGCCCACAATAGGTGCCTGATGAACAATAGAAGAGAAAGCCCTTTTTAAAATCAAAAGAAGCCCAGGCATAGTGGCTCATGCCTGTAATCCTAGCACTTTGAGAGGCCAAGGCAGGAGGATCATTTGAGCCCAGGAATTTGAGACCAGCCTGGGAAATGTAGCGAAATCGTGTCTCTACAAAAAAATACAAAAATTAGGGCCAGGCGCGGTGGCTCATGCCTGTAATCCCAGCACTTTGGGAGGCCGAGGAGGGCAGATCACAAGGTCAGGAGTTCAAGACCAGCCTGATCAACATGGTGAACCCCTGTCTCTACTAAAAATACAAAAATTAGCCAGCCACGCCTGTAATTTCACCTACTCAGGAGGTGAGGCAGGAGAATTGCTTGAACCCAGGAGGTGGAGGTTGCAGTGAGCCGAGATCACGCCACTGTACTCCAGCCTGGGCGATGGAGGGAGACTCCATCTAAACAACGACAACAAAAAAAATTAGCCAAGCATGGTGGCGTGTGCCTGTAGTCCCAGCCACTCAGGATGCTGAGGTGCGAGGCTCACTTGAGCCTGGGAGGCAGGGGTTGCAGTGAGTGGAGATTGTCCCATCACACTCCAGCCTGGGCAACAGAGTGAGGAGACCCTATCTCAAAAAAGTAAATAAATAAAATAAAAATAAAATCAAAAGAAGTGGTACAGGTACACAACTAGAAGCCGTTACACAGCCCAGTTATCTGGAAAGTCCAAAACGTGCTGTATTTTCAAGGTTGAATGGCATGAAATAGTCAATATTAGAAAGGAAAAAAATCCCAAGTCCTCAGTTGCTGGAATAAGTCTCTCAGACACTTCTCTTTGTACTGAACCCACTTCCGAATTGACTTCGCAAGAATAGATCCGGGCCAGGCGCAGTGGCTCACGCCTGTAATCCCAGCACTTTGGGAGGCTGAGGTGAGCAGATCACGAGGTCAGGAGATCAAGACCATCCTGGCCAACATGGTGAAACCCCATCTCTACTAAAAATACAAAAAAATTAGCTGAGCACGGTGGTGCGCACCTGTAGTCCCAGCTACTCGGGGAGGCTGAGGCAGGAGAATCTCTCGAACCCAGGAGGCAGAGGTTGCAGTGAGTTGGGATCGCACCACTGCACTCCAGCCTGGTAACAGATTAAGACTCCGTCTTAAAAAAGAAAAGAAAAGAAAAGAAAAGAAAAGAAAAGAAAAGAAAAGATCCTATAACCTGAGCAGAAAAACTCATGGTCACCTCCAGAGCAGAGAATCTGTCTACTCAGAGCCTTTGAGACTTTGACTTTGGTCCTGCAGATACCTGGGCAATGCAGCCTTCTGCAATCCTCTGGTCCTTCAGTCACATTGTTGCGTCTTAGTGTGATGCATCTCTCTTTGGGATCTACATAGTCTTAGAAGCATGCAACTATTCATGTGGGAGGATGCAAAAGTTTAGGATAAGAATGTTGCGTACTCTTGAAATGTCAACTTCACTTAAGGGTTTTTAATTTTTTTTCATATTTGTATTAAAGCCAATATGATTAGACTATGGAGTGAATGTAAAATGTGTATGTGCTCTTAAGATAGAATATAAGATGCTGAAGAAATGCTGTCTCTTTGCTGTGGGCCACTTCAGTGGGAAGGTTGGAGAATCATGGTGTGAAGTGAAAACAAGGCCACATCTGTGCTTGGTCACTGGGGGTGACCATGTTTTTGTTTGCTCAGGTTACAGGATCCCTCCTGGAGGAAACGACTCGGAAGTGGACTCAGTACAAACAGGCGTGTCTGAGAGACTTACTCCAGGAACCTTCCGGTGAGCATGTGTATTAGTTATCCGTGGCTGTGTAACAAATTGCCCCAAAGCTTAGCAGCTGAAAACAATCACCAGTCATTTATTACCTCTCATAGTTTCTGTGGGTGCGGAATTCAGACAGGGCACACTGGGGATCGCATGTTTCTGCTCTATAATATCTGGAGTTCAGCTAGAAGACTCCCATGGCCTCTACACTTGGCCGGGGCTTCCATACAGCATGATGGTGGGGTCTCTAAGGGCCTGCCTGACCAGAGGCCACATTGCCTTTTATGACTTGGCCTTGGAAGTCATACAAGACCACTTCGACTGGTCAGACATGTTCAACTGGTCAGACAGCTACAAAGCTCTACTCAGGCCAACGGTACAGAAACACAGATCCCATGCCCCACTGTAAGGAAACATATGAAACCACATGTATGTGGATGTGGCCATCTTTGATAAAAGCCATCTGCCATGGCACACTCATCACCTGATCATATGACATGATTAGCTGCTGTAGATTAGCCTGGGAATCTGTTAAAGGAATGGGGGTGGGGGTCTCCCGTCTCCTAGGGCATTAACTAAATCTGAATAGTAACATTTCTCTTATCCAAGCCTACACTAAGTTCAGAACATTCTAGCGAGTATGTAATTGTTGTCTGCAGGCTGACTCTTCGGGTGCAGCCAGGTGCACCATGCCCACCTCCAAAAGAAAAAAAGAAGAAAGTATCTTGGCCCGTTGCCTCTGAGCCCACTGAGGACAATCCCCGGCTCTGGCTGCTTTCAGATCATTCTATTCAGAGGCCTTGAGACTGACAGGACACTGTGAACTCTCTCTTTCTTCACCCAAAGGCAGTCCCAGGCTTCAAGCCCTTCCCAGCTCCCTTTGAAGACCTCATGGGCCCAGGCAGGTGGTAGTCAAGCCTTGAGATCAGCTGCAGGAACCACCTCTCGCTTTGGAGAACACTGCTTTCTGAGGTCAAGGTAAGGCAGGCCTTCATCCAGAGCCATGCCATGCACAGCTCAGGTGAGCACTGCCTTACCCAGACTGGGTGCTGACACCTGGCAGCCAGGTCGACATGGTGTCTCAGGCCAGCTCATAACCTAGTACCATGGTGTTTCTAAGATTTCAATGCCAGAAACCTGGCCTTTTTTTTTTTTTTTGAGACAGAGTCTCACTCTGTTGCCAGGCTGGAGTGCAGTGGCGCGATCTCAGCTCACTGCAACATCCAACTCCCTGGTTCAAGTGATTCTCCTGCCTCAGCCTCCCGAGTAGCTGGGATTACAGGCGCCCACCACCACTCCAGGCTAATTTTTGTATTTTTAGTAGAGACGGGGTTTCACCATGTTGGCCAGGATGGTCTCGATCCCCTGACCTCGTGATCCAGAATCCTGGCCATTTTAGCCTAATAGGGAGCAGATGGTGGGAATGATGCTTGGCTTCCCGGAGTCAGGAGCCTGCAATATTAGAAGTTTGGGACCTAGTCTGAAATACTTCCATTTGATTCCGGGAGGCCCATAAGGCAGAGTTTTAAGTTTGTTGCTTCCCGTTGCCAAACACCAGGGTAAATCATCCCCTGAGATGGTCCAGGTATCTAATAATGATCATTGAATTAGTGCTCAAATGGAGAGATATGGCAAATGGAGAGATATAACTATATAGTACTTGTGTTGGTTATGTGTGACCAAGGACCTTGATCTTGATCCTCCTTATTCCACTGGTCATTTTGCACATTCACAGCGTGAGTGTGTCCTGGGATCTAACTGGTGAAGGTTTGATGATGATTTAGCTGACTGTGGAACATAAGGCACTGGCTGAGCCTCCAAGTGTCCTCCTGTCCTCAAGTTTCTGTGAAAGTTTAATTCATGTCGGCGGCTGGGTGTGGTGTCTCACGCCTATAATCCCAGCACTTTGGGAGGCCGAGGTGGGCAGATAACTTGAGGTCAGAAGTTCGAGATCAGCCTGGCCAACATACTGAAACCCTGTCTCTTCTAAAAACACAAAAATTAGCCGGGCTACTCAGGAGGCTGAGGCAGGAGAGTTGCTTAAGCCTGGGACATGGAGGTTGTGGTGAGCCGAGATCACGCCATTGTACTCCAGCCTGGGCAATAGAGTAAGACTCCATCTCCAAAAAAAAAAGAAGAAGAAGAAAGAAAGTTTAGTTCATGTCAAATAAAGCAAGATCAGCATGATGTGTACATTGATGTAATTGACCGGAAGTCAAGTTGGGCAGACAAATGCACATTGTTCGGGACTGCATTCAGCATTCCTGTGGTCCCCAAATCATTCCCCATCCTTGGCTCATCTAGAGAGTGGGACACCCGTGCTGGTTTCTGCACAGGTTACACCAGCTTCCAGTGCCAGGAAGGTGGGCTCCCATGGTGCCTCTGCCTCCATCAGTGGCATCCCTGTGCTGAAACGCTGATGTTCATCACACCCTTCTTCTCTCTATAGGCATATTTTGTAACGGGACATTTGATCAGTACGTGTGTTGGCCTCATTCTTCTCCTGGAAATGTCTCTGTACCCTGCCCTTCATACTTACCTTGGTGGAGTGAAGGTAATAAGTCTTATTTTTACCAATTTTCCCCAACCAAGTGCTTTTGTGAAGTTCTCTTCCCCCACAAACAGTCCCCGTCTAAGCTCTCAGTAATACATCTTCCTTCTGTAATTTTTCTATTCCTGGATGTTCCATTTATTTTTATGTATGTATGTATATATTTATTTTTATTTATCTTTGTGGTTACATAGTAGGTATATATATTTGTGGGGTACATGAGATGTTTTGATACAGGCATGCAATGTGAATAGGCATGGAGAATGGGATATCCATCCCCTCAACATTTATCTTTTCAGTTACAAACAATCCAATTACACTCTTTATTTCAAAATGGACGATTGTTATTATTATTATTACTATTATATATATTTTTTGAGATGGAATCTCACTCTGTCGCCCAGGCTGGAGTGCAGTGGCACGATCTCAGCTCACTGCAACCTCCGCCTCCCAGGTTCAAGCGATTATCTTGTCTCAGCCTCCCGAGTAGCTGGGACTACAGGCACCCACCGCCACCACACTCGGCTAATTTTTTTGTATTTTTAGTAGAGATGAGATTTCACCGTGTTAGCCAGGATGGTCTCAATCTCCTGACCTCAGGTGATCCACCCGCCTCGGCCTCCCAAAGTGCTGGGATTACAGGCGTGAGCACCACGCCTGGCCGATTAAGTTATTATTGATTATCATCACCAGTTGTGCTATCAAAGAGTAGGTCTTATTCATTCTTTCTATTTTTTGTACCCATCATCCCTCCCCACCTCCACTGTCCCAGCCGCCCACTACCCTTCCCAGCCTCTGGCAACCATTCTTCTACTCTCTATGTCCATGAGTTCAATTGTTTTGATTTTTAGATCTTACAAATAAGTAGCTCTCCTACTTTGAAGCTTCTAGAATACAGATCCAGCAGCCACTAAATCTGGCTGCAGTGGGGGTAAGAATGGCCACTGTCATGGAGAGGAGAAACAGGTCGGGGAGAAAGATTGGGATGCTAACCTCCACACAATTTTTGGCTTGTTAGATGGGGAGGAAGGATTTTCAAAGAACCCTTTGCATTCACATCGAAAGGAGGTGCCAATCGGTTAGTGTTTTTAACTCCCATGGGACTTGGATGGAGAATTTAACCACTTAGCTTGCTCTGATGCTGTTTCAAGGAAGTAAACATTACTTAGATACCTAGGATAATATCCCATCCCTACCGGCCCCAGAAGCCCGACCTCTTGGTTATTTTATTCTGGAAGAGGAGAGAGGTGATTACGGGTTAGATTCCTGTTGCCTCTGACCATAGACCACCGGCAAATATAAGGACAACTAAAACTATTCTTAGGAAACATAAGTGGTTACAAGCTCCAGGCAAAACAAGGTGAGCACCAGCTTCTGAGAGGGTAAGATGATAGCCTTTTGTATTTAATTTCCGCCCGATAAATCATCCCATCGTGCAACTTTGGTTTCAATGTTTTGAGCCTCTAGAGCAGAGAGAGAGAGTGTTTAGAAGGAAGATACATTTCTGGGTGGGAGAGTTAGTGACCTATTTTATGGAAGTGTTCTCTGATGAAATCCAGTTGGAATCAGCCCAAGAAGCATGAGAATGTGAGATTTTAGGGAGGGTGGAAGAGATAACTTGCTGGATCGGAGGGCTCTGAATGACTCAGGCACAGTACCCCTGGGAGCAGCTCAGTGAGGGAAAAGAGCACTGGGTGTGGAGTCAGGAGCCCCGAGGTCAGACCCAGTCCCTCTATTTTACACTTTGGAGACTTTGGGCAAATTCCCACAGCACCCCCTGAACTTCCACTTCCTCATCTATGAAGGGAAGGAGAGTTGCTAATTCTGAAGGTCACTCAGAGGAGTCAATGAGAAGGCACTCACAGGGTGCGTCGTAGAGCTGCTGCTCGGTCCGCAGGAGCTGAAGCTGAATCCAGGGAGGAGCCCCTTGGATTCCTTCAAGTCTTGAGGCCCCAAACACCTGGACTTCTCAGTAGCATGTGGAGCCGATCCCTACTTCTCTGCTCACTGTCTACCTGTCCCTTTCCAAGAGCTAAAAACACAGATCCATTCCACTGTAAGAGAAAATGAAGTGTTCAAAAAGCCACATTTACAAAGAAGTTAAATTAAAACCTCTTTAAAAAAAATAGGTTTTGGACTTCTGCAATGTGAAGGGAGTGTGATTTGCAAAAGGTGGGAAGTTACTCTTCCACCCGCCATTCTGTGCATTAAGTCTTTAGAATCCAAATGGATCCCTGCAGTGAAAAGAGAATGTGGAGACCGTGGAAGGGCGCAGAGAAGAACATGTGCAAATGCACAGAGTGGAGGAGAATCCCTGTGAGATGGGAGAGAGAAAGGGGCATGGTAATATCAGAAGAGGGAGCGCCTGGCGCCTGTAGTCCCAGCTACTCCGGAGGCTGAGGCAGGAGAATGGCGTGAACCCGGGAGGCGGAGCTTGCAGTGAGCCCAGATTGCGCCACTGAGTGCCTGATGGCAAACAGAAGCTGTAACTGACGACTGAGGCTGGGGGCTGATGACAAAGGAAACTGGGTGTTAGTCACTAGGGTTTCAAGCTTTCTTCTGTAGAGGAAGATTATGTGGAGTCCCAGAAGGTGTTAAGGCATAAAAATGGAGCACAAGTTGTAGTCTGGGAGAATGGCGTTGAGAGCATGTAGCTATTGGACCGAGGAATGGAGGAACCAGGGAGGGAAACTACTGCAGTGTCCCAGAAAACAGCATGCTAAGGGTCTGGTTCGGGCAAGAGCAAGAGAATGGAGAGAAGGAGAAAGATTAAAATGTTGGAAGCAGAATGCTCTAGACTTGTCATCAGTTGGAGTAGAAACTGAGGGACAGAGGGGGAGTAGAAAATGGAGGAGAGGAAAACAAACTCTTCTTCCTTCTCCTCCTCCTCATTCTCCCCTTCTCTTCCCCATCTAAGGAATGGTCTCAGGGTCCACCTGGCCCCACCCAAGCCCACATCTCAACCTGTGGGTAGCCAGGTCCTCTGGCTCCTCCCCCCCTCCATCCCTCACTGCTGTGGGCTCACCAGCACCCTCTGCTGCTTCTCAATGGCCTTCTCACCAGTTCCTGCCTCGGATCTGGCCCCCTCCGGCACCTTTGGAAAAGCTTTCTAAAGTATCATTCACATTCTGTCTCCCCCCATCACGACCCCTACAAATGGCATGCAAGACCTCCTGCTGCCTGGTCCTGCCGACCTCGTTAGCACTCACCCCCACGTTCAGAGTTCCCTGAGCTCCAGCCCAATGAGCAACTCCCAGGCTCTGCACCTGGTCCAGCTCTTGCCACTCAGTACCTTGGCTCGCACACCTGCCCAGGAGGCCTCCTCGCTGGCTCTGGCTGTGCTCCTCTGCCTATAAAGCCCCTTGTAATTCTCAGCTCAATCCTTTCCTCCTTCTAGAAGATTTCTCAGACCTCTCCCCTCAACTACAGATCTCTCCCCTCTGCCTTTCTGAGGCCTCTTTTTTTTTTTTTTTTTTTTTGAGACAGAGTCTTGCTCTGTTGCCCAGGCTGCAGTGTGCTGATCTTGGCTCACTGCAACCTCTGCCTCCTGGGTTCAAACAATTCTCCTGCCTCAGCCTCCTGAGTAGCTTGGATTACAGGCGCACATCACCATACCCAGCTAATTTGTGTATTTTTAATAGAGACAGGGTTTCACTATGTTGGCCAGGCTAGTCTCGAACTCCCGACCTCGTGAACCTCCCGCCTTGGCCTCCCAAAGTGCTGGGATTACGGGCATGATCCACCGCACCCGGCCTCTGAGGCCTCTTTTATACCTATGCAGTCTTCTGTCTTAGCATTTATAATTGTTTACGGCGATTTTTCTTTGCACTCCCCCAGCCAGAGCTGAGCCCTATTCGTATCTTTGCATTCCCAGCACAAAGTATTATGGCTAGTACAGACAATGCAAGTGTCAAGTGACATTCTTACCATTCGCTCATTCAACTAATATTTGTGAAGCACCTGTTGTATGCCATGCATTATTTTTAAGTGCTTGGGATATATTAGTGACAAAAACCGAGTAAGATCTCTCTCTTCGTGGGGCTCACATTCTCGCGGGAGAGACAGACAATTATCAATAAGCATCATAAATAAGTGCAGACTATGTTTGAATGTGATCTATGTTAAACAAGATGGGGAAGGGAAGGGATGGGAGGGTTGGAGTGGGGTGATTAGTTGCAGCTGTAAACTGGGTTGTCAAGGAAGTCTTCGATGGCAGGGTGACATTTTGGTGAAGATGTAAAGAAGGTAAAGGTTTTAGAGGAAGGGTGTTCATGAGGGAAGAAGACAGCAGGTCAATGGCTCTATGCGGGGACCATGCCTGGCCTGTTCCATGAAGAGGAGGAGGCAGACGCGGCTGTGGTGAAGAGGGGAGAGAAGCAACAGGTTACAGCAGAGAGTTACAGGCCAGGTCTTAGGGGGCTTTGTGAAAGGCCAGAAGACTTTTTCTCAGAAAGCCCTTGGAAGATTTGGAGAGAAGCGTGACATGATGTGGCTGATTTTTTTTTTTTTGAGACAGTCTCCCTCTGTCACCCAGGCTAGAGTGCAATGGTGTGATCTCACCTCACTGCGACCTCTGCC
The DNA here is from genome assembly GCF_028878055.3 of Symphalangus syndactylus. Lineage (NCBI taxonomy): Eukaryota > Metazoa > Chordata > Mammalia > Primates > Hylobatidae > Symphalangus > Symphalangus syndactylus. The sequence goes on along the minus strand of NC_072442.2, from coordinate 58,520,047 downwards.
TCCCAGGTTCAAGTGATTCTCCTGCCTCAGCCTCCCTAGTAGCTGGGTCTACAGGTGCTCACCACCACACCTGGCTAATTTTTTTTTTTTTTTTTTTTTTTTTTAGTAGAGATGGGGTTTCACCATGTTGGCCAGGCTGGTCTTGAACTCCTGACCTCAGGTGATCCACCCACCTCGGCCTCCCAAAGTGCTGGGGTTACAGGCGTGAGCCACCATGCCCGGCCTATGTGGCTGATATTTTATTCAGCTGGCTCTGACTGCTGGGTTGCCCACAGATGTGAGGGGCAGGACTGTCAGAGGAGTCCCATCTCCCGGTGGGAGGTGATGTTTCCACAGGATGGAGGCAGGAGGTGAAAGTTGCAGTCAGATTCTGGGTGCAGATGAAGGCAGGGATGACAGATTACCTAGAGGACCTGAGGAAGGCTATTAGAGACAGAAGGGGAGGGTGACTCTGAGGTTTAGGGCCCGGGGGACTGGAAGGACGGGTTTGCCATCCACTGAAGTGGTAAAATAGGTGGGTAGAGCAGATTTTGAAAAGAAGAAAAAGAGTGTGGTTTGGAGTGTGTTGTTTGAGATGTCAATTAGACACCTTACCTAGCAAAGCTGTCAGGGGAGCACGGGACTATACCCTTTGGTTGTCCATTCGTTAAATTCACCAGACAGTTACTGTTGGCCCATGATATGCAGGGCCAGGACTAGGAAGGACCAACAGATTTCGACTTCTCGTTTGCAAGCCCAGCCTCTAATCCTCCACGTGGAGGACCTTCTGGGAGAGTCTCCTGGGATAGATGTGACTGAGTCACAATGGCAGTCTGTATGGGCAGAGGGATTTTTCTCATCATTTTCACATACACTTTCATTTAATCCTTTCCCAAATCATGGAGACTTGGTACCAATTATTATCCCCAGTTCCTGATGAAAACACAGGAAGGCTTAGAGGTTAGGAGAGCTAGGCCCAAGACACACTCATGCATGGATGGCGCATCCGGCTTCAGCCCCAGTCTGTCAGCCACGTGCCCGCCACTTTCTCTTCTTCATGGCATGAGCCTCAGGAAGAGATGCCCCACCTAGCAAGCATCAGGAGCCCAGATTGGCGTCTCCCAGCTGGGCTGAACCTTGGAGGGCTTATAACATCTCTGAGTCACCAGAGGCTGTTCTAACTCCAGAGACTTTGGGTAAACACAGCAGACATTAGCAGACCATGGTGTGTTACAAAATTGAGAAGCTTCCATGTTTTCCTTTCCATCCCAAATAAACAGTGAGGATGTTAATGAGCCCCCAAAAGGGGAAATGAAAATCCCTTCTCCCTGGGATTTTCCACAGCTCTGTGGCATGCTCAGGGGAACGGGCTGTGTGTTCTGACCTTTCCTCCAGAGCTTTGTTTACTTTCAGAGAGCTCAGGAAGGGCCTACAGACACTGCTTGGCTCAGGGGACTTGGCAGACGATAGAGAACGCCACGGATATTTGGCAGGATGACTCCGAATGCTCCGAGAACCACAGCTTCAAGCAAAACGTGAGTTTGCTCAGCTCAGTGAGGAGGCATCCAGGGTCCAAACCACCCTCCTTCGGGACATCCCAGTGGCCTGCTGGCTCCAGGGGCCACACAAAGAGCCTTCTCCAGCGCCTCTCCCCGGGGAAGCTAAGAAAGGCCCCGCAAAGCAGCAACCCTAGTGGCGGCCATGGAATTTCTTCCACTACTAGGCTGACATGCAAAATCCTAAGAGAAGTCAGACTACCAGGGTCGATCCTGGCATTTGCGCTTGCTGTTCCCCGTGCCTGGAGCACCTGTCCCAGCTCCCCTGTGGCCAGCTCCTTCTCACCATCCAGGGTTCAGTCTAAATGTCTCCTTCAAAGAGAGATCTTCCAGGGTCACCTAATCCAGAGAGTGCCCTCTGTGGTTGCTTTCCTACCACATCCCCCCGAAACACCACCCACCACCCACCACTTTGACTCCTTTATGGCACCTGCCCCTCCCTGAAATTCTCACTGTTGCTTGATTGTTATCTAGCCCTCTCGTCAGAATGTAGATCCACTGGTGACAGGGGACTTGTGTGCCTTGAGGGGGTGACATAGCATAGGGTCTAGGGTCAGGCAGCCCTATTTCCATTCCAAATACTAAGAATGTTAATGAGCCCCCAAAAGGGGAAATGAAATGTCCCTTATCCCTGGGATTTTCCATAGCTCTGTGGCATGCTCAGAGGAACAGTCTGTGTATTCATATCCAGACTCTGCTCTTCCTGGCTGTGAACCTGGTGCAAGTTACCTCATCTCCTTGGGCCTCTTCTTCCTCATTCATGCCACAGGGATCATATTTGCTACATGTGACGTTGTGAGGATTTAGTCATCAGACATCAGTTTCTTAGGAGAAAACCTGATACACGGTCAGCACGGTCTATTCAGGCACTCCTGCCCTATCCCCAGGGTCTACCACAGTAACTGGTCCGCAAATCCCCATGGCTTCCCAGGAAAGGTTCTTTGGATGAACAAACAAATCCATGCTTCAGACTTCTCTCCACGTGTGTTCTTTCCAGGATCCTTCTGCACTGTACTTTCTTGTTGGCCTCTTGCTCTTCTCCCTGAGGACCTCTTGTTTGTCCAACATCTGCTCACTTTCCTTCAAAGTGCAGTGCAAGAGGCTGCACGAAGTGGAGGAACAGGTGTTTGGGGATCAGACAGATATCTACGGCCACACCTTGGCTTCTTTCATTCAGATGGTCAGGCCACAAACAGTAATGAAACATCTACGATGGGTTAGGGTTTTGCACCAGGCACTGGGAATAAACAGGGGATAGCACGTGGATACTGCCTTCAGGGAGCTCAGAGTCTTGTGAGATATAGGGACAGTGTGATCGTTGCTGGGAGGGAAGTGCCGGATGCCCAGGGTCACGGAGGAGGGGGAAACTGATGCAGACAGGGGACCAGGAAGGCTGCTCAAGCCTAGCCCTGCAGGGTGAGAAGGAGATGGCCATAGGAAGAGAGAGAGAGAAGAAGGAGAAACACACCTAGGGTCAAAGAGCTCACAGGGCTCTGGGGCCACCTTGAGTGCTGCTGTGCAGGTGAGGTAGGGCCTGAGGAGGACACAGGTGGAGGTGGAGGCCTCGGGAGAGGTAGGTGACGAAGACCTCCTGTGCCCGGTGAAGGACTTAGGACTTTGCATATTGAAGTAGGAGAGGGACATAACTAACTTATGTGTTGACAGGTTTGTCTTGGCAGATTGGAGAGGAGTGAACCTGTCAACACATGAGTTAGTTATGGAGATTGAAGACTGGGGCCATGCTGGAGGCAGAAGGCAGGGAGAACAGGCAGGAACCATGGCAGCAACTCAGGCCAGGTAGGAAGAGAGAGCCTGGGGGTGGAAGAAGAGGGAGGATGGACTCATAGGTTTACCGAGGAGCAAAACGGTAGGACCTGGCTGGTGCTGGAGGCTGTGAGAGGGTAGAGCCAAGGACAACAAGATCGCAGGCTGCTGGCTTGGACCCTTGAGGAGACTTAAAAATGTCCCTCCCTGAGAAGAAGGATACAGGGAGAGGCCTTGCCCTTTGGGTTCTCAATATTTTGCTACCTAATTCTTTTTTTTTTTGAGACAGAGTCTCACTCTGTCATCCAGGCTGGAGTGCAATGGCGTGATCTCGGCTCACTTCAACCTCTGCCTCCCAGGTTCAAGCAATTCTCCTGCCTCAGCCTCCCAAGTAGCTGGGACTGCTGGTGCGTGCCACCATGCCAGGCTAATTTTTGTATCTTTAGTAGAGATAGGATTTCACCATGTTGTCCAGGCTGGTCTCGAACTCGTGACCTCAGGTGATCCATCTGCCTTGACCTCCCAAAGTGCTGGGATTACAGGCATGGGCCACCGTGCCTGGTCTTTTCTACCTAATTCTGTGCCCTAATTTGAACCTGCAAAACACCCCCACTCTCCACCACCCCCAAGTTGTAGCTTTTTTTTTTTTGAGATAGAGTCTGTCTCTGTTCCCCAGGGTGGAGTGCAATGACGCGATCATGGCCTACTGCAGCCTCAACCTTCCAGGCTCAAGTGATCCTCCCGCCTCAGCCTCCTGAGTAGCTGGGACTACAGGTGCACACCACCACATCTGGGATTTTTTGTAGAGACAGGGTTTCACCATACTGCCCAGGCTGAATTGTGGCTTTATTTCATGATTTAGTTGGAATTATTTAGCTTTCTAAAGTCATTTAAATATTATCCCATTAAATGTTAAAGATATTTTATACAATAAAGTCTAGGGACAGGGGAAGGCAAGGAGTTCAGTTTTAGAAACACTACTCTTGTCACTTGAGCCACCTAGCCTCTCTGCAGGCATCTGTAAGATGGGGTTGAAAATACCCGCTTTGCAGGCCTAGTTGTGAGGCTTCAGAGGGCAATGAATGTGGAGTGATTCATCCACCTCCTGGCACACAATAGGCATTTGATAGTCGTGATTATTGCGTTTCTTTTCTTTTCGAGTATCTTCCCTGGACCCTACAAACACTTCTCTCCCTCCCTGGCCTCTCTGGTTCAGTCCTAGGGCTGTGATCATAGTTTACTTGTCATTGTGAGTTTTTTGGTGTCTGTGATGGTAGCTTTTCTAGATTGGCTACTTGGTTGGATTTATTTGTGTGTGTGTGTGTGTGTGTGTGTGATATTTCATTTGACTTTCAAAAGCCAAAAACCTAGCTTTTTGTTAAGTTATTAAGGTCAACTCTATTTTATATAGTTTATTATTCCATTTATAAATCTGGTAAGTTAATCTACTTTCATAGAGGTCCCTGATTAATTTTTGTTAACACAAACAAGTTATTTACATATCCTTTTGCATTTTAAGCTGCGTTATTACATTTGATATGCTTTAGACATTTAAACTATGTTAAATAATTGTTATAACAAGAAAATCTTTCTTATTTTAAAATAATTCTAGTTTATCGAATACATCAAGGTTATATGTTGAGTCTTAAATTTTCATAAATATGTCAATACTGTTTTCATCATGGTTTCAACTTAAAGTTGAAAATCAAGTATGCTTTGATGTATTTCATATTGGAATCTTAGTACTAACCTATTAGATCCTCTAATATGTCATATTCTCTAAATAATACCAATTACATACAGATTGTGCAAGTAATTTAAAAAACCGCTATATGAGGGATACACCGAGGGGTAGATATGGGACGATACCACATACAGTTTAATGTTTGTTAGAGGCTGGCTGCAGTGGCTCAGGCCTGTAATCCCAGCACTTTGGGAAGCCGAAGTGGGAGCGTTGCTGGAGCCCAGGAGTTTGAGACCAGCCTGGGCAACATGGCAAAATCCCGCTTCTAAAAAAAAAAATACAAAAATTAGCTGGGCATGGTGGTGTGCACCTGTAGTCCCAGCTACTTGGGAGGCTGATGTGGGAGGATCACTTAAGCCTCAGGAGGTTGAGACTGTAATGAGCTATGACTGTGCCACTGCACTCCAGCCCGGGTGACAGAGTGAGACTCTGTCTCAAAAAACAACAAACAAACAAAAAACAGTTTAATGTTAGAATCTAAGCGGTGGATATACAGATGTTCTTTATAAAGTTTCTTTAACTTTGGTGTATGTTTGAAATTTTCATAATAAATGTTGAGGACAAATAAAAAAATTCTATACCTGAATTTAACACAAAACATTAATAAATGTAGTAGTGGGATCAAACCTTGCCAAGATTAAGACACAAAACAAACACTTTCACACTAAGGAGACAAACTGGTCCAAGAAAGTAGGGGTCTCCATCTCAGGAGACATGGGTGCCTGTAGACCAAGATTTGTTTGTTCTGGTTATCAATACCAGTGGTGTAGGTGTGTTAGTAAATGTTAACAACAGGCTCCCTGCTTCCACCCCTAAAGAAAGAAAGGCTATGATTTGTTAACACTTGCCAATTTCGGTGGCATTAATGCCCCCCCATGGCCAATTTCAAGCTACCAGTGTGACCGCAGAGTATGCACAGTAGTGCAGCGTTAGACATGTTTATCCTTATGCAGATACAACAGCAAAAATAACCCCAGTGGCACTGAACACAGACATGTAGAAATGTAATTAGGAAGTGATGAATTTGGAGTATTTATTGCTTTTATTCTGAATATAATTTATTCATTGTAAATTTACATCATTTAATTTTTTTTTTTTTTTTGAGACGGAGTTTCGCTCTTGTTGCCCAGGCTGGAATGTGGTGGCACGATCTCGGCTCACTGCAACCTCCGCCTTCTGGTTTCAAGCGATTCTTCTGCCTCAGCCTCCCGAGTAGCTGGGACTACAGGGGCACGCTGCCACACCCAGCTATTTTTTGTATTTTTAGTAGAGACGGGGTTTCACCATGTTGGCCAGGCTGGTCTCGAACGCCTGACCTCGTGATCTGCCCGCCTCGGCCTCCCAAAGTGCTGAGATTACAGGCGTGAGCCACCGCGCCCGGCTACCTTTTAATTTTTAAGAATGCTCGTGTTTTGCAACTGGTTCCCTGAAAATTTGCCAATCAGTTCTCGCAAGCCAGGATGACCATACCACTGGGTCTACCAAGGTGATTTTTTTCACTCTTGCCAACAAGTTGAGCCCCAGGTTCATGTCCATTAGAGGAGGCTGATCGTATTTGGGTTCAACACGTTTCATAACCTAGCTATTTGGTCTAACAGGAGCCATCTGGTTGGGGCTCTGTTCCTTCAGAGCCTCGTGGGTGTTGGCACGTCCTTGGCTCTCTTAAGTGTATCCTAATCTTCCATCAAGGCGCAGTGGCTCATAAGTATAATCCCAGTGCTTTGGGAGGCTAAGGCAGGAGGGCTGCTTGAGGCCAGGAGTTTGAGACCAGCCTGCTCAACATAGCAAGATTCCATGTCTAATCTTCCATCAGACATGAAGAACCTTCAACTGGATCCTCCACATCCTCGGGGAATTCTTTCCAAACCTCTTATTTTCCTACTGGATTTGAGTTGACAGAATTCCGTGATCCTTATACAGTTTTACTGGGTGAGATGTCACACCTCTTAAAGGGATCAGAAGGACACCTGTAGTTGGATTAGATCCGGTTTATCTCACGAATTTGTCTGACTTTTTTCACACCTAAGTTGTGCTAATGGCATGCCTTGAATTAGGCAAATTGTGTATTTTTTTTTCTCCTGGGCTCAAACTGAGAACAACGACAAAGTCACAGTCATATTTGACTATCACCCCCAAACCTCTGACCTAGTACTGGGGTGCCCAGTGGCCTTTGCATACAGTAGGCATTTAATAAATACTACATGAATGGCTTCACAAATTCTGAGTCAATTGGTCTGTGGTGGGGTCTAGCCATCAATACTAGTTCCAAAGTCCCCCAGATGATTCTAATATGCAGCCGAGGTTGAGAACCACGAGTGTGTGGACACAGCGGCACCATCCCCAAGTCAGCAAATGGGGAGCGCTAAGCAAGATTTGAAAACTGCACTTTCAAAGACAGGAAGTAAATGGAAAAGTGAGGACAAGAGCATTGCCTCCTCCCCTCTGCAAATGGCCATATTTCCAAGAATTCAAATACTTAACAGAAAAAACAACTTCTGGCCATGTTTACCTGTGTTTCTAATAGAGGGTTGAAATTTTGCCCAAAAAAGGCCAGTGTTAGTAAATCTTTGCCCTTCAGAGCTTTGGCAAACAAAATATGTTACATTCTTCCAACTAACGAGATGCTGGGGGTCCTTATGCATGTTAAACGGCACTTTTAAAGGAGATTGTGTGTCTGTGTGTGTGTGTGTGTGTGTGTGTGTGCGCATGCATAAGCATCAACAAGTGTGTTCAGATGACTTAGTATGGAATTGTGTTTGATAGAATGAAAATAAATTATTATGCCTTACTTTGTCCTTTAAAAAGTGCTTCTATTCTTAAATACACAATTTAATACATACATACATATGAATTGATATATCTGTATATAATTTTAATATATGTATATAATTTTAATAATACATTTTAATTTTTAATATAATTTATAACATATCCTTTGATTATATATGATTTTTCCAACATTTTATTTTGAAATATTGAAACATATAGAAAAATTAAAAGAATAATATAGTAGACACTCATATACCCAGTATTTAGATTCAAAATGTAATAACATTTTGCCACATTTGCTTTCTGTCTGTTTCTCTCTTTCTGAAATATTTAAAACCAATTTGTAGACATCATGAGATTTCACCCCTAAATTCCTCGGGTACCTCCTAAGATTAAGGACATCATTCTACACAACTACATTACCATTATTTCAACCAAGTAAAATTAACAGTGATTTTTATCACATGGCCTATTTCATCCATGTTTAATATTTTTTCCAGTTGTTTTCCCAAACTTTTATAGCTTTTCTGCCCTAGAAATATCTCTCTCTCTTTTTTACAGCTGTATAGTATTTCACTTAGCATATCCACCAGTTTGTTCAGCTACTGTCCTATGACCATCTGGGTTATTTCCAATCATTTTTTCTTTTTTTTTTTGAGACGGAGTCTTGCTCAGTTGCCCAGGCTGGAGTGCAGTGGCGTGATTTAGGCTCACTGCAAGCTCTGCCTCCCGGGTTCATGCCATTCTCCTGCCTCAGCCTCCCGAGTAGCTGGGACTACAGGTGCCTGCCACCACGCCCGGCTAATTTTTTGTATTTTTAGTAGAGACGGGGTTTCACCGTATTAGCCAGGATGGTCTTGATCTCCTGGCCTCGTGATCCGCCCGCCTCAGCCTCCCAAAGTGCTGGATTACAGGCGTGAGCCACTGCGCCCGGCCTGTTTCCAATATTTTATTCCTAAAACTGCTGCAGTGAATAACCTCAGATGTGTATGTTGGGTCATATTTGTGGCAGTATATCTTTTGGAAGATTTCTAGAAGTGGGATCACTAGATTAAAGGCAGATGCCTATATACTTTTGTTAGACATTGCCATCGGGGTTATACATTTGTCCTCCCTTCAGCTATGTACGAGAGTACCTGTTTCCTCTTTGGGTGTGTATCACATATTTGTTAGGAAGCTTCTCATAAAGGTGTCTGAGTGACATAAGATTCACCTGTTGGTACTAAGCATGAGCTGGAGACCTGATGTTTTGGAGCCTCTAGGAAAGTAGCCAGGTTTTGTTAGAGACCTTAATGTAGAGGACAGTTGAAGAAAATCCTCTAAAAAAGTACAATTAAACCAACCGTAGCAGGTGCTCTTGGCGCCCTGCCCATATCCCCTTGCCCTAATCAATTTAGTACACAGCTGCTTAACTTCTTACCACGAGTGCATGCATTTCTTTGCTGGTTCTCTGGTTCCTGAAGCCCACTTGTTCGTTGAAATGCAGTCCATAAGTGCCATGAAATTAGTGTGCCTTGGAAGTCACCTTCACTTGATGACTGGCAAGATTTGGTATGTTTCTATACCAACTCCCTTGGTCTTGGGGTTAGTTGACTCTGAGGATTCCAGAGCTTCCCCAGTGGGATTAAGCTATAGCTTCCCACCATGGTAGCAGGCTTGATAATCCACCCTTTATTTGTCCTAACTGCTCCCTTACCCTACTGATGATTTTTTTCACTTTTTTTTTTTTTTTTTTTGAGGCGGAGTCTCTCTCTCTCTCTCGCCCAGGCTGGAGTGCAGTGACGCAATCTTGGCTCACTGCAACCTCCACCTCCAGGGTTCAAGCGATTCTCCTGCCTCAGCCTCCCGAGTAGCTGGGATTACAGATGCCTACCACCATGCCCAGCTAATTTTTGTATTTTTAGTAGAGACGCGGTTTTGCCATGTTGGGCAGGTTGGTCTCGAACTCCTGGCCTCAGGTGATCACCTGCCTGGGCCTCCCAAAGTGCTGGGATTACAGGCATGTGAAGCACCATGCCCAGCCGATTTTTTTTTCACTTTCTATGCAAGCTGCCTGCATTCCAATTCTTGTCTCAGGATCTGCTTCTTGGAAACCCAAACTATTTAGGACACAGACAAAAAAAAAAGAAAAAAAAAGATATGTCCCCTAATTTGTTCCTAGAAAGCACAAAACACACACATGTTTTAAAAATCATAATTTAGAAACAAATAATTAGCTTATTTAATTAAATGTGTTAGCCTCATATCTCCAACAAAATAAATCATGCTATTCGACCCAGTCATGTCTTGATATGCCACAGAAATAGTCAATTTAAAGAAACTACACCACTCTGTGTGCAGAAGCACAAAACACTTCTTTACTTTCAAGGTGTTTCATAGTCTATCTGGAAAGACAAGATGAATGAAAGCAAAGCATTATTGAATAATACAATTGACACCCTATTTGTGAAACAAACCACAAGTACTTTGGCAATAAGAGTTGACAATAAGCAGAGAGACATTTGAGGAGGATTTCTTATAGGGGGTAGGTTTGTGCTGGTCTTAGAAGGAAAGATTTAGTTTCAAGGAGAGGCAAACAAGCGCAGTTGGAGACTGACAAGATTATAGCGATCTTGATGAAGTCTATAGAGAATAATTCTAGAGAGAAATGTGGTTGGGATTGATCCGGAAGAGCTCAAAGTCTACACTGAGAGTTCTGCCTCCAGACCACCACTGCAAAAAATGATACCAGAGAAAGAAAAAAACATACCACATAGACATTTTAATCTACATAAAAGAATGAAGAACACGAGAAATGATCCACATAAAGGTAAATTTTTTATCTCATTTAAAAAATGTTTTAAAAAGAGAAATAAATATAGTTTTTAAAATCACACAAAATATATTAGAAATCAATAACAGATGTTTGGAAAATTCCCCTAATATTTTTAAAAAATTAACAACATACTTCTAAATAACCCATAAGTCAAGTAAAAAAGTATAAAATAAATTAGTAAATATTTTAACTAAATAAAAATGAAAATACAATATGCCAATAATTTTGTGATACAACCAAAGCAGTCACAGAGAGAAATGTATAGCATTCTTTTTTTTTTTTTTTTTTAAGTTCTGGGATACATGTGCAGAATGGGCAGGTTTGTTACACAGGTATACATGTGCCATGGTGGTTTGCTGCACCTATCAACCCATCATCTAGGTTTTAAGCCCCGCATGCATTAGGTATTTGTCCTAATGCTCTCTCTCCCCTTGCCCCCCAACCCCTGACAGCCCCCCATGTGTGTTGTTCCCTTCCCTGTGTCCATGTGTTCTCATTGTTTAACTCCCACTTACAAGTGAGAACGTGTGGTATTTGATTTTCTGTTCCTGTGTTAGTTTGCTGAGAATGATGGCTTCCAGCTTCATCCATGTCCCTGCAAAGGACATGAACTCATTCTTTTTAATGGCTGCATAGTATTCCATGGTGTATATGTGCCACATTTTCTTTATCCAGTCTGTAGCATTCTTATATTAGAAAATTGGAAAAATATCAAGTTAGTGGCCCAACTTCCACCTTAAGAAACTAGGAAAAAAACCTCAGCAAATTAAACTCAAAGTAAGCAAAAGAAAAGAATTAGAAAGTATGAATAGAATTTAATGAAATGGAAAACAGAAAGACAATAGGAAAATAAATAAATAAAACCCAAACTTGGTTATTTAATCTTGGTGTTGATGGTTTTGAGTCTTTTCCATTCTGGTTTGATTTTTCTGCATTTTTGGCTGGAGTATTTCATAGATTTCTTCACTGGTGCTTTTTCTTCAATTTCCTCATCAAAATCATCATCTTCTTCAACATCACATCTTCATCACCGTCATCTTCTTCATCAGCAGGAAGTTTTAATTTTTTCTGTGGAACCTTGCTACCACCTCCAGGGGCAGATTGCTTTCCAGATATACTTAAGAGTTTCACATTCTCCTCCTCTTCATCTTCTGACTCTGCATCTTCCTGAGTGCTGTCCGCTAATAGGCATCTGCCCTGAACCACACTCTTCAACTGTAAGACCATGGGTGGTGTGATTTCAAAGCCCCCAACGGAAACCACTGGCTGTACAGACATTTTCAAAGTTGCCAGGGTTACTTTAATTGGACTGCCTTCATAATTCATTGTCTCTGCGTCAACAATGTGCAATCATCCTTTGCACCAGCCCCTAAACTGACAATTCTTAAAGATAAGTGGTGTTCCTTTTCATCATTATCCACCTTAAAGGGATCATCTTTGTCGGCCTTTAGTTCACAACTGAAAAGATAGTTCTGGGGCCTCCGGGGGCTCATGTCCATCTCCATCAAGTCCTCCACGGGGTGATGGCACATACTTAGGTGGGAGAAAAGGTGGACAGAGATAAATGACTGCTGCTCCAGGGAACAGCTGTGCAGGATGGAATCACACCAGCCAAACTTGGTTACTTAAGAAGATCAATAAATTTGGTAAACTTCTAGAAAGATGAACTTAAAAAAGGGAAAGAATTAAAGATGAGAGAGAGAGAAAGTGAGAGAGAGGTCAGGAATTAAGAGAGATGGAACATCACTACTGATACTTTATAGACATTAAAAAGATAATAAGAGATTTTTATGAATGCCTTTCTGCCAATAATTTCTACATGTTGGATACAATGGATAATTTTTTTAAAAGAAACAAACTACAAAATTTCACTAAAGAAGGAATGGATAACCAGAATAGTCCTATATCTATTATTAAAATTGCCTTGTAGTTAAAACTCTCTCATAGAGAAAACCTCAGACCTATTTAACTCCAATGGTGAATTCTACCAAATATGTAAAGATAAAATAATGCCAATTCTACATGAACTCTCCAGAAAATTGAAAAGGAGGAACTATTTCCCAACTCAGCCATGTGGCCATTGTTAAACAGATGCCAAGACCAGCCAAACACATTACAAGAAAATAAAACTACAGACCAAAATCTCTCATGAACATAGAACAAAAATCACATTTAATAACACAGAATTTCTGTAAATTATCCTCTGTTCACAATCAGGCTACCTGGGACTCAGAGAAAATATTGCAATGTTTCATTGAGTCTTCTTCCAAGAGGTCATCTATGAAGACTTACTTTAGGAAGGAAACATTCAGACAGAAATTTGGCCCTGTCCTCCAGAAGGAAGGACCCATAGACCCTAGGGACAGTGCTCCCAAGGGCAAAGAGCCTGTCCTCATTCCCAAGGCGTCCTCTTGTTCTGAACACAATTCCCTTATGATATTGTGGCTCTTGGTGTATCAGTGCTGGACTGTGGGCCCAGTCACAGGGGTGAGACCCACCATGGGCTCTTCTTCACTTGTTAAGTCTCCTTGGCCTCTGAGATGTACCAGAGAGCAGTCTAAACTACCCTATTTGGGTGTCAACAAGGATTGGGAAGGAAAAGTTTAAAAAAATGTTGGGAGTCCATGCCTAGGCCCTTGGAGGCCCTGGGTGTGGAGCTGGGGGTTGTGGCCATAGCCCCATGGCTTGGTGGTCATGTCTGCTCTTCCTCTGTGTTCAGGTGGATCATTATGCCTTGCTGTCAACCTTGCAGCTGATGTACACCGTGGGATACTCCTTCTCTCTTATCTCCCTCTTCCTGGCTCTCACCCTCCTCTTGTTTCTTCGGTGAGTAGAACTTATGCAGACGTGTTCAGGCAGGAATAGTAGCCCTCCTTCATCTACAGGGGATATGTTCTAAGAGTTCCAGTAGATGCCTGAAACCAGGGGTAGAACGAAACATAGTGTTCAAACCAGGGATAGAACCAACCCTATGTTTGGTTCTATCTGCATGTTTTTTCCTATACATACATACCTCTGATAAAGTTTAACTTATAAATTAGGCACAGTGAGAGATTAACAACAATAACCAATATTAAAATAGAACAATTATAATGCTATACTATAATAAGAGTTATGTGAATGTGGCCTCTCTCTCTAAATATCTTATTACACTATGTTCACCTTTCTTTTCGTGATGATCAAGGAATGGAGCTGGTCAGTGTTAGATTTCATCACTTTACTCAGAATGGCACATAATTTAAAACTCATGAACTATTTATTTAATTATTTATTTCTGGAAGTTTTTCGTTTAATATTTTTGAGCCGCAGTGCACCATGATTGACCGCAGGTAACTAAAACAGTGGAAAGCAAAGGTGTGGATAATGCGGGAACTATGATATTGTGTAATTTGCTCATTGGCTATCTCTAGAAGGCACTGGAAGACTGGGCTGGATGTGTCATGAATCATCAAAGCTGGAAATGACCTGAGAGAGGCTAAGTCCCATCCATCCCATTTTGCAGATGAAGGGGAAGAAAGGGATGACAATGTCCTAATCAGAGGCATTGAGTCACCTCTGGCCATAAAGCCAGTTGGCTACACAGCTAGAATTTGAACGCAAGACTCCTGACAGCTTTACCTCCTTTGGATTAGACACCTGCTGCATGCCTGGCCCTGGTGTAAATCCCTAATCACATCCATTACCACCACAGCCCATTCCCACTACAATTCAATCAGAGGCATTCTTTTTACAGAAGAGATTAAGAATCTTCCCCAAGGTAAACAAATGGGTGGAACAGCTGGGATTTTAATTCAGGGCCCTCAGACACCAATTAGCTATCAAATTTAAGTGCTTACTCCTAAGCGCATTACATGCATTAAGTCGTTTAAATGTCATCCTTAATTCAAATTAGGATTCATTCTATTCCTAGGAGGTTAGCATTATTATTACCCTCACTTTAGACATGAGTTAATTGAAATATAGAGAGATGAAGTAACTTGCCCAAGATCACCAGCTGGTGGGTGATGAAGCCAGGATCACAAGCAGGCAGTCCAGGATCTGAGCACTTTCACTCCCTAAACTTTTAGCATTCCAAAGCCTGAGTGCCTTTTACTAAATCATGCTTTTAGAAATCAGGCAAGTGAGACATTTATGGACCCACTAGAAAGCTCTCCAAAGCTGTCTCTTGTCTCAGGAACGTAAGCGGATATAACGTGGCAGAATGAGCATTTGACATAGGTGTAGGAGACCTGGAAACCAGCTCCAGAGCACCTCTCCACCTGGGCTCTGCTAGCCCTGGGTTGGGCCTCATGTGAGTCCTCAATCCTGAGATGTTCTGCAGCAACTAGGGTAGAGTCATGACCATCTACCCCATTGGGAGAACCATGCTTGAGCTATGGGAGAACTCTGCAAGTTGTACCCACTGATTATCTGTGACCTCCTTCCTCCATGCCCTGTCCCAAAGTCCCAGGACCAAGCCAGGAGAAAATAACTGCCCAGCCCTGTACGAAGTCACTTCAGCCAAGCCTGGGACAACCAAGTGTCAGTTTTGCCTAAGGCTTGGGGAAAAGTGAGGCCCAGTCGCTGCCCTCAAGTAGCCCGCAATCTAGTTAGAGAGAAGAATGCATAAATCCTAAGACAGAAGAACCTGCCTCAGGTCCTTTTTAGAAATTAAAAATGTAACAATAGCTCTAAAGCAAAATGGGACAGGGTATGTGCTGCCCAGGGAGCACAGTGGTGGGAAGAGTTCTTTCCTCTGGCGACAGCAAGGATGCACAATGTCACATCACACACAAAGAGCCTGCAGGAGACCCCAGGTGCGTAAGGAAGAGGTGATGAGATCTAACATTTTTCTGGACACTTACTTATGTGCACAGATTAACGGATTTAATCATTCCACAACCCCTGGAGTTAAGTGCTCTTGTTCTCAGAGGCAGAAGAGACTGGGAGACCTATACTTTGGCCTGAGAGTTTCTGTGTCTGAATCTCAACTCTGCAACTTACTGCTCTGGAGCTTTGGACAGATGACTTCATCCTTCTGCTTTAATTCTTTCATTTACAAAATCAGGATAATAATGGTTCCTATACCTCCAGTGGTGGTAAAGAGTAAGAATACTCAATAGTAGCTGCGTATGTAAATGCTTTGGAACATGGCTGGCATGTGAAGATGTTTTGTAGGTGATAGCTTTTTTTTGAGGTGGAGTCTTGCTCTGTCGCCAGGCTGGAGTGCAGTGGCTTGATCTCGGCTCACTGCAACCTCCAACTCCCTGGTTCAAGCAATTCTCCTGCCTCACCCTCCTGACTAGCTGCGATTACAGGCACTTGCCACCACACCCAGCTAATTTTTGTATTTTTAGTAGAGACGGGGTTTCACCATGTTGGCCAGGGTGGTCTCGATCTCCTGACCTCATGATCCGCCCACCTCGACCTCCCAAAGTGCTGGGATTACAGGCATGAGCCACTGCGCCCAGCCGGTGATAACTATTATTACTCTCATTTTACAAATGAGGAAACTGAGGCACAGAGATTTACAGTCACATAATCCAGCAGTCCAGCTCTGCAGCCTATACTATGACCCTCTGTCTTTAGTGATAGATACACAGGCATAGAAGGCATAGGCCTGTTGGTCAGAGCCATTCTTTCCTGAGGGAAAGCATTCGGTTTTCTCCTTGCACAGAAAACTCCACTGCACGCGCAACTACATCCACATGAACTTGTTTGCTTCTTTCATCCTGAGAACCCTGGCTGTACTGGTGAAGGACGTCGTCTTCTACAACTCTTACTCCAAGAGGCCTGACAATGAGAATGGGTGGATGTCCTACCTGTCGGAGGTAATCCCCTTCCCCACTGTTTAAACTGGATTCCCCACCTGATGGGTCAGTACTGGGAATCAGAAGGCAGGCAGATGGGACTAGGGAAGGGCAGGGAGAAATAAGAGGGTTTCCAAGACTTTCTGGCTAGAGAAGCAGTACGTGACTTAATAAAACCACCACCTGCCAAGAGCAGGCCAGGTGAAAGAAACCAAAAGCAGAAGGGTTCACCATGGCTGCTGTATGTCCTTGGGTGGGAATTTCTTAATGTGCAAGCAAAAGAATTGGACCAGATCAACATATTTTACGATTATAGCTGGCCCTGTGTATCTGTGAGTTCTGCATTCATGAATTTAACCAACTGGGGATAGAAGATATCTGGGAATAAAAAGGGTGATTGCATCTGACCTGAACATGTACTGACTTTTTTTCCTTGTCATTATTCCCTAAACAATACAGCATAACAACTATTCACATAGCGTTTACATTGTATTAAGTATTATAAGCAATCAAGCGATGATTTAAAGTATATGAAAGGCTGTGCATAGGTTATAGGCAAATACTCCACCATTTTATAGAAGGGACTTGAGCATCTGTGGATTTTGGTATCCACAGGGGGTCCTAGAAACAATCCCCCAAGGATACTGAGGGGCAATTATACTATTTTTCTTAAAGCAACAATGCTTTTCCACATTGAAATCTGCATCTATTGAGGTTTTTCCTTTATCCTGCTAATGATGTGGTAACCTATTAAACTAACCTTGCATTCCTGGAATAAATCCAACTAGGTTTTGACATATTATTTTCTTTTTCCTAAGTTGCTGTCTTTAGTTTGCTAATACTGTGTTTTGTTGAGTATTTCCTTGTTGACATTCATGAGAAAGATTGGCCTGTAATGCCTTTGTCAGGTTGGGGATCAAGTTTGTGTTATCCTCTTAAGACAAATTAGAACTTGTTTCCTCTTTCACTATTCTCTGGAAGAAATGTATTAAAGATAAGTAAGTATTATTTCTTCCTTAAATGTTTGATAGATTGTGCCAATGAAGCATTTTGGACCCAGAGGTTTCTTTATTGGAAAGTTTTAAACTATGGATTAATTACGAATCTTATATCCGGATTCTATTTCTTCTGTCAGCTGTAGCAAATGAGTTTTTCTAGGAATTCATCTATTTCATCTAACTGTTCAAATTTATTGGCATAATATTGTTCATGATATTCTCTTCGGTTCTTTTTCAAGTCCCTTGGATCTGTAAGAGTGTTCTCATTTTCATTCCTGATATTGATTATTTGTATCTTTGCTCTTTTTTCTACTCTTTGATCATCGTGGCAACAAGTTTCTCAACTTTATTGGACTTTTCAAAGAATAAACTTTTGGCATTGTTGATTATCTTTATTTCATGTTCTCTATTTCATTAACTTCTGCTTTTATTATTTCCTCCCATGTACTTTCTTTGGGCTTAATTTGCTATTCTTTTTATAACTTTTTTTTACATAATCCTTAAAATAATTGATATTCAGCTTTTTTCTTTTTTAAAAAAATGCACTTAAGGCTATAAGTTTTATTATATAAGGTTTGGTATTAACCATATGCAGTAAGTTCATGCAATATTTTCTTTACATTCAGTTAAGAAATAATTTCTAATTTCTGTTTCATTTTTTTCTTTGATCCATGGATTGCTTAGAAGTCTATTTTCTAATTTCCAATCATTTGAAAATTTTTTAGTTATTGATTTTAGCTTAATTGAACTGAGGTTAGAAAACATACTCTTCAGTGTTTCCATTAGGGCAGTTGCTGATGGTGAATTTTCTACATTTTCGTTTGTCTAAAAATGTCTAGAATATTAAGGAGGAGGCTGGCCTTGAACACCTACATGAAGCCCTCATTCCTTCACATTTTGATATTATTGCCAACCTCCCTGAGATGGTCAGCAAGGGTCTGGGAGAGACCAGAGTAAACAGCGAGGGGGCCGGGCATGGTGGCTCACACCTGCAATCCCAGCACTTTGGGAAGCTGAGGCAGGTGGATCACGAAGTCAGGAGATCGAGACCATCCTGGCCAACATGGTGAAACCCTGTGTCTACTAAAAAAAAAGATATATATATATATATATATATATATATATATATATACAAAAATTAACTAGGTGTGGTGGCATGTGCCTGTAATCCTAGCTACTCAGGAGGCTGACACAGGGGAATCACTCGAACCAGGGAGTCGGAGGTTGCAGTGTGAGCCGAGATTGCGCCACTGCACTCCATCCTGGCAACAGAGTGAGACTCCATCTCAAAAAGTAAAAAGAGGGAGGGGTTGTCGCCGGGAGGCCCTTCCCCCTCTGTCTCAGGATCAGATGCAGCGGAGTCTGGACTCACCCTCAGGTGTTTTGTCCTCTGCAGATGTCCACCTCCTGCCGCTCAGTCCAGGTTCTCTTGCACTACTTTGTGGGTGCCAATTACTTATGGCTGCTGGTTGAAGGCCTCTACCTCCACACACTGCTGGAGCCCACAGTGCTTCCTGAGAGGCGGCTGTGGCCCAGATACCTGCTGTTGGGTTGGGGTGAGTGACCTGACCTTCAGCTTCCTTTCCTGGGGATCCATCAAAATATGGGAGCCCGATAGAGACTTTAGTTGGACTTAGAAACCTAACTGGAGGTTGCTTCTGGGACATATA
Source organism: Symphalangus syndactylus (assembly GCF_028878055.3). Taxonomy (NCBI): domain Eukaryota; kingdom Metazoa; phylum Chordata; class Mammalia; order Primates; family Hylobatidae; genus Symphalangus; species Symphalangus syndactylus. The sequence continues at coordinate 58,500,963 of NC_072442.2, read as the reverse complement.
AGTCCTCAAAGACAGGGAGCTTTGAAGAGGGGTATGTGTGTGCACACAAATGCACACATATGCACAGGTGCCATAGGCACAACAGACCTGGACGCATTCAAAAATTGAGAGTCTTTGGTGGAATCTGATGATATTCCTCCTACCCTGTCCCCAACTGTATTAGTCTGCTTGGAATGTCAAAACAAAATACCTGTGTAGTTTAAATAACAGACATTGATTTCCTGTGGTTCTGGAGGGTGGGAAGTTCACCATGGTTGGGTTCTGGTGAGGGCTCTTTTCCTGGCTTGCAGTCAGCTGCCTTCTTCCTGTATTCTCACATCGTGAGGAGAGTGAGAAAGCAAGCTCTCTGGTCTCTTTTTATAAGGGCACTAATCCTGTCATGAGGACCCCACCCTCATGACCTCAGCTAAACCTAAGTAAGTATCACCAAAGGCCTTATCTCCAAATGCCATCACTGGGGTAGGGCTTCAACATCTGACTTTTGAGAGGACACCTACATTTAGTCCATAATACCAGGTCTTCAAGAAGAATTTTCTGATTAAAAAAAGTATGACCAAGAGTATCTAGATTTGGACCCCCTACCTCCACAAACCCTTTGGAGGATTTGGTGCTACAGGATTCAGAGGAAATAACCTGGGCCAGTAATTCAGGAGATTTGGGTTAATATCCTTGGATTTATTCTCAGCTGCTTTGTGACAAGTATCAAGTCGCTTTCCCCCTCTGGGCCCTGGTTTCTTGGGTGGTGAAACAATGGATGGGCCCTGTGCCACCCTTGGTCTCTCTGGCTCTCACAGTCCACAACTCCATGATGTTAGGTTTGATGTTGTAACCACCTGTGGTTAGCCTCATCCACTGTGGTGGGAGGCAGGCAGGTTTGGCTAACCAACTCCTAACTACATTTGCTTGTGTTTTCTCCCCAGCCTTCCCTGTGCTATTTGTTGTACCCTGGGGTTTCGCCCGTGCGCACCTGGAGAACACAGGGTAGGTAATTCACCGGATGTTATTCTTTCATGAGCCAGTAATTCCCAGGCATGCCTAAATACAAAGAATGACATCATTTTACCAAAGAAAATATCCATCCCTTCTCATTTTGGCCATCTAGAATATTCTTAGGAATGGGAGATAAAATAATCAGATATCTTATAGCAAGTAGTTTATTAATTTAGTTACACATGCAAATTAGCTCAAAGATGCTGTATAGGTTAGGTGCAGCCCTGGGTATGTAAGGACAAAAATACAAGAATGGTTATTGCAGCATTGTTCATAGTGAGAAAAAAAATTAGCAAAACTAAGCAAACAAAAAACCACTGAATGCTCATCAATATGGGAATCATTGAGCAAACTGTAATATGCCTGTATTGCAGAATATTATGAGACTACTTAAAGAAAAACAAGTTAGTTGTTATGGGAACTTTTAGGCACTGATTCTCAACAGCCTATTTTAAGCCTATTGCTGAAACGTATATTGTGTGATCCCATGTTTTTTCCTTCAAATAGCACAAAAAAACCTATGTAATTAGGAATCTATGTTTGTATGAACATGGAGGAAAATTTTGGAAAGATATACATGCTAGGCTGTTACCACTGAAGAGCAAATTAATGGTAAGGAAAGTAAACTGTACCAGTGCTAACAGGAAGGGACTTGAGTTCTCTCCTCTGCCTCTCCCACCCCTCAGGGGAATGATTGGTGGGAGGTAGGGCTTGAGTGCAAGCATCCTTCTTCCAGAGAGCATGAGGCTTTGACTTTCAACCTCCTCTTGTTTTTAAGTCTTCTACTGCCTGCTTCTACTGTTGACCTTAGGTGCTGGACAACAAATGGGAATAAGAAAATCTGGTGGATCATCCGAGGACCCATACTGCTCTGTGTAACAGTAAGGACCATTCCATCCACCTCTTTGTCTCTGAGCCTAGCAGCTATGGGGAATCCCCCCCTGTCCTGTCCCCCAGATTCTCTGATCCCTTGAGAGAGAGAAGCTGAACTATGAGCATTTTCTGCTGAATGAGAAGTTAGAAGCTTCTTGCTCTGGTTCAGGACCTCAATTTGGAGTTACATTGTAGGCCTCCTTCTCTCTGGGTCTTCAAACTATGCAAAGAGACCTGCAGTCAGCTCCGTGTCCTGTATTGAAGGGCTGAGATGTGTGCAAGTTCCTGAGGATGCCGATGCCTTTAGTCATGGAGGAGCCCAGCATAGCAGGGGTATTGGCTTATATCCTAACACCATCCACAGGAGGGAGGAAGAGACTAAGGGAACTTCTTTTAGAGGAGGAAAACACACAATTAGTATTAACCCAAAATTGTGATGCAGGTTAGAATCAAGACATAGATGCTACTTTGAGACCTTAGGGAGGGAGGACTTTTAATCATTGTGGCCCAGAATATTTGGAATGGAAAGGGATGGTCAACCCAGAGTCAAAAATTCCTTTAGATAATAGAGTATGAGAATGAGATCTGTCAAAGAAGCTAGCAGGAAGGGGCAGAAAGTTAGCAAACACTGGGAAGGGTTAGCAAGATCCCAAAGGGAGGCAGAAAGTATTCCTGCCTAGACACAGCACCATAATCTCTGTGTGCCCACCAGGTGCTGAACACTATGTGTTGTTCTCTGCCCACCCTCTTCCCCAAGGGGTTGCTGGATGATCTGTTTTTGCCATTTTATATAAATCATCTGGTATTTGTGGTACCATGAAAGAAAAAGGCTAGTTTTTATAGGGCAGTGTCAATATTTGTCAATAATAGAAGGCAACTCTCTGTTTAGACCTGGGTGTGACCTGGAGGGAAAAATGTTCCTAGAAGTGGTGGTAAAACCGAGAGTGTGAACAGGCCTGTGTCACCTCTAGTCTATGAGGTGGCACACATGCTGCGGTATCTTCCCTCCTGTCACTGGACCTGCAGCTGATAGTGTGCTAGATGAGGTCTGGGCACACACACCCCACATATGGCGTGCTCAGCCCTGCCACATCCTCCTGCCCTCCACAGTCCTCTCTCCAGCCACACTGCCCAGCTGGGGTCCTGTCTGGACACCTCCACCACTGTCCCAGGAACATTTATTAAGCACTTCTGCATACCAGCTCCATTTGTAAGTGCTTTGTGTATGAGTGTATGAACTCATTTAATCTTCCCAACCAACCTATGAAGGTATGCCATTTTTAGGTTTATTTTACTGGTGAGCACACTGAGATGAGAAATCACTTGCCTAAAGTCATAGAGCCAGGCAATGGAAACTGGATCTCAGCCCAAAGGGTCTGACGGGGTGACAGCTGGCACTTTTAACCATAACACTGTGCAGCTCAAAAACTATTTACTGCCTCCTGCCCCCATGCCTGCCATACTGAATGCTGCAGGCTCTTTTGCACCTTAGTACCTTGGTTCAGACTCTCCTCTGGTACCAACTCCTTCCCTTGCCATCTTTTCCACCTGGTGATCTGTTCCTCATCTTTCAAGTCTTGGGTCAGGCATCATTCTCTCTGTGCTGCTCTACCTGGATGCTCGCCTCACGAAGTGAAAATGGCCACACCCTCCTTTGTTCCTTCCCGGATCCTGTGCAGGCTTCTGCTCCAGACCTAGCCAACACCATTTCAAGTATCTCTTTAAAACCTGTTTTCTGCCACTGTAAGCCCCATGTTCTGATCATCCCGGCAGCCAGCCCAAGCATATGGTGGGTTCTTGATAAACATATTCAGTGGACACTCATGGCCTGCACTCTGGACCCTGAAAAGCTCTTGCTAACCAGGCAGAACAAAGCAAAATGGAGGCCAGCAGCCATCCCTAGGATAGCGTTGAGGCATGGTCCAGCTGGAGCCCTAGTGTTTACTTGCAGTCTTCTAGAAGCTGCACCAATGGTTCTCAAACTGGGTTGCTCTTGGAATCCCCTGGGTGTCTTTAAAAATTCTTTTTGCCTGAGTCCCACCCCCAGACATTAATGTTTCGTTGATCTCAGGAGTGGCCTGATTTGAAAAGCATGTTGCTACACCCTTGCTTTTCAAAGGATGGTCCTTGGACCGGGTAGCACCAGCATCGCCTGAGCGCTTGTTATAAATTCAGGTTCTCCAGCCCCATCTCCCAGTCCTGAATCCGAATCTGCATTGTAACAAGCTCCCCAGGCTTTGGATGCACATTAAAGTTTGTGAACCTCTTTGTCTACACCTGGAGTTCTCAAAACTGGCTGTGTGTTAGAAACATCATGGTGGCTTGTACCCCAGACCTATGACATCAGAAATTCTGGGAGTGGGGCCTAGGCACTGTAGTTTTTTTCTATTTTTTTTTTCTTTTTTTTGAGACAGAGTCTTGCTTTGTCACCCAGGCTGGAATGCAGCAGTGCGATCTTGGCTCACTGCAACCTCTGCTTCCCGGGTTCAAGCGATTCTTGTGCCTCAGCCTCCCTAGTAGTTGGGACTACAGGCTTCCACCACCACACCTGGCTAATTTTTGTATTTTTAGTAGAGATGGGGTTTCACCATATTGGTCAGGCTGGTCTCGAACTCCTGACCTCAAGCAATCTACCCACTTCGGCCTCCCAAAGTGCTGGGATTACAGGTGTGAGCCACCGTGTCTGGCCCCACTATAGTTTTAAAATCCCGAAAACGATCCTAGTGGCTGGAACTACTGCTTTGGTCCTTGCTGCTTTGGCCTTCTATGGCTGGCTGACCTGCATTCTAGTTTCCCTTGGTGCTTCCTAGTTGGGACAAGAGAACATGCTCTATCTTCTCACTTTGGATAAAATGACCTTTATGTGCTGTTGCTTCTATGACTCCAGTCATGGTCACTCTACTGAAATGGCCATCTCACCTTAGCTTGCGGTGGACTCCCCATCTTCCCATTCAGACCTCTCCTTCTCCTACTCACTCTACCCAGAAAATGGCTCCACCACCCACCCAGACACCCAAGCTGGAAAGCTTGGTGTTCTCTTAACTTCTGTCCTCTTCCTCCCTGCAACATCTATTCAGACTTCAAGTCCTGTCAATTCTTCTTCTAAAGATCTCTCCAAGCCATTTCCTTCTCCTTAATCCCTTGGTCTCTGCTCTTCTTCAGCCCCTTGTGATTTTTTTTTTTTTTTGTGCACACCTCTGCAAAAACCTCCTTTTTGGTCTCTCTTCTTCATTCTTGCCCCTGACAATCCATCCTCTTGTTGCAGCCCGAGTGATCTTTTTGGAGTAAAATTTGATTATGTCTCTGTTCTACTTGACTGTTTAATGGGTCACTATTTCCCTCAGATCTGGTTCTAAACCCCTTAGAGTCATTCCCTGTCTACTCACCTAACCAGAAGTGCCCTATGCTCTACTCGTATGAATACATTTAAAGTTCTCCAGTTCCACCATGGTGTTTCCCTCCTCCCATGCACACATAGGCCTCAAGTGCCTATTGGATGGCCCCAGGTCTGCCTGACAAATTCTCTTTCTCCTTGGAAACTGAGTCCTTTATTAATCTCTCTATCCCCTACCCCCCACCTCCCTGCAATTAAAATAAGTCAACAGGCATGCCTAGAAGGGAATATTTCACCATCACCCTCAGCTCTTAGAGAGGACATTGCTTAACTAGTGTTGTCTGTGTCTACAGGGACTTGGACTAGAGGAAATGGGCTTGAAGAGAAATGGGAACATTCCCCTTGGTCACAAGGAAGACATTTAACCATGAACTTGTAAAACACTGACATATACCCCAGAGAAAGGCATTAGATCTTCATCTCTATCAGTTTCCAAGAAGATAATCTGTCCTGAACAATAAGGAGCTAAACCTGCTGCCCTCCCAACATGCGCAGCTCTAGGATTCTAGGATTCTGTGCATTGGTTCTAGGGCTCCCTGGAGAGTGGAATTTATGTGTCCCACCAGACATGGAAGGGAAAAGAAAGGCCATGCAGAAAGAAGTGAAAGAGCCAGGCTAGGAGTCAGGAGCCTGGGCTCTATGACTGACTTGTGATGTGTCCTTTAGCCAAGTGAGTTGGCCTTTCTGGGCCTCTGTTTCTTCATCTATAAAATCAGTCTTGAACTAGACCAGTGGTTTTCAACCAGAGGAGATTCTGACCATTGGGGACATTTGGCTATGTCTGGAGACATTTTTAATTGTCATAAATTGGGGATGGGGATAGGAGGAGAATGTTCCTACTGGCATCTAGTAGGTGGAGGTCTGGGATGCTTCTCAACACCCTACAACACACAGAACCACCCCCAGAACAAATAATTACCCTGCCCCAAATATTAAGAGTGCTGACATTGAAAAACCCTGGACTAGACAGTAGCTGCACATTAAAACAACCTAGGGAGGATTAAAAAAATACCCAGCCCAGACTTACCCAGACTGATGGAATCAAATCTCCTGCCATGTAGAGCTTCCTTAGCACTGGAATCTCATTCAGCCACTCTCTTGTATCTTCCTTTAGCATTCATTGAGCACCTTCACTGGGCTTGGCTTAGTGCTAGGTTATTTCAGAGTTTCTATCCTCAGGGAATTCAAAATTTAATAGTTATCATTCTGAGACGCATAAGACTATGACTGAACCAATATCTGCCTTCATTTTTGGTTATATGACCACATGTTGCAATTTTCCACTGATCTGAATAGACATAACCCCAACTCTAAAATAGAGAATTCCTTAAACCACAACATGGAAGGAACCTGGATTCCTGAGTGACTGTATGGAGCAGAACTTCCTCCACTGCACTAGACGGTGACATAAGCAATAAAATAAAATAAGATAAAATAAATCTTTATTGTGTTAAGAAAAAAATAATAGTTCTTTGGCCCCCACATATGTTCTATTTAAACTGAAGTAAGAAAGTAACAATAATAAGGATTGAGCTAGTAGCACTTGGCATTTCTAGGTACTGAACAATTTTCTTTCAATTTGGTCAAATTTGAGCCTGAGCCCAATTTTGGGGAGCATGGATCAGAGGCTTCTGAGGAAAAGCCAATGGTGCATGGTGAACAAAGCACTGGGACCAAGGAGAGTGTCCCATCCCAGGGTCCGGCTCCATGGTGAACATCCCTAGTTATCACAGTTGGATCTCTCCCACCATCCCCTAGACTGGGTCTGCATTTGCTGACCAGCATCTGGGTTGATGCGAGTGTACAACATGCTGGAAATCCAGATGCGTCAGCAAATTTCATTTACTGCTTTGTTGGTACAAGGTTGCCTGCGTTTCAGAAATGACCATAATGTGGCAACCTGAAGAATCCAGATGGCCTTTGGGTCTCTTGCCAGACAGAAATTGTAGAATTCCCACCTCTTTCTTTGTATAAGACTTCGCTACTTCACCTGTCATCTGAAGTGTACACTTAGAGTTGAATCATCTCGGAACCTGGCATATTCTTACAGCCTAGTCTCCCCAGCCCTCAGTAGAATATTTGTAAAGCCTTGATTAGTCCTGCTCAAGGACAGCCTTACACAATGATTACATTACACAAGGTCATTCTATCCATACCCTGCTCCCTGCAGTTAACAGACCCAGTGAAATGGCTTTTTTGAGCTAACAATTTGAATGAACCATCTGCTGAACTTTATGAAGTCACAAAGTCTAAAGCCTGCATTTGCTATTGTTGAATCTTCTGTGATAGCCTCAGAACTTGGCAAAGCTGATACACTGGTAAAATTTGTCTTCACTGGCTTTGTCCCTCTTTAGGTTCTCGGCCCCACCAGGAACCCAGGGGCTTTCTGTGGCTTCAGGCTTCCCAAGACATTTCCTCACTCCTGTGCTCTCCTCTTCTAAAGACTTAAAGTGTGACTCTCCCTGTACTCTGGGTTTTCCCACTCCATCAAAACTTAGCTTTGCTACACCCCATCTTCTGCTTTAAATGGTGATAATAAGCCAGATCCTAGGTAATTACTGAAGTCTTCATTGTTGCAAAAATGAATGAATGAATGAATGAATGAATGAATGAAGAAGGGGCTTCCTTCCTTCTCTCCCAGTGATTCCTTAGCTTCAGTGGGATGTGCGCCTTTCAGCAGGGCTCTTGGGGAAAGAGTGTTTTGACTCACAAGAGTAGCTATACAGGATAAGCATTTTAGTCCACACAGTGGGCCAGAGGAGGAGGGGTTTGGCGGTAGATGGAAGAGTTTAGGGGTAGATGAGGCCTACCCCTGAGCTCCCACTATACCGGCAATCACCTCTGCCAACTTGTAGGCCCAGATCTGTGCACAGAAGCTGGGGCAGCAAGAAAGTGTCACCAAGAATGTCACATCTGAGAATGCATCTGTATTTTCCAGAATCTGGAAGAGATCCTTATATATTTGGGGTCCTTAGTGCCCACCCCCATCTGGTCACAGAATCCTAGAGGAGTTGGCTGGGTTCTTGGAAAACGTCCTCACTCAGCCCCTTTCCTGCTTGTGTGCAAATGAAGAACAGCACCATCCAAAAGTACCTGCTGACTCTTGTCTTCTTGGAAGCCCAGATGAGCAGAGGCTTCATGGTACCCCCCAGCTAGGGTTTCATCCTGTGGCAGTGAGGAAGTGCCTCCTTCGTATGTTCTATGGGTTGATGCCCATTTTCTCATGTCTGGTCTCTGGAAGACACAGAGAACAGTGAATCAACATGCTTCCCATTATAACCCTTCATTGCCTAGGAGACAGTCCTGATTGAAATTAATTTGCTGAAATAAATGCCTTTCTGTTGTTAAGCTTGCTTTGTAAGAAAAATGCCTATGTTCAACAAATCACCAAGCCAAGGACACAACGTTTTCTCTTTATGATGAGAGGCAGATATCCCATTAAAAGAAATACATTAGTTGGTTACATTCAGCTTGTATTTAAATTTTCTGTTCCTAAATATTCTTTGGCTGGGAACCTCCATCATTCCTGCTGGCTTCAGGATTAGCTTCTTGCCTGAAACTCTAGCCTTTTAGCATTGAGCATTGATTCTCCTGAGGATGATAAAAGCAAATAATAACAGACATATATTGAATTCAACAGCTTGCATTTCAATATGTAGCTAAAGGATTTTATTTCTAGGTAGGGACATTAGTACTGTGCTGACTCAATGTCTGTAGAGATTTTGTTCTATTAATTGCTGCCTGTTCACCCTTTCTGTCAGTTCTTTCTATATTGCATAAAGCCATTTTTAGGTCTTTTTAATTTTTTTTTTTGAGATGGAGTCTCACTCTGTTGCCCAGGCTGGAGTGCAGTGGCACGATCTCAGCTCACCCACAACCTCCACCTCCCAGGTTCAAGCGATTCTCCTGCCTCAGCCTCCTGAGTAGCTGGGACTACAGGCACGCCACCACCATGCCTGGCTAATTTTTGTATTTTTAGTAAAGATGAGGTTTCACTATGTTGACCAGGCTGGTCTCGAACTCTTGACCTCGTGATCCACCCACCTCGGCCTCCCAAAGTGCTGGGATTACAGGTGTGAGCCACTGCACCCCGCGTGGTCTTTTTAATCTTAAAAAAAGTTGCAACCAAAAACCTCTTCCAGCCTCGCAAATAAAACCGAGGAGACATTATCTCATTGTGTATCCCTTGTCAACTAATATTTGAATACCCTGCTTCCCTTCAGAGCCAAGCCTCTTTAATGTTGTCTATGCTGTCCCTCCTCTTCACGTTTCATCCACAAAACCAAACTCTGGAATCCAGCTTGTGATCCCACCTCTGCATTGCAGCTTCTCTTAGTGAGCTCCTTGTTGCTAAATGCAGTCTTATTTTGCTTAAGTTCTATGTAGCATTTAAATCTTCTTAAAATTCATCCTTTCGGGGGCTTCCAGGATGCCCCTTCTGTGTGGTTTATTCTAACCTCCTTAGCTACTCTTTCTTCATCACCTTTGCTCTCTCCACTTCCTCTATCTTTCCCTTCACTACGAGGCAATTCTCTTAACCCTCTTTCTCTCCCAGCTACACAGTCTCCCTGGAAAATCTTGTCTATTCCAGTGGCTTCATGCTCTGGCTGGGACTCTCTGCTGAGATTCAGACATAAATAGCTAACTGCCTTGGAACATCTCTTGTGTTCAAAACTACTGGAGTCCTCATCCACCCTCTACTTCCCACCCAATGCTCTTCCTTCCCCACGTGATCCCTTTATTGGCGAATGGCAGTACTGCACATTTGAGATCTACCACAAAACGTCAGGGTCATGCCCTCACATCCAATCAATAACAAAGATCATTTGACTCGTACTTCTTCATCATTTCAAATTGATCCCTTCCTCTCCATCATGGAAGCACCAGGACTGCTGCTGAGTTCTCTTCTCCATCACCGTCCCCCAGGAACTCTGAAACTACTTCCCAAGTGATCTCCCCTCCTCCAGCCTTACCCTCACCCAATCCATTCTCCACACTGCCACTGAAATTATCTTTCTGAAATGCAGAGGTACAAATCTGATCAGGTCACTTCCCTGCTTAAAGTCTATCACCAGCTCTTCATTGCTTTCAGAAGAAAATCCAAACTCCTTACCTAGCACAGCTGTGAAAGACCCTGCAAAAACTGACCCACCCTCCCTCCCTCTCCAGTCTCACTTCTCACAAACCCTGTTCTCATTCTCCAAGCTCTACCCAAACCCAGCCACTTGCTTTTCACCACTTCCAGGGGGCTCTTGATCTCTCCTGAGGCTGCAGCCGAGACGTCAGCCAGGGCTGCAGCCATCTGAAGGCTTGGCTGGGGCTGGAGGATCAGCTCCCAAGGTGGTGCACACACGTAGCTGGTGGTGAGTGTTGCTGGTTTTGGGCCTGAGAACTCAGTTACCCCATGTGGGTCTCCCAGTAGGCTGCTTGAGTGTCTTCACAAAATAGTGGCTGACTTCCCCTGGAGTGAGAAACCTAAGAGAGAGAGAGAGAGAAAGAGAGAGAGAGAGAGAGATAGCTGGGTGGAAGCCAGCCATCCTTTTGAGGACCTAGCCCAGAAGTCACATTACACAACTTCTATTACACCATATTCTTTTCGTTAAGTGCAAGTAACTAAATCTAGCTCACTTCAAGAGGGGAATAAGGGGGATTAGGCTCTACCTTTTGAAGGGAGAAGGGCCAAGGAATTTGCAGGCATATTTTTAAATTTCTTCAAAGGCTGACGATGGAGGGCTGGATTTTCCCAGTCCGTGACAGTCGTGGAATGTATTCTGGGGAGTAGAGAGCATATGCTGTCCGTGAATTCCATAGCAGCTACAGGATCTCAAGTTAGACACCAATAGGGATGGAGTTCTTTACAGAAGAGAGGCAGAATAGCGTTCTGTTTAAGTGAAGGGAGGGTTATAATCCAATGCATCTGGGTCTAATTACAGGCTCAATCACTGACTAGCCGTGCAACCTGGGAATTACACTTACTTCTCTGTGCCTCTGTTTTCTCATTGTATTATAGGATAAAAATAGTTGTGGCTACCTTGCGGGGGAGGGTGTCGTAAAAATTAGCTAAAAGAATGCCTGGACCGTTCTTAGCCCAAAGCCTGGCATGGTGCTAAGTACTAAGTCCTTTGGGACTTTGGAGATTCAGATGGCCTTTGGGACAGTGGCGATTCAGATGGCCTTTAGGACAGTGGAGATCACAGCTAAGCATTTACTACCTGGCCAGCTAACTGCTAAATTGTCCCTGGTTCACATTGAACTGATGGAACTGATGGCCGAGCCCAGCCTGACCTTGAAATTCACAGCTATGTGGAGTTCATCACTTACTTACCCAACTCTGCTCTTTTTTTCAAGGTCAATTTCTTCATCTTCCTGAAAATTCTCAAGCTTCTCATTTCTAAGCTCAAAGCTCATCAAATGTGCTTCAGAGATTATAAATACAGGTGAGTGGCATAAGGTTGGTCCCCAGCCATCCAAGGTTATTGTAAATCCTCTGGCTTTTCTGCCTAATGTCTTGGGAAGGACATTTATCTCCTAAGGCCGGGGTATCAGAAAGAGCAGTTCTGGAAAGGTGCTATAGGAACAAGTGAGGCTTTTGTCAACAGTGATGACCTTCTATGATGAAGAAGCAAATGGTGAGTAGTCAAGGGCATTCCCATCCCCCAGCAGAAAACTGTTAAAATGCCCCCGAGAGGCCAGGAGTGATGTCTCAGACCTGTAATCCCAGGACTTAGGGAGGCTGGGGCAAGAGGATCGCTTGAGGCCATGAGTTCGAGAACAGCCTGGACAACATGGTGAAACCCTGTTTCTACCAAAAATACAAAAGTTAGCCAGGCGTGGTGCATGCCTGTAGTCCCAGGCTAAGGTGAGGGGATTGCCTGACCCCAGAAGGTCGAGGCTGCAGTGAGCCATGATTGTGCCACTGCACTCCAGCCTGGGTGACAGAGTGAGACCTTGTCTCAAAAACAAAACTTCTAAGAATGGGTGGTTGTGGGAAAAGGACAGTCTTGTTTGAATAGAAATTTGGCAGTTGCTTTCCTTGGGGAAGGATTTGAAGAGAAGAGATTATCTGGGTGTTTTTGAGACCTTGAGAAATGAGACCACAAACTTTTAGGGTCTAAGGAAAGACATCCTTCCACAGGCATCCTTTATTTGTGACTTGTCGCTGCATCTCACCTTCCTCTTTCTGAGATGACAGCAGTCCTCATTCATAATAAGTCAGATCATAGGTATTTATTAGATCTGCATTGTTGTAAAAGCAAATGAATGAATGAATGAGAGATAAAAGGTTTCCTCCCTCTTTTCCTAGTTATTCTTTACTTTCTTTCTTTTTTTTTTTTTTTGACAAGACAAGACGAGAGTCTTGCTCTTGTCGCCCAGGCTGGAGTACAATGGCATGATCTGATCTCGGCTCGCTGCAACCTCCATCTCCCAGGTTCAAGCCATTCTTGTGCCTCAGCCTCCTGAGTAGCTGAGATTACAGGCACCTGCCACCACGTCCGGCTAATTTTTGTATTTTTAGTAGAGATGGGATTTCACCATGCTGGCCAGGCTGATCTCGAACTCCTGACCTCATGATCCACTGGCCTTGGCCTCCTAAAGTGCTGGGATTACAGGCATGAGCCACCATACCTGGCCTATTCTTTGCCTTCTATATGGTATATGCATTCAGCAGGGTTCTGGAATGGGAATGTTTTAACCCACAGAGTAGCTCTAAGAGTAGGAATTCCAGTCCACACAGGAGGCCAGAGGAGGTGGGCATGCGTGAAGATGGCCCTAGCCGTTTCTCGCCCCTTTATAAGACCTGACCCAGGTGCTGGGAAGGGAGTTTTTCCTTTTATCTGACAAATATTTAATAGATGCTTACAATGTACCTGGTACTGTGCTTGGAATAAAAGGTGGACACGAGGCTGGGCACAGTGACTCACACCTGTAATCCCAGCACTTTGGGAGGCCAAGGCGGGCAGATCACCTGAGGTCAGGAGTTCGAGACTAGCCTGGCCAACATGGCAAAACCCTGTCTCTATGAAAAATACAAAAATTAGCTGGGTGTGGTGGTGTGTGCCTGTAATTCTAGCTACTCAGGAGGCTGAGGCGGGAGAATCACTTGAATCCAGGAGGCAGAGGTTGCAGTGAGCCAAGATCGCGCCATTGTACTCCGGCCTGGGCAACAAGAGCAAAACTCCATCTCAAAAACAAACAAACAAACAAAAAACGGTGGACACGATGTAGACCCTGCATCTGAGGAGCATGCATTCTACTTTGCTAAGGACTAGGATGTTGGCATGGAGCAGGAGGTGGAACGGAGGGAGCAGGCCACGACCCTAGACTTGCCTACTGGCCTTAGGCAAGTGCCTTCGCCCCTTTGGCTTGCTTTGTGGTGTGTGAAAATGGGAGTGTCATGCAGACTCATCTCCTGCTTAGTATGGGGATTCGAGGAAGCTGTAGATATGGTTATAAATATAGGTGGCCACTCTATCCTCCCTCCAGGAGGTCTAGAAGGGTAAACATACCGGGTTCAATAACGGGCAGACATACTAGAGTTGCTAGTTGGAGCTTTGGTCCAAACATTTTGCAAGAAACCCGTAGCCCTGGGGAGCTGGCCTGGCCTGGGCTCCAGGGAGCCACGCTGTCTCTCTTGGCGCCTCCAGTCGAGGCTCCAAGTGGCCAAGCAGTCTCTTTGGCCCCCTTCCCAAAGGCTTAGCCTCTCTCACCACTCTGAGGGTGGAGCTTCAAGGCCTGCTCTAGTCCACCCTGCTGGGTGCACTCAGGGAGGAGAGTTCTCTCAATAAACAGGTGCCAGGAAAACCAGGGTGCCCCAGAAACCGGACAGAGGCAGTGTTTCCAGGAGACAAAAATGGTGTAGTTGACCCCAAAGGGACTCAGAGCTGACACACTGCTGCTTTGTGCCCTCAAAGCCTACCACGGGCCACTGGCACCTTCCCCATGCCCAAGACCCACAGCAACCCCTAAATAGTTTTCGTCATAGCTGCTCATCAGTATCCCCGGAGAGACGGCCAGAAGTGCAGCCCTGTGAGCCCTACCACTGGGTATTCTGGCTCCATAAGTGTGGGATAGAACCTCACAGAGCAGCCGTGTCCAACTCTTTGAATGCAAGGACATTTTTGCTTATCTGTGGTGGCGGATATCACAAAAACTATGCATGGACCTTTTTTTTTTTTCTTTTAGCTCACCAGCTATTGTTAGTGTTAGTTTATTTTACGTGGGGCCCGGGACAACTCTTCTTCTTCCAACGCGGCCCAGGGAAGCCAAAAGTTTGGACACCCCTGATACAGAGTCTCCCAGGAGATTCTGATAACACAGCCAGTGTGGAGGACTGCTGGGCCAGATGTTCCAGTGAAAGAACACATGCTAATGAATAAGCATTAGTTAATCAACTCTATTGCACTCTACACAAAGAACAAGTAAACAGAAAGGTGGCCAACGAAAATGGCAGGGAAACCACAGAGGGAGGACGTTCTCAGTGGAATATTCTGGTCGGGCCATTACAAATGTCATGCAGCCTCAATATTCTCTTTTCCGGAGTCCCCTCTAGAGTTATCCAAGGTAGTGGTTTTCAAACTTTTCTGATTGTGCATCTCTGTCAGTAAAGAAATTCTAGGCCGCACACGGTAGCTCACGCTTGTAATCCCAGCACTTTGGGAGGCCAAGGCGGGCAGATCACGAGGTCAGGAGATTGAGACCACGGTGAAACCCCGTCTCTACTAAAAATACAAAAAATTAGCCGGGCGTGGTGGCGGGCGCCTGTAGTCCCAGCTACTCAGGAGGCTGAGGCAGGGGAATGGCGTGAACCTGGGAGGCAGAGCTTGCAGTGAGCTGCGATTGCACCACTGCACTCCAGCCTGGGCGACAGAGCAAGACTCCGTCTCAATAAAAAAAAAAAAAAAGAAAAGAAAAGAAATTCTGAGCACGTCCCTCCTCAGGTATATGCATGGTCTCATGAGCTAATATATGTATTATAAGATAGACCAAAAAGTAGAAAATTTAAGAGGATAGATAAAAATTAATATATATACAATGTCTATTATCCTCTATTATAATATTTTCTTCCAATATCAAATAGATTGCCTGGCATAGCCCGGGAGGGTGCATACCCACCAGGAGCCATTGGTCTGGGAAAGAGTAAATCAAGATACTGGGGAGACCCTCATGGCTGAGTGATGATCCAGGGTGACTCCTCTGTGGGGAGAAACAGTAACCCTGCCTGACATATGCAGTCTGTCTGGAAATTCCTTTTTTCCTCTCCCCTGCCCTTGTTCACATAAAAAGCTCAAGAAGAAGAAGAACTTGGGGCTGGGTGCAGTGGTTCATGCCTGTAATCCCAGCACTTTGGGAGCCTAAGGGGAAGGGATCACATGAGGCCAGGAGTTCTAGACCAGCCTGAGCCAGAGTGAGACCCTTTTTCTTTAATAATAATAATAATAAAAGAGGCACCTGGGTGTGTGTCTTCCCAAAGTCCTTCCATGGTGAGATGCCTCACTTTGGTGAGTTTGCCACCACCTGGGTATGGTACAGGGAATCCATCTATATTCTTCAGTGGCTGAGACTTTGGGAGGCTGGCTGACCCCAGCTGAGCTCACAATGTATATAAACTAGAACATTGTTCATTTTTAACATCTGTGGAAGGTGGGGATAGGGGTAGAGCATTCCTTTCTTGTGCCCACGTGCCTCCCAAAATTTCCTAATCCGCAACAGCAGAAGATCCAGGAATCCAAAGAACGTTACTGGTGATCACGTCACAAAGCAGAGTCTTGCTATTGAAGGGTCCTGAGGGTAGCCTGAAAAATCACCATCTGCCCACAGCACCACCTACCTGTTGAGAAGGAGACTCATTCCCCAGATCCAGTGTGCCCTCCACACACTAGAGTGGGATAGGTACTGAGAATGTCCTCCCTTTGTGGTTTCCCTGCCATTTTCGTTGGCCACCATTCTGTTTACTTGTTCTTTGTGTAGAGTGCAATAGAGTTGATTAGCTAATGCTTATTCATTAGCAAAAAGGCAGGGACCTATCTCTCAGGACACACCTAAACCACCTTATTTAACTCCCTGGGCTAGTAAATCCTACAGCATCTATGAACTCACTTGCCCATTGTGCTCTTAGAAAGCATCGCTAATTCTCTCTTTTTCAAGTTCTGAGAGAGGGCTCTTTACTGTAACCCCAGTGGGGCATTGGCACCCCTCAGCTCCTCAGCTCACACTGCCCTCTTCCATGTCGGAAAGTTGTTCCTCTTCCTCATCCCCTTCCATGTTTGTTTTCTCTTAAAGACTTCTGATGGGATAAGAAGGAGGAGGTGACAGGGCCCAGCATATTTTATCGAAACTCTTGTAGGTATAGGCTGCCTCCAACTCTTGAAGATTTTGAGAACTTTTAGAATGTAACCGTGATCTGGCCTCCCTCCAGGATTATATTTTAGGAAAGTTTAAATTAAACACATTTAGGCCCTGCCAAAGAGGCAAGTTGCCAGGAGCTAGAGAACCTTCTGTAGTCTTAACCCTTGTCCCTGGGCTTCCACTGTCAAGCCAAGGAAATAAAACATGGTCCATCTGTCTGGCTTGGAGAAAGAGAACTGAGCCAAGTGTGAAGGAGGAACTTTGAGGCTATAAACAGGGTAAGCAATGCCCTAGGAATGCGGACAGAGTTCAGCAGACCCTCAGCTCAGCTGGAGTTCTCTGTTCTTCATGGTTCCCAGCTCAGAGGCAGCGGTCTTCCCCGAGATAAAGGGCCTTAACTCTCCATGGGATGCACCTGGGCAGAGCTCTTGATTCATTTATAAAGGAGAAGCATTTCTTTTTTTTTTTTTTTTTGAGACGGAGTTTCACTCTTGTTGCCCATGCTGGAATGTAATGGCACGATCTTGGCTCAGTGTAACCTCTGTTTCCCAGGTTTAAGCAATTCTCCTGCCCCAGCCTCTGAAGTAGTAGGGATTACAGGCATGAGCCACCACGCCCGGCTAATTTTGTATTTTTAGTAGAGATGGAGTTTCTCCATTTGGCCAGGGTGGTCTTGAACCCCCAACTTCAGGTGATTCGCCCACCTCGGCCTCCCAAAGTGCTGGGATTATAGATGTGAGCCACTGCGCCCGGCCTGACAAGCATTTCTTAACATGCTAAACCCCAGTTCTTTCTGAAAGGACTTTCTGATAGGCAATGTAGGAAACAAAAGCTTTTCCTCAACCCTCTTAGGGTCCCTGGCTGGGTCTAAAAAGTAGACAAAGACAGATTAACAAAAGAAAAAGCATGCAAGTTTATTTCATAATTTTTATATGACGTAGGAGACTTCATAAGGAAAGGAAGACCCAAAGAAATGGTCAAACTTGTGTATTTTTATGCTAGGTTTGATGCAAAGTGGACAGTCATGGGGAAAGTATGATTGAACAAAGGAGATCTAATGGTCATAAACTGGGGGAAATTTAGCAAGGCCTGTTTGTACAGATTCCTGTGTCATTGTGTCTTCAGAAATAAGGACGTTCCTTTCCTATACCTCTCACATGAGGGTCTTGTGATCCGCTTCAGGAGAAGGCCAGAAAATCCTTCCTAGGTTTCATGACCATCATATAAAACTTATGAAATAAGGAGAGAAGGGTGGGAGTTCAGAGAGACCTTCCTGCTTCTGTGGTTTTCTCAAATTCTTTCAGCTTAAAATACTCAGTATGTCAAGGTGCCATATTTTGGAGTACCATGTTCTGAACCCCATCAGCAACCAAAGACTAAAAATGTTACAAATTCAAGTAAAATTGATAAGAAAATATTGAAAGTATAAGCAACCAAAAGGCAGGGATGGCTTCTTTAAAAATACTAATAACTAAAATGTATTGATCATTTATCATGTGTCAGATACCATTTATTCTGAGGGTTTACCCCATGTTATTTGTTTAATCCTTATGACAGCCCTGTCAGGTAGATGCTATTACTATTATAATCCTCCCTTTACAGATGAGGAAACTAACAGATAGAGAGGTTAAATAATTTGCCCACAGTCATAGCACTAATAATTGGCAACACTGAGATTTGAACTCAGGCCCAGATACTCTTCCTGTGTCCTGCTGCCTTTGACTACAGCTCCTTCTTTCCCACTATATTCACTCATGTGCCATAAGCAGATGCTCAATAAATATTTGTTGGATAGTTAAATGATTGCAATAAATGGAACCATTTAAATAAACAAAAGGTTATGGATGAAAATGAGCATAAACACAGTCTGTAGGAGTAAACTGCTATTGCTATTTATGGATTTTCATCTGGACAGGGACAAAAATAGTACTTCGTCTAAGGAGAAGTTAGAATAAGGTGAAGGGTAGACAATCCCTTCATGTCTCCATCCAGAAGAGTGAGTGGCCCAAAACCTTATTAAAAATTGTTATTCTTTATAGATCATTCTGTATGAAACGAAATGTGGGATCAGGGAACAGGAAAAGGACATTAGTGGGAAATCCACATAAACCCCGAACTTTAGTTCCTAATAATATACCTTGTTGGTTTCTTAGTTTTGACAAACGGGCATGGTTATGTAGTATGTTAACATTAGGGGAAACTGAGTGAATAGACATGGGAACTCTCTGTACTGCCTTTGCTAATTTTCTGTAAATCTAAAATTATTCCAAAATTAAAAGTTTATTTTAAAAACCGTAACATCATAACATGGCATCAGAATAAGCTGATGATAAGACACAAGTCTGCTTTTAGGCATATAAGTCTGTATCATGAAAACCCAGACCAGAGCAAGGGTCACAAATTCAGACTCTTACAAGGGCCAAGCAAGTAACACAATTGAGTAGTATAAGCCGGGTGGGGGCTGGAGGTCACAGCTTCCCTCTAAAGGGACAGCCATTGCCCGGCTGTAACCAACGATTGCTATGCAAGAATTTGAGTCCAATGTTGCCAGATCTCCTCATTTTTCAAAAGAAGCCAGAAACCTGGACACTTTTTCTAGAAATATTATTATTTAAAGATGACTCCAATAACAAAAATTGATCCGTGGCCTAAGCAAAAGTTGTCTGCAGGTCAGTTACTATCCATGGTCACCACTTTGTAACCTCTGGGTCAGAGGGCTTTAGAAACACTCCTGGAAATACAAAACCCTTGAAATGTTCTCTCATGGGGAGCATATTAATGTTGCCTAGCGAAATGACTTCTGTAGGGGTGGGTGTTGGAGTGGGAGTCGATCTGATCTCAGCTCAAAGAACCACACAGCCAAGGCCCATGATTCCATCTCTCTGCTCATCAGCCTCTCCTGACAGTCAAGGCTCTGGTTCACACAGTCACATGGCCAGGTGGAGTCCCTCCGTCCTGGTGGCTCCTGCACCCCTCTTCTTGGCTTTAGATCCTTTGGGGGCACAAAGGTGAGATTGTTTGTTTCATTGGTAACATTGCATCTGAATGGCCCTTGCAGACACAGGATTCATACTAAGCTGTTGCTCTCGGATAGAGTGAAATCTTCCTTAAGAAACTCCCCCATGAACTGCGAATGCCACCGTGGTTTTCTACACCTTTAATTCCATGGGATCTGAGGGGAAGTTCCTCCTAGTCTGGCCCCTTTACAAGAAGTGACCTAAGCTAAAAAAAAATCATTACAATTACGCTCCTCTTTCCCAATGTGGATAACACAGTAGCTTTGTTCGTACCCCGAATATGAATCATCTCTGCTAATGTAGTTAGTTTTAAATTAAGAAGCAGCTCAACAGTAAAGGGCAGTTATTTTCAAACCTGTCTACTTCTCAGGATCTGTGAGGAGTTCCTTAAAAAGTCCACATCTGGC
The DNA here is from genome assembly GCF_028878055.3 of Symphalangus syndactylus. Classification (NCBI taxonomy): domain Eukaryota; kingdom Metazoa; phylum Chordata; class Mammalia; order Primates; family Hylobatidae; genus Symphalangus; species Symphalangus syndactylus. The sequence goes on along the minus strand of NC_072442.2, from coordinate 58,480,936 downwards.
CAGGTGCAGTGATTTGCACCTGTAATCCCAACACTTTGGGAGACTGAGGCAGGAGTAGTATTATCACTCGAGGCTGCGAGTTCGAGACCAGCCTGGGCAACAACATAAGATCCCCTCTCATAAAATAAAATAAAATAAAATAAAAATAAAATAAAATAATTATCCAGGCACAGTGGTGCACACCTATAGTCCCAGCTTCTCTGGAGTCCGAAGCAGGAGGATTGCTTGAGCCCAGGAGTTCAAGGCTGCAGTGAGCTAGAATCGTGCTACTGTACTCCAGCATGGGTGACAGAGGAAGACCCTGTCTCTTAAAAAAAATTAACTTCCTGGGACCCAACCTCCAGAGGTGTGGATTCAGGGAGTTTACACTGAGGCCCAGGAAACTATATGTATATATTTTAAGAGCTCTGTGAGGAATTTTAATAGTCAGCCACATTTGGGAACCACCAGTATGCAGCATTTGGGCCCCAGCTGTGCACTTTACACGTGGGTGGCACAAGGAATGTTTGTCTTTTTTGTGTAGACTATATACAACAGTGAACCTCCACACCGCACTTTTTATGAGGAGGATCAGTTTTTCATTTCCTGCGTTCCTCACTATCACCAGGGTTAAGGGGCAACATGAGGGCTGACAGCAAAGTCCAGAAAGGAGTCTGCAGGTCAGAACTGCAGGTCAGATGCCCCCACATCCAGCCCGAGGTTTACTACTTAGTGTCTGTGTGACCCTGGGCAACTCATTTTCTCTCCCTTCTCTTGGTAACACTGGAAATACTGATGTTGAAAGTCCTGAGTAAAGAAAGAGATAGATGAAACTGCTAGCCAGGTGATAGGAAATTTAACAAACCTGGTAGGGGTGGAGTGTCCCAGGGTGGGAGTCACTTGCATGGAAATCTATCCATCAGGCAAAACATTAAGAGCTACAGACATATGACAATCTATACAGGGGAATTCATGCATTCATTCATTCAATTCATGTTTTCTGAGCATCCTCCATGCATCAAGTGTAGGAACACAACAGTAAACAAGACCACAATGGCCATGAAGCATTAAATGTTGTAGTCAAGGAGACCATCTGGGAAACAACTATCAGTAGGGTAAGAGCTGCAACAAAGTCATGGCACGGAAGAGCAGGAAATGTTGCCTGTTCATGACTGTTATTTGGTTGTCATTTACAGATTGGCAAAATCAACACTGGTCCTCATTCCTTTATTGGGAGTTCATGAGATCCTCTTCTCTTTCATCACTGATGATCAAGTTGAAGGATTTGCAAAACTTATACGACTTTTCATTCAGTTGACACTGAGCTCCTTTCATGTAAGTAGAAATCTGAACCAAGATGCCTTGACTTTGGAGAAAACAAAATGCGTGTGGCTGAAACAGGCTCAGAAGTAAGGAGCCTGTGGATGAAAATAGAATTGTAGCATCAGCGCAGCCTTTATCAGTAAGGGCCCTTGGCATTAGAAGGGCATGCAGATGGGGAAGTATTGCGTTGATCCTGCCAGCATGATTCAGTGACTAAGGGGGAAATGGTCTCTTTCCTGGGTGGTAATAGTTGGTGTGACTCATGATCATATTAACTATGAGTGTCAATGTGAAGCCTTTTATTAAGTGCCTATTTTTGCTGGGTTCTCTGCAGAGCATTGTGCAAAGTGAGCATTGTCTGTGCTTCAGGTGACATGTACACAGAATGCAACAAAAATTGGGTAGGGACTAATGAGTTCAGACCAGGAGGCTATTGAACCTTGACAGATGTGTGGGAGTTGAAACTAGGAACAAGAGGCCAGCTGTGGTTGTTACCTGGATTTATTTTGGTAATCTATTGCTTAATTATTATCTATTTCTTAGTGTCTTAAGATGGCAATTTTTAAAATTATTTTTCATGATTCTGGGAGTTAGGAATCTAGGTAGGACCTAGTAGGGATGGCTAACCTTTGCTTCTGTGATGCCTACTGGGGCTGGAACTACCAAGATGTCTTCTTCACTCACATGACTGGTGCCTAAGTTGGATGGCTCAAATAGCTGAGGCTAGGTTTATTTGGGTCAAATTTCTGAGGCCTCATTTCTCAGTGTCCATGACATTCCTTAGGCATTCCATGTGTTTTCTCCTTGTGGTGTCTCCACAGGATAGGGCAGTTCAGGGCTCCCAAGAGTATAAAAGCAGGAGCTGCCAGGCCTTTTAAATGCCTATGCCTGGAACTGGCACAGTGATGCTTCCGCTGCATTCTGTCATTTAAAGCAAGTCACAGACCCAGCCTAGATTGAAAGGGTAGGGCACTGCCCAAAGGCATGAATGCTGGGAGGGGCAGCTCATCAGTGAAGGCCACTAATGCAACAGATTACCACTAACAGCACAGCGGCCCAGGTCTTCATAGAGTAGTCATCTGAAAATGAATCATCTTTAAATGTTGGTGTGGGGGCAGGACTTCTGAGATGAAAAAGAGAGGATCTACAAAACTTCTCCCCAAAAAGAAATGATAAAATTGGACAATTGTCAATAGCAACCATTTTGGGACCCTAGAAATTAACTTAAAGAAAAAAGAAAAGAAATGAGAAGGATTCATTCAAGAAAAATTACTGAAACTCAGTAATAACAGTGGGAGTCTATGTTATTTTTGTCAGGGACTGCTTTTGTTCTCTAATCCCTGCTCCATCAGTGAGGAAATTCTAGCAAAAACTAGCAGCTTCACTGAGGAGGGAGGCTGACTTGATTTGGATCAAAGAGCAGAAAAAACCCTCATCCTTGGGCATTGCCAGATACAGTAGTCGTCTTGGTGACAAAGGGACAGGGAAGGACAGTGTTACAGCCTGAAGTTGTCATTCTATCTGGGGTGAAAAAACATAGTGATGGGCTAGCCAGAAATTTAACAGGAAGATTTGGGGAATGAGACAGCCACAGTGGGCCTTGACAAGCCCCCACATACTTCTCAGGTTGACTGGAAGGTTGTGTACATGCATAAGGTTGCATACACACTCAAGAAGGACCAGAAAGGACATTCACACATTTCTGGCTGAATATGAGTTTCTGCACACATATAGAGGAACCATGAGGGGGTCTGGTGGAAAGTAAAAGACAGGGAAGGCTTTAAACTGAACTTTGAATGTGTTGCCCAAGTGACATATGGATCCATTGGCAAAGGGTATGGAAGCCTTATGGGCTTGAGGTGTTTGAAAACAACTTCAGATCAATCATTGGCTGATCATTAAGCTATTGGAAACAGCATCAGAAGACCAGATTTAAAAATAAAAACCAAAATTTTTAAAATGAGCAGAGACATCACAGGCTGTATACCACAGCAGAGACAGATTCCACAGAACTAGTAGTCCAGACAATTTTCTAAACAAACAACCACCACCACTCCAGGGATGGGGACTTGAGAATCAGAATCCTGAGTTGTTATAATATATTATCTAAAACTTCCAGTTTTGTACAAAAAAATATGAGATCTGCAAAGAAACAGAAAAGTGTGACCCATACTCAGGACAAAAAAAAAAAAGCTGTCATTAGAAACTTTCTGGGTAGGGTGGGGGATTCCAGCTGTTGGACTTATCAGACAAAGACTTCAAAGAAGCTATTATAAACATGTTCAAAGATTTAAAGAAAAAGTTGAAATAATTAAAGGAATTCAATTATCTCAATTCAATAGAGAACAATTATAAAATAAGAACCAAATGGAAATTCTGGAGTTGAAAACTACAGTAACTGATATGAAAATTTTATTAGGAAAGCTTAGATTTAAGATTGCAGAATAAATAACCATGAGCTTGAAGATAGGTCAATGAGATTATCTGGTCTGTGAAAAAGAAAGAAAAAAGAATGAAGAAAAATAACAGAGCTTCAGAGACCGATGGAATGCCATCAAGCATACCAACATACACATAGGAAAGTCCTAGAAGGAGCGTAAAGATAGAAATGGTAGAATAAATATTTGGATAAATAATGGTGGAAAACTTCCCAAATTTGAAGAAAAATGTTAATCTACACAACCAGGAAGATTGATGAACTTCAAAAAGCATAAAACAAAGAGATTCATGCCTAGAAACATTACAGTCAAACAGATGAAAGCCAAAAATTAAGAGAAAATATTGAAAGCCACAAAAGAAAAATGATTCAATACATATAGGGACCAATGATACAATTAACAGCTGACTACTCATCAGAACAATGGAGGCCAGGAGGCAGTGGTATAAAATATTCAGAATGCTGAAAGAAAAAAATTATCAATCAAGAATTCTAAATTCAGCAAAAGTATGTTTCAAGATGAAGGTGAAATAAAGACATTATCATAAAAGCAAAGACTGAGAGAAATCATTATTGGCAAACACCCCTTTCAAGAAGTATCAAAGGAAGTCCTTCATACTGGAAGAAAATCACAACAGACAGCAACTCAAATCCACATGAAGAAATAAAAAACAGGGGAAAAGGCAGATACATAGGTAAATCTGAAAGGCTATATGTAGATTTTTTTCTCATAATTGATTTTAAAAATACAACATTGTATAAAATAATAACTGTAAGTTGTATTATTGGGTTTATAATATATAAAGATCTAATATATATGACAAGAATATCACAAGAGAAGAATGAGTAAATAGAGATATATATGAGAACATTTCTATATTTTACCAGGGTTAAGTTACTGTTAATATGAAATAGATTGTGTTAAGATGCATGTTGTGGCCGGGCGCGGTGGCTCACGCTTGTAATCCCAGCACTTTGGGAGGCCGAGGCAGGCAGATCACGAGGTCAGGAGATCGAGACCACGGTGAAACCCCGTCTCTACTAAAAATACAAAAAATTAGCCGGGCGTGGTGGCAGGCACCTGTAGTCCCAGCTACTCGGAGAGGCTGAGGCAGGAGAATGGCGTGAACCCGGGAGGTGGAGGTTGCAGTGAGCCGAGATCGCGCCACTGCACTCCAGCCTGGGTGACAGAGCGAGACTCCATCTCAAAAAAAAAAAAAAAAAAAAAAAAAAAAGATGCATGTTGTAATCCCTGGAATATACACTAAGAAAATAACTTTAAAAAATGTATTTAAAATACTAGCAAAGGAATTAAAATTGTACACTGGAAAGTATCTGCTTAACATGATACACTTTCAGCCTCATAGGATTCGCATAATATCCCTACGAAGGATAAATTACTATACCTATTTTAAAGATGAAAGAACTGAGGCTCAGAGGACTTTCACATGCTAACATGTATCAGAGATGAGGTTTTTATTCAGAGGTTAATCCCCTGCCTGTAACCACTATGCTATAGTGCCTCTCAGGTGCCTTGTGAGGATTAGAACCAGGAGACACCAAGTTTCCTATACCAGTCTTAAAGGTCAAGTGCTGTCTGATATATTGGAGCAATACACCAGACAGGGTCAAGTGCTGAGATTTTGTACACAGAGCAGAGAAAATGTGTCTGCCCACTACATGCTCACCAAAGGCCAAGGAGCCAGAGCCTGAGGTGTGGTATGAGCAGCTGGACAATATTTTTTTTCCCTCCTGTTGGAGTTGAATTCTTTGTGGCTTTGAACCAAGACAGAGGATCCATAAGCAATTTTTTTCCCATTATGAAAACATGTTTATTTCAGTCTTTTAGGGCATTTCAAAAGATAAGGTTTAGTACTTTGAAGTTTTTGTGTTCCTGGCTGTAATCTTCTTTAAAAGGTAATCCTAAATTAGTGGAAAAAAAAACTCTGCAGCTGTTAGGTAGTAATATTTGGTGGCCTTTTTTCTCCAGAAGGCATGGGTCGGGCAATGTGAGCCGTTGATCACCTGATCTCACCCACCCAAGGCCAGGTGAAGACCAGTTATTCATGTGGAGCTATGTGAGGCAGATTTCTGAGAAAGAATCCTAGCCTATCAGACTCTTCTGCCTTGGGAGGATGGAGGATGTGTTGGTCATCTGATTCTGTGTAATAAACCACACCAAAACTTCATGGCTTAAAACAGTAACCATTTTATTATTATTATTATCATTATCATTATCATTTTGAGATGGAGTTTTGCTCTTGTTGCCCAGGCTGGAGTGCAATAGTGCTATCTCGGCTCACCGCAACCTCCACCTCCCAGGTTCAAGCCATTCTCCTGCCTCAGCCTCCCGAGTAGCTGGGATTGCAGGCATGAGCCACCACACCCGGCCCCATTTTGATATTTTGAATGATTCAGTAGACTGGGCTGCTTGGGCTCAGGGTAGATAGTTCTTTTGATACATGTAATTTTCGGCTGGGGCTGCAAACATCTGAAGGCCCAACTGGGGTGGCACATCCAAGATGGTTCATTCACATAACTAGACATTGACACTAGCTGTTGGACAGGACCTCAGCTAAGACTATATAGCTCAGGGGGCCTCAGTTCTCCTCCATGTGGCCTCTCCATGTATCTTGGATATCTCACAGCATGGCAGCTGGATTCTCAGGACATCCCAAGAGCAAATGTTCTAAGATGCAGGAAGTAGAAACCTCCAGCCCTCTTAAGACATAGGCATAGAACTCCCAGAATGTCACTTTTATGACATTGTGTCAGTAAAAGGAGTCACAAAGTCATCGTAGATTCGAGGGGAGAGAAAACTAGGTCCACTTTTTGATGCAAAGAGCAGCCTGAGCCCACAGAAAGAAGAGGAACCATCAGAGCCATCTCAAGACTAGCTACCAGCATGGAAGATTTGTTCCTGAAGCCAGCTAGAGCTCTGCTCATCACCCTGCACTGCCGAGGATTGTGAGGAATCAAAGTGACTCTGCAGGGTGTTTTGTACCAGGACTGAGCCAGAAAACACACTTAGAGGGCTTGTGTGTGGGCAGAGGCCTCCCACCTTCTGAATACTCCTGCCGTGTTTCTCTGCATCCCACCAGGCAGAGGCAGAGCACAGGTGGGCAGATGTTGGGGGAACTACACTTGGTGGATCGTTTTGGAGACTCCACCATGGGAACTGGCAAGAATAGGCATCAGCCCTAACAGCTTCCTTTCCTTGCTGCTTTGGAGGGTCCTTTACTCTTCCAAAAGCCTACTGCTTAGAGAGTTCCACCAGCCTCCCGCTATCAGTGGAGCTTTGGAGAGACTGCCAAACAGCAGTGACATATGAAGTAAGAGCCATGTGTTCTGTGGGACCCACTCCCTTCACACTTGCTTAATCTAGAATGAGAACCAGACCCTAGGATGTTCCTAAAACTGTGAAGCAAGCACCCGAGGAAGTGAAAAGACACATTTGTCATGTGGAATCCTATTTTAGCCAACTTGTTTGTGAGAATTCTGGCACCCTAAAAGCCAGCTCTTCTGATATCATGTGCCCAGAGGCAAATATTACCTGTCCCGCCAGCCACATAGGGCAGCTGTGAACCTCTGACCAGATTGCATGTGTGAAAATGATTAACTGGTAACACTATGCCCCTGTTATGGAAGCTATAGCCATGGAATATCTAGGTGCATAAGAGAAGGGAAATTCCACATTCATGGGCAGAATCCAAGCATTTGGTTGATGTCGTGATTGCCAGTGTGGAGATCCTGGTCTGGCTCCAGAAGGGACATGCTGAACAAGGCTTACATAAGGAAGAGCAGAAAAGCCTTCCCCAGTGCCACATTTCATTATCATCAAGACATATAAGAGGAATCAGCCTGCCATTAGGACCTTCAGTCTTTAGTTGGAAATGCATCCTTTCCTTGTGAGTTCTGGCATTTTCTATAAACATGCAAGTACTTGGGCCCTGCACACACATCCAGCTCCAATATATCAGACACACTGCCCAAATTCCACAGACCCTTACATCAGTTAGGGACAGCCAGGACATGTAGGTGATCACAGTGACTATCTGACAAATCAGCATATGTGGGAGCCTGAGAAAGACAATGGAAACAAGCATTAACTGGAGCACCTTAGATTCCAGCCCATTTTGGGCTGAGTATTGTGGTGATGGTCATCCTGGAACATGGGAACCACATGACTGACAGTCCTGCCAGAAGCTCAGAGAGTAGGGAGGGTCAGGGGCCAAAAGGAAAGGATGCGAGTCGGGCAAAAAAAAAAAAAAAAGGCCAGGTGCAGTGGCTCATGCCTGTAATCCCTGCACTTTGGGAGGCCAAGGCAGGCAGGTCACCTGAGGTCAGGAGTTTGAGACCAGCCTGTCCAACATGGTGAAACTCCGTCTCTACTAAAGATAAAAAAAATTAGTCAGGCGTGGTGGCGTGCGCCTGTAATCCCAGCTACTCGGGAGGCTGAGGCAGGAAATTTGCTTGAACTCAGGAGGCGGAGGTTGCAGTGAGCCGAGATCATGCCACTGCACTCCAGCCTGGTGACAAGAGTGAAACTCCATCTCAAACAAACAAATAAACCAACATTAGCCAGTGCCCACTATTACCAAGTAGAGATGCAACAGTGACCTTGCCCAGTATTTATATAATTGAATGAATGACACGAGGTCTTGGGAGTTTAATCATCATTGACCCATGTGCACCTGTGAACCCCTAAGCAAACACGTAGGCTGATATGTGGGTGTGGTGGGCAGGGTGCTGGATGTCAAAGTAAGAACAGATGCCATGGAAATCCAAGTTAACATAACCAGTATGACTAATTCTAGTTAGCGTAAACAATGCAGTTGCACGCCTTTTCTGGGGACTCCTATGACCTGTGCAGGGCTTCGGATGTTGCCAGTAACTCTCAGACACATCTTCTCCGGAGTCAGATTTTATGCCATGTCCTTTTGTTTCAGGGGTTCCTGGTGGCCTTGCAGTATGGTTTTGCCAATGGAGAGGTATGATTTCCACGTTGCCATCCTGGTTTCATGTGAGGCTGGGGCTGCAATCCTACCTACCTCTGGAGGTTTCTGTGGATGGGATGATGCTATGGGGGAATGTGCAGTGACCAGCATGTGTGGGGACAAATTTGTATCGTGAGCTTCTGGTACAGAGAGCAGGAAGCAGCTTAGGCAAAAGGAAAAAAGGTGTCGGGATGGGTATAAAGGAGTTCAGAAGCCAGCACTGGCCCTTCTGGAGATGCAAGGAGTATTCAAGTGTGACAGAGGAAACAAGCTTGAACCTCAGAGTCCAAAAATCTGGATTCACGCCTTGGTTCACCCTCAGGAGCTCTGTGAGTTAGCTGGGTCACTGCACTTTGTTTAGCCTCGCTTTCCTCATTAGTAACATGGGAGCGACAATCATCCCTGCTTTGTAGTCTTGCCCCTGGGTATGCTGAGCACATAGCAAATGCTCAACACCTGGGAACTATGATTACTTTTTTAAAAAAACTATTTTTATTTTTTTGAGACAGAGCCGCACTCTGTTGCCCAGGCTGGAATGCAGCGACATGATACCAGCTCACTGCAACCTCTGCCTCCCAGATTGAAGCGATTCTCATGCCTCAGTCTCCTGAGTAGCTGGGATTACAGGTGCCCACCACCACGCTCAGCTAATTTTTATATTTTTAGTAGAGATGGGGTTTCACCATGTTGGCCAGGCTGGTCTCAAACTCCTGACCTCAAGTGATCCACCTGCTTCAACCTCCCAGAGTGCTGGGATTACAGGCATGAGCCATGGAGCCTGGCTTATTATTACTTTTAGTTATTCGTATTATTGCATAGCCCAACCAGCTCTCTGCTTCCCTGGGAAAAGTTCTGATAGTGGCAGGGGCAGAGGCCAGAACAGGTGTTTTCTCCTGTCTTTAGGAGTTGGTAGAGTTTCCAACCCCTTTTCAACCTCCTCTCGCCCTACTACAAGCGTAAATATTTATTTCTGTCTCCTCCCACTATGTATTTCCACTTACATAGAATGTACATAGCTTACATTCTATGTAAGCTTCGTGACAGCAAAACCATCTTCTGTTTTGCTCACTGCTGCTTCTTCTGTATCTTCATGCAGGGGGCTCCTCACCCATCAAGCAGGTTTCAGCTCACATGCCACCCTGGCAGAGTCCTTTCCTGAACACCCTATCTTAAGTTTTTGTTTCTTTACCACATTGTCCTGCTTAATACTCTCACAGTGTCATTACTACCAGACATGTTTATATATCTTTCTTTCTCCTTGTCTCCCCCAGTTAAAAGGTAAATTTCCCAAGGGTGGCACAGAGTAGCTACTCAATTAATATTTGCTAAATGGACACATGGCTAAATGACTCCAAGACAGTAACCTCTCACTTGTCTCACCCGGCAGGTGAAGGCTGAGCTGCGGAAATACTGGGTCCGCTTCTTGCTAGCCCGCCACTCAGGCTGCAGAGCCTGTGTCCTGGGGAAGAACTTCCAGTTCCTGGGAAAATGTCCCAAGAAGCTCTCGGAAGGAGATGGCGCTGAGAAGCTTCGGAAGCTGCAGCCCTCGCTTAACAGTGGGCGGCTCCTACACCTAGCCACGCGAGGTCTGGGGGAGCTGGGCGCCCAGCCCCAACAGGACCATGCACGCTGGCCCCGGGGCAGCAGCCTGTCCGAGTGCAGTGAGGGGGATGTCACCATGGCCAACACCATGGAGGAGATTCTGGAAGAGAGTGAGATCTAGGGTGGAGTTCCACCACCCTGGCTCTGCTGCCAGGGACTCTCGAGGGGGCCCAGGAAGAGGAAGCAAAGCAGGACACACATTGCTGGGCACGGAATCATTCTCGTTCCATTCACCATGCCACTTTGATATGAAGGCTATCACAAGGTTCTTCAAGCTCTGTATAAAAAAGGCTGTGTGTCATGCTCACAGCTTCTGCCTGCTCTTCTCATCCTAATAACCCCCACCAGTGTGTTTTTCAGAATGCCCACCAGACCCTAGGGCCTGGCTCTAAATTCAAGCAAATGAAGCCCCACCATGAAGAGAGGTTTCCTGTTACATAGAAGCCAGCCAGTATCTCTTCCTTTACCCCTCGGGATGCATGCTTTCCATCTGAGGTTGGGTTTAGGGTGCACAAGAACCTCCTAGGAAGCTTTTAAATTGCAGAATCCTAGACTTGTGGCTAAGCTTCTAACACAGTGAATCTGGGACAATGGCCAGGAATTGGAGCTGTTTAATAAGCATCCCAGGTAATCCTGCTGCAAGCCCACCCTTGGAGAACACTGGGCAGGGTGAGAGGGAGCTAGAAGCCCCACTATGTGGCCATGGCAGGATGCTGCAAGAGATGTTCTGCTCTCCGAGGTCAGCTGGGGTGTGCCTGCTCTCCTTGGACAGTGTGTAACCCCATATCACCCACCAGAGTGCCACTCCTCTCTGCTCTTCCTCTCCTATCGAGTCTTGCCTCTCTCTCTCTTTGCCTCAATTCTCTGTCCCTGCGCAGCAGGGGTTCTGCTTGATCCTCCCTTTGAGGACTGGCCCTAGCGCCTGGGGACCCTCTGAATGTCGTCTTTGGTCCGTTCCTCTCCTTTCTGGCTCTATCTACCTTTCTGAGGTTGGCTTCTACCAGCTAGATTTACACTACCACTCTCTTGGGGCAAGGAATGCCCCCGCCATTTTTGATTTGCCATTGATGCATTGATAGTCACACCTGTTGTCCCAGGAGGTTGACCTATAACTCTCCATGGCCAGAGTCCCAGCTGATCAGAATTTTATTTGCCCAGTGGGAATAAATACTGAAAGCAGGAGGGCCCAGGTAAAGTGATAGACTCTGGCTGGATCTGGACATGCCCAGGGTGGCACTGAGAGATCCAAGACTTCACATCAACCAGCCTGTGGATCTTTCCTGCCTACCGTGACCCACGGAGGCTGAGGAGGGCCCAGGCAGTTGAGGTCAGGCTCAGTGACTGAAAGTATAAGGCAAGAGGCTGTAGGAAGATCAAGGGAGGGACATCCTTTGGAAACAGTGTGTTAACGCACAGGAGTGTCGTTTTCATGGTATGTAAAATGCATGTGTCTGTGGGTGGGGTATGTTGCTACGGGACTGAATACCACCTTATCTTTGAGGGAGTCAGTATGATACTCCTCAAGCAGGGCTGCCATATTTAGCAAACAGAAACATGATACTCAATTAAATTTGAATTTCAGACAAATAATCTTCTTGTATAAGTATATCCCATGGGCATATTTTATCTGAGATTGGAATTTAATCACGCGTCTTGTCTTTTACTGGCAACTCTGTTTTCAAGGATACTTTGTCACAGGGCTGGGACTAGGGTGAAATAATCAAGGCACTCATCTCTAAAAAACTCAAAGTAAATGATCAAAATAAATCATATTTTAATGCAATATTCTGAAAAAACAAATTAACCAACTACAGCCCATGAGCCATTTATAGAAATGGAATTTGACTGGAACCAGGGGCAGGATAAGGGTGAGGCAGGAGAGGCCACCTCTTGCAAGTGCAGGCTCTGGTCCTGACTTTCAAATGTTGTCTATCAGGGACTTTTAATGTGAATTTTTATTTTTAAACAATTGCATTAAAATATTATTTATATTGACTATGGGGACTTTTGGGGTCCCCTTAAATTTTGCACTTGAAGTGGGATCCCCACTTGTGTCACCCCATAGTCCAGCCCTGGTTTCAGGATGGGGATGGAGGCAAAGGCATCAGGCAGGTAATGAAGCAAAGGTTTATTTTTTGGTGTCCAGATTATCCATAGCTCAGTCATGAAAATCTATGTCTTTCTATTTTTCTCCTTTCTGCAAATGTCCCTGCCTTGACTCATCAGCCAATTAGCTCCTCGAAAGCTGGGGTCATCTCGTATTCCCAGCAAGTACCCAGCACAGTGCCAGTTCAGACCAGGTGTTCCACACACATTCCTGGAATGAGACAGCACATAAATGGCTCTTGGGAGCTTTGGATGCTGCTGGGAGTAAGTGATCCAGGACCTTACCACTAAGAGGAGAAACTTTTTTTCAAAGCATTTATAAGTACTCCCTCCACCCCTCACTCCACAAATGGGGTGATCAACACGTACTGCTTGCTCTTGTTCTGCTAATGATTAAAAGAAGTTTATTTAATTTGATTTGCATTTTGTTGATTCTTTTACATTTGTTTCTCACTGGAGCCGAAGAATGTGGCTCTCCCACCCGTGAAGAATGCGATGCACTATTCCTGGCCAGAAGTGAGGAAAAGGGCTGTGGTGTTTAGCCAGGGACCTGGGTGCTCCAGTATCTTAAATTTGGTCTTAGGGACCAGAGGAGTGGGCAGAGGGGCTGGGGCCGGAAGCAGAGGTCAGAGGTCAAAAGAATGGAAGGAGAGTGTCTCCCTATTATAGACCACCCCATTGGTCAACTCAGCGTGCCTGTTGCTTTGAAGATCTAGTCTAGTGGTTCTCAATCCTGGTATTACAATCCCTTGGGAAGCTTTTTATTTATTTTTATTTTTATTTATTTATTTATTTGAGACCCAGTCTCACTCTGTTTCCCAGGCTGGAGTGTAGTGGCGTGATCTCAGCTCACTGCAACCTCCGCCTCCTGGGTTCAAGCAATTCTCATACCTCAGCCTCTCAAGTAGCTGGGACTACAGGCATGAGCCACCACACCTGGCTAATTTTTTTTGTATTTTTAGTAGAGATGGGGTTTCACCATTTTGGCCGGGCTGGTCTTGAACTCCTGACCTCAGGTGATCACCTGCCTCGGCCTCCCAAAGTGCTGGGATTGCAAGCGTGAGCCACCACGCCCGGCCCCCTGGGAAGCTTTTTAAAAAGGCCAATGACACGGTCTGACGCCAGAGATTCTGATTGAAATGGTCTAACTAGGCCTGGGTATTGGGATTTTTATAAGTTCCTGAGTGATCTTTTTAAAATTGTGGCAAAATATATATTTAACATAAAATTAACCATTGTAGTCATTTTTTTCTTTTTGTTTTTTGAGACAGTCTGGCTGTCACCAGGCTGGAGTGCAGTGGTGAGATCTCAGCTCACTGCAACCTCCACCTCCCAGGTTCAGGCAATTCTTCTGTCTCAGCCTCCTGAGTAGCTGGGAATATAGGCACACACCACTACTCCCGGCTAATTTTTGTATTTTTAGCAGAGACGGGGTTTCACTATATTGGTCAGGCTGGTCTCGAACTCCTGACCTCAGATGATCCACCTGCCTCAGCCTCCCAAAGTGCTGGGATTACAGGCATGAGCCACTGTGCCTGGCCAGCCATTATTAAGTGTACGGTTCAGTGGCATGAAGTACATTCTTACTGTTGTGCAGCCATCACTGTCACCACCATCCATCTCCAGGACACTTTCATCTTCCCGACCTGAAACTCTATATCCATTAAACAATAGCCTCCCATTCTTCTCTCCCCAAGCACCTGGCAACTTCTACTTTCTGTCTCTGTGAATTTGCTTATTCTAGATACATCGGATATAAATGGAACTGTATAGTATGTATCCTTTCGTGATCAGCTTATTTCACTCCCATAGTGCCCTCAAGGATCATCCACCTTGTAGTGTGTGTCAGAAATTCCTTTTTTTAAATGCTGAATAATATTCCATGCATACCACATTTTGTTTATCTGTTCATCCATTGATGGACACTTGGCTTGTCTCCATGTTTTGGCTATTGTGAATAATGCTGCTATTGGTAGGGTTGTATAAACATCTAGTTTCTGCTTTTAAAATTTGAGTATACCTGCAAGTGGAACTGCTGAATCATATGGTGATTCTATATTTTCCCCAACAGCTGTGCCATTTTATATTCCCACCAGCAACGCATGAGGATTCCAAATACTCTATGGCCTTTGCCAACATTTATTTTCCTTTTTTTTTATGATAACCATTCCTAATGGCTGTGAAATGGTATCTCATTGTGGTTTTGATTTGCGTTTCCGGAATGACTAATGATGTCGAGCATCTTTTTATGTGCTTGCTGATTAGTCCTTTGTGAGTCTTCTTTAGAAAAATGTCTATTGAATTCTTGGCCCATTTTTCAATTGGATTGTTTGTTTTTTGTTGTTGAGTTGCAGGAATTCTTTATGCATTCTGGATATGGATACCTTATCAGATATATTATTTGCAAATATTTTCTCTCATTCTGTAGATTGTCTTTTGTTCTCTTGATAGTGCCCTTTTATGTAGAAAAGTTTTAAATTTTGATGATGTCCAATGTATCTATTTGTTTTTCTTTTGTTGCCCATGCTTTGGCATCAATGCCACCTGCGTGACTTTAATATGGGACCAAGGTTGAGAACATCGGAACTGAGGCAGAGGGGAAGGAGGTGAAACCTCCTCTGGAAACTGACAATACCTTGCTGAAGTCCAAATAAACTGAGTCTTCCTCCCATGTGGCATTTAGAGCTCAGAAATTCTTCCACAAGCACAGACTCAACTGATTCTCACAACTCTTAAGTGATAGGCAATGTAGGTGTGGCTGGCCCAGTTTTATTTTTTAAGGAGTGGTCATCCCAGCTGGAGCCTAAGAGCCTGAGACACAGACATAGATGTGGGCTTGTCTGATGAGTTTATATAACCATGAAGGGGCAGAAATGGGAGTGAAGTGGACAGCAGTATGGTGGCTGACCCCACTTGGCTCCATGGTCAGAGTCTGAGCCTGGTGAGAGAAGAGAAGCTTCAGACAAAAGCTAGGAGAGCTGTTTCCGGGAGGCAATGACAAAAGCTGTTTCCATGATACATGCTACTCCCCATGGGGCTGTTCTGATAGACTCTAACCTAGAAGGCTCCTCAGCAGATCAGATCAGCACACAGCTTGGGCACATTAGGAGCACTGTGGCCTCGCCTGTGATTAGGAACGTAGTACTTGGGGGCAGCAATGGCACCTGGCACTAAGGGATCTATTGGTGAATCTGTGCGGGACACCTCCTGGAGATGCTAAAAATGCCCAAGAGGCACTGCACAAGGGCCTGGGATCTTATGTGGGCAGGTGGCAACAGAAGCTGGGGCAGTTTGGATTATTGCTCTTAATGAGACCCATTTCTGCCCCTGAATTTACATGTACTTGAGGAGTCAGAGATCTAGAGACAGGAAATCACTTCCCCAAGGTCTCTATAGTAGACATCTATGTTTAGAATCTGCCCTTCTTATAGTACCCCAATTTTCCTCTTGGAAAAACCACTCATCTCCTACTGTCAGTCCATGGAACTTGAGTTGTCCTGACTCTATCCTCAGTTCAAGGATGGGCATAAAAATCTGCTGGCCAAGCAAAGCAGTACATCCTTCTGGCATCAGATATTGAGTCAAGCTGGGCATATAACTAACCAGAGACAGTGAGAAGCAATCCTGATACTTTGGCTGGGACTCTTAAGAGAAAGCATTTTCTCTTTTCTGCTTAAATTGGAACCACGAAGAAGGCAGCCTGGATCTGCTGGTGACCGTCCTGCCAGCATGGAGAGAACCTGTCTGAGAATGGTGGTGACAGCAGAAAGCAGAACGAGGAGAGGGAGAAATGAACTCTGGGACATTGTTGGAGCCCCTGGATTAAGCCATACCTGAAGCTAGCCCTACTCCTAGAATTTCAGCTATAAGAGCCAATCAATTTCTATTTGTGCCACAATAATTTGTGCCAGGTCATCTACCTTTTGCATCTGGAAGAGTCTTGATGGCATAGCTCATCACTATCTCCACCTCCTCTTCCCTTTGGCCAAGTTGAACTTCATGCTTTATTTTCCACAAAGTGTCATACAGCTGTACAGAATCCCAGCCCAAGTGGTCCTTCCACCCTAAGGTAAAAAAAGAGATGCTAATTAGGTTTTCACTCTTTGGCTCTCCACTGGCCACTAGAAGCTCCAGTGGCCCCTTATGTCTCTCCTTGAACCACAAACCAGCAAGGACCTGATTATGCAGTGTCTGTCCTTTTAGACTCAAGTGACAGTGATAGCCTGACCTCAGAGAGAAGTTAAAAGCCCCAGCCTCATCCTCCAAGCAACCAGATTCATTCATGGAGTGTGGTGGAAAGAGCATTGAGCCCTTTGGTTATATTCCTAGAACACTCTGGACCGGACCCACACGGTCCTTTATCTCCCACTGAATTGGCTTCTATATAACCCATTATGTCTACATGGGAGAATGTCTTGGGCAGATGATTCTAGTAATAATCCTTCTTCTCCCAGAACCTCTGGACTCACGCCTTGTAGCCTCCTTCCCCTTTCCAGCTCCGACATTGTGCAATCCTAGAGTTCTCTATCCTGCCGTGTCCAGGTCAAAACTATTGGAGAAGTCTGGTGTAACCAAAGGGACTCCAGTTTAAGTACCAACTCCTACTCACACTTCCTGCACTCAGTATCCTCATCTGTACTATGCAGATAATAACGTCTCCGTCAATGAAATAATGACGGCAGAGTCTAGAATGGCACATGGCTCATAAGTGTTTATTCTCACGTTTGCTCTCCACACAGAGGAGTGCTGTCTGGCAGTGGTGATTGTGTCATCTCTGTGGCTAAAGTGGGGTCTGGGGGCATCACCACAACACCAGCAGCTGGAGACTCCCGAGCCTCTAGAGGTTGCAGACAGGTCAGTCAAGAATCCAGGGCATCCATGCATTTTTCTGACCTCATCTTGGAACTTGAGGCTGGAGAATAAATGGGCCTTCAAAGCAACAAATCCAGGGATCTTGGAGAACCCGCTGATGGAGTTCCTGGGTATCCCAGGCCCTGGAGCTTTGAGGAGGCAGTGGGGGGCCGGTGGGTAGCCCTGGCCTGACCTCTGCTCATCAGCTGGCTGTCCCTGGGCAAGCTGCTTCCTGTCATTGGGACTCCTTTTCCTTGTCTCTAAAACAAGGGGCTTTAGGGCCAACTATGGCTCTGCCTTCACCTCTTACTATATTGAAGCTGAACTCATCATTGTTCCCTGAAGCCCCAAAGACTCCCTGTATTTCTCATCTCCATAGATGGCATTGCTATTCACCCACTGCCCATGCTACAGGCCTGGCTGCCATTCCTGCCCTCCCTCCTCCTGCCCCCTCAGCCAGCCAGGTGGATGCTACCTCCTAAATGTGTCCTCACTGGGTCTGGTCCTCTCCATCCCATTGCCTTTCCCCTGGCCCAGGCCATCTGAGTGGCTGCTAAAGCTTATTCATCAGGCTCCCTGCCCCCAGGAGCCCCCAGTCGCTCCCCTCTGACTTATTTTAGCCTGCTGATGACTTCTCTTACAAACATAAACCCCTCCTACTTCCAACTCCACAGTGGCACCGCTGACCCCACGGTGAGCCCCCAAGTGCTTACCACGGGCTGCAGGGAGGGCTTTGCGTGGTCCAGCCCCCACCTACCTTTTAGGTTCAGCTCACACTTTGCTCTCCCTCCTCCTTCTACCCTCCAGCCACCCTGACCTTCTCCTGGAAGTTGAGATGGTTGTTTGTGCCTCAGCGGCTCTGTGTTGGCCGCCTTCTGTTTGAGACTTCCCCACCCCGACCCTGACCCCCACCTCGTGTGCAGTGGGTCTGAATTTAAATCTCCCTTCATCAGGGATGTGGTCCCTGATCCCCCCTGACAAGTCAGCCCCTTCCACTGTATCCTCCCCTGGTGCTTTGCACATTTCCATGGTAACCTGGGCCACTGGTCATGGCTCCTTCCAGGTTCATTGTCCCCTCTGGACTGTGAGCACCATGAAAGCAGGACCGTGTTAGACTCTTTCCACACCGAAGCAGCCCAACCTAGGGCTGCCATCGCAACACAGCCTTGTCTTTGAGGTGTGACTGACAGAAATCATTTCCTTTTCCAGCTGAAGGATGACCAGCAGCCACGTGCCCAGCTCAGCTTGCATTTATTGGAAACTGCTTACCCAGCACTCCACAAAGAAGCTTACAGTGGGGTGACACTTAGGACTTCTATGGCCTAATCCTGGGATTAGCACAGGGCCATGGGCTGGTAGGCAGAGGGAGGGGTGGGACTGGGCATGATGGGAGGGATGCTGAAGACCCAGGAAGAAGGAACCAGTGGGTCACTACAGATGCTTCAGTTTGGCAGGGAGCTGTGCCGTGGGCTTGTGTGCAGGCCTTTCTCTTGGCCCTGGGGTGGATGTGTGCGTGTGCGTGTGTGTATGCATGTGTGTGTGTGTGCAGGTGCTCACGGGTCTCGTGTGAGTGGTGGATGGAGGGAGGACAGCTGAACAGTTGGCATCAGGCGTTCTTTATCTTTTCCTTCACTTTTTGAGGCTCAAACTGGATCAGTCGCAGAATTTCCTTATTGGCCAGTGTCCCCTCAATGAATTCTTTCTCCGTAAGTTTATCTGTACATTGGGAAAAAATAGATACATACATAAAACAGTCAGGATTGATAGCCAAGCGAGCTGTGATGAGGCTGACATCCAGCCAGTGTCCCCAGTACGAATGTATCTATTATGAAAATATTGAATACTCAGTGGCCCTGAGTGTTCAATATTCCCCCACCCCAGTCCAGATACCCACCTCCTTTCCCATGACCCTTGGAGCTCCCTGGGAACCAGCAAAAAGTGAATGACTGGCACTGGGGGGGCCCCCGAGATGCCAGTCTTGTGCTATGTGCCTCTTCCGATTGGCCGGTGCCCCTGCCTTGCTGGTTATTAAATACTTCAATAATTAATAACTATTCATTGTTATTCTATTTTCCACAGTAGCTCAAGTTTCAAGGATCAAGTTCAGGAGGAGCTTCTGGGGGTCTGAGCATAGCAAAACAATCTGGATGTCAGGCCCAGAGTCTCAGCTGAGAAGCAGGGCACAACATCCCTCCAGAAACAGGAGTGAGAAGTGAAGGGCCCAATGAGATCATGCCAGGGGGAGTGTGGCCTGCAGAGAGGCCTCTTTGGCACCTGCAGCACACAGGCAGCCCCATGATTCCTGGCTGACAACTCCGCCATGATCCCTTCCTACGCATCCATCCCTGCATCCCCCAGTCTCATCTGCCTCCTTATTTGGGATCAGGACTGAGAGACAGCCTTGTTGCAGCCACACCCGGTTTTCCGGTGTTTTTATCAGTTGGCTTACTGTATTCAGATCAGTCCAGTTAAATGCGTGGTCCTGAGCCCAGATGCCACTGTGCTTGGAGCCAAGGCCACCGCAGGGAGCGGAGGTGGGGTGTACAATAGAAGACAGTGAGATGAAGTCCCTCCCTGGGAAACTGTTGATCTGGCGGGGAAGGCAGTCACACGCAGAAATACCTCTAGCATGAGAAAGATGCTCCTTTCTGTTGTATGTTCACAGTGCCTAGCACAGAGTCGGTGCTCAACAAAGCTTTGCTGAACTGAATATGATTTCTGACTTATGCTCTGGGCCTTTTGGATACCTTTAATCCCTTCTGCGTTAGGATCCAGGATGGCTTCCTGCACAAGTCTGGATGGTAAAATTTGGGTTTTAACATCCCAGCCACCGCACAGAGAGCTCACAGAGAGTTTGAAACTCCCACCATCAAAGCCTGACTCTGCCCTGCGGCATTGTCTCCAGATGGGCCACGTGGAAACACATACAACACATCACGAACAGGAGTAACACGTCGGCCTCAGGGCTTCTGACATCATCCCCTCCTGGGATGTTCACCAGGGCAGTTTTCAGACGAGCAAAAATTAGAACACAGGGCTCAACACATGAACAGACCCAGAGGAAGGTCACGAAGCCAGTTAAGGAGCCAGTGGGGCGAAGTGCCAAAAGAAGGCATCTTGGCAGCCAGTGTCTGTGCAAGGAGGAGAAAGTGCTCAAAGGAGAGGTGCCAATCAGGGATGATGAGGGAAAGGTGGGTAAACTACCAAGGCATGAATTTAAGGAAGCGCTCACTTTCAGGTCCTGTGAGTGCATTGTTGACCCCTGAGAATGAGCGCCTCCTTAAATTCTGTGTCCTATGTCCCTCCTACCCCAATGACCTTCGTGCTTCTCTTATTTCATCATTTGTTGGCAGATTAGGAGGAGCAGGGTCATCTCTCTCTGCCGTTATTTAGCATCCTGCTCAGGTTTTTCTTCTTGAACCTTGGTAGAAGACTGCCTCCAGAGGTCACCAAAGGGGTTCATACAGGACCCTTGGATGTGTTTGGGCCATGCTGTGTTTTATCAATTGAGACACATTGGATTTTAAAAATCTCCATGGCTGGCTTCTCTTAAAAAAAAAAAATCAGATGATGTCTCAACCATGGGTTCCATAGTCCCACATGGAATGTGCTGGAAGCCATTAGACCAGAGGTGCACCCTCTGCTGTTTGCCAATCCCCACTGCTTGTAGATGACTGTCCACATAACTTGTTTTCATCATTCCTGCCCCTCCAGCCATATGTGTTTGCAGCCCCAGACTAATACCAGCTCCTTTACCATATCCTTCTTGTATTGGCCATGAGCATCACAGACACACAGCCCCAGCAGCCGAGGGCTGGAGCCCATCACTGCCTACAATGCAGGATCACACTTCCTGAGGGCTGCTTCCAGCCACTGACTGACAGGGCAGGGGCACCAAGACTGACAGGGGCACTGAGGACACCCCGTCGACTCTGTCAACACTTCCTCAGAATGCACTGCAGTCTCAGGCATTACTTACCTAAACTTCCTTTCTTTCCTATCCTTCCTTTCTTTCCCTCTCTCCCTGCCAGGGGTCAGATCTGCTCGGCAGTCTGATAGCTTTCCCAGCCTCCTCTCAATCCCAGCCTGTTTTCCTTCGTCAGCCTTTCCTGCCATAAATCTCTTGCAATCTCATTTAAATCTAATCCTATCTTGTGGTGCTTCTCAGAGGACCCAAACCAACTTCCCAAAGTAAAACCATAGAAATTTAGATCCCACTGACTTAGGACTTGATATTAATTCAAAACTAGGGTGAGTTGAAGTTTGCTCTTGTTCTAATTGCACAGAAAACAGTTTGGGCTCCTGTTCACCCTTAAGGCCATTCCCCTGTCGGAC
Source organism: Symphalangus syndactylus (assembly GCF_028878055.3). Lineage (NCBI taxonomy): Eukaryota > Metazoa > Chordata > Mammalia > Primates > Hylobatidae > Symphalangus > Symphalangus syndactylus. Next base: position 58,459,306 of record NC_072442.2, on the reverse strand, counting down.
CCTTCAGACAGCTCTGAAAATGCACAGTGAGGTGCCCCCCGTCCTGCCTGGACACAGTGACTCAGAAGAATAAATCTTGTTGGGGTTTCCAGGAAACAGCCCATGGTTGAAAAATCAAAGGCAATGAAGGAAAAGGAATTCACCATCATCATTCTTTCCGAAGTACTTCCAGATCTTCTCAGCTCGCTTTTCCGGCGTGTTTTCATCATCTGGAAGGAGCTTCATGTCCTCGGGAGTGATCATTTTGAAAATAGCCTGTTCCAAACAGAAAGAAAGAACTCGCTAGGAGGAACTTTACGGGGCTGGCAACCCTGGAAAATCCACATCTTACACTGTACACAAAAATCTACTCAAAATGGATTAAAGACTTAAACATAAGGCCTCAGACCGTCAAACTGCTGGAGGAAAACATAGGGGAAAAGCTTCTCAACACTAGTCCTGACGATAATTTTTTGGATATGACACCAAAAGCGCAGGCAACATAAACCAAAATGAACAAGCAGGATGATGTCACACTACAGAGCTTCTCCATGTCAGAGGAAACAATGAACAAAATCAAAAGGTAACTTATGGAATGGGAGAAAACATTCGCAAACCATATACCTTATAAGGGGTTAATATCAAAAATATGTAAAGGGCCAGGTGTGGTGGCTCCCGTCTGTCATCCCAGCACTTTGGAAGGACGAGGCAGGAGGATTACTTGAAGGCAGGAATTTGAGACCAGCCTGGGCAACAAAGTGAGACTCCATCTCTACAAAAGAAAATTAATTAGTGGAGGTGGTGGGCATGCCTGGAGTTCCAGCTACTCGGGAGGCTGAGGATTGCTTGAGCCCAGGAGGTCTAGGCTGCAGTGAGTCATTTTTGCACCTCTGCACTCCAGCCTAGGTGACAGAGCAAGACCCTGTCTCTCTCTATATATAATATATACATTATATATTAATATATAAGGAACTCCTACAGCTCAATAGAAAAAGAACAAATAACACAATTGAAAAATGGGCAAAAGAGGCCAGGCACAGTGGCTCACGCCTGTAAATCCCAGCACTTTGGGAGGCCGAAGCGGGTGGATCACCTGAGGTCAGGAGTTCAAGACCAGCCTTGCCAACATGGTGAAACCCCGTCTCTACTAAAGATACCAAATTAGCCAAGCGTGGTGGTGCATGCCTGTAGTCCCAGCTACTCAGGAGGCTGAGGCAGGAGAATCGCTTGAACCCGGGAGGCGGAGGTTGCAATGAGCCAAGATCACGCCATTGCACTCCAGCCTGGGTGACAAGAGCAAAACTCTATCTAAAAAAAAAAAAGGGCAAAGGACCCAAACAGACATTTCTCCAAAGAAGACGCGCAAGTGGCCAGAAGGTATCTAGAAACATCACTGATCACCAGGGAAATATAAATCAATACCACGGTGAGATATCACCTCACGCCTGTTAGAATGGCTGTAATAAAAAAGACAAGAAATAATAGGCATTGGCAAGGGTGTGGCGACAAGGGAACCCTGGTCCACTGTTGCTGGGAATGTAAAATGGTACAACCATTATGGAAGACACATAGGGACTTTGGGTCACCTCCATCACGATGTCCCTCTCTCAGTGCCTGACCAGCCCACGGGAGCAGACAGCAGTTATAATAAGCAGATGTACAGGCCCCCGCCTGATCTACTGAATCAAAATTCCTGGGGGTAGGACCTGGGCATCTGTATTTTTGAGGCCTTCATAGGGGACAGGGAATTCAGGGAAGAGACAAAGAAGCCTTTCACTTCTTATTTTGTAGCTTTCTGTACTGTGATTTTCTGACTATGTAGACATATTAATTTCACTTATTTAAAAAAATGAAAATAAGAAAGAAAAAGCTTCCTGATGAAAATCTTATGGCAGTCCTGAGGTTGGAGTTTGGGAATGACTACTTCAGACCCTACTGCCCAGAGGTTTTAGAATAGTAAACCTCTTCCTCTGGGTTCATACTGTAACTCAGTCGCTCAGTAGGACTGGCTTATGGCAATAATGGCTAACATTTGTTGAGTACTTAATAGGTGTCACTCTTCTTTTCTCCTCTTCTTTCCTTTTGTTTTCTTTTCTTTTCTTTTCTTTTTTTTTTTTTTTTTTGAGACATGGTCTTGCTCTGTCGCCCAGGCTGGAGAGCAGTGGTGTAATCATGGTTTACTGCAGCCTCGACATGCTGGGCTCAAGCAATCCTCCCACCTCAGCCTCCTGAGTAGCTGGGACCACGGGTGCACACCACCATGCTCAGTAAGTTTTTTTGAATTTTTTGTAGAGACAGGGTCTCACTATGTTGCCCAGGCTGGTCTCAAACTCCTGAGCTCAAGCAATCCTTTCACCTTAGCGCCCCAAAGTGCTGGGATTACAGACGTGGGCCACTACGCCTGGCCTAGGTGTCACTTTTCTAAACATTTTTTTATGCCTAATCTTCAAAATAACCTTATGAAGAAGGTATTATTGGTCCCATTTTATGGATGAAGAAACTGAGGCAACTAACTCGCTGGAAGTCACCCACCTAGAAGTAGAAGAGTGGAGATTTGAACCCAGGCATTTTGATTCTAGAATTGGTATCCTCGTGTTGTGCCATAGCCCACTCACCTCCTTATCACTGGAAGGCCTTGGAGAGCATTGGCCAAGGCTGGGGGAGGGAGAGGGAGGCATCAACAAGAACTTTTCAGAGGTCTTCCATGGTATAGGAAGCCCCTCATTTAACCTTCTGCTCAAGGATGGATTCAGCGAAAGGCTTAGCTTTGGGCTCAAGGATCCCATCCTTCTCACCTCCCTCCCCTCTAATAAAGCAGTTGGGTATGCAATGTAGGGGAAGCATGAAGTGCCACCAGACCTGTGAGATCAGGGAAAGGGACAAAGGGGGCTCCCTGCACCCTTCCAGCTCCAAGTTTCTAGGATTCCAGTGGCTCAGGAACATCAGTGCTGGCTGGGTCCAGAGGGGACACCCAAAGTGGTAGGTCCTTGGATGCTGAGGGCAGGCAGGTATGTTGGGTGGGAGTTGGGAGGTTACTGGCTCTGGCCAGAGCCTTCTGCCTCCCTGGAGACACTTGCGAGCAGGTCAGGCAGGGGCAATAATGGCTGTGAAATTATCCTGGAGGGAAGGTCGACAGCTTTGAGAAGTTTCCCTTCAGCCCCCTGGTGCTGGATAAAGGAGCAAGGAGGCCAAAGCCAGCAGCCCAGGGCAGCAGCGTCGCTGACAGCACTCAAAGCCCTGAGCTAGACACAAGTGGAGGTGGCTCCTACACTCCCATCTGTCTGTGCAGGGCCTTGGGCACCATGTGCAGGTGTGCCAACTAGAAGCTGGGAGTGACTGCCTGCCCACCCCACTTCCAACACGGAGGGACAGACCTTCAGGGCCTCGGGAAAGGCTGCAAAAATAATCAAATCCTCACCCTGGGCCCAGGAAGGTTATATGGTTTTCCCACAGCAACACCGCTAGTTGGAGTCAGAGCTGGGACTAGAACCCTTCACTTTTAACTCCGTCAGTCAGTGCTCTGCCCATGAACTTGTAATCTGGTGAATAGCAGAGCCTTCTGCCACCTTGCACAGCCCCAGCCATTGATGACCTTTCCCTCCCTCCCTTTCCTTTCTTCTTTCTTCCTTTCTCTCCTCCTTTCCTTCTCCTCCCTCCCTTCCTTCTTTCCTTCCCCCTCTTTCCTTCCTGACTCCTGCCTTCCCTCTCTCCCTCCCTCGTTTCCCCCCCTCCCTTTCCTCCTCCTTTTCTTTAAGGAGTATCAATTTGTAGTCTTCTGCTGGGCCCTGCATTGTTTATGCCGCTCTGAAGATTTAGTCCCTGTCCCAGGCCACCCAGAGACCCCACAGCCAATCTGAGGGAACTTTCTCTGCAGGCTGTGCCAAGATAACAATGAGGGAGACACACGCCTGCCAGAATGGGAGGCCCGAGCTGAGCATTGAGGACAAGCCCATGGACCACAAGCTGCATGCTCTGCTGTTTTATTTATGATTTCTCCTAATAACCGTGGAAGATTTTTGTGCATTTGTAATCATGCAGATGAAAGCATGATTGCAAATGCACACAAAGTTATTAACATCTGAACAATAGTCTCTACTAACAGGAATGGAATTAGAAGAATTAAAGTAAGTGGCAGGGGCAAGGGGACTGAAAAAGAATAAAAAAATATCAAATGAAGGAAATTAGAACTGGTATAATAGGAAAGAAATGGAAACAACCTAATGTCCAAAAACATAGGAATGTTCAATAATTTCCACATTTCCATAAGCCAGAATTCCAAGCAGCTATTAAAAGTGTTTTGGAAGAGGTTGGGTGGGGAAGCTCACGCCTGTAATCCCAGCACTTTGGGAGGCCGAGGCGGGCAGATCACCTGAGGTCAGGAGTTTGAGACCAGCCTGGCCAATATAGTGAACCCCTGTCTCTACTAAAATACAAAAATTAGCTGGGCGTGGTGGCAGGTGCCTGTAATCCCAGCTACTCATGAGGCTGAGGCAGGAGAATTGCTCAAACCCGGGAGATGGAGGTTGCAGTGAGCTGAGATCACGCCACTGCACTCCAGCCTGGGTGACAAGAGCAAAACTCTGAAGAAAAAAAAAAAAGTGTTTTGGAAGAATATGTAATGATATGGAAAGCACTCATGATAAAAGAGTAACTGAAAAATGTATGATGAAAAATCGTATGTGAATATGTCATAGCTTTAACATTATTTAAAATTATATAGGTAAAAGACTGAAAAGATATATACTGATATACTAAGAAAAGTTTTCCCTGGATGTTGGAATTAGAGGGAATTTTTAGTCTTTTTTGCCTAGGTTTCTAAATTTCATGAGTTACTTATATATCAGATAAACCATTTTCAAGACACCTACGAGGTTGGTGCAAAAGTAATTGTGGTTTTTGCCATTACTTTCACAACAAAGGATCTGATGTGAGGACAGTATGCACGGGGGAAAAGGAGTGTTGGGAACCATGTGGAAGCGTGTGCACCTCACAGGGAAACTGTCAGGAGCCGGGAGCCACGCCGCGCGTGGGAAGCGGGGGCTCATGGGCGGTGCAGCGACCCGCCCTGCGCTGGGGAGAACATGAGGACTAGAACTCAGAGTTCATGCCCCCAACTTCAACCTCTTTCTACTTTATATTAAAAGCATATTGTGTGTTTAGAATGAACAGTGATTCAACTTGAATGTGTACTGCTGAAAATTTCAAAGGACATTTTAATAAAGGAAGGAAGAAACAAAGGATGGAGAGAAAGAAAAAAATGTAAATATAGTCACGTGTTGCTCAGAGACAGGAATACATTCCGAGAAACACATCTTCAGGCAATTTCCATGTGGGAACATCATAGAGCATCCTTGCACAAACCCAGATGGTAGGGCCTACTACATCCCTGGGCTCCATGGTCCAGCCTTTTGCTCCTAGGCTACAAACCTGTGCAGCATGTGACTGAGTGTTGCAGGCAGTTGTCACACGATGGTAAGTATTTGTGCATCTAAACATAGCTAAACATAGAAATCATGCAGTGAAAATACAGTATAAGGATAAAAAATGGGCCGGGCACAGTGGTTCACGCCTGTAAATCCCAGCACTTTGGGAGGCTGAGGCGGGCAGATCACCTGAGGCTAGGAGTTTGAGACCAGCCTGGCCAACATGGCGAAACCCTGTCTCTACTAAAAATACAAAAATTAGCCAGGCGTGGTGGTGCACACCTGTAATCCCAGCTGCTTGGGAGGCTGAGACAGGAGAATCTCTTGAACCCGGGAGGCAGAGGTTGCAGTGAGCCAAGATCGCGCTATTGCACTCCAGCTCTGGGCTACAGAGTGAGACTCCATCTCAAAAAAAATAAAAAATAAAAAATAAAAAACCAAGATACAAAATGGTAGACCTGTCTAGGGCACTTACCATGAGTGGAGCTCGCAGGATTGGGAGTTGCTCTGGGTGAGTGAGTGAGTGAGTGAGTAGTGAGTGAATATGAAGAACTAGGACATTACCGTACACTACTGCAGACTTTACAGATGCACTTAGGCTACACTAAATGCATTTGAAAAATAAAGTAACTGTGCTATGACGTCACTAGGCAACAGGAATTTTTCAGCTCCATTACAATCTTATGGGACCACAGTGGTCTATATGGTGCATTGTTGACCCAAACATCGTGAAGCCAAGCATAACATGGCTGTATTAGGAAACACTCAGATTCTGCTCCAGGAAGACAATGAAGCTGTGGGCAGGTGCCCACCTGTCTATCAATATCAGCATCTTGGAGCACCACGATCTCAGAGCCAGTGGCCTGAATCCCCCGCTCCACCCACAGCTCCACTCCCTCTGCAGCAGCCGCAGCAGGGGGCCCCCAGCCCTGAGTGACCCCAGCACCGCCCAGCCAGAAGGGGAGAGGGGAGACTGACCATGACGATCTCCAGCACTTCGTTCTTGCTGATGGTCCCGTTACCGTCCACGTCGTAGAGGGAGAAGGCCCACTCCAGCTTCTGGTTGGTCTTGCCCGCCGTGGTCATGTGCAGGGCGATGACATACTCCTTGAAGTCCAGGGTGCCGTCGAGGTTGGAATCGAAGCTGCGGAACACATGCTGGGCGTAGGCCTTGGGGTCGGTGTCGGGGAAGAACTTGGCGTAGATGCTCTGGAACTGCTGCTGGGTGATGCGGCCGGTGGGACAGTCCTTCAGGAAGGACTGGTACCAGGAGCACAGCTCCTCCTCCGAGAACTTGGTGTTCAGCTGCAGCTCCTCCAGGATCTCCTTGGACAGGGCCCCACTTTTGCTGTTCCCCATGGGTGAGGAAGAGTGGGCAGCGGCTGGGGAGTCGCTGGATGGGTGGGACGTGCGTGGTCCCCTGGCCGCAGGCTGGGGCTCGGGGCTGGTGTGAGCTGAAGACGGAGATGCTGGTGGCTTAGGAGGATTTGCGACCAGTTCTTCACAATCCTTGAAGGGAGGAGGGGCCCAGGAGCTTTGTGGAGGTGGGGGGATGCTCCCAGAACCCTACTGAGATTAAAATAAAGAGCCCAGGGCAGGCAGGCAATTCATCTCGGCCTCCCGGGACGATACTAGAATGGGACAGGAGGTTGGAACCCTCAGGGCGGGGGCCTCTCGCACCCCCAGCCCCAGCCCTCTAACGGCAGCCATGTTCCCTGTTTCTCTTCCTCACTAACTCTGAGCATCTCAGGGCGGGGCCGGCATCTCACATCAAGCCCTAGAATGCAGTGGTTAGGAGCACAGGCTCTGGGGCCAGCATGGGTTCAAGTCCCAGCTTGGCTACTTCACTAGCTGTGTGGCCCCAGGTGTGTTTCTTCACCTCTTTCCACCCGGGACACTCTTCTAAACCTTCACTACAGTCACGTCTCTGCTTAAATGTCACCTGCTCAGCCAGGCCTATAATGACCGTCTATCTATAACAGCACAACCCCCACCGTGCACGAATGCCCCATGTCCCCTCACCGGAATGAAAGCTCTGTGAAGGATAGGATTTTGTCTGTGTTGTTCCCGGATGCATTTCCATTGCCAGAACCTGATAGGCTTGGGCCCCCATTAAGTCTGTCTCGAATAAATGGGCATCATAGCACCTACCACATTGTCATTATGAGGCCGACGTGAGTCAATATGTGTGACACACTTAGAACCTGGCACACGGCTAATGCTAAACACTTACTCGTTTTGTTATTGTCCGTCAGTCACAGGGAGTGAAGGGGAACTGCCTGAAGGGACCAGCAGGGGGCAGCCAGGCCTGGGTCACCTAGGGAAGGGGCTGCCAGCGAACGTGGTCACATGGGATGGTGAGATTTTTTTTTTTTTTTAAATTATTCAAGAGAAATCCAAAAATCAGAATTTTTGATGCAATTTTCACACTTTTCAACTTTGGAAATTAATTCAAAATTTTAAAAAACGTGGCCGGGCGTGGTGGCTCACGTCTGTAATCCCAGCACTTTGGGAGACTGAGACGGGCAGATCACGAGGTCAGGAGTTCGAGACCAGCCTGGCCAACATGGCGAAACCCCATCTCTGCTAAAAATACAAAAGATTAGCCGGGCGTGGTGGCAGGTGACTGTAATCCCAGCTACTCGGGAGGCTGAGGCAGGAGAATCGCTTGAACCCGAGAGGCAGAGGTTGCAGTGAGCCGAGATTGCACCATTGCACTCCAGCCTAGGCGACAGTGTGAGGCTCCATCTCAAAAAAACAAAAACAAAAACAAAAACAAAAAAAATCACAAAACGTGGTGTGGGCCAAACACAGTCTATCTGTGGCTCCATGGCAGGCTGCAGGGTGTCAGTCTGCAGTGGACTTGGAGTTAGTAGGCAAGAAAACGTGTTTGCTGAGTGAATGGGTAAATAACTGAGTGGTCAGAGGCAGGGAGCTGTGCAAAGGCAGGCTTCGCGTCCGTGCAGCTCAGCGGGGAGTATGAAGCACGAGGAAGCACCCTAGTGAGGACGCTGCACACCTGGATTCCTGTCACCCAGAGGGAAGGGAGGGTGGGCATGCACTTACCTTAGCGGAGCGCAGTGCTCGTAAGGACACGCTCAGAATCCCAGCCCTGCCGCCGTGGATGGAGAGTTGTATCTTTTTGCCCTGGGGTGAGAATGATGAAGAATAAACTCCATAGTCTCCAGGCAGGTAAAGTGGTATTTTTTCAGACGGAGTCTCCCTCTGTCGCCCAGGCTGGAGTACAGTTGCGCAATCTTGGCTCACTGCAACCTCCGCCTCCTGGTTTCAAGCAATTCTCCTGTCTCAGTCCCCTGAGAAGCTGGGACTACAGGTGTCTGCCTCCATGCCCAGTTAATTTTTTTTTTTTTTTTTTGTATTTTTAGTAGAGTCGAGGTTTCACCATATTGGTCAGGCTGGTCTCGTAAACTCCTGACCTCAGGTGATCTGCCTGCCTTGCATCTCAAAGTGTAAAGTGGGGATTTTAGCCTATTTACTAACAGGCTAGTGGCAGCGGAAGGTAGGTCCCTGCTGCTGGGAGAAAGCCACCTGCCAGGCCCACCTCATGTCACTCTGGAAGGAGCCAGAGGTTCAGGCACTAAGGGGCAGACTCATCCCTCCCAGCCACTCTGCCCACTACAGTTTAAGAGATTTCTCAGGAAACCTGCATGTTGGGGTGTGTGTGTGAACTTTCTAATTTTTTTCCATCACTTTGTGAGTTTTTTTTTAGACAGAGCCTCATTCTGCGCCCAGGCTGGAGTACAATGGCGCGATCTCGGCTCACTGCAACCTCTGCCTCCCAGGTTCAAGCAATTCTCCTGCCTCAGCCTCCCAAGTAGCTGAGATTACAGGCGCTCACCACCATGCTGGGCTAATTTTTGTATTTTTAGCAGATATGGGATTTCACCATGTTAGTCAGGCCGTTCTCAATCTCCTGACCTCGTGATCTGCCTGCTTCGGCCTCCCGAAGTGCTGGGATTACAGGCGTGAGCCACCGCGCCCGGTGAGAATATTCCTTGTGAATAGGAGTCCTTCCTCTCCTAGGCTTTCACCATCCCGTAGCGTGCATTTATTCTCAAGAGCAGTTAGAAACAGGACAGTCAGTCACTAGCCTTGAAAACAAACAAACGAACCAAAGAGCCCAAGCCACACCTTGGAATCGCATTCACTTCCAGATCTTCCTTGCAGCCCTGAAGCAGCCCTGGGGATGGAGGGAGAGTGAGGTCAGAGTCCTCAGCCCCTCGCTCTGAGCCACTAGCAGGAGGCAACTGGAAGTGCCTCCTGGATCGCACCCCTGTCCACATCAAGCCTGCAGCAGATGAGGTGAGGCCAGTGTTACAAGTGAGACGTGGGGCCTCCTAAAGGCATGTCACCAGCCTGGGGTCACATGGTTGCTAAATGGCAATGCCAGGAGGAAGGAAAGTCCAGGTCTGCCAGGCTCTCCGTTTAGGCTTCATTTGTCTACATCACAGGAGGCCTGAGCCTAGAGGACAAGTAGCTGAGGAGGTGGGGTTGCCCTGTCAATGAAAGAGGCCCTGGGCGAGGCAGAAGGCAGCCAGAGCCCTCCAGTCTTTGCTGTCCTTTCCAGGCACAAGGAGGAAGGAGCTGGACCCAGGTCGGAAGCAGCCTGGTACAGTCCACATTCTCCAGGTTGCTGTGCCCAGGAGGGGCCCCAGAGGACTGCAGGCAGCTGTGTTGATGCTGAGAGTGAGGGGTCATGACCTGGAGGTTTGTTTGAAAACCTGCATAAACATCTTCTATCAGAGGGAGAGCTTATGCTCCTTAGCCAAACAAGTTGTTGGAGATGATGTATTGTGAGTCGATTTGTTAAGTCTGAGCTGGGGCCATAAACTCTCCCAAAACCCAAAGACTGCTCTAGAGGAGAAGGCTTCATCTCCAGGCAGAGGATCCCAGTTTGGGTCTCGCTGTCCTCGCTGGACTGAAAGATGCTTCCCAGAAGCTGGCCCTGTCCCCTCAAGCAGGAGCTCCATCTTGGCCGTTAGCTGGGACCCAGACGCCACCCCTTCCCCATTGCTCGACCTTGCCTGCTATGAGCTGAAGGCCAAGATGACCCTCCTGCCCTCTGGCCTGGAGCCAGCACCTGCAGAGAAGTCTGCATTGAGAGGGAAAAGGGGGTATGGAGAAGGTGACTGGGGAGACAGAGAATGGGGAAGGACCCTCCTCCCACAGCTGTCCCCACTGCAGAAAATGACAATCCATCCTTTTGATGACTTGGATTGAGGTCCTTGGCGTCATTCTCAGTGTTTCTCTTTCGGTCCCAACCCACTCCAATCTATCAAGAAGTCATCTTGACCCTACCTTCAAGGTGCATCCAGAACCGGACCGTTCTTCCCGCCTCCCTTGCACCTGCCTTGTGCAGGCAGTGTCACCTCTGCCTCCTTAACAGCTCTTCCTGCTTCTGCTCTTGTCCCCTTAAAGCCCCGCAGTGAGCCCCATGGCCATAAAATCAGGTCATGCACGATGGCTGCCCACTTCTCCCCGTCAAAGCCAAAAGCCTGCAGCAGGCAGCACTGGCCCTCATCCCACCATTTCTCGCAGGTGGCCTTTGGCACCTCCAAGAAGGGACGAAACGGGGCGGATGCCCTTTGTCTCTCTGCTAAGTCATCAGAGGTAAAATCACCACCAATCCCAAGAGACTGAGGGGAACGCTGAGATGGGTCGTTCGAAGAATGTGGCAGCCCTCTAGGAAAGAGGGTCGCCCAGCATCCTCATCTGCTCTTCCCTCCTCACTCCCTCCACTCCAGCCAGGCTGGCCTCAGACACGTGGGCATCTCTTCTGCTTGGAACATTCTCCTCCGGTGACCTTCCAGGGTCCCTTCCGGGTCTCCTTGTCTTTGATCAAATACCACCTTCTCAATGAGGCCACTCAAATGACCCTATTGAATCCTGCAACGTACCCAGCCTCACCGTCCTGGTTTTCTTTTCCACAACACTTAACACCGTCCACACCCACATCACAGGATGTAGTAGGTCTATTGTTTTTGTCTGCTAGAATGTAAGCTCCCTGAGAGCAGGGATCTGTTTCTCACACTGATGTGTTCCCAGGACCTAGAGCAGTGTCTGGCATATACCAGATGCTCAGTAATTATTGAATGACTAAATGGATGGGACCGGGCGTGGTGACTCACGCCTGTAATCCCAACACTTTGGGAGGCCGAGGTGGACGGATCACCTAAGGTCAGAAGTTCGAGACCAGCCTGGCCAATGTGGCGAAACCCTGTCTCTACTAAAAACACAAAAATTAGCCGGTCGAGGTGGGGCACGCCTGTAGTCCCAGCTACTTGGGAGGCTGAGGCAGGAGAATCACTTGAACCTGGGAGGCAGAGGTTGCAGTGAGCTGAGACTGTGCCACTGCACTCCAGCCTGGGCGACAGAGCGAGACTCACTCTCTCTCTCTCTCTCTATATATATATCTATATATACATATATATAAATGAACGGATGGATGGATGAGAAAAGAAACAGCCAGGAGCTCCAGAGACGGGAGGGAGGCACAGGGCTGGAACCCACAGAGACAGGAAGTCACCGGGGGAGGGGCCTGAGGCCAGGAGCACAGCATCCATTTGGGCGCCAGTGTCCAGATGCCCTTTGTCTCCCGCTAAGTCATCGGAGGTGAAATCACCACCAATCTCGAGAACCTAGGAGGGATGCCAAGACAGGTCACATGAAGAATGTGGCAGCCCTCCAGGAAAGAGGGTCACCTAGGGGGACCCAGTGTCTCTGGACAGTTTATTTTACATGGGATGAATCTAGGCATCTCAAGGATACACACAGAGCAGAAGAGAAAAAACGCGATGGGATTTAACTTCCTGAAAACTCTTTATAATAATGCAGGACAACTGTATATAGCAAACGCCTTCAAAATTTAAACTCTTTAAACATTTAATTCTTCAGCATTAATACACACAAATGCGGTAACAGGGGTCGGGGGGGCGGTGCGGGGGCAGGTGGGTTACAGCCTCCACTGGGATCAGGGTTTCAACAGTGTTACTTATAAATTATATTACATCAATTTTATTTACTGATCTAGGCAGCCAGAGGGTGGAAGGATATACAATGTGGGGGAAACACATTCATACCGGGGTGAGGAGTGCCGGCAGGAGACACGGCTCTTTAACATGAAAAATGTATAAAGTATTTAGCAAAAGTTACAGAAAACAGATCAAACAAGCAAGTTTATTTTGTTAGAAAATTCCACTCTCATAGGGTTTGCCAATGTGCTCGTGTCTGTGAAGGGGTTGCCTCCGGTCATCTGCTTCCTAACGGAAGGGAAGGGATGCTAAGTTGGGGCCCCTGTCACCAAGGATGGCTGGCGTCCCTTTGAATGTCTGTCCCTGGGTCCACACACCTGCCTGGAACCCACGATTCCCAAGAGCCCGTCTGCTGCAGGTGATGCTGGAAGGGAAGCGCCCCCACTTGACAGGTGAGTGCACGGAGGTCCTGACAGGGGATGTGACTTAACTTCAGGTTACGGGACAAAGGAGGCTGCAGAGCAGGGCCAGTCCTGTGCCCTCCCCCTGCATAGCAGGCTTTCCCTCTAGGTCTCCGAGTCACCCACCCCGAGACAGCACCCACATGCCCTGACCTTACATTCCACTGCAATCCCACTAAAGTTTCCCTCAAACACCGAGGAACAGTCCTGAACACCACACGCAATCTCCAAAGGCCATCACCCCAACCTCACCCCAGCCCCAGAGACACCTTCCAGCAAGGCCTCCTGACAGCCACGCCCCAGCATTTAGAACGTGGCGAGAAGCGAATCGGTTTTTGCCCTGATTCTTGCTCTAACCTGCTGCAATGGGAATTGCTTCTTCACCTCCAGGAAAGCCTCAAGAAAAATACTCCTGAGGGGGAGACAAGAGTCCTCCCCGGCAAAATTCAACCCAGCAGAGTCCCTCGGCTCCCTACCTTGAGGCCCCGGGGGCTCAGGCTTCCCGGTCCTAACCTTCACCTGGCCTGGATCCAGAGATGTCTCTGGTTCACACAGAGAGGTACCCAGCTGGTCTCGGGACTCACCTTTCACTGAGTAGGGGGCACGAACAAGACATAGCTTAGAGGAGTGTTTACCTCGGAGGTCACACTCAGCCTGGCCTGGCCTTAGCTGGGTGTGGTCCTGTCCCTGCCACCATGTACCACCATCCAGTGGGTGCAGGCACCGGCCAGGCTGTGTGACCACCAGCTAGGCAAGGCTCCAGCTGCGACAAGGACTCCATCTTCACGCCTGTCCTGGCTCCTGGGGAGTAGACTCCAGAACATACTATCAAAGATCGGCGAATGAGACCCAAACGGTCATTACTTGCACTTTCTTTGGGGGTCCTAGAAGAAACTACCTCATTCTTAACAGCTCATAAAACTCTTAATTTTAGCTCCATTTGAACCTAAATGGAAAAGTGCCAAGGCATCTCTCTCACCAGGACTTGAGGCAATTCTATGCACGACTGTGCAGATGAGAGCCAGACACAGCATGAACACGTGTACAGGGTACATCATTGGAAATGAGAAAGGGAGGAGGTACATGCAGTTGCCGGTGGCCTGAGACACTCATCTAGAACAAACACCCTCAGCTTGCAGATGAAGCAACAGATCCAGGAAAGCGTCGTGATGAGCCCCAGGACCAGCCCCAGCCTTCTTGTCCATGCTGCTTCTGCTCACCTTTCAAAGCCTCCAATGCCCAATACATAGCCAAGGACCGTGTGACACTGAAGCCTGGGTCCCAGGAGGGAGCAGATCTGCTGGCTGAGATGCAAGCTTCAGGTGGCAGCAGACGTGAGCAGCAATTAAGCACCCATCCATCCCTTCCCCTCCCATCCCTGGATTCTTTCTGCACTACCAAAAACCCACCACGTGCCAAAAGGCGAGTGTGAGCCCTAAGAACAGTTTGTGGGCACAGCTGGCATTTGGAGGAGGAGCCTGGGGAGTTGCAGGAAGCAGCAAGCTGGAAGTGGCCATGCAAACAAGTTGAAGACCCTGGGCCAAGTACTTCCAGGGCGAAAGGCTCAGTGTAAAAATAAAGAAGCATAGTAGTATGCCCATGCAATGAAATACTTCCCAGCAACAAGAAGGAACAAACCACACGCACACATCGTGAATGACTCAAAAGCATTAAGCTGAGGGAAAGATGCCAGACTCAAAGGCGACATCAGTGTGACTCCATTTACATGACATTCTAAAAAAGCAAAATTATAGGATCAGATAATCAATCAGGGTTGCCAGGGAAAGAGGGCAGGAGGAGGGAATTTTTTGGAGTGATAAAAACAGGTTGATCTTGGTGATGGTCACAAGACACTAAATTTGTCAAAATTCACAGAACTGTGTATTTCCAAAGGGTGAATTTTACTGGATGTCAATCATACCTCAATAAACCTGGGAAAAGGTGGTGGCGATGGGCCTTGTAGGGATGGGAAGGATTATGGGGATAAGACGATGTCCAGGCTATGTGGGCAGGCAGCTGATCTGTACCCCACTTAACATTAGAACTGCTCTCTCCTACCTACACAAGGAGCGCATCTTGAGCCTTCTGTTTAAATGCTCCTTGTCAAGACTACCTGCAGCTGGAAGTAAAATCACCTAAACAAGCCAAGGTCGCTGATGTCCTTCAAATTTTATGGCTTGTATTTCCAAAAGGGACTTTGGCTCAGCCCAGATTTTTCTGCATCCATCCACTCATCTAGTAATTGATTTGTTTTCACTAAGGGTAGGGAAACAAACCCCTGGCTGGTGAATTCGTTGGTACACTGTTTCGGTGTGCCCAGCTGTTTATCAACCCTGACTAGCACAGCACTGCCTCCCACGGCAGAAATTCTCCTTGGCCAACAGGGTGCTGAGTGGAGGTAGAAAGGAGGCCCAGGGTGGTCCCACTGACAGAATCTCAGGGCCGCGGTCCTCACGGTCCAAGTGGCCTATGTGTTGCCACTGATGGAAAGCACTAGAAAGAATAGAGGGTAACAAGTGGCTCTTCCTGGAGGCTGTCATGGCAACCAACCTGGAACACCATTTGGCTGAAGGACTTTTTTTTTCTTTTTAAATCAGGCTTTCACAAACAGATCTTGTGCATCAGTCTCCTCGGTGGAGGCAGGTAGAAGGGGCTGACCTGTTCTCAGAAATGGAATGGACGTTCTCAAGAATAGCCCAGACCCGCCCACTGTGAATAAACCCAGCTAAGTCCTCACCTAAGCACCAAGACATAAAACAACAACCCGGATAGCATGCTTGCCTCTCCAAAGTGCAGTCTTTTATTTTCTCCGTTGCATCCTAATCTTGATTTCAACCAAACGGGCCTGTTCATACGGATAGGGGGTCTGGACTGCCGACTCCAGCCCTGCTCTTAATTCACTGGCCATTTCACAGCCTCACTGGGTACCCTTGGCCTTCACTTTCCTATTTGTAAAGAGTGATTTATTTATAATTTTTTTGAGATGGAGTCTTGCTCTGTCACCCAAGCTGGAGTGCAGTGGCCCAATCTTGGCTCACTGCAATCTCCACCTCCCAGGTTCAAGCGATTCTCCTGCCTCAGCCTCCCGAGTAGTTGGGACTACAGGTGCACACCACCACGCCTGGCTAATTTTTTGCATTTTTAGCAGAAATGGGGTTTCACCCTGTTAGCCAGGATGGTCTCAATCTCCTGACCTCGTGATCTGCCCACCTCGGCCTCCCAAAGTGCTGGGATTACAGGCATGAGCCACCGTGCCCGGCCCTTATTTGTAAAGAGTTATTTAAAGCAAACAAAGAAATTTCTGAAATTCGAGTTGGATATGGGCCGTGAGGGTCTGGTGACCAGGTGATTAAAATCTTGTTGCTGTCTACCTTCCATCCAACAGGTAAATGCCTCACGACAGTAGTTTATATTATAATAAAGTATCCCAGAGGGTTAAGTGTGGAGAGGGTACAATGTTCTTATTATACTCTTCTCTGTCAACATGGAGAATAGAGGAGAGCAGAGGAATGCCCATCTTACACACAACTACAGCGCCGCGTCTCAGCACGCCTGGCTTATCTTGAGCATTCGCTGAATAAATGAATGTAGATTAATCAGCACAACAGACTTACCTCTGAAAACTTAAATTCTGCAGAGTACCTATGTATCAATGCCAAGGTTGCTGACCGGTAAGGCCCCTGAAAACGAGAGATCATGGGCTTCCCTGATAACAGGGCCATTATAGCATCCTCAGATTAGATCTTAACACAATGGCTTTAACTTGCTTGATGAATGAATAACAGAAGGAAGAAAGAAAGGAAGTACATGAAGGGGGCAAAGAGAAGGAGGTGAGGGGATGAAGGGGGGAAAGAGTGACCTCCAAAAATGGACTGGCCCAAACTGGGCCAACTTGAGCTACCCTGGAAGACGCAAGAGGGCTCACTCTATCCCAGGGATGAACAGAGGACTCTGGAATCCTCAAATGGAGATGGAAAAGTCAATGAGCCATACTGTACTCAAAATATCTTGTTAATAACAAGGCTATTGGCTTTGAATGTTTGGAAATCATCCACAAAGTAGTTCACTAAGCCACAAAGCAATTACCACTAGCACCCATTTTTCATAAAGAAACCAAGAAATAATATTCTAAAATTGGTAGCTGGTGTCATGACCCGACCCCAGATCTGGACAGAGTGGTTCTCTGTCCCATGGACAGATCCTACCAGGAGGTCTTCATGTCGGTGAAGGCCTTTGCGCTGGCCTTTTTGGTTGCAATGTTTCAAGAACAAGAGAAAAGTGACAATGTTTGGCTTACTTTAGTATATTAGGCATTTTTCTAATGTGAACTATAAGAAAGCAATTCTCATTCAATGAAAGAGGCGCCAAAAAATTAGAGATGAATAAGTCATCGGTTTCTAGCACATTGACTGAAAGACCAGTGAGTTGTGCTTGTTGAATTCTGCCCTCATTGCAGATGTGCAGGTCAAACCCAAAGTGGTCAATGAGAAAGATGAAGAAAGATGGATTTCCAGGGCATGGGCTCCCGACTAGAATCTGCCCCTCACTCACGCTTCTCCCGGCCCCTTTAGACTGACATGGTGGAGAATGGGTTTGCTGTGGCAGAGAAAGGGAGAAAGTAATGAGCTGGGCCAAACAGCAGCACTGAAAGCTTCCCAAGTCACACTCAGACCAGACTCTTCCAGGGACTGGAAGACGGAGAGAGGGAAAGGAGGTGCAGACACCAACTGAGGGTTTGGTGCAGGGCTCTGGAACGTCCAGAAGGAGCTGGAAGCAAAGGTGGCGGGACACTGCCTGAAAGGCGACAACCTAGTGTGGCCACAAGAGAGTCTGCTATGCCTGTCCAGTGCCCACCAGTGACAGAAAACTATACAAGGGACAGCAGTCCCAGCCCTGCCATACACAAGAAGACAGAGCCATCTGGGGGATGGCAAAGACTTGCCCTAACCCAGCTCCCATGTAGGACTGACCCGGCCCCATTAAGAGCCTGTGGTGGGCGGCCTGGGAGAGGGGGGGCCAGGGCAGCCCAAAGGTGCAGAGGGCACCGTGGCGGACAGGCCCCAGCTTGCTGGCCTCTGAGACGAGCTGGTTTGTTTCCATCCCTGAAGCCTTTGGACGAGCTGGATGAGGTCTTGATAACTGAGAACTTTGGAAAGCTTCCTCTAATGCGACTGGGAAGGGGTGGCAGGGTGGGGGCAGGGGGCTCCCCAAGGAAGCAGCTGGGGGAAGGATGGATTGGCATTTCCAGAGGAGACTTTACAGATGGCGCCTGATCTCACAGGACACGATTCAGCGCTCAATTTGGGGCTAATTTGCCGAATGAGGTAGTTCCATCCTGACCTCTCCAGGCATGGTGGGTCTGGGAAGACAGGAGCCAAGCCTTCCTCCTAAAACCCCTGGTGATGAACAGTGGCTAAGAAAGCCAGATGTGGGCTCCCAGAATGCAATGGGAAAAACATAAAGAAGGAGGGCTGCAAAAGATTCTGGGTACGGCTGTGAGCTGAATGGCACCTTCTACCCATGATTCTGATCCTGACACCTGGCTTAGAGACAGAGACCTCCCTCCCCTGATCCTCCAAAGGAGACAAGGGAGCCAGCTGGAGAAAGAGCCTTGGGGCTTCCAGGGCACAAGCCTGTGACAGTGACCCCTACAAAACTCGGCAGGGACCACAGAGTTCCAGCCTCCGTTTGTTTCAGAGCAGCAAGCACAGCACGGGAGTCAGGGGGTCTTCAGCCTCAGAGACAAGGGCAGGGCTGTGGGTCTGTCTTCTGGCCTGGGAATATGGGGGAGCCCCCAGCTAGGCTGTCTGGGTCACCCTTCTGGAATCACCAGCTCTCTCCCCTCTCCTCAGTGGCCCAGGAGAGAGGGTGGGGGGCATCCACTCGGCATGGGCCCCATGGTGGGAGCCCAGCCCCGCTCCCCAGCAGGACCCCCCCAAAGCTGCACAGGCCCATCTAGATCTCCATGTCCACAGGGCGGATGTTGCCCGTCTTGTGCTCTCTGACCCACAGCTCCCTGTCTTTGGCCGGGTCCACTTTTCGAAGCAGCTGATCCACGGGCTCAACTGTCTGCAAGAGACAGAGAAAACGTGACATTGTTAGAGACGGCGGCCAAACCAGGAGGTCTCCTCTGAGACATGCTGCTCTCACCTTAGTGTCTCTGACAGCAGCCTCTCTAGAGGGCTCCGGGGCCCCAGGGGAGGCCCATCTAGGGGACAGCACATGAAGAGGGCTGTGAACGGGGAACCCGGAACGCATCCCGACCCTGCTTCTCACCCTGCAGACCCCAGGTCTGGATGAGAGGCCAGGAGGGCCTTAAAGCCTGTCTCTATCCCTTCCACCCCACATTTACCACCAGAGAACAGGACAAATACAACTTGAGCTTTAGGTATTTTGAATATTTCTAGAAGTTGTTTTTTTTGGTTTTGTTTTTTAAGAAATTTAATAACGTGTCTTTGGCTACTGTAACTGTTATGAGCTTCTTTCTCCTCGGGATAACAGCTCACGTGTGTGTCCACTTCATGTGCCGGGGTCGGAATCACACGGACGTCCAGGACAATTCTGACAGGCCCAGTCCACGAGGCCACCCCCAGGCCAGAGCAGCTGCCCACTGCCCACCTTTAGGACAGATTCACTTGCAGCAGCCACTTAACCTGCCATGGCCTAGTGCCAGGCAGCCCTCCCCAGGCCCCGTGTCACCTGGGAGCCCCGCTGGGCTGGAAACTCACGCTTTGGTTGAACATGTCTGTTTCATGCCGCAGCTGCGTGTACTGGCAAAGGTGTTGCCGGATCATCTCTACCCTCTCCACCTCCAGCCGCTCTAGCTCCTGCCGAGAAAGCAAAGGCCGCAGAACTCTGAGCACGTCCCCTCCACTTGGGGGTCCTCCCACCAAGACCACAAAATGCAAGTCACTGGCTGTGGACATCCTGCCCCATCTGACTCTCTGGGGTCCGATGAAGAGCGTGTCCCATATGTAAGGCGAAGGTGAAGCTGATGACAGCAGCAGCGGCTGTTTTACTTCCTGAAAAGCCTCCTCTGCCAGGCACGGTGCTGAGGGCTTTACATGTGTTCCTTAACTGTCCTCGTTACAATTTTAAGAGATCGTTTCTGTTATTATCCCCATTCTCCAAGCAAGGGAACTAACACCTAGAGAGGCAACAACATGGCTCACCCAAAGCGACACGGAATTATGGGAGGGACAGGATTTAAACCAGAGTCCATCAGGCTGTTACTCATAGCAAGGCACCCATGCAGCCCTAGCCCTGGTGCTCTGATGGGGTACAACAAAGGGGCACATGTGGGAGCTCCATGCCACACATTCCTGGGGCCGTGTCCCTGGGCCTCTGCTGAGCAGCCTCCCTTCGTCTGCCCATGCCTAGTGCTGCGGCAGCAATAGAGACCGGGCCAGGAAGGCAGACTGGGCTGCACGTGGCACAGCTTTTGTCAAAGGGCAGAGTGGAAGGGGTTTGTCCTCTGGTTTCTAGATGGTTTTGTGTCTTTGGAATCTAGGGGATCCGGCTGTTATTCTGCATACAACTAGGTCACTGCCCAGGTGATTAACCAGAAAGGGGGGTAAAGCAGGGGGCTTAATTAGGAGATTAACCAGGAGGAAAACTAGGTCACTGTCCCTGGTGGAGGCCTCTAATCTGCTCTGGTGGGCTGATACCTGGGGAAGGCAGCTGGTTAGTCCTGTGCTGGATGGACAGGTGGCTTTAGGCAGTGGGCTGATCCGATGAGCACCTGGCATGATGCCTCCTGTCCCATCTGGCCCAAGTACCAGCCACACTTCGCTGTCCACTCAGGCAGGTGCTGACCGATAAGGAGATGCTGCCCCTTTACAAGAAATAGGAGAGCATCATCGGCCCTACCGCCTGTTGTTCACCCTTGGTGAGAGGCCTCCCCCAACACCCCTGCCTAGCTCCATCTTCACCCATCCATCCACTTTGCAAGGATCTCCTATCAAGGACCTGCAACTCGTGTGTGTGCATGTATATAGGGCGGTCCTCTTTTCCTGGCTTGGCTATTTTTCCTAAAGAGGCCATTGTCCACTTAGTTGAGGAGAGTCCTCAGTTGACCCTGACCTCGCAGAGGACAGCCCAAGAAGGATGTAGCCATATCGAACCCAACCCTGCCCAAATCCACCCAGCTAGGAAGCGCTGGAGCAGAGATCCGAATCCACATAAGCTGGCTCACATTGAGGTTTCGACCCCAACACTGATGTCGATTTGATGACCATCTCTAGGGTCACTCCACCCCATCATCTCCGTGCCCACCAACAACTACCAGGGGCTGCTCTGCATCAGCCTCTGTATTGCCATGTCCACACATCCCTGACCACTTACCAATGTGGTGGTCACCATCTCTTCAAACCACTTGGACTGGGCCTGGTTGTAGAGATCCACACAGCGCATGAGGTCGTCTCCTGGAAAAAGACCACAGTCACCACCATGATGCATCCTATCCTCACCATGACTCCGTGCCCCATCCGGTGCCCCACAGCCAAGCCTTCTCCTCCCCCTGGGGTCATGGTGGCCACCGGAAAGTTGGAAAAGGGATGGCAGTAGGAAGAAGAAGAAAGCAGAGCCAGGGAAGGAAGGGGGAAATCCAGCTCCATGAGAGACCAGCTCAGGTGTCCCCCTGAAGCCTGACCCCAGATACCAAGGATTCAGGATGGTGGTTCTCATTGCGTGTGTGTGTGTGTGTGTGTGTGTGTCTAGGGTATGCCTAGGACCCCCGATCCTATCATGAGCCCAAGAAATGCTTCCCTCTCTAAAGATGGCAGTTTTATTTTACACTGGGGAGTCCAGATTGGTTAAAACATGTCACACACAATTTGGTACTAAGAATTAAGGAAGATAAATTTTCAGATCATGTAAATGTCTGTGTGTCTGTGTGCATGAACACGCTGCAAGATGTCCTTCTGAAACACAAAAGAACACATCTGTAGTCACAGCCTAAAACATGCACTGGAGCAGCACACCCCAGCTTCAAGGGAGTAGCTACCTTGAGAAACAGAGAAAGGGCGAGTGGCAGGAATCAGCTCCTTCTATCGCATTTTATGTCATCACAGAAAGATCCGAGGCAAACATAACTATTTAATCTTTATGACGATTACTTTGTTATCATATGTATGTTTGGAACATTTTGTAATTAGGAAGAAAACACACTGCGAAGTAATTGCAAACATTACTAAGCGTACCAGCACCTTGGAACCTTGCTACACAAATCACAGTCTGTGGGCCAGTGGCACTTGTATCCCCTGGGGTTGGCTAGAAATTCAGAAACCCAGGACAGATCCGAGACCTACTGAATCAGAGACTGCATGTTTACAAGACGCTCTGGTAATGTGTGTGCACATGGCAGGCGGAGCAGCACAGATCTCATGCACGGCTTTGTCTCAGCATAGCTTCCTGATCTTCACAGGGTTCCAGCAAGAGGAAAGCATCATGGTCTTTGCTCATGATGGAAAAAGCTCATGAGTGAACCCCAGAGTGAAGTAATTTTCTCTAGTAATTCTAGAAGCAGAATGCTAGAGTGGAATTTAGTAATCTTAGCAGAGTCAAAGTTAATCCTATAGCATCATCATAGTGGCTCATAGGTACTCTGATAGGAAAGTCAAAGAGAACAGGGAAGGTTATGTCTCCAGACCCAAGGCCTAGCTGCGAACCACATGACTAGCTGTGCCACACCCCAGACGCAAGTGTGCCTTCAGTAACAGAGCCCACACCAAGGCATTTATTCATTTTGTTCTTGGTCCAAGGCCAGTGACTGGACCCTTGATCCCAAGAGGCACTGAACCGGAGAGAAGAAAGTGGATACTGCACCATAAAATGCATTTTTTTCTTTTTTTTTTTTTGAGATGGAGTCTGGCTCTGTCACCCAGGCTGGAGTGCAGTGGTATAATCTCGGCTCGCTGCAACCTCCACCTCCTGGGTTCAAGTGATTCTTCTGCCTCAGTCTCCTGAGTAGCTGGTACCACAGGCGTGCGCCACCACCCCTGGCTAGTTTTTGTATTTTTAGTAGAGACGGGGTTTCACCATATCGGCCAGGCTAGTCTCAAACTCCTGACCTTGTGATCCGCCCGCCTCAGCCTCCCAAATGCAAATGCATTTCCAGCAAGAGCTCCTGCCTGGCCGAGGAGAAGGGCGGCGTGCTGCTCTGTACACTGTGAAACTCCCTGAGCCGCCCTATGTGTCGATCCTGATTTTGAGAAATTGCTTCAGGAACTTCCACAGCACTGGGAAACAGAGTAAGTGAAGGGGGCTGTACCTTCTCTCTGTGGCAGCCCAAGAGCTTGAAATTGGAACTTTTAGAACAGTATTCGTTAAGACCATGGATTGTGAGACAAGAATGCCTTTGTTGGCCGGGTGCGGTGGCTCACACCTGTAATCCCAGCACTTTGGAAGGCCGAGGCGGGCGGATCACGAGGTCAGGAGATCGAGACCATCCTGGCTAACACAGTGAAACCCAGTCTCTACTAAAAATACAAAATATTAGCCGGACGTGGTGGCGGGCGCCTGTAGTCCCAGCTACTTGGGAGGCTGAGGCAGGAGAATGGCATGAACCAGGGAGGCGGAGCTTGCAGTGAGCCGAGATCGCACCACACCACTGCACTCCAGCCTGGGAGACAGAGCGAGACTCCATCTCAAAAAAAAAAAAAAAAAAAAAAGAATGCCTTTGTTGTCATCCCAGCTCAACTACTTATTAGCCACGTAATCGTAGACAAGTCAGTTAACCTGCGCCTGCCTCCGTGTCTTCATCTGCAAAATGGAGGTAACGACTGTACCTTTACCAAGTTGTTATGAGGAATAAATATGTCAATATATGTAAAGCGCTTAGAATAGAGATGGGCGTAGAGAGCCGAATATTAATATGGGCTATGGTGGTGATGAAGATGATGATGATGATGATGATCCCTGAGGATCTGATGTCCTTCCTTCTAGTAGCCTTGGAAAAGATGAGGAAGAGGGAGGAAAGGAACAGAAGGAAAGAGCAGGTGGCATTTCCTGAGCAACAGGCTGTCCAGCAAAATGGCGACAAGCAGAGTCTCTGGAATGAGAGGAGACTGAATTCTGGCTTCGCCGCTCCACCACTGTGGACCTCATGGAAGGTTCTCATTTTCTCTGCCATCAGTCTTCTCAGTTGTAAAGGGTATAAAAATACCTCCCTGCAGGGGGACTGTGCCGATCAAAAGAGACAGTGCTGTAAAGCATGGAGGCTGGCCACAGCGAGCGCTCAGAAGAGGTGGTATTTTTCAGAGTTAGGTCTAAGGACTGTCACTTTCATCACAAAATAATTCCAAACTACAGGAATGAGAGACCGTATTATCTGATGACAATGCAATAAAACTATGTAAAAAAAAAAAAAATAGCAAGATTAGAAAACAGCAACAAAGCCCTTGCTTGTAAACATATAAAGATTTTCTTTGAAACAATTCTTGGTTCAAAGATCAAATGAAAACCCAAATAGCAAAACATATTGAAAATAGCAGAAATAAAACCACCACAAATAAGAACCTGTGGAATATGGTTAGACCACCAGTGTAAGGAAAAATAAGTGTCTGGTGGGTTAAATATTTCACTGTTTCTGTTTTTTTTTTGTTTGTTTGTTTGTTTTTTTGAGATGGAGTCTCGCTCTGTTGCCCAGGCAGGTGGGAGTGCAGTGCTGCGATCTCGGCTCACCGCAACCTCCGCCTCCTGGGTTCAAGCGATTCTCCTGCCTTGGCCTCCCAAGTAGCTGGGATTACAGGCACACACCATCACACCCAGCTAAGTTTTGTATTCTTAGTAGAGACGAGGTTTCACTATGTTGGCTAGGCTGGTCTCGAACTCCTGACCTCGTGATCTGCCTGCCTAGGCCTCCCAAAGTGCTGGGATTACAGGCGTGAGCCACCGCGGCCGGCCTTCACTATTTTAAAAACAAAAACAAAAATAAACACCTGAAACTAAAAAAAGTAAGAAAAAACCCTCTAGGTTATTAAAAAAAAAAAAAAGATCTAAATCAGCTCCGAAATCTAGGCTTCTTATGGGAAATATAACTGTACAGAATAACAGCAAGAAAAAATAGACAAACAAGCAAAAAAAAAATTACAAAGAACAAAACTAAAAGACGAATGACAATCTAGGAAAAGTATCTGCAATTAAAATGAAAAACGGTTCATCTCCCTGATAGATAAAGAATCTATATGGTCAGTGGGGAAAGGATATGAGTTAGTCAGTTCACAGAAAGCACAAAATGATTTATATGTATATTTTACATACTCAACCTGGGTTATGGAGAAAAGCAAATTAAAAACAAAATATCATTTTTCCCCATTCACTAACGATTTCAAATCTTGATAACACACAATGTTGATAAGCATTTAGAGAACAGGCATTATTCATAGATGCTGTTGATGGGTGCTCTCTCTGGAAAGCAATTTGGAAATATCCATCAAGATGAATAATACCCTTTGACTCAGCATCTATATTCTCTCTATATGCAGATCTGGTCTTAGGCACACACAAAGATGCAGGTACAATAACACAGCTTCACTGGCTGGCAAGCACTCTGAAACAATCTAAGAGTCCTAAACCTCAGTTAAGGGAATGATGGAATAAATGTGGGTACAATCATACAATCGGACACTGGCCAGCCATTAAAAATTTGATATGCATGAATGGATGGGCAAAAAGATTTACAGAAATGAAAAAGAGGTATTTCCAAGATATATTAAATAAGTTCAGAAGATAGATTGTATGATCAAATTTATATAAATTTAAATATTTAAAAATCAAAACACTACGAAGAGATGGTGATTATTTCTGTGAATAGCATTTTATATTCTTGTCTGCTGATTAAAATATTTTGCCATGTACCAATACTGTTTTTGCAATATAATCGTTTTTTGAGGTAGAGTCTCTCTCTGTCACCCAGGCTGGAATGCAATGGTGTGATCATAGCTCACTGCAGCCTTAACCTCCTGGGTTCAAGCCATCCTCCACCTTAGCCTCCTGAGTAGCTGATTCTACAGGCATGCACCACCATGCCTAGCTAATTTTTTCAAATTTTTTTGTAGAGATGAGGTACTATGTTGCCCAGGCTGGTCTCGAACTCCTGGGCTCAACTGATCCTCCTGCCTCAGCCTCTCAAATTGCTGGGATTACAGGTGTTAGCCACTGCACCTGGCCTATAACTTATTTTTTTGCTAACTTAATAATTTAAACAGATCTCTTCCCATTCTGTGCCCACCCCCCTTCTCTCTACTGATAAATATATTGTGCCTTCTACTTCTGGATCCTGTAATTTATTATTGTGCATTATAAGATCTGTATAATAAATGTTATCCTTCTATTACATTATTTTTTATTGACTTATTTCTATCCTACCTTATTTTGAAACGTAAGGTGGCTGCTTTCTTCTATAATGAAGGAATTGTAACAGGTTCACCAGAAATTGAGGTGAAAGGGACCTACAGACCAAACTCTAATACTATGGCACACATTCTAATTCCAGAGGCAACATGCGTGTCCTCTTGTGCAGTGAAACGTGGCTTCCTTTAGATCTAGTTACGGAGGTTTCCACTGGTTCTACCAGGCCTTCTCTTCCTCTTTGTGTATTAGCTAACTTTGACCACCAGGTGGAAGCAGAAACCAACTCATTGGGAGACTATTCTCAAGAGACTGAAATCTGGTTATTTCTTCAAACCAAGTGTCAGCCTCTGTTCCCAGGGCAGGAGCCCATCCCCATAGGTGAACCTTCAGAGAGAGCATCGCTTCCTGGGGAGGTGGGCAGCTTGGGTGAGCTGTGCACTTCTGTGGGCTCTGAACAGGGACAGGGCCCTGAGTTCTCAGTGCATGAAGGAGTTTATCCACCTCCTGGTCAGAGATCTGGGGCTTGGGCAAAAAAAAAAAAAAAAAAAAAAAAAGCCATCACCAGGGAAAGGGTAAGGAGTCCAGCCTCTACCATGCCGCAGAACTAGCCCGGCCTGTCTCCTTCTTCTGACCCCCAAAGTCTCTTCCTTTGAGATCTCTGGGTGTGGGTCAGAGAGGAGAGAAGAGGGGGTACCTCCTGGGAAACAAGGGAAGTAATTTCCCCGCTGCAGTCTTGCAAGAGAGAGACGCACCCTGCACCTTCCCCAGTTACCCCATCTCCTAGCCCCGTGCCCTCTCCTTCTGTGCGCACTGACCAGGCCAGGTGGGTGCCCGGCACTCACCAGCCTGTGTGGACTTCCTCCGCGCCTTCTTGATGTCCTCCTCTGTCTTGTTGCTCAGCTTGATCTCCAGCTGCTGGGTCTTCATCTCCAGGTCTCTCTGCCGCTCTGTGAGGGCTTTCCGGGCCTGGGGTCCAAGGACATGGAGAAGCTGCTCATAAAGCTCGGAGCCAGTGAGCCTCCTGGGCCACGCAGCCCAGCTTCCCTTTGGAGTCCTTCTGCCCCTTGTTTGTGTGGATGATGCCACAGTGGTCAAGAGAGGCCCAGCAGCCAGAGTGGCGCCACCCAGCTAGGTAGAGGCTACAACCCAGCTCTTTTCATCCTTGCCTCTTCCAGTGACATCTGGACTCAGCCTACATCAACCTCTCAAATCACGTTTTTTTCCCTGATGGAGCCTGTACACAGACTGGGGACCTAGGCAGTCCTAAAATCACACCCCCTCTGCTTGGAAGGGACCACAAAGGCCACCTGTGTCACCTCCCTGCAGCACTTAATACGATGTAGCACCAGCCCTCCCGTTCCGGAGCTGGACACGCCTCGACCCTCTCGTTCCCCTCACTATACTGCCTTTCCTCCAGGCCACCACTGGCATCTCTGTGGTCCTTGGGTGGCGGCAGCTGGCTGGGCCCAGGGTGTCCCAGCAGTTTGAGCCCCCTTCTCCTCTCTAAGGCACTGGGGGCTGGGAATCAGTCCCTGGGGCACACTCTCTTCCCTCTAAGGCTGAACATCAATTCCCTTGAGGTCAGACCACCCAGGACTCTGCCTCATCCCTGAGCAGGAAGGGGGTGACTGAGTCAGGAGGACTCTGCCAGGTGAGGCTTAAACACGGGGCCCCACGTGAACCAGCAGCAGCACTGCCAGGCTCGGGGTTTAAGTGGTCACCTACAGTGACCCGACCGCCCACTGTAGCTACAGCCTCTCCTCGCACCCCTGGCCCTCTGAGTGGTCATTCGAGCACCACAGGAGGCAGCTCCTATCTGCCCTTGGATGGGTGGGGTGCTCAGACGTGGGCACGAGGCTTGGACATCCCCCTATTCCCCTACCTGGGGACAAAGACTCAGACTTGGCGTATGGAGCCACCGCTGGCTTCCCAGTCCCCCCTCTTCCAGACAGCCCCCGACGCTCCTGCCCCGGCCCAGCGTCCTGGGCCTCTCACCTTCTCCACCGAGGCATAGCGGCTGGCGAGCTGCTTGCGAAGGTCGGCAATGTGGTGGTCACACTTCTTCATGTCTTTCTTGAAGTTCTCACGGAAGTTCATCAGGGGCTTCTCCACCTCGCTGTGAAGCTGTGGAGAGAGTAGGGAAGCACACTCAGGACCCAGGATGTCAGCTGCAAGCCAGTGCAGGGAGCAGGGATGGGAGGGGCACCCCCACTTCCCCAGGCAGGTGAGGATGAGTCTGGGGCAGCAACCTGGTAGGAAGGTGGGAGACATCTCCTGACACGTGGCTGCCTATCAGTTCTCAGCTTACGCAGGTCACCTTAGCTCAGGAGGCCCCAGCACAAATGTCTACAGGATAAGTGGGTAGCAACTAGAGCCTTCTGATTTCCCCATCTTTTAACTCCTTTTTTCTGAGCTTCTGCAGCTTTGAATTTTTATTTTTAGAATTTTTTACTGCCTATATTTATGGTTTATAGTATGTGGTTTTGAAATATGTGTACATTGTGGAATGGCTAAATCAAGTTAATAATCAATGGGCTGGGCACGGTGGCTCATGCCTGTAATCCCAGCACTTTGGGAGGCCGAGGCAGGTAGATCACTTGAGGTCAGGAGTTCGAGACCAGCCTGGTCAACATGGTGAAACTCCATCTCTACTAAATATACAAAAGAAAAAAAAAATAGCTGGGTGTGGTGGCATGTGCCTGTAATCCCAGCTACTCAGGAGGCTGAGGCAGGAGAATCACTTGAACCTGGGAGGTTGCAGTGAGCCAAGATTGTGCCACTGCACTTCAGCCTGGGTGACAGAGTGAGACTCAGTCTCAAAAAAAAAAATAATAATCAATGACCTCACACACTTATTTTATCCCATAGCTTCTTGCACGGCTTTGTTCTTGTGTCTCTCTCCCTTATTTTCCAAACTGAGAGCTTTCTGGGGACAGAAACATCAGCGTCTGTGTCTCCAAGCACTTAGCACAGTGACTGGGGTATGCGGCTTCAGTAAACAGTCAAATGAATGCCATTCAATTAGACGGTCTAAGGTCAGTCCTATTTATCGAACATCTACTCCATGGCAGGTGCTGAGAATACAAAGGTGAGCCAGACAGGGTCCAAACCTCGAGGAACTGATGGTGGGAACTGCTGGAGGCCTGCTGGAAACTCACAAGGGCAACTGTCCTGCACTGTGCTCATGGAGACATTCTCAGCTTGCTGGGCTGCCTGGAGCACAGGCGCACTTTCCATCCCCACCAGAGGGAACCGCCCTGTATCCCAGGGGCCAGAGAAAAGGATTTATGCTATCAGAAGAGCTCGGTGGCATCAGGGTCTTAAGCTTTTTTCTTCTCTTTTATTCCTTCCCTCTTTCTCATCCCACCCCCCTTTAAAAGAACTTTTCCTTAAAATTTGTTGTTTTTGTGAGCATAATATTTATTTTATTTTTATTTTTTTATTTTTTTTGAGACGGAGTCTCGCTCTGTCACCCAGGCTGGAGTGCAGTGGCATGATATCGGCTCACTGCAAGCTCTGCCTTCTGGGTTCACGCCATTCTCCTGTCTCAGCCTCCCCAATAGCTGGGACTACAGGTGCCCGCTACCACACCTGGCTAATATTTTTTTTTCTTTTTTGTATTTTTAGTAGAAATGGGGTTTCACCATGTTAGCCAGGATGGTCTCGATCTCCTGACCTCGTGATCCGCCCACCTCGGCCTCCCAAAGTGCTGGGATTACAGGCGTGAGCCACCGCGCCCGGCCCATAACATTTGTAAGAAAACAGATCAACGGGACCTGCTGTGGTCAAAGCCAGGTGGCACCCTAGCTCTGTGCACCCCTCCCACCCCACTGCGTGGAATCAGGCAACTCTCTTCAACCTATGCCCACCCCGCCACCACCAATCCACCTCCACCTGTCTCAGAAGTATCTCTAGGGAACACAGCTCAGCTTCCCTGGACAGACACCCAACGAGGGTTCTGTGACTTCTCTCCTCTCCCTCATTGCCAGGTTTTTGCTGTACAGTATCTTTTTCTCAGGACTTAGGTGTCCCTATTCTAAGCAACTGACTTACACAGGGCTGGGAGCTCCAAGCAGGCAGGGGCCCCATCTGGGTTGAGCACTGCTGTGCCCAGTGTCTGACCTGGGCTGGTGCTGGATGGGCGCCCCTTCTGTATTTGTAGAGAGAATGACAAACTCTTTAGAGCTCAATCCCCTGGGTGACAAGAGGACAGCTTTGTCGCTGGATGACCTTCAAAGACTAATAGAGAACTGGCCATCCAAACACCCGTCTCTCCTCCTTGTGTTAGCTGTAAATATGTCCTACTATGTTTTTTTGAGCCCCTGGAACCTTCCTTGTATAAGAAAACATCCCCATCTGGTGGCAGTTTGCAGGATGCTACAAAAATCTTGAGAGCTTATGAGAATAAATAAACCCCTTTCCCATGTATATAGGTTTGGCATTTGCTGAGTAGCAGGAGCTGTACAACTCCGGGAATCTGGGAGAGTTAGCTCAGCCTGCTGACTCAGAAACTCTGGGGCCTCTTTCTAAGGACGTCGAAAGCAAGCGACTTGCAGGCTTTAATATACCCAGGAATGACCTGGAAGAGTTTTCAACATTAAGGTGTCCTGGACCCCAGGACGGTTTCGCAGCCCCAGGTTCTGAGGTCTGGGGAAAAGCCCACGAACCTGCCAATATACCAGGAAGCTTTCCCCAAATTCAAATGACATTCTGGAAACGCGACGCTGCTAACTATCACAAGTGATTTGATTCCACAGATGAGGATGCCCGGCATCTCTGTCTCTCTACAGACATCAAGTGTTTTTGTTTTTGTTTTGAGACGGAGTCTCACTGTCTCCCAGGCTGGAGTGCAATGGCGCAATCTCGGCTCACTGCAAGCTCCACCTCCCAGGTTCAAGCCGTTCTCCTGCCTCAGCCTCCCGAGTAGCTGGGATTACAGGCACCCACTACCATACCCGGCTAATTTTTTTTGTATTTTTAGTAGAGACGGGGTTTCACCATGTTAGCCAGGGTGGTCTTGATCTTCTGACCTCGTGATCCTCCCGCCTCGGCCTCCCAAAGTGCTGGGATTACAGGCGTGAGCCACTGCGCCTGGCCGATATTAAGTACTTATTCAAGACATAATTTTTTTTTCCTTTAAAATGGTTAGCCTGGTTATCTTTAGTACCTATTCTTAACTTTTAAGCGTCTCTGTTGAACCAGGAGTCAGAAGTCCTTCCCGGAAGTGTGTCCTCGCACACTCAGGCCGGCTTGTCATGGGCCCATCAGTTTTTCTTTCCAAAACTCTTACTCTCTTTGCTTCCTTTTCATCTCACACATCAGAAGAGAATAAGAGAAATTCCAAGCTGGTAGGAATTTCAGACACTGTCTAGTCTGATATTTTTCAGACAGTGTGTGGCCGAGAGTTGTGAAATCGATTTAATGGGCCAGGACCAGCTTTTTGGTGAGAACAGACCAGACTTGAACAGAAAATACAAGTACATTTTAAGTAGGAGGATAAATACTGTTTTATGAAACATTTGTTTCAGCTACAGATGTGTGTGAATGTCTGTGTGCAGATACCGGAGTGGATACCTACAGAAGGGTTCTGAATGCTCATGTAAAATGCATCATTGTAAGTCACTGTCAGATAAGTGTAAAGAGACTGATCTGGTCTGAATTCTTCATTTCATATGTGAAGAAATGAAATCCCAAGGGAGCTAAGTGACTTGCTCGAGGTCACAGAGCTTGGTAGTGACAGTACTGAGATACAACTCAAGTCTCCTCACTCCTGTCCCCTAAATCTTCTGAACGCGCAGCCTCTACCGCATGAGATTTTCTACCAGCAGAAGGAATTCTGCTCCTCTCCCTTCTTCAGCAGGAGCCAGGTATAACTTTCTTTGTATATGGCACTCTTGTTTCTTTAGCAATCTGTTGCTATTAGCAATGGCTTGAGCTAGTGGACCAGAAAAACCAGAAAAATTGCTGCAATGAAATTGCATTTCTTAAAGAGCTTTTACCCCTGACACAGAGCATTCGGAGCAGAATTTCAATAAGTCTTTTGGAGCAGATGTTAAAAAGGGTTTTCGGCATATGGAGCTATATTATTCATGGCAGTCAAATAAATCCTTGGAGCCACTTTCTCCTCAAGGAATCTCCATAAAACCACTCGGCAGCTGCGATGACCGCTTGAGGCCACCAACACTGACCGACAGGCTGGATGCAGCCGAGAGCCTCTCGTCGCAAAGTCTGTTTTGCACGACGGGTCTTCATGAGCTTCCCCTCAGCTGAATGGTAAGGTCAACCCTGTGTCCTGAAGCCTAACTTAAAATGTTCTGAGCATGTGGTTGTCTGGGGCCAGTCTGCAGCAGCCCATTGGCAACCCCTGGAAAGGCAGAGGCTCAGGAAGAGGCTGTTTTCTCGATGCCATTGGTCTGCCAAAGAGCGGGAGTTGCTGGAAGAAAAGCTCTGGGGACCGAGTCTCCCATTTGCTCCGTCCTCTCCTTTGCTGCCTCTGTGTCTGAACCCACCTGGCTGTGTGACCATGGGCTGTGATCTCACCCCACCTCTTCTCACTGTGAAATGGGGATGCTATCTCGCATGGTGGTTGATGGCAATGAGTTATATCCTGCACACAGCCATCCACACCACTTATGTCACCACTACCACGTCGGAGAGGGTTTTGCCACCTGTTGGGTACTCTAAACAATCAAGAATCGGGGTCCTGCTGATGAGGAGTAAATGCCAGCAAGATTCCCAGGGACCCAGCAGGTGACCTTTCCAAAGCTCGCAACTCTGGCTCCCAGCCCCACCCCATCACAATGGCAGCCCGCCGAGGCATCTTGCCAGTCAATGGAAGTTTCTACCACAGCAGAGAATGGAGCCGCTGGGGGCCCCGACAGGAGAAGGGAGGCCTTGGGGGGAAAGCTACTCATGATCTGCAGCTGAAAAATAACTTGCTGTTTTGGATGCAATGCAGGAAAAAGACCCATTCATGGAGTTCCCTTCTCTGCCAGGACTTGAGTAGCAATTTTCTAGTGAAGCGCTTGGTGTAATGAGGTTAGTTAGCGTGCTTTCACTAGCTGGGAATTCTCACTCACATCTGGGTGTCAACTCAATCTTGGGGCACACTAAGCCACGGGGAGCTGTAGCAGCTCTGTTCCCTCTTCCCACCCAGCTCTTTAGAAAGTCCTCTCACGTGTCTCAGTCATCTGAGTCATTCATTCTGCCTTCTGTGTGCCGAGTACCACCACGGGGTACATCGTATGGGATCCCAAAGCAGGGAATTGCAACTGCAGTGGGAACGGCACTAGGAGAGAGACAGGACCAGTGAGTGCTGAACGTGGAGGACCCAGGAAGGAGCAACCATCTTGGAGGCATGCTACCTTCAAATGATCAAGGATGTGTTAAGGAAGGAGACTCAAAGTTTAGGCACTTTACCCTGCTGTGTCTGACCAGCGTTGGTGGGAGGGCAGAGGGAAGAGAGAGGAGGCCAGGGTCACTGGGATGATGCACTCTGAAAGGTCTGTTTTTTTTTCTTTTTCTTTTTTTTTTGAGACAGAGTCTCACTCTGTTGCCAGGCTGGAGTGCAGTGGCGTGAACTCAGTGCACTGCAACTTCCACCTCCAGGGTTCAAGAGATTCTCCTGTCTCAGCCTCCTGAGTAGCTGGGACTACAGGCATGCACCACCAAGCCCAGCTAATTTTTGTATTTTTAGTAGAGATGGGGTTTCACCATGTTGGCCAGGATGGTCTCGATTTCGCGACCTCATGATCCACCCACCTCAGCCTCCCAAAGTGCTGGGATTACAGGCGTGAGCCACCATGCCTGGCCCCTCTTTCTTTAAAAGGCAAGCCTGTTAATGGGTAGCCCCATCAATCATGTACACTTTAAAGTGGATTATTTCACTGAGAGATTTAGTTTATTTTTCATCTAAAAATTAGCTGAGAGTTGGAGAGAAAACCTGGAGGTATGTGCCAGGGAGTGGGGAGGGGAGAGTCACTTGGAAATATAGAGAAATCTTGAGAGAAAGGAGACCTGAAAAGACTAGGGGTGGGGCGGAGATAGTCAGAGGGCTCTGTTCATTCATGACTCAATAAGAAAATATTTATTTAGCATCTACTACATGCAAGGCACCATCCTGAGCCCTGAGGATAGGAATAGGACAGAAACACCCTGCCCTCGAGTCCTGGTGCTAGTATCCTCAGAACCAAATGAAAGAGGGACTCTTCATGGCTGGGCACGGTGGCTCACACCTGTAATCCCAGCACTTTGGGAGGCGGAGGCGGGCGGATCACAAGGTCAGGAGTTCAAGACCAGCCTGGCCAACATGGCAAAACCCCATCTCTACTAAAAATACAAAAAATTAGCCAGGCATGGTGGCATGCGCCTGTAATCCCAGCGACTCGGGAGGTTGAGGCAGGAGAATCGCTTGAACCCAGGAGGTGGAGGTTTCAGTGAGCTGAGATTGCACCACAGCACTCCAGCCTGGGTGACAGAGCGAGACTCCGTCTCAAAAAAAAAAAAAAAAAAAGAATGAAAGAAAGAAAGAAAGAAAAAGAAGGAAGGAAAGAAGGAAGGAGGGAACGAAGGAAGGAAGGAAGGAAGGAAGGAAGGAAAGAAAGAAAGAAAGAAAGATCCTTTACTTGTTCCGAAATTTTGCAACAACCACAAATTTAAAAAAAAATTCTCCCTTTGGCATAACCGAATATCTCCTGACACTAGGAAGAGACAGGACATGCTACTCCATCCCTTTGAAAGCCAGGCAAAAAGAAAGCAGGGCTTCATCACTCAGGGGCTGCCCTGAGAAACTGAGGGGTGTGCTAAGGCCTGCTCCCAAGAGCTGAATGTTAAATTTTCAGGAATTCTGTTTGCTGGTTGTTAAACACAGCCATTATCAAAAAGGAAATGATATAATTAAATAAATTATATTAAAAACAAAGGTAATAGGCCAGGTATAGTGGCTCATGTCTGTGATCCCAGCATTTTGGGAGGTAGAGGCAGGAAGACTGCTTGAAGCCAGGAGGTCGAGATCAGCCTGGGGAAAATAGCAAGATCCCATCTGTATAAAGAAATAAAAAAATCGGTGAAACCCCGTCTCTACTAAAAAACACATAAAATTAGCCGGGCGTGGTGGCGGGCGCCTGTAGTCCCAGCTACTCGGAGAGGCTGAGGCAGGAGAATGGCGTGAACCCGGGAGGCGGAACTTGCAGTGAGCTGAGATTGCGCTACTGCACTCCAGCCTGGGCGACAGAGCGAGACTCCGTCTCAAAAAAAGAAAAAAAAAAAAAAAAAAGAAATAAAAAATTACCCAGGTGTGGTTGCATACACCTGTTGTCTCAGCTACTTGGGAGGCTGAGGTGGGAGGATCGTTTGAGCCCAGGAGGCTGAGGCTGCAGTGAGCTATCATCATGCCACTGCACTCCAGCCTGGGCCACAGAGTGAGACCTTGTCTTTTTAAAAATAACAAAAAATAAAAAACAAAGGCAATATACCCAGCACTTACCACCTCCTAACTACACTTTACTATTTTCCATGCTCTTGGTGGATATTGATGTTTATTTGTGCTACCGTATCTGCCTAAAAGCACCACCTCATGGTGAGCCACTGGGCATCTCTTCCCAACTCCGTATTCCGTGACTTCATGTTGATAGCTTAAAGTTTACACCAGGGAAAATGGCAAACAGGGCAAACTGGAGAGACAGTTGTTAACTATTTTTCAGTACCCCAGTGTGTAAGACCAACTGAGAGCGGCTGCAGGGAAGGGTTACCTTGGCAGAGAACTTGAGATGAACTTCTGCTTCGTCCGCCAGGCTCTTCTTCACCTGAGCCCACGCCTCTCCCAAGGAGCTGCAACACAAACACCGCGAGACTCAGGTCAGAAGCCAAAACCCTTCCTGAGGTAGGACGGTGGGGCTCCACCCCAGGTGTCAGGGAGGTATATGACAGCTGAGAATGTGGACGCGGATGAGGCAGAGGCTGGGCAGAAACCAGACATGAGCATCACGTTTCAACTCACAGAGTCAGATGAGCCACCAAGGTCCAAGTGAGCTCACCTTGCCCCTGGAGCTAAGGGAACAGATTGTGGCACACAGCCGAGAGGTGGGCGGGCGTGGGGGGATTCCTAGAAATCCAGAGGCTCGCAAGGACCCAGGAAGGTGCAGGAAGCAGGTGTGGGGGACATTCCAAAGCCTCAGCTGCACTGAGGGCCTTGACCCCTGGGCTGTCACTGTCCCCAGAGCTTTCACATCACCCCTCCTTGGTTTGCTGATGAGGGGTGCAAGCATCTGCTAATAAATCAAGGAAGGAAAACAGGTTCTATTCCAGGGAGAAGCTCTTTTCATTTGTTTATTAGTTTGTTCCTTGAGACAGAGTCTTGCTCTGTTGCCTAGGCTGGAGTGCAATGGCACGATCTTGGCTCACTGCAACCTCTGCCTCCTGGGTTCAAGCGATTCTCCTGCCTCAGCCTCCCGAGTAGCTGGGATTACAGGCATGCGCCACCACATCCAGCTAACTTTTATATTTTTAGTAGAGACCACGTTTTGCCATGTTGGCCAGGCTGGTCTCGAACTCCTGACCAACTGAAAGCGGCTGCAGGGAGGGGTTACCTTGGCCTCCCAAAGTGCTGGGATTATAGGCATGAGCCACCATGCCCAGTCGCAGAAGCTCTTTTCAAACAGAAGGTACCACACAGCGCTGCTTATGAGAAAAACCCAGCTGCTTGACTTCCAGGAGGGGCGAAGATGGACTGTGTGGGTCTAGGGACCTAGATGCAGCCACAGGGCAGAGAAGGCTCCCACTGCCATCCTAGGAAGCACGGTCTCCTCTAGCACTGCTTCTCTAGCTGTGAGCCCTGATGCTGCTGCCTACAGCTTACTAGAGAAGGGCCAAGTCCTCTTAGCAGCATCACTTCTCCACTCCAAGGAGAGGCTTCAGGTAGAAGGATCTCCTGAAGTCCCTAAGACTTGCCAATGCAGGCCCCAGGCTACATTCTCTATGATTTGGAGCTCTTTAACCGCATGACCCTTCCAAATGATACCTCTGCTTTCTTGCTCCCAGCCTCTTCAACACAGCCGGTAAATCCAGGCTGAATGTTCCGTTGACTTAATATCATCGAAAAGCCACTTCCCCCAGAGAATTCATTAAAGTCAAGTGGCAAAAGCTGATTAAAAGACAGCATGTGGTGAGGCTTCTGGGTCTGCAGCAGAGCAGCCAGCAGCAAAGAATTGCCCAACGGCGCACAGCAGATCCCTCTGATGGCTGGCCAGGCCTGTGTGGTGGTGGTGCTGGCTCAGGCCGAGGTGGGTGTTTATGGGAAATGACTGCCTGATTTTATCTAGGAGTCTAGCAGCAAAGAAAGGTCCCCTCAGTGATTCTGGCAGGGGAAGCCACCAGAGAGGCAATGGAGTATGAAACAGGGCAATCCAAGCTGTTGACAATTGTCTCTGCCTGAAGGGCCTGAGATCCAGGAAGCTGTGCTGGGGCACTCCACACCCTCTGGGTGACTTGGGTGCCCCACCTGATTCAACAGGTGGGTACGAGGTCCGGGGTGGTAGGAGTAGTCCTGGCAGTTACACAGATCAGCAGAACAGAACACAGAGTCACACAACTAGGGTCGATTGACTGCAGCAAAGAGGTTAAGGTGCTTCCATCAGGGAAACAGATGATCTTTTTAACAAATGGTGCAGAGACAACCGTACATCCACAGGAGGAAAAGGAATCTTGGCCCTACCTCACGCCATACACACAAATTATCTCAAGATGCCTCCTAGCTCTAGGGTGAAAGCCAACACTATTCGAAGCATACCGAGGTTGTCTTTGGAGGAGTGGGAACTGGATTAAAGGGAGGTGAGAGAGGTTTGCCCCTGCAGCTGAGCCAAACACAGCAGCCTGTGGGAGGTATGAACAAGAGTCACAGAGCCAAACAGGCCCCAGGCGGTGCCTAGACTTTGTATGAGCATGTGCATCTTTCCACAGAGCTGTCAGTCTACTGTCAGCAGAGCATGTGGCGGGTAAATGGCCCAGGGACAGCCGTAGTGGCCTGAGAATGTCATCTCTGGGCAACTGGGAGGAAAGGAAGAACCATGGTTTTCCACCCAACACAACGTCCTCAGCTCCACCTCCAGGCCAGGCACTGCTAAGTGGGAGGACATCTCTCCAGACATTCAGATGGGCCCCTCTGAGCCAGTGCATCCTTGGTGAAGGCCTCCCTGCTCTCCAATATTCCAGGCTCTTTGGACTCACATCACCATTTATTAAAAAGCTACTTACAGATTCTCTCATTTGAAAAGAGATTTTTCATCTGATAAACGGTTAATGAAAAACAAAACAAAACCTGAGATGCATCTCTGTTCCAACATACAGTTTGAGGTACGCCAAATCAAAATGCATGTTGTTTTCATGACTGCCAACTAGGAAAACCAAAATCCCATTTCCTTTCCACGCAGGAGAGAAAAACTAAAGGCAGAATAAACAACCGAATTCTGTTTATTTACCAATGTGCACATGTCCTGTGAAATCTAATTTGGACACAGAAGTTGAATTGCAAAAGCCTCTCCAGCCTCCCTGAGCAGCATCTTCCTCGACGGCTCCAAATTTCTAGACTCCTGCTTTGCTTTGAAAGTCTTCAAGGAGATGGGGTTAAATGTCCAAATCTGTGTGTAAATGTAAATCAGTGTCTTTGCACGTTGTATGTAGGGGGCTCATGTGTTCATGTTCCAGTGCCTGCTGCAGGAGTGTGTGCACGGGGCTGCTGTGTGTGCATGCAGGGTGAGAAGTAATGTGTACACCTACGGGGCAGTGGCCCTGATGCATGTATGTGAGCTTGTGTTGTGTTTGTCTCTCTGTTTGTCCGGGCATGTGTGTACAGTATGGTAGTGTGGGCCTGACTCACGGAGCTGGACTGCTCGGGTGAGGAGCATATGCTGTGCGTGTTGGCCAGGACACAGTGTCCTTGGCAGCAGCCCAGGCCGGAGAGATGGAAGCCGGAAGACTCCGGAGCGGCACAGTGGTTGCAGGGCACGGGGATACTTAGGAAAGCCCCTTGCCAGGCAGCAAGAGCTGCTCCTCTATGTGCCCCCTTCCTGCCCCTGTCTCGGGCCCTGTGCACAGAGCAGAAGGAGGCCAGGAATGAACTAACCTCATTTACATCTGTGGAAGGGACGCTGGTCTTGCTGGGCCGCCCTGTGGTCTGTGGCTGGCGGGGAGGGTGAGAACCATTCAAAGGAGGCTGCCTGGCTGCACAGCCAACCCATGTGGAGGGCTTAATCAAAGCCACATTTGGGTTGGCAAAATCTCAGTCCCCTGAAGGATTTCAAGCCATGAAGGCAGATTTGGACTGGCTTAACATCATGGCTCACTGACAACCACAACCATCCCACAACAGAACGTCTCCCTTCCTTGGGGCTTCACTCCCCCTTGGAGGAGGAATTCAAACAGACCAGCACCAGAGGGAGGTCGGAATGGAGAGGACCTCTGGGGACCTTTTCAACTCTAACCTCCTGAGAGGCTTTGCGTTTTTTTTTTTACTGAGGTCAAATTCATATAACATAAAATTAACTGTTTAAAAGTGATCGATCCAGGTGCATTTAGGACAAGACCAAATCAAATACCTGTTTTGTGAGTGCAACTACCACCTCTACCTAGTTCCAAAACATTTTTGTCATGCTAGTACGGACTAAAGGTTTATGTCCTGACAAAATTCTTAGGTTAAAACCCTAACCCACAGTGTGGCTGCATTTGGCAATGGGGCCTTTAAGGAATTAATTAAGGTTAAATGAGGTGATAAGGGTGCAGCCCTGATCTGATAGGATTAGTGTCCTTATAAAAATAGACATCGGCCGGGCGCAGTGGCTCATGCCTGCAATTCCAGCACTTTGGGAGGCCGAGGTGGGTGGATTGCTTGAGGTCAGGGGTTCTAGACCAGCCTGACCAACATGGTGAAACCCCGTTTCTACTAAAAATACAAAAAATTAGCCAGGTATGGTGGCACATGCCTGCAGTCCCAGCTACTTGGGAGGTGGAGGTTGCAGTGAGCTGAGATCAGGTCACTCCAGCCTGGACGACAGAGCGAGACTCTGTCTCAAAAAAAAAAAAAAAAAAAAATAGACATCACAGAAGCTCTCTCTCTCTCTCCCTCTCTCCACACCAAGGAAAGGCTGCAGGAACACACAATGAGAAGGCAGCCACCTGCAACCCAATGAGAGAGTCCTTACCAGGCACCAACCCTGCTGGCACCCTGATCTTGGACTTCCCAGCCTCCAGAGCCACGAGAAAATAAATGTCAGTAGTTTCAGCCACCCAGTCTGGGACATCTTGTTGTGGCAGCTCAAGCAGATGAATACACACCTCAAAAGGAAACCCGGTACCCTTTAAGCAGTCACAACCCATTCCCTTCCTCCCCCAGCCCCTGGCAAATGACAACCCACTTTCTGTTTCCATGGGCTTGCCTGTTCCGGGCATTTTACATAAATGGAATCATACACTATGAGACCTTTTGTGCCTGGCTTCTGTAACTTAGCAGAATGTTTTCGAGGCTCATCCACACAGTAGCATGTATTAGTGTTCCATTTCTTTTCATGGCTGAATAATATTCCACCGTCTATCCATGGATATCCATTGTGCATACACCACCATTTGTTTATCCAGTCATCCCTGGGTGGAATGTGGGTTGTTTCCACCTTTTGGCTATTATGAATATTGCTGCTCTGTACATGTGTATACATGTATTAGTTTGAGTGCCTGTACTCAATTCTTTTGGGTATAAACCTAGGAATGGAATTGCTGAGTCATATGGTAATTCTATGTTTAGCTTTTTGAGGAACAATCAGATTGTTTTCCACAGCGGCTGTACCATACTCCATTTCCCCCGGGGTGCATAAGGGCTGAGACTTTTTTACCCACTAGGAGTCCTTCTGTGGCTGGAAGGGTTGGGTTAAGCTTCTCCCAGCCCAGGTCCCACTCAAAGAGGTCTGGACAGTCACAGCATTAATGGGAAGGGAGCCTATGCCTCAAGCCCACAGGAGAGAGCTCCAGACAAAGCGGCCAGGTACAAATACCCTGTCATACCCAGCTTCCTCCCAGCCTGCCCCTAGAGAAAGGGGAGCTGGAGTGGGCATCTAGAGGCTGCTGCCCAGCTACCAGGGGTCAGACCAGAGGGGATTCTGACATACTCCAACATCTGGAATATGGCCCCTGGTCACTAAAGACAATGTGGAAGGCATTTTTTTTTTTTTTTTTGAGACGGAGTCTTGCTCTGTCGCCCAGGCTGGAGTGCAGAGGCATGATCTCAGCTCACTGCAAGCTCTGCCTCCCGGGTTCACGCCATTCTCCTGCCTCAGCCTCCCAAGTAGCTGGGACTACAGGCACTCGTCACCACGCCCAGCTAATTCTTGTATTTTTAGTAGAGATGGGGTTTCACTATGTGGGCCAGGCTGGTCTCAAACTCCTGACCTTGTGATCCACCTGCCTCGGCCTCCCAAAGTGCTGGGATAATGGGTGTGAGCCACCCACCCAGCTGGAAGTGCCCTTTTGAGTGTGGATGCCCACACCTTGAGTCACGGTTGCCCAGCTTGGGCCACGGGCATACACCCAAGTCATGAGCACCTACCTGAGCCATGAGTGCCCACCTTGAGCCAGGCCTATGGAGCGCTCCCCATCCAAAGTGGGGCGATGCCAGTCATCAGTGATGAGTGGCTGATCCCCCTTCCTCAGTGACCCCACATCCTCCCCACTCCCACCTCTCTCCTACCCACTCACCCTTCCTCCTGTGAAGCCAAAGAGTTCTGAGAGAGCTTAGCTAAGTTCTTCGCATAGTCTTCTTCAATCTTTATCCTGCAAAGAGAGAAAACCCAACACACATCAGCTCTCCAGTGCCAGATTGTGGGTCTGCCCTGCTGCCCTGCACACCTCAGCCGTGGAAAGGAACCCAGTAGACCATAAGCTCTGAGACCATATGACTCGTCTGTCCACCTGACATGCAGTAGACGCTTAATAAATACTTGTTGGATAAATGAAGGAACAAAACTGTCTGGACCTCCATCTCCTCATCTGCAAAGTGGGATGTTTTCTCCTGTCTCCTAGAGCTGTGAAGACGAGATGTCGTTTACATAGTTCCTAGCACAGAAAGGGAAACATAAGACCCCTGAATGAATAAGTGAATGAAAGAAGGAATGAATGCTTGCAACCTGTGATGGACTACCAGCAATCCCCAGTGCTGTCCCCTCTCCCTTCCAACCCCAGAACTCCCAGGTGGCCTGGGGCCCTCAGCAGCAGAACAGAAGATCTCCCTACTGTCTCAGACCCCCAATGCCTCTGATTGTCAAGCCTGCTGGGTACAAGTATTTCCATGGAAACCTGGCAGCGCCCAGGGCTGCAGGTAGATTCTATTTCCCTGGAGAGGAAAGTTGCCTTGGATGTAGCTTCCGGCAGGCAGGCCTTTGACACATTTGCAAGGCAACTCCCCAGGGAGTGTCCTGTATTATCTGGCATGTCCATGTTAAGCATGTTGTCAGAGGTATCGTTCGCCACCTAAGTGGTCCTCTGGGCCACAGTGGGAGACAGAGGAGCTATGCTTATGCCAACCAGAGCTAGCCAGAGCCCAGGCTTCAGAGAGCCCCGGTCCACCACACAGTGAACAGAAAAGCTCCAGAGATGCTGGGACCGCAGCGTTTGCTTCCCAGCCGCTCAAGCAGTGGCACCCAAAGGGCGTGATGATGGAGAGAG
Source organism: Symphalangus syndactylus (assembly GCF_028878055.3). Classification (NCBI taxonomy): domain Eukaryota; kingdom Metazoa; phylum Chordata; class Mammalia; order Primates; family Hylobatidae; genus Symphalangus; species Symphalangus syndactylus. Next base: position 58,416,397 of record NC_072442.2, on the reverse strand, counting down.
GGCGGCTGACAAAGTCTGGCGGCAGCATTCCGAGTAATAATAATTGCAAGACTTGGCATCAGGAGACTCACAATCTTGTTCCTTCTTGCATTGCTTTCCCCTTACCTCCACCTTCAACTGGTCTCTAGGTCCTGCTGAGTCTCATTCCAACAGATCTGCCTCTGTCACTTCCTCTCCATCCCCTACCTTCACCTCCAGACTGTGGTCAAGAGAGATCTCTAGGAAGCAGATCTATCCATGCCACGCTCCTGGCTCCTCAACGCCGACCGCACGCACCAGACACACGAGGTGCATACGCTGTCTGCCTCCTGTGTCTCACCTCCAGGACCAAAGCGTGCGTCACCTCCACCTCTGCCCCACTTCCCTAAACCAAGATCCCAGCAAACCAGCCAGCACCTGTCCTCGAGCCAGGCGAGCTCCCAATTCGGAGCTGAGTATGTGTTTTCTCTAGGAAGCCCAGAATGTCCTGAAATGGCAGTTTCCAATTATTTGCTAACAAGACGTTGTTACGGAAATATAAACCATAAGCGTGTTCTAGCTTTGGCTTTTACAGCCCTTTTCCTATTTGCCTGTTTTATACCATTGTTTTCTCAAACCCGAGCTGTGCAACCTCTCCGTTTCCCACCAGTTTAATGGGTCATAAAATAAGGATTTGATTACACAAATTGAAAATAGGCCCTCTGTCTATGCCCATACCACCCTGAACACATCCGATCTCATATGAAAATAGGCCCTCTAAGGGAAAGGGGTGCTTCAAAACGCCGAAGCATTATTACTTGATTATTGTCGTTATAATTAAAAAGGAAATATTTTTGGTCGGGTGCAGTGGCTCACGCCTGTAATCCCAGCACTTTGGGAGGCTGAGGCAGGCGGATTACCTGAGGTCAGAAGTTCAAGACCAGCCTGGCTAACATGGTGAAACCCTGTCTCTACTAAAAATACAAAACATTAGCTGGGCATGGTGGTGCACGCCTGTAATCCCAGCTACTCCAGAGGCTGAGACAGGAGAATCGCTTGAACCCCAGAGATGGAGGTTGCAGTGAGCCAAGACTGCGCAACTACACTCCAGCCTGGATGACAGAGTCTTTTAGACTCTGTCTAAAAGAAAAAAAAAAAAGAAATATTTTTAAAAGATATTGCAATTTGCTATAAATGTTTCCAACTCCAGAAGGAAAGTTGTGTGTTTGTGTGCACATGTGTGATAGGTGGGTATGTGCAGGTGTGTGGGCACGTGAGTGTGTGCTGAACAGAGCCTCAGAACTTGGAGACAGAGAGAGAGGAGGAAGGAGATAGAGAAGGAACTTCTCTTTTTCTTTGTAGATTTCTCCATTTCCATTGGGCTAAATTTATTGTTTCCTCATTTGTGTTCCCAAGCTCTTTAGACAAAACACTGTTATAATCCCTGAGGCAGGGATGGGGTAGGAGGAGGGCTCAACATCTCCTGCCCTGGGACGCAGGTTTTGGCGAACGATGAATTGAACTGTAACATTCCCCCCATTGGTTATAGTAAAGGGTAGTGCAGTGCTTCAAATGATGGCCAGGCACGTAAGTAAAGGAGTGAAGGAGTCTGTGGGGGAAGACAGTATGGAGTGGTGGAGACTGTGGCAAAACGGGAACACACACCCCCTCTACAACAGCTGCTACTCAGCTCCAGCCAATTGTCGCGTGAGGGATGTGGAGGCAATCCTGCCAACGCTTCTGCTCTTTCAAGGTGTGCTCAATATCCAGATTTTAATATGAAATCTACCCATTTTTTTAAGTGTTGGTTCAAATATTTAAAAACACTATATCGGCCAAAGCTACACATCTGCTGACCAGATCCGTCCCAGGGGCCGTGAGTTTGCCACCTGGCGCTAACCAGCCCAATGCTGAGTGTGCAGTACTGAGTCCTGTGCTGTCGTCGCCCCCTGGCCACGGGGCCCCGGGGAACACTGGTGCCAGGCCCCAGGGCTGGGAGGAGCCCAGGCTTCACCTTTCCCGGATGAATTCTGACATTTCCTTCTGCATTTGTTTGCCCTTCAGCTGTTTCTGGAGCAGTAGTTCAAACCCAGCCACAGTGCCGTTGCCTTGGGGGTCCTTCTTATCGGCCTACAAAGGAAGCAGAAGCACAAGAGTTTAGGGCACGTCTGAGTCTGGAGCCAGGGAGAATGGCATAGAGGGAGGACAGCTCCTAGATGTGCCTGGCAACCCCAGTCCAGCACAAGACGCGGGAGCAGTGGTCTCTGCTGCCCTAACTCGGATCTCTCTCCTGGTGCCCCCACTCCCAACAGTGCTTTCTGATGCTCAGGTTCTTACAGTTGCTGTATCCCCACATCCAAGCCTCTTAACTCTCCCAACCTGGGAACCGAGAGGAAGAAGGGCAAGTGTCCAAGAGCGCCGGCTGTGATGCCTAACGGCCTACGACTTCCAACCAGGTGGCTGCAGAGCCTGGCTTGGCCCTCGACGAATCTTGGCATCCTGACTCCAAGCTGGACTATGTGTGAGCTCAGGAGCAGGCACCCCCAGCCTTAAGCCATCCTGTCTTCTCCCAACTTCTTACACTGGTAGCGCAGTGACACCCTCTAACCACACATTCATAAAAGATCACAGGAGAGAAAAGTAAATCACAGGGAGAAAGTGGATTGAAGGGAGGCCGGAGGAGAGAACAGGACAGGCTGCCCTGAAATACTGGCTGGGTGACCTTGGCCAAGTTCTTCACTCACTCCAGGCCTAAGCTTTTTCATCTGCAAAACTGAGGAAATAACAGCCCCACCTTCATGTGGTCATTTCAGGGTAAATGACATATGTATATAGCTGAGCACATTGCTGAGCACATATTATGTACCCAATAAATGGTATCTCTTATTAGTTACTTTTAAATAAAAGTCCAAACTTGGGGAGGATGGGCAAGTCAATGAAATAAATACTTAGCAGCCAATTAATTTTGCAAACAAATATTCTTAAAATTTCAAAATTAAATGATTTATTTTGTTTTATCTGCATTTCTTCAAGCATACCGAATGCCCCTTCCCTGCCATTCCCCTGCCTGAGATTCACCCACACATCTGCCTGCACGGCCGTGGCTGCTGGAGCACCAGCTCCCAGGGCCATCCCAGGCGTGTCTAAAAGTGTCCTCCTTACGGCTTTTCCCTATCAGGAACCCAGGGTCAAACACTTTGATACTTAATGGAAGGTGTTCAGAACAGGTCTTTGATATCCCAGAGAGAGAGGTGCATTGGTGAGAACAGTGTCCCAGCATCTGGTAGGACCCAGGTTCTTGTCTCTGCTCAGCCAGACAGGCTGAGGTGTCCAATCCTAGGCAGTATCTCCCCAGACCACCCTCTTGAAATAGGAGCAGGTTGCATCTCTCAGATCCCATCCAGATCAGACATTTTAGGAGAAGGGAAAGAAAAGGGGTTGCTGATGCTTGCAGGGAACCCCATTTACAAGTAGATGAAGGATTTTATGGACACCTTCCCAGTTCCCCCGGTGTGGGACCCCTCCCCCTCGGGTGCCATAACTCAAAGTCCTCCGGCCATGCTGCTAACATCCCTGACGACAGGGAGATCACCATCCTACAGGGTCACAGTCGGGCTGTTCTTGCAGTTTAAAAGCAATGTCCACTGAAGATCGCTGCGCTTCACCCTACGAATACTACATCTTGATGAAAAAGCAGAAGGAAAATTACCCAGATACTGAGTTCAAATCTGCCTCCCTTCTAGGATGGATAGGCTGAGCTATCCATGCACTCTCGGGAAAACCAGCCAGAAGAAACAGGCTTTAATGACTGTGTCAGGAGAGAGAAATTTCTATGAGTGGAAAAGGCCCTGATGGTCAGGGGGATAAGTGGATTGCAGATTAAGTATCAGAGTCCCCAGAGGGCTTGAGTTAAGATAAGAACTCACAAGTGTCGCCCTCCGGATGCTGCTGGAGGCGGGCGGCATCAGACATTCCTGCCAGCTTCCCAAGGCTTGAGACCCCACACGCTGACCTCCAGCAACCAGGATACCCACTTCCAGGGCTCAAACCACTCTCTCCTTGAACCCTCCATTTACTGCACGCCTCTTGAGAGATGATGTTTCCAAACCCAGGTACATCTCTCCCTCTCTGCCGCCACCACCATCTTTCCCTGGTCTCTTCCACTCACCCGTCAACTTCCCACCCCTGCCTGCACAATGCCTATGAATCAGATCACATCATATTGCTGCTTAAGACCTTCTAACATCCTCCTTCCACAAGCAGAATAAAACTCACTTAATGGGGCCTAGAAAGTCTTGCACACTCTGATGCTTGTTTATCCTGCCTCTGAGCTCACCTGCCCAGGTCTGTCTGATGCCAAAGATAAGCCCCTTTATACTGTTTCCTCAACCAATGCACAGAGCTCTACCCTGGATGCAGCATAGCTGGAGCTACAGAAATTGTGCCTTGGTGAGAGGTGGAGGCAACAGGGATCTCTGTATATCTTCTAAGGTACAAGTGATTTTGTAGAAAGAGAAAAGCACCTTTATCTAGTATTCGGTTAGCAAATCTAAAAAAGTGTAGATAATCCGGCTGGGCACGATGGCTCACACCTGTAATCCCAGCACTCTGGGAGGCCAAGGCGGGTGGATCACCTGAGGTCAGGAGCTTGAGACCAGCCTCGCCAACATGATGAAATCCTGTCTCTACTAAAAAAAAAATAAAATAAAATACAAAAAATTAGCTGGATGTGGTGGCACACACCTGTAGTCCCAGCTACTTGGGAGGCTGAGACAGTCGTTTGAACCTGGGAGGTGGAAGCTGGAGTGAGCCAAGATCACACCACTGCACTCCAGCCTGGGTGAGACAGAGCGAGACTCTGTCTCAAAAAATCCATTCTGCACAGTGGTGAAAACAATTTTTTATTTATTTATGGTTCCTTGGAGTCTTTGGACACTTGTTTTTTTGAAGTGTACAATGTAGTGGTTTTTAATGTATTCACGGGGTTGTATGACCATCTCCACTATCTGATTCCAGAAAGGGGTGATCTGACTTTGAAAGTCACTATGACTTTAACATGCAAATGGCCCAGGACCATTCCCAGAATATACTGAGGTACAGGACTCTGCATTTCTAAAAATTTATTTATTTGAATCGTGAAAAAAATACACCTAGCTCGCAACTGACCATTTGAGCCATTTTTAAGAATACAGTTCAGTGGCATGAAGTATATTCACATGGTTGTGTGACCATCACCACCATCCACCCGCAAAACTTTCTTCAATCTTGCAAAACTAAAACTCTGTGTTCACTAAGCGATCTGCAAAAGTTTTAAAACTACAAGATTATCCAAGCTGGAGCTCTCTGAAGATCCTGTGCCCAACTGCCTCACAATTCTCATGAGGACAGTGAGGCCCAAGGAGGTGAAGCACTTGTCCAATGTCACTCACGTAAGTGACAAGCAGGTATGGAGCCCATGTTCATTTATTGAGGCAGATTCTAGTCTCCTGCCTTCACTGAGCATCGGTGAAAACGGCCCACCGCTTACCTACATTCTGGCTGAAGTGTCTGTAATGTGAACAAAAGTCCTGCTGAATCGCTGAAATTCATGGAATGAGCTGGACTCCAAGAGGGTCCTAAGTTCTTGTCTCAGATGCAAAATCTAACACCAGCCCTTCACACTCCAACGAGAAAGGCCCCTCCACTTTGAGATCCAGGTCCCCCCTACCCATCCTGGGTGTCCACTCCCGGTCACCAGGGTCACCCTGTGGGGGAAACTGAGGCGCTGCTTACCCAGAAGTAGTCGCAGTAGCTCCACTCGGTTGGTTTCAGCAGCTGCTGTTCCGGCATCGTGTCTGGGTGAGGGAACGTCACACAGTTTATCTGTAGGGCACAGAACAAGAAAGAATGACCCTGCTGGAGACTGGAATAGCGAGGAAGGCTTTGCTCCCAGGGGACATGGCACTAGAGTAGCCTCCCTATTGACAGAACACGCACAGGGATCTTCCCGTGCTCCAGGGGCCAGCATTTCACATGAGGTGCAACAGGTGCTCAACCCCACCCCAAAGGGGCTGTGAACCAGTATCACCTCTCTAGACGGCAGTTTACTAGGATCAAAATTGCAAACATCCAGCGCCTTTGACCCAGCAATTGCATAACAGTCTATCCAACAGATACAGTTGCATGGCGGCAGTGACGTCCATATGTGCTTTTTCACGACAGCACTATTTATGGCAGTTCGAGGTTGGAAAACAACTCCAATGTCCATCAGTAGAGGAACGGTTAAACAAAGTATGAGATAGACATCTATGGAAATCAGAAAGGACACGGTGATAAAGTTCTTAAATTTAATTAGGAAAATGGCTGGGCACTGTGGCTCACGCCTGTAATCCCAGCACTTTGGGAGGCCGAGGCAGGCGGATCACCTGAGGTCGAGAGTTCAAGACCAGCCTGACCAACATGGAGAAACCCCGTCTCTACTAAAAATACAAAATTAGTTGGCTGTGGTGGCGCATGCCTGTAATCCCAGCTAGTCGGGAGGCTGAGGGAGGAGAACAACTTGGACCCAGGAGGCAGAGGTTGCAGTGAGCTGAGATGGCACCACTGCTCTCCAGCCTTGCAGTGAGCTGAGATCACGCCATTGTATGAGCGAAACTCTATCTCAAAAAAAAAAAAAAAAATTTAATAAGAAAGTGTGCCAGGATATACGGTTAGATGAAGGTAAAAAAAAAAAAAAAGCAAGCAAAGAGTATTACAGTTCCTTTTTAAAAAGGAAGACAAGACCAGCCCCCCCTCTTCCTACTCCTCCTTCGCCCATTCAACGTGAAGACGTTGAGGATGAAGACCTTGAGGATGATCCACTTCCACATAAAGAACAGTAATTATATTTTTCTTCTTTATAATTGTCTTAACATTTTATTTTCTCTAGCTTACTTTACTGTAAGAATACAGTATATAATACACATAGACATGCAAAATATGTGTTCATGTCAGTAAGGCTGCCACTCAACAAGAGGCTATTAGTAGTTAAGTTCTAGGGCAGTCCAAAGTTATATGTCAATTTTGGACTATGGGTGGGGAGGGGGCACCCCTAGCCCCCATGTTGTTCAAGGGTCACCTGTATAATACACATTTGGCTATTTGCATATAGAATACTTCTGGAAACTGATAACATTGTTTGCTTCCAAGGAAAGGAACTGTGTGGGTGAGGGTCAGGGGTGAGAGATTACCTTGCAAATTTTATGTCATGATGTGTATCATACGAACAGATATAGCTTAAAATTATAATCTGGGAGGCCGGGCATGGCGGTTCATGCCTGTAGTCCCAGCACTTTGGGAGGCTGAGGTGGGGGATCATGAGGTCAGGAGTTCGAGATCAGCCTGACCAACATGGTGAAACCCCTTCTCTACTAAAAATACAAAAATTAGCCAGGCGTGGTGGCATGTGCCTGTAATCCCAGCTACTCGGGAGGCTGAGGCAGGAGAATTGCTTCAACCCAGGAGGTGGAGGTTGCAGTGAGCTGAGATTGCGCCACTGCACTCCAGCCTCGGTGACAGAGTGAGACTCCATCTCAGAAAAAAAAAAAAGAAATCTGGGCTGCACATGTAAGGCTGGCCCTAGCTAAGGAGAGTGAAGGACAGAAATTTTCAGGTCGTCTCAGACTTTTCTGCCCAAGCACATCTGTAATGCTCCCTGGCTTTTCCCCACTGTGTGGAGGCAGCTTCAGGCCCCAGATTCCCACCTCTCCTAGGACGTGGGCTAATTTGCTTCCTCTGCGGGAGCAAGGCCTGAGCCTTACAAGTCTTTAACCCCTCCTTGCAGCCCAAGCACCTGCTGAAGTGGAAAATGTCACACATTAAAAAACGGTGCAGCCCTGAGGTTTTGGGCCCAGGACACAAACTCCAATGCTAGGCGGGGCATGCAAGCCAGTGAGGTGCCCAAGCGTCACAGAAACTGCAGCTGGGATAGGAGGGTGGACAGCGTCACAGAAACTGCAGCTGGGATAGGAGGGTGGACAGCGTCACAGAAACTGCAGCTGGGATAGGAGGGTGGACAGCGTCACAGAAACTGCAGCTGGGATAGGAGGGTGGACAGCGTCACAGAAACTGCAGCTGGGACAGGAGGGAAGACGGCGTTACAGAAACTGCAGCTGGGATAGGGGGGCGGACAGCCTCCGCTTTGGGCAGGGGTCAGAGGCTGCGGAGATGCGTCCAAGGAGCAGATCCTGCTCAGCTCTTGCCAACTGTCATCAAGCCCTTCTGAGGAGAGCAGTGCTGGCGGATTATGTGATGACTCCAGGGAAGCTGAAAATGGGGATTTTTAGGCAAAGTGTCTCCATTTTTAAGTGTTGGCAATTAATTCAAGGTTAAAAACAATAATGATAGAAACAATAACACCATGTAGGCCCAACAAACTCTTCTGCCAGCAAAGTCAGGCCCATGGACCTCCAGTTGTGACCTCTGGTTCAGGAAGCTCCTAGGCAGCTAGAAGTAAATCTAGCGCACACCCTTCCCCAGCTGCCAGGGCACAGACCTCAGTCACAGTCTGGGGAGAAGTCCCCAACAAAAGAAGGAGCCTCCTCCTCCCGGATCCTTGCATGTGGTTAAGGCGAGGGCTGAGGTCCCCACCACCCTAGAGGGAAACGCGACTCAGCAAAAGGATCAGAGGCAGGAATGATGTGGAGGACCCTGGAGATGACAGGGCTGCACCAAATTCTGCCAAGGATAATCCCTTCTCCTCTTTCTCCTTCCCTTCCTCCCTTCCTCCCTTCTTCCCTTCTTCCCCTCCTCCCCACCCTCCTTCCCTCCTTCCCTCCCTCTTTCCCTCCCTCCCTCCCTCCTTCCTTCCTTCCTTTCTTTTTTAGACGGACTCTTGCTCTGTCACCAGGCTGGAGTGCAGTGGCACGATCTCGGCTCACTGCAACCTCTGCTTCACTGGCTCAAGTGATTCTCCTGCCTCAGCCTCTCTCAAGTAGCTGGGATTACAGGTGTGTGCCACCACACCTGGCTAGTTTTTGTATTTTTAGTAGAGACAGGATTTCACCACGTTGGCCAGGCTGGTCTCAAACTCCTGACCCCAAGTGATCCGCCCTCCTCGGCCTCCCAAAGTGCTGAGATTACAGGCATGAGCCACTGTGCTGGGCCTCTTTCTCCTTTTCAATATGTGTAACTTCTAAGAATACAACACTATTCATGTAAGATTCCTCGCCAGGGCATGGTGGCTCACATCTGTAATCCCAACACTTTGGGAGGCCAAGGCGGGCAGATCGCTTGAGCTCAGGAGTTCGAGACCAGCCTGGGCAACACAGCACGATCTTGTCTCTACAAAAAATAAAAAACAAAACTAGCCAGGCATGGTGGCGCATACCTGTAGTCCCAGCTACTTGGGAGGCTGAAGCAGGAGGATCTCTTGAACCTGGGAGGTTGAGGCTGCAGTGAGCTATGATTACATCACTGCACTTTAGCCTGGGTTAAAAAAAATTCTGTCAAAAATATTTAATCTGAATATAATGATGAGTGGGGAAAATCAAGATAGTTTTTTAAAAGGCACCTCGTGGCAGGGGGTGGTGGCTTGCGCCTGTAATCCCAGTAATTTGGGAGGCTCAGGTGGGCGGATCACAAGGTCAGAAGTTTGAGACCAGCCTGGCCAACATAATGAAACCCTGTCTCTACTAAAAATACAAAAATTAGCTGGGCATGGTGGTAGGCGCCTGTAATCCCAGCTACTCAAGAGGCTGAGGCAGGAGAATCGTTTGAACCCGGGAGGTGGAGGTAGCAGTGAGCCAAGATTGCGCCATTGCATTCCAGCCCGGGCGACAGGGCGAGACTGCGTCTCAAAAAAAAAAAAAAAAAAAAAAAAAAAAAAAAAGGCACACAGCTTCCTGAGCTCTAAAAAATTAGCATTGTGATGGATTAAAAAAACAAAGGCTAGATGAAGATCAGCTGAGGCTGGAGAGTTTTCTCCCAGGCGTCAGCAACCTGAGTGAGAGAAGGGAGGGCCAGTCCTTGGGGCCAGCATCAGAAAACCGTGTCCCCAAGCCTTGGTTTCGGGCCCAGTCCCCAAGGTGTGTCCAGAGACAAGTCTCCTTCCTTCCTGCACCTCCACAACCCACTGCCAAGCAGGCAATCATGAAAACAAGGGACGGATTTCAAAAGTGCACAGATTCCTTATTTTGTGTTCCAGTTATTCTTATTTAAACAAATCACGGTCATCACAGTCCACCTTTATTTTGCTGAATAATGCAGTCCATGAAAATTTCAATCAAATTTAATGATAAATTAACTACGACATTAAAGTAAATTGAGCATTAAGAATGATGGAACAAGTAGAGTTGTGGGTACTCAGAGGCGGGTCTGAATGCCTTCTGGAGTGGCCTGCCCTGCAGGTCTCTCTCCCCTTTCCCTCATCTTTCCTCACTCAAACTGCTCTTGGCCTTGCCCTCTTGTTGGGGAAACATTCCCTACAAAGAAAGGACTTTCCTGGCTAGACGTGGTGGCTCACGCCTATAATCCCAGCACTTTGGGAGGCCGACGTGGGCGGATCACCTGAGGTCGGGAGTTCGAGACCAGCCTGACCCACATGGAGAAACCCCCATCTCTACTAAAAATACCAAATTAGCCGGGCTTGGTGGCGCATGCCTATAATCCCAGCTACTTGGGAAGGCTGAGGCGGGAGAATCACTTGAACCTGGGAGGTGGAGGTTGCGGTGAGCCAAGATCATGCCACTGCATTCCAGCCTGGGCAACAAGAGCAAAACTCTGTCTCAAAAAAAAAAAAAAAAAAAAAGGAAGAAAGGACTTTCCCATGTCAGGAAGAGGCTTGGCCAAACGTGGGGCAGGCAGAAGGAGAAATGGGTCTTGGCTAGTCTTGTTCCCCAGAATCTTCCTGAGTTGACTTACCCTCGGAGTGAGGATGCCACCATGCACCCCAGGAGGCCTGTGCAGACAGACCCTGCTAGCCGGAAGGGGAGACAGTACCAAGGACAGCCCCTTCAATGATGCATCCTGGCTGGCTCCAAGCCAACCACCTAAAAGGCCATGGAAGTCCCGAGGAGGACTGAGACCCACCTAAGTACCACTCAGTTCCCTTCTTGTCCCAGAGTCAAGGATGAACATGCCTCGGAGTCACCTAGAGGGCATGGGTTGCTGGGTCCCACCACCCACTGTCTGATTCAGGAGCTCCGGATGGGGTCTGAGCTCTCAAGTGATGCTGAAGGTCTGGGGGTCACACTTTGAGAACCAGCATTTGTGATCCATTTAGCAGGGATAGGGGCAGCCCCTGGGGGAGACCTTGTGCCCACCACAATGGAAGACACACAGATAAACAAGCCACAGAGCCCTGCTCTTAAGATCCTACATGGCAAGTGGGCAAAGGACATGAACAGACACTTTTTCTTTTTTTCATTGAGACAAAGCTTTGCTCTTGTCACCAAGGCTGGAGTGCAATGGCATGATCTCAGCTCACTGCAACCTCCACCTCCTGGGTTCAAGCGATTCTCCTGCCTCAGCCTCCCAAGTAGCTGGGATTACAGGTGCCCGCCACCATGCCTGGCTAATTTTTGTATTTTTAGTAGAGATGGGGGTTTCACCATGTTGGTCAGGCTGGTCTCGAACTCCTAACCTTCAGGTGATCCACCCACCTTGGCCTCCCAAAGTGTTGGGATTACAGGCATGAGTCACTGCACCCAGCCCAGACACTTTTCAAAAGAAGACGTATGTGCAGCCAACAAGCATATGCAAAAATGCTCATCACTGCTAATCATTAAAGAAAGGCAAATCAAAACCACAACGAGATACCACGGCATGCCAATCAGAATGGCTATAATTAAAAAGTCAAAAAATAACAGGTGCTGGCGAGGTTGCAGAGAAAAGGGAACACTTATACACAGCTGGAGGGAGTGTAAATTAGTTCAACCATGTGGAAAGCAATGTGGTGATTCCTCAAAGAACTAAAAACAGAACTATCATTCGAACCAGCAATCCCATTACTGGGTATATACCCAAAGGAATATAAATCTTTCTACATAAAGACACATGTATGCATATGTTCACTGCAGCAGTATTCACAATAGCAAAAACATGGAATCAACTTAAATGTCCATCAACGATATACTAGATAAAGGAAACGTGGTACATATACAACATGAAATACTATGCAGCTGTAACAAAGAATAAGATCATGTCCTTCGCAGGGCCATGGATGGAGCTGGAAGCCATTATCCTTAGCAAACTAATGCAGGAACAGAAAACAGGTTGGGGCAGAAGAGTGAAGGCAGTAGAATGTGGGGACTCATTAAGGACTCATCACCCTGCTGCTTCTGTCACTCCTTGAGGATACCAGTCCTCAGATGGAGCCCCGAGGTGCCTGCCACTGTCTCTGTCCTCTCTCATTTTGGAATTTCTCCCTCCCAGGAAGCCCACTGGGATTTCTCCAAATCCTCACTCCTGCAGGGGAGTCCTGACTCAGGCACCCTCTCTAGGGCTTTGCATGTATTCTCATTTCATCTTCCCAGCAACTCCACAGGGGAGGAAGAACAGCCTCATCGTATATGAGGAAACTGAGGATCACAGAAACGAGGTATCCGAATCTAGATCCAGCTGCCTGCAGAGTTCAAGCCTCGACCACGAAGCTGTGTGATGGGCTATTTGCTCATCCACCTTCCATTCAAACATCCGTCAAAAGGCTGCTCAGTGCCATGGTTACGCTAGATCTTCCCAGCAATCTGCATGCATACATTTGTAATGATATTTCTCGTGATGGTTTATTTAATGTCTCTCCTCCTTGCCAGACAGCCTGTTCTACAAGGGGATGGGGACCATCTTTTCCCTGCCGTTTCCCTCCTCACTGGTGCAGTGTTGGGTACATAGTGGGTGCTCAGGAGATGTTTCTTGGTGCAGTGGCCGGAGGCTAGGGATGTAAGGCACCATCTCTGCTCTCAACAGTTCTGTAAATAAGTCACTGTAATTCTTCGGGATAAACCTGCCAGTGGAGTAAGCCTGAGGTGCTGAGGTTACTGGAAGGACTGGGGGTCCAGGGGAGGAATATTAGATTTAGGTAATAATAGTAGGGCCCAGGCAGACAGAGGGGTGGGAAGGTGAGAAGGGTACTGTAAGAAGGGAAAGGACCCAGGATGAGAGGATATGCCCCACAGGTGGGGACTGTGTTGCTCAGTTTGGCTGAGCTCAGAATCAGGGAGTAGACAAGACTGAGGTGAGAGGGGGTCTTGCAGGGGTGCCGAGGTCTGTCCTGAAGGCAGCAGGACAGTGGGGGCCACAGAAGCACCCTGCAGGAAAGTAACAATTCATCAGGCTGCTGTCTGGGGTGAGCACCACCACTACAGCACAGAGGACACGCTGGAGGGAGAACGCAACTGTGGCCACCAGGGAAGTCTGCAGTGATGGGGGACGGGGGGTCATGATAGCAGCTCGGAGCAGCATAGTCAAGAGGGGATTAGAAGAAGCCTGGGATACTCTACAAGAAGCCTTGACAGCACCGTGAAGTCAATTCAGTGATGCCCATCCAGGGGCAATTTTGCCCCCACCTCAGAAATATCTAGCAATGTGGAGACATTTTTGGTTGTCACAGCTGTGTGGGGTCGGGGGTGGATGCTATTGGCCTCTGGTTGGTAGGGGCCAGGGAAGGTGATATACATCTACAATGCACGGGACAGCTCCCCACAACAAAGTGCTATCCAACCCAAAAGGTCAATGGTGCTGAGGTTGAGAAACCCTGAGTTGACTGACCTGGGTGGAGAGGAAGCATGTTTCCATCCATTGGGATGGAAGATGGAAGAATAGTCCCTTCGGAGAGAGGGAGGCAGTGGCAGCAGAGGGGCATGGTGAGAGGTGTGTGTGTGCAGAAGTCCTGGAAGCAATTGGAGCCTCGATGTTTATTTGCAATGGTCTAGTGCAAACTCATGCACAGATGAGGAAACTCAGACACAGAACGTTTAACTCTCTAGTTCACTATAAGTGGCAGAGCAGGGTCTAGAACTAGCTTCCTAATTCCTGGGCCACCACTTTTATCCTTGCTGTGTCCTTCTGTGACCTCCAGACCTCAAAGTCAAGGCTCCTATGTCCCTGGATCAGAAGGGCTGGGGGGGCCACATAGCTCCATCCTGCGGTGCTCCAAAGCCAAAGGAGGGAAGAGAAGGTGGGACAGGACTTTCCACATGTGGATTCCTGTCCTCCCCTGGGTGACATCTTCCAGATGGTTAATACCAGGGTCCAGCTGCACCTCTGGAAACACCTCATCCTCCTCCCGAGGCCTCCCAGGCATAGCAGGAGCCTCACTGCCATCCTAAAGATCCACTTTCTGTTTGTTCAACAAAAGCAAATAATGTGCCAGCCACAGTTCTCAGCGTTTTACATGTATAAGCTCATTTAATCCTCACAACAGCCCTGAAAGGCAGGTGCTATTATTATCCCCATTTTACAAGTAAGGAAACTGAGGCACAGAGAGGCTAAGTCACTTATGCAAGATCGCACAGTTTGTGCATGGAAGGATGGACCCAGGGTCTGAACCCAGCCAAGCTGGCTTCAGTCTAGGCTCTTAGCCTCTGTCACACTACCTTTCCAACACACTGAGGTGTAAATGTGCCAGGTCCCCACCCAAGGCAGGGGCTCAAAAAGGAAGGGTGATCAAAAGGGATCCAGAGGGGGGCACGCCTCCCCATGTGCACTGCTCAGGGCAAGTTCCGGCAGGCAGTCCCACCCTCACTTCCCCGGAGACCAGTGTCCTCGACAAAGCCGCATCTTTGCTCTTGCACCAACTCTGTTTTCTCCAACCATCAGGTAAATGGAGTGACACCCCTATACCCTCCAAACTGCTGGGGTCCACTGTGCAGCTGGGGTTCCTGCAGGGCTTTTCCGCACAGGAGCAGCCAGAAGCACAAGGGCTGCCTCCCAGAAGCTCTCTAAGGGGTACGCAGTGGGACACAGCAGCCAGAAAACCACCTGGCTGAGGTGCGAGAGCCACTGAACACACGTGTGACTCACCCAAGGGGGCTGACATAGGGAGGACCCAAGGCACACCCCTCCCCCAAGTCCTGGTCCAGCAGGAACCTGTGGGGAACAGAGGCCACAAGCTCCCTGCAAGGCCTGTTTGACCATCTTGCCTGCAGCAGAGAAGGGAAAATGATTTGACAACAGGCTCTGAATTTTCTCCCAGAGGAAAGCTGATCTGGGAGGGTATGGGAGAGGAACAAGCCAGCCCTGGAGCTCTGTGGAACAGAGAAGAAGAGAAGACACGACCCCAAGGGTTCACCTCCAGCCCCTAGCTCCCACCCCGGGTTCTGTGGCTACGCTGGGAAGCCCTGAAGCTGAGGACCACAGGAGTCCCCAAATTCCTCTTTCCAGGTGAGAGCGTGGCCAGGTGGCTTTGTTGTCATCTTTTCTGAAACCCTCTAGGTTCAGATGCATTCATGCTCCTGCCAAGGGCTATGAGCTGCCATGAGCACCCGTCACTCCCAATCAAACAGCACACTCCACCTGCCAGCCCCACAGCAAGGACAGCGGAAACAAGATCCAGCAAGGCTGCCAGCCTCTGCCCGTTGCTGTCAGGGAGCCCATGTGTCTGTCCCCTGAAAACCCGTAGCCTGGGGAAAAAGGAGCGTCAGAATCCAGCTCCATTCTTGCTCTGGATCCACCAGCCTTTGCTGACCAGGCCTGGAAATTTCTGCTCTGTGGGATCAGACAGCACGGGAAGCAGCTCACCTCATCCCTACACACCACAGACAGGGAAGTTCACGCCCCAGCCCCGAGACCTGAGCCATCCCTTCCCCCCGAGTGTCTCCTTCTTGGGAAACTATGAACTCTGGAGGATCAGAACCCAGAGGGAGAGGCTGGGCATGGGAGAGCGGTGTTGTGTGGAAGGGAAAAGGCACCAAGTCCTGGAGACCTGTGGGCCAAGGCCAGGTGGTACAGTGGGAAGTGTCCTGGGCCGGCAGCCAGGAGACCTGGGTTCAAGTCCTGGGCTCTGCTCCTCACTTGTTTTGTGACCTTTGGCCAGTCCCTCCTTTGCTCAGTTTCTTTGGCAAAAAATGCTCCAAGGCATGAGTGTTTACTTAAAACCTCTGGGGACACTGGTTCAAATGCAGATTTTCCAGTCTGGCCCCAGAGAAAACAACTGAAGGTCTGGGGTGCCATCCAGGAATCTGCATTTTAAAAAAGGTCTTGGAGGCTTCAGAATACAATTTGCAGACTCCCTCATGAGAAGCAATGACATGGCTCAGCAGGAAGGAACAGGGAAGGCAGGGACGGGCGAGGTGTGCTGCCCATCAGGGGCCCAACAAGGGCCGCTGTCAGCCCACTCTGACCACACCCGAAGCTCTGGCTGCAAGATGGAGTCCAGCAGGTGCCCCACTCTGTGGCCTGGGCCCCGTCACTAAACGCCTTTAAGGCAACCCTCCACGACATAACACTCTGCTTTTCACTTTGCATTTTTGTTTTTCTTCTAGAATTCAAATATGTCTCCCATTCTGACCCCCCACTTTCTCCTCCCCCTCCTTTTTATGTATTTCAAAAGACTCTGGAGAGCTCCTGCTGTGCCCCAGCATTCTGGGGCATTTTGTGACAATTTGAAGATGGGGACTGTACCCTCTGGAACTCTGCACCTGAGCCTGCCCACACCCCTACCCACCAGCTCCAGCAACTCCACCAGTAACAGGGGGGCTGCTGCTTGCTACCCCACAGTCCAAGCAGGCTGAGTCGTTCTGCCCAGCCCTTGGAGACACTGTCCATCAGCACAGGGCATTCCAAAGGAGCTCATGACACAAGGAACCCAAGCCCGCTCCAGGAGGAGCACCGTGGTAAGGGCATAGATTTCAAATCCTGATACGCCCCAGGTGGGTGACTGTGAGCAACGTACAGCTCTGTGCCTCAGTTTCCTCATATGTAAACAGGGTGATGACAGATGACAGTGTGTACAGAGCCCTTACTATATGCAGGCTCTGTTCTAAGTGCTTTCCATGGATGGACCCATTTAGTCTCTACACCATCCCTAAGGCACAGACCACCCGCTACCCCCCATTTCCCCACTTGACAGTTAATGACTGAGATGGGAAGAAGTCAAGAAACTTGCCCCATGCTGTTGCACAGTCATTAATATAACTGACACTCTGGCCTCAGAGTTCACGTTCGTCATCATTATACTATATTGATTCTACGACTCACACTTCATATAGCTAATGGACAATTAAATGAGCGGCTTGGATCACTACGTGTGCATAATAAATGCACACAAAAGTTGCAGCAATTGTTATTGGTAATTGTTTACCTAAACTTTTTCTCCCAGAGCAGGATGTGCAGCCTGGATGAAGCAGGGAAATGCACCCACTCTTGGTTTTGTCTCTACGGGGGTGGTCGGAATGGCTCAGAGCTGTGTGAGTTGGAGTCTAAGAGAGCAATCCCGCGTTCCCTGCTCTCCTGCCCTTGTGCCAAAATAGCAAACCTGCAACCACACTTCTCAGGCCTGTGCCCCTCAGGGGGCAATGATGTCCAGCCCCACCTGCCCCAAACACAGTGCTGAGAAGCAGAGGTGGGGTGTGGGACTCCCCCTCATCTCTGCATGGGGGTGGGTGGGGTGGGCATCTCGAAGCGCCCTGGGAGGCAGCCTGGCCACTCTAGGCAGAAGCTGCCTGCTCCCCTTCAGGAACTCCTAGGAACTCTATTCTTAGGACGCTTTCTCTTGCTTTTAACTTTGACATCTTCCAGAAGTTACCCCGCACAAAAGCAACCCTGCCGTGGCTGTAATTTACACGTCACATCACTTGCGCTGAGTACAGTCCACCCCCTTCAACCCACTCCCGCACGCGTACCTTCCCCTCCTGCCCTGAAAAAAAATGGCTTCTGCATCATCCCAGCCACCATCCTTCTACTTGTTCACCAGGAGAGAAGTGAAATGTGAAATTGACAGGAGAAGGGGAGGTGGGAGGGGGATGTGGATGGGGAACTTCAGTGAAATCCGCGCTTTGGAACTTCCCCGTTTCCAGGTTGGGCATCACTTCTGCTTGGCGGTCCACATCGCCATGGCAACAGCCCAGCCAAATGCCCCAGCTCGCAGCCCACCCTGAGGGCGCCCCTCGGGAGCCACTTACTGTGATGGTGTTTTCCTTGCTCTGCTTTTTGCTTGGCGATGAGGATCCCAGGTTCTGGGGAGAGAGGCAAGAAACATCGTCAAAGCTGTTCTCCATATTGGACATTTTTTACCCCCATTCAGGTTCCCTGAGGGTGGAGGCGCTGGGGAAGTTCAGGGATGCTCAGTCTGCTGTCAACTCCTAAGTCACCATATTCTGGGCCAGGGCAGGTAGGGGTCTCCCTGACCCCACACTGTTCCCACGCCCAGCTCTCAGGCTGAAGGCGAATTAAGGAAGCCTCCTGCACAGGCTCTGAGAGAACTGCTCCAAACCAGGTCTCCCCTCCTCTTCTCTCAGTCTGTGATTTGGGAAGTTAACCCCTCCGCTGCCCTCTGCTGGTGAACGCTCCGCGTGCCGCTTGCCGCCTGAAGCCGCGGAATCCACTGGGGAGAAGAGAGTTAAGGCCACCACCTCCAGGCACTGAGGACTCAGCACACGACGTTTTATTCTGAAACCCCCGGGTCCAAAACGTCAAACCTAAGCACACAATGTGCACCGAGGCGCTGCTCGGTCACCTCCCTGACTCCCCGCTCCCCCAACCCCGTGAGCCAGGAGGGATTTCTCAGCCAAGCCGACTTCCAGCTTCCATTCAGTCTTTATATTGCCTTTTGACGTCTTCCACTGCCAGTAAGAAAACCAGAGTCCCAAGTACCTCTGAGCCTGAGGTCCTCAGCAGTTTGTCAAAGTCCTGGGATCATTCTGGCAGAGAAAATTAAGGACTGCCAGTGCAAAACGCTACACGTGTCCTAAGAGCCTACGACTCCAAAGAATGTTTGATTCTGGGTCTCTGTTGTTCTATTAGAAATTATGTTAGGGGTTCAATACCAGAGATCCCCAAGCAGGACCTGGGATGTCTCCTATCCTGAGCCACACAGCGACCTGGGAAACAGGCTTATCCCTAAGGCACTGCAGGTGGCCATCACACATGTGCCCCAGGACTTGTGCACGACCTTACTCTTTTTTTTTTTTTTTTTTTTTTTTTTTTTTTTTTAAGAAGGAGTGTCATTCTGTCACCCAGGTTGGAGTGCAGTGGCGTGATCATGGCTCACAGCAACCTCTGCCTCCCAGGTTCAAGAATTCTCCTGCCTCAGCCTCCTGAGTAGCTGGGATTACAGATGCCTGCCACCATGCCCAGCTAATTTTTGTATTTTTAGTAGAGACAGGGTTTCACCATGTTGGCCAGGCTGGTCTCGAACTCTTGACCTCAGGTGATCCACCTGCCTCGGGCTCCCAAAGTGCTGGGATTACAGGCATGAGCCACTGCGGCCGGCCTGGCCTTACTCTTCCTTGGTAGAATGTAAGGAAGTGGCTTTCACTTTACAGATACCGGCCAGAAAAAGCATGGAGGGGCTTCAACAAGAACAAACCACCGGCTCGGGGTGGGGGGCACCCTGCCCCTCAGGCCAGCACGACCCTGGACACCTGGCCAAATGACCATATGTAGGTGAAGGCCAGCCTTTGCCTCAGAAGCCCATCAGCAAATTAGGCAAACCAGGGAGCTTGACTATGCCCCTGCTAAGGTCTCATGCCCTTATTCCCATACAGTCTTACTTGGGTTGCTAATTAAAGTCAACTCAGGAAAACTGATATCCTTAAGGTGTCTAGCAAAAATGAACCTTACAGAGCATTAATTTCACAGACAAGAAAATGATTACTAGCCTTGAGACCGTGGCCAGAGACTCTGACTTCTTTGAGCCTCAATTTCTCCATCTGTAAAATGGATGGTTATCACTGGTCCTCAAGCTTCAAGGTGCATCAGAATCAACTGAGGAAAGTGTCCAAAATAGAGTCCCAGCTGCACTCCCAGTTGCTGGGCCTGATCCAGCAGGTCCCAGGTGTCGCCAGCACCTCTGATTTGAGAATCTGTGGACCTCACTCAAAGACACATGGATCTGATCCACACTGTGGTTTCACTGAGGTACCTCTACTCACGGCAACTCCTCTAGCGACCCCAACAGTCTCCTGGCCGACGTCAACTTTATGGCCAACTACAGCTTCCATAGATATTTTTAGTACATCATCTCATCCAGCTGGCCCACCCTATACCTTCCCAAGTTATCAGCTCTGCCAATTTTGGCAACTTGACAAACCTGCCCAGGGAGAAAGGCAGACAGAGGCTACACAGCAGGAGGTACCAGTCACCAAGGAGAAGAGACAGGGATAGGAGTCTCTCTCTCCATAGGTTCATTAATGTACAGACACTAGCCAAGCAAATACATGGCAGGAAGGGGAAAGAGTAGCCTATGGGATGGATTCTGCAGTCTGCAGGAGTCTGTCTTCCTGTCATGGACACATTACCACCATCACCACCATGTTCCCACTGCAGCCCCCCAGAGAGGGGAACCAGCACTCCGACAGCCTTGGCAACAGCCTTCGAGTCTACCTATGGATGCTGATGATGTTGGTGATGAGGGGGCTAAGAGGGGAGAAGCAATGCAAGAGTGACTTCTACTGAGTGCTTGCTTATTACAGCAGGCTCCAGGTTAGCCATCTGACATATTTAATCTCATTTCATCCTTACAACCCCAGCAAGTTAAATGGCATCAACTCCATTTTACAGATCATGAAATTCGGGCTTGCAGAAGTAAAAGTGTCCAGGGTCACAAGGCTAGTAAACAGAGGAGTGGAAATTAGAATCCAAGCCTGCATAACTCTTTCCTCTCTCTTCCACCATCTCTCCACTTTGAGACCTAGACAATATCTTGTTTTCCATGTGTATTTGCAGAAGGGCAAAAAAGATTTCCATCAACCACAAACATATATTTTGGGACTTAACACTGTGTGTAAGTCTCTGTAGAATAAGGCTCAATGCAGAGGTCGTACCTCCTCCCTATAACTTGGCTAGGATAGGAATACAAGTAATGGTATTGAGGGTGGGTGTTCCACGTGTAGGTGTCAGCACCTTCCCTGGTCTCTGCTCTATTAGCAGTGTTTTACTTCAACCACTGAGGGCCAAGGTAGGTCACAGGCAATCTCAGGCTCTGCCTGTGTTGCTGATAACCTGTGCCTACTGCTCTAACGTCATATACACATCACATGCATTTTATACACACACACACACGTATGTGACACGCACACTCTCATAATGCTCCTCTAAAAGGGCCCAGAAGGAAGGACATCTCATCACAGTGACAACACCTACTGGCTAGAAATTGGTTTCCAAATATTACTGGAAGCTCCTTGGTACTAATTTCAAAGGCAAGGTATTTGGAATATCCTATTGTACCAAGAGGTAAGAAAGTATTCAAAGAATAATGGAGAGATAACAAAAGAACATAAACAACTTAAAGGGCTCCCACAGGCCAAATCTGGGACAATTTGAGCAAAAATATGAACGAATGACTGCAACTAACTAACTCACTCCAAAGGGGAAGGGAGAGAACATTCATTTCAGAAGAATGCCAATAAAAAATGTACAAGAAATTGGATGACCACCATTTGCAAACCCCAGTGTCAAAGGGGACTCAGGCCACGATACTCATGGATGCTGAAAGCAGTGGATGGAAAGACTGTCAGGGCACAGGATACTCACAGGGTCTTACACTGGCACCTCACAGATGACTGACAAATTAGAAAGGGAAAATGTACCCCAGCAAAGGAGAAATCTGGCAGTCAGCACCTTAACCGAGAATGCAAACTGAGCCTCATGAGTAGGGTGCCAACCTGGGTGGTTGTGCCTCCAAATGCAGTAAAAGAATTCCACATGCCCTGTCCAGCATTCTTGCCCAAACTCCAGAACCTGAACCTAAGCATAAGAGAACAGTCAGATCAAGAATGCAGGTTATTCTACAAGACACCTGACCTGGACTCCTCAAAAATAAATCATCAAGGTGATGAAAAACAAACAAAAAAAAAAGGTGTAAGGGATTGAGTGTAGAGGCAACGGGACTGAGGCAACAACTTGGATGAAACATTCTATCCATATGACAGAATATTCTTCAACCATAAAAAGGAATGGAATGCTGATCCATGCCACGATGTGAATGAACCTTGGAATTCCAGGTGAAAGAGGCCAGACACAGAAGATCACAGATAGTATGATACCATTTATATGAAATGTCCGGAAGAGGCAAACCCATAGAGACAGAAAGATTAGAGGCTGCCTAAGTCTGCAGGGGATTCCGTTTGGGTTGATGAAAATGTTCTAGAATTGATTTGATGATGGTTGTACAACTTTGTAAATATACTAAAAAACACTGAATTGTACACTTCAAATGGGTGAATTGTATGGGTATGTGAATTACAGCTCAATAAAGCAGTTTTTTTGGGGGGGGTGGGAGAGAGAGAAAAACTAAAGAGACACAGCAACCAGTGTATCTGTGTGTGAACCTGAATGGATCCTGGACTGGGGAGAAAAGCAGCTATAAAAGGGATTTGGGGGCCAGGTGTGGTGGCGCACACCTGTAATCCTAGGCTTTGAGAGGTTGAGGTGGGAGGATCGCTTGAGCCCAGGAGTTCTAGGATTCACGAGCTATAATGGTGTCACTGTACTGTAGCCTGAGGGACAGAACAAGACCCCCCTGGCTCTCTTTTTTCTTTCTGAAAAAAAGGCATTTTTTGAGACAATTGAGGAATCTGGAGTGTATATATTAGGTGGTATTACTGAATTAATGTTTTCTTAAATATGATAATGGTATTATCATTATGTCTTCTTCCTGGAAGATACATTCTGAAATATTTGCATTTAAAACAGTAAGTCAGAAATGTGCCTTAAAATAATCTAGGGGGTGGAGGGCAAGGGGATTAGGGAGAGGGGATGGGAGCACAAATAAAACAAGATTGGCCAAAGGCAGGTAATCGTTGGGCTTAATTAATAGATTTGTGGTACCTCATTATATATTCCCTCTACTTTTGTAAAGGCTTGCAAATACCTATAATAAGAGTATTTGTTTTCAATTTCCTTTGCCTATGATTCCAGAGAACTCTTCCCCTCCATTTATTTTGTAAAGGCCTGCCCAGGGGTCAGAACACCCCACCTGGGCATTTCTGCATCACCCTGAGGCCTGGCAGGGGGTGATACCACACAGGAAGTGCTTGGTAACTGGAGTGGGTCATTCACAAGTGATTCAGCAGGCCCCCCACTCCAAATGTCTTCTCAGCCCATTTCCTTCCCCTGCAAATAATCTGGGTCCCATCCCTTCAGGAGGTGGGATCCTGTACAAAACCCCTCAGTGGCTTCCCAGTGCAGTTAGGGTAACCCCTGAGCTCCTCGTGGCAGGCCTGTGCAGACTACCCCAGCCTCATTTCCCACCCTCCCTATTCCTGCTGATTTAGTAAGCCACAGCCGCACTGGGTCTCTACGGGTAAACACGGTTCCCCCTTGCTGCCTTCAGGCATCCACGATGCTATTCCCTCCCCTGGAAAGCTATTCTTTCCCCACCTCTTTGCCAAGTGAAACCCTTGCTCATCATTCCAGTCCTAGAATAGGCATCTTTTCTTACGGCGTCCATTCCTGACATTTCCAGCACCAGGCTAGGTTCTCACAGCATCCACCACCTCCTCCAGCCCTTATCACCGCTGAAATTGCACCGTTATTTATCTACTCTTTCTCCCACACCAGCCATAAAACTCCATCAAGGCAGGGCTATAGATATCACCTATGTCTCAGTGCCTGACAAAGACTGAAATTACTCAATAAGAACATCTGTTATTGCATTATTGAGGTAGGTAGGAGGTGGTGGAGATTAAACATCTCACCTCTTTCTCCACTTTGAACTCCACGCTCCAATGGGTCCCTTAAGTTTCCAAGCCCTGCGTCCCATTCTCTTTCCTCTCTCCTGTGTCTAGAGGGTCTTCCTGGGAAGTTTGTGAGAAGCCAGAACAACGGAAAGGTGGATCACAAAAAGGCCCAGGCACTGGTGGGCAGGAAGGGAAGGGACCCGCTAGGACACAATTCTGCAAAGGCAGCAAGACTATTAGCCTTCGATCTAGAACTGGAAATACCACTTGACCCAGCAATCCCATTACTGAGTATACCCAAAGGAATATAAGTCACTCTACTATAAAGACATATGCACACATGTTTATTGCTACACTATTTACAACAGCAAAGACTTGAAACCAACCCAAATGCCCATCAGTGATAGACTGGATAAAGAAAATGTGGCATATATACATGATGGAATAGTATGCAGCCATAAAAAAGAATGAGCTCATGTCCTTTGCAGGGACATGAATGAAGCTGGAGGCCATCATTCTCAGCAAACACAGGAACAGAAAACTAAACACCGCATGTTCTCACTCATAAGTGGGAGCTGAACAATGAGAACATATGGACACTGGTAGGGGAACATCACACACCAGGACCTATCGGGGCAGGGGGGATAAGGGGAGGGAGAGCATTAGGACAAATACCTACTGCACGCGGGGCTTAAAACCTAGATGACAGGTTGATACATGCAGCAAACCACCATGGCACATGTATACCTGTGTAACAAACCTGCACGTTCTGCACATGTATCCCAGAACTTAAAGTAAAATAAAAAATAAAAAAAGACGATTCGCCTTTGATCCCTCGCCTCTGCCCCCGAATCAGGTGGGCTGCATTTATCCAGTACCCAGGCCGACTGCCCCAGGGCTGCAGAATTGAAACCCTCCACTGGGTGGCACCAGATCACCACCTCCTGTGCCCACCCATACAGGTCTCCAAGGACTGAGTGAAGGATCGGGGCAGGCACCCTCAGGAACTGTGGGGCACCCACTATCAGTCTTCCCCATGACACAGTATGGTGGAGACACGCTACTGGTGTCCATGGAAAGTCCCTGTCCCCACCCCCCAACATTCTTTATTATTTTTTTTTTTTGGAGACAGAGTCTTGCTCTGTCGCCCAGGCTGGAGTGCAGTGGCGTGATCTCGGCTCACTGCAAGCTCCGCCTCCCGGGTTCATGCCATTCTCCTGCCTCAGCCTCCCAAGTAGCTGGGACTACAGGCGCCCGCCACCACACCCGGCTAATTTTTTGTATTTTTAGTAGAGATGGGGTCTCACAGTGTTAGCCAGGATGGTCTCAATCTCCTGATCTCATGATCCGTCCGCCTCGGCCTCCCAAAGTGCTGGGATTACAGGCGTGAACCACCACGCCCGGCCCCCACCCCCCAAAATTCTAATCTTCCTGATCAGCTTGCTCAAGGAGGGGCAGCTAAGCAGAGGGTGGAGAGATCACAACCGGGTTTTGAGATCTGGGGCTTTCCAGTCCAGGTTTCGTCACTATAACTCAACATGCCACTTTATCCACCCCACACGCTGCATCTCAAGTGTTCCTTTGCTCATTTATTCATTTATTGATGTTTAAGTGTAGTTACCATGAGTGGTAACTGACAGCAGGGAGGGTGAATCTACTCGTCTGCATGCTGGAGTGGGGTCTATACCTGGGGACCCTTTGTTGGTACAGCTGTCTGTAAACACCAAACCTTCTTAACCTATTTCTACGTTTAACTCTTGGCACCTTTTTGGATAACCAGCCTGCAGGTTCACAAACCAGGACAAAAAGTAGTAGCTAGCTGGGCATGGTGGCCCGCGCCTGCAGTCCCAGCTATTCTGGAGGCTGAGGCGGGAGGATTGTTTGAGCCCAGCAGTTCCAAGCTGAGGCCACAGTGATCTGTGATCACCTCTGTGAGCAGTCAGTGCATTCTAGCATGGGCAACACAGGGACACCCTGTTTCCTAATTTTTTTTTAATTTAAAAAAGTAGTAGCTTTTATATCCAAATGTTACCCTTTCACAGCCTAAAAGAATAACATTCTACCTCCCGATCCTGGGACTGGTGAACAACGCACATTCGCCCTCTCCATGTACTGCATGATTTATTTCTGTTACCCTGATGACACCTCAGCTCCCAAGGTTACCGTCCAAAAAGAGTCTGACTCAATCCACCTGTCTTTCGGCAGCCACTATCTACCCGGGCCTGCGTCTCCAGAGCTCGTCTCTCCTGAATTCCCCATACTGGTACCTACTATGTAGCTTTCATTTTTTCAAGTAAAAAATTGTGTCTGTCTTCTATAAAAGTAAAATGTGTTCATTTTAGGAAATTTGAAAAACAGCAAGAAGTGTAAGGAAAATAAAATGACCCATGATCTTAGATCAAAGGTTCTCAACTTCAGCACGATTCATGTTTTCAAGTTGAGCACTTCTTTGTTGTGGTGTCCCATGCCTTGCGAGATACTTAGCATCATCCCTGGTGTCACCCACTAGTTGCCAGTAGCACCCCCTTCCCAGGTGTGACAATCCAAATGTCTCCAGACATTGTCAGATGTCCCCTGATTGATAGCCATGAACTCCGATGCAGACAGAGCCACCATACATTTTCCAGTTTATTTTTCTTCTAGTCCTTCTTCCTAAGTATAGATTCCCTTCTGCCAGATAAGACTGACTATATATGCAATGTGTGTCCTACTTTTTTACTCTATATTATGTTGTGCGTACTTTCCCAAATTATTGCATTTTCTTCAGAAGCATGCTTGCTAATGGCTGCATAATATCACTGGCTAACCTCCAGCGCCATCATCCCTTTTACCCATCCCCTGTTGCAGGACAGTTAGGCTGGGTCTAGTGTTACGGTGCTGTAAATAGTGCGTGAGTGAACAGCCTTGCACATAAATCAGAACCCCTCAAGATTCCCCAAGAACAGACACTAGATGAGAAATCCCTGTGTCGATGGCTTATAATGCACACTGTTAAATCAGCTTCTGAGATATCAGTTATACCAGTGTCCATTCTTTAAAATAGATGAGTAACAACTTCATAGTATTTCAGAAGGGATTATGTTTTATTAGGGAAGAAAGAATGATTTTGAGGATGGGGAGCTGTTTCTCATATTCTTCCTGATGATGCCCTGGGTAACACCAGATTTCTGTCATTGTTGCTGAACCACATCAGAATTTAGGCTGATGTCTTCCAAAACAGCCTCAAATCAGAAGACAAGTAAGTTTCACTTCAGACAGGTTAACAGAATCTGTGTTGAGAAGGTAAGCTGGGAGCTCAGCAGGAAACATACAAAGCCAGGATTGATTCATGATGGGTGACATGAGCAGAGGAGAGAAGGAAACCAACAGGCCAGCCTTGTGCTACTGACTGCTAGTTCACTGCTCAGCAGTGCTCCTCAGACCTACAGCATCAGCATCACCTCAGGGCTGGCTGGAAACCCAGAACCCCAGCCCCCACCCTAGATCTCACGGAATAGAATCTGCATTTTAACAAGAGGCCCAGCTCACTCTAAGTCCATCAAAACATAAGAAGTCCTGACCTACACTGAGGTCCAAATTCTTTTCCAGAGTTAACTGAACTGAATCAAAGCCCAACACTCAGCCTCCTACGAGAACGACTAAATAATGTTCCCCCAAATTAACACTCTTGTCCATGTTAAAGCTGAGCGTCACATTTCAGCTGATTATACTAACAGCCAATGGGTCTCCAGATGTTGCCAAATGTCCCTTGATTGAGAACCATGGTCTCAGATGCAGACAGAACCACCATCAATACTCCGGTTTATTTTTCTTCCAGTCATTTTTCCTTATGTTAAGTATAGTTTTCCTTATTTCAGTGACTGGTACATAGAATCCACTGCATACACAGCTACTGTCATCATCAACATCATCAATATTATCATCATGATCATCATCAATGATCATTATTGTCATCATTTTCATTATCACCCCCAGGGTTCTGGCATTTTAATTTCTGGAAAAGGTTGCTGGAGTTTAGAAGCTTCATTAAGAACATCTTCTTGGTAATTTATGGGTAGACTGACGAAGGCTAGTCCTCAGTTTTTCAGGCACAGCTTAACGCAACTAGAAAAGCCGTAAGCACTGACATCAAGGTCCAGTCTAACCACTGAGTAATCCTGTGAGCCTGCACAGGTCACAAAACTGGGTGGAGCCTTGGTGACCTCATGCATACCTTGAGGTGTTACTGACGCCTAACTCACATGTTTGCATAAGCATCAAGTAGGATGGAGACTGAGAAAACACTTTGGAAATCGTACACATACTCCCATTTCCTTCCATCTCATAGCTGTCTTGATGCTACTTCATCAAATGAGATGATCAAATTTTACTAAATTCCATTCTGGGTAGTCTGTCCGTGGGAGGGGTAGGGTAGAGAAAAGGAAAATTGTCTGGCACATCCATACTCTTAAAGTGGTGAGAAACAAAGGCTTCAGGTATCAGGAATCCAGACCTCTCTGTCCTAATGGTTTCAACCCCATCACCGTCAGCCCCTCCTCCAAACCACCCTCAACTTCTAGAAAACCAACAGACCACAATCAGCCAACCCTCTCCCCATCAGGGAACACTGAAACAACCCAGACACAGCAACCACTTTCTACCTGGGGGCGGAACTGGGCTGCAGCCACCTGGACTCCCATGATGGACTTTGTAATGAAGCCTTCCTGGGCCTGCAGAAGCAGTGACCTCTATACCTCCCTTAACAGGACCCCTTACCTGGGAATCACCGGTGGATTTTCGGACACTCATGTGGGCAGTCTCTGGAAGGTGCGCTGGGGTCCCTGACGCGTGGTATCCATTCACTGCAGGGACAGAGACACGGCTCAGATGCTGTGTGGGCCACAGATGGGCACCCCCGCCTTTCGTCCACTGCAACCCCTTTTCCCACCTCCTTCCTTGGCTCTGAGAGGTCTTGCGTGGCGAAGACCATCCCTCAGGATCTGATCTTATCTGTATCTGCAGAGCTGGAAATGGGTTGAAGGCATCTCTCTAATCCTCAGCACCCAAATTACTGAATTCTTAGGGGACTGAGTTTCTTCTTTAACCCGAGAGCAAAAGGAATGTGCCTAACAGGAGAGGAGGTCACTATGGTCCAGCTGCCATTGCTACAAATAACCACATCAGTTGTAGTCACAAATACCAGTCACGGGTCCAATCTCCCTCCGCAGAGTCGGGGCGGGGGGCTCTCCACCACCTTCCGACAATTTCCCTCATCTTTCTTAGTAACTTCTCCACCCTCAAACTCAGAGCAGCGGAGTGTGAATATACTCGAAAGAGGACTGGATTGACTGGTCACCATGAAATTAGGCTCTGTCAATTAATAGTCAGGTGGTCATATGCACTTCATTCTTGAGTCACTGTTCTCCTAGAATTAAAAATACATCATCTGGCTTGGAGCTGGGGCTCATGTCTGTAATCCCAGAACTTTGTGAGGCCGAGGTGGGCGGATCATCTGAGGTCAGGAGTTTGAGACCAGCCGGGCCAACATGGTGAAACCCTGTCTCTACTAAAAATACAAAAAAATTAGCCAGGCGTGGTGGCAGGCACCTGTAATCCCAGCTGCTCAGGAGGCTGAGACAGGAGAATCGCTTGAACCTGGGAGGCAGAGGTTGCAGTGAGCTGAGACTGCACCATTGCACTCCAGCCTGGGTAACAAGAGCAAAACTCCACCTAAAAAAAAAAAACACACGCAGCCCCTCCTCCAAACCACTGAGGAGGCTCTACCCTTATAACTTTATGTCTCTTGGGGGACACTCACTCATGCTCCCAACACTGCTCTCCAAGGGACAGGGGGAGCCCTGATATGTAGTATTTGTCAATTTCTGTGCCAAAGACACTCCCAGCACGGACTGTTTCAAGCCCCAACGCCACCGCACGCACACTCCTGACGTCACGAATTCACACTGGGACCCACATGATCTCGGTTCCCAGGTGGTACCGCCCTCGTAGGAATATAACTATGTAAGCTTAGATGAGCAGCTTCTCCTCAGTGACCCTCAGCTTCTGTACCTGTAAAATGGGGATAATTCTATGTATTCTCCTGACCTACTTTGTTGGTGTGAGAATCCAACAAAGCGATAATTGCAAAAGTTATAAGTAGTCATAAAGCACTTTGTTTAAAAAAGGGAAGGATGAAAGGCAGGGTGCGGTAGCTCACACCTGTAATCCCAGTACTTTGTGAGGCGGAGGCGGGAGGATCGCTTGAGTCCAGGAGTTCCAGACCAGCCTGGGCAACATAGTGAGACCCCATCTCTTTTTTTAAAAATATAAAAAATTAAAAAAAATTAAAAAGGGAGGAATGGCCAGGGGCAGTGGCTCATGCCTGTTATCCCAGCACTTGGGAAGGCAGAGGGAGGGCTGCTTGAGCCCAGGAGTTTAAGATCAGCCTGGACAACACCGTGAGACCTCATCTCTACAAAATAATTTTTTTTTTAATTAGCTGGGTGTGGTGGCTCGTGTCTGTAGTTCTAGTAACTCGAAAGGCTGAGGTGGGAGGATAGCTTGAGCCTGGGAAGTGGAGGCTGCACTGAACTGTGATTGTGCCACTACACTCCAGCCCACACTTCAGAGTGACACCCTGTCTCAAAAAAGTGGGGGAGCGGAGGCATGCAGAAGGGGAAAGTCATTGCTTTCGTTCCTGAATTGAGTCTGCAGGAACCACAAGCCTGCGTGATCTCAGGAGACCAGGACAATGCACCATCCCCGTGACCCAGGCTTCAAGTAATTGCCAACACGTACATACAGTGCGGGTCAGACTGGAGGAAGATCTATACACTAATGTCCAACTCCTGATTCTTCTAGAGAAAACTCTATAGCGTGGCAGGAAGCACAGGAGAATATGGCTGAAAGTTACCACCAACACCTACTCATTTGGAGCGACCAGGGCTGGAGGCAAGCGTTGGGCAATGGGATGATGACACCCGTTCCACGGAGAACCCGTCTCCTGCTCAGGTGGTGCCCCATTCTCCACCGCTTGCAGCGAACACTCCAGGGCCAAGCAGGGCCACAGGCAGCCGAGTGCCTGTGGGCAGCTGGGCTTCTCCGCCAGCCACAGGGTTTACCCCACATTCCAGAATAAGGTGGTTGCACACATCCCAAGGAAATAGAAAGCTGATCCACAGCAGGCCCCTAGTGCGGTGGAAGCTTGGGGAAGCAACAAGAAACAACAAATCCACCCTGCGAGGCCAACTACAAGCCTGGGCCACACCCACATCCCTCAGGCAGCTGGCCAAGTGCAGATACCATCCACCCGCTACGAAGGCAGCTTAAGAGGAGAGGCCAGGATTCCAACAGCATCAGAGAAAATGCTGAGGGGGCCAAGGAGAATCCACTCCGACTGGCATCAAGCTATGCCAGGAAAGACATGAGCCTGATGATAAATACACCTCACAATGAGGGCATGAGAGTGGAGAAATTTTATCAAATAGCATAGAACCATCTGGATAAAACACAGATGCCGAAAAACGTAAAGACAACAGAAGAAAACCTCAGGACACTGCTTTCAGTTTAGGACTGATGAACAGACAAAAACAAGGAAGATAAAGAAGACCCAAATAATTTAATTTAAAAGGCTGACTGAAATAGATGTAGTAAACATCATATCCTACAAACAAAGATAACATCTTCTGCCAGGAAGCCCTGGAACATTTAAA
Source organism: Symphalangus syndactylus (assembly GCF_028878055.3). Classification (NCBI taxonomy): domain Eukaryota; kingdom Metazoa; phylum Chordata; class Mammalia; order Primates; family Hylobatidae; genus Symphalangus; species Symphalangus syndactylus. The sequence goes on along the minus strand of NC_072442.2, from coordinate 58,384,956 downwards.
AACTTGGTCACATTTAAGCCACAAATAAACTGCCAATAAATGGCAAAAGGCATAAAAAACACAGGCCACATTCTTTGACCAGGAAAGCAATAAAAGTAGATATTAATAATGAAAGAATAAATATACAAGATCCCCATCCCCCCAACTCCTAAACACTTAGAAATGTAAGAAACTGCCCTCTTAAATAATGCCAGATCAAAAAGGAATTTAAAACTGTAATTACACAATATTTAGAAAATAATAAAGAAGAAGATATCAAAACAAATGGGATAAAGTCTGAAGTATACTTGGAGGAAAATCCACAGCCTTAATTATTTCATTACCAAACCCAAAGGAACAAAAATAAATGGACTAAACATTCAACTTAAGATTTGAGGAAAAAATTTTAAAGGCCAATAAAATACGCCAAAAGAAAACAGGAGAAAGGAATAGAAAAGTGGTAACAGAAATTAATGAGTCAGGAAACAGAAGACCATTAGCAAACCATGGCTGGTTCTGTGTGTGTGTATCACAACAATAAAAACAGCAGATAAGCCAGGGTAATTTGAGAGGGAAAGAGAACACAAATGTTCAGAACTAGGGATTAGAAAGAAAACAACGGCACAACAAATATAGTAGAAACTTTTTTTTTTTTTTTTTTTTTTGAGATGGAGTCTCGCTCCGTTGCCCAGGCTGGAGTGCAGTGGGCGATCTCGGCTCACTGCGACCTCTGCCTCCTGGGTTCAAGTGATTCTCCTGCCTCAGCCTCCTGAGTAGCTGGGATTATAGGCGCCCGCCACCATGCCTGGCTAATTTTTGTAATTTTAGTGGAGACAGTGTTTCACTATGTTGACCAGGCTGGTCTCGAACTCCTGACCTCAAGTGATCCACCAGCTTCAGCCTTCCAAAGTGCTGGGATTACAGGCATGAGCCACCGCACCATACTCATAGTAGAAACTTTTTAAATGCAAGAACATATGACTTACAATTCTATATCTTCAACACCAAACCTCCCATGAGATTCAAATTATCAAAAGGGTTTCAAGAGATGCCAAAACGAAGTCAAACCTTTGAAAAATGACCTCCCCCAAAAAGGCACTGGAACCAGATGGTTTGATGGGCAAATTCATTCATACAAGAAAGAAATACCCATGCATAGAAACATGTAGCAGGCTTCCAGGTCTATTTTACAAAGTCAACATGACTTTGACCTTAAAATCAAACAATACACAAAGGAACCATGTTTAGTCTGCTGTCGAAAATGAAATGCACAAGTTTTTATCTGAGCAGGTAATAAATCTCTATCTTTGATGATGCTGAGTCCCCATGAACCAAGGTTGTCCCAGCTCCTGAGGAGACCCTGACTCCCTCCCTCCCCAGACCCTCCAAATGCATGCCCAGGTCCTGCCTCTCCTCTGCCCCAGTCTTTCCCCACACTTGCAGCCGCCAGGAACTGTCTAAAGCGGAGACATTTTGCCCCTAATCCAATCCCTTGTTCTCACTTCAGTTCTGGTCTGTCAGCTGATGGCTAATTACTGCTCATGTCAAAACAATTACGAGGAAAGAAAACATAGTTTTCCATTCGACCCTTTCTCCCCACGTAGCAGCTCCCCTTGGACACCCTGTCCAGCTGCGTTATCACTTGAAGTCTCCCAGGCACATTCAGAACATGTCTCAGTGGAGATCTAGACAGTTATAGCCCATGAGATCCCGGCAACCCTCACCCACGGCATTCCTCATTGCCATTCCCTGTCCTCGGGGCTCCCAGCTCACCCAGGGTCAGCCACAAAACAAATGAGGCAAGAAGTGGGTGCTTCTGGGGCCTCCAACCTCTGGGGGAGGAAAAATGAAATTGGTCAAGGATCACTCATAAAGGGAACATAATTCAGTCTGGAGATACGAGGAAAAAAAAAGGCAAATGTCACACTCAGCTGTTTTTAAGATTTTTAAAAAGGGAACTAAAAGCTCCATCTAGTTAGTAACCTTAGCAGCTTCAAATATAAATAATACACACAGGCACCCATATACTTCATTTCCCTTATAGGCAGTTAAGCAACTTGAGAGGGCTCAGGAGGTGTCTAATGAGAGGAGGGGACAGACATTTGGGTAGAAAAGAGGAGAGGGAGGTCTGGGTAGGGAGAAGTCAACAGAAACAGAGAAGGAAGGAAAATATGAAAAGTTATAGAGAAAGGCCAAGCAACAAAGAAGCACCAGCAGCTCTGCCACCCAGGGCGCACCCCCACCCGCAGCTTGGCTCCATGTCTCAGTACCGATCCCTGATGGAAAAAGTCGCATCCTCGGAGCCCTACTCTCCAGGTTCCTGTTCCCTGAGGAACCCAACAGAACATAAGAAAATCAGCCATGAACACTCTCTTATTGTATCTCCTGTAGGTCTGGCCTAATTTCTCCTCTCTCTGAAATAAACGTAGTAATTTCATTCCTCAAAGTTAGGAAACCTGGTGACCGGGCGCGGTGGCTCACGCCTGAAATCCCAGCACTTTGGGAGGCTGAGAGGAGGGCAGATCACTTGAGGTCAGGAGTTCGTGACCAGCCTGACTAACATGGTGAAACCCCGTCTCTACTAAAATACAAAAAGTTAGCCAGGGGTGGTGGCGCATGCCTGTAATCCAGCTACTTGGGAGGCTGAGGCAGGAGAATTGCTTGAACCCAGGAGGTGGAGGTTGCAGTGAGCCGAGATCGTGGCATTGCACTCCAGCCTGGGCAACAAGTGCGAAACTCTGTCTCCAAAACAAACAAACAAAAAAAAAACAAAGTTAAGGAACCCGGGAGTGCTGAAGCCCTGGTTCTTGAAATCCTCGCTTCCCTCTTTTCCTCTTCCCCTCTCTTCTTCCCTCCTTTCCCCTCCTGCTTCCTTTTTTCCTTCCTCCCTTCCTTCTACCCATCCTCCTTCCCTCCTTCTTTCTCACCCCCCCTTTTTCCTTCCAGCCATTCTCCTTCCCCATCTATCACATATTAAACATAGTACAGCCTAATATTTCCCCAGGTGTGTTAAACAGGATAGCAATTCTGCCAGATGTGTATTGTAAGTGTTATGCAGTGACAGTAAAGGGTCAGTGTTATAGTCCAAAGAATTTAGGACAAATACCCCATTATTCAGATTGAGTTTATTTACAGTAGGCCTTTTAGAACATGCTGACATGCGATGAAATCTCAAACAAGGGAACAGCATGTAACATCCTTCCACGCACACAGGTGCAGAACCCGTTGAGGGAAATACAGCAAGGCTACCGTGAAATCCACTTTGGGACACACAGTCATGGCCATAGAATGCAAGGTTTGAAGTGGGGCAGTTCCGTGCTTATCCGGTCTGATGACATAGGGCACAATTACGGCTTCCTTCCTCCCACCACACTCTGGAAGGCCTCGCAGGTTCCTTGGTCACCATGCTCACCTTTCTCAGGAGGATCCACTGTCTACCACGGCCCATTTAGGGGAGCAGTTTTACATAAATACCTTTCTGTTCCAGAAATTTCTCTCTGGCCACCTGGTCCTCACTGTCTCTCCTGGTTGTCTAAGGTGTGAACTGCGTTCCCAAAGACAGAACTGATAAAAGATTTTCCCACATGGTTGTGAACAGTTAAACACCCGTGGCTGCTTTCCACGACATCAGAGGTTAAACGGGCCTTTGTAAGGTCCCAGGAGCCTCGGCCAGCAACAACACTGCTTCTAGGGGAACATGCACTTCTTCCAACAGAGGGTGTCATGGCCTTCCCTGGAGTCAGTGGTGAGGTCTAAGTCAGAGTGCTGGGGAAGCTGCTTTGAACCTGAGACTGGCTAATTCCGCAAGAAGCGAGGGTCTTCCTTCGCTCCTGCAGGGGAGAAGAGAGCTGTTCCAGGCTTCCTGATCTGGAGAAGAAGGTGTGGGCGAGGGTGAGGCTCCGGGTTCCGGAGCCTCCTCCCCAGAGAGCCCCTGCTCAGAGGAAGCACAGCTGCCTCCCTAACCATACCCCTGGCCGGCTCCTCAGGCTCAAAGGAAGGTCCTCCTTGCCCTTCAGCCTCTGCAAAGGCACTCGCTCTCTCCCCTTTAATCTAGGTTCCCTGAGGCTACTGGAGGCCTAAGGATGATCCCTCAGTGGGCTGAAGCCCCAAGGCTGAGCAAAGCCAGATCCTGAACCCATGTTTCCTGAAACACTCCCGCAACCACCCACCAGGACAACCTCAATAAATAATAGAATTCTTTTATCGTTAAGAAAAACATGTAAGTTGAATGCACATCCCAGGCCCAGAGGCTCAGAAAGGAATTCACTTTCCGCATTTGCACTGTTGACACAAAAGCCACAGATGCCTATTTGAATTTAAACAAATCAAATTAAAATAAAATCTAAATGCAATATGATTTCCAGGACTGGATCCAAGAACAGAAAAAGGACATGAATGGAAAAACTCACGACATCTGAATAAAGTCTAACATTCAGTTACTCGTAATGCACGATGTCAATTTCATGGTTTTGACAAATGTACTGTGGTTCTGTAAGATGTCAACCGGGGGAACTGAGTCAAGAAGGCACAGGAACTTACTGTCTTTATAGCTTTTCTGTAAATTAAAAATTGTTCCCCAAATTTTAAAAAGTTACTACATTAAATGAAAATTTCAGCTCCTTGGGCATACCAGCCACATTCAAGTACTCCATAGTGACATGTGGCTAGTGGCTACCATATTGGAAGGCACAGAGAAAGAATGCTTATACTGCCACAGAGCGTTCTACTAGACAACACTGCCCTGTACTGTCTTCATTCTACGCAGTGACTCGTACATGAAACTCCCAGCATCTCCCTTTTCACTCATTTTCTTTCCCTTTGCCTGTTATTATTTCTCTCTACAAATTGGTATTTCCACACTGCACGTTAAGCCCAGCCCAAAGAGGATTTTTCATATTTGCAGCAGTTACTGAATGGTGTCTTAGGTGTTCTGTTTTGGTTTAAACTTTACTTCTTACTCATGCGGGTCTCACCCAGAAAGCCTGGCATTAAACACCTCTAGTAAAGCTACTGAATAAACACAGCTTCCATAACTCTGGTGATATTAAAGGATGGAATGCAGGCAAAGTCCCCAGCCTAGGGCTGATTCTAAGTAGCACCCAACATTCAAAGACTGCAGTCTAGTTTGTATGGGGGGTGGGGGTGGGGGTGGGGGTGAGGACTCTGGGCATGTTTCTAGAACTCTCTTCCCAGCTGGCAACCTGGCTGCCTCTGCTTACCAGTATCCAACAAACCTGCACTAATAAGAATGAACCAGCTCTGTGTGTGGCCCTTCAAACTCTCTCTAGAAGTTAACAAAGCTACAACACAAAAGTAAAACTGGCTGGGCATGGTGGCTCATGCCTGTAACCCCAGCACTTTGGGAGGCTGAGGCTGGAGGATCACTTGAGTCTAGGAGTTTGAAACCAGCCTGGGCAATATAGTGAGACCTTGTCTCTTTGAAAAATCCTTTAAAAATTAGCTGGGCAAGGTGGCACGTGCCTATAGTCCCAGCTAATCGGGAGGCTGAGGTGGGGGGATCACTTGAGCCCAGGAGGTCAAGCCTGCAGTGAGCCATGATCACACCACTGCACTCCAGCCTGGGCAACAGAGCAAGACTCCAGCTCAAACAAACGAAATAATCCAAAAGCATGCATGGATGGGCAGGGCCTCGTTTGATCTCTCTCCAGGCCCTCAAGTTTATGAATGGGGAAAGTGAGGCCTGGCAAGGAGAAACATGCCCCAAGGCCCCAGTTTAACAAATTGTAATTTCACAAATCTAGGATGCCAGTGATTGAGGCCAGAAGTAGCTCATGTCTGTAATTTGGGTGATTTTGGGAGGATCACTTGAGCCCAGGAGTTCAAAACCAGTCTGAACAATATGGTGAAACAGTTTCTACAAAAAAAAATAAAATAAAAAATAAGAAAGTTAGCTGGATGTGGCAACACATGCCTGTAGCTCCAGCTACTTGGGAGGCTGAGGCAGGAGGACTACTTGCGGCCTGGAGGAGGAGGCTGCAGTGAGCTATGATCATGACTCTGTATTCCAGCCTGAGTAACACAGCAAGACCATGTCTCTAATAAACTAGTATATACTATTGATTGTAAGATGCATCTGACTTACAAGATATTAATATGTCAGGGGAAAATATATGTCTTAGAATCAATGACACAGGACTCTTCATGCTGACGTAGGGAGCTGCTGCTTCTTGCTTCAATGGGCCATGGTCTGGGAACCCTTGAGCTGTGCTGAACTGATGCTCTGGGTCACTCTAGAACTGAGCTTCTCCACCTCGGCACTAGGAAACATTTAGGGCCGGGTGATTCTTTGTTGTGAAGGCTTGCCTGTGCATTGTGGGATGTTCAGCAGCATCCCTGGCTTCTACCCACTAAATGCCTGTAGCGCCTCCCCCTGGTGCTGGCAATCAAAAATATCACCAGACCTTGCCGAATGTCCCCTGGTAGGCAAAATCACCCAATAGAGGGAGGAAAGCTTAACACATATGTGGTATGTTGCAAACAAACAAAGCACAAAAGAACTGAGTTAAATAGGTTTCTTCATTTCAGGCCTTCCTGCAGTCTTTAGAATGCTAATGTGCCTGTCCTTCTTCATCCTCCTTCATGGAGCACAGATAGATCTGGCATCCCAAGGATTCCACCTTACGAAATACTACCCCAGCACCCTGGGGTGGGGGCAGAGAGGGACAGGAGTTGTCAACACACTCAGTCTAGCCTTGGCCATGCTGGCAATTCTCATCTCTATATCTGACCTTCTCCACCCATCTCTCTACCTTTCTTAGCCCCCTTTAGGGGCCTAGCACACAGTGCAGTGCTGAACAGAGAGAGGCTCTTGAAATGCTTGTAGGGTAAAGAAGGGAGCCTGTTAAACCCAGGCCTCTAAGCCAGGGACCGGAGGCAGCTCCTATGAGCCCCCCTTCTGCAGGACAGCCCCCATCAACAGCAGAGAGGACAAGATGCTGCCTCTGGAGGGTGCCAGGAGAGCAGGCTTTGGAGAAGTGACACCATCACTCAAAGGGCAAGTCTCGACCAGCCCCACCAACGGGGCAGGCTGTGAGTCACACCTGCCGTCTCTACACGTCCAAGCCTCCCTCTGCTGGCCTCCCTGTCCTGTCCTCCTTCACCGACCACTCTGGCTGGAAAAGACAGCTGGGTTTCCTTTTTAGTGTCTGGCTGGCATGGAGTCAGCCAGGAAAAAGGACACACCTTGCGTCATTCACACTGGCATTTTGATTGTTAAAACACACACACACACACACACACACACAAACAAGAAGAGTGAAAGAGAAGCCAGTGGGCTCAGAACTGCCTGCTGTCATGCGGCAGCTACAGCATGAAAGGGCCCATTTCTGGGGACTTGGTCTGAGACAGCAGCACTCCCCATCTCCCTAGGAAATCCGTCACAGCTGCCCCATGTCCCTCCCCCACAGGGGGTTCCTTTCTTAATTTTTTAAAAATTTAAGTAATAATATAAATATAAATAAAATGCTTTTGAAAACCTAAAGTAATTTTTGATAGAAAACACCCACCTTCCTATCACCTCTCCCACGCCTCGGCTGATTTTCTAGAGGTAATATTTTCCCATCATTTCCAGTTTTGAGCTCCTCTGCTGGCACCTGTCATATGCCTAAGCAATACGCTTTGAATGTGCACTTTCCTGTCTTCAGGTCTCAATGCCAGACAATATCCAAAGACTCCCTGCTCTGAAAGGTGAGGATCTGGTCACTCGTATTGTGTCCTGCCTCCCTCTTCCTATCCAGTATTCCAGAGTCCTGTGATTACCTTTGGTCCTTCCTGTGGTTCCCTGTGCTGCTTCAGGTAAACTATTTAGACCAGGGATTACTTTGTCTTCCGAGAACTTTACGCAGGCTCTCACCTCCCTTCCACAGAAGCTGAGGATGTCATGCTCAAGGCATTGAAAGATTAAATTCCCAGCCCCAACCACAACTTTGATTTTCATGCGTTGCTGCCAGATTGACTCTTGAAGTCGAAAAACAACAAGTGTGCTTCACACACCATAGGATGGTGGAGACACAGGTGAATTAGCTCAACGCGGAAGCCAGGCTCTGGGGACTGAAGACACCACAAAAGAAACAAAGTCCCCACCCACAGGGAGTTTACAGTCTAGCATGGGAGAGTGAAGATCAACTAGGAACAGGATGCTGGGGACATTAAAACAGCATGCGGCTGAGATCTAAAGTGACTGGGTGAGGGCTCTAAATTGAGTGGTCAGGGAAGGCTTCTTGGAGGAGGTGACATTTTTAAAAGCTACATGAAAGCAGATGTCGTTCTCCCTGCTGATGGGTCCCATAACCTGCCTTCCAGAATCTCTGACCTAGTTGTCTCCCAAGAGGCCCCTGGACAGACCTTCCACCTATTACAGGAATGTCCATTTCAGCCGGGCGCAGCGGCTCACACCTCTAATCCCAGCACTTCGAGAGGCCAAAACGGGTGGGTCACTTGAGGCTAGGAGCTCAAGACCACCCTGGCCAACATGGCGAAACCCCATCTCTACTAAAAATACAAAAATTAGCCATGCTTGGTGGTGTGCACCTGTAATCGCAGCTATTCGGGAGGCTGAGGAACAAGAAACGCTTGAACCCAGGAGGGAGAGGTTGCAGTGAGCCGAGACTGCACCACTGCACTCCAGCCTGGGTGACAGAATGAGACCCTGTTTCAAAATAAAAACAAACGAACAAAAAAGAATGTCCATCTCAACTGCCTCTGCTTGATTACCTTTGCAGATGGGGAACTCACACCTTCAAAAGGTCTCCCTCACACTGTTTCAGGTGTTTTATTTGAAAGCTGCCTTATAAACATCTGCCTCCTTTTAGCTTCTTCTCTGTGATGTCCACAAGAGCCACATAGAACAGTTCTGTCCACATTTCAAGTCTTCCTGCCCCTGACAGACAGGAAAGAGCTCTGACATCTCACCTCCCCCAGTCATCTCCTCCCGCTAAGCACCCGAGGAGGAGTGTGCAGGAGGCCACCAGAGCTGCTGCTGGCACTGCCAGGGAGACACCAACCTGTCTGGCAGCAGACCTAAGGGGCCCCCCCACCACCAGGCCCGACCCCTCCATGGGTTTGCTACCTCAGCCAGGTTTAAGACCCAGGACCCATAGTCTCAGCCTCTCCACTGAATGTGGTGTCAGGGCCCTCCCAGTTGCCCCAAAGCAGATAGCAGACATTACCTGTTGGAGGCAGAGAGCTCCTGTGAGAGCCAGGGCTGGCTGGAATCCCAGGAGAACTGCTGGGACGTTCCCAGGTGGTCTCTGGTGAAAGAAGAACAAAGAAAATTACTTAGAGAATGTCACAGGGCAGAACCTGAGTTTCACAGAGCAGAAGGAGATGCTCAGAGCTGGAGAAAAATAGAAACAGCCAATCGCCCTCCTCCCCAACCCTGGCCAGACAGGACCCTGCTTTCTGCTCCCATATCCATCCATCTCCCTTCCTGCCCCCTGCCCCCTACCACCATCCCATGACCACAGAGCTTCTTTTTGCTGGGGGCCCTTCTCGATGAGGCTGGGGCCAGAAGGAGATGGACTTCCTGTTGAGATGTCAAGATCCTCTGAAACATCCTCTGCCCCAACCTGCCTCTTCATTCACCCCCACTTTGTCTCGGGACTCTAGACTCTTCTCCTGGAACCCTGAAGTTGCCAACTAGGTATTTCTCCCCGAATGTCCACCATTACCTGACACTCCAAAGCACAGAGGTGCAGGGGCCTGTAAAGAGACAGGGGCCCTCTGCCACCTGGGGTGACTTCAAGTTTCTTCCTGATTTCGCAGTTCTGTCTCATTTGAGCTGTAACTGCTGAATTTGCCTGGTCACCTCTCCCTCTTCCAATGCCCTGCTACAGGCTCTAATCAGAAATAAAACTGGCTGGGCACAGTGGCTCACACCTGTAATCCCAGCACTTTGGGAGGCCTAGGTGGGCAGATCACTGGAGGTCAGGAGTTCGAGACCAGCCTGGCCAACATGGTGAAACCTTACCTCTACTAAAAATACAAAAATTAGCCAGGCGTGGTGGCACGTGCCTGTGGTTCCAGCTACTCAGGAGGCTGAGGCAGGAGAACCCTTGAACCTGGGAGGCAGAGGTTGCAGTGAGCTGAGACCATGCCACTGCACTCCAGCCTGGGAGACAGAATGACACTCTACCTCAAAAAAAAAAAAAAAAAAAAAAAAAGAAGAAGAAAAAGAAAGAAAGAAAAGAAAGAGAAAAAGAGAAAACTAATACTGCAGCTACAGTGTTGTCCCCCAAACACTACTTTACCCATTTCACTGCCGTGAGCAGAGGCTTCTTATGAAGTTATCTAGTGATAAAAATAATACTTGCTCATTACAATTTGATAATGCAAGAAAATACACAAAAATAAATATCACCCATCATCCCACCATTCAGAGGTCATCACCATCAACATTTTGGTATCCATATGTTGATTTGTTTTCTAAGCATATGTTCCTCTTTAAAATAAGACAAAATCAAACTGTAGATTCTTTTTATGTATCAATTGTTGTGAATATCTTTCCAAAATCTGTCTAGGCGCAGTGGCTCACGCCTGTAATCACAATACTTTGGGAGGCTGAGGTGGGTGAATTGCTTAAACTCAGGAGTTTAAGACCAGCCTGGGCAACATGGTGAAACCCCATCTCTACCAAAAATACAAAAATTAGCCAGGTGTGGTAGCACATGCCTGTGGTCCCAGCTACTCGGGAGGCTGAGCTGGGAGGATTACTGGAGCCCAGGAAGTCGAGGCTGCAGTGAGCCATGATGGTGCCACCACACTCCAGCCTGGGTGACAGAGCAAGACACCTGTCTCAAAAAATAAAAACAGGCCAGGCGCGGTGGCTCACGTCTGTAATCCCAGCAATTTGGGAGGCCGAGGTGGGTGGATCACTTGAGGTCAGGGGTTCGAGACCACCCTGCCCAACATGGTGAAACCCGATCTCCACTAAAAATCACAAAAATTAGCTGGGCGTGATGGTGCGTGCCTGTAATCTCAGCTACTCAGAAGGCTGAAGCACGAGAATCGCTTGGACCCAGGAGGTGGAGGTTGCAGTGAGCTGAGACCATGCCACTGCACTTCAGCCTGGGTGACAGAGTGAGACTCCATCTCAAAAATAAATACATAAAAATAAATTTTAAAATCTTTTCAAAATCATTGAAGGGGGCTGTATAGCAAAGTGGTTAGGCTCTGTTTAGTGCGGTGATTCTAGAGCCAGACTGCCTGGGTTTGAATCCAGCTCTGCCTCTCACCACCACTATCCTTGGCCAAGCTACTTATTCTCCGTGCCTCAGTTTCCTCCTACGTAAAATGATTTCAATAAGGTATCCACCCAAGGGAGATACTGTATTAATACCAAAGGCCCACATACATGCCTTTAGCGCTAAGCCATTTTTAAAGTTAGTCCGACATGAGGATATAACATTAGTTAAAAATTCCATTACTGAAAATTCAATTGTTTGAAACAATAAAAACAAAACTGGGTTCTTGACTCAACTTTGCTCCTAAACTACCGTGCAGCCCTAGGCAAATCGCACCACCCCTCTGGTCCTCTGATGCTTCATCCAAAATAAAGAGGTTCGGCTACTTGGTCTCGTCGGCTCCAGTACTCCCGCGCTCTCTAGCTGTGATTGATGGTCTTAAGGCCCGTGGTTTGGGTTTCAGGAAGGGTGAACCTGGACTCCAGGGGCAGGCATAACAGGGGTAATATGGTCCCTTCATGTCTTAAGGGAGAGAGAGAAAACAGAATTGAGGGTGATCTGGAAAGCAGCGAGGGTGTGAACATAAACAAGAGAGTAGTAGGGTCTTTTAGGAGTGACAAGGAGAGAGGCTGCCAGCAGGCTTAGGAGCTTCCCCAAGGCGTGCACTGGCTGGCAAGGGCAGGAAGCCTCGGAGAACTTACTTCAGAGACCACTGCCCTGCTTGGGGCCCAAGACATAAGCCATTCACAAGCTGAGTGACCTCTGGAATCACCTGAACTCTATATTTTGTTTTTCTCAACTATAAAATGGGGATGAAAACGGTACCTAAGTAGGCTGGGAAAGAGCACTAATTGGGTTCACCTGTACAAAGCACTTAGGATAACATCGGGCACACGGTATGTGCTTTCTCAGCACTAAATAAAACAGAGAGATAAGCCCGGTGGAGCTTAGATGAGTAAAAGCAGTGAGGTGGGCATCCCCAGGAGGCAGATGCACCATCCAGCCTCAGGCTCCTTCCTAGGGAGGCTTCTCTTCTCTCCTGCCCGTTGAATTGGCCCTGCCTGGAGGCCGCACTGTTGCCTTCACATCCACAGAGTCAAGACTGGGCTCCCTTCTCCACCCTCTCCTCCTGGGTCTCCTGGGTTGCTTGGCCCCTAGACACCCAGGGACAGGGCTCACTCACCATCACCAGCTCCACCCTGTGTCCCATCCCTCATATCTAACTGGTTCCCAGGGCCTGGAGATGCCCCTCCATCACGTTCCTCTCCTCTTCTCCATGTCACTGCAGAGCGAGTCTCCCTGCCTTTTGAAATCCGCCCACTCACAGCTAGTGGATCACTCACCCTGAAGCCCAGCTTTCGCCGGAGGTCGCTCCACAGCGAGAACCCCTGGCTAGCTCCTTTCCAACATGGCACACTGAATCAATCCCGAAGTCCACTGCCCTCCTGGCAAAGTGCTCCAGGATCCCAACCCTGACTGCATCCAGACTGACATCCCACTGGCTTCACTTCGGGCCCAGTTAACTTGCCTCGCCGATCTCTAAATACGCCTTTCCCGTATTGTTCACTCACACCCGCCGCCTCCTGCTCCCCATCCCTGGATGTCACAACCTTGTTCACTCATCAAGTCTCAACGAAAATGTCTCTTCCACCATGCAGCCTACCAAGATTGCTCTTCTTCCCTGCAAAGAGTTCTTCCCCAGACTCTCTAGAGTGGGTGCTGTAGTGCACCACCCAAATCTCTCTAGCTGCAGAGGCTCATAGCTGAGTCCCTCTCAGGGAACTGCCCTTAGCCAAAGAGAGCTGCCGTGCCCACGGCTATGCCTAGGGTAGGGGTGCAGGGTGCACATCGAATGACTGGGGAGAGAGGGGATCAACGGCCCACCAATTCCCTTGTCTCAAATCAAACAATTCTGAAGGCCCCTCCCAGCTCAGAGCTCCCCATGGTGTTGCCAAGGCCTCTTTGGTGGCCGCATTGCAATGCTGCTTCCTTCCTTCCCGACGGGTTGCTCCCAGGAGCACACACCCTACTGAAACTCCTGCACACAAATCTGCCTCAAGTCTTTTTGAGAACGTGACCTACGTCCTGCAACACACACATTCCATCCAGCTTTTTTCTAGGAAATCAGCACTTTATCCATTCCTCAGACAGCTCAGATCCTAACCTTGACACCTTTTCTCCCTGAGGGCCGAAGCCATGGCCAGTTCGCCCTCTCAAATACAGCACCTGGCCTGAAGGATGCAAGGACAGATAGGCCAACAGCAAAATGGACATTGTGACAGCACAAGACAGATTCCCACCTGATGTTCCCTTCAGCTCTCCAGGAATAAACAGCAGCAAAAGGTCCCGGAAAACTTTCCCTTTGTGCTGCTGCCACCACCCCTTTGATGGCTGACACCATCGACCTTATTTTAAAAGTAAGTCCCACCAGCTCATGTGCAGACACCACCTTTGATCTTCTGGTTGGAGCAGAGGTTCACAATTCATGCACTGACTACTCCTTCCATCCTTGCACCCATTCATCCATCGCTGTTTGCCTACTACCTGCGAGCCACCACCAACCACTGCGGACCCAAAATAATATCTGGACTATTGGGCAGAGAAGCTGCTGGTCCCTGTTCCTCTCCCCATCCCGCATCCTTGAGCCCTCCTGTGAAGGGAACTACAAGCAGCAGCGGCAGCCAGGACGGCAGCCAGTAGCTCCGGGGGTTGTAGAAGGAGGCTCTGAAACCCTAGGTGGATGCTGGCCTGCAGTCTGAATGCTGCTGTCCATGTGGGGACCCGATGGGAGGCCCCTTTTCCTGCCCTCACTGGCCTAGTCACTCCCAGACCCCCCATAAGCTGGAGTCTCCGTAAGTGCCATATCCCTCCACTCTAACCTCCAAATGGGCCCCATCAGGGATGATGCAGCTGCCTAAAGGATTCAGCCGAGTCCATCTCCTTGTCTTGGCGAGATCTGACCAACCCAAAACACAAAGACACTGTAAGCCTGGGGCAGGGATGGAGCTGAGCCAGGCCAGGCCAGGCAGACATCTGGAGAGAGCCACTGGGGCTCTGGCTGGGTGACCTCACCAGCAACAGGACAAGTCACCCCAGATGACCATACCGCCCACAGGGAGGGAGCCGTGTCCAGGTCTTTTCCAATACAAGACTCCCTAATCTGCTTACGACACACCAGGCTCCCTGGGCAAGTCACAGTAAGACTGAAGCGGCAGCTCCAGGCCTCAAGAGATGCTGGATTGAGGCCCTTTTGCATTCTCTGGACATCCATCCCTGTGGTCTTAGGTCATCCCGGATGACTGCCCAGACTCTACTAACAGAGCCATGGCCACACAGGCCCCAGAGACTCTAGGAGGAACAATGCAGTCAGAGTGGAAGAAGTGAGATGTGCCCTGGGGAGCCTCTTCCCACCCCACCTAATTCACACAAACCACATATTTTCCTAGTGGTAACTAGAACGCCATTCAGACCTCTTCTGATGAGACCTGGAGAGCCATATACTGGCCATGGATGAAACCAGTCTAAGGGAGGTACTATTTTAGCATCAATGCTAAGAGCCAAAGATGTTAATCTTCTCCTTGGCGAATGACAGTGTCTACCCCACATAGAATAAAACTTATAAAGACAGCTGGGCACAGTGGCACACGCCTGTAGTCCCAGCTACTTGGGAGGCTGCTGCAATAGGACCCAGGAGTTCAAGTCCAGCCTGGACAACACAGCAAGACCCTATCTCTATATATGAATAAATGAATGAATGAGTGAGTATATGAATAACTTGTGAAGTGAGAGTCTAGTTGAAAGCTTGAAGACTATGCAAATCTGAGTTTCAAAGCACAGATGCCCTTTCTTTAAAATAATAATAATAAATTTTAAAAACAGTGAGCTAGGCAGAAGTTATTAATTTTAAATAGTCACTTCCAGGCTTCATTTCCCCTTGTTAAGGCTGCATCCTGCCTGCATTAGGAATACTGGGCTCCAGTGGGAAAGCCACAAGGAGCCCCTGGACCTAAGCCACTGGTTATGGTGACTGGCCATGGGCCCACCTGCAAGCCTCTGGCCCCCAGCGGCCTCCTGCTGGGGCTCGTCCACTTTTCTTGGCTTGTGCCAGCTCTCTGCTGCCCCCTGTGGTTATCAGGTAAAATAACCACAGATACCAGAGCAGAAGGAAACAGACTTTGGGGTCTTAACTTTGATCTGAGATTCCTGCAGTCTTCTCCTCTTTGCCTCTCTTTATACTCACCCTTCTGTGCTACTTACTCTATCTCCTCCTCCCCAACCATCAACTTTTCTTTCTTCCTTGCCCTGGTTTGGTGGTCTCTCTACCCGTGGTCTCTCTACCCATGGCTTCTCTCCTTGCCCTGCAGTCCTCACAACGAGGGTCTGCCTAGGCTATGGCCAGGTTTTTCTAGTCAGATGGCAGCCCTGCCACTCCGTTTCTCAGCCCTTGTCCCTTCCTACCCAGAAGCTGGCTTGCCCCCAGGCTATGCTGCCCTGTCCTCCAAGCGAGTCCCAGTGCCTCGGTCCAGGCAGACACAGAATTTGTAATCGGGCCACATTCTCCTGGAGGCCCCTGCTTATCTCCCTTGGCCAATACAGCAGCAGCAGTTCACAGAGACCTGGCCCCCTCCTGTGCACCAGAGTTTCCTCCATCTCTGGCTTTTCAATGCCTTCTAGTACAGCCGTTGCTACAAGACATTTGAAATTCCCTCTTAAAAGTAAATGGTTGAGGCAGGAGAATTGCTTGCAGTCAGGAGGCGGAGGTTGTGGTGAGCAGAGATCGCGTTGTTGCACTCCAGCCTGGGCGACAGAGCAAGACTCCATCTCAAAAAAAAAAAAAAAAGGTAAATGATATTTAAATCACAACCACAGTTTCTCTGCAGGAAAGAAACAACTACTCTCTGAAGAACCATTTACGCCTGGTCACACCAAGCCCCTCCACATCTGGCATCCCCTTCAGCGGTCAGGAAACACCTATGAGATAGGTTCTGTCATTTCTTTTTTTTTTTTGAGATAGAGTCTTGCTCTGTCGCCCAGGCTGAAGTGCAGTGGTGCAATCTCGGCTCACTGCAAGCTCTGCCTCCCAGGTTCACGCCATTCTCCTGCCTCAGCCTCCTGAGTAGCTGGGACTACAGGCACCCGCCACCACGCCCAGCTAATTTTTTTATATTTTTAGTAGAGTCGGGGTTTCACCGTTTTAGCTAGAATGGTCTCAGCCTCCCAAAGTGCTGGGATTACAGGCGTGAGCCACCGCGCCCGGCCCATTTCCACTTTTAATGGAAGGAACTGAGGCCTCAGTGAGAAGTGGCATCTCTGCAACTCGGTCTGACAACAAAGACCACCATTTTCTGGCCACACTCACCGTGTCTGAGCTCTAGGCTGGGACTCTGGGAGCTGTAGCAAAACAATGTATTTTAATCTATAAACAACCCTTTATTTGAGAATCATCCTCAACATGAATATTATTATTATTCATTTAACACATATTTGAGGGCCTATTCTGTGTCAGGCACTGTGCTGGACACAGGGTTATATTGCAGGAAATATAAGTGGTTAAACTCCTTCTCCTTCAGCTTAAATTCTAGTGGTCATTATGCCATTCAATCTTTAATTAAATTAATTTTAGACACATACATGTGTGTATAAAATGTGTGTGTGTATAAAATTTTCCATAAGTGAAAACTTAAAAATTTTCTAATGGGATTGGGGGAGGGAGTTGTGCCAGGAGACAAAAAATAAGCAAAACATATCAGGTTAGCTGTTGGTACACACTAAGGAGAATGAAGCAGGGAAGGGGGATAGAAAGTGTTATTAGAAAGAAGCTGTAATTTAAGAATGGCCGGGGAAGGCCTCACCAAGAAAGGAACACAGAATGAAGATCTGAGAGAAATGTATTATGTATCTATTGCTATATCACAAATTACCCCAAATTTAACAGTTGGAAACATCATTTATTATTTCACACAGTTTTAGTGCATCAGGAATCAGAGAGTGGATTAGCTGGGCAATTCTGCCTCAGGCTCCCCCATGAGGTTGGGGTCAGGACGTCAGTGGGTGCTGCCTCATTTGAAGGCTTGACTGGGGCTGGAGGAGCTACTTGTAAGAAAGCTCGCCCTGGCTGGGCGCGGTGGCTCACGCCTGTAATCCCAGCACTTTGGGAGGCCAAGGCGGGCAAATCACGAGGTCAGGAGATCCAGACCATCCTGGCTAACACGGTGAAACCCCATCTCTACTAAAAATACAAAAAATTAGACGGGCGTGGTGGCGGGCAACTGTAGTCCCAGCTGCTGGGGAGGTTGAGGCAGGAGAATGGTGTGAACCCAGGAGGCGGAGCTTGCAGTGAGCCGATATTGCACCGCTACACTCCAGCCTGGGCAACAGAGCGAGACTCCACCTCAAAAAAAAAGAAGAAAAAAGAAAGCTCGCCCTACGGATGCTGGCAGGAGCCAAAGTTCCTTGCCAGGGGGCTCTGCAAAATATGGCTGCTGACTTCGCCCAGAGCGAGTGAGCCAGGGGAAAGCAAGGCAAAGGGACAATGTCTGTTACAACCTCGTCTCAAAAGTGACACTCCATCATGACTGCCAGACTCTATTAGTCTCATGGACCACCCAGGAGGGAAGGTAGAAAGGGATGACACAGGAGTGTATCAGGAGGTGGGTGTGTTGGGGGCTATCTTGGAAGGCTCCTATCACAGAGGGAAGGAGCAAGCCACACACATACCTGAGGGAAGAGGATCCCAAATGAAGAGAACATAAAATAAAAATGTTCTGAGGCAGAAGCTTGTCCTTCCTTAGAGAGAGCAGCAAGGAGGACAGTGTGGCTGAAGAGGATTGTGGGGAAGGGAGAATAGAAGAAGATGAGGTCAGAGGTAACAGGGGCCAGACTGGATCATCTAGGGCAGTAGTTCTCAAAGTGTGGTCCCCGGACCAGCAGCATCAGCATTATCTGGAACCTGTTGGGTGCCTTCTGGGTGATTCTGGTATACTCTCAGGTCTGAGAATCCCTCATTAAGAGCTCTGGCGCTGGCATCTTACAGACAGATGTTCAAAAATCCCAGATCTATTCTTTTTAACAACGAACGTGTTATTCGGCCTCGGTTTCCCTATTGTAAAGTACGGGATAGCTATAGGGGTCCCAGCTTCCTGTTGAGGACAGGACTCAGTGAGGTACATACAGCTGTCAGCACAGTTTCTGACACAGAGTAAGCCCTCACAGACATTAAGAACAACAATAAGACAAAACAAAAAACCAAAACCACCTCCATTCCTTCCTTCCTCTTCTTTACTTCCCAACTTCTACCCCAGAAGCTGGATGCCTGCCTCACCCCTCCTTTTGATGCCTACAAGGAGCACATCTCCCAAAAGAGGGGTGCTAGGGGTGAAGAGGGGGCTAGAATGCCTTCTTCAGCATTGCTGCGGTGTCAGGCTATCCCTTAGTTAACCAGGGAGACGTCACTATGAGTGGTCCCCAACTTCCCACTCACAGCTGCTTACAAAATTCTTAGGGCAACCCTACAATCTCAGTGGGGAGCAGGGGCTCCTGTGCCCATTTCACAGATGATACAGAAACTGTGTTACCGACAGGATGAAGCGCAGGCCCTGTCAGTGCCCTGGCCCTTTGATATTTGCCAGAACCAAGCTCTGGTCTGGCTCCAGCCTGCACAGAGGGCCTGTGAAAGAGCAGGGCCAGGAATCTAGGAATAGCCAAGGAATTCGAAGGGTCACAGGGGGTAGGGGGTGCTGCCTGGAGCTGTCCAAGCCTGTCTCTCAATCCCCATTAGGATCCCTGATCTACCAGCCTCCTTACAGAGTGTAGACCTGTACAAATACACTGGGAATCCGTGAGCATTTAAAAGATCACTGACCCAAACCTGGGTTGAAGGGCAAGGAAGGTTGACTGCAATGTTGGAGAAATGTGTCTTGTCACCGAGACAACAGGTGCTGGTAACCCACTGCCAGCTCACGCATATGACTCCCATCTGATGGTTGAGAAACTGAGAAGAAACCTTATCGAATCCAAAGCCTGGATGCTCCAGATCCAGAACCTAAGCACAGGTGTTTGGCAAAGCTCTGGTCTCATTTCCCAATCCAGTCACTC
The DNA here is from genome assembly GCF_028878055.3 of Symphalangus syndactylus. Lineage (NCBI taxonomy): Eukaryota > Metazoa > Chordata > Mammalia > Primates > Hylobatidae > Symphalangus > Symphalangus syndactylus. The sequence goes on along the minus strand of NC_072442.2, from coordinate 58,365,682 downwards.
ACCAGAACTACTGGGGCCACTTGTTAGAAATACTGATGCCCAGACCTCACACCTGGAGCTTCTGGTTGAGTAGGCTGGGAGGAACTCAAATCATCATTTTTATCAAGCAATCTCAGTGACTAACCACCTGCGGGGAAAACTAGTATAGTCCATAGTAGGACAGTCACAGAACCCAGCCAAGGATCAGGAGGTACCTGGGCCCAGACAAAAGCCCCAGGGGGTGGGTCAGACTTAGGATCAGGCAAGGTACATGGTAGCAATGTAGAGTAATTTAAGGAACTCCCCAGATGTTACCCCAACCTTCTAAGAGCCATGGCTTTGACATGGGTCTTTGCTACCTACTTGAGTTCCCAGGGGTGCTATATGAATTAGAAGAGATTGCCACAAACCCACGAGCATGACTGAGTCCTCAGAGTCTTTCCAGAATAGGTGAAGATGAGGAGAAAGGAGAAGGCACAAAAGCAGTGAGTGCTGCAGTGAGGGAAGCCCAGAGGGAAAAGGTTCCAGGGAGAAGGTTCCAGTGTGCGGGCACAGGCAGCAGGAGTGGGGGAGGTGCCTCTAGCAGGGCGTGGTCTCCTTCCCAAAGTCTTATCTTCAGCCCCTGAGGGCCAAGTCCTGAGTCAGAGGACAGGAAAGACAAGTTTTAAGCAATCCGGTTCCCAGGTGTTTGGAGCTGACAGGGAAAGTGAGGCAGCCAGCTATTCTCACTGTGACATGGCACCGGAAGAGTCCAGGTGGCCTACCAGTCCAGTCCCTAGGCTCCTTGTCAATTCATTCAGACTTTCTGAGCACTGGGGAGCAGGAATGGGGCTCACAGCATCGTCTCTGCCCTAGGGAGCTAACAGACTGGCTGGAAGAATAATCTCTTTCTGCCTCAGCTACATCCCCTGCTTTCATACCTATCCCTCCACCAGATGTATTCTGAGGGTTGTGACTGTATTAAATAAATGTGGACCTGTCTCCCGGGCACCAAGGACACTCAGTAATTGTTTGATAAATGAATGAAGACTCAGCTCAAATCAACTATTAGAATTACGTTCAGTAACATGGCTAATGGCTGATTCTTAAAGATACATGTGTATATGCATGTAGATAAAAAGAAAGATAAAGAGACAGAGGGAAAGACCAAGAAGGGGGCCAGGGAGACAGATAAAGCCTCTTTTCCCTTCACGTGATATGAACTACCTATCAGTGAGCAACCCAGTTTAAAAAGAGCAAAGAACATATACAGGTGATTTACAGAAAAAACAATTGCAAATGATCAATAACCAAAAAAAAAAAAAAAGATGCTCATTCTCATTCAAAACTGGAGAAATACAAGCTAAGACTGTAAGACACTATGTTTTCACCCATGGGGAAAATAAGCTCCTTTGTGACTGATAACCCCTATCTAACCAGGATCTGCAAAAACAGGTGAGAATGCCTGTCTGTGAAAGGCAATTTGGAGATATCCATCAAAAGCCCAAATGCACAGGTCTTTTGGCCTAACAACAGTTTTAGGTGTGCAATAATGTAAGTATGAAGGTATTTTGTGGAGCACTTTTCATTAGAGGGAAAAGACTCTTGGGAAGTGACCTAAATGTTCATCAACAGGGGACAATGATGCATTGACAGGGTGGCATTCTGTGGAGCTGCTGAAGTGCATGAGGTGTCCTGTGTGTGCGGAGACAAAGGATACAGATGAAGAGGCAGATGGAAGAGATGCACAGGGCCAGGGATGGGGGAAGGGGCACAGGGCTTCCACGCCCTCTCCAGGCACCACTCCCCAGGCTCCATGTGCTCAGTTAACCAGAAGCTCTCTGCACCCTGTTTTTCTAGGTTCTTACGGAGGCTTCAGTACGTAGACACGATTGATGTCATCATTGGGAACTGATAATCAGCCTCTTTCCTCTCCCCAGAGGTTTGTGGAGTAGGAGCTGAAGTTCCAACCTTCTAATCATGCCTTGGTCTTTCCTGTGACCAGCTCCCATCCTGAAGCTGCCTAGGGGATCCCAGATACCCATCAACTCATTAGCAAATGAGAGGCTCCGATTCTGGAGATTCCAAGGGTTTACGCCAGGGAGCTGGATGGAAGACCAATATATATTTCACAATATCCAACTACACATGTTCAAGACTCTTCTCTAAGAACTGCCCAAATCCCAGTTTGGATCCACATGCAATGGGCATGACTACTTGGCTATTGCTACTGGACCTGCCAAGAGTTGTATAAAACAGGACTTGGGGTGGTCCTCTTCCATGATGAGTGGCCATTTCTGCCAAATGGCTGCTGAAGAAGAAAAGGCAAGACTGCGGAGAGAAAGATGCATGAAGAGAACCCAGAGAAAGAAGTGGCATAGGCTGGCAGTGTGGCTCGCGCCCATGATCCTAGCACTTTGGGAGGCCAAGGTAGGTGTCTTGAGCCCAGGAGCTCGAGACCAGCCTGGGCAATATAGTGAGACCCCTGTCTCTATTTTAAAAAGTGGAGAAGACAGAAAGACAGAAAAAAAGACAGAAAGACAGAAAGAAAAAGACAAAGACAGAAAGAAAGGCAGAAAAGAAAAGGAAAAGGAAAAGGGAAGGAAAATAAGTAGCATAAGACATCACCAGGTCCCACAGTTAGGACAATCAATCTCGGCACCTGATTTTCCCACCCTTACGCCTGCATTCCTGTGAGATGCCCCCATATCCTTCTAATAAATGCCCTTTTTTCATAAGTTAGTATGAGTAGGTTTCGAGTCCTATAACAAGACAGTCCCTGCCCAAGGACATCCATCAGAGCATATTGCCCTGTAAATGGCCAACAATGGCCCAGAGGCCATTAGACTGACAACTGGAATATTCTTCGGTGACCATGTTGAACTGTGGCTTTTTAACAGGCTCCAAGCAGTGCTTCCATAATCTCTCCATGGAAAATCATACCACACAACTGCTTGGAAACTTCTCCCATAAAATGGCATTTTTCCGCTTATGCATCAACTTTTTGTTGTTGTTTTCTGAGAAACTCGGCCTTTATTAACTTCAATTGCTCACATTGCTAATCCATATATAGAAGACTTCCCAGTAAAAGGTATGACTTTACATGTATAAACTATGCTCAAGGCCGGGTACCATGGCTCATGCCTGTAATCCCAGCACCTTGGGAGGCCGAGGCAGGTGGAACACTTGAGGTCAGGAGTTCGACACCAGCCTGGCCAACATGGTGAAACCCCGTCTCAACTAAAAATACAAAAATCAGCTGGGTGTGGTGGTGCGTGCCTGTAATCCCAGTTACTTGGGAGGCTGAGGCAGGAGAATTGCTTGAACTCGGAAGGCGGAGGTTGAAGTGAGCCGAGATTGTGCCACTGCACTCTACCCTGAGTGACAGGGTAAGACTTTGTCTCAAAAAAAAAAAAAAAAATTATGCTCAAAATCACGGAGTATTGCTTTTCACAGGACTTGGGGGAAATAGTCAGAAAGAGCTAAGGCTATTTTGGGAAATAGAAATCAGCAATAATCTCTCAGGTGTGGCCACAAAGCCACTTGTAAACTTGCTGGATTCCCAAGGAAGAGGATGGCCATTTAGCCCCGTGCCACCTTCAGGCACACAGAAAAAGTCCTTATCATGAACCAGCACTGTAAAACATGTATAGAAATTCTTGGCAAAAAAAGCTATTCTCAAACATCAAAAAGGGCATTCAGGATAGAGGAGACCACACAAAATGAAGCAGAACTAGGCAGCATTTTATAGTTGAAGGAAATAAGATTCCTTGGGAAATTGCAGGAGGTTTAAAAATCTCCCTGCAAAGAGGACTGAAAACCTCATCCGTGCAGGGGAATGGTAAGATGCTAGGAACAGGGGCAGCCTTAAAGGAGCACTTCTCAAATGTCAGAGCCCATCAGAATCACTTGGAGGACTGGTTAAAACAGATTGCAGCTGCTAGCCATTCACTAGGACTTGGTCTGTTTCATACTGAGATGGTCAGTTTCAAGCCAGTCCTGTGATGCTGTGTGGTACCAGCATCACGGTCCCCTGGAGGAAGCATTAAAATGCAAATTTCTGGGTCTCACCCCTAGAGTTTCTGATTTAGTGGGTTTGGGGTAGGGCCTGAGAAATTGCACATCTAACAAGTTCCCAGGTGATGCTGATGCTGCTGGTCTGGGGACCACACTTTGAGAAGCACTGGTCTAGAAGGCGACAAAGAAGGGCAGGGTTTTCTCTGTACCAGGTGCTACCTTTATCCAGGTGTTGGAGGTAGGGCCCTTTAAAAGAAAGGCACAAGAATCAAAACAACCCACCAATTACTCTTGACTTGAAAGCACCCTCTGCCTGCACCATTTCCTCCAAACGGGTGGTAATGATGAAAACTACAGAAATGACATCAGGTTGGTCAGAGAGATGTAGGCAAAGAAGAGTGAACGCAACAGGGTGGATTCACTGAGAGTCATGAAATCAGCCAGGTCCCCAGATACTCAGGTCGTCATAAAAGTTCCTTGAGATTTTCATCTCTGTCTCTAAATTCTGCTAGTGAAGAAAGTTCTGCGTTTGCACACCTTGTAATAAGAATCTACTCTTCATACGAAAGAGTGGAGCCAGCTGGGTGGGATCACGGCATTCAAAAATCACCATGTGCCCCTGGCCCTTTCTGTTCTTCCTCTTCCCAAGGCTTTGCCTCTGCTCTGTCCTCTCCGTACCTTTCTGCAGTGGCACCCATCTCATCAATCAGCACCTATCATTTGTATATACCAGGAGCAGAAAGCAAGTGAAGTCTTGGTCTGAGACAAGGAGTCATCATCTCCTTGCCTTCCAGCCTGGCACACTCCTTCTCCAGTGGCAGAGAGCACATGGGCCGGGCATTGTTGGATGCTCCTTGTATCATATAAAAACAAACAAACAAACAAAGCCATGGGCCTTTTCAGCCTCAGGTTCACGTTCACACAGCTTGGCCCTGGAACAAACCCCTGATGGCCAGAACATAAGACCACTTGTTTAGCTTAGCAACACCTCAAAATACAACTAGAAGATTCAAGCAGGAGAGAGGGAAGAGGACACGAATAAAAACAGAAATCTGAGAAAGATCAAGAGAAACAGAGGGGCACGAGGGTTATGCTAGGGAATGGGAAGCAAAAGAAAGCCTTGGTGCTAAGTTCCAGCCCTCTCCTCTATTTCAGAGAAGTGCTTTTTATCCTACTTATAAAAGTAATACAGGTCCAGGGAAGAAACATTGGAAAACGCAGAAAAGTAAAACGAGGAAATACAACCCTCCCTGATCCCATGCCCTGGAAAGAAGCACTGTGAACAAGCACCTTCTCCTCAACTTGATGAGGTGTCGTCTCACTGCAGGGAGGCACCCAGCCAGCAGGAATCGGGGAAAAAAGGGAAGTGGAGGCAGGAGCTGAACCCTCCTCTGCAGCGGCCATCAGGGTTGTCTCTCAGGTGAAATACAGAGCCTGAAAGGTTTTAAAAACTAGCCCAACTCTCTCTTTTAGAGATGGGGAAATTGCAATTTCGGGATCCTGGAAATGCAAGGAAGAGCTTAACATACCAGGAAACAGCAGAGCTGCAGGCAAGACCTTCAGCCAGCCAAGTCCTCTCTGGTATGGTTCAGAGCAGCCAAGAGAAGGATCAAAAGTATTTGGAAATTAATTATTTTTAAGTCCCTCTTTTCTGCAGCTTGTACCAAAAAACAAAAACACATAATTTTAAAAAAATCCATCTCTCTTGGAACTGCTACCAAGACAGCTCTTTTAAGCAAGAGCCTGCACCCCACATTCACTGATAGCCTGGCAAGGCAATGGGGAAACAAGCCACCCTTCCTGCTGCTCATGCCACCTGAACCCCATGCCGGGTACTGAAATGTAGGGGACAGATTGCAACCTGTTTACAGCATCCTAGAGGACATGATACCACTGCTTAGCTATCAGTACTCAAAGATAACCACTAGTGTGGGGCGGGGGAAGTGTGTCAGTTTCCAGGGGGCTGCTATAACAAAATACCACATTACTGGGTGGCTTAAAGAACAGAAACAACGTATTGTTACAGTTCTGGAGGCCACAGTCTGAAATCAAGATACTGGCAGGGTTGGCTCCTTCTGAGAATCTGTCCCAGGCCTCTCTCCTAGCTTGTGGTGGCCTTGGGCATTCCTTGGCTCATAGATGGCTTTCTCCCTGTGCCTTTGCAGCGTCTTCCTCCCTCCATGAGTGTCTGTCTCTGAGTCCACATTTCCTCCTTGTGATGAGGACCCCACCATATTGGATATGGGTCCACTATGCTCCAGGAAGACATCTTTTTTTTTTTTTAATTATACTTTAAGTTCTAGGGTACATGCGCACAACGTGCAGGTTTGTTAGATATGTATACATGTGCCATGTTGGTGTGCTGCACCCACTAACTCGTCATTTACATTAGCTATACCTCCTAATGCTATCCCCCCCCTCTCCCCACTCCCCCCATCCCACAACAGGCCCCAGTGTGTGATGTTCCCCTCCCTGTGTCCAAGTGTTCTCATTGTTCAATTCCCACCTATGAGTGAGAACATGAGGTGTTTGGTTTTCTGTCCTTGCGATAGTTTGCTGAGAATGATGGTTTCCAGTTTCATCCATGTCCCTACAAAGGACATGAACTCATCCTTTTTATGGCTGCATAGTATTCCATGGTGTATATGTGCCACATTTTCTTAATCCAGTCTATCATTGATGGACATTTGGGTTGGTTCCAAGTCTTTGCTATTGTGAATAGTGCCGCAATAAACATGCGTGTGCATGTGTCTTTATAGCAGCATGATTTATAATCCTTTGGGTATATACCCAGTAATGGGATGGCTGGGTCAAATGGTATTTCTAGTTCAAGATCCTTGAGGAATCGCCACACTGAAGACCGCATCTTAACTTGATCATTTGCAAAGATCTTATTTCCAAATAAGATCACATTCCCAGGCACTGGTGAGTTAGAACTTGGACATCTTTTGTGGGATACAACTCAACCCGTAACATGAAGCAGAAGGCTGGGGCTGACTAGGGGTGATGGGAGGCCGGGATAGAGGTCCACCTAACACCTGGAAGTGGATCTGGGGATGAGAACGTTTGGACGAATGAGAAACAGAGAAGCCTGGGGGTTCCGCAGCAGAGACTGCAGGTGTCTGGCATGGCCCAGAGGGGCAGTAAAGAAAGCACAGGATAGCCACGCTCCAACCACAGCACAGGTCCACGCAGGTGTTCACCCGAAGCCCGTGAGTATAGTAATATTGATTATGAAAACAATGACATTTTCTGTACCAGCTGGAAAACTGCTTTTGCTCCGACCTCCCCACTCCACACGTCACCAGCCACCAAGGCCCCCCATGGGGTCCCCACAATCTGGCCAAGCTTTCAGAGTGGGAGCAGGACCCTACCCCAACATATTACTCCCATAGTCCATCCCTCCAACGTATTACTCCAATAGTCCATCCCTGTGGCACAGCACTCAATAAATGGCTTGACTCTCGACTGACCTCACAGAAGCGACTCTTTGGGGGCTGAGGGTATCTTTGGGCACGCAGATAGGCATTAACCACAGACGACAAGAGGGCAGGAGCTTCATGCCTCAGACATATCCAGGGTGCCTGCTACCTGCACAGCATGGCTCATCATCTATCCAAGGATGACAAGACCCTTGTGCCATCTCAGTGCCCCTTCTGCTCCACTGGGCACAGTGCTCACAGGGAGTGGGCAGGCAGTAAACACCAGCATCCTGCATGACTAACTTCTCACCCTGTTTTCCTCCTCCTACACCTCTTGGATGAGTGCTACCTACTTTGGAATCCAACTCAGAATGAAGTAACAAAAAAGCTATTACCCCACTCCAAGGTCTTCCTCCAACAATAACAATCTCATCCATGGGACCTCATGCCAGCTTTGCATAGGGAGGCACCGTCTCAAACATTCGTGGGTGACGAGCTCGTAGGAGTTGCAACTCACAGCCTCGTAGGGTGTTTAGAGGTAGAAAGGACTTTCAGCACAATACTCAGGCAGGAAAGGAAATGAACTCCAACCCAAAGGAAAGTCTCATTTTAACAATCTCATATCCACTTCAGGAAGCATTCTGTCTTTGCAAACAAGAAGCCATTCACATTGTGTTCGCCCACACCACCCCTGCAAGAAGCCATCCAAGTGGTTAATCAGAGCCCAGCACACGGAAGGCATTTAGCAAATCCTTGTTACTTGATAATCAATTCACATGGTCCTTGCCCACTCACTTATCAGAATATAACCTAGAGATCATTTCCACGTATACTAGGAGTTTCACTGACTCCCTGGGACCTCACCCTTTAAAAGCCCACTCTGGTTATGTCCATCCAGACAGATCCTCCCTGTAGCCCAAAACTTCCCGCCGCACCACAGGCTCCCATTCCCACCCCCCACCCCACAGGCTCCACACAAGCCCCAGAATGGCAGAGCTTCCTGCGCTAATGTTGGACACACATAAAAGCCCCAGAAAAAAGGCAGAGTAGGATGGGTTTTAAGACCCCTCTTGAAACTGGTGCTTCATACCTGTTGAGTAATGTGTCTGCTTGCCCTAGATTTTTTATTCTCTTGCTTGGTCCCCTTTCATAATCTCTCATTTCCAAATTCATTCATAAAATGTCTTCCTCGGCTGGGCGCGGTGGCTCATGCCTCTAATCCCAGAACTTTGGGAGGCCAAGGCGGGCAGATCACGAGGTCAGGAGTTCAAGACCAGCCTGACCAACATGGTGAAATCCCATCTCTACTAAAAATACAAAAATTAGCCAGGTGTGGTGGCGAGTGCCTGTAATCCCAGCTACTCAGGAGGCTGAGGCAGGAGAATCACTTGAACCCAGGAGGCAAAGGTTGCAGTGAGCTGAGATCACGTCATTGCACTCCAGCCTGGGCGACAGAGCAGGACTCCATCTCAAAAAAAAAAATATATACACACACACACACACACACACACACGCATATATACATATACATATATGTATATGTATGTGTGTATATGTATATATGTGTACATGTGTATACGCATGCGTATATATGCGTACATGTGTATACGCATGCGTATATGTATATATACATATGTGTATATATGTGTATATGTGTGTATACATATGTACCTGTATGTATATACACATATACAGGTATGTATATATACATATACACACATATATACATACACACACACACACACACATATATATCTTCCTTTGTGTCTGATGCCACCCTCACCCTCAATACTTGATGTAAAATCACCAGGCACCCTCTTTTCATCGGGCCCAAACTCAGACACCCACAGAACTAAACACGGAAAACACATGCATGAAGCCCAATTGAGTATTAAAAAAAAAAATGGCAGGTAGTGGAAACCCTCTGAGCCCCAGCCAGCTGTGTTCATGCAGGAAGGTGGGGCCACACCTCACGATTTTCCGAAAGAAGATAGATATCCAGATGCTTATGAAAAAAAACTCCCAATTTTTCATGTTGAAAACTAACAACATTTTTAAGCACTGTGTTCACAGAACGGAAGCTTCTGTTGACAGTCCCTAGTCTAATGATAATCCTGCAAGTGACATCTACCCTCCCTGTGTCTTTGTAGGACAGCTCTCCTGGATTCCAGAGGTCCTGACCTTGCCTGCCTGCCACCTCCCTGCCACCCCCAAAACATTATAATGCCATTTCCCTAGGAGTCCAGTAATCACAGACCAGCACTTTTCAAAATGAGTTCAAATCAAGCAAAAGTCATTCCTGATAGGTACACAATGCACAGTGGACCTGTACTTCCTTTGGCCTGTAATTAACGAGTATTGGTCGATCTAACGACTGGTAGAGATCCTGCTATGGGATTAGTGCCTGGACTCCACTGAGCCACTGGGCTCCACCATGTAATGAATGGTAAAGAGACAAGTGACTACAGGCCAGCACACTCGTCCTAACCAAAGTAGAGGCAAATTAGGATGCCCCAGTCTAAAGATCTCCATAGAAGAGAAAAATGAAAGAAGAAACTTTACAACTCCTCCAAACCTCCAAGGCCTGAACTGCTGCACATGAGACTCTAGGTTCCTTGAAGGCAGGGATGCCGTTCATCTTGTCTGGATGCCAGGGTGCTAAGCAGAATGTACAAATGAAAACAGTACATGCCCCCCAATTTTTTTTTTTTTTTTTTGAGACAGAGTCTCACTCTGCTGCCCAGGCTGGAGTGCAGTGGCGCGATCTTGGCTCCCTGCAAGCTCCACCTCCCGGGTCCATGCCATTCTCCTGCCTCAGCCTCCCGAGTAGCTGGGACTACAGGTGCCTGCCACCATGCCCGGCTAACTTTTTGTATTTTTAGTAGAGACGGGGTTTCACCATGTTAGCCAGGATGGTCTCGATCTCCTGACCTTGTGATCCACCCACCTCGGCCTCCCAAAGTGCTGGGATTACAGGTGTGAGCCACTGCACCCGGCCGCCCCAAATTCTTTGACTTAGCCTCAGCTAGAAACAAAGTTGAAAGCAGAGTGCATGCATATTTTTTAATAGCAAAAATGCTGAGATCCAAACAATTTTTGAGCTATTGACCCTAAAGCTTTGAAATTATAAGACCTGCCATTACATCCTCTTAAACAGATAAGAATAAAGGCTGGGGCCGGGTGCGGTGGCTCACGCTTGTAATCCCAGCACTTTGGGAGGCCGAGGCGGGCAGATCACGAGGTCAGGAGATTGAGACCACGGTGAAACCCCGTCTCTACTAAAAATACAAAAAAATTAGCCGGGCGTGGTGGCGGGCGCCTGTAGTCCCAGCTACTCAGAGAGGCTGAGGCAGGAGAATGGCGTGAACCCGGGAGGTGGAGCTTGCAGTGAGCCGAGATTGCGCCACTGCACTCCAGCCTGGGCGACAGAGCGAGACTCCGTCTCAAAAAAAATAAATAAATAAATAAAATAAATAAAGGCTGGAAAAGATATACAAGTCAGCCACGCTGGTGACACTTAAGAATATAAACACTGGCCAGGTGAAGGGCCTTTCTTGGCAATTTTATACTCATTCTAAGTCTTGTAACCACAAAATTGAGTTATTTGTCTTCAACAGCTCCACCATGAGATTCTACAACGGTTTATGGTTATATAACCTTTAACCTTGGGGCTACGATGCATGTTTACCTGTTTAAAGAAGTTGTGTTTTCTCATTAAATTTCTATAAGAGGAAATTGGATTTAAATTTGTTCTTCAACTTTATCATATTTGATTATGCCTCCACCATTTTATTATTGCAAAGTGTCCTTGCAAGTAAAAATAGGTGGTGACTATTAGAAAACTTTGAAAAATATAAAGTAGACATTTTTTCTCTTTCCAAGTAGATTCTGAAAGTCAGTGATAGAATCTGCGTACTGTTTTGTTTTTTAAACAAACTCAATTTCCGAGGTATTTCTGACACCCACCAAAGTTTGGCAATCAGGCAGAAAGACTCCCTAACCAAGACGTCTAAAGAATGGTTTCTAAGCCAGGCATGGTGGCTCATGCCTGTATTCCCAGCACTTTGAGAGGCTGAGGCTGGTGGATCACCTGAGATCAGGAGTTTGAGACCAGCCTGGCCAACCTGGTGAAATCCTATCTTTACTAAAAATATAAAATTAGCCGGGCATGGTGGTGGGCACCTGTAATCCCAGCTACTCGGGAGGCTGAGGCAGGAGAAATCCCTTAAAACCCGGGAGGCAGAGGTTGCAGTGAGCTGAGATCGTGCCACTGCACTCCAGCCTGGGCGACACAGTGAGACTCTGTCTCAAAAAAAAAAAAAAGAGAACGGTTTCTAAAGGATGCCAAGAAAGTCATAAACGCCCACCATGCCCACACATGCCTGTTTTTAATGACACTTTTATTGCAATATAATTCACATATCATTATATTCACCCTCTAAAAGCATATAATATAATGGTTTTTGGTATAGTCACAGAGTTGTATAACCTGTACCACTACCTAATTTTAAAACATTTTTATTGTCTCAAAAAGAAACCGTGTACCTATCAGCAGTCACTCTCTATGAACTCCAGCCCCAAGAAACCACCAGGGTAGTTTTCTGTGGATTTCTCTATTCTAGGCATTTCATATAAACAGAATCATATGGCACACGGCTTTTTGTGTCTAGCTTCTTTGACTTGCTGTGATGTTTTCAAGGTTCATCCACGTTGTAGCATGTATCAGCCAGTACCTTCATTCCTTTTTATGGCTGAATAATATTCCATTGTATGGATAAAACCACATTTTGTTTATCCATCCATCAGTTGATAGGCATTTTGGTTGCTGCTGGCCATAATAAATAACGCTCCTCTGAACTGAACATGCATGCACAGGTTTTTGTGTGGACATGTGTTTCCAATTTTCTTTGGTATACAGCTAGAAGTGGAATATTCTGGGTCACCGAATATTCTAGAAGATTTCTGGATCCTATTCTACACATTTATTTTTGTTCCACTTCCATATCTGAACCACATGCTGCTAATCACTGGCTCCACCTAACAGACAGTGAGGAACGCTCTCACACTGTTTACCAATAAACAGTCTTGCAAAGTAACTCAACTTCCTAGAATAGAGCAAACAACAAAATCTGTCTCTTTTGTCTTTTTGCTTGTGTGGGTCTTCAACTTCATACTAGCGGTGTGACTGACTTTAAGCCACTTGGCATTTGCCACAAATGGGAGATTATTGGCCTTAAACACTGGTGAAAAATGAGGGGTGTGTTATGCACATAAGTATTACCTAAACATTAGAACGGATATCCTGGAAGAGAAAACAAAACCCACACAGAAGCGGATTAATAGGAAGCTTTAAGCTCTAACAGCCTTCCACTAAGAATCCATTAAAGAAAAATAATAAAGCCAAAATTAGGCTTTATATAAATTATGCTGGCGCTCTCTCTCTCTCTCACACTCACACACACATACACACAGGCGCACATGCACACAACCCTAATTTAATCAACCAAATGTGCCACATGCACATCTTTTTAGTCTCACATTTGCTCAACACAGATGGACAGAAGAAAATAGATGGATGTTTTTGGGAATAGAACCTTCTCAGAGTAACTTTTATTAACACAGAATTATCAGGGCCGTTCATTCTATTTGGGGAGTTAGAAAAGGATCCAATTATTTGTAACAAAGAAAGTTAAAAGTGTTCTGCTGGAAAACTTATCCAGAAACTCACTTTAGTTCCTGGCATAATAAGTTAAATGGGAATCCACTCATTTAAAGAAAAATTAAAGCAAGAAATCAAGAAAATTACTATTTGGCAAAGGAATCCAAAAGCTCACATCCTGGTTTAGCCCTCCAAGCTTCGCTCACAAACATAATAACACATTGATGGATATAGATTCTTCATCAAAAGAGCTTAAAAGGCTGAGTGTGGTACTCATGCCTGTAATCCCAACATTTTGGGAGGCCAAGATAGGAGGATTGCTTGAGCCCAGAGTTCAAGACCAGCCTGGGCAGTATAGCAAGACTCCTTCTCAAAAAAAAAAAAAAAACAACAACACCACTTTTTTTTTTTTTTTTTTTTTCCAGTAGCCTGGTGTAGTGACATGTGCCCGTGGTCCCAGCTACTTGGAAGGCTAAGGTGGGAGGATTACTTGAGCCTGGGAGGTCAACTCAAAAAATAAAAAAAAATAAAAAAATAAAGCTTAAAAACAATTTTCAACTCTCCTGGATTTGGGTTCATGCTTTAATAAGATGCATAGGTTTCCCTTAAAAAATTGTTATTTCAGATTATTTTTCTTTATCTACTAATCCACAAACTCAGTTATTCTCATTCCAACTTAAGTCACTGCCACCCATGCCCATTCCTCCAAATACTGAGGCAAAAAAGAAAAGATTAGAAGACTGGGCAGTCTGGTCACAGCTTGGCTTATAAATGACGAGATAACTTGGATCAAGTCCCTTTACCACGTAGGGACTTCATTTCCGTATGTGTAAAACAAACAGGTTCTATTTCTTTTTTCTTTTCTTTTCTTTTTTTTTTTTTTTTTTTTTTTGGAGTCTCGCTCTGTCGCCCAGGCTGGAGTGCAGTGGCGCAATCTTGGCTCACTGCAAGCTCCGCCTCCTGGGTTCACGCCATTCTCCTGCCTCAGCCTCCCGAGTAGCTGGGACTACAGGCACCCACCACCACGCCTGGCTAATTTTTTGTATTTTTAGTAAAGATAGGGTTTCACCGTGTTAGCCAGGATAGTCTCGATCTCCTGACCTGGTGATCCGCCTGCCTCAGCCTCCCAAAGTGATGGGTTTACAGGCATGAGCCAACGCGCCCAGCCTGGTTCTATTTCTTAAACCAGGTATTGTCAAACTTTTTCTGTTAAGGGTCAGAGAGTAAATATTTTCACTTTGTGAGCCACGTGGTCTCTGCTGCAACTACAGATACTCCTCAACGTATGACAGGGCTATATACTGAGAAACCCATTGTAACTTGCAAATATTGTATGTCAAAAATGCATGTATTCTAAACTACTGAATGCTATAGCTTCGCCTCACCTACCTTAGACGTGCTCAGAACACTTCCGTTAGCCTACAGTTGGGCAAAATCATCTATCATAAAGCTTATTTTGTAGTAAAGTGTTACATATCTCCTGTAATTTACTGAATACTGAACTAAAGTACAGTTTCTAGTGAATGAGTATCACTTTTACACCAAGTCAGATCGTTAAGGCCAACCATTTTAGGTTGAAGACAGCTTGTACTCAGCTCTACAATCTCTGTGCAAAACCAGCCATAGACAATATGTAAACAAAAGGGCATGGCTGTGTTCCAATAGAAAGCTTCATTTACAAAAACAGCTGTGAGTTGAATTTGGCCCATGGGCCACAGTTTGCCAACCCCTGTGTTAGAGGATTTAGAAGCTTCCACCTAGGATGATTACGAAGCAAAATCACTGGCCTCTGCAACCCACTTTTATGAAAGATCAAGTTATCAAGGTCTGAGAGAGGAGACAGACGTTCACCACAGCACTCAGTTCTAGGAGAGTCTCTGCCTAGGGACACAGACATTGGACTCTTCATAGTTCCATCAACCAGCCACCTTCTGTTTTGCTTGGTACCTCATTCATGCTCTGCTGACCACTGCCTTGGGCTTGGATAAAGCATCACTCTGGATAGTGGAATGTGGCTTTCTGAGAGGTTGGTAGGAGTCAGATGGTACAACCCAAATGTGTAGGGAAATAGCTGTGCAAGGGGAGGGGCTTGGCCAGTGTGAAATAGGAGACAAGAGGGAGGTGAGCAGATAAAACATCTCTGCTTTCCTGCAGACTACTCCAGGGCATGGCTCCTCCTTGCAGCCCTTCCAGAAGTGAACATATCCACGAAGTGACCGGCTGGGACTCTGCATTTCACTGTCAAACACCAGCCAGCATCACTTGGCCTTGTTCTTTGGCTTTCCTTCCCTTGCACACCTACCCTCACCACTCCGTACTGATACCTCCCTAAATAGGGTGTTAACACTCAATCCTTGCATCAGGCTCTGCTTTATAGTGGGGGAGAAAGGGTTAAGATATCATCTCAAATGGTACTTTTTAAAAAAAAATGAATGATATAGATAAGACTACTGGATTTAGAGTACACAAAGATTAAGAAATAAGAAGTAAAATCTTGACTAATATATTAAACTAAACTAATCTTGGCCATCTATACTGGCTTCAAATACTCCTAATGTCCAAATGGTAAAATGTATCCTAAACAACATCTAAAAGGTCAGCATCTCTCCAGAAAGAGGGCCTGAATACCTATGACTATATTAAGTGAGGAAGCATGCATGCCTGGCCTTCCGATTATATTTTTATTTTTTTATTTGAGACAGTGTCTTGCTCTGTCACCCAGGCTGGAGAGCGATGGTGCAATTTCAGTTCATTGCAACCTCCGCCTCCTGGGCTCAAGTGATCCTTCCACCTCAGCCTCCCAAGTAGCTGGGACTACAGGTGTGCACCACCACACCCAGCTAATTTTTGTATTTTTAATAGAGACGGGGTTTCACCATGGTCCCCAGGCTGGTCTCCAGCTCCTGGGCTCAAGTGATCTGCCCACCTCAGCCTCCCAAAGTGCTGGATTACAGATGAGAGCCACCACACCCAGCCGACCTTTCAATTATAAATGGAGCAAAAAATGTTGTGCTATATCTCTTGAAATATAATTATTTGTTGTATAAGTAAGAGGTCCCTGTCATGGTCTGAATGTTTGTGTCCCCTCCAAATTCACATGTTGAAACCTAATTCCCCATGTGACAGTATGAAGAGGCGGCGCTTTTAGGAGGTGACTAAGTCATGCAGGCTCCACTATCATGGAGTTAGTGCCATTAAAAGAGAAACCCAGGCCGGGCGCGGTGGCTCACGCCTGTAATCCCAGCACTTTGCGAGGCCGAGGAGGGTGAATCACGAGGTCAGGAGATCGGACCATCCTGGCTAACACAGTGAAACCCCATCTCTACTAAAAAATACAAAAAATTAGCCAGGCATGGTGGCGGGCACCTATAGTTCCAGCTACTCGGGAGGCTGAGGCAGGAGAATCGCTTGAATCCAGGAGACGGAGGTTGTAGTGAGCCGAGATCGTGCCATTGCACTCCAGCCTGGGTGACAGAGCCTGACTCTGTTTCAAAAAAAAAAAAAATTAAAAAAAAAGAGAAACTCAGAGGATCTTGTTTGTCCTTTCTACCACGTGAGAATGCAGCTGTCCTTATGAACCAGAAAGCAGGCCCACACCTGACACCAAATCTGCCAGCATCTTGATCCTGGACTTCCCATCCTCCTGAACTGTGATAAATAAATTTCCATTGTTTATAAGTCATCCGGTCTATGGTATTTTGTTAGTGCAGCCCGCACAGACTAAGACAGTCTCCTTAACACTAGCTGAGGTCCCTGGATGGGGTAGGCTATTGATAATAGCTCACTATCCCAAACTGTTGGCAATACAGTCAACTTTTGGTGGGAACGGAGAGCTTCCCTGGACAGCACAAGACAAGCAGTTTCCTGATACCAAAACCCCGGGAGTTCCTGGGGCTGAACTGAAGGCCACTCTGCATGATGAAATTTCCAGAGAGCCACAAGAAAGATAGGGACTTCCCAAAGTCCACGGAGCATGCTCTGATGGCGCTGGCAAGTTTATATGAAAGCAATGGCATTACTGCATTAACCACTGAAACTTCCTGTTAGCCATCTGGCCCAACGCCGTTTACTAAATAATCCGTGCTTTCCCCAGTGATTTAAAACAACACTCTTATCATAAACCTGATCTATATTTCAGTCTGTCCCTGACTTCCCCTCCCTCACAATCTTCTCTCCCTTGCCTTTGATGACATTACTTTCTCCTGGATTCCTCATATCTCTGACAATTCCTTCAAAGTCTCCTTGGCTGCTGCCTTAAACCTGTGCTGCAAGGCCCCGGGTGATCTTCTATATCCTCATCACTTCACCTCTCTGCTGATGAAACGCAAATCCTGGGCCACCCTCTATAGCTGGGCAGGTTGGTCACTGCGCAACAGTGGCCGGGCCAACGGGGCAAGGAGGGGCAAAATCCATTCCGCTCTCTGCATGCCAGGCCATGTACCCACATGGCTCACCAAGTTCCCATCTCTAGCTCAGAAGTCCTCTAAGTCACACTGTAGCCATCCAAATGCCAGCCATCTCTCCCTGAATGCACCCCAGGGAACCACACACTCAGCATGGACTCATTTTTCTTTCTTCCTAACCTGTTCCTCCCTTGAATACCCTATACTCCCTATACTCACTGTACGGTCCCATCACACAAGGCAGAAAACCCGGAGGAATCCAGGCACTTCCAATCCCTGACCTGCCATAGCCACATCCTGTCTGACAGATTCTACCTCCTCCTCTCCAGCCACTGCTGTAGAATTGGAGTTTGACCTCATTATTTCTCCTCTCATTTAGTCTGTCGGCCTCCATGCTCACCGGCCTTAAAGCCTTCGCTCTGCTGCACAAGCAGCCTTGCCACAATATTCTGATCATGTCACGCCACCGCCTGGAAATTTCCCATGGATTCCTGCTGCCTACAGGATAAAGACTTGACTCCTCAAAATGCCCCAAGGCCCCTGACTCTCTCTCTCACCTCTTTGTTCTTTAACCAATGCCAAACACATCCGCTGTTTTTCTCTCCTGCCTGGTCTTTACTCATGCTGTAACCTTGGCTTGGAATGCCTGAGTCAAGGCTGCCCCCTCCCCCTGCAAAGACTTGGTTGATATCCAGATAAAGTTGACTACTCCCTTCCTCAAGCCCCCAGATTTCCGCATGAATACTTGTAACACTTACAGGTTTATATTTGTCTCTGGCCCTATTAGAACTGCAGGCTCTGAGATCACAGACAGCATCTAGTTTGATTTTGGATCCCCAGAGCCTGGCTCAGTGGCTAGCACTGTGACAACCTCATCCATAAAATCCTAAATGGATGTGAAAATAAGCAGATTAGCCAGCCAGGCACGGTGGCTCACGCCTGTAATCCCAGCACTTTGGGAGGCCAAGGAGGGGCGGATCATGAGGTCAGGAATCAACACCATCCTGTCCATCATGGTGAAACTCTATCTCTACTAAAAAGACGAAAATTAGCTGGGCATGATGGCACATGCCTGTGATCCCAGCTACTCGGGAGGCTGAGGCAGGAGAATCATGTAAACCCGGGAGTCGGAGGTTTTGGTGAGCCAAGATCGCGCCACTGCACTCCAGCCTGGCGACAGAGCGAGACTCTCAAAAAAAGAAAAGAAACAAAAAAAAGAAAGCAAGCAGATTAGCCAAGGCAAGGTAACACAAATGTAAATTAGACTTTCAACTGGTTATAGGTGTAAAAATGGGGACAGAACCCCTATTATCCCCAGGTACCCTCTGGAAAAGAAGAGATTAGGGATTAGGGGAGAAAGACTAGAAGTGTGTGGAAGAAAGGTAGACAGACAAAGAGGAACAGAAGAATGGCCTGCTTAGAACCGGGACCGCACTTTCTGGGTACCAGGCTAGCATGTGGATGAAATGCCACCTGGAGAGGGACAGAACAAAGACGCTTAAGCAAGGGGCCAGGCAGAAAGGCAGATGCAGCTGTCCCAGCAGTGAGGAGGCACAAGCTCAGGTGCCTCCAGGAGTCAGGAGGTAAGATAAACATGAGTGGCTATTCTCATAGATGCCTTCCTGCAGAAAGGCAGACAGATTAAAAAGTATTTAAAACATCCCTACAGCCAAACAAAACAAGTCTAAGAAACGATTCCAGAGGAGAATCAGAAAGATAGCTGCTTTCCTTCTCCCTTACACTATAGAGCGAAATTATTAATATAATGTTCAAGGGCTGCGTGATCCCTACAAACACAGCTGACTCTTTGCCATCAATAAGACACTTCCCATCCCCTACCCCTTCCTTATCCTTCCCATCCTGCAGCTTCCTCCTCCAGGAAGCCTCCCCTGATTCCCCAGGGTCTCTCTGTGACATGCTCTTAAAACACCCTGGACTCCTGCTTCACAACCCTTTCCTGATTGAATCAAATAGGTTTTCACTTAAAATCTGTTCCCACTATAAGAAGATAAACACTTTGAGGGCAGAGACTTTGTTCTTATTAAATCCCCAGTATCCAAGACTCACTCTGCCTGGTACACATTTGAGGCTCAACTATGTGTTGAACGAATGATTCAATCAAACAGATAAAACAGTGAGTTAAGGCCGGGCCTGGTACCTCATGTAATCCCAGCACTTTGGGAGGCCGAGGCGGGCGGATCACAAGGCCAGGAGATCGAGACCATCCTGGCTAACACGGTGAAACCCCGTCTCTATTAAAAATATAAAAATTAGCCAGGCGTGGTGGCAGGCACCTGTAGTCCCAGATACTTGGGAGGCTGAGGCAGGAGAATAGCGTGAACCTGGGAGGTGGAGCTTGCAGTGAGCCGAGATAACGCCACTGCAGTCCAGCCCAGGTGAAAGAGCGAGACTCCGTCTCAAAAAAAAAAAAAAAAAAAAGAGCTAAACAAGTAATGAATAAAACTGGCATAAATCTAGAACGTAAGACCAAGGTAGGTGTTGGAATTATTTTTAGCATAAAAGAGGAGAGAGCCAAGCACGGTGGCTCATGCCTATAATCTCAGCACTTTGGGAAGCAGAAGCAGAAGCCAGAAGTTCGGGATCAGCCTAGGCAACATACTGAAACCCTGTCTCTACCAAAAACAAACAAACAAACAAAAACTGGCTTTAGGCATAGTGGCTCATGCCTGTAATCCCAACACTGTGGAAGGTTAAGGCCAGTAGATTACTTGAGGCCAAGAATTCAAGACCACCCTGGGCAACATGGCAAAACATCTCTACAAAAAATAATAATAATAATACAAAAAGCCAGGTGGTACATGGCTGTAATCCCAGCTACTCAGGAGGCTGAGGTGGGAGGGTCACTTAAGCCCAGGAAGTTAAGGCTGCAGTGAGCCATGATCGTGCCACTGCACTCTAGCCTGGGCAACAGAGTGAGACCCTGTCTCAAATAAATAAAACAAATTAAAAAATAAAGAAATCAGCTGGGCGTGATGACACATGCCTGCAATCCCAGCTACTCGGGGGGCTGAGATGGAAGGAGTGCTTGAGCCCAGGAGGTTGAGGCTGCAGTGAGCCATGATTGTGCCACTGTACTCCAGCCTGGGCAACAGAGTGAGACCCTGTCTAACAAATAAATAAATAAAGAGAAGAAAGGCAAATAGGACAAGTCCTCGTGGAGCCAACAGACAGCCTGAAGCAGGGACCAGCAGCTGTGGCCCAGGGGACCACCTGGTCAAACCGACTATCATATGGCCCAGTGAACCTGCCAACGAAAATCGTCTTTCACGTTTTATTTTGTATCTTTTTCTTGAGACAGAGTCTTGCTCTGTCACCAGGCTGGAGTGCAATGGTGTGATCTCCGCTCACTGCAACCTCCACCTCACGGGTTCAAGCGATTCTCCTGCCTCAGCCTCCCGGGTAGTTGGGACTATAGGCTCCCACCACCACACCTGGATAATTTTGATATTTTTAGTAGAGACGGGGTTTCAACATGTTGGCCAGGCTTGTCTGGAACTCCTGACCTCAAGTGATCCACCTGCCTCGGCCTCCCAAAGTGCTGGGATTACAGGCATGAGCCACCATACCCGGCCAGAACAATGATATTTTATAACACACACAAGTTATCTGAAATTCCTACTTTCGGATCCATAGATAAAGTTTTATTGGAACACAGCTACACTCATTTGTTTACCTATCATCCAGGGCTGCTTTCATGCTGCGACAGTAGAGCTGAGTGGCTGGGACGGAGACCACATGACCCTCAAGGCCTACATACTGACTACTTGGCCCTTTACAGAAAAAGTTCACTGACCCCTGGCCTGAAGCCTCCGTGGGATCACTATATCCTAGGACGCATAAGAAAGCTGTCACCAGTGGCATCTGCTAAAGTCTGAGTTCCAGAAAAAAGCTGCCAGACACTGTCTATTGATATAAAATGTGACTTAAATTAATAGAGTGCTGGTGAAATTAACAGCATACCCATGCAATGGATTACTACACAGCTGTTTAAAAGAATGAGTTAGACTGAAATGTACAAAGTATAGAAAGATGTCCACATACACTGTCAAAGTAACTTAAAGTACAAAATAGACAATATTTTCCAATTTATTTTAAAAAGAATAAGTGTACATATGTTTAAAAGGTGAGACCAGGGATTATTTTTTATTTGAAATCCTTTTGTACTTACTGAATTTTTTACCCTGAAAATAAACTATTCTCTAACTTAAAAAAAGATAAAGATGCTGAAATTCAGAAAGCCATTTCCCCCCATGCCCCTTTGCAATAGAGTAGCTTATTTGGGACAATAATGGATCCAAATTATTCATATCCCCTGGCAACCTGACCTTCCAATAACTTGGATCCAATGATATCCCAAATAAGTGATGATCTCATGATCCTACGGTCCAAATTCTGTGTTTGGCAGATGGGTGCTGCATACATAGACACTCTTCTCTAAAATTTCAAGTCTCTGGTAACAGTGCAAAGCTGTTCATGTGTTTGTTTTGAGGAAGTGTAAGATTAGAACGGTCAGAAATAGTCCTACTTCCCTTTTCCTAGAAACTTCATTATCTCTTCCACTAGACCACCCCTCTTGAGCCTGCGGAAGGTCAGGTTGCCAGGGGATACGAATAAACCAGCTGCCTTCTTTGTGTCTCTGCTAAACAGTAGCTGGCTCCCCTGTCACTAGGACCCCCTCCTGGTGCAGGCTTATAATCATCAACTGTAGTAACAACACCCCCAGGTGGGAAGGGGTGGTCATGTAGTCAGGCAGGCACAGAGGAGTGAGAAGCCAAGGCTGAGCCGGCAGGTGGATTTGGGTACGATTTTCGTCTTCTGCCTTGGAACGCACGTCTATGATTCCCACTAAATCTAACTTTCCTTGGTTTAAATCCTCTCAGTTCTCTCATGGTAATTTCTTTGGGGAGTCACGGAGGTCAAGACACAGCTCTGTTTAGCTGGTTTGCCCTGTCCTGCCCTGCCCAAGACCACAGCCTGCAACAGTGCCCTCTGCTCACCTTGTTACAGAACCTGCCATGTGGTGCACCCCCTTTTATAAACCATCTACAGAAAACTTCTGGGGATCCTGGGGTCATTTGAAGGCCCGGGGGTTCCCTAATTATTGGGGGCATTGAGGTGTGGTCCTATTCAACTCAGAAATGAACATGGAACCTGTACTATTTGATGGGATAAATAACCCGTAAGTACCCCCGGCATTTCCCAAAGAACATCCAGAGAAATGCCAGCCAGTGAGATACTTAAGGAAAAAGATGACGTTGTAGTGAAATTAGGGAAACCTCGCATTTGCAATCCCTGTATTGAAACTTCAAGATTATTAAAACCTTCAAAATTCCAAGACATCATGCAGTGGCTTCGCCTCGTTCATTTTATTCAAGCCAGCTGTTGACCATAGAACCTTTTGAGATACCTTTCAGAAAACACAGCCCCAGACAAACAGGTTGGGTTTAACACAGACACCCAGGGTGGACGTGAGGGTCCAAGGAAGACTCAAACCATAAAGGGCAGCCTTCCTTCAAAGATACTCCCAGAACTGCAGACCCAGACTTGCACCCCTACCACCCAGCACAGTGAGAGGAGTAAGACTTTACTGCAGCCCCTGAGCATAGACTTAAGAAGAAAAAAACCCCAAACAGAGAGGTGAAGAAGGGAGAAAAAACCTGCCCCTCTAGAGAGCCAGAATGCCAGGGGGTTGGTGCAGGATGCTCCCCCGAGCGGGACTCACCATTGGTGGTCGTGTTGACATAGTACCGCCGGCCCTGAGGCGACAGGTAGCTTTGCCAGCCAGGTGGAAGGATGACCGTCTGGCTTTCTTCTCCCGGCGGAGGGGGGACCATTCCAGGCTTCTGTTGGAGAAGAAAGAGAAGTCACACCCATTTGGCATTTTTGCAAGAGTTTTTAAACCAGTAAGGCAGAGGCTGATGAATTCACCCTAGAGTAGCGTGACATTGGGAAGTCTGTCGCCCATAAACCCCTGAGGTCAGAGGCAGCACACACGTGATCTCAGGGGTTGCGTGAGCGTGAGCAGTGAGAAGCACCTGAGTGTTCAGAGCCCCTGCACAGGGGACAGCTCCTCTGGGAGCAGAGAGGAAAATGCCATTCAGCTAATGGAGCTGGACTTTCTCCGCAGCCCCCTAGAAAATCACTCACAGGCTGCTCCGCTTGCAAGGGGGCCCTGTCACTCCACCAGCTCCCATTGTGAAATTTGAAGCCTGAAATTCCCAGACCACGAAGCACAGCAGCAGACAAGGCCCCAGGCTTGCTGTGCAAACCTAGCAGAAGTAATTAATGCAAGTCATCCCACAGCGAGATGCAAAACATTCTATAATAATGCCGAGAATCCATGAAGAGCTGGATGGAGCTTCTCTCGCCAAGGGTCCAGATCACTCTGCCAAAAAGAACCAGGACTCAGAGACAGAGCAGACGCTGACTTCCCATTGTACGCATTTATGTGTAGTTTAATTCTTTTAAACATGTATAGAGTTACTTTTCATTAAAAAACAAATCAGAGAAAAATGTATATGACATATAAAGAAACTAGATATCAAGTAGACAGATGCTAAAAACAAACAGCCATGGCCGGGCACGGTGGCTCACATCTGTAATCCCAGCACTTTGGGAGGCCGAGGCGGGCGGATTGCCTAAGCTCAGGACTTCGTGACCAGCCTGGGCAACACGGTGAAACCCCACCTCTACTAAAAATACAAAAAATCAGCCAGGCGTGGCAGCGGGCGCCTGTAGTCCTAGCTACTCGGGAGGCTGAGGCAAGAGAATTGCTTGAACCTAGGAGGCGGAGGTTGCAGTGAGCAGAGATCACACCACTGCACTCCAGCCTGGGCGAAAGAGCGAGAGTCTGTCTCAAAACAAACAAACAAAAATATAAAAAACAAACAAAAAAACAGCCATGATCCCTGGGTGCTGGGATTACAGGCAATTACTATACTCTCCTTTCTACATATCTGTTCCCCCTAAATTATCTCCCATAAACACAGAAATAAAAGTTGTTAGCTAAAGAACATTTTAAAATTAGGACAGAGAGTCCAAATTAGCCCACAAGATTGCTGTGCCTTTTGAAGTAAATTGATTAAAATCAGAATTCTAGCCACACGAAGACAGTAGCCATGAATTTTTCAGCAAAGCCAAGGGCTGTTCACAAACAGTAAAGGTAGTCGGCTCCCAGATGTCCTCAGTATCCCCCAGCTGTGCCCATAGTGATGGTCCCTGGTGACTCCCGCTTAGGAAAACAAGGTAACAGAATGAAAGAGAGCAGCAGAGACACACAGCTCCCAGGCTGCTCTCACGCCTTGTGAAGGTTGCAAAACCACGTGCCGTGGCTTCCCGTAGTGCCTTGCATGTCATCGGAGAGAACAAGTAAATCTGAGCTGCTCAGGGACTTTGAGTAAAAACAGCCTCCCTTCTGCCCTCTGCGTAGCTGCGGTGTAAGTTTCATAATGAATTTTCACAACTTAATTAAAAGCTTTCCCCTATGCCCTGGACACTCCGTCTCCTACACCTGCTAACCTGCAGAGCCCGTTTGATTCCGTATGGAAGACTGTCTTCTAAGAAAGCAGGAGACAGTGAGGTGGACAGCAGCCAGGCTCAACACGGTGTGGCATCCCACCAGGGTCCCAGGTTGCTGTCTCACCAGTATGTCCAGTAAGCACAAGCCCACATCTGGGCAGGTTTACCTGGGCCTCCTCACTGCTTTGGCCTCTCCAGGATTGGAAGATAGCCAACATACATGCAAGACAAATAGGATTATAACAAGGTGCGTGTGTGTGTGCGTGCGCGCGTGCATGTTGAGAGAAAGAAGTATCCCATGCACAGGAGATGTACATTCTGTCCAATAGGATTGGGAATAACGTCGGCATGGGTGGGTGGTCAGGGGATTAAAAATGAGGGTTAGGGCCAGGTGCAATGGCTCATGCTTGTAATCCTAGCACTTTGGGAGGCCGAGGTGGAAGAATGGCTTGAGCCCAGAAGTTTGAGACCAGCCTGAGCAACATAGGAAGACTCTGTCCGCAAATAATTTTTAAAATTAGCCGGGTGTGGTGGCATACGCCTGTGGTCCCAGCTACTTAGGAGGCTGAGGTGGAAGGATTGCCTGAGCCTAGGAGGTTGTTGCAGTGAGCTGTGATTGCACCACTGCACTCCAGCCTGGGTGACAGAGTGAGACCCTGTCTCAAAACAAAGAACAAAAAAATACAACTACAGGCATGAGTGTTTGATGAAAGAGATTCTAGAACCAGAGGGGCAAGATGCCAGGTGTCCTCCCCTTGAGTGAAATATTCTAGTTTCTCCTTCAATTAAACGTGGGAAAGCCATATTGGTACTTATCCAAATAACTTGGGAGGAAATGGGAAGGATCAAATGTTGACATGGCCAGAAAAGGGGTGCAGAGACAGGAACCCATAGGCACAGTGAAAACAGCCCTCAGGCTCAAACAGCCTTCAGTGCCAATCCTGCCTGTGGACCGCTTGACAGCCATGTGACCACAGGCTACTGACTCACCAGGCTATTCTCGAATCTGTGAAATGAAGGGTGATAATATGAGCTCAGTTGTGGAAGACACTGGAGAGGGTAACAATACACAACTCAGCACCTAGGGCAGCGCTCGACCCGAAGAATGCGCAACGAATGGGGGTTTCCGCTGGAAGGGCTTCACGCAGTCTGTCTACGGCGATACCGACCTCCACCCTAGCCTCACCATCCCTCTGTCTGAAATGTCACCATCAACAGTCACTTCTCTGAGGTTTCTGTTTCCAATACTACCCGACTTGAACGGCAAACACCTGCTGGGGAGGTTAACAGCTTGAGAGCTGGCCAGTGCGTTCTGGTGAGAGGGCTGGGCAGTGAGGAGACCACTCCTTACAGGAGGTGAAGAACCAGTGGACCCAACCCGTGACCCTCAGTGTCCCACCCAGGAAAGAGCAATAATGATGCCGTCCCTTCTCCTCAAGGCACTGATAACCACGGAGGTCTCCTGCAACGAGGAAATTCAGGACCTTACAGAAGGTGGGAGGCACCCTGATACTGAGCCGTGAAGGGCCATGAGATGCTGAAAGAGGGGAGGAGGAGGGCACTGGGGCAACCAGGCCCATCTCCTAATGTGGCTCATGTGGCAAAGGTGGTCTCCACATCTCCCTCCTGCAGGGCCACGCTCTGCCTCCATCTCCCGAGGCAGCCAGAGTCCCATCACCTTTCTCTTCTCTTAGAAAGGAGTTCCTTCTGATGGCTGACTTTAAACAACTCAGAAGTCAAAAGACATGGAGACAACCGGGTATAGACACAAACACCTAGAAACAAGCAGTCAAACAAAAATTGGTACATGGATGCTCATAGCAATACCATTTGTAATGGCCAAAAAGTGGAAACAACTCAAATCCCCACCAACAGATGGATGGATAGTGTAGTACAGCCACACAATGGAATATTATTCAGAAAGTAAAAAAAAAATGGAGCCGTGATACATGCTACAATATGGATAAACCTTGAATACATTATGCTAAGTGAAAGGAGCCAGACACAAAAGACCACATATTGTATGATTTCATTCAATGAAATGCCCGGAATGGGCAGAGCCATAGAGACAGAAATAGATTCATCTTTTCCAGCGGCCTGGGGAGGGGAGAATGGGTACAAGTTTTCCCTTTGGGGTGATGACAATGTTCCGAACTGGATCGTGGTAATGGTTGCACAATATCATGAATACATAAATATATCACTGATGGTAAATATTTTGTCATGTGTATTGTACCACAATTAAAGAATTTTTTTGGCTGGGCACGGTGGCTCACGCCTGTAATCCCAGCCCTTTGGGAGGCCAAGGCGGGTGGATTACCTGAGGTCAGGAGTTCGAGACCAGCCTGGCCAACCTGGTGAAACCCTGTGTCTACTAAAAATACAAAAATTAGCTGGGCATGGTGGCAGGTGCCTGTAATCCCAGCTACTCAGGAGGCTGAAGCAGAAAAATCACTTGAACCCAAGAGGCGGAGGTTGCCGTGAGCCAAGATCGCGCCGTTGTACTCCAGCCTGGGTGACAAAGTGAGACTCTGTTTCAAAAATAAAGACAAAATAAAAAAATAAAAAAAATGTTTAAAGATGCGGCGAAGGCAGAAGTTAGACCTCCCTACCTTCAAGTCCTCACTTAAGGGCCAACAGCACCAGCATTACCTCACCCTTCATGGCCACGGAGCGGCAGGAGCAGCCGGCCCCCAGGCATCCAGAGGATACAGTGTGCATAACCACCCGATAATTAAGGTCTCTCTCAATCTTATTCTTCTAATTAGTTTCCTTCCAAGTTAAATCCTTCCCTTCTCTTCCTTAGTCCTGTGGCTTTTTCCCTTCAAGTCTGTCAACACTTTCCCATGGGAATTGTACTAGAAGCAGAGGTGACACAGGTCCGGGGGTTGGGGACAGACCCCACCTGGAAGGAACAAGATCAGAGGTAGCAGGAGTGGGGGTGGGGGAAAATGAAGGAAGTTTTTTCTAACTCAGAAATTCTTTACCTAATACAGGGTGTCTTTGTGGGAATAATAAAACGCGGCCTCTTCCTCTGAAAGGGACCATCCCTTGGCCAGAGTGCAAGGACAGGTTTCAGTCCCTCTCCATCAACCCTCACCTGGGCCTCCTTGTTCAGTTGCCTACTGATACATATGCTCAATGATATATATGGAAAGTGCATCCTCTAAGAATCTGAGGAAGGCTATGGATCTTCTGTCCCCGAAAATGGGTGCACATACACATACACACGCTATTTCATATGCAATATCAGGAGGTTTCTACACTACTTCAGAACCCTACTCTAGAAAGGACTCAAGAAGTATCTGAGCTCAGATCCATTTGTACCCATCGATAATGACTTTACCAGTCACCAAATATCTATAATGCATGCCAGACTGGGTGCTTTAGACAATCAGCTACTTGTCACAACAAGCCTGCCTCATAGATGGCATTTATCCCCGCTTTAAAACAAGGCATCTGAGACACAGAGGGTTTAATAACTTGCCCAGGGTGGCACAGTTAATTAAATGGGAAAAACGAACTGCTTAAAAATATCAGCTGGTGAGATGCAGCGACTCATGCCTGTAATCCCAGCATTTTGGGAGGCCGAGGCATGAGGAATTGCTTGAGGCCAGGAGTTCAAGGGCAGCCTGGGCAATGTAGCAAGACCCCATCTCTACACAAAATTAATTAATTAATTAAAATAATAGCTTTGGTCTAGAGACTTCTATCCAGTTCCCTTAAAGTTGGGCCACATCTCTCCCCAGCTACACCTACTCAGCTCCATTTCCTCACTGAGACCACCTGACACCCCAGCTCCCTCCCAAAGAGGATGACAACTCAAGCCTGATCCTCCTGCTTGTCTCCCAGTCCCCAAGTGAGCATATGATGTGCAAAAATATCACCGCCCGCGTCCAGGCCGTCACGTTCCCTAGCTGTAGGCTGACTTCCTTGTCTCTTTATTTAAAAAAACAACGCAACCCCCCCAAAATTTTCCCCTTAATGGTGGCTACTGATTCCTCCTTTAAAAAAAACAACAACAACAAAAAGCAGGCAAGCAAAGTCACCCAGAGATTACAGAGATCAAAAACAAATGACCCTACAGCAGTGTTTCTCAAAGTATGGTCACTGTGGGCCACCCCACCAGTCACCTGGGATGTGAGTTCAAGTGCACACTCTCAGGCCTGACTCAATCTCCAGAGCAGCCTGGGAGGCTGCATTTCTAACAATGATCCTGGGTGAGTCCTGTGTCCGTTGCAGCATTAGAGGCAGCAACTGAGAAAAAACATCACTTCTGAAATGAAAACTGAGATCATAGAATTTTTATAAGCATATTTGTAAAAAGACAGTGTTGGGCTGCACAGTGACTTATTAAAGAAAAAGATTCTGTCCCATTGCCCCAAACCCTTCAAATAAACTATTTAACAGACAGTGGAGGTTGTCTCTGCAGCCTCCAGGCGGTACAGACCCCGCTACTCCGCTCCCTACCGCTCCCACCACGCTTCAAGCTCAAGTTCAACCTGGGTGCCACCTCCACCTCCGGGACTCTCTCCCCCTCCAGCGGCTTCTGAGAACACCTGACTCTTACCTTCTCCTAAAGCCGTGAGCAAACGCTACTTGCTGGCGTTAATGGGTGGTCGTCAGACACTCGCTTTAGCAGCCAGATCAGACGGTTTTAAGGTCTCCCACTCTGCGTCCTCTCACACCCCAAACCCAGAAGCAATAGGAGCTCTAAAGAAAAGCATATCCACAGGGCCCCACACCCCCACTCCCCCCACACCCAGATCTATATATAACAGCTCTGAAGTTGTCAGCCTAACGAGCCACTTTCTGGCAGACCCGTTGCTATGGCAATGCTTGCTAATGAGCCCAGTGCCGTGATTGGCACTGCTTGAAGGCTCCTCCACAAAGGACTCTCCAGCAAGTTCTCTCTTCCCCAACCACGGAGGCAGCCGGACACCCAGAAGCAGCCAGGGCATGGCTGAGCACGCCTGGGAGGGTTGAGTCCCGGTGTAGTCCTGGACTCAGCAGCCAGAAGTGGCCCCACTGCCAGCTCTGCACTCCTCAGGGAGTCAACCAATTACTAATGCGGCTGCCAGGGCCCACCAGGAAGATCAAGACCCAGCAGGGCTGGAGACTGGCAATTCACTCCCACGTCATGCCTTCCTGGTGGACACCTGTTTAGGTGGGCAGACTCCTACACAGAGCTGGGAACAGCTACCCGAGAAGGATACTCTCCTCCAGCTCTGGGTTAAGACACAAATCAAGCAACAGTGACATCACCAGCCCCAGAGTCTGTGTCTCTAAGAATACTGGGCGTATTTCCTGTCTCACAGGTGAAAGTATTGCTCTCCCCAACTCCAGCAGCCTTTCTAGCCATACTCAGAAATTTCAGTGCACAGAAAATAGTAGGGGACCCCTGGCAACGTCACAACACATCCCGAGGACTGCAGTCTTAACCCAGTAGTTATGCAGGAGACAGGCTGGACCCCGGCAGAGTCTTCATTTTCTTCTAAAGGTCGGAGATTCAGAGACTTGGCCTGGAAGGAGGAGGTTGGGGGAGCTGCCATATCAACAAAGAAACAGACTATAAGATTCGGGAAGACAGGGCCATGTCCCTATCCCTCTTTTCATAGCTTTAATCTCAGCACAGTGCCCAGAACGATGAATGAATGAATGAATGAATGAATGAAAACTGAGAATTGTAGTAGGAACTAGGCTTCAGAAACATTTGAGGAGGCTATTTCACCAAAAAAGCAGACAGGGAATAGGAGTGGGAGGAAGAGAAGGTGTGTGTGCCCCACCTGTGAACAAATCCCAGCTCTTAATGGATCTATTGGATGGACTCTGCTATGGTTTGAATGTGTCCTCTCCAAAATTCAGGTGTTGGCAACATGGTAGGATTAAGAGGTGGGACCTTTAAGAGGTGATCAGCCCATGAGGGCGCCTCCTTCAGTGGGATTGGGGCTCTTATCAAAGCAGCTTCACGTGGCATTCACTAGCTTGCCCTTCTGCCTTCCACCACGTAAGGACATGCTATTCCTTTATCTGGCAGACACAGCAACATGGTGCCATCTTGGAGGCAGACAACAGCCCTCACCAGACAACAGAACCTGCCAACACCTTGATCTTGGAACTTCCCCGTCTCCAGAACTGTGAGAAAGCCCTGTTCTTGAACCAGGCACTGTGGCTTGTGCCTATAATCCCAGCTACTCAGGAGGCTTGCTTGAGGCCAGGAGTTCAAGGCAAGCCTAGACAGCATAGTGAGACCCCACTGCCCCCCCCAACTCTCCAAAAATTAAGTTTTTTTTGTTTGTTTTGTTTTTGGATGGACTCTCACTCTGTCGCCAGGCTGGAGTGCAGTGGCACGATCTTGGCTCACTGCAACCTCCGCCTCTCAGGTTCAAACAATTATCTTGCCTCAGCCTCCCAAGTAGCTGGGATTACAGGCATGCGCCACCACACCCAGCTAATTTTTGCATTTTGTTTTGTTTTGTTCTGCTTTTTAGTAGAGACGGGGTTTCACCGTGTTAGCCAGGATGGTCTCGATCTCTTGACCTCATGATCCGCCCACCTCGGTCTCCCAAAGTGCTGGGATCACAGGCATGAGCCCCTGTGCCCGGCCTTAACGTTTCTTTTGTTAAATCTAGCTGGGCATGGTGGTACGCACCTGTAGCCCCAGGTACTTGAGCGGCTGAGGGGGGAGGACTGCTTTGGGCCCAGGAGTTTGAGACTGCAGTATGCTATGATTGTGCCACTGCACTCCAGCCGATAGAGTGAGACACTGTCTCAAATAAATAAATACATTCCTGTTCCTCATACACTATCTGGTCTCAGGTATTTTGTTAGAGCTGCACAAATGGAGAGGCAGAAGGCAAGATAATATGTATTGTTTCTTTTATTGCAGAAAATAGATTGAGGAAGAACACCCAGAAGCCTAGAAGCCTCAAGAGAAACAAAAACTTCTCATCATGATCTCACATAGTATCCAGACGAAACATCTCAGAAAAGTATCTAGCAACCTCAACAAAGGGCAGGAAGATATGACATTATGATATAAGAGCAAAAACTCATGAGAACAAAACAAGGCAAGTTGGTTTGAAAAAAAAAAACAAAATGACATAAAAAAGGAACAGGAAATGATAAAAATTATAGGGAAGTTTGAAAGGTTGTAACAGAAGGAAAATGCACATTGGTTGCAATAAAACATGGAATTAGTACTGCAAAACAAAGTGAATTAGTTATGTACAAAACAAATGAGAATTGTTTTTTTCCCCAGAATGCAAAGGAAATGGGAAAAATGCAAATGTGAGGACAGAACAGCAAACCAAGATATGGATACTGGGTGTTACTGAACAGGAGACAGCAGAAAAGCTCTAACAGAAAAGAAAGAATAAACGAAGGTTGATGGGGAGGCAAGTTCCCGAGCTGGGCCGCACAGGAGGTCCTACACTGTTCAAGGCAAAGTGGATTTCAAAAGACCAACCAGAGACATATCCTAACAACACATTTACACAGCAAAGATAAGGATAAAAGTCCTGTCATCATTTACGTGGGAAGACCAGTGCAAGAATAAAAAGAAGGCTGGTCTCAAACTTCTCTGTAGCCACATCTCAAAAGACACATCTGGTGCATGATGGGGAAAATACCAAGAACCTTCACTGGTAGCCAAGCTGTCTTTCACGAGGGAAGGCAACAGAAATATATTCTTCTAGAGACAAGTACTCATGTCCTCCTTAGTAGAAGTACTTAAGAGATGTACTTCAACTGCCTGAAAGAGCAAGACAAATAAAAGTGAAGAATGATGAAATCACGGCACAAAAGGATCCAGGCTGAACGCTGAAGGTAGCTTACAGAAATGCATAAATAATTATGAATCTAGTTATACAATCATGTATACATGTTGCTATTCTCAACATATACTGTAAAAAAATGAAATTATAACCTGAGTCTCAAATATAGACAGTACTAGAAAAGGGCTGGGTGCAGTGGCTCACGCCTATAATCCTAACATTTTGGGAGTCCAAGGCAGGGCGATCACCAGACCAAACTGGGCAACAGAGCAACTCCATTGCCACAAAAAATTTAAAAATTAGCCAGACGTGGTAGTGCACACCTTTTGTCCCAGCTACTAGGGAGGCTGAGGCAGGAGGACTGCTTGAACCCAGGAGTTTGAGGCCACAGTGAACCACATTTGTACCCTGTTCTCCAGCCTGGGCAGCAGAGTGAGACCCTGTCTCAAAAAACAAAACAAAACCCTCCACTTAAAAAAATATACTTGGCCAGGCGCGGTGGCTCACGCCTGTAATCCCAGCACTTTGGGAAGCCGAGGCGGGCAGATCACGAGGTCAGGAGATCGAGACCATTCTGGCTAACACAGTGAAACCCCGTCTCTACTAAAAATACAAAAAATTAGCCGGGCGTGATTGCAGGCACCTGTAGTCCCAGCTACTCGGGAGGCTGAGGCAGGAAAATGGCCTGAACCCGGGAGGCGGAGCTTGCAGTGAGCCAAGATCGTGCCACTGCACTCCAGCCTGGGTGACAGAGCGAGACTCTGTCTCAAAAAAATATATATATATAGTATATATATATATATACTAGGCTGGGCGCGGTGGCTCACACCTGCAATCCCAGCACTTTGGGAGGCCTAGGCGGATGGATTGCTTGAGGTCAGGAGTTCAAGACCAGCCTGGCCAACAGGGTAAAACCCCGTCTGTACTAAAATACAAAAATTAGCTGGGAGTGGTGGCATGCACCTGTAGTCCCAGCTACCAGGGAGGCTGAGACAGGAGAATTGCTTGAACCTAGGAGGCAGAGATTGCAGTGAGCCGAGATCATGCCACTGCACTCCAGCCTGGGTGACAGAGCGAGACTCCATCTCAAAAAAAAAAAAAATAATAATAATAATAATAATAATAATTATACACACCAGAAGAGATCAAGAGACAGGAGGAACACTAAGATCATGAGAACACCGAGGGAGATGGAAACAAAATACTGCCCTTCCTCCCATCCCCATAATGAAGTATCCGTGTCCTGTTGTCCCTCCTGCCAAACATCAGGTATCAGGCACCTGCCCAGTTGGCATCCATCCTCTGTCCTTGCTTCTCGTGTCCACCCTTGTCTTTTCCAGCAACTGACAGGTTCTCAAGCAGAGGGAACACAACAGAGGGACGGGGCCTTGGAGACCCAAGCCCCAGGTGCTGTGAGTCTTTTAAGTCTTACCAATGCCGGGTTGTATTGGCCCCGAGGGCAGTCAGCTTCCACGGGGAATCCTGAGCCCTGGAATCCATCCAGATGGATAGGCTGGGACCAAAGCACTTTGTGGATGAAGGAAAAATCAGTAGGAACCCAGGGTTTTCCAAAGACCTCATCTGAAACACCTGTTTGGCTCTGTAAGCCTCAAAGGGTTCTCAGGGCCAAAACACAGAGAACAGCATGAGGCTATTTTTGGGCCTGGGCCTGAGCATGACCATGTCCTGTCGAACTGTGGTTGGACCCATGTGAAAAGGGGGTCAGGTGCATGAGGCACACCTACAGTTCTCACCAGCAAGAAGCCAAAGAACCAGGAGGGTCGCCTTCCTTTCTCCCAGTTTTCTATTTGCAAAATTTGTCAGAGGTTTTACCAGAGTCCTGTGTGTGTCACCTCGAACCCTTCTTATTAGAAATCACCTAGTGAGCAGGACTGCCTCCTTGAGTGCATAAAAGAAACTTCTCAAATGAGGCTTTAGTCATTTAGATGCAAATGTCCTCGGGCCTCTTCCAAACCTGGCACTATCCAAGTGTCCTCAGGCCTCACTACTTGATGTAGATAGATGAATGGGGTGACAATGGATGTGGCAGCAATAATCTGCACCTCGCTGGCTTGAATATCCCACTTGCTCACATCAGACGCCCACTCCCACCAGCCTCCTTGGACGAATCCAAAAGTGACTCGCTTGGGCTCCCCAACCAGGTTGCAACTCCAGTTGCCATGGAGTGTCTGCCATACTCTTCTTCATCTGCATTAGCTACTTCCCCCCCCAACACCATCACTGTCCTCTGTCCACGAAGTGGCAAGAGGAAGCCTCACACTGTGGCTGTCACTGGCACCCATCTTAAGAGGTAGACATTAGGGCCGTGGGAGTTTTCTCCCAGCCATGGGCCTGAAGGCTGAACTACTTGGGACACTCCGGACCTATCCAGCTCCTGGTAGGCTTGGCAAGGGTCGCGGCCACCCTGCAAGCCCCCAGCACATCCCTGAGGGCCACTCAATTCACTGGGTATGTTTGTCAAGACTGAGCAGGGAGAGGACACAGAACAATGGATTCTGTATTTTCTGACCCTATAAAAAAATGGGAGTGATCTGGTTAACCAGGAATTTTGATGAACATAATTACAACACAGTCCATGCAGCAAGGATACAGGAAGTCAACCCACCAACCCTCACAGGGAAACTTGCCAAGCTGGAAATATGGAGTCTCCGGAGGGGGGGACAAGGATTGATGAAAAGATTTGCAAATGATCCTGCAAACTGCAAGGATGAGTTGCACGGCCTCCTGGGTCAAAAGCCATGTCACAGCCTTGAAGCATCCGACAATCAAGCGGTCAGCAGAGGGTAGGAAAGAAACGCCTTCTATGTGGGCCTTGCAGAGCCCCTATTCCTGCATGACGCTTCCTCCTCTGACTCTGGAGAATGAGACTTTTATGGTGGTTGCACCTGCTGTACGAACGTTAAGACAGAAGGGCCACTTAATAGGGTTCCAGAGGAGACAATGCAAGAAATGAGGAGAACTCTGAATGGGAGCATGTTTCTTGCATCTGAGATGGCCGGTCCTTTTCGTTGGTGGCATCTCCCCAGTGGCACCATACGGCATGATGGGGATCTGAGAGACGCCCACTCTTCAGCATGTTTTGGAAGAATCTCGGCATTGACGAACCAGCATAACTGTGCTACCAAATATCAGAGTCGCTCTTTTGGCCTCTGATAGAGGGGTTTGGAGCAGGTGCCTAGAGGCCTTGTGACTGTGTTTTAGAACCACAGGGTCTGGGGTGGAGGACCTGGAGTGTCGTCCCACAAGCACCCCTGAAATACAGAGAACAGCTCCAGAAATAGTAAGGGAAGCAGGGGCTGCTTCCCCGCCTTGAATCCTGGAGGGGTTGGGTAACCTCAGAGAAAAAAAAAAACAAAAAAACAAAAAAAACCCTACATTTTGTTCCATTTCAAGGTCTCTCTGGTCCTGATGTTTCAGCACAATTAAAAATGTAATTATAAAATGACAAGGTAGACTCCTCCCAATAGCCAGATCTAGCTTCCGGCTTCCAAGCCAGAAAACCTGAATGACTGTGCTCACCGGCTTTTGATTAACAGACACATTTTATTCAAACTCTCCATTTCCTGATGAACTGCTGAGGAATGTTGCTTCTTTCCTCCTCCCCCTTCCCTAGCAGAATAAAAATAGTGTGGGCCATTCTGATATCCTAGCCCCAACTCAGGATGACAAAAGCATTAGGAGACAGCACAAAGGCCTAGGCATAAAGAGGTGCTGTGTTCCCAGACAGCGAGCTGTGATGTGTGCAATTATCTTAGCCTCTCTGGGCCTCTGTTTCCTCATCTGTAAAATAGGGAGATTGCCAGCCTTGTGGTCCTATAACCCATGCACGGGATGGCTTTCGTAACACAGCCTAAAACCATAAGGGAAATATCAAGGCAGTTAAATGTCCAGCTCAGCTTCCAAGAACAGCAGCCACATAAACAAAACAGATGACAGAGGCCTGACAAGACACAACTCTTGATGAAATATTGCTTTGCTCGCTGCAAGCTTCCTTCCAAACACTTTTGGACTTTAAAGAGAAAGAGGTCTCAAACTCTTGTGGTCTAGATACCCTTTCATTTACTCGACCAAATCTGACTTAGAATCAGTGGGAAAGAAAGGCTTGTCTGAGACACCAACAAAGCGAAGTGATGTACCAAAAACTGGAAATGAAATGCATGCCCAATTCAGGGTATGCGATAGTGCACATGACCTCAGGTCTGTACGAGGAGGCTGAACAATTAGGGATTCTCTTCCCCTTTGCCACAGGTCCCTGTTACGGCCAATTAATGCTGAAAAGTCCCTATTTGTCAAAGGAAGGAGTTGGGCTAGACTTCAGTACTTCTGTCTTCGTCCTAAAGATAAATGATCTTGAAATACATCCTAGGTTTTCTATGCTAGTTGATATCGATAATGATATCACTTGTCCTGACCTAGAAAATACTTTTGAAGGACATTTTGTGGATTGTTCACCTAACAGACTCCCTAGGGAGTTCCTGGAAGGGTGAGGTCCCCTCTAAAGGATCGCTGGTCAACTTCCCTTTGCAGTGGAAAAAGCCTGGGAATAAGAAGGTTTTGCCAAACTTGGTATGGCCCAGAGAGAGAGAAAAACTATCCTTCCTAGCCTCCCTTTAGCATTAAGCTGCAAAGCCCCCAAATGCCTTATGTCATTGTTTTGGGCACTTTCTATCGTTAGACTTCTGAGGAAAACCTCAGAACCAAATTTACCAAGCGTTCTATTGCACTCAAAATGGATTTAAGTTCAGAAGCAAGGGAGGGAGTCCAAAGTTGCTAGCTCGCTCAGTAACAGGCTCGGTATCTCATGCAAAGCAGCCTGCTCACCAGAAAGGATCTTCAAGCACAAGTGACACAGCTGCTGCCCGCAGATGCACTGGGGGCAAAAGCGGGCTTCCTCGGGGAATTAGTGCTGTTGTAAAGGAAGACGGACTGAAGCTCATTACGGTATAAGGGTAGGTGCCTCTGACGGCCCGCCTGCACCTGCGATCCAGCTGGCCTGGCTTTGTGGCCTCTAGTTGCTGGCTGGAGTGGCCCCCGGGCACTAAAGGAAAATGGAAGCAGCTCATTTCCCCACCACGGAAACGCATTCCACTGACTGCAGTGCCTACGGCCTGTGCTCCAAGTGATTCTAATCAAGACTTCCAACTCTGAGAGATGGTTCCTGATGAGGTCTGAACTCTGAGCTCTGGAGGGAAATGAAGTCTAGGAAGGGCTGGAACCGTTTCCAAGGCTCAGTAAGGGGTGCAATTCTCACCAACCCGATTCAACTAACATTTCTGGAGCTGCTGCCGCTGGCACATATAAAGTAGGCAAATGGTGACAGCCAAGGGCCTTGCTATGGAGGCGTGAGACCTACCACTGCTCTGTGCCACTGTGCGAAGAACACAGGATGGGAATTGGGGCTGGTAAAGCTGCAGCAGTCTTGCTGGAAGATCTTGAGCAACCTCTTTCATCTCTGCTGAGAGGCCTCAATTGCTTCATCTCTAAAACACGGAAGTTGGACCAGATGGTCTCCAAGGGCTTTCATATATACATATATATAGCCTAATACTTAATAATTCTTTTTTTTAGACAGAGTCTCGCTCTGTCACCCAGGCTGGAGTGCAGTGGCATGATCTCGGCTCACTGCAACCTAAGCCTTCCAGGTTCAAGCGATTCTCCTCTCTCAGCCTCCCCTGTAGCTGGGATTAAAGGTGCCTATCACCACGCCTGACTAATTTTTGTATTTTTAGTGGAGACGGGGTTTCACCATGTTGACCATGCCGGCCTCGAACTCCTGACCTCAGGCGATCTGCCCACCTCGGCCTCCCAAAGTGCTGGGATTACAGGCGTGAGCCACCGCGCCCGGCCCAATAATTCTAAATGTCAGCATTAGTATATATGTTTTAAGGACATGCCATTTTCATAGGAGAAAAAATGTCACATTCAAGGGTAGACATGGACATCATGTCTAGGCGGCATCTGACTGTTCCTGAAACGTGGGCTATGCCCCAAACACCGAGCATCCTGCCTTACTGCACCCGGGATTCTGTGCTTCCACCTCTCAGCACACTGAGTTCTGTCCTGATGTGTCCACCTCTTCCCTGTCACTCCTCCGAGCCACGTGAGTGGTCTTAGCTCTATTTGCCTAGCAACTGGATTTCTGCCCTGGAATCCTGGGCTTCTGTCTCTGCATCACCCTGGATGCACCAAAGGCAGGTTCCAGTGGAATTTTTCTGGGCCTGTTAGCAGTTAGCACTTCTGGCTGACTGTTCACATTACATCCCAAACACACAGTCCACTTCAGCTTGGGGGCAGCCCACCGACAGCCTCTGCACCCCAAATGCCCTTTTCCCAAGAGCTTGACTTCGGCTCTTCCCAGCTCCTTGCGTGCCCTTCAGTGTTCTTCTTCTTTGCTAATCCCTCCACCCCCATGAAGCACCCAACCACGATCCACACACAGGCCTGCCAGAACTCCCAGTGCTCTACAGTCAGACCCAAGGCAGCCACACCTTGGTCAGAACTTGAGTGATTGGTCTGGGTTCCTCACAGCAGCAAATCTCCAAGTGTGGCCCCTGCATCAGCAACACGAAATCCTCTGGGATCTGGCTATCAATGCAGAGCCCCAGGCCCTGCCCCAGGACCGGGTCTTACATTTTAAAGGTCCCCGGGTAGTTCAGATGCACATTAACCTTTGAGAAGCACTGCTGTGGACTGTCCTAGGTCAACTAACCCGTTAGAGGATGCTCCTGAATAACAAGCACCGTCTCCCTTCCCCTGGCACTCTAGGAACAGGAAGCCATGCCAGAATCAGAGATGCGGATGGGCCCAGGGAGGTGGGAGATCACATCCTGGCAGGAGACCATGTGCCAAAACAGGCCAGCCTTTCCATGCAAACTGGACCTCTCGCAGCTGTACAGAGCCTCAAGAGAGTGATCACCACTCTCTTGGAGGTCCTACTTTGCAAAGAAAGAAGATGGATGCGTAACTTCTGGGGGTGGAAAGATTGGTGAAACAAGGGTGTTGTACCGCTAAGTATCAGAAGAGCTTCCATCATCACTGTTGCAGCCTCCACCACCAAACTGGAAAGGTGTCTCAGCCAAGCCTGGAAGCACAGTGCATTACTGGGCAGGTACTTCTGCTAGGGAGCCATGACCCCAGGAGCTCCCCCTTACCTTCATAAAGTTTTATAGTCCTCAAATGGCTTTTGCCTAACAGTGCCCCAGCTAGAACTGGGCCATGGGGTAAAAGCCAGATAGGTGGGTAGAATCCAAGTTTCTTACTTGGAAAAAGTTACATGGAGGAAGCAAGGTTTGGACTCCATTAAAATCACATCACCACTCTGCTTCTCCATCACACAGCTCCAACTACGAAACTGCTCCCCAGGTAACTAGGGGAGCCAAGACTCCCTTTCTCTCCAAGATATCCTTCATAAATCTTGCTCCTCCTCCCATCTGCTTTTCCTGATCTCTCACACAATGACCCATGTCTTTATTTTTTTTTTCTTCCTGCTCATGCCTTGGATCTGTGAAAGGTGCCCCCTAGCACACAGGGTCCCCAGACCACCACAGCTCAGCAGTTAGACCCCAAATCTCAGTTTTCAGAGCTGCCTCTTTACCATGGCGCAGTCATTTTAGAAACATGCAGAGAAAAGCAAACTGGAACATACCTCTGCAGGCAAGAAAAATCAATTCTTACCATCAGAGAACAGCTAACCTTCTCTAGGGGCTGCTACCTCAGAGGAGAGTCTTCGGTCCTGCCTGAAGCCCTCAGACTCAGCACCAAGACTCTGCCGGCTTCCTCTCCATGGCAGCCTCTCCGGGAAATGGGGCTGAGGCAAGTCGCTAGCCCAGGGCCAGTGCTCTGGGCACCCCAGCGGAGGTTCCTGTGGCTTTGCTCATTGCTGTTCTTTCACAAAGAACCCACTACATTGCACAGTTCCTTCCAAATCTGCTCCAGTGCTTGCTGGGAAATTAACAACTCGTTCTGGACTTTCCAGATGCAATGTTTCTGGAGGGTTTTTTTTTTTTTTTTCCACTCTCCCTCTTTTCCCCCTTTCTCAGCTAAAAAACGTTGGCTGAGGTCACAACAAACAATGGCCAAGCTTGTGTCACTGACCAGATGCCTCCCACCCCCAGGCCTGTGGACAAGGGCAGCTTTGTCCACTGTGTTTTAGGCGGGACTTCCTGGGCCTGCCCAAGCCCTGCTGGGGAATGTTTTGGCCAACTTCTTCCCAACCCTAAGTCACGGCTCTGGCCCCGGCCCCGGCCCCAGCTGTGTGAACCCAAGGCCAGATACAAACCAACATACAAAGAACGGAGAATGCTCCCCTAAAGAACCACTGTGTGGAAAGCTGGTGCCTGCAGAGGGGTGAGATGAAGGTCTCTTGCCTTCACTCTGCCCTCGCCACCACCAAACCTGGACAGATAACGAACAAAGACAGGGTCACGTGGGGTCTCCACTGAAAAGGGCCTGAGGATCACAAAGTCATTAGTTACAAGTGGAGAAAGGATTGGACCCCAAGAACAATACTGCAGCCACCAACTAAATGAGCTTGGGCAGGGCTTGGATCCTTGATGAATATATTGTATCATTCTGTTTAGAAAGCCTTTTGGAGCAGCTGACAATTTAGCACTCAAAATGCCGCATATTTCTGTGTTTGCTTTCAGATGCAAACCTTTGGGGTTTTAGGAACTGATTCTTTATATAGAATTAAATATAGTTTTCTAGAGAAACCAAGATCCTGAGGACCGAGTGGTTCCCAATTAAGCAAATGGATAAGCTTATTTATGAAGAGGTTTCAATACCAGCTCCTTGGGTGGGGGTAAGAAAATAAGTACTATTGTCTAAGGATGGAGTCAGACCAGAGCTAAGCTGTTGTTTTACTACATACTAGCTGCAAGACCCTGGGCAACGGCTCCGGCTTCAATTTCTCCAAGTATAAAATGCAGATGATCACAGTATCTTTCTCAAAAGATTGCTGTAAGAGATTAAAGGGGGTGGGGATGGGGCATCCATGTAAACATTTCACCTAGTGGACGAAGTAAATGCTCAATGAAAGCTAGAATTTTTGTCGTTACTATCACCAGTGGCTGAAAGGTAGGCACTGCAGTTACCCCGGGTCCAAAAAAAGTCTAGACTGAACAATAAAAAGCAAACAGCCCAATTTAAAAAAATGAGCAAAAGACATTCCTCCAAAGAAGATATAAAAATGACCAATAAGCACATGAAAAGATGCTGAACATCACTAATCATCAGGGAAATGCAAATCAAAACTACAGTGAGATATTAGCTCACACCCATTAGGACAGGTTCTTCAAAAAAACCAGACAAGACCAGGCACAATGGCTCACGCCTGTAATCCCAGCACTGTGGGAGGCCAAGGCAGGTGGATCACTTGAGGCCAGGAGTTCGAGACCAACCCGGCCAACATGGTGAAACCACGTCTCTACTAAAAATACAAAAATTAGCCAGGCGTGGCGGTGCATGCCTGTAATTCCAGCTATCTGGGAAGCTGAGGCAGGAGAATCCGGGAGGCGGAGGGTGCAGTGAGCTAGGATCACGCCACTGCACTCCAGCCTGGGCAACGGAGCAAGGCTCTGTCTCAAAACAAACAAATAAACAAACATCAACAAAACAGAAAAGAACAAGTACTAGTAAGGATTGAGAACTGTTGGAACTCTTGTGCCCTGCTGGTGGGAACATAAAATGGTACAGCCCCTATGGAAAATAGTGCGTTAATTCGTCAAAAAATTAAAGAACTGCCATATGGTCCAGCAATTCCATTAATAGGTATATACCAAAAAGAACTGAAAGCAGAGTCCTGAAGGGAGGGTCTTGCTGCCTGTTCATGGCAACATTATTCACAAGAGCCAGAAGGTGGAAACAATGCAAGTCGTGGTAAAATAAACACAATAGAATATTATTCAGCCTTAAGAAGGTAGGAATTTTTTTTTTTTTTTTTTTTTTTTTGAGACGAAGTCTTGCTCTGTCACCCAAGCTGGAGTGCGTCTTGCTCTGTCACCCAAGCTGGAGTGCAGTGGCGCAATCTCGGCTCACTGCAAGCTCCGCCTCCTGGGTTCAAGCGATTCTCCTGCCTCAGCCTCCCAAGTAGCTGGGACTACAGGTGTGCACCACCGCGCCTGGCTAATTGGAAGGAAATTTTGACACATGCAACCATGTGGATGGACCTTGAGGACATTATGCTCAGTGCAACAGCCAGACACAAAGGGACAAATTCCATTTGCTTCACCTCTATGAGGCACCTAGAGAAGTCAAATTGATAGTGACAGGTTGCAGAATGGAGGTGACCAGGGGCTGTGGGCAGCGGACGATGGGGAGTTTGTGTTTAACGAGTCTAGAGTGTCACTGGTGCAAGATGGAAGCATTCTGGAGATTAATGGTGGTGATGGTGGCTGCACAACCACGTGGGTATACTCAAAGCCACTGAACTATACATTTAAAAATGATGGAGATGGTGGATTTCATGTCATGTATATTTTGCCATGATTAAAAAAAAAGCCCCCGAGACCCACAGAGATAGTTTAGATCAAAAGACCCTGTGACCCATAAGCCACTTCATGAGATATACCACCTCAGGCTCTCCATGTACACCCAGAGGGAAGCTGCCCCAGCCTCTTGGCAATGGTGAAGAGAAAGCCCACCTAGAAGATGAGGCTGGGACCAGGCATGGTGGCTCACGCCTGTAATCCCAACACTTTGGGAGGCCGAGGTAGGCGGATCATTTGAGGTCAGGAGTTCGAGACCAGCCTGGCCAACATGGCGAAACCCCATCTCTACTAAAAATACAAACAATTGGCAGGGCATGGTGGCCGGCGCCTGTAATCCCAGCTACTCAGGAGGCTGAGGCAGGAGAATTACTTGAACCCGGGAGGCAGAGGTTGTAGTGAGCCAAGATCATGCCACTGCACTCCAACCTGGACGTCAGAGTGAGAATAAATAAATAAAGACGACGAGGCTGGCCACCTATAGCAGGACTCACTCACCATGGTTCGTCTTGCGTTCAATCTTGGGGAGACCGAGGTAACACAGCCAGCATCCTAACGTCAATCGAGTGCTTTTCCGTTCAGGGGTGTGGCACACTCTGGGGCTCCTGGAGGGGGTGACAATGTGCCTTTCCCTTGGACATATCAATTCCTTTCTGTGTCTGCATCCCA
This sequence comes from Symphalangus syndactylus, assembly GCF_028878055.3. Classification (NCBI taxonomy): domain Eukaryota; kingdom Metazoa; phylum Chordata; class Mammalia; order Primates; family Hylobatidae; genus Symphalangus; species Symphalangus syndactylus. The sequence continues at coordinate 58,321,735 of NC_072442.2, read as the reverse complement.
CCTTCCCGGTCTTTTCTCTTACGTGCCTGACAGCAGGGCTCATCTCTTCCTTCTCAACGTTACCGACGTGGCTGCTGGGGGGACTCTACCTCTCTCTCTAATTGCTGGGTTTCAATCTGCTGCAGGAGTGGCTGTGAGGATCTTGTACTGAGCACTCACTCTGGACCAGGTGCTGTTCTATGCTTCACATGTTTCATGTCACGTAATCCCTCTAACAAACCAAAAAGGAAAATTCTATGATCGTCCTCATTTAACAGAGGAATACAGAGGCTCCTGCGAGAGACTGGGCAGGATGGGTGGGAAGAACAAGCCACACGGGCAATATTCTAGGCCATGGGGCCAGCCCGAGCCAGGGTCAGAGAGAAACCGTGTGGGTAGAGGCTGTGGGGGAAAAGCAGGTGGATCCATTCATTAGAGTTTAAGAGGCATGGGAGGTGAGAAAAATAGTAGCGAAGGATGGCGTCAAATCATGGGAGGCCATGAGGACACCAAGAACTAAGAAATTTCGATTCTATAAAGGAGAAGAAACCATCAGTGGATTCTGAGCCAGGGAGAAGTCACAATCAGGGCTGTGCTTTTTAGAAATCATGATACCAGGGTATAAAAAGGTCAAATGTGAGGGAGAAACTAGAGGGAGGAAACTGGCTATAGAAACCTCCCCACCTTCTTTCTCTCTCCCCGCTCTCACTCATCATAAAAACAAGAGAAAGGCAATGCTCAAGCCTACACTTGCAAAATGGTCCCAAACCAGCCATGAAGAGGAGGCGAGAGCATCACATCCAGCGGTGGGGAGTACCCCGTTGGCAGCTGAGTTATTTGCATCTTCTCTCTGCAATGTGGGAGGAGAGGCTGGGTGACGAATCCACACACTTGCTTTTGAGGTCAGACATGCTACAGAAATAGACCAAGGTACTTTTCTGTTCTTGGAGATGGGCTCTCACCCATAAGAAGGTAAAAGCGGGCTGGGCACGGTGGCTCACGCCTGTAATCCCAACACTTTGGGAGGCCGAGGCAGGTGGATGACCTGAGGTCAGGAGTTTGAGACCAGCCTGGCCAACATGGAGAAACCCCTTCTCTACTAAAAATACAAAAATTAGCCAGGCGTGGTGGTGTGCGCCTGTAATCCCAGCTACCAGGGAGGCTAATATTTGAACTCGGGAGGCGGTGGTTGCAGTGAGCCAAGATCATGCTGCTGCACTCCAGCCTGAGTGACAGAGCAAGACTTTGTCTCAAAAAAAAAAAAAAAAAAAAAAAAAAGGTAAAAGCAAAACTTCATTTGAACCTAGATGGCCAAGACCTTCACCTTCAGTCCTTTCAGGTTTGCAGAATTAAAATGGCCATGAAAGTTTTCATAGCCTGTGACTCCTCAGTTTTGTAATAGCAAAGGGGACAGTTTTAAGGCTGTTAAACATTAACAGCTGTCCCCGACACCACTTTGACATTGCATCACACAGAGGAACAGATACAATCACAGACAACAATGCATCATTCCAGGCAACACACAGAAATCACTGTCATTGCAAATCTCAGTAGGGCCCCCAGCCAAGGGCAAGGGACCTTTCTGGGTCATTACAAACCAGGAGGCTGATCTGCTGTGGCCTGACCTCAGCAGAACACACTAGTCCTGCAGACATTTAATTCTTTAGGATTCCCCAAAGTTAATCTCTCAGAGTATGGAAGACTCACGAATACATTCTAAGGGTTTACTGTTTGGGTTCATCCTAGCATCTCAATCCAGAAGTCACTTTGGTTTTCCTTTATTAACCATCTTTAGTGATTAGCGTTGGCTGTGAAAAACACCCTACTGGTCTCTCCTGGCCTCTGCAAATAGATAGGGTGCTACATATGAAGCCACACGTACAAACGGCAGACAGCAGAGAATCCGTGATCCCAAAGCAAAAAGGCTGATGATATTTCCACCACGCTGAGTTCTCCTGAGTTCAATGGCATCAGATGAGACCAACCCTCTTATTTTTTTTTTTGTTTCAGTCAAGTTAAAAACTGTCAACCAAAGTAGGCCTTATTTGCTGTAGGCCCTTGTCCTCTGTAAGATGAATTGGGTTGTCTTAAAATGATAATAGGCCGGGCACGGTGGCTCATGCCTGTAATACCAGCACGTTGGGAAGCCAAGGCGGGCAGATCACGAGGTCAGGAGTTCAAAACCAGCCTGGCCAATATTGTGAAATCCTGTCTCTATTAAAAAGACAAAAATTAGCTGGGCGTGGTGGCACGTGCCTGCACTTCCCTACTTGGGAAGCTGAGGCAGTAGAATCACTTGAACCTGGGAGGCAGAGGTTGCAGTGAGGTGAGATAGTGTCACTGCACTCCAGCTTGGGTGACGGGGCGAGACTCCGTCAAAAAAAAAAAAAAAAAAGATAATTAATAAGAAAGCACATCTGGGTAGGGTGATGACTCACTTTTTGTAAATGCTTCACAGTCATGAACGGAAAAATTATTCATCAGCCCAAGCAGTCTCCAGGGTACAGGGTCTCAGGGACGCCCCCGTCCTCCATACGTGGCCCCCTGTCTGCATGATCAATCAACCAACTAATAGTTACTAACTACCCTTTCTTGAATCCTGTGTGGGACGCAGGCAGGTACTGTATGTAGGACGTGACTCCTAAAATTCGGAAGCTAAGTCACAAACATGGGCAAAAAAAGCAAAGGAGTCTTCAACAGTGCCAAATGCTATGTGATAAGGTGGCAGACAATAAGAGCTTTCAGAATCCAGAGGAGGGCGAGGTCACTTTTGGTTGGGATGGTCCAGGGAGGCTTCCCAAAAGATAAAGAACTTGCCTCACAGCAGGGATAAAAAACAAGGGCTTGAAGGGAGCCCAAAGAACATGATGTACGAAGCAGAATAAGGTTTGATAAAGGATGGGACATAGGGAAATAAGAGACAGTGAAGTTGATTCAGAAGGAAATGACAGAAGTTGAACAAGTAACTCGAAGAGATGTGGCTATGGTGAGAGCCAGTTTAGGGGGATGCAGTAGAGTCTGTTGGCCATAGATCCAAGTTCAAAGTGTTCGGTGGGGAGTAGGGGTGAGTATGGCCCTGGGCACATGGAGCTGGAGGCATCTGCTCAGAGATAGTGGTGAGATCCTACAGGCTGACTAGGAGTTCACAGAGAAAGAAAGGACCTTGGGCTGAACCTTGGGGTATGCTCTTGCTTAAGCAGTGGGAGAAGAATTATTCTCCCCCAGCACGCCTCAGGCCCAGTCCCTCCCTCTCCTGTGCCCTTCATTAGTGCATGCAACACCCCCAGGGCCCCTCTCCAAGACTCTCAAAGAACCAGGTCTTCATCTTTTTCGCCTCTAACCAGACTAGTGCCCAACACTCAGGGACTACATGAGGAATGGACGATGTGAGTTCTGAGCATCAGGCAGAGAAACCAAATGAGGAGGGGGGATACAAGAAGAAATAAGTACAGCTGACCCTTGAACAACACGAGGGTTTAGAGGTGCTAACCCCTATCTCCCCATGTGGTTGAAAATCTGTACATAACTTTTGACTCCCTCAAAAGTTAACTACTAACAGCCTACTGTTGACTGGAAGCCTTAGCGAAAACCTGAACAGTTGATTAACATGTATTCTGTATGTTATCCATATTACAAACTTCATTCCTAAAGTAAGCTAGAGAAAAATAAAACGTTAAGAAAATCATAAGGGGCCGGGCACAGTAGCTCACACTGTAATCCCAACACCTTGGGAGGCTGAAGTGGGAGGATGGCTTGAGCCCAGGAGTTCGAGACCAGCCTGGGCAGTCTGGTGAGTGAAACCCCATCTCTACAAAAATAAATGAACATAAAAAATAAAAATAAATTAACCTGGCACAGTGCATGCCCGTAGACCCAGCTACTAGGCAGGCTGAGGCAAGAGTATCCTTGAACCCTGGAAGCTGAGGCTGCAGTGAGCCAAGATTGCTCCACTGCACTCCAGCCTGGGCAACAGAGTGAGACCCTGTCTCTAAATAAATAAATAAAATCATAAGAAAGAGAAAATACACCTACAGCACTGTACCGTATTTACTGATCCCATAAGTTTACATCATCTGTTTAAAAGATGAAACCTTTGAAATGGTGGCAGCCGCAGCTGCAGACCTCAATCTACGGTACCTGACAAGCAATTGAACTTTTTCTTGTAATGTCAGGACTTTTCTCTGCTTCTGGGGAATGTTTCCAGCATCACTAGTGGCACACTCTATGGGTCCCATAGTGTTATTCGAGGCTTATGGCATTGCACTAAACATGATGAAAAATACATAGAACAGTGAGGGCTCACATTTTACTGCGATACCCAATTTACTGGAGTGATGAACTGTTCATCCAGGGCTGATTAGCATCACACGCCATTTTAAGCCGATGCTCTCAACACCTGAGCTCACTGCAATAACAACCAGGGGTGGCCGCAAAATTACTACAGTGTATACTACGGCTAGTTTTATGCAGTTATGATTAATACTATATCTTTGCCTTTGTTTACATTTTGCTTAAATGTGAATGGTGCCATATACAGTCTGTTTGTGTGGGTAAAATTTTAAAAATTTTTTACTTTCTATAGATTTGTATGTATTTTATGGTAGTAAATGATAAACTAGTATCAAATATATTTTATGCATTTGCAGCATGTCTAACATTTTCTTAATTTTTTGGTATTTCTAGACTAGGTAGTCTGTCTTCAATTTTTCTCAAATTGTCACAAATCTCCAAAAATATTTTCCAATATATTAATTGAAAAGAATCCACGTATAAGTAGATCTGTGCAGTTCAAATCCATTGTCTGAGAGTCAACTGTAGTTAAGAGTGTCCGGCCGGCTGCGGTGGCTCATGCCTGTAATCCCAGCACTTTGGGAGGCCGAGGTGGGCGGATCATGAGGTCAAGAGATGGAGACCATCCTGGCTAACACAGTGAAACCCCATCTCTACTAAAAATACAAAAAATTAGCCAGGCATGGTGGTGGGCACCTGTAATCCCAGCAACTGGGGAGGCTGAGGCAGGAGAACCACTTGAACCTGGGAGGCGGAGGTTGCAGTGAGCCAAGATTGTGCCACTGCACTCCAGCCTGGGTGACAGAGCGAGACTCCATCTCAAAAAAAAAAAAAAAAAAGTGTCCAAGTGAGATGCCAAAGAAAACGCTCACTGAATACAAAGAGGGTGTGTCTCATTTATCTTGGAAAGAGAAATACGGAAGAGTGATGGGTGTAGACTTGGATCACAGGCACACAAGGAGCTATGAGCATAGGATGCAAAGGGAAGCAAGATCTTTAGATAAGATGCCATTAAAGAAGAGAACAAGAAAGAGGACAGGCCACAGACCGTGGTTGGCTCCAGACCAAGGGCTCTGCTGGGCAGAGAGCTCCCGTGAGGTGACTGCACCCAGTTTCTTGTACATATCATGGTAGAGCCCTCGGACCCTTATAAAATTTCTATGTGTCCCACCCCATGAAAGATTCCTAGTACTGGCCAGGCGCAGTGGCTCATGCCTATAATCCCGGCATTTTGGGAGGCCGAGTCAGGTGGATCGCCTGAAGTCAGGAGTTCAAGGCCAGCCTGGCCAACATGGTGAAATCCTCTCTCTACTAAAAATATAAAAATGAGCCTGGTGTGGTGGTGGGTGCCTGTAATCCCAGCTACTCAGGAGGCTGAGATAGGAGAATCGCTTGAACCCAGGAGAGGGAGGTTGCAGTGGGCTGAGATCGCGCCACTGCACTCCAGCCTGGGCGACAGAGTGAGACTCCATCTCAAAAAAAAAATTCCCAGTATCAAGTGGACATATCAGAAACGGCACCCAGTTGAAAAGGCCTCCAAATAGCCCTGATTCTAAGGGACCCCATAGCTTGGTTTCCCCTTCTTGCAGCCATTCATATCCCACTGTGACACCTCATTCCATCCATCACCGTGTACCAGCCGCACTATTATTTACTCAATATTTTTTTCAAACTGACTTATATCCCACTGAAATATAGTCTGGCCCTAAGCAATAATATCTATGAAATCACAGATTTGATTTGGTTTCTTTCTACTACACACTAAAATAAATATAACTTTAAAACTGTCATCTCCACATGATCTAAAATTATCTCACGGATCCTTAGTTGGAAACTCGGCACACTTTGAGAAATACTGTCTCTGGCTACACATCAATTCACCATGCAGCATCCACAAAGTGGTTCTGGAGATTCTTTTTTTTAATCCAGAAAACCAAACTTGAATTCTCTACTGACCACGTCCCCACAACGACAGGAATGTGGTACCCGGCATGTGCCTGAATCTCTGGGAGATTAAGGGCATGGCAAAAGGAGATGCAGGGGACTTCCCTGCAAGAAGCATCTGACAGCCGCCCCAGGACACTGCCTATCAAACCAACAATAAGAGGAAAAGAACAGGAAAAAACTCATCCAGTCTTAAAAACAAAATCCAAAAGTGACAAACAGAATCAGAGAAAAAAAAAGAAAAAAAAACTCGAGAACCATGAGGCCAATGAAGGAATGCAGAAAATCTTGCAAACCGCTGGGCGCAGTGGCTCACACCTGTCATCCCGGCACTTTGGGAGGCCGAGGCGGGGCGGATCACAAGGTCAGGAGTTCCAGACCAGCCTGGCCACTATAGTGAAACCTCGGCTCTACTAAAAATACAAAAATTAGCCGGACATGGTGGTGGGTGCCTGTAGTCCCAGCTACTCAGGAGGCTGAGGCAGGAGAATCACTTGAACCTGGGAGTCGGAGGTTGCAGTGAGCCGAGATCGTGCCACTGCACTCCAGCCTGGGTGACACAGCAAGACTCTGTCTCAAAGAGAGAAAGAGAGAAAGAGAGAGAAAATCTTGCAAACCAAGATGAGTTGTAAAAGGGGAAGTAAGACTTCACACCTTCACCACTCTCTGCCCATAATCTGAGCTGCATTTCATGCCTCTGCCACTCCGTGTCTCTAATTTGGGATGCAGGATTTGCACTGACCTGAACACTGAACAGCCAGCCCTCTCCTCTCAGCACAGACGCTGTCTGAGAGGACTGTCCACCATCCCTTTAGGTACAGCAATTCTCGGAAAACTAGACAGCAGGAAGTGCAGGGTAGAACAAGGGGCGTGGGAGGGGTGCTCACAGTTCGGAGAGGTACAGATGCTACAGGCCAAGCCCAGCCAATGCCCTGGCTGCAGGGCATTGAGAAGAGACCCCGGGAACTGTGAGTTTTCACGTTCTCCATCAATTCGGAGTATCAGAGAACCAGATAGTAACATGACAGTTCACCAGGCAAAGGCCAATTCGAAAACAGAAACTGGACTGAGAGATGGGTGCATCATTGAACCTACAGGCAGGTGGCTGTGGGGGGAAGTCAACCTTCCCCCAAGCCGACAGTGTGCCAAGGCTAGTGACAGTCGATACTTTCTGTTGGTACATGCCACGTTTACATAGATCCTGCCGTGTTCAAGAATGCATAAAGAGGGGAAATATGCAAAAGCAGGGTGAGGAAACACCATCCTGAACGCACAAAGGAAGAGCACGTCTCAGAAAATCATTCAGAAGAAAAACTGTCAGGAAACTGTCAGAATGTAAGAAGCTGTGATTTCTTTGAAAGAGGAACAGCAAATCATAACAGAAAAAAAAAGCAGTTCAAATAAAAAGGATGACAAAGATAGTGGATGAGGTGAGGATTATATAAAAATTGCTCATTTAAATCCATATTTAGTTGTAGTTGTGGGTAATTGCAAATATAAACATTTAAATCAGTGACTTGCGGGGCTAACAGGAAAAGTGTCCCCAAATTGCAAAGGACAAAAAGCAAGGAAATCAAGAGTCTACGTAACATATAAGTTTAAGAAATATTCCATTATTAAAGACCAGAATAGGTTAAAATTAATAACCAATTGCAATTAAAATTAGCAATCAATTATCAATAAAATTAATAATCAATTGCAAAAATAATCACAAATCATGCATATAGGCCGGGCACAGTGGCTCACGCCTGTAATCCCAGCACTTTGGGAGGCCGAAGTGGGCAGATCACTTGAGGTCAGGAGTTCAAGGCTAGCGTGGTGAACATGGTGAAACCCTGTCTCTACTAAAAATACAAAAATTAGCTAGGCATGGTGGTGCGCACCTGTAATCCCAGCTACTTCAGAGGCTGAGGCAGGAGAACTGCTTGAACCCAGGAGGTGGAAGTTGCAGTGAGTGGTGATCATGCCATCACAACCTCGCGCCATTGCAATTGTGCCTGGGTGACAAAGCTAAACTCCGTCTCAAAACAAACAAAAAAACGAAACAAAAAAAATCATTCATATAAACAGGCAAAAAGAGAAAGGGTTACCCAGGAAATGAGATTTTCCTCAGACTTCTCCTCTACCCTACTAGTGGCTAGAGAGCTCTTTCTACTAGAATAAAGGCTCCATACAGCAGGGATTTTGTTTTGCTCACTGCTCTATCATGGTGCATACAAGGCCTGGCGTCACCCCTTGGAAAGTGCTAGAAGACAAATCCCACTGAGTTTAAAGCTTCACAGGGTACAGTCATTGTTGTGTCCATTGCTGTGGGTATTCAATAAATATTTGCTGAAGCTAAACTGCAAATATGGATTTTTACCCAAAACTGTGTGTAATTCAAGACATACAAATCCATCAAGTTGTATGAGTATTTCATATGAAAGAAATAGGAAGGTTCTCTTAGAAGCATGCAAGTGAAGACACCACCCCCTTACCCTCCAGGCACTGAGAGAGAAAATTAGGATGACAACACAGCCATGGGGAAGTAATAATACAAATACAATGCATATGTAAGTCATTTCTTGCTCAGTACAGACAAACTCCCAATGCAAAAATCCAGTGACCTGTGTGCTGCCTGGTGGATTTTCCAGCTCATTGGGGGTGAAGATTGGTGCCTTAGTATTTCATTCACCTCCTTTTCTGCTACTGTCCATCCCAGAACCAGGATACGAGTTTCTCCTACAAGGCCAGTGCAGATGAAGTACTGGGCCATGTGTGAGGAGCACGCATAACTGATGTTCCCTTTCTGTCCAGGAGCATGCCAACAATGAGGACTACTCAAGCTTTAGGGACACTGTGCTGGGAGGATCCACAAACAAGAAGTCTTTGTTTTTCGTGTCCACCAAAGCAACACTGTGCTATATAAGGCACCACAGAGGCCATTTTCTTTGCCGTGGAACTTGTCTTGATTTTCTGCATCTTAAAAACTCATATTGAATGGACCAAGTCTTGTTTTCTTCCTTAAATCGGGTAAGACCAATAAACCACCCCATGGCAATGCTTTCTGTCATCAAAACCCTCTTTATATCATCCTCCCTCTAAGAGCTGTCCCTGCTTTAGAAATTAAAGTATCCAGTATGATCTCAATATGGATAATAGCACTCCCTCACCCAAATGAAGTACTAAAGAAAGACACAGACACATTAACAAAGCTTATCTTTGTATTGGGGGATTCTCTGGTTGTTTCAATTCTATTTCTTTCACCAGTTTTAAAATTTTACCTTATTTAATTTTTTGATTTTTAAAATGTGCTTTGAAATTTTTTTTTTTTTTTTTTTTTTTTTTTTTTGAGACAGAGTCTCACTCTGTCGCCCAGGCTGGAGTGCACTGGCGCAATCTCGGCTCACTGCAAGCTCTGCCTGCCGGGTTCATGTCATTCTCCAGCCCCAGCCTCCCGAGTAGCTGGGACTACAGGTGCCTGCCACCACGCCCGGCTAATTTTTTGTATTTTTAGTAGAGATGGGGTTTCACTGTGTTAGCCAGGCTGGTCTGGAACTCCCGACCTCATGATCCGCCCACCTCGGCCTCCCAAAGTGTTGGGATTACAGGCGTGAGCCACCACATCCGGCCTGAAATTACTTTTAAAATCAGCAAATCATCGTATACAATCCTAAATATACTATATGATCCCAATTATGGAGAAAAATATACACAGCATGAAAAAGAATGCCCCTATTTTCTTATTTCTGTTTTTCTATATTTTCCATGTTTTCTATAATGAGCATATTAATTTTAATGCCTTTTTAAAATTCTAAGCTTATTTTCTACTACCAGCTAGTACATGAATATCACCTTACTAAAAATATTTAAACAAGTCCAATAAAACCCACCTTGACATATCCCATCACACTTGACATCCCCTAAAATGACTACTATTTATCAGGTAGGGTTTATTGTACTATCTTTCAAATGGCAAGACAGTTGGCGGGGGGGGGGGGTGCACTTTATTGTTAAGAAAACAAAGACAAAATGACTTTCTCAACCAATGCAAGGCTAACACAAAAATTAGAGACGGAAGGCACCTTAGTAATCATCTGACCACATCTCACCATTTTACAGATGGGCAAACTGAGGCCCGGAGACACAGCTTAGACACCGAGTCTCCCCAGTACCCACACAGAGTCCTCTCCTTGCCCTCTGCCCGCCGTAAACCTGGGTGCAGATGTCACCCCCATGACTAGAGGGCTAGCACATGGTCAGATGGCACAGCAGAACCAAGGCCCCATTCAGGACCACTCCCCAAGCTGACCTCCACACTGCTGAGAAAGGCGACCCTCTCCACCAGGCCCAGCTCCCTCTGCCCGCCCTAAACCTGGGTGCAGATGTCACCCCCATGACTAGAGGGCTAGCACATGGTCAGACGGCACAGCAGAACCAAGGCCCCATTCAGGACCACTCCCCAAGCTGACCTCCACACTGCTGAGAAAGGCGACCCTCTCCACCAGGCCCAGCTCTCTTCTGCTCAAGCACAAGCTACTTCCCGTCTGTTAGCAGCCAGGCAGACCCCATGAAAGGAAGGGCCCAGGGAGGAAACATCTGTGTATACAAGAGGGGTGAAGTCATAAGCCCTCTTGACTTTCCCTTTTGGCAAATCCTCTTCTGCCTAATTCTTTTCCCCTACATCATTGAGATGCAAAGCTCCATTCAAACAAGGGGGCCTGGAAGACTCCAGCAGCTTCTAGAAACCAAAACTTATATTCTGCTACAGAGATTCTCAAAAGAAGGTATGTCTTGTTACACTGGGGTGTGGATGGGGCTAAGAACAGAAGATATATGCCCCGCAAACCACTCAGTTGACCACAGACATCCATGTGCTTACCCCTAAACCCAGCTTCTGCCCTTCAGCCAAGCAGAGAGGAAGCTCAAATGCAGGTTCCACAGCTTCTCAGCCATATAACCTTGGCCAAGGCACTTCACCTCTACAAACCTCATCTTTTTTCTTTTCCATATAGGAAAATGCAGATGCCACCACCCACTTCGTAGAATTTTTGCAGGGACTAAATAAGACAGTAGAAACAATGGTAGGTATATATTAGCGTCATCCCATACTTTCCCATCCCCTTGAGAAAAGCCATCAACTGAGGTCACCAACGCTGAGTCACTCGTGTTACACGGACTTTCCCAACAGCAAGGCTATACTCTCCAGAATGACACCTTCTAACCATTCTGACATAGACTGAGCTGACTGAAGGAACAAGAGAAAGAGCAAGTGAATGACGAGACTAGAATTCAAAGAACCATCAGAATAGGTTCTCATCAATGGCTTCGCAGGCCTAGAGCCCTCCAAGTCGATACATTTGTAAAAGACGTGGTTTCTTGGCTCGCATGGACTGTCCGCTAAAGTAACTAAAGCCATTAGACAGACAGAAAGCTGACGGAGACCCGCCAGTAAAACTCACAGGGCGGAGAACACACGCAAGTCCACGAGGGCTACAACCATAGAAAGCTGCTGGGGTAAATGAAAACAAGACCCAGAAACAAACATCGTCCTTGACCAAGAACCGCAAACAAACCAGTGCAAGACCCCGGCAAACTTCCGAAAATGGCCGCATATGCCTTCATTTGAACACTCTTGCCATGGGCAAGGACACTCCAAGAAAGTATCATACTCCAGATCGATCGCTCAAGCTCCCAATGAGACAGGCTGGATAACAGGCAGGAAAAACGGGTTAAGTTTCCCTTTTTCCCCAGCATTGGATATCCCCCAAATCACATTCACTGCCTTTATCTCACCACTAGATCTTATCTTTTTGTTGTTTTTAGTAGCTAAAGGACCATTGTGGACCAGTAACTTGATATACAGTAGTTTATTTGACCCTTATAAAAACCCTGGGAGGGAAGTATTTATTTTCATTTTATAATCGGGCTAGCCTGAACCCAGTGGTCTGTCTCCAAGGCTGGTGCTAATACCATCTCACCCCACACTGTCCCCCGATTCCTCCATCTACAATCAGAGAAAGCTGATGGGCTGAATGAAAATGAGCCCCAGAAACAAACCTGGTCCCTGACCAAGAACTGCAAAAGGCAGTTCCCAAAACACTTTCCCATCATACCTGAGGCTCCTCTGCAGCGTCTAGGCATCTGATATCCAAAGGCAAATACTCCAGGGTGGAAGTTACAGTTGAAGCCAAATTGATAATCAGGTAGAAGGTAACAGCAGATTGCCAGTGGGGAGCCTCATTAACCGGTGGGAGGGGTCCCAGCAGGGAGAAACAGGTCTAAGAGGGCAGGTAGGAAACTACCAAGAGAAGCATCTCCACAGCAAAGAGCCGTGACCAGCACCCTCGAGTGAAATGACACCCTAGAAGGATGCCAACTGAGTGCCACAGACTGCGTAGCTGTGAATTTTGTTTTTCAGCTGGCTGAGCTGGGAGTCACAGAAGGCAGCCCCTGCCCACCCATGCAAAGCAAGCGGCACAGGCTGCCAGAGGCTCCGTCCTCACCCTGACGCACTCACACTCAGTCACCAGAAAGCCCCTCTCATGTAGGCTGAATTCTGGAAGCTTGGGTTCAACTCTCCAGCCCAGAAGGGGAACCACCTTGCTCTGTCTAGTGGGCCAGGCTCCTCACTTTGGGGCTGTCTCCTGGGCAATTTAGCCCCTGCCCATGCCCAGCTTCTCCTCCCCCGTGCACAGTCACACCTCATCCCCACAGCGGCTCTCTTTTGGGTGGCCTGAGATGAGTGGCCTTCATCCCTTACTCACGGGAGCTCCTCGAGAACAACAATAGCGTCATACTCAAATCCATCCCCATGCACAGAAAATGTACATAATAAACACACATTGGCTAGACGGAGTTCTTCCTGGTCTCTGAATAGGGTTTTCAGCTCACCTAGAAAGTGGGTTTCTTACTTTCCTGGGGTCACCCAGGCACCAAGGCAGGGGAAGAGAGGAAAAGGAGAAGGCAGAGCAAAAGCACTGCCCATACATTTATCTATTTTACCCTAGGAGGGGTCTGGGCTACTTAAATGCTCTCAGGGGTCCCCAAACCACAAATGAATAAAATGGACCAAGGGGAAAAGATCATCAATGGCTTCGCAGGCCTAGGGCCCTCCAAGTAAATACATTTGGAAAAGATGTGGTTTCTTGGCTCACATGCACTGTCCAGTAAAGTAACTAAAGCCATTAGACAGAGAGAAAGCTGAAGGAGGCCAAGTGATCTTCTATAAAAACAGCAGTCTGAGTTACCAATGCTGGATCTGAAATGTACATATGTGGCTGGCTCTTTGCCTATATGATTTTAAAGAACTGGCATATTTTCACCCAAGGACCCCCAGCGCCTGAATGCTTGGTCATCCTGGAGAAGCCCCTGTTTGTAGGGTCACACACCACCGGCCCCATGGGAAGGGAGCCCAGGAACCATCTCTCCAGAACAGTTGAAGGCACCAGGCCTCTTCATCAACGTGGCATCTGTGGAGCCCACAGATGCAAGTGCTGAATCGTCTAGAAAAAACGGGACTGAGATTTGCTGAGATCTCAGAATCTGGAAGAACTCCTCCAGCCCTCTCCGCAGGTACTAACTCTGCTTGGAGGGACACAGCAGTGAGATCCTTAACTCCTCTTTGGCTAGGGAGCCTCACCTCTCTCCCGCATGGGTCTTAAAAGGAGAGGAGAAAGTGACAATAACAGGTGCTGGTGTCCTATCCATCCCCTGAGCATCAGAGTGGTGATTCTCAAGCTTCAGCACGCATTGGAAGGGCTGTTAGGACACAGTCTGCTGGGCCCACCCTCCAAGCTTCTGGATCCGTAGGTTTGGGTACCATCCAACTATCTGGATTTCTCACAAGCCCCCAACTGATGCAGCTGCTGCACACGTAGGCACTCCACTTTGAGAATCACTGGTTTCAAGAGAAAAACAAAGACGGTCTGTTCTAAATCGACCTCTGGACCTAGAAGATTAATCTTTAGGAAACCTAAATTCACTTTCAGAAAGAAAGAGACTCTTTCAACTTTTTTTTTTTTTTTTTTGAAAAGCATGGCCCTCTTACTTTCCTTCTTTTCATAGACATGGGTGCAGGGAATATTTCCTGCTTTCCCTAACCATAAGAAAAGGAATCCAAATGAAATGAATAATGGCAACTGTTGCACTATTGGCCTTAGCACTGGTAACAGCAGAGATGGGTGGGGACTGCGCAAATTGGAAACCCACCACTTATCATCAGCATATTGTTGCCAAGCAGGGCGGCAGGCTCTGTGTTGCTAGAGTGTCTCGTTTTTGCAAGAGAAGCTGGAAATCTGGATTTTTAATGTAAAACCTGCAGATTTTAAGATGTTGGCAACCAACTGAAACATTTTTAAATGAAACCATGGGCAACCAAAAACAATACAACACCAAAAAACCCCCCATGATTCTGCATTTGATTTTGCATGCTGGCTACCAGTGTGCAACACCTGATTGTACCTGTCGGGGACCTTTATAAGCAGTTGTTTGAAGAGGGGGTTCCCTGGTTCTAACGAATTGAATACCACCGACCTTAGACTAAAGTGCCAATCAGCACGTCTGCTCCATACCACGCATCCTTTTAGCCAGGACCTCTTACACTGGTGGGTGCAGCTGGGTGCCAGCTTCCAGGGGATCTGTGAACCCCTTCCAAGGGCTGCAAATGTGTGGCCCGCTCCCACCACCCGAGAACTGGGCTCCCTGATCCTGGGCTTAACCTTCTTTGGAACGGAAACACAAGACAAGATTCCTGAGGCAGAAGGGACCCTGGAAAGCCTGTCCTACTCAGCCTTTGGAAAGACGGGCAGCTCATCAGCCGAGAAGGTTTGGAAGTGGAGGAGGTGCGTAAGAAAGCTGAAACAGGTTAAGGAATGAGGTAAACCACCAGGAGAAAGCAGTCAGGGGCTACGCCACACATCAAGCAGGCTGATAGAAGAGAAGGAATTTGGGAACGGAGGAGGAAGCCAGCCAGGCACAGTGGCCTGGGGTAGGATAGGTGCACATCCTCGGATCTGAATGCGAAATGACACAGCCATCGTGGTGAGCAGAGAGATGCCCATGGGTAGCAAGCCCAAGCACTGGAAGCTAGCACCTGGGAACATGGGGCATGGTGGGAAGGAAGGTTGGATCCACGCCTCGTGGGAGGTGTAAGGTACCCAAACCTGCAGAGGTAGGGAGAGTAGGAACGTGTGCTCTGGGGCCACTGGGAAGAATGCATGGTGATGTGGCCGTAGGCATCCTCACTCTGCCCATAGGAGCTGTCCCCTGGCGGACCTCAGGCCCTGGCCACCTCCCCGTTCCCAGACTTCCCGCTTTCCAACTGGCTTGTTCATCCCTGTCTGTACCACATTGCACATCAGCTTCCCAAAATGACATTGCATCCTGATCCTCACCCCACTGAAAACCCGTCCCCTCCCTTTCCAGGTTGGCCAGGTTTTCTCCCACAAGGAAATCGGCAGCCACCTCCTGGAGACAGTCCAGGCCCATTCAGCCACCGCTGGAGGCCAGCAGTTTTCAAACTTTATTTTCAAAGTCTGATTCACAATAAAAAACACATTTTACTTCACAACTCAATATACAAAAGCAAAGCAAAAGTTTCATGGAACAATGCTTGCCCTTGCCACAGGTAACACGCTCTGATATTTTCCCGCTCTGGTTTTTGTGCGGGTTGACACTGATTGCTTGCACTGTGTGACTCATGATGTATGGTCTGGAAAACAATGCTTTACCTGGTCCCAATCTCCATTTTTAGAATCTCTTTTTTTAACTCCATCTCCATCAACAACCCCTATAAAGGATTCCTTCATGACACTTTCTTTGACCCACCAGGTAGAAGTGAATTATCCCCAATTCTGAATCTCCCAGCCCCTGCAGACTGTATATCATTCCTGGGCACTTAGATGATAGTCATATAATTTTTCTCTTTTCTAGAACACGGTCCAATGTCCGAGTGCTGTGGTTGATACCTATAATCCCAGCACTTTGAAATCGCTTGAGTTAAGGAGTTTGAGACCAGTCTGGGCAACACTGTGAGACCCCATCTCTACAAAGAATTTAAACATTAGCCAGGCATGGTGGTGCATGCCTGCAGTCCCAATTACTTGAGGGGCTGAGTTGGGAAGATTGCTTGAGCCCAGGAGTTTGAAACCAACCTGGGCAACATAATGACAGCCTGTCTCTACAAAAACTTTTAAAATTAGCCAGGCATGATGGTGCACACCTGTAGTCCCAGCTACTCAGGAGGCTGAGGTGGGAGGATCCCTTGAGGCCAGAAATTCGAGGCTGCAATGAACTATGAGCATGCCACTGCACTTCATGCTGGGGAACAGAGTGAGACTCTGACTCTGGAAAAAATAAATAAATAAAAAATAAAAATAAATAAATAAATAAAAGAACAAGGTCTGAGTTTTTGGCTCCAACACTTAAAATATCTGTCAAATGGGCTGGGCGCAGTGGCTCATGCCTGTAATCCCAGCACTTTGGGAGGCCGAGATGGGCGGATCACGAGGTCAGGAGATTGAGACCATCCTGGCTAACATGGTGAAACCCCGTCTCTAGCAAAAATACAAAAAATTAGCCGGGCGTGGTGGCGGGCGCCTGTAGTCCTAGCTACTCAGGAGGCTGAAGCAGGAGAATGGCGTGAACCCAGAGGCGGAGCTTGCAGTGAGCCGAAATCACGCCACTGCACTCCAGCCTGGGCTACAGAGCGAGACTCCATCTCAAAAAAAAAAAAAAAAAAAAAAAATCTGTCAAATGTTTGATGTGATAGAAGCCTGAATGACATATTCTGACAGCAATAAGACTGTACTACATTTCATACCATACTAATCAGATGAGCTGTCTGAAGAAACTCCATCTTCAGACAACTCCTCTGGCTGGGCCAGTGTTCTGACACCGGTGTCACCCTCTCCCAGCCACAGGAGAACAGAGATGTGGCCTGCTATGGTGGGATGCCTTATAGTTTGCAATCCACTCTGCTCTCAGACACATCACGCCCCTATCACAGTCCTCAATAGGTTCACACTGGCCATAACATTGACTCACTGCAATGCCAGGGGAAGATATTTAGCACATCTTGAGGTTAGCTGGGGAAATGGAGCCTCAGAAAAGTTGACAAAACGGTCACACAGGTAGAAAGTGGCTGAATCCACGCAAATCCAAGTTTTGTAGATTCAAACTCCCATGCTCTTTCCAGAGGCTGATCCAGATCAAGTTATACAATCCTGTGTTCATTACACGTCTCCGGCTTGCAAAACCGGAAAGGAACATCCGGTCATGCTGTCTGCGCTGTACCCCCTTTCACTTTTCTGTACACCCACACACGGCCTGGTCCCATGACAGAATGCACACAAACGTGGCATGCATGAGTAAGTCAGAAGACTGGTGTGGACCTGGTGTCCCGTCCCACTTTCCCCAGAGCAGCTGCATGACATCTGGCAGAGCGTGTCACCTCCCTGAGCATCTCCCTCATCTAGAACCTGAGGGAGCTGTATCTGCTGGTTCCCAAGGACCTTCTCAGGCTTATCCTGAGAACTCTACCATGCCACTTGGAGCCACGTGGCCTCTACAAAATCTCGCTACACTGGGGAATTAAGAAAAGGCAAACTGAGGAGAAGATCCAAAACAGGAAACTGAGGTAAATCCCAGGAAATCAAGAAAAACTCACTTCCCACAGAGCTCATCTCAGATACATCCTCTGCCCAAGTGGCCTTCTCTTCTTTCCAGACCCTTGGGTCACAGTGCGACCCAGACTCACTGGATGCATGAGGACTGACACACAGGAAGACAGAAGAGTCTCCCAGAAGCCCCCAGAGCACAGCCAAACCCTAGCCAAGCAAGAGGTTATCCAAGGAAGATTTCTCCTCCTACAGGAGTGGTGGCTGCCTCGCACTCAACCTGGTCCAATTAGCTTCAAGCATCTCCATCAAAGATAACCAGCAGAGCCCTGGTTCCAACTCACCTCAGCCTCGTGGTGTGTCCTCATGCAAATCTGACACGCTGGTCATTTTCTGCCACCATCCCCACATCCGCTGCTTCCCCGTGGCATCGACTAATCCACTGTGCAAAGCAGCATTTATATATAGAAAGTTGCAGCCACGCAGGTTAGCATTAAAATAGAGACTTGACGTTGCCGTGGCAACCAAACAAATGATATTCAAAATGAAAGAGAAGTATTCTGCAATCGGGAAAGCATGTCCACAGCCTTCCAGGGCAGCTGGGCCGCTTCCCCCTGAGGGTGGGTGGGATGCCTCTGGAGAAGTGCCTGGTCCTGATGAACCTCCACCTCCCCATTAGGTCACCCACTCTGCTTTCAGCTGCAGCCATCATCCCCTGCTCACGCTCCTTCCGGTCTGGAGTGGACCCGAGGCCAAGACACTGAGGGAGTGTGATGATCCAACCAGGTAGAGCAATCTGCAAAAACTCTACTCCTTAAAGCGCCGAGGAGAAGCAGCCCTGGTGCTTTAGTAATGATGCTTCTGGAAACAAGGCTGGCCTTCTGCCACTGCCTGCCACAACGAAGAGTCGAGAGGCCAGCAGCTAGCCAAGTGACACTGGGCAGGCTTCTGTACCTCTCTGAGCTTCCAGCTTAAAATGAGCCAGGAATGGGAGGAGGGAGCAGCAGCGTAGGGTCTTCAACCTCATGACTCCAGGATGTGCGACTTTTCCCTGCTACCACCACCTCCTTTTTCTACATTCCTCTTGGATATTGCTGAAGCCCCAGGGCCAGACAGAAGCTACTGATTCCCAGGTCTGGCACATGGAATAACCCTGTCACTTTCATTCTGTACACCTGGCCACCACCCAGAAAGCCCGCAGTCCCCAAGACAGAATGTCTAGATTCTGGTCTTCAAGGAGCTCCTAACAAGGCTAGGGGCCTTGAACAAATCTTAGACCTTTCTGGGGCTCATTTCTAAATGTCAAAACCAAGTGTGATCTAGAAAGACTTAAATTAAAAAGACTGACAATACCAAGTGCTGGCAAGGATGCAGAGCAACTGGAATTCTCATACGTTGCTCGTGGGAACACAAAATGGTATGGTCCTTCTGCAGGGCAGTGTGGCAGTTTCCTGCAACATTAAACATACATTTCCCACGTGGCCCAGCGATCCCACATGTAGCCTGTGTTTCTGAACCAGGAGCGACTTTGTCCCCTGACCGAGGACATTTGGCAAGCCTTGGACAGATTTACGGGTTATCATGATGGAGGTGGGAGAGGCTGAGGGAGTGCATTAGCTCCCTGCAGAGACACCTGTTGTTTCCAAAGAGACACCTAGAACCAAGAGTACCTCTGACCTAAGCTGAGGGCCACAGAAGGGCCTTGGCTGTGCAAATCCACCGAAGGCTCTGTAAATGGCCTCCCTTCTGACCCAGCCCAAGCTCCTAAGCCGGGACCAAAACCGACTGTGCCAATCTGCTTCCCTCTCCTGGAGCAGTTCCCAAACCAAATGCAAACCTCATGGTTGCCCCACTGAACCCTGGAAGAACACAACTTCCTACTTACCCAGAACAACAACTTCAAAGCCACTTTGCATGGTTGCTGGCTCCGAAGCCACACAGAGATGATGGATTACAAGGATGAAATCAGAACCATATGGATTTCATATTCAGCAAAATAAACAGAATTACAGCATTGGGGTTGGGCTCAAGAAACCAGGGGGCTGTGTGTTTGGCCCAGAGCCCAGGCTTGGTGGCCCCCAGCATGGGCTGGGCTCTCCCGGCCTCTCCTCCCCACCCATGACTCCCACAAACAGCGCCAGGGGCGTCCAGCCTGCTGTCTGCCCCTCCTTGCCAAGGCCCCAGCAAGCAATCCTGCTTCGGCTGACATTTTCGTGTTTTATTAAGTTTTTTTATATCCTCTTTTATGGCACAGTTGAAGATAGTTCAGCTTCTTTTCTAGCTTCATCCAAAGATGCACACAAGCACCAACAGGAATACTGTGTTGTTAATGAGAGTGTGACAGCTCTGGAGCCTCTGGGGGGAAGCTGTGGGAGGGGGCAGCTGTGGCACCCACCCCCTTTCGGGCCCCTGGTTCATTTCTCCCACAGCGAACTGTGCTGGGCGTTCCCACTCCCAGCCTCCCTCTCAGCCCAGAACAGAGAAACTCTTTCCTCTCCTGGTTTCTAGGGGAACAATATGGCACTCCATGTGTAGCCTGTGTTTCTGAACCAGGGGCAATTTTGCCCCCAGGGGCCAATGGGGCAATATTTGGTGACATTTACTGGCCAAGGATGCTGCTAAACACTCAACAATGCACAGGACCGCCGCCCACAACAAAACAATCATCCAGCCCGAAATGTCAACAGCAACACGGCCGAAAACCCCGGTGCAGACACGCTGACCAGGCTTCACTTGGTTTCCTGTGCCCCCGACCGAGGTGCATGTCCACAGAGGGATCAAGCTCAGGACTTTTAGAGATCACAGACAAGTTCTGACCTACATGAAGCAGGAAATTTACTATTCTGGTAATTACTTTAAAGTAAATTCTAGGCTGGGCACAATGATTCATGCTTGTAATCCCAGCACTATGGAAGGCCAAGGCGGGTGGATCACTTGAGGTCAGGAGTTCAAGACCAGCCTGGCCAACACGGCAAAACCTCATCTCTACTAAAAATACACAAATTAGCTGGGCATGGTGGTGCGTACGTGTAATCTTGACAACTCAGGAGGCTGAGACATGAGAATCACTTGAACCCAGGAGGTGGAGGTTGCAGCGAGCTGAGATTGCGTCACTGCACTCCAGTCTGGGCGACAGAGTGAGACTCTGTCTCAAAAATAAAATAAAATAAAAAATAAAATAAATTCTACAACTGATCGGGATATCATTTGATCTTCCAATGATTCTCCATGGATATAAAGAAAAGTTAAACAAACTTTAAAAACATAAAATGCATCTTGCCCATAGAAACCACACGAACACAGTGGGCACAGATCATTTAAATATCCTGATGTGAATAACTTTAAATAACACAGCTAATTCTGCTTTGCTGGTGGGTTGCTTTTTGGTCTCAGAAATCCCTGAACCAGCAAATCAGGGCTGCTCACATCCCTATTCTCTCCCTTTCCTTTCTTCTCTCCCCCAGGAGTGCTGAGCCACCATTAGCTGACGCTAATTCCTAATGACCCTGCAGATCTCAGCTCCCACCGCAAATGCCCTCTCACCCCCCAGGAGCCTGTGGGTAGCCGAGCAGTCCTGCACAACGTGGGTGAGGCCTGCAATACTCGGGGCAGCCCAGGGGAAGGCAGGGATGTCCAGGGAGCTCCATCCACACTGTGTAGACATCGGGGGCACACAGTAGGATGGACCCCTCCTGGACCCCTTCCCCCAGCAAAGGCAACCCTTGCCTCGCTCTGTGCTCCCACTTACCTGCTGGCTGGGTTTCCCAGAGTGGGCCAAGAAAGGGAAGCAGAGTGGCTCTGTGGTGGTTTCATGGGGTTTCCCCCAGAGGAACAGACAGGCAGAGCTTGCTAATGCCACTTCTTTGTCATTCTTGCAAAAGGAGTGCCTGCTCCTGCCTACCTCTATCAAAATAATAGGCAACGGCATGGTGGCACCTGGCACACGTGTGTGTGTGTGCACGTGTACACGCATGATACTCACAAAGACATCCCATGTCCTACACCACAGGAGAGCCCCTGCCATCCTGCTCTCTCTGCTGAGAGAGAGGAAACCTCTTATTTAACTTCTCTGTTGCAATGATCCACCATTTTCTGCCAAAGCTACCATCTCTGCTTCAAAGCAGGGAAGCAGCAGCTCCAGCAAAGCCCTGACAAATCATCTAGGTTCTACAGTTATGCTTATTCCAGAGAATGAATTCAAGGTTCAAACAGTTCGGCAGTTTGCCCCAGGCAAAATGGGGCAGTGTGCATACACTTAAACAGCTAATAATCGCGGTGCTGAGATCAGGGTGTCAGGGTGAGGACCTTGTCCAAGGTCATGCTCCTAACAAGATAAGACACTGAGGGCTGAGCCCTGCACATCTGGCTCTGCAACTCTTAACGCATCACCTCCACTCTAACCTGTTCATCACGGCAGCTTCCTGACCACCCTCTAGTATGGCTCCACCTGGGTCACCCTCCCTGGCCAAATGCTTCCTTCAAGACACTCAGGTCATGGGCTTCCCCTTGCACGGGTGGTGAGGCGGGCAGAGGAAGCGTCTTCTTTTTCATCCAGCCACAGCAGTTCCTTTGTTGCCTCAATGCCCCCAGTGAGTCACCTCCTCCAAAGGCCATTGCCAAAGAGAGCCCCATTTTAGCACGAGCGCTCGTCCCCACTTCCCTTTTCCATTTCCCAACATGGCCCTCACTAGCTCAAACATCAGTCACATACGTGCCAACAGAAGTTCAAAGATGCTCTGATAATATGATTTGTAAACATGAGGTCCCAGCGGCGGCGGCTGCTGCAGCTTCTTGGCTCTCTCACTCAATCCCCTACACCTTCTGGGGCCTCCCGGATCGACATCTTCATTTCCTGGGCTCTACAACACGCGGGGACTGTGAGTCTGCTTTTCACACATGGGAATCTCGTGCCAGAGGCTGGGGCAGAGGGAAAGCCTCACAGCATGATCTGGCATTTCCAAGCACACCCTGGGGATCTGTGAGCTAGAAAGCACAGCAGGCTCTCGTAGCATCTGTATGCTGTGTGGGCCTGCCCAGTGGCCATACGTACCCTGGCTTCTGAAAGAAGCACCCTGATTTTTCTACTGTGGAACCACCTTACCCCATTCTCAGCCCTCGAGGTTTCCGGGAGCAAGTGGCTCCTGCCTGGCCAATTAGCATGTGCCCTCTCCCCAACCACAGTACTAGTTCACGAAGGGGCACATTACCCATCTGGGGCTGGATACCCAGAATTTGGTTTTGGAATTACTGGGGAAAGATGTACTACTATGACAGGATGCAAGCCTGAAGCTGCTGATGGTCACGTTGACACCTTGCAGGAAGTCTCACTGAGAATGGAACCAATGCAGAAGGAAGGAGGCTGATGAGGAAGAGAGGGAATCAGAGACAGAGAAACATCAGACTGCTGACACTGTTTCAGCCACTTGATCAAACCATGCCTAAAGCTGAACTTCCTGGGACTGGTCCTTTTTTGTTTGAATCCAATTTGAGTGGGATTTCTTTTCATTGGATCTCGTTCTGTCCCTAGGCTAAAGTACAGTGGTACAATCATAGCTCACTGCAGCCTCAAACTCCTAGGCTCAAGTGATCCTCAGCCTCTCAAGTACCTGGGACTACAGGTGTGTGCCACCACACCTAGTGAATTTATTTTTTATTTATACAGATGGGGTCTCACTATGTTGCTGAGGCTGGTCTCAAACTCCTGGGCTCAAGTGATTCTTTTGCCTCAGCCTCCCAAAGAGCTGGGATTACAGGCCTAAGCCTGAACAGGGTTTCTGTAACATTTAATAGAAAGAGTCCTGGCTAACAGTTCCTTGGTAAAGGGCAAGGTATACAGATAGCAACAATCAAAACTAAAGAACATAAAGCAGGGAGAATTTAGAGATTTGGTTCCTTTCTTGAGCCTGCACTTGTGGGTAAGCTGCTCTTCCAAAGATATCTGCATTTCTGAAAACCTTCCTTTGGCCACTATAACACTTGGTGTCTTAAAGCAACAGCAATGTATTCTCTCACAGTTCTGGATGACAAGCGTCCAAAAATTAGTATCACTGAGCTGAAATCAAGGTATTGATGGGGCCATACTCCTCCCAGAGGGTCAAGGGGAGAACTCAGTCCTTGACTCTTTCAGCTCCTGGTAGCCGCTGGCATTCCTCGGCTTGTGGCTGCACCACTCAAATCCCTACCTCCCCAATCATACCCTTTGTCTTCTGTCCGTAGTCAAATCTCCTTCAGCTTCTCTCCTAGAAAGATGCTTGTGATTGCATTTAGGGCTTACTCGGATAACCCAGGAAAACCTTCTCAACTCAAGATCCTTAACTTCATTGTACCTGCAAAGACCTCTTTTCTAAATAAAATAACATTCCCAGGTTCTGGGGATTAGGACACAGACATATCTGGGAGAGCCATTATCAGCTGCCCTCATCAGGCCAAGTCGGACCATGGATCAGAAATGTTGCTGTCAATACCTCTGATACTTCCCCAGGTCCCCCTGGCTGGGACCTCTGGGGCCAACTGTGCCAGTCACATAGCACTGGAAGAAGAAAAAGAAGAAATAGCCAGAATGTTGGAGCTGAACTCAGAGTGGAAGCTATGCAAGAGCACAGAGTGCCAGGGAGGTTGAACAGGATTGAGGGTCCCAAAGGAGGCCTATCTAGAGCTCAAGTTAGGGGGCTGTATGCTTGGGGCCAAAATGTAACTTGACCTTGAAATAAGATTAAGGGAATTAGAGTATACCCCTCTCCATACCCCCATTTCCCCAGTGACCAGATTGCTATGGCGTAGGGTAGGAAGGCACCATCGATAGTGGAAGTGGGAGGGAGAGGAAAGCAGGGATTGAGGAAACGCAAGACAGACTGTGACAAGGAGCCAAGGCCAGGCTAATTTGTTGCCCAGGCTGGAGCGCAATGGCACGATCTCGGCTCACCACAACCTCCGCCTCTCGGGTTCAAGCAATTCTCCTGCCTCAGCCTCCTGAGTAGCTGGGATTACAGGCATGTGCCACCACGCCCAGCTAATTTTGTATTTTTAGTAGAGATGGGGTTTCTCCATGTTGGTCAGGCTGGTCTCGAACTCCCGACCTCAGGTGATCCGCCCACCTCGGCCTTCCAAACAGCTGGGATTACAGGCGTGAGCCACCACTCCCAGCCTGGTCAGGCTACTTTTTTTTTTTTTTTTTTTTTTGCAGAGACGGACTCTTGCTATATTGCCCAGGCTGGTCTTGAACAGCTGGCCTCAGGCCATCCCCTCACCTCAGCCTCCCAAAGCACTGGGATTGCAGGTGTGAGCCACTGTGCCTGGCCTACAAGGTCAATTTTTTTAAAAACAGCTATTTATTTCAAGGTCTATTAAGTAGGAAAAAACATATAACTAGTTCAGAAAGCCTGAGATGTGACTGTCATTCTGCAGGACATCATGGCAGCCTTCCTCTGCTTGGACTGGCTCCTAGGGTCACTGAATTTTGGAGTCAGGGGGAGCATTTCTAGGTCACCGAGTCCTGACAGTGTAGTGGTGAAGAGAGTAGACTTGGGAGGCAGACTGCCTGGGTTCAAATCCATGCTTTGCCAGGACAAGTTGCTTGATCTAGCTGGACAATCTCAAGTCAGCAATTCCCGTGAAAACAAAAAATAATAATGATATAAATATTAATAATAATACCTGTTACAAGGATCAAATGAGTTAATAATGTACATAAAGCATTAAAAATTGGCCTCTCCTTGCCGACACTGCAGGCAAGTGAAAGCTCCTTCTCCCAACTCCATGGTTCTGCCATCCTTTATAAAAGGCTCTGATGAAATCTGGGGGAGGGATGAGGTGGGGGGAGTGGAGTTTCCAGCCCACCACGGCAGAGGCTCCTCTGCCTTCCATTTTATTCCAACTCCCTTCACTTCTTCATGCAGACAAGTGCCCCACTTCTTTTTTTTTTGGGACAGAGTCTCACTCTGTCGCCCAGGCTGGAATGTAGTGGCGCGATCTTGGCTCGCTGCAACCTCCGCATCCTGGGTTCAAGCGATTCTCCCACCTCAGCCTCCCAAGTAGCTGGGACTACATGCGCATGCCACCACACCCGGCTAATTTTTGTAGTTTTAGTAGAGACGGGGTTTCACCATGTTGGCCAGGCTGGTCTCGAACTCCTGACCTTGTGATCCTGCCTCGGCCCCCCAAAGTGCTGGGATTACAGGTGCCCGCCACCACACCTGGCCAAGTGCCCCACTTCTGAGCTTACCTCAGCCCTATACCCCCACCCCCTCTGGCTAGGGGGTAATCAGAAGGAAGACCAAAAGGACCAATGCTGAATACTTGCCTGGTGATTCACACAGAACAATCAGGCCAACCTTAAGCTAGGAATGTCTGCGAACACCTGTCCTAGTCCCCCTACACCATGACATTCTTTGAAAATACAGCCTAGACACTCTCCATTAACCCTGACCAGCCCTGGCTCAGGGTGGGCCTGATCGGAGACCATTAACCCTCTCCTGTAAGTCTAAACAGAGGCTCAGACAGGGAGAAACAGATTCATACATAACTGAATCAGCCCCTTCAGAGGGAAGTTGATATCGACATCCCTTAACCTTGACACTAAGCACTGAGGTGTGGTCACTGCTACATTTTGTAAAGAATCGGGGTGTGGCCTCTCTGATATTATAGGTCCAAACCAATGGTCTCTACCTTGGTCATTCCCGTGAAAACTATTTTGGGATTGTGCTCTGTCCTTCAGAGGCTTAACACAAACCATACCTGAGACTTCGGCCACACATAAACACACCCCAATACTTCCTCCCAAACCTTTTAAGCTGCTTTGTGCGAAGCACAGTGACATCACACAGCACCCCAAAGAGGGACAGGCACCCCCATATGTGCTTGATAGGCCGGCTCTTCCCAGAAGCATCACCAACTCCTTCAGGGCGCTTCCCTAAGTTTGATTCTAGGAGAACTTTTGTGGAACCTTTGCTAGGAAGCCCCTGACCCATTGAACCAGGATGACCCACTGACCTAGATGAAGCCCTGGGTTTCCTTCCCTGACCTGAAGACAGAGGCAGGCTATGCTGGGAGTCCCCAAAACCCCCCTCAGCTCTGATGTTTCCCAGAATGACTCATGGGACTCAGCATATGTTTTACTTCTGATAAAGACTTATGGCCAGACACAGTAGCTCACACCTGTAATGCCAGCACTTTGGGAGGCTGAGGCAGGAGGATCGCTTGAGGCCAGGAGTCCAAGACCAGCCCAGACAACATAGCAAAACCCTGTCTCTAAAAACAAATAAACAAAATTCGCGAGGCATGGTGGCACGTGCCTACAGTTCCAGCTTCTCGGGAGGCTGAGATGGAAGGATTGCTTGAGCCCAGGAGTTTGAGGCTGCAGTGAGCTAGGACTGTACCACTGCACTCCAGCCTGGGTGACAGAGTGAGATCCTGTCTCTATTTTTTTTTTAAGGGTCTTATATACAGCAAAAGGATACAAAGCAAAATCAGTGAAGGGACACAGAACCTGGGACAAGGTCCTGAGAAAACCAGGTGCAAGTTCAGGAGTCCTCTCCCAGCAGAGTCACATAGGATGTGCCTGATTCCTCCAGCAGTGAGTCCTGATGGCATGTGTAAAACACTGTCTAGCAGGTAAGCTCATTACAGACTCAGTGCCCAGAGTTTTTATAAGGAGCTGGTCATGTAGGCATCCCCTGCCTAGCATAAACACAAATTGCAGACTCCCTGAAGAAATCCAGGTATTCAGCACAAACCGTATTACTTACATGAACTAAAGTTTAGAGAACAGCCACCCTTACTATTTAGGGAATAGTAGGAGCCCTTCCTAAATGCAAGTTCCCAGACACCAGCCAAGGGCCAATGCTGCAAGCAGGCCTTTCTAAGGAGGGCACCCCAACCTGCTATGTTGACTCTCTGCACAGTGTCCGTGGAATGATTACTTGAAGGGATCTCCCCTTTTGTCTGGCCCATCCAGTGGCAGAATCCTGCCACTAAATCCTCGACAGGTGACAAGCCTCTCAAACACTTGTGTGGACAGGGAGCTCGTTCCCTCACAAAGCCTCCTCTTCCATGTTCCATGCCTGTGATCCTTGCTAGCCCGGGAACACCAGCCTCTGAGTTCAGTATTTCATGCCAATAAACACTTCACATAATAACCACCACTACTATGATGCTGGGTCGGGCCTTGCGCCAAGCACATGACAAGCACGAGCTCAGTTAATATTAATGTTTTATGATGGAGTCAACTATGCCTTAGAGACGCAAAGCGACTTGCCCAAGGTCACAGTGTTAATGGGTTTGAACTCTGGTCCATTTGACCCCACGGCCGGAGACCCTGAACCTCCCACACGCAGTATCTCCTGGGATCCTATCTTTCACTGATCACCATTATAATGTTCTGCACAGTCTCATACCACTTTTCCCTCTTATTTGCTAGTATTTTTAGTTGACTCACTTTTTTCTTTTAAAAATTGCACCGAACAGAAAATTTATGTGAGTCTCTGAATGGAAAACTAGTGACATTTGCCAGAAATCTATAATAACCATAAAAATAACCACAACAAACACCAAGCAATGTTATTCAATCTTTGCTGGATACTGCTACCTGCTGAGGCCTGCCCTCACCTGGCACCTCCCAAAACGTTCTCCTCAATGTAATCAGAAGCAAGGAGAGAACTGCAAAAGGAATACCCTTCTCTTGATGTGATTCACTGGTACTGACAGTCTCGTCCATAGGCCACCTAAACCCATCTTGGCACAGCATCTCGGGAAATGCTATACTAGACCATAGGCACTAGATGACCTGCCCTGTTGAGCTCACTAGTCCCGGCAGGGACTCCTAGCTTTCTGTGCACCCCACTCCCCTAGCCCCAGTCTTGAGGTTTGTTCCATCTCCTTCCTCTCTCATTCACTCTCATTTATTCTCCAACTTTTGTGGCCACTAAGTCCTGGGAATCATCCAGCCACCAGCCTGGGTCAGCTGCCCAGCCTTCCGGCCCAGCTCTCCCTTCATTCTCTCTTTTTTTTTTAATAATTTTTATTTTTTGGAGACGGAGTCTCGCTCTGTCATCAAGGCTGGAGTGCAGTGGCACAATTTCAGCTCACTACAACCTGCGCCTCCCGGGTTCAAGCGATTCTCCCGCCTCAGCCTCCAGTGTAGCTGGGACTAAAGGCCTGCGCCACCATGCCTGGCTAATTTTTGTATTTTTAGTAGAGACGGAGTTTCACCATGTTGGCCAGGCTGGTCTCGAACTCCTGACCTCAGGTGATCTGCCCGCGTCAGCCTCCCAAAGTGCTGGGATCACAGGTGTGAGCCACTGTGCCCGGCCTCCCTTCATTTTCTTTCTGTTTTCATGGGCTCTGCTCAGCTTACCAGGCTACTGGCCTGGTCTTGCAGAGAGAATGCCAGCAAAGATGCCGTCCCTCCTGCCCTACTTTAAATCTAGGGTCTAGGGAGAGGGAGGCAGAGGCAGAATGGGGACATCACAACCTAGGGGACAGAGGTTGGGGTGGGGGCGAAGGAAGAGCATACAGAGAGCAGAAGTCGGAAATGTGCTATTAGGTTGGTGCAAAAGTAATTGCATTTTTTGCCATAAAAACATGGACAAAATCGCAATTACTTTTGCACCAACCTAAATATTTCTCTAGAAATCAGGGACTCCCACATCCCCATTGCTGTCTGACTCCTACACAATCCTCTGGCCTGGCATCTGGAACACCTGCTCAGCCCAATCATGAACTCAAAGCTGCCACCTGACTGGGTCAGAGGGTCCCACACAGAAGCCAGTTGGTGGGGTGTTCCCAGCCAGCAGGACCACAAAGAACTCCAAGCAGAGAGAGCCAGTGAGGCGACTTGAGAGCTCAGGCTCATGAGGCAAACAGAGCTGTGTTTGAGTCCCAACTCCACCACCCCCCTGGGGCAAGTGGCTTTGCACATCTGAGAAATGGAACCAAAAATATCACATACTACTCAGGGTTGTTGTGGGAAGATGCGAATCACCTTGGGTCTATGCCCAGGATACATTATTTTCCCAGAGCTGGCTGTGGGACTGGGGCCACAAGAACAGAAAATGGGTGAAGGCAAAGTACAAGCATAGTCACCCCCGTGTCACAGAGAACAGCCAGACAAGAGGAGGTGGGTGCAATCGGAGGCAGCGTCAGACAGCTGAGGGCTCACCCTGCAGACCAGAGGCTGCCTACAGGACCACTGCGTGTGCTTTGCTTGACCTGCAGACCTTTTAAAAAAAAAAGTTTTGACTTAGCTTCAAGCATACAAAAACCAAGAAAGGTCTTGTGAAAAAAATAAATAAAGGCCAGACACAGTGGCTCATGCCTGTAATCCCAGCACTTTGGGAGGCCAAGGCAGGCAGATCACCCGAGGTCAGGAGTTCGAGACCAGCCTTGCCAATATGGTGAAACCCCTTCAAATAATAACAATAATAAACAAAAATTAGCTGGGCATGGTGGCACGTGCCTGGAATCCCAGCTACCTGGGAGGCTGAAGCAGGAGAATCGCTGGAACCCAGGAGGCGGAGGCTGCAGTGAGCCAAGATCGCGCCACTGAACTCCAGCCTGGGCAACAGAGACTCCATCTCAAGAAAAAAAGAAAGAAAAAAATAATAAAGATTTCAGTTGTCTCTTGAAAACTCAGGTGGGCCATACAGCAGGTGCTATCAACAGGATGAGGAGAAATGCTGCCATGTTCTCCACCATTCTCTATCACAGTAGTCTGCAACCCTGGCTGCCCATGAGAGTCACCTGAGAGCTTAGAAATGCCCTAAGAAGCCCCTGTCCCATTAAACCAGGATCCCTAGGGCTGGAGGTGGGGGCTGATCTGAAGTCATTGGCCCTGAGGAAGCACCTCTACCTGCCTCACTCAGTGCTATTACCTGCCCGGCCCAGATGCTACCTGCCCCGATAGCTGGTTCAGGCAAGATTCAGGAATAAGGAAAGACTGGGGCCCCGGAAGACAAACCCAGCACGCAGGCCCCTGCCGGCAGCCCCAGCTTTAACTTAGTCCACTCCACAATATCTTCACTGGAGGAGATGAGGAGCTGGCTTGGCATCCCTGTTCCCCTCCCCCAGCCTTCACCCATGGCTGCATTACCTCTATCCACCCTGAGAAGGACAAAGCTCCTGAAGGCCAAGACTGTGTGTGGAGAAGGGCCAAGGCAGGAGTCCCATGGGCATTCAAGTCCCAGGTTCTCCTGCTGTCTAACAGATGCTTCTGCCTTCAAATATGCTTTCTCTAAAACCCTAGAGCCACACCATCACCTTAGAAACCCCTGGTTCCATCCCTCCCTGAGAAAAGCATCTATCTGTCCACAAGCCTACCCCGATCCACAGAAGTCGGTATAAATGTAAGGGAAAGAACAGACCAGATGGCATGCCAGCACCATTTCCGAGATGTGATGGGGAGAGAGGCTCGGCGAAGTGCCGGCGCCCGAGGTCTGTCTGGCCCCGGGATTGGTGCATTAGTGGCTTATCTGCAATTTGGGGTATTTCCCACTGGTTTTGTGCCATTTCTCTAAAAACGGGAAACTAAAAAAAAAAAGAAAACAAAAACAAAAAAACAAAGTGGCGTCATCACTCCCAGGCCCATTCCATCATTCTAAGCAAATGGAGCGAAGTGGTCTATGTCTAACCCAGGACAGGCAGCACGACGGAAATAAAAATGGTGGCCCTCCCCCGCCCAGGACCAGAGTGACAGCAAGGCAAACGCTCACTGGAATGAGGCAAGGAAATGGGATTTTGATTGCATACATAAAGTGTGGCACAGCCAGAGAACAGTGACAAGTGACGTGTGAATCACACAGATGAGGGCTTCCCAGGACTCGACGTGTCCCAACAGGCCGTGTGGCTCAGCCTGAGAAACAAGAAAATGAGGGCAGATGTAATCACCATGCAGGTACCTCAGCGAACTAATTCCACCCCAGGGGCTCTGACACAGCTGGAGACAGGCCTGCTTCAGGACGCACAGTTTAAGGTCAAGGGTCACTCCTCCCCAGCCAGTGCAGGCTTGGATCCTTCACACTCACTGGTAACAATCCTGAAGTCAGAGCACAGGACTTATTCTCCAAGCACAGGATTATTTTGCTGTCCTCAAGCACCTGGGGAGAGCAGGTGACAATCTACACCTTGCTACTGAAAGCCTTGCTGTTATATAAGACGTGGTCCACAGACCAGCAACACTGAGCTTGTTAGAAACACAGCATCTGCGCCCCGCTCCCCCCAAGACCTCCTACATCAGACTGTAGTTTAACAAGCGCCCCAGGTGAATCGTGCGCACATTCATGTTTGAGCAGCACTAATTTAAAGCTTATGAGCTATTTTACCAGCGCACAAGGGAATTTCTAGGTACTACTAGGTACCGATCAAGTGCGTGACAGCTACACGGGCGCTTGAGGAATTTCGAGACAGTTTCAGTTGAGGCATCTCACCCTTTTTTCTCAATTGAATTCAAGGCTGCAGCTACTTCCTCAGTTCTCTAACTCACTTATCAACCAAGGCGATCTCAGATGAAAATGTTTTCCCATAGCCATTAAGCCTGGCAGAGTAACATCTCAGGATGTATTTATCCACCTGTTTACTTATTTATCTGTGCTTCACGCTTACTCAAACATTTATTGGGCACCTACTATATGTCAGGCGCTGAGAATATGCAGATGAATGACCACAGCCCCGTCCCAGGCAGAGCTTACTTTCCGGAAGAGAGAAAGATGGCAGGCAGTCACGTGGCAGTGTGATGGATGTATGCAATGATAACAGGAGAAAGCAGGTGCTGAGAAAGGAGTGGGCATCCAGAAAGTTCCGGGGAGGGGTGGTACTGCCCAAAGGTGATTCTAAGGACAGGCTTTCTCCTTGCCAGGCTTTTCTCTGCTTTTCTTGCTCCCTCCCATCTAGCTTTCTGCTGGATTGATTGCATATTCTTTATTCCCCCTCCCTCCACAAACTTTGCATTTATAGAGTCTATTTATACCACTTAGGTGTTTACACTGACATTTTTAACATGTACACTTGACTTCAAGCAGAAAGCTAATCAATAGCTCTTTTCTCCTTCTGAATAATACAAAACCCTGGAAGGGTTTCACTTCGATCTCCTCCCTCCTACCTTCTCAGTGTTGGGTAGCATGAATCAGACAAAGATGCTATTTTCCCCCAAGTTCTGGAACTCTCTGGTTATTTGTTCTCTCCTGCCACTGACAATTTTCCAGGAAAATAAAAATTCCAAATTGACTCAAGAGGAAATAGAAAACCTGAATAGGTCTATAACCTTCAAACGAATTGATTCGGCAGTCTGAAATCTACCTTAAAAAACTGTACCTGTTGGTGTGGTTTTACTGATAAGTTTTCTCAAATCGTTAAGAAAAAAGACTTAATCCAATCTCCTCCAGAAATAGAAAACATTCAGCTCCTTTTTATAATACCCTGATATCAAGTTCAAAGAAAAACAATGGGAGAAGAAAGGAAGTAAAAGCTCCTAACACCTCACCTAGAGAATAGGTGTAAAAATTATAAATAGGCCGGGTGCGGTGGCTCACGCTTGTAATCCCAGCACTTTGGGAGGCCGAGGCGGGCGGATCACGAGGTCAGGAGATCGAGACCATTGTGAAACCCCGTCTCTACTAAAAATACAAAAAATTAGCCGGGCGTGGTGGCAGGCGCCTGTAGTCCCAGCTACTCGGAGAGGCTGAGGCAGGAGAATGGCGTGAACCCGGGAGGCAGAGGTTGCAGTGAGCCGAGATCGTGCCACTGCACTCCAGCCTAGGGGACAGAGCGAGACTCCGTCTCAAAAAAAAAAAAAAAAAAAAAAAATTATAAATAAACGTTAGCAAATCCTGGAAATGCAGAGATATTAAAATATCAGAGAATTTATTAAACTCACCACATCAAAAGAAACTACAAGAAAAAAAATAGGATAATCTGGATGCAGAAAAAGCACCTGACAAAACTCAACACTCATTTGTGATTAAAACTCACACACCAGGACTAAAGTCTGATAAAGTATAACTATTGAAAATTAAGGGCTGGGAGCAGTGGTTCACACCTGTAATCCCAGCACTTAAGGAGGCCAAGGTGGGCAGATCATGAAGTCAGGAGTTTGAGACCAGCCTGACCAACATGGTGAAACCCCATCCCTACTAAAAATACAAAAATTAGCCAGGCATGGTGGCACACACCTGTAATCCCAGCTACTCAGGAGGCTGAGGCAGGAGAATCGCTTGAACCCAGGAGGCAGAGGTGCAGTGAGCTGTGATTGTGCCACTGTACTCCAGCCTGGGTGACAGAGCAAGACACTGTCTCACAAAAAAAAAAAAAAGAAAGAAAAAAGAAATTAAAATAAACTTCATACTTAATGGAAAACCCTGGAAGCTTTTCTGTTAAAGTCAGGAATAAGACAATGCTATTCACCATCATGGTTTCCTTTCTGCACTGAATATATTACAACACAGTAAGGCAACAAAAAGAAATAAATATAAGGATTAGTGCTGGCTCAGCCTGTAATCCCAGCATTTTGGAAGGCCAAGGTGGGAGGATCACTTGAGCTGAGGAGTTCAATACCAGCCTGGGCAATATAGCGAGACCTTACCTCTGCAAAAAATTAAGAAATTAGATGAGCATGGTGGCACACACCTGTGGTCCCAGCTACTCAGGAGGCTGAAGAAGGAAGATCACTTGGGACCAGGAGGTTGAGGCTTCAGTGAGTTATGACTGTCCCCCTGCACTCTGGCCTGGGTGACAGAGCGAGACCTTACCTCAGTTTAAAAAAAAAAAAAAAAAAAAAGGCTGGGAGCAGTGGTTCCTTCCTATAATCCCAGCATTTTGAGAGGCTGAGGTGGGCAGATCACTTGGGGCTAGGAGTTTGAGACCCACCCCTCCCCCAGACCAACATGGTGAAACCCCACCCCTACTAAAAATACAAAAATTAACCAGGCGTGGTGGTACATGCCCGTGACTCAGCTACTTGGGAGGCTAAGGCATGAGAATCACTTGAACCCAGGAGGCAGAGGTTGCAGTGAGCCAAGAACGCACTACTGTACTCCAGCCTGGGGAAGGGAAGGGGGAAGGGAAAGTGCAGGGGAAGGAGAGGGGAAAGGGAAGGGGAAAGGGGAAAGGGGAAAGGGGAAAGGGGAAAGGGGAAAGGGGAAAGGGGAAAGGGGAAAGGGGAGGGGGAGAGGGAGGGGAAGGGGAAGGGGGAAGGAAGGGGAAGGGGTAGGAGGAAGAGAAGGGGGAGGGGAAGGGAAAGGGGGAAGGAAGGGGAAGGGGTGGGGGAGAAGAAGGGGGAGGGGGAGGGGAGGAAGAAAGGGAGGGGAGGGGGAGGTGTGAGGGGGAGAAGGGGGAGGGGAGGGGAAGAGGAAGGAGAAGGGGAGGGGAGAGGGAGTGGGAGGAGAAGGGGAGGGGAGGGGGAGAGGGAGGAGAAGGGGAGGGGAGGGGGAGAGTCAGAAGAAGGGGAGGGGAGGGGAAGAGGGAGGAGAAGTGGAGGGGAGGGGGAGGGGGAGGAGAAGGGAGGGGAAGGGGAGAAGGGAAGGGGAAGGTGAGGAGAAGGGGGAGGGAGAGGGGGAGGAGAAGGGAAGGGGAGGGAGAGAGGGAGGAGAAGGGAAGGGGAGGGGAGAAGGGGGAGGGGAAGGAGAAGGCGGAGGGGAAGGAGAAGGTGGAGGGGGAGAAGTGGGAGGGGGAGGAGAAGAGGAGGGGGAGGAGAAGGGGGAGGGGAGGGGGAGGGGGAGGAGAAGGTGACAGAAACGGAAGGGGGACAGAAAAGGGGAGGGGAAGGGAGAGGGGAAAGGAGGAAAAAAGAAAAAGAGAGAGAGAGGGAGGGGGGAGAGGGAGTGGGGGGAAAGAAAAGAAAGGAAAGGAGAAAGGAAAAGAAAAAAAAGGAAAGAAAAGAGATTGCAAAGGAAGAAACCTCTGACATCCTCATACATTATAATTGTCTACCCCTCCGATCAAGAAACTCTACAAACTATCAGAACTAGTAAGACAGTTCAAGATCTAGTGATAAAAATTACCAATATTCTACGGTAACTAACTACTGAAGGGGTAAAGGATATGCCATCACAAAACATGCCAGATCGGTATACTGATGATTTCAAGTTGAAGACATTGGACAAACTGTAGTTTCAGAACGGATGAGCTGAACTGTCTCTTCCTGCATGCACCAAGCGATAGAGAATCCTGTACAAGGGCTGCCCTCCCAGTACCAGGGCGAGAAAACAGCGCATATCACCAGAGCCTTGGAATTGAGCCTGCAATGGACTTGAATAAACATCATAAACAGAATAACGCTTACATTTCACCTGTTTTACCCCACCTCTAATACATCTTCTAGTGACTCCACCAGAAAATTGACTGCCCTTTGCCATATTTTGTCTTGTTATTTCTGATCAAGTTTATCACTCTATCTAAAAAGTATAAAGATATGTTGCTTTGGCCACTTCTTCGGGCTTCACTGTCTTGTGAAGATCCCATGTACACATAAAACTAATAAAATTCATATACTTTTCTCATGTTAATCTGCCTGGTGTCAATTTGGTTTCCAGATCCAGCCAAAGAGCCCGTTCAGAGCTAACAAGGAGGTTGGAGGTGATCTCTGGTTCCCTTACACTACAGTAAACAACAATAATCAGAAAATGTAATAAATACTTAGGGTTAAAATGGCTGATTGAAAACGGGCTGTTTATATCCATGCCGTCCTAAAACCCCATTAACAAAGCCACAAAGAAGAAAAAAGTAAGAGTTGACAATAAATGAGACATGTCAACATAATTTTGGACAATGGAAAACAAATGGATAAATGGCAAGGACTTAGCATAGATGAGTGAACAGAAACCTGTATGTCTTCTTGTATGACAAGAAATCAGCTGGTTTATAATGCAGAAGCTCAGAAAGGCCCTGGAAGGCTCACAGCACAAAGTATCTATGAGGTAAAGACTTAAAAAGGAGGCTGGAGGAGAGCTTACAGATTCCTCCACACCCTCAGCAACTAAGTGACTGCCCTATCCCAATGGCAGAAAACAACAGGTTGACTCTCAAGGCAAACTAGTCCTGAGCTTCTGGACTCAGGGACACCTAGAGGACAGGTAACAAGCCATACTGAAAACAGGGCAATGAGGCAAATGTTTACATACTGCAGGTTAAGATCAGACCTATTTCCTTTTCCAGGAAGCTACTGCAGGGTGTAATCCAACAAAACAAGGGAGAAAATCAAGAAAAGGAGAAGACATGATACCTAAGAAATGACCAAAAAGCAGACAAGAAAGAAAGAAATAGGATGATGATGAAGGAAAATAAAGATGACAACTGTTTATCAGACCTGAAGAGCAACAGACCAGAGCAAAGCAAATAGAGGCTTCTATTGAAATGAAAAAAACAGACCCAATAGATTATTTCACACGGTAACAGATGACAGTACATGGGGAAGTTTGGTTTTTTTTTTGTTTTGTTTTTTTTTTTTTGGAGACAGGGTCTCACTCTGTCACCTAGGCTGGAGTACAGTGGTTGGATCATGGCTCACTGCAGTCTTGATCTCCCAGGCTCCCCAGTAGCTGAAACTACAGATGTGCACCACCATGCCCGGCTAATTTTTGTATTTTTAGTAGAGATGGGGTTTCACCATGTTGCTCAGGCTGCTCTCAAACTCCTGGGCTCAAGAGATCAACCTGCCTCAGCCTCCCAAAGTGGTGGGATTACAGGCGTGAGTCACCGCACCTAGCCTGTGGAAGTTTTCAAAGGGCTAGTAAAGACAGAAGAATTGGTGCAAGGGACAGAGAAAACCAAGTAAATAAAAACAATTGCTTTTGTTTTTATTTATTTGCTTTCTTGTTGTTGTTCCACCAAAGAAGCAGAAGGCAATCAGTAGCTCAGCTGTAATTTACACAGGCATAATAATATAAACACCAGACCCTGATATCACCATAGTATCACCATTGTGGGAGGTGAGGGAAGAGGTTATATATGGAGGAAAGGAGAAAGTAAAGTGTTGGTGGAAAAGCCAGGTCTAATCTTCTGCAATAAGAAGTTCAATAGACAATGTGTAAAATTGGTAGGGAGGGGGATATACAACATTATAAATATATCATTTAGAAAAAGGGCCAGGTGCAGCAGCTCATGCCTATAATCCCAGTGCTTTGGGAGGCCAAGGCGGGAGGATTGCTTGAGGCCAGGAGTTCAAGACCAGCCTGGGCCACATAACAAAACCTCTATCTCTACAAAAAAAATTTTTTTTTAATTAGCCAGGTGTGATGGTGCATGCCTGCAGTCCCAGCTACTTGTGAAACTAAGGTGGGAAGATCGCTTGAGCAGAGAGAGAAGAGAAGGAAAGGAAAGTAATCAGACGATGGTGAAGAAAGATCAAGATGACAACTGTTCAGACTTGAAGAGTGACAGACCAACGTAGAGGATGCAGTGAGCTATGATCACACCACTGGACTCCTGGCTGGGTGACACAGCAAACCCCTATCTCTAAAATAACAAAAACCCCAAATGGAGATAGAGTCCCATTATTACAAGTGGTGGACTCTGAGAAGCATTTGGAGTGGAGTATGGTAGGAGAATGCTCTTTTAAGATTCTATTACTTTGATAAAAATAAACATAAACACTGTAAACCAAAAATAAAATTCTAAGTCCTTCCAACTATCTGAATGGACGTCTTCCTTGGCCAGGATACTCTAAAATTTAACCTGAAAGACTGGTTCAGATCATGAAGGGAAACGGGGATCAGACATGCTTCATTATAACCCTCCAGCATTAACTTCAACACAGACCTTATGTCTGATAAGAAACATTTACAATCTATTCTCTCTGAAGCCTGCTACCTGGAGGCTTCATCTAAATGATGAAACTTTGGTCTCCTATTGCAACATTCTTTTCTATTGATAACTCTTTCAATCAACTGCCAATTAGAAAAATTTTAGATCTACCTATAACCTGGAAGCCCCAGCTTCAAGCTGTCCCACCTTTCTGGACCAAACCAATGTATATCTTAAATGTATTTGACTGATCCTATCTCCTTAAAATGTATAAAACCAAGCGGCGCCCTGACCACCTTGGCCACATGTTCTCAGGACCTCCTGAGGGCTGTGACACGGTCATGGTCACTCATATTTAGCTCAGAATAAAACTCCTCAAATATTCTACAGAGTTTGACTCTTTTCAATGACAACATCACATTTAAAAGAAAAAAAAAATACACCATGCACAATGGCAACAAAACTATAAGTGAGCTATGAGTAAATATAACTAAAGAATAAAACACTTGTATGGAGACAATGTAATGTACTGACATTGGAGGTGTTTGAACCAGAGTGACTTCATCTTGTATAGAGGCTGGGTAAAAGATAAGGCTGAGACCTACTGGGCTGCGCTCCTAGTAGATTTGGCATTCTAAGTCACAGATGAGATAGGAGGTGGCCACAAGATACAGGTCATTTGCTGATAGAACAGGCTGTGCTAAAGAAGCCGGCCAAAACCCACCAAAACCAAGATGGTGACAAAACTGACCTCTGGTCATCCTCACTCCTCATTATACGCTAATTATAATGTATTAGCATGCTAAGAGACATTCCCACCAGCACCATGACAGTTGACAGATGCCAGGAAGTTACCCTATATGGTCTATAAAGGGGAGGAGCCCTCGGTTCCAGGAACTGCCCCCTGCCCCTGCCACCTTTCCTGGAAAATTCGTGAATAATCCACCCCTTATTTGGCATATAATCAAGAAATAACCATAAAAATAGGCAACCAGCAGCCCTCAGAGCTGCTCTGCCTATGAAGTAGCCATTCTTTTACTCCTTTACTTTCTTAATAAACTTGCTTTCACTTTACTCCATGAACTCTCCCCAAATTCTTTTTGCATACGATTCAAGAACATTCTCTTGGGGTCTGGTTCGGGACCCCTTTCCAGTAACACTGAGATACAATAAAGATCTAGATCAATGGGAAGATACAACTTGTTTCTAGATAGGAAGCCCAATATTACCAGGGAGATCTTTCTTCCCAAATTAATCTCAAAACGTAGTGTCATTTTAATGCAACAGTTGTTTATAGAACTCAAGGAGGTAATCCTAGAATTCACAGGAAATAGTCAAGGGCCAAGAACTTCCAAGACAATTTTGAAGAAGAATGAGGACTTGTTCCATCAGATAGTAAAACTTCTTGCAAAGTTACAATTAAAATAGTGAACAGACAGACAAACAGACCAATGAAACAGAAGACAGACCACAGGAACAGAACACACATTTATAAAAACATACAGCAAAGGTGGACATCAAATCAGCGAGGTGAGAATAGAGGGATTTTTTAAAATAAGTAATAACAGGATGACAGGGTCCTCAGAAAAAGAGTACAATTGGGCTCTTACCTTATAACAAACAATAAATGGAAATTACAAATGGATCAAAGATCTCAATGTCAAACAAAAATCTTTAAAACTTTCAGAAAAGTTAAGACCATATATGACCTCATCATAAGAGTTTTTTTTTCTTGAGATGGAGTCTCGCTCTTGTTGCCCAGGCTGGAGTGCGATGGCATGATCTCGGCTCACTGCAACCTTCCCCTCCCAGGTTCAAGCGATTCTCCTGCCTCAGCCTCCCGAGTAGCTGAGATTACAGGCACGCGCCACCACACCCAGCTAATTTTTGTATTTTTTGTAGAGACGGGGTTTCACCATGTTGGTCAGGCTTGTCTCGAACTCCTGACCTCGTGATCCACCCGCCTTGGCCTCCCAAAGTGCTGGGATTACAGGTGGGAGCCACTGTGCCCAGTCAAGAGTTCTTAAACGAGGCATAAAAAGCAAAATCCATAAAGTAATCGATTAATAAATTTGACTAGATTGCAATGAAAAAGTTTTGCATGACAAAATACATCATTAGAAAATGAAATGGTAAAGCAATGACTAAAAGACCGCACAATAGAAAAATGAACAGAGTATGCACAGGAAACCCACAAGAGAGGAAATTCAAATGGTAAATAAACATTTGAAAACAGACACGACCTGACTAGCAATGAAGGAAATGCAAATGCAAGTTAAATCCAAGGTGTGGTATTTCACACCCTCGGATGGCAAAAATAAGAAGTCTGATGTGTTGGCAAGAGAAATGGAAATTCTGATACTCTGTGGGTGGCAGTCTACATTCGCAAAACCTCTCAGAAAAACAATTTGACGCTATTTAGGAAAGTCCAGATGTACATTCTCAAACCCAGATATTCTCCTTCTACGTATGTGGACCCAAGAAACACCCAGGCCAGTACACGAGGGGACAGGCACAAGGATAAGCATTACACCATTGCTTAGAATGACCTAAAATGTCCACTGATGGAGATAAACGTGGCCCGTGCACATGCTAGAACAGTATGCAGCAGTTAAAATGAACTAGCTCTACATGCACCAACATGAAAAAAACTCAAAAATATATTGTGTGAAAAAAGTAAATTACCAAGGTATAAATACCGTATGGCACATCTCATGTTAGTTTCAAAACAAGATATTGCTAAACAGTATTTTGGATATACACGCATTAATAAAGATTTTAAACATTCTCATGGGAAACACATACCAACCCCAGAACAGTGGTTGCCTCCAGGAAGAGAAGGAAAGAAGGGAAAGGAATTGGAGGAACACACAGGATTTTTAATGTCAAATAATGTGTTATTTCTGACTGACATTTGGCCAATGTTAATACTTGTCAAATCCAGAGATGGCAATAAGCACATGAAAAATGTTCAACATCATCAACCTTCAGGAAAACACAAGATAAAAGCACCATGGGAAACTACATCATACTCCCTAGAATGGCTAAAAGAATTTTTTTTTAATGCTGGCAAGGAGGTAGAACAACAGAAGCTCATACGCTGCTGTGAGTGATGAGGAAATTGAAGCAGTGACTTCGGAAAATAGTTTTGCCATTTCTTATAAAGTTAAATGCATGCTTACCATATGATCCAGCAATTTCACTCCTACGTTCTTATGCCAGAAAAGTGAAAACGTGTCCGAAAAACCTATACACAAATGTTCACAGCAGATTTATTCATAATAGCTAAATCATGGAAGCAACCTAAATGTCCATCAATTGACAAAAGGATAAGCAAATTGCAGTAAATTCAACTAATGGAATTCTCATTAGCAATAAAAAGGGGTGAACCATTGGTACAACAATGAGAATGAATGTCAGACATTATCCTGTGCAAAAGAAGACACATTCAAGAGTACATACTACATGACACATTTCTGTGAAACTCTAGAACAAACAAAACTAACCTAGAGGATAGAAATCAGATTCAGAAGTGACCTGGAGAGATGAATGGGTACAGAGGAGAGAAACTGACTGCAAAGAGGCGAAGGAGACCTTTCTGGGAAGATGTCTTACACACTGACTAATTCAATAGTGGTTGCAAGGGTGTATACATTTGTCAACTCATTGGCCTGTACACATGTAATGAATTTCATGAGAAATTGTAGCTCAGTAAAGTTGATTTTAAAAATATGAATGGCAGATACATTTGTTAACATCTCTGTAATTTTCTGTAGACTTAAATATTTTATTAAAAATTAAACAGGCTTTAGGCCAGATGTGATGGCCCACGCCTGTAACCCCAGCACTTTGGGAGGCTGAGGCGGGTGGATCACTTGAGGTCAGGAGTTCAAGACCAGCCTAGCCAACATAGTAAAACCCTGTCTCTACTAAAAATACAAAAATTAGTTGGGTGTGGCGGCACACACCTGTAATCCCAGCTACTCGGTGATGCAGGATTTTTCTCGGTCCCTTTGCCAGTCACGGACCTCTGGCTGGCGATGCCAGAGGCCTTGCCCAGGGCATGCTATCTGCTGCAGGAGGTGCCCTGCCCAGTTGGCCTTCCCAGGCTGAGTCTGGCTTGTGCACTGATTCCCAAGTTTTTGTCCCACACCCAGGAAGAATGAGGATGCACTGAACATTTAAGTGTGAGGAGGGCAGAGAAGAATTTTATTGAATGATGAAACAGCTTTAAATAGGGAGGGGACACAGGGGTGGTGCCCCTACCTGAAGGCAGGAAAGTCCCCCATGTGGCTGGGTCCAGGGCCTTTTATGGACTCAGAATGGGGAGCGCATGCTGATTGGTTTGTGAGTATGCAAAAAAAGTTAAAGCAAAGATACCACGCAAAAGTGGGCCTGGCAGTATAGAAAACCAATTAGAAAAGGGTAAGTATACGTAAAATACGTGAACGGTAGGGATCAGAGGAAAGCGCACCAAACAGGAAGACAAGTTCTCAGTCTGGTCCAAGGATTTAAATGACAGCTTGGCTTTCAGGCGTTAAGCTGTCTTCGGCCTGGAGGTGGGGTTTCACTAGGGACCTGCCCCTACCTACCTAGGCACTGGCTGCCTCCTGCTGCTCTTGCAGGGAGGCTAAGGCATGAGGATTGCTTAAACCTGGGTGGTGGAGGTTGCAGTGAGGCAAGATCATGCCACTGCACTCCAGCCTGGGCGACAGAGCAAGACTTCATCTCAAAAAAATAAAAATAAATAAAAACAGACTTTAAAAATATGGGTTATCAATGGCCTATATTGGTGGGGGCAGGAATTTTTAGGGGGAGAATAAAAAACTAAGGTGGTTTATAACGTTAATTCATTTCTTCCCAGTGGTAGAGCTGTCTATTTCATAATCATAGTGGTCCTATTAGAAGCCAAAGGGTCCGTTGAGATCAGCTGGTCCTGGCGTCTCTTTTTTCACAAAAGAGGCCCCAAGTGAGATTTGTCCGAGATCACTGCAGCAGATATCCGTTATTTCAGCTGCCCAGTATCCTTTCCCTTTATCTTTTTTTTTTTTTTTTTTTTTTTTTTTTGAGACAAAGTCTCGCTCTTGTCCCCCAGGCTGGAGTGCAATGGCGCGATTTCGGCTCACTGCAACCTCCACTTCCCAGGTTCAAGTGATTCTCCTGCCTCAGCCTCCCAAG
The DNA here is from genome assembly GCF_028878055.3 of Symphalangus syndactylus. Lineage (NCBI taxonomy): Eukaryota > Metazoa > Chordata > Mammalia > Primates > Hylobatidae > Symphalangus > Symphalangus syndactylus. The sequence goes on along the minus strand of NC_072442.2, from coordinate 58,278,023 downwards.
TAGCTGAGATTACAGGTGTCTGCCACCACACCTGGCTAATATTTGTATTTTTAGTAGAGATGGGGTTTCACCCCGTTGGCCAGGCTGGTCTTGAACTCCTGACCTCAGGTAATCCGCCTGCCTCGGCCTCCCAAAGTGCTGGAATTACAGGTGTGAGCCACCACGCCTGGCCCCTTTCCCTATATCTTAATAGCAGCCCACTCTTTTTTAAGGGGATTCTCTCTCCCCTACTGGGCACTTTCTCTGTAGGGCTATTAATCCAGGTGCCAGCTCTCCAAAATAAACACCAAGCGGTCCCCGGTGGCTCCTTCACAGGGTACAGGTGTGTGACCAATGGCCACCTCAGGACACTTTGTGCTGATACTTTAAATCACGGGTAAGAGGAACAAGAAAGGGATGCATGGAAGTCATCCATCCTGACCCACAGGCCTAACCATGCTGTTTTTGCTCTAAGACTGTTCTTATTATTCCTACTTCCTGGCCTCACACTGCTGAGCACCTTGGTTTCTATCTGTTTTCAGGAGGTTTCCCCGGCCTCTGCCCATTCTATAGCCTTCCAGTATCTTTGCAATAAATTCCACTTGGCTTACATCAGCCAGAATCAGTTTCTAATATTTATAATCAAAGAACCCTGAATGACACATCACCCAACCAGCCCAAAGGAGACCAAGAGGACAGCCCAGAGTTCTGGAGTGTGGACACCTGTCCCTGGGAGTGTCAGCCACGAAGCCAACTTCTCAGGATCTCGATTTCCCCACCTCCATCCCCTAGGGCTGCTGGGAGACAGAATGAAAGAGGAACCATCCCAGCCGGGCGCGGTGGCTCACGCCTGTAATCCCAGCACTCTGGGAGGCCGAGGGGGGCGGATCACGAGGTCAAGAGATTGAGACCATCCTGGCTAACACGGTGAAACCCTGTCTCTACTAAAAATACAAAAAATAAAAAATAAAAATTAGCCAGGCGTGGTGGTGGGCACTTGTAGTCCCAGCTACTCGGGAGGCTGAGGCAGGAGAATGGCGTGAACCAGGAGGCAGAGCTTGCAGTGAGCCAAGATCGTGCCACTGCACTCCAGCCTGGGCGACAGAACGAGACTCCGTCTCAAAAAAAAAAAAAAAAAGAAAGAGGAACCATCCCTTACTGAGTGATGTGACAAGCACTTCGACACACTTTAATTTAGTCCTTCCAACAGCCTGGTAACATAGGGATTATCCCAATTTACCTATGAAGACACTGACGCTGAGCAAGAAAAATGTTTTCCCAAGGTGGCAGAGCTCCTGAGTGACACAGCCAGAATTGGAGCCAAATCTGTCTAACTTGAAAAAGCCTAGCTCTTGTCACTTCGTCCTCCTGCCTCGCCTCAAGAAACAGTCAGTCACTGAGACTTCAACGAGGTGTCAGAGGCAGGACTGGATGTTGGCTGCACCTACAACATATTGAGGGGGGTCAACTGTATACACTGAGCCAGGGCACCCACCCAGGCAGGCGCGATGATGAATGGGGGTGCAGAGGGTGGGGGTGAGGAGCAGCCTTGGTGCCTGAGGAATGGTGTAGGAAACATCCTTACCCTGGAGGAGTGAAAGTGAATTCTTTCTGCACTGAGATGAATACATGTTCGTGTTCCCATGGCAACAAAGCATGCTCACTGATGTCCCTACCTGGAACTGTGTGACTCACATTTTTGGCAGTGCACGAGTCCAGTCCACAGTCATTAGCTAATCAGCCTGGAATGTGTGCATGACAGCACTGATCCTATCTGGGGAGATAAGCAGGGTCTATGTGTGTCCCCCTGCAACTCTGAAGGCCAGGAGTACGTCTCCTTCATTTTCACCCTGCATTCCCGGTCCTTTGCATGGTCCCTGTTACCGAACCATCATTAAGGAACCTGGGTTTGTTCTGGGCTTCCTCAACCAGCAGACAGAATGGTGACAGAGTTTGAGTGAAAGCCAAAGGTAGGGAAGGGAATGAAACGTGACATGAAAAGGGAAGAAATTGGGGTTGTACAAGCTGTTAAAATCACTAGGAACTGCTGGGAGGTGCAGAATTCTGATTTCAGACCAAAGCTTGTTCATTAATACATCTTGAGGGGTGGCATGTGGGAGAAATAATTCTGGCAGAGCCTGCCGTGGGTCAGGTATAATCTCAGAGTGATTTGGTTCAGTCCTAGGTATTTCAGGGAGGAGGAAGAGGAATCTTGGAAGAGACATAACTTAGCCACCAGCTCACGGGAACGCATCACAGATAATGACACTGGAGGGAGCTGAGGTCAGGGCAGAAGAGCCGTGTCATATAAGCCAAAGCAACCCCAGTGTGCCTACAAAAAGAGGGGACCCAGAGGCTGCAAGGAGCCTATCAGACCAACCTGGAAAATCTTGAGTGGCTCCCCAGTTATGAAATAATGTCACAAACTTGACGAAGGACCTCTACTGGGCACCAACAGAGACTGATCGGGGTCTGTGAAAACCCGTGGTTCCCACTTAATTCCTTGGAAGGTGGTAAAGCTCTGGTGTGCATGGGGAAGACCCCAAAGGGACAATCCACCAGACCAGGAGACTGAGATCTCAGGGTGAGGTCAGCCCGGGCTCGCCGGGAGAGCTCTACACGCAAACTCACAAGAGCACATGGGTTCAGCTACCCCAACTTCTGCTAAGCATGTAGCCCTCCCCACAAAGATGAGATCACTGATGGAGAAGAACTGGCCTAGCATGTTTTCTGAGGCACACTCATGATCAACACCAACTCAGTAGCTCTCATCATCAAAGGCCTTCCTTAGGTGGGAGCGTGGCATGTGTGTCCCAGGTGGACGATGAGCTTGTAAGCTCCTGGGACACAAAGGGCCAAGTTTCCTGGGGGTCGGTCACAGCACCCAGCAGCCAAGGTCGCATGATGCAGACAGTCAATAAAGGTTCACTGAGTTCACTGATGAATGAAGAAAGGAAGGAAGGAGGCAGGGGAGGCTTTCTGGACAGTTTCCTCAGATAGTTTGCAAGCCTTCCTTACCACAGGGGACTGAAGCAGTAAGCGTCAGGGTTCCCAAACAGAGCCAGGTCCGTCACCACTGAACTCTGAAAAGAAGGCCGCAATGGGGTCCTGGGGGAGACTGAACATTTCTGACCTCTTTATCATAGAGAAAAGGAAGCAGTGCTGAATTCCAAGGCCCTTCTCACTTCAAAAAATCCACAGGTCTCTCAGAATCCTCTATAAAGAAAGTAAGCGAAAATAAGGAAACTCTGTCTATTAAGTGGCATATTTGGACGGAGGGGAGGGAGACCCCAAGAGCAGAGTGACTCAGCAGGGGAGGCTTTGGTGCCCCCATCCTTGCTCCAACCAGGGAAGACCCACTTCACCTCAAATGTGCACTAGGGTGCTACACAATTTCAGTAAATAAAAGGGAAGAAGGGCTTGGGCTGCTTTAAAAAATATATGGATGCAGCCTGGCCAACATGGCAAAACCCCGTCTCTACCAAAAATACAAAAATTAACCGGGCATGGTGGTGCATGCCTGTGATCCCAGCTACTCGGGAGGCTGAGGCAGGAGAGTCGGATGAACCTGGGAGGCAGAGGTCGCAGTGAGCTGAGATTGCGCCACTGCACTCCAGTCTGGGCAACAGAGCAAGACTCTATCTCAAAAATAATAATAATAATAATAATAATAAATAAATATATATATGCATAAGGAGTGAGCTAGCACAACCGTGGCTCTGTTGGGGTACCACTAGGAGGGGCCACGGGTGACCTTAGGAGGGATAGAGGGGCAGGTACAAGACCCCAGGCAGCTGGCTGCCGACAACCATCATTCTTGGCTCTAACACTCCAATACTCTGAGCCTCCAGGCTGAGGCAATGAGGGGTTCAGGAAAAGGGGACTCGAGCATCCCAACATAAAGTTCCTTGGCCACTCTGACTCTTGTTAAATCTGTGCAGCCCAGGCAGGAGGGGCAGTTCCACGCAGCACTAATTGCCAAGCATCTTTTTACAAGGCTCAGCCATGACATCTAAATGGATTCAAGGTAAATCCTCACACAGCCTGGTGTCTTTAACAGGGAAATAAATCATCCCAATTATACAGGGCGAGTTGCCATGCTGTCTCTATTTCTGGATCGGTTGCTTCCCATGCTGGGAGGGAAAAATGCAATGTAGACAAAAAACCCAGGGAAGGGATGTCAAGTTCAAAGGGCCCATTCCAGAGCAGGGAAAAGCTAGGAGGAGAGGGGGCCTCAAGCTGAACCACAGCTTCTCTGAGACAAGCAGGATTTGAAAAGAGAATCAGTGGGCCGGGCATGGTGGCTCATGCCTGCAACCCCAGCACTTTTAGAGGCTGAGGCAGGCACATCACCTGAGGTCAGGAGTTCGAGACCAGCTTGACCAATATGACAAACCCTGTCTCTACTAAAAATACAAAAAAATGAACCAGGCATGGTGGCGGGTGCCTGTAATCCCAGCTACTCAGGAGACTGAGGCAGGAGAATTGCTTGAACCCGGGAGGCAGAGGCTGCAGTGAGCAGAGATCGTGTCACTGTACTCCAGCCTGGGCCACAGAGAAGACTCTGTCTCAAAAAAGAAAAAAAGAAAGAAAAGAAAAGAAAGAAGAATTAGTGAAAGTTCCCATGCGCTGTCTTCCCCAATCCAGTCACCCAGAGTGAAAAACTAAATGAAGATAAAATAAAAGATAAGGTCAGGGTGAACTGGAAACCTCTTCAATGCAATCCCCCAGCACAAGATGCAGGCCCGCAAATCTGGCATGGAGCTTTGCAGCCAGCACCAAAGGAGAAGTGTGCTTGGCTACATGGTCTGCAGCGTCCTCAAGATAAAATAAACCACCTGCTCCGGGGAAGCACAACCATTCCTGTGCTAACACCAAAAGAAATTCCTCCTACGGGTTCAGAGAAAGAGACAGTTAAAAAAAAAAAAAAAAAAAGGATTTAAAGACCGTGAGTTTCATAGCGCTGTTTATTTTAACCCCCAGTTTGAGCTAAGTCCTTCAGAAGCACTCCGTGGGTATCACATTCTGGCTACAGTTCCTACAACCTAGTAGTCAGTAAAGGCCCTGCTCACAGAAGGAGTAAAAACAAGAGAACCATCACCCTTGGGGAGAAAGGTAAGGAGGAGAGGCAGTGCTTAGTGTAAAGAAGTCATTCCTTGTCTGTTATAACAGGAACCTGGTAGTTTCAAACTTAACAAATCAAGAAACAACACACAATTGTTTTATTTAAAATTCTGGAGGCAACCACCAGGAGAACTAAAAGCAAACCCTTAGCAGTGTGACTGGAGGCCGGGTGCAGTGGCTCACACCTCTAATCCCAGCACTTTGGGAGGTCAAGGCGGGTAGGTCACTTGAGACCAGGAGTTCGAGACCAGCCTGGCCAACATGGTGAAACCCCGTCTCTACTAAAAACACAAAAAATTAGCCAGGCATGGTGGCGGGCGCCTGTAATCCAAGCTACTCGGGAGGCTGAGGCAGGAGAATCGCTTGAACCCGGGAGGCGGAGGTTGCAGTGAGCCGAGATCGTGCCACTGCACTCCAGCCTGGGCAATAGAGAGAGACTCCGTCTCCAAAAAAAGAAGTGTGGCTGGAAAGGGGAGGAGTGACGTGTGAGTGTGCTGTTTTGCATTCTAAGTCCTTTAGTACAATTTGATTTTGGTTTTAATGATGGGCATTTTATTCCTTTCGCTTAAAATAAAAACTAAGGCTTTTCAGTTTATGGCATGGAAAATGAGGAAAGAACACACACCAGGATGCAATGTAAATGAGAGTATGTGTTACAGGAATAACCTTGAGTTTGTCCTGATTTATACACAAAAGGAGATCTCTCACAAACTTCAGAATTAGTAAGAACAGATCTCTGCAACACACCTCGCAGCCAACAGAGACACAAGCATACTACACCGTCAGAATGGGGAACTGCAAATCTAAACGGCTCTGTAAAATCCTGAACTCGAGTCCACTTTCAAACTCCATCATGCTAGCCCTCTCTGCAGCTCCCTCTTGGCTTTCAGAGCCTGGTAGAGAGGGAAAAATTCAGGTTGTGGTGTTGCAAAAAAACACCTGCTTTCCCTCAATGCCAGTGCATTTCACAAATGACAGCAATTTCGTGCCAGGACATGAAATCACTGAAGCCAGTTAACATCCCCAGTTTTTGGATGAGGACGTGGAGTGCCCAGATAGGCAGTGACTGGCCCAAAGTCTCAAAACAATGGGATGGCAACCTCAGAACATGATTACTCCAAGTCCAATCCAGCACTCCTTCCACCACATCAGTGTGTGTTCTGAACACTTCGACATGCTGGAGAGCCACTTAAAAAGTGGGGTTCCACTGTCAAATGTGGATCAAACCAAGCCAAGCAGGCTTTTCTCTCCCCACAGGACTCTCAGAGGCAATGATGGAACACATCCTGACTCCAAACCCTTCTCACCACCTCTCCTCCACCCCTACACCAAGGGCCACGCACAGGCCAGGGCTCTTGCTCCCCTCAACGCTCTCCCTGCTTTTATTGTGGCCATGTATTACCTCCCATTCATCCTCTACCCAGCAGCCAGAGTGATCCTTCCAAAAAGACCCATTAAAAATCTAGCACAACAGGAAAATCCAGAGACAGAAAGCAGATGGGTGGTTGTCAGGGGCTGAGTGACTGGGGACTGACTGCTTAATGAGTATGACGTTTCCTTTGGGGATGATGAAAATGTTTGGAATGAGAGAGAAGTAACGGTTGTACAACATTGTGAATGTACTAAATGCCAGTGAACTGTTTACTTTAGAGTGGTGACTTTTTTGGGTTTTGTTTTTTGTTTTTTTGAGACGGAGTCTCGCTCTGTCCCCAGGCTGGAGTGCAGTGGAGTGATCTCGGCTCACTGCAACCTCCGCCTCCCGGGTTCAAGCGATTCTCCTGCCTCAGCCTCCCCAGTGGCTGGGACTACAGGCGCCCACCACCACGCCTGGCTAATTTTTGTATTTTTAGTAGAGATGGGGTTTCGCCATGTTGGCCAGGATAGTCTCGATCTCTTGACCTCGTGATCCGCCTGCCTCAGCCTCCCAAAGTGCTCGGATTACAGGCGTGAGCCACCACGCCCGGCCGGGGTTTTGTTTTTGAGACAGAGTCTAGCTTTGTCACCCAGGCTGGAGTGCAGTGACACCATCTCGGCTCACTGCAGCCACGACCTCCTGGGCTCAAGCAGTCCTCCCACTTCAGCCTCCCGAGTAGCAGGGACTGCAGGCACATGCCACCACACCTGGCTGAGTTTTGTAATTTTTTCGTAGAGAGAGGGTTTCGCCATGTTTGCCCAGGCTGGTCTCTAACTCCTGGGATCCAGCCATCATGACACCTTTTGTGTCATGAAATTTTGTCTCAATTAAAAAAAAAAAAACACACACACACACACACACACACACAAACACGTGTCCTGACTAAAACATCTTCAGTGGACACCCACCTTCCTCAAAGTAAAATCCCACGTCTATAGTGGCCTAAACAGTCTCCCCCATTTCTCCCTCTATTCCAGACACAACGGCCTCCTCTGAGTCCTCACACAGGCCAAGTCGGGGTCCACCTCTCTGACTTCACACATGTATTCTTCTCTCTCTCTCTCTGGAACATTCTTTCCTCCGATACCTACAAGGCTGCTCCCTCATTTCATTCAAGTCTTTGCTCAAACGTTACCAACCCAAGACCATCCCTGCCAACCGCATCTAAAATACCATCTCCTGCCACCCTTTGCTCTGAGAGAGGAAAACAGTAGACTACTAGCCTGATATTTCATGATACAGTTAGTGGCTTTTACTGGTCTGCGTTCCCCAGCAGAATATAAACGGTGAGGGCAGGGACTGTGTTAGAAACGGCCAGCACCCAGAATAGAGCCTGACACACAACTGCTGTTCAATAGAAACATGTTAAATGAATGAATGTCCGTGCAGATGTTCACTAAGGTTCAAAGTTATTTGTCCAGGGGCATTTTTTTTCTCCCCAAGGGACATCTTGGTAGGTGAGCATTCAACAGGTTGACTTTGATAAGTACTCACTGCATTAGTTTCATATGACCACTGTAACAACCACAAACCTCTTAGCTTCAACCCACATGTTTTCTCTTATAATATTCTGAGGTCAGAAGTCCAAAACCAAGTCAAAAATCAAGGTGTCAGGAGGGCCATGCCCCCCTTGGAGGCTCTAGGGGAAAATCGTTCCTCGTCTCTTCCAGATTCTCTGTAGCTACCAGCATTCCTTGGCTTGTGGTTGCATCACCCTGATCTTTGTCTCCATGATCATATCACCTTCTCCTCTGTATGTGTTGGCAAAATCTCCCTATCCCTCTCTTAGAGGCACAGTTGTGATTGCATTTAGGACCCACCCAGATAATCCAAAATAACCTCCTAGTCCCCAAATCCTTAACCACATCTGCAAAATCCATCTTGCCATATAAGATAGGTTCACAGGTTCTAGGGATAAGGACCTGAATATCTGTAGGAGCCAGTCTTTAGTCCACCATACTCACTCACTGTGCTGCTGCTCACTTATGTCAATGTTGTGGCTGTGCTTTAGGGTTTTAGGAAAGGGTTCGGGAGACTGTGCTCTAGCCCTAACGCTACACAACCTTGGACAAGACCAACCCCTTATCAAGCCCCCATTATCTCACCTTTATAAGGAAGCTGTCACTTCTAAGATTCCATTCATATCTAATATCATGAGCCTTTATATTGAGTTCTTTAAAAGGATGAAAAGCAGCTGGGCACGGTGGCTCACGCCTGTAATCCCAGCACTTTGGGAGGCCAAGGCAGGCAGATCATGAGGTCAAGAGATTGAGACCATCCTGGCTAATATGGTGAAACCCCGTCTCTACTAAAAATACAAAAATTAGCTGGGCATGGTGGCACGCGCCTGTAGTCCCAGCTACTCAGGAGGCTGAAACAGGAGAATCGCTTGAACCCAGGAGGCAGAGGTTACAGTGAGCCGAGATCATGCCACTGTACTACAGCCTGGCAACAGAGTGAGACTCCGTCTCAAAAAAAATAAAAAATAAAAAAAAATAATGCTGAAAAGCTTGCTGAGGGCTTAAAACAAGAATCAAAATCAGGAGCTCCCATGGAAAGAGGGGCCAAAAGCTTCCCTCCCACCACCTGCAATCCTACGAACAGTTGTTATGAGGGGAAAAAATCAAATACCTAAAATCCCGCTATGAGTATTTCATGAAATTTATTCTTAATACAGTTGACCTTAGGCTCATTTTTTTCACTGAACACTACTACATATTTCATCTTGTGATTGAAACATTTTAAATCCTTTGCTGGTTAGCCACTCCCAAGAAATCAGACATGGCTCAGCACCCTCTTGGGAGACGGCCATCAAGGTCCCCTTCTGGCATAAGAAGCAAAGATGTGAGAACTTCTTTAATCCATGGACTAAGTGATGGGCACATCAAATCAGCTTGCAAATAGGGGACAACTCTTTGCTGCTTATCCCTCTTCCTCAGCACAGACCTATGACAGCTGCCAGGAACCTAAGGAATACAACCAATGGTCCATGGGCTACAGACTGCTAATTGCTAACCTAAAGCAAAGACCCCAAGATCAGCAGCTTGCAGGCCCCAGGCACTCAGCAAGCCCTGGCAGGCAGCTGAGCAGCTGTGCCCTGTGTGGTACCCACTTACTTAGCAGAGAGGACACAACTGGTATCTCCCTGAATGCACAGCTGGGTCATTCCTAAAGGATATGAGCTCAGCTGCCAGCAGTCAGGGACCTCAGAGTCACAGTATCAACACAAGAGTTGAAACAATATAGGTCATAAGGCCAGAGCTCCAGGTCCCTTCCACTGCCTACCTCTGCCCTTAGGCAAGCCATGGGAGCTCTCTGGATTTTTTTTTTTTTTTTTTTTTTTTTGAGACAGTCTTACTCTGTAGTGCAGGCTGGAGTGCAGTGGCGCGATCTCGGCTCACTGCAACCTCCGCCTCCTGGATTCAAGTAATTCTCCTGCCTCAGGCTCCCCAGTAGCTGAGACCACAGGTGCGTGCCACCACACCCAACTAATTTTTTGCATTTTTAGTAGAGACGGGGTTTCACCATGTTAGCCAGGATGGTCTCGATCTCCTGACCTCATGGTCCACCCGCCTCGGCCTCCCAAAGTGCTGGGATTACAGGTGTGAGCCACCACGCCCAGCCACTCTCTGGATCTTTAAAACAGTGATGCTAAAAACCTGCCTCACGAGGGGATTAACAGAATTTAATAAAACAGTAAGTCTTTGTAAACATCATTCAGGCAGAGCAAGAATATATAGTTTATCATCCCGTCTTTTAACAACCTTCTCACTGCCTTACTCTCCCTTCATTTCCATTTCTGTCATCCGCAATATGAGTTCCACCCCTCACCACTCAACTGGATGGCCTCCAGATCGCCACATGCCATCTTTCCACGTGGCCTTTAACAGCAAAGGCTCTGGAATCAGATGGCCTAGGTTCAAGTCCCAGCTGCACAACTTCCTGTGCCTAGGTTTCCTCACGCATTGACAATGATAATAGGACCCTCCTTACAGGGCTCTTATGGACACTGAATGTGCCAAGAAGTGTAAATTACACCTGGCACATAGGAAGGTATATTGGTATTCCCCGAAATCTATTTTCTAAACTTTGATTAGATAACATAATATACATTCAAAAATTGCATAAAACATAAATGTGTAGCATAATAATTACAAAGTAAACTCCATGAAGCTTTCTGAGTGTCCCTTCCTGATCTGACCATTCTTTATCCCAGAAGGAACTGCTATCCCAAATTCTCCAGAAATCACTGGGCCCTCGAACTCCTGGGATCAAGTGATCCTGCCAAAGTGCTGAGATTACAGGTCCAAGTCACCACGGCTGGCTTGTGGCAGAATTCATAGACAATAAAATTCATCCTTTGAAGGTCCAGTTTGATGACAAATGTGTAAGTTTCTCAGATCTTGGCCACAGTGGCTCACGCCTGTAATCCCAGCACTTTGGGAGGCTGAGGCGGGCGGATCACAAGGTCAGGAGATCGAGACCATCCTGGCCAACGTGGTGAAACCCCGTCTCTTCTAAAAATACAAAAATTAGCTTGGCATGGTGGTGCATGCCTGTAATCCCAGCTACTTGGGAGGCTAAGGCAGGAGAATCACTTAAACCAGGGAGTCGGAGGTTGCAGTGAGCTGAGATCGTGCCACTGCACTCCAGCCTGGTGACAGAGCGAGACTCCGTCTCAAAAAAAAAAAAAAAAAAAAGGTTCTCAGATCTTAACACCTCTGCCCGTGTGCTCCACCCCCTACACACAGCACAAACCTCTTTAACCCAGTCCTTTCCCTTCCTTTGCAGAATGACGTGTTCCCTGAAGTCCATTGATTTCCCTACCTTCCTTTTCCTCCTCATTCCTCAACCTGGCTCTGCCCATTGCGAGTATGTTCCTCGGGGCTCCATCCCTGGTCCTGCTTTCTCCCCCACGGCATTCTCTTGCCACATTCATCTGCTCCCTCAGCAGTGTCTCTGCAGATCATTCCCAAGTCTGCGCCAAACTTGTCTGATAAACCACACTCAGTCTGAGAATCACAGGCCACTGACACCTCAAATTCAGGATGTGCAAAGGCAAATTCTGTTTGCCCCAACCAGTCTCTGCCACATATATATATTTCCTATGTTATACTCCCTAGAAGCCCAACCCAAATCAGATTTCTCAATTGATCAAATTCCCTACAGTCAACCACTTCCCAAGTCCTCTCTACTCAACTGCCACCAAGATCTCTCCAAGTTTCTTCTGTGCCTCCAAATGCCTCCCTTCTTCTGTTTGCCAGGGGAGGGTCCCCTTACTCAAAATAACTTCTGATGGGCCCTACAGGCAAAATCCAAGCACAAGTCCTTCAGGGAGCTTCCACATTGTGGTGAACCAATGGGGAATCTGTCACTTGGGCCTGCATACCCCACAGTCGCCTTCTTCCAAGGATGGCACTCCGTTTTCCTGTGGCGAGCCGCACCTCTCCATTCTCAGGTATGGACAGCACTACCCACCCAACAGACCCAGGCCTAAGGCCATCACACAGTCAATTCAGAACCAGCACCTCCATTCCATGGGGCTTCATCTTATGGAAAAGGAGCTGTCTTTTGCCGGTGGTCTCAGAGCAGGGAGGATACCAGTCTGGAGCTGCCAGTTTTCAACGTGCAGCTCAAGTGAGAAAGCACACATCCTGACATCTTTGGATCCTGTAGCCGTAGAACCTACGGATCCAAGAGTGGCGTCCAAAACACGCCCTTCTTGGCTTAAGCCATACTGGGCTGGTTTTCTAACCTTTGCAATAGAAAGGGTCCCATCCGAGGCTGCAATTTCCTTCCTTCCCTCATCATCTCACCATCCCCTCACCCCTCAGCTATGCCTGACATTTTCTAAATCAAAAACACAACAAATACCCCCAAAAAACTGTTCAAGCCAGCTGCCTTATTTAATTCCCAAGCATTCCTCCGATGCCTCTGTGCCTTTGCCCACGCCAATCTCTGGCACTGGGCTGCCTTCCCTCTCTAGTCTCTGCGAATCCTACTCCTCTGTAAGGCCTCCTCACCTTCCTCTCCCTTCCCTGAGCCCCCATAACATTCTGAATACATTTACTACAGTTCCCTGCTTAAACTCGGCTCTTCCAACAGGACTGCAAGCTCCTGAAGCGGTGGTCAGGACCCACTCATAACATCTCTGCATTAACCCAGGAGGTGACTCAAAAAATACTTGCCTGACTGAATGGGAGGAAGATGGCAGAGCAGAAGAGAGACTCCCCGGATGGGGTTACTCAGTCTCTCGGGGCTCTGCCAGGTATAGATCTTACACACAGCCACATTCCCAGGGTGACGAGAGGACCTGGGGCACACAGCTCACCTCCAAAAAAGCAGGGCGAGCAGGACACACTGGACACACAAATCGGGTGAAGCAGGTGCAGCAGCTCTTGCAAGGCACATGAGCAAAGCCCTGGCCTCCATGAGCTGCCTTCCAGGCTGCTGAGTTTTTCACATTTTTACAAACTCAGGACCTCAGAGCCATAATAACCCACATGGGTTCTGTGCTTCTATCGGAATCTGCAGGCAGGTAGGGCAGGTACACACTAGGCAACCTCTGCCCTCACTCTGGGTCAGGAGGTGGGTGGTAAAAAATGTACACTGGGGGCCGGACACAGTGGCTCACCCCTGTAATCCCAGCACTTTGGGAGGCCAAGGCGGGTGGATCACCTGAAATCAGGAGTTCGAGACCAGCCTGGCCAACAAAGCGAAACCCCGTCTCTACTAAAAATATAAAAATTAGCCGCAGGTGGTGGCAGGCAACTGTAATTCCAGCTATTTGGGAGGCTGAGACAGGAGAATCACTTGAACCCAGGAGGCAGAGGTTGCAATGAGCCAAGATCATGCCACTGCACTCCAGCCTGGGTGACAGAGCAAGACTCCATCTCAAAAAATAATAAATAAATAAAAGTGTACATTGGGACTCGCCTCCTTGTGCCCAAGAGACCCTGGGATGTCCCCTAACTTCTGGGCCACTCCATGCCCCCATTCACCTTATTCCACCCTTTTCTTCTCCCCAGGAGACTCTTGGGCAGCCAGAGCACATGGAGTAAAGAGTGAGCTGGAGCCGCGGGTTGCAAGGGGTAGGGACAGCTGTGGGGACCTCCCTCTAGGACTAGCCTAGCCAGGAGAGCAGGAGGTGGCTTCCCCAGCTGATGCCAAAAGACACCTCCAGCCACAACTCTCCACTCACCCCATGCAGCCAGGGCTGCCCACTGCTCTCTTCCATGCTGTCCTGTAGTGGCTGCTTTTGCCCAGATCTCTCCATCCACCACAAAAGAATGAACCTAACAAGGATGCAAGGTGATGAGGTGGTCCAGGCTCCAAGCAAGAAAGAAGCCTTTGTTTGCCAAAGGTGGGTCAGGCCTTCTTGTCCCAGTGGCCAAGACGGCAGAGGAAGAGTGTAAACTGGGATTATATGCTACAATAGGTATGACAGGAGCTACAAGGATTGGCTCAGAGCCATGGGAAGTGGGCACATCCCTAGCCAGGCACTCTCCTTCAGAATACAGATAAAACAGGTGGCCAGGTGCGGTGGCTGACGCCTGTAATCCCAGCACTTTGGGAGGCTGAGGCGGGCGGATCACGAGGTCAGGAGATCGAGACCATCCTGGCTAACACGGTGAAGCCCCATCTCTACTAAAAATACAAAAAATTAGCCGGGCGTGGTGGTGGGCACCTGTAGTCCCAGCTACTCAGGAGGCTAAAGCAGGAGAATGGCAGGAACCCGGGAGGCAGAGCTTGCAGTGAGCCGAGACTGCGCCACTGCACTCCAGCTGGACAACAGAGCAAGACTCTGTCTCAAAAAAAAAAAAAAAGAATGCAGATAAAACAGGTTAGATGAGGGGCAGAGTTGTGGCCATGGGCATGGAGGCGAGAGATGGGTACCGAATGTCAGCTTTCCATTAGCTAGTAGCAGGACTTTCTCTAAGCCCTGTCTCCTTATGCTTGTGAAATAGGCCTGCTGGATTTAATGATCTATCTCAGAGGCCCCTTCCAATAATAAGCCTGTGAGTCATCAGAAAATGCATAGAGAGGTGGAGACACACCCATCCAAACCCTCCCTGTGCCCACCCCTGTTTACCAAACAGCGCCTGTTCCACCAGCCCACTGCTAAGCTCAGGGTGCATTCCTGGGGAACTCTTCCCAAAACAGGTTCCGCATGGCCCTGTGAGGCTTCTACCACAGACGCCGAAACAGGCAGATCTGCCTGCAGCAGGGTACAGCCAGAGCAGGCAGGGACTGTGCAAATCTTTCTGGCTGGTGAAAAGTTTAAACGCCGTCATGCTGTTAAGTGATCCGAGAGCAGCATCCTTCCACCGCCCTGGAGTGCTTCTGGCAGGGCACCCTGCACTGGGGGTGCTGAAAGTGAAGAATGAATTACATTGCTTCATTTCTCCTCCAATGGACTTTTTTTTGGACGGCGGGGGAGTGGAGACATTCAACACAATAGGAAAGGGACCCATCCCAGGCAAGGCATAGCCAGATATAACAATGCGAATGTGTGTACATATACAACTCTTCATTTTGAAAGGGAAGCTGAATCTCTGTGACTTTTGAAAGATTAGTCACCCTAGGTGCAGCACCTAAGTGCCCCAGTCCTTAGGTGCCCTCTGCCCTGGCCTTCTCCCCAAAGCTATACCCTCTCACCAACCTAACAGATTCAAAACCTAAGAGTACAGTTAGTTATCTTTCTTCCAAATTCACTTAAGACTGTGTCAATCTCTAAAAGCGTATAACAGGGACAGTGGAGGGCCAGAACACTCTTCTCTTCTCATGGGTTCAAGGAATATTCTTAGCTTCTTAGACCAGTTCCTTAGCACCTACATAGGAGATCAGGAATGGAAAGAGACAAGAAAAGAGGAGGTTGAGATCCATCTATTATCCTCCTTATTAGGAGTTTAAAGGCTCCGAAGGAGGAAATGAAAACTTTGGGTTAAAAGAAGACTCAGTGGAATTATTCGGATTTAAAATATAATTGAAATGAACAATTGATACACGGTTCTTTACATCCTTGACTTTCTGTGGTTGACTTCACTATATTTCTAGCTCAACCTGCAATCTTATCTCCTATTTAGCACAGACGATCAAAAACATGTTGCCGGACACTCAAAGAAATGATCTGTATCTGTTCATCTTGATTTCCTCACCATCTTTCTCCCTTTGTGTGGATTCAGGCACATGGACTCACACAAAGTTCAGCACAGAATGCCACTTCCCAGAGGCCTCCTCTCTGCCCTCATTCCTTCAGGTCTCTGCAGCTTCTCTAACACTAACCATCCTGCTTCCATCTCTGCCCGAGAGCTAGACCGGATCTCTCAAATCCCATTCAGGTGAGAGCAAGGATTCCATCACTACCATATCTTACCAGTTACCATTGTGGGTAGACATCCGTTCTCCTCCCTCAGGTATCAGCTGACTTGGATTTCCTTTGGGTACCACCCTTGCTCCCTTCTCAGCCCAGGTGGTGAGGATGGGGCTGATCCACCTCCCAACTCCCCATCCAGGCTCCATCTGAAAGCTGCTAGGTGACTTTCCTGGTTTTTTTCCCCTCTTCGGAATTATGAAGTTTTTAGAATCTGAAAGATTCTAAAGTCTTTAGAATCAGAAAGTTTTTAGAATCAGAAAGATTCTAATTCCAAACGGGATAAAAAGGGTTTTCTGAGAAGATTGCTAAGCTAGAAAATGAAGCTAAAACAGAGGGATGCAAAGCATAGAGATGGAGATTTCTGATGACACTGCCTTTGCTTCTTCTATTAGTTATTTACTGAGTGTAACAAATTTGCCCAAAAATTAGTGACTTAAAACAACAGTCATTTGGCCGCATGCGGTGGCTCATGCCTGTAATTCCAGCTACTCGGAAGGCTGAGGCAGGAGGATCACTTGAGCCCAGGAGGTCCAGACCAGTCTAAGCAACATAGCAAGACCCCATCTCAAAAAAAAGAAAAAAAAAAAAAAAAAGAAAAAAATATGGTCACTTGTGGATTCAGTTTCTGGGGAGCAGGTATCCACGCATGGTTTTCCCAGACCCTGAGCCTTATCCAGAGTCTCTCCCAAGGCTACAATCAAGATATCAGCCAGGGCTGTAGTCACCATAAGTCTCAATCGGAGGAGAATCTGCTTCCAAACTCGTTCATGTTGAGGCTGTTGAGGCATTTGTTAGTCTCTTGCCACATGCATCTCTCCCTAGGACAGCCAACCAGCAAGCAGGCAAGAGAAAACAAGCATGGCGGAAGCCACGGCCATTTTGTTACCTGCTCTCAGGAGTGACATTCTGTCACATCTATTGTTAGAAGCAAGTCACTGTGTCCCACCCACACTCAAGGGGAAGGGATTACACAAGAGTGACCAGGAGGCAGGGAGCACAGACAGCCATCTTAGAGGCCACCTAACACATCTCTAGAACGGGCTGTACCTATAGCCACACGCCTGTGGGCTTTTCATTCATGAGGGCCAATAAATCCCTGCACCCCACACTTTGTTACTGTCGCTCAGCTGGTTTGACTTGGGCTGCTACCACTTAAAACCCAGGGTCCTTCGGACTTTACCACAACTCCTTGTTATAGTCATGACTGACTCTTCCAGGCACTCCTTCTCATTGGTTAAAGAGAAGCATTAGCCCCTGACTTCTATCACTGTTCCCACCACGGGTTTTGGCAAATGGATGCCAGGACCCATCTAAGTTGGCTTCTCAGTTTTTCACCCTCTTTGTGCTTCTGCTCTTGTTCCTGGCCAGGCTGCCTGGTACATGGGGCCCTGCCCTCTGACTGCCTTCTTTGAAATTTTCTAAGGGGCCTGGGACCAGCAGAGACTGGCAGAACCATCTAAGCAACTCCCTCCCCACATACTGCCCATGCATAAGGTAAACCAGACATCCCAAGGAGCTCTGAACGGTGTGCCTATAGGGTCACTGTTTAGCTCAGAGATTGTGGTATTATATTAATACATTGTTTTTTCAAGGAAGAAAACAAACCAGATCTAAGCTGAATGAGTTTTGAAAACCCACTGAAAGAATCTGATTAATCTAGAAGGAAGAAAAGAGTGCCTGTAAAAAAAAAAAAAGAAAGAAAGAAAGAAAGAAAGAAAAAAAAAGAATCTTCCCATTGTTGACCACTGAGATTCAGCCTTCTAATTCAGAGGGGAGCACAAGGTGACCCCTGAATTATGCTACATCAGTTCAGCTTAAATTAAAGGTAATTTGTACAAAAAGTCTGGAATTTTAAAGGAGAATTAATTCCTACTGTCCCAGCCATGAAAATGAGAGTTTCCAGCATAGCAGTCTAATCTCTTAGTCGGCTAGCTGACACAGTATTTATTTGATGGGACTATGCAAGATCGGGCAGCTAGAAAGGCCTCCACGTGCTGATTTTGAGTGACCCACATTGCTTATATAGACAAGTGCCCACAGGTTCTAGGGGCAGCCCTGCCTCCACACTACCTTGGCTACCTACTCCAATGGTCATCCCCTGACCTGGTATTTTAAATCCAGACTTCTCATGCCTGGATGAATATCTGAATTACCAGAGGAGATTTTTTAAAGTAGGGTACCCAGGACACACTCTATATCAATTAATTCACAACCTCCACCAAAATCAAAATACCCAGGCCCTGTTTTTTGTTTTGGTTTGGTTTCTGGGTTATGTTCCCCAGATAATTCCAACATTGACAAGACCCATTTTAAATGGAGAGCCACAAATCTCAAACAGGCACTCAACTCTTGCTTACTCTGCCCCAAATGTAAGTTCAACGGGCGAGTAATTAGGCATATCCTGGACACATTTTAGGAAACTGTGTCTCTTCCTAAACTTCCCATTGAAGAAGGGCTGTGGAATCTTGATCCTCAGAGTGGGATCCAGGGAGGGACCAGCAGCATTCCTGTCACCTAGAAGCTTGTTAGAAATGCAGAATCTACATTTCAACAAATCATGACCGGACGCAGTGGCTCACACCTGTAATCCCAGCATTTTGGGAGGCTGAGGTGGGCAGATTGCTTAGAGCCCAGGAGTTTGAGACCAGCCTGGGCAATATGGCAAAACCTCTCCTCTACAAAAAATTAGCCAGGCGTGGTGGTGCACACTTGTGGTCCTAGCTACTCAGGAGGCTGAGGTAGGAGAATCACCAGAGCCCGGGGAGTAGAGGCTGCAGTGAGAGCAGTGACTGTAACACTGTACTCCAGTCTGGGTGATAGGGTGAGACCCTGTCTCAAACAAACCAACCAACCCCCAGGTGGTTGGTTTGCATATTCAAATTTGAGAAGCACAGCTCATGCCATCTAGTGACCCTACTCTAGCTGCCCGGTGAGATTGTTTTCCATTTTCCAAAACAACGATTTGTCTCACACTTCACCTAGAAAGATAGGAGCAACCCGGCTAGGCGCGATGGCTCCCGCCTGTAATCCCAGCACTTTGGGAGGCCAAGGCGGGTGGATCACCTGAGGTCAGGAGTTCAAGACCAGCCTGGCCAACATGGAGAAACCCCGTCTCTACCAAAAATACAAAAATTAGCTGGGTGTTGTGGCACATGCCTATAATTCCGGCTACTACGGAGGATGAGGCAGGAGAACTGCTTGAACCTGGGAGGCGGAGGTTGCAGTGAGCCAAGATTGCACCATTGCACTCCAGCCTGGGTGACAGAGCAAGACTGCACCTCAAAAAATCTCAAAAAAAAAAAAAAAAAAAAAAAAAAGAAGCAAACCCATAGTAGCTGCTCGTCAACCCACAGCCCAAATCCATCCTATCCACATCAGAGCCCACACTCACAGCCTTCCCTCCCACAAGTAACTCCTACAAAGGCAACTTATCTGCTTTCTACCAATCAGCACATAACACCTATCTTTCAATTTGAAAAATTAAAGATAAATATATCCTTTGACCCCAGTTCTCCATTCCTTTATTCATTTTCTTCTCCTAACAGAAAAAGTTTTCACCAAAAATGTTGTCTGTAGTCACGGCTTCGAATCTCTTACCTCTAATTCCCTCCTTCCCACTCCACTGAGTCTACTCTCCTCAATGTCACCAGTGACCTCTATGTTGTCACCAAATCCAAGGGCATCTGTCTATCTTCTAGTCGTTGGCCAGCCAGCAACAGTCAATGTCCCCTTTTTCCAGAAACCATGACTGCTCTGGGCTCCCACATCTCATGGGTTCTCTCAAGTAGTCACCTTTCTGGATCATCCTCTGTGTGTCCTTAAATGTCACAGTGCTCAGAGCTCACTCCTGCCCCACCTCTTTTCTATCTACTCACTCCCCGTAGTGGCCTGACCCTGTTCCACAGCTTCAGACATTCTCTATTCCCAATGACTCTAAATTAATATCTCTAGCCCCGACCTGTCCCAGCTCTCCAGACCCATGGCCACCTGGCTACCTATCATCCCTACGCTGATGCTCAGGAGGAATCTAACGAATCTAACGACTCATTTTCTTCACTTCCAAAAACAAAACTAGACCTGCTCTCCATACCTCACTTTAGTAAATGGTACCACCATCTGTCATCCTGTTGCTTACACCCCAAAATCTAGGATTCTCAAGTCCACACACCTTCCACATCCAATTCCTCTCACCTATCAGTTCTATCTCTCAAACATCCTGATCCATTCACATTTTCCTTCTCCACTGCTGCCATGCTGTTCCCTACATTATTACAATGATCTTCTTGTTCCACTTTTCATCCCCTCCAATTCATTCTCACACTGCAGCCAGAGGGAACTTATAAACCATCCATCAAATTATGTCAGCCTTGTAACTAAAATCATCCTAAGGCTTTACACTACTCCTAGAAAAAACAACCCAAACCATTTACCCTAATTCATCAAGCAATAAAGCCTGCCTCTGACTACCTCACCTTACACCGTTTTCTGCTCTTCCCCTCCAGCCACCCTGACCTTCTAGCTCTGTGCTGTCCAACGCAGGAGACGCTGGCCACATACGGCCATTTAAAGTTAAAATTAAATTAATTCAAACTCAAATAGAATGCAAACGTGCCATGCATATTCCTACCCGACGTCGTTGGTAAGGCATCGCCCTCTGCTTGGAGCACCTGCCCTGCTTTTAGGGGGAGGCCACACCTTCTCTTGCCTTCCAGGTGTGGTGTGGCTCAGGTGGTGGCTCCTCCACAAACACTGGCCCCTCCTCTTATCTTCTCCAGCACCTGCCTGCAGCCCAGCTTTGACTCTTATTCAAACTCAAATAAAATCCAGTTCCTCAGTCTCACTAGCCATTTTGCAAGTGCTCAGCGGTCCCACGTGACTAGTGGCTACCACGTTAGATGGTACAGGCCTAGAGCATCCCTGTTCCTGCAGAAAGTTCTACTGGACTGTGCTGTTCTAGCATTCCCAGGATGAGGCAGGTCTGATCTTGCATCACACCTTTGCACTTGCTGTCACCTCTGCCTGGAATGCTGTTCCCCTTCCCCTGCCCGTGGCCAGCTGCTTCTTGTCATCCAGACAACAGTTTAAGCGTCACTGTTCCAGACAGGCCTTCCCTAAGCTCCCAATCCAAAGAAGCCACCCACTTCCTCCCAATCGCACGAGCCCGTGTAACTCTGCAGAGCACGTACCACTAGCTCATGCCTTTCTTGTTTGTGTCTGTCAGCTTATTCCCCAACTCTACCCCACCTCTCCACCCCAAAGTATACTCGTGAGATCAGGGACCTGGGTAGTCTTACTCACCACTGCATTCCAGCTCCTCATCCTGCATCTGCCCGGTGACTCTGCTCAGTAAGTGTTAGTGGACTGCCAGACCATGTCATGTTCGTATTTCCTCTGGAGTCTCTCACAACCATCACCTTTTCATCATTCTCCCTGCCACCACACCCAGGCGGGGCCTTTATCCTCTCCTCCTGGGCAGTACTATAAACAGAATCCTACCTCTGCCCTCCAGTCAACCCTGCAAACATTAGCAGGTTACTCCTGCTAACATTCCTCTTGTCAAATCAACTCCCGGTTCCTCCATCTTCTGGTCCCAAATGGCCTCCACATCCCCAAACGTGCCATGAGTATTCCTACCTCGGTGCTGCTGGTAAGGCCTCTCCCTCTGCTTGGAGCACCTGCCCTGCTTCTCAGGGAAGGCCACACCTTCTCTTACCTTCCAGGTGTGGCTCAGGTGGCGGCTCCTCTGCAGACACTGGCCCCTCCTCTGATCTTCTCCAGCACCTGTCTAAAGCCCAGCTTTGGCTCTTACTCAAGTCTCACATCCCACGTGCAGGCACACAGATAATCCCCGAAACCATGTCTAAAATTCAACAGTCTCAAACTTTGCTGAGGATCAGAATCACCGGGAGAGCTAATGAAGAACACACTGGTCCAGGCTCACAGAAGCAGGATAGAGTCTGAATCTCTACTTTTTCCACCTTCCTTTGGAGATTTGAGATTTGCATCTTTAGAGCATTAGACCTTTAACATGAATAGCTCAACCTCTTTTCATCATCCTCCCTCCCACCCACACACCCTTCCTAGCCTCTCGTTAAAGATCACTTAACCAATTCCAGCAACTCAGAACACCTGGGGAGTGACCGACTTGGCGAATAACCTCCTCTCACACAAGCCTGCTCTTCTTCAATTATTAAAAGGTATCCGCTGTGGTAGGCTTGAAAGTGCCCCCCCCAATATATTAACATCTTAATCACCAGAACCTGTGAATGTTACCTTATATGGCAAAAGGGACTTTGCAGGGCATGACTAAGTTAAGGATTTTGAGGTGGGGAGTTATCCTGGATTATCTGGGTAGGTTCTAAATGCAATCACAAGGGTCTAAGAGGAAGACAAGGTCAAAGAAGAAAGAGGCTGATGCCACAGTCCCACTGGACTGTGGTAAGGTGGTTCCTTACACCAAGGTGGAAACAGGCGCCAAGGAAGGAGTTCAAGAGGATGAAAACAGGAAGGAACAGATTCTCCTTGGAGCTTCCAGAAGGACCAGCCCTGCCGACACCTTAATTTTTAGCCTTGTAAAATTCATTTCAGACTTTGGATCCTTAGAACTATGAGTAAATAAATGCATTTTAAGTCACTGCATTTGTGGCATTCGTTACAGCAGCAATGGGAAACTAACACACTTACTCTTACATAACACTACAAGGTGAAGTTCTACGTGTCTGTCTTGTTGGGCCTCCATTAACCTCTATAGGAATGGCCCCAGGTTCAAGAGGCCAAAGACGAGACACAGAGCCAGCAAATGAGACACAGGGTTTTATCAGCGGGAAACTTACATACAGAGTGGTCCAGTGGTGGCAGGCTGGGAAGAAGTAGCTTATATACAGTCCGGTGGTGGCGGGCTGGGCAGGAGAACTACCTTACACACAGTCCAGTGGTGGCAGGCTGAGCAGGGGAACTGCCTTACACACAGTCCAGTGGTGGTGAGCTGGGCAGGAGAACCACCTTACACACAGTCCAGTGGTGGTGGGCTGGGCAGGAGAACTACCTTACGCACAGTCCAGTAGGGCACTGGGCAGGGGAACTGCCTTACACACAGTCCAGTGGTGGTGGGCTGGTTAGGGAAACTGCCTTACACACAGTCCAGTGGGGGCTGGGCAAGAGAATCACTTTACCACAGTCCAGTGGAGGGCTTGGCAGGGGAACCACCTTACCACAGTCCAGAGGGGGTCTGGGCAAGAGAAACACTGTACCACAGTCCAGCAGCGGGCTGGGCAGGAGAACCACATGGCCCGGTGTGGCCAGCTAGGCAGGAGAACTGCAAGCACTTGCCTAAAGCATGCAGTTTATAGAGCATTTTCACTCTGCATCCTCTCCCTAACAACCTCCACCTGGGAACCTTCATTTAACCCAAAAGAAAGGACCTTGGTCCTCCATATGGCCTGTGTTCCACTGGACGGGCCAAGGGCTCAGATGTTTCTCATAGGTAAGGAATGAATCTCTGAGTTGGCCACTGCCTGATTCTTTAGCATGGAAATCCGCACACACATTCTGGTGCATCTACCGCACAGGGTCATTCTCAGGGTATGCTTAACTTATTGCTGTCAAGTGTGTCTACCATGCACTATGATTTTCTATTTAACGCATGCTCCAGTGAGCATTTTCTCTGAGCATCATATAGTCTTGAAAAAGTTTCAGATTTTGGAGGATCTGTATTTGTATTTAGCTCAGATATTTAAAAATTGCACTGCAGGGTAACCAGATAGCATGACGTTCATATAAAAACAGACACATAGACCAATGGAACAGAACAGCGAATCCAGAAATAAATCCATGTATTTACAGCCAACTGAGTTTCAACAAAAGCACCAAGAATACACATTGAGGAAAGGACAGTCTCTTCAATCAGTGGTGTTGAGGAAACTGGATATCCACACGTAGAGGAATAAAACTGGACCCCTATCTCTCACCATATACAAAAATCAACTCAAGATGGATTAAAGACTTAAACTAAGGCTCAAAACTATAAAACTACTAGAAAGAACACTTCAGGACATTGGTCTAGGCAAAGATTTTACAGTTAAGACCTCAAAAGCACAGACAACAAAACCAAAAATAGACAAATGGGACCATATTAAACTAAAAAGGTTCTGCAAAGCAAACAATCAACAAAGTGAAAAGACAATCTATTGAATGGGAGAGAATATTTGAAAACTATCTGACGAGGGACTAATAGCCAGAATATACAAGGAATTCAACAGCAAAAAAAAAAAAGCCCATTAAAAAGTAGGCAAAGGGCATGAATAGACATTCTCAACAGAAGACATACAAATTGCCAACAGGTATATAAAAAAATACCCAGCATCACTAATCACCAGGGAAATTCAAATTAAAACCACAATGAGCTATCATCTTACCCCAGTTGGAACGGGTATGCCTGGCTTATTTAACTTAACATAATATAATAACCTCCAGTTCCATTCGTGTTGCTGTTAATGACAGCCCTTAGAACGGCTATCATTAAAAAGATAAAAAATATCATTAAAAAGATAAAAAATAACAGATACTGCCAAGGATGAGGAAAAATAGGATCTCTTGTACGCTACTGGTGGGAATGCAAATTGGTACAGCCACTGGGGAAACCAGTACAGAGATTTCTCAGAAAACTAAAAATAGAACAACCATACCATCCAGCAATCCCACTACTGGGTATTTACCCAAACAAAAAGAAATCAGGATATCAAAAGACATCAGGCCAGGAGCAGTGGCTCACGCCTGTAATTCCAACACTTTGGGAGTCCAAGGCCGGTGGATCACCTGAGATCAGGAGTTCAAGACCAGCCTGGCCAACATAGTAAAACTCCGTCTCTACTTAAAAATACAAAAACAGGGCCAGGCACGGTGGTCCACACCTGTAATCCCAGCACTTTGGGAGGCACAGGCGGGTGGATCACGAGGTCAGGAGTTTGAGACCAGCCTGGCCAACATGGTAAAACCCCCTCTATACTAAAAATATAAAAACCAGCTGGGTGTGGTGGTGAGCGCCTGTAATCCCAGCTATTCAGGAGGATGAGGCAGGAGAATCGCTTGAACCCGGGAGGTGGAGGTTGCAGTGAGCCGAGATCGTGCCATTGCACTCCAGCCTGGGTGACAGAGCGAGACTCCGTCTCAAAAAAAAAAAAAAAAAAAAAAAAAAGATATCAAAGAGATACCTGTACTCACATGTTTACTGCAGCACAATTCACAATAGCAAAATTACGGAATCAACCTAAGTGTCCATCAATGGACAAGTGGATAAAGAAAATGCGGTATATATACACCGTGGAATTCTATTCAGCATGAAAAAGAAAGAAATCATGTCATTAGCAGCAACATGAATGGAACTGGAGGTTATTATGTTAAGTTAAATAAGCCAGGCATAGAAAGACAAAGATCCCATGTTCTCACTGATATGTAGGAGCTAAAAAAGTTGATCTCGTGGAGATGAGAGTAGATAGTTAACTAGAGGCTAGGAAGGGTGTGTGGGTAAGCGGGGTGATGAAGAGAGGTTGGTTAATGGGTACAAACATACAGTTAAATAGAAGATATAAGTTCCTTTTTTTTTTCAAGATGGAGTCTCGCTGCAACGCCCAGGCTGGAGTGCAATGGCACAATCTTGGCTCACGGCAACCTCTGCCTCCCGGGTTCAAGCAATTCTCCTGCCTAAGCTTCGGCCTCCCAAGCAGTTGGGACTACAGGTGCATGTCACCACCTCCGGCTGATTTTTGTATTTTTAGTAGAGATGGGGTTTCACCATAGGGGTCAGGCTGGTCTCGAACTCCTGACCTCAAGTGATCTGCCTGCCTCAGCCTCCCAAAGTGCTGGGATTACAGGCATGAGCCACTGTGCCCAGCCAGAAGATAGAAGTTCTAATGTTGGATAGCAGAGCAGAGGGATTATAGTTAGCAACAATATATCACACATTTTGAAACAGCTAGAAGAATGTTTGTTCCCAAGACACAGCAATGACAGACACTAAGGTTCTAAGGTTATGGACACCCCAAAAACCCTGACTTATCAATTATTATACATTCTATACATGCAACCAAATATCACATCTACCCCATAAATATGTAAAACATTACACGTTGTTTAAAAACAAAAATAACACAAGATGCTCTATTTAGACAGGGCTAGTTTGCTTTGGTGTCCACAACTTGTAGGTCAGTAACTGCTGTGTACATCTATGGATATCAAAGTCCTCAAGGAGGCCAGGCGTGGTGGCTGGCACCTGTAATCCTAGCAGTTTGGGAGGCTGAGATGGGAGGATCCTTTGAGGTCAGGAGTTCAAGACCAGCCTGGTCAACATGGTGAAACCCCGTCTCTACTAAAAATACAGAAATGGCCGGGCGCAGTGGCTCACGCCTGTAATCCCAGCACTTTGGGAGGCCGAGGTGGGTGGATCACGAGGTCAGGAGATTGAGACCATCCTGGCTAACACAGTGAAACCCCGTCTCTACTAAAAATACAAAATATTAGCTGGGCGTGGTGGCAGGCACCTGTAGTCCCAGCTACTCGGGAGGCTGAGGCAGGAGAATGGCGTGAACCTGGGAGGCAGGGCTTGCAGTGAGCCAAGACTGCGCCACTGCACTCCAGCCTGGGTGACAGAGCAAGAATCTGTCTCAAAAAAAAAAAAAAAAAAAGGTCGGGCGCGGTGGCTCACGCCTGTAATCCCAGCACTTTGGGAGGCTGAGGCGGGCGGATCACGAGGTCAGGAGATCGAGACCATCCTGGTTAACATGGTGAAACCCCGTCTCTACTAAAAATACAAAAAAAAAATTAGCCAGTCGCAGTGGCGGGCGCCTGTAGTCCCAGCTACTCGTGGGGCTGAGGCAGGAGAATGGCGTGAACCCAGGAGGCGCAGCTTGCAGTGAGCCGAGATTGTGCCACTGCACTCCCGGCCGGGCGAAAGAGCGAGACCCCGTTTCAAAAAAAAAAAAAAAAAAAAAAACAGAAATATACTTGGGAGACTGAGGCAGGAGAAGAATCGCTTGAATCCAGGAGGTGGAGGTTGCAGTGAGCAGAGATCACGCCACTGCACTCTAGCCTGGCAACAGGGCAAGACTCCGTCTCTAAACAAATAAATAAGTCTTTAAGGGAGGCCTATATTCCAAGTTGGAATTGCGACCCTCCTTGGTGGGTCTGGCAGCCTAACCTCAATTGTGTTTCCAATAGGGGAAATTCAGGAGTTCCAAAATTGAACCAGGTCATGGGGCCTGGATACCCTGATGAAGAACTGCTGCCGTGTTTCAACTTGAGGAAACCTAGACCAGATACATTCTGCTTCTTAGACTCTTATTTTCATGCTAAAAGCATACAGTTCAGAGCTGTGCGCTCCCATATGGTAGTCAGTGGGCACATACAGCCCCTCAACATAAATTAATCCAAATGAAAGAAACACTTCCGTAGTCGCACCAGCCACATGTTAGTGGCTACCGTACTGGGTGTCACAAAGATAGAACATTGCCACCCTCACAGAGAGTTCTACCGGGCTATGCTGCCTGAGGGCATCTCTCCAGGCATTCTTTGCTACAGCTTCACCTCCAGCTCCCTGACTTAGCAAAACCCGGGAGGAGAGAAACCCTGTCACTGCATCCAATTCCACCCTGGATGCATTCTTGAGCACGTGACCAAACACACACAGCGAGGGATGCTTTCCAGGGGTGTTTGCCCATGTGTGGGGCTTTTCACTGAAAAGACTCTGTCTTTGGAAAGTGAAAAGCAGAAGACATAGAACACCAGAAAACAAGAAGAAGACTCAGGCAGGAGCAAGGCGGGGCAGATGGAGATGAGCGAGAGGAGGGAAGTAGGAAAAGATAATAGGAGTAGCATGTAGAAAATGGAGTCTGGCTGGGCTAGTGAGCCAGTGGCTCACACCTGTAATCCCAGCACTTTCGGAGGCTGAGGTGGGTGGATCACCTGAGGTTAGGAGTTCGAGACCAGCCTGACCAACATGGAGAAACCCCATCTCTACTAAAAATACAAAATTAGCTGGGCGTGGTCGCACATGCCCGTAATCCCAACTACTCAGGAGGCTGAATTCAGCAGGAGAATTGCTTGAACCTGGGAGGCAGGGGTTGTGGTGAGCTGAGATTGTGCCAGTGCACTCCAGCCTGGGCCACAAGAGTGAAACTGCATCTCAAAAACAAACAAACAAACAAAAAAAGAAAGAAAAGAAAAAAGAAAGAGAGAAAGAAAGAAAGAAAGAAAAGAAAAAGAGAGAAGGAAGAAAGAAGGGAAGAAGGGAAGGAAGGAAAGAAAGGAAAGAAAAAAAGAAAAGGACAAAAGAAAAAGAAAAGAAAGGAGAAAAGGGAGTCCAGTAGTGTCATCACAAGTAGAAAATTCAAGTGTTGCAAAGGATTCTTTCCTTAAGATCTGTGTGTAAAACAACCTACTGGTCTGCAGAGAGGCTAGACCATGTCCACCGAACGATCTGCAAGACAGAAGGTCCTCTGAGGGTCCACTCCCTATGGCCCAGGGAAGCAGGGAGGGACCCCATCCATTCGCTGCCTGCATGGGAGGCTGCAATGGAGTGGGGGAGCCATGGGAGAGAAATTCAACAGAAAGTAAAGACAAACTTTTCCATGCAGAAATTTTAAAAATCTGAAAGTGCACGATGCTGGCAAGGCTGTGAGAAAGCAGGCACTCCTACTCGTTGCTAGCAGAAGTGTAAGCTAGAACAGTCTTGTTAGAGGCAATCTGGCCCTTTCTGTCAAAACTACAAACACATATATTCTTTGCTCCAACCTTTCAACCTCAGAAACTTACCCTTCAGAGACACCCACGTGCGGAATGATGGATATACCAGGCTATCCATAGCAGCAATAGGTAAAGGTAACAGGGAAAGATTAGAAGCAACCTATGTGCCCATTGGTGAAATGAGTGGGGCAGGCATTAAACAGGAGGAGGAAGCTCTTTCTATTGACTAAACTCCAAGAT
Source organism: Symphalangus syndactylus (assembly GCF_028878055.3). Classification (NCBI taxonomy): domain Eukaryota; kingdom Metazoa; phylum Chordata; class Mammalia; order Primates; family Hylobatidae; genus Symphalangus; species Symphalangus syndactylus. The sequence goes on along the minus strand of NC_072442.2, from coordinate 58,249,155 downwards.
ATGTTATATGATTTAACAAAAAGCATCAGTAGCAGCAGCAAGGTGTGGAAGTATAGAGGGGACACCTGTGTTCAGAAAAATAATACCTAGGTTAAGGAAAATAAAAGGAAACATATTTGGAAATTCCTGGACTACTTCTGGAAGTACCCACAAGAAACTGATCACTTGTTTGCCCATCGGGAAGGGAACTGATAGGTTCAGGACAGGGATGGGAGGGAGACCAATTTTTCACTCTCAATTTTTCGTAACTTTCAGATATCAGACCTGAGCATATATTACCTATTCGATAAGTATAAAATTAGCAAAGATATACTTTTGGGTATTCATATTGACCAAACACACTTCTGTCTCTTTTGTTTCTCAAGATAGGGTCTTGCTATGTTGTCCAGGCTGGAGTGCAGTGGTGTGATCACAGCTCACTGCAGCCTCAACCTCCCGGGCTCAAGTGATCCTCCTTCCTCAGCCTCCCAAGTAGCTGGGGCTACAGACATGCACCACCACCCTTGGCTAATCTTTTTTTTTTCTTTCATTATTTTGTAGAGATGGGGGTCTCCCTATGTTGCCTAGGCTGATCTCAAACTCCTGGGCTCAAGAAATCCTCCTGCCTCAGCCTCCTAAAGTGCTGAGATTACAGGCATGAGCCACCATGCACTTCTCCGTCAATGCTACAGTCTCACTGGGAAGGAAGCCAGTGCCTGCCAGGTGAGTGGGCCCAGGTTACCAGGGCACGCAGCCCTGTGCTCCCAAGATGCAACAGGCCCCTCGTTGTGCCCTGCCCTGCAATCTGGTTCTTCAGAAGAGGAGTTCCCAAACACCTGGTCCTCTGCACATCGAACTGTAAACGAGCCTTGGAAAGGTCCTCCCCTTACCCAAATCCCAGCTTCAGGGTCCCGTTTCTGACTGGGGTGCCACCACCAACGGCAGGGTATACGCAGCCACCACTGAGTGATCCTCTGCCTGCTTCTCACTCCAGGGAAGAAAATCAAAGCAGGTCCCATGGCTGCCGTATGATAATCTCTATGGACACCACACACCAGCCAGCATCAGGGCTGTGTCCAATTAGCCACCCCCATAACAACACCATAGCAACAAAGGTAATATTATTGTTCTAAAGAGAAGAGAAAAACCACACACACACACACACACACACACACACACACACACACTGTGTTGTGTGACAGCTTTGAAAGCCACAGAGATCGCATTTTTCCGCACCCTACAACTTGTGCCTCTCACTTCCCGACACACGGCTTCCTCAATGAGAAGTCACAGGTTTGGGGCAATCTCCTCTTCATGCCATTCCAAGATGCGGGCCCTTCACAGGAAACTGGCATGAGAATGATTCTCCGGCAAGGCAGGAGTCAGGGCTGCCTCCTCACTCTGCCTCTGTGTCTGAGGCAGGGAGGCTGGCAGGGCTGGGCCAGCTGCAGACCAACAGGCTGGGGGTCATGCTCCAAGCTGTCCTCTGTCTATCTGTCTGTCTGGCTGCCTCTCTGTGCCAGACCCAAGCTGGCACTGGGGTTTTGGTGATTGCAGCAATGAGCCACACACTAATCTCCAGACCTAAATGTGGAAAGCATTAACCCAAATGAAAAGACATAAATCAGGACAGGGGCTTACGGGATGGAGGAAAACAGCTCTTCGCTGAGCGAGAGCCTGGGCTGTTGCACAAGAGCTGAGTGAGTCACCAGCCAACAGAGGAAAGGACCAGGGACGGAAGGAGGGAGGGGAGCCCCCCGTGGGACTGGCGGGTGCACAGGCGGGGGGAGCGCTGCAAAAACACAGCTGTAGGTTCATAACTAAGCACACTTCATCAGCAGTCTGAAGGAGGGTGGGGGGCAAAGTGTCACCTCCTCCCCAACTCAGGAAGTGTTGCAAAACGTGTCCTCCCCAGAGAAGACGGCAGAAAGAAGGGTTCCTAACTGTTCACCCTTTACAGGCTGCAGCGGTGCCCCGGGGAAGCACACCTCAGCATAGGGAAGGCCTCTCTCATCCCTCCTTGCCCCTTCTTGGCAGTGTCCATACTCTTTGGGGGTCCCCTAGCATGAAGTGCCCATTGTGGGCACACAACTCTTGCCCATACTCATTACCATTTATTGTCTTTTCTTCCTTTCCTTTTTCCAAACTCCCCATCCTCCATACTACCGTTGTTAACAACGAGACAAATCCTCTGTCTCCTCCGCCCCTAGTCCCTGGGGAGAACCTTATACCCTCCCTTAAAGCCATGCCCCACTCACCAACCTCCCCAGCCATGACAGATTCCAAGACTCCAATATCCATGCAAATTCTAAGTACCTTCTACGAGTGAGGCATGCTGTCCCTGGGGGTGGCAATGGACAGAAGGAGCTCCCCCAAACAGATCATCCAACCAGGACTTCTGAGACTTGGAAGCTCTAGAAATTTGCTCAGCACCTTGGTAGGACCCCTCAGCTCTCCAGGTCATCATCCAAATGAGGTTGGGTTGGCCGGCCATGGTGGCTCACGACTGAATCCCAGCACTTTGGGAAGACAAGGGAGTGAATCATTTGAAGTCAGGAGTTCAAGACCAGCCTGGCCAACATGGCCAAACCCCATCTCTACTAAAAATACAAAAATTAGCCGAGTGTGGTGGCGTGTGCCTGTGGTCCCAGCTACTCAGGAGGCTGAGGCAGGAGAAGAATTGCTTGAACCCATGAGGCGGAGGTTGCAGTGACCTGAGATTGTGCCACTGCACTCCAGCCTAGGGGATAGAGTGAGACACCGTCTCAAAAAAAAAAAAAAAAAAGTTGGGTTTAGAGATCAACTGGATCCCTTGGACTCTGACAATGCTCATCTATAAGAAATGCACGGAACAAAACAAATACTCCCCAGAGTACCTGGCTGCTGCAGGGCTTACCCCAGAGAATGCAAGCTGAAGGAGAGTGCCCTGGGCAGAGCGGGTCTCTGCAACTGGCCGGGCTGCTCACAGCCACTGGGTGCTCAGGAAAGGTGACCGGCAGATAGCACCAGCCGTATCCTGCCAGGGAAGTCACTTACAGGAGAGCTCTTGGGGGTAGGGAGTGGGTCTGAAGTGGACTTAGAGGGCAGCTGGCAGAGACGATGGGAAGAGAAGGCATTCCAGACCAAGGACTCATTCATTCATATTCATTCATTTATTCATTCGACACATGCTTCCTGAACACCTCTTATACACCAGACACAGGTTTCAATACTGGGATACATCAGTTAACAAGACAAAGATCCACGCCTAAGGGAGCTTACATTCCAGCAGGGGAGATACACAACCCACAGTAAGCCAGACAGACAGGTCAATGATCCAGTTTTGCTGGAAGGTGATAAATGATGGGGGGAAAAAATGAAAAATAGAGCAAAGGGGTGAGCCTGCCAGAGTGAGTGAGAGACTTAAAGGAAATAGAGGGGTCTATTCATATCCTGAGGCTGCTGTAACAAATTCCCATAAACTAAGGGGCTTCAAACAACAAAAATTTATTCTCTTACAGTTCTGGAGGTCAAAAGTCTGAAATGGGTTTCACTGGGCTAAAGTCAAGATGTCTGCAGGGCTGACTGGTTCCTCCTGGAGGCTCTAGGAGAGAATCCATTTCTTTGCCTTTCTCAGCTTCTGGAGCCCAACCACATCCCTTGGCTTTTGGCCCCTTCCTCCCGTCACTCAGCCTCTTGCTTCCAACATCACATCTCCTAACACTGACTCTGGCCCTCCTGCCTCCCTCTCATAAGGACCCTTGGCTTACACCAGGCCCACGTGGATAATCCAGGATTATCTCCCCATCTCCTGTCCTCAACTTAATCACAACTGCAAAATCCCATCTGCCACAGAAGGTAACATATTCACAGGCTCCAGAGATTAGAAGGTATACATCTTCAGGGGACCATTACTCAGCCCCCACAGGGAGTTGGGCTGCAAAGGTCCCGATGAGGAAGCATGTCTGGAACATTTAAAGAAACACCATGGAGGGCGGAGGACAGAGGCAGGAGTGACACAGGAGTGAGATGAACAGGGAGGAGCAGGTGCTGAGGTCAGGACAGCAATGAGGACCCAATTACATAGCACCTCATCAGCCATTGTAGGGCTTCCGCAGCTTCACTCTGCCGACATGGGGCACCACTGGACTGTGGTAAGCAGAAGCACGACGTGATCAGACCCTTCCTGTGAAAACAGCAGACTAGGGACCAGCAGAGGAGCGAGGAGGCGCCTGCAACAGCCCAGCAGCATTGTGGTGGCAGCTGTGGCTCAGTCCAAGGCTACACTGGTGGGGTGGTGAGAAGTGATCCTGTGTTTAAAGATCTGTTTTGCAGGAAGGGCCAACCTGCATTCTCAACATGCTGAATGTGGAATGTGAGAAAGAAAGCGGAGTCAAGGTTTTTGCCTCCAGTGGCTGAAAGGACAAACTAGCCATTTGCTGAGCTATGAGAAGCCACGGTAGCCCAGACCTGGGCTAGGCAACTGCGTCCTGGACAGGACAAGTGGAGATGTCAAAGATGCAGCTGGAACTATTTGGGTCTGCATTTTTCCCCGAGGGTAACAGGCAGCGCCAGGACCCTGTTGCTCTCCAGCGCGTGGAGACAGCCAAGACCACCCCGGATTACATTTCTAAGCCAGGCACTCATTTCAAGACAAGATGATAGAGATGCAGTAAACAGGGATATCGCCTGAGCCCTCAGTTTCTCAGCCAGGCATTTTTCCACTTCTCACAGCCCGTAAGGTGGGAAGGAAGTCATGGGAGCACAGCTGGATTCTGGAATGCAGCCCAACCACAGGCTGAAAATCCTCATCTGTGAACAGCTCCACTCACTACCTGGTCAGCCTCTCCAGCCTGCCCTGGGGGCCCCCACTGCCCTGCCAGTCAATTCCAAAAAGCCCTAGTGGGCTGGGCGCAGTGGCTCACGCCTGTAGTCCCAACGCTTTGGGAGGCTGAGGCTGGTGGATCCCTTGAGGTCCAGAGTTTGAGGCCAGCCTGGCCAAGATGGTGAAACCCCGTCTCTACTAAAAATACAAAAATTAGCCAGGCGTGATGGCGGTAGTCCCAGCTACCCTGGAGGCTGAGGCAGGAGAATCGCTTGAACCCGGGAGGCGGAGGTTACAGTGAGCCGAGATTGTGCCATTGCACTCCAGCCTGGGCGACAGACTGACACTCTGTCTCCAAAAACAAACAAACAAAAAAAGCCCTTGTGTATCTCTGAGCTGTCTTAACTTATCAGGGGGGTGGGCCCTACCCCAGGGGCCCAGTTAACCACGAGGACCAAGCAGGCCCAGGTAGGTGGCCAGCCTGTGCAGCACCTCCCAGAGGAGGCAAGTGTTCCCCTCCCACTGGACACCAGCACAACGTACACGTTCTCACATGGTGACACGCACTGTAAGGGGATTCCCAGGGACAGATGGCACTACTGAGCGCTTCCTGGGCACTTTCAGCCATTCATTCATTTAACATATACCATGCACCAGGCACTGTTTCTAAGTATTTGGGGGCACACCAATGAAAAACGCAGAAGCGAAATAAACCTTTGCTTTCCTGGAATGATGGTTCCAGCATGAGGTGGGAATGGGTTGCGGGGCGCAGACACTAAACACAGTAACAAAGTGAATTCTAAAGAATGTCAGAAGGCGATGGGGGAAATAGAACATGGTAAGGGGGAATCAGGAGTTCAGGGTAGACTGGGGGGTGAGTGGCAATTTTAGAGAGATCAAGATGTTACCCTTGCTAAAGATCTTTCTAGCTCTTCTGCTCACCGTATTGATTTATTCCTTCACTAAGTAGTTACTGAGTGCTCACTGTGGGCCTGCCCTAGGCCCTCAGTGCTCTCATGAAGCTGACATTTTATTTAGGGAGAAAGAGGTTAAGACAACTAATTATAGAAAGGTTAAAAAAGAGCATGTCTCAGGGGATTCCTACAACCATGCCAATCATGACGAAACATGCTCAACAAGCTGGGGGATGCTCCCAAGAGTGTCCTTGATTCTTGTTCAAGGTCCAAGGCCCACTTCTCTCCTCCTTCCTCTCCCAACACACCACACCCTGACTGAGTTAGAACTGCTGTCTTCTCAGATACGGGAAACCACAACTCAGTGGTTTCTCTAGAAGCTGCCCACTGTCCTTAGAACTTGCCTGGTGCCACCCCAAAGCACCTGCTGGTGTTAGCCCTCCTCAGCTAACTTGACGTTCCATGCTTCAGACCCAGCATATCTTCTTTAGAAGCACCAAGCTCAATGAGTGGGTCCTTCAGGCTGTCTTCTCCTGGCAGTGCTGATCCAAGCACCTGCTGGGCGAGTTTGGTTCCTTTTGCCTGACTATGCTCACGCCCAGAGCCAGGCAGCTTGGGGACAGAGGAAGAGCAGAAGAGGATGTCACACCCAGGCACACCAGGAGGCCAAACCTGTTTGGCAGCTCAAGCCTCTGACCACAAGCTAGCACTTGCTTTCAGAAGTGCTAACCACAGGCAGGACTGCTAGTGAGCAGAGCACCAAGGCTTTTCCTGCTGGGAAGAAATCCAAGGCTGGCCTTCATGCCTGTCCCCCACTCCCCCGTGACAATCCCCCAGCTCTGGACCCGCCCATCTCTTCCCACTCCATATCCAGCTGGAAGTGCTGGTCCAGGCCCCAGTAGAAGACACAGCTACCAACAGAAAGTATGGCCACCAGGAGCCAGGCCAGCCACCGGCCACCTCCCTCCATTCTTGCAGAAATGCTTCTGCTCTCGTCTTCCTCAAAAGTTGGGAAGATTTGAGAGCAGCCAGAGTGTTAGCTGTGGAGGACGGGGGGCCACTGCCTTTTCTCCTGGTTCCTCTACTGAGTCTCCCACAAATGGTTCCATGAGACCAGGACTCAATCCTAAGAGTACGGGTAGAAGGTCTGTTCTCAAAAGCACAGTGAAGGGAGGCCAAGGCGGGTGGATCACCTGAGGTCAGGAGTTCGAGACCAGCCTGGCCAACATGGTGAAACCCCGTCTCTACTAAAAATACCAAAACTAGCCAGGCGTGGTGGCAGGCACCTGTAAGCCCAGCTACTCGGGGTGCTGAGGCAGTAGAATCGCTTGAACCTGGGAGGCAGAGGTTGCAGTGAGCCAAGATCACGCCATCACACTCCAGCCTTTGAGACTTTGTCTCAAAAACAAAACAACAACAAAAAAGCACAGTGCAGATTCTCAGGAGAGCTGCTCAGGAGCCTCCACCCTCCAACAGCTTCCCATGTGGGCAGCTGGGGGAGAGGAAAGGGCCGGCGCCTGGGGGAGGGAGGGTGGAGAATGGCAGCTACGGCAGCTGCCCCCACCCCTCCTCTCATCCTTTCTCACCATTTCCTTCCTTCACAACTGCCACATGAAGGCAAAGGCCCACTGGAACCCCAAAGTGGGCATGCAGACGGGTTTCGGATGGGAGTAGTGGCAGAGCTGCAGGAGCTGCGACGCTCCTCCATCTCCTCTCTACGGGCTGCGGTGCAGAAGATTGGAACGTACACAGCGGCCAGTGGTTAAGAGCTTGGGTTCTAGGCCAGGCACTGTGGCTCACACCTGTAATCTCAACACTTTGGGAGGCCGTGGAGGGTGGATCACCTGAGGTCGGGAGTTTGAGACCAGCCTGGCCAACATGGTGAAACCCCATCTCTACTAAAAATACAAAAATTAGCCAGGCGTGGTGGCACATGCCTGTAATCCCAGCGACTTGGGAGGCTGAGGCATGAGAATCACTTGAACCCGGGAGGGGGAGATTGCAGTGAGCCAAGATCGCGCCACTGCACTCCAGCCTTGGCAACAGGGGAAGACTCTGCCTCAAAAAAAAAATTTAACATAAAAAATTTTTAAAAAAAGAACTTGGGCTCTGGAGAGAGATGGCCTGGTTCTGCTACTCACTGGCTGGATGACACTGGGGAAATTATTAAACTTCTCTGTGCCTCCGTTTCCCCATGTGTAAAACAGGCATAAGAATACTACTTACAGGTCTATTGTGAGGACTAAATGAGTGAACGAAGGTCCAGTGCTTAGGCCAGTGTCTGGAAAATTGTATCATGTAAATGATGTCTATTATTATTGAATGCTCCTGAATCGACAGATCTGTTTTTAAATATTCTCTCCACCCATGAAATCATATGCTCACCTGTGGGTTGAGGAGATAAGTAAAAGCATGAGGTACTGAAGATGCAACCTCAGACCACCAAGCATGCTTCCTTGTTCCCCGTCAACCTCTCCCTTGGGCTTCCCCAGCCTCATGCCTCCCAACCAAGTCTCAGAAGCTCAGAAGATGCCTGGGTGCCACCAGCACCCCAGCATGGAATGCACCCCCTCCCACAGTCATCTCAGAAACCACCGAGACCAGTTCTCATGGGGGACTTTGGAAGGCAGTGGGCCCAGGCTACCTGGAGCCTCCAAAAACATGCGCCTCGCCTCCAACAAAGGCAGTGAGGCACAATCCGAAGGCCAGCCATACAACTTCCACACTCAAACAGCACACACCAAGGCCCAAAATGGCATCAGCACCATCATCGAAGAGGTGTAAACAGAGGGAGGACACGACTCACTCCTCCTCGTCCAGTGTGACCTGCATCTCCCGAGAGCACACTTTTTATTTTTCTTTTTTTTTGAGATGGAGTCTTGCTCTGTCACCCAGGCTGGAGTGCAGTGGCACAATCTCGGCTCACTACAAGCTCCGCCTCCTGGGTTCACGCCATTCTCCTGCCTCAGCCTCCCGAGTAGCTGGGACTACAGGCGCCCACCACCACGCCCGGCTAATATTTTGCATTTTTAGTAGAGACGGGGTTTCACCATGTTGGCCAGGATGCTCTCGATCTCCTGACCTCATGATCCGCCCGCCTCAGCCTCCCAAAGTGCTGGGATTACAGGCATGAGCCACTACGCCCGGCCGAGAGCACACTTTTATCTGTGCACACCGGTGGTACCCACCCAGGAGATGAGGCTTCTGAAACTCCTAAGGCCCCCAAACCAGCCAGCCCCTGTGTTTTCATTCATCCTTCCCTCCCACTGAGGGGCTGAAAACAGAGCTTTGTCTTTAGCCAGTGCCCATGCCACCAGCATCTAGAAACCCTCATCCTTCATCTCCCTCCCAGACACGTGCACACTGAGATCGAGACCCAGATAGCCTCCATTCTAGGCACTTTCCCAGTCAGTTTACATGATGGCCCTATTCAAATACTCAAAAACACACCCATTTTCTCAGAACAAAGTGAGAAAGGCCACCTGGAACCCGACTCGACAACAACTCCCTAGCAGAAGGAGCCTCACCCTCCCTGGCCCCGTGGCCGACTGCTGGTTTGATTAACAGCCATAAAGAAGGGGGTTGAAAGCCTACTCCCGCTTGTGGTGAAAAGCCCCAGCTTTCAATCACAACTCCTCCATATGGCAAGTTATTTACCTCCACGGAGCCTTGGTTTTTTACCCATAAACCCAAAACACTACCTCAGACAGTTGTAGAATTAACTGAAATATCTAGAATAGTGCAAGCTGAAGATCTTTTTTTTTTTTTTGAGACAGAGTCTCCCTGTCGCCCAGGCTGGAGTGCAATGGCGTGATCTCGGCTCACTGCAGGCTCCGCCCCCCGGGGTTCACGCCATTCTCCCACCTCAGCCTCCCGCCTAGCTGGGACTACAGGCGCCCGCCACCTCGCCCCGCTAATTTTTTGTATTTTTAGTAGAGACGGGGTTTCACTGTGTTAGCCAGGATGGTCTCGATCTCCTGACCTCGTGATCCGCCCGCCTCGGCCTCCCAAAGTGCTGGGATTACAGGCATGAGCCACCGCACCCAGCCGAAGATCTTTTTTTTAAGGCTGGCTGGGAGACCCCATGTTTAAACATAAAATAAATAAAATAAAGTTTTTACTTATTTTTACTTATTTATTTAGAGACAGAGTCTCACCTTGTCACCCAGGTTGGAGTGCAGCGGCATGATCATGGCTCACTGTAGCCTCAACCTCCTGGCCTCTGAGAAATCCTCCCACCTCAGCCTCCTAAGTAGCTGGGACTACAGGTGCACGCCACCACGCCTGGCTGATTTTTTTAGATTTTGAGGTGATGGAGTCTCGCCATGTTGCTCAGGCTGGTCAGGCTGGTCTCAAACTCCTGGGCTCAAGCAATTGGCCTACCTTGGCCTACCCAAAGTGCTGGGACTCCAGGCATGAGCCACTGCATCCAGCCTTCAGGTGGGGCATATGCTCTCCAGGTTGTGGTGGTCCTCAAGACTCACTGGAGTCAACTGTCAGACTCCGGAAAGCATTGTTTTTCATCCTACTTGGAGCTGTGGTCCAGAGCATGTTAAAACACAGACAGCTAGGCTCCACTGCCGGGTTCTGAGCCAGCAGGTCTGGGGCAGGACCTGGGAATATGCAGCTCCATCCAACAAGTTCCCAAGAGACGCTGGTTCTGTTGCTGCTGGTCCAGGGACCACACTTTCAGAAGCCCTACTCTAGAATCTGAAGGCTGGGAAGTACATTAAAGGTCACCCAGAATGATTTCCAGAGGAGCCAGAATGCACCCATGCCTCTTGCCTGGTCCAGTCCTGCTGTTGATCTGACTCTCAGCTCTTTCATCTCAAGCCTCAGACACAGGCAGGCCTAAGGGTGAAAGCCCCAAAACTCTGATCATCACTCAAACAATCTGTGGCCCCTACTGGTCCTGTTTATCATCTCTCGGCACTTTTGGGGTCCCCAGGCTGCTGCCTCCAACATCCAGCCACCAGCCCTCACCTAGAGCTTGATCCCTCAAAAAGCGTGGGCTCCATTCTGCCCGTCCAGGAATAGACACCAGTGGCCGGAGGAATCGAGGCAGGGAGGTTGGAGTCCAAGGCCCACAGGTAAGAGGAGGGGCGCAGCAGAACCCTGGAACAGCTGATTCGAGACAAGCCCCTCCATCTTGAGCAGAGCCTGGAGACAGTGGGTTTCCTGGAGGGGGCCCCGGACAGACACACACTGTACCCAGTGTCCGGGCCACACAATGCACAAGAGGCCAGTGGGGCAGGCAGCCAGGGCCCACTCATGCCAGTACCATCTGGGAGCCCTTGCCAGGCCTCGCAGGGCTGGCTGAAGAAGCTGGACTCTGTCCTGGGGCACAGTCGTGCTCTATTCTTATCTCAAGGGGGAATGTGTGACTCTCCTTCCCGTGAATGGGGGCTCCTGAGGAGGCGGAGTGGGAAACAGAGCCGCCACTGTGCCTGGGTGGGCTCCCCGCGCGACTCCCAGCTCCAGCCAGCCCCTCGTGGCGGGGCCTTGCACAAGCCCTCAACAAGAAAAGGCCAAGCTGAAGGTGGACATGGAAATGACCGTCTAGAGCCCATTGCAAACTGCCCCTCCCTCACTCTGCAAGACTTGAGCCCGTGAGGCCTGACCAGAAACACACACTCACTCCCTGGAGAGACCCAATGGGACAGGCTCCTAAAGGAAAGCGCAGCCTCCACAACACAGTTCCTTACTAAATCTCAAAGGAAGGAACCCAGACATCCTAGGCACCCCACACGTGCACACAAATCCCCACTGGCAGATCCGAGCTCTGGCCTGCCTAGCTCCCACAGCACACCATTTGCAGGTGGCAACAGATCTCACGATTTGCTGGCTCTTTCGGCCTGCAAATGCCAGGCTTAGCCAGCGAACGGGGCACTGGATATTCTCAAGGACTTTAAACTGGTGCAACCTTTCTAAAGAGCAGTGTGGGGCAGGGCACGGTGGCTCACGCCTGTAATCCCAGCAGTCTGGGGGGGTGCTGAGGCGTGTGGATCACCTAAGGTCGGAGTTCAAGACCAGCCCGGCCAACAAGGTGAAACCCTGTCTCTACTAAAAATACAAAAATTAGCTGAGCGTGGTGGTGCATACCTGTAATCCCAGCTACTCAGGAGGCTGAGGCAAGAGAATCGCTTGAACCCGGGAGGTGGAGGTTGCAGTGAGCTGAGTTTGCGCTACTGCACTTCAGTCTGAATGACAGGGTGAGAATCCTCAAAAAAATTAAATAAATAAATAAAAATAAAGAGCAGTATGACACCATGGGTCAAAATGTGCACTTGAGTGGTCCACATTTCCGGGAAATTACTCTCCATGCAAAAAGATACCATCACAAGGAATGGCTATCTTCAGTAATTTTTAATAGCAGTAAAAAAAAAAAGGGGGGGTGCGTGGAAGCAACCTCAGTGTCCATCATAAGGGGATTGCAAATTAATAGTGCATCCAAATTGTGACTAGCAAACACTAAAACAAACCTGTAAATATATTTAACGATAGAAATATACTCTGAGAATATTAAATTTAAAAAAATTGGTCAAGGCTGGGCGCAGTGGCTCATGCCTATGATCCCAGCACTTTGGGAGGCCAAGGCAGATGGATTACTGGAGGTCAGGAGTTCAAGATCAGCCTGGCCAACATGGTGAAACCCCATCTCTACTAAAAACACAAAATTAGCTGGGTGTGGTGGTATGCACCTGTAATCCCAGCTACTCGGGAGGCTGAGGCAGGAGAATCGCTTGAACTCAGGAGGCAGAGGTTGCTGTGAGCCAAGATGGTGCCATTGCACTCCAGCCTGGGCAACAAGAGCAAAACACTCCATCTTAAAAAAAGAAAAAAAAAAGGTCAAACAATTGTGTGTATAATATGATCATAAAAGGATAAAATGGGGATTGTTCTTTCTTTCCCAGTTGGATGAAAGAGGGGAGTAAAGGGTGATGGGGAGATGAGGAGGGAGGAGGGAGGAGGGCGGGGTGGTGTAGGGAATGAAGCCGGGGTGTGAGGGGGTCAGCTGTGGGTGGGAGCCACTGGCCACTGGGGGAATTAGACTAAGTCTTGTTTAGCCTTCCTCTGGATGGGCCTTAAAGAATGATGAAAACATCCGGAAAATATTTAGCTAGTAAATCTTTTAGAAGCCCCTCCACCCTGTGTTATTTATATAAACACTTCCCTTCCACTCCTCTCTACCCTCACATACACCCACCCCGATTCCTATCACAGACTCGGAATCAGCAGAGCCAGAGAGACCTGGACAAGGCTGGCTCCATGGGCGTTCTGACCACCACGGGTGCTGCCCATCTGTGCAGTATGAAGCCTGCACTGATGTGTTCCCTGGCCCCCATCGCAGAGCAGCCCTCCGACCTGCCAGGAACCCACAGCAGGGGTCGGGGGTGGTGGCCACACTATTTGGGTTCCCTGGCCACCAAGTCTCCAGCAGTGATTGTCCCAGGGACTCACGGAAGGGGAAGGGTTAAATGGGGGAGTCGCTTCTCAGACAGGAGAAAGTATCTGCTCTACTCCTGTCCGTTCTCCTGGAACTCCCTGGATTTCTCAGGGAAGAAACCCTTAATGAATGGTGTGAGGGAAAGAGAAGTCACATGCACACGAATGTGTGCATGCCACACACACTCACACACACACTCATATACTCACACACACGCACTCACTCTCACACACATGCACACACTCTTGCACATGCACACACACACCACACACTCACATGCACGCACAAACGTGCAGACACATGCGCACACACACAAACACGTGCAGACACGTGCACACTCACACTCGCGCACACACACACGCACACACGCACATACACAAGCACACACACACATGCAGACATGCACAAACTCACTCTCGCAGACACACATTCACACGCACACACACGCTCACACACACATGCAGACACACACACACACTCGCGTGCACACACACACACGCTCTCAAGATCTTTCTCCTGTTCCTGAGAAGTCCCCAGAATTCAGGGAAGCCACTCACTTGTTAAACAACAGCCTTCTTTTGAGGGTTAGGAGCCAATCCCAGCGTGGGGCACGGGGAAGAGACTATGCCCCGGAACCAAGCCGGCTCGGACTCTAGTCCCAGTGAGAGCACAGCAGACAGTGGGCCAGTTCTGGCTTCAAACCCCAGCTCTACCGCTTAAGCTGTGTGACCTTTAACCTCTTCAGGTCTCTGTTTCTTCCCCTAGAGAGTCCTGGTATCCTTGAAGGGAGATTGCACCAGAGGCTGGGAGTCTAGAAACCTGGGTGTGAGTGCAGGCTGTTTACTGGCCTGAAGCTTGGATCCAGCCTGCTGGTAGGTGCTGGCCAGCACCTTACATTGTTTGTTGTTGTTGTTAGTTTAAATCAATTGGCAACATTACACAATTGGGAGAGTGTGGATTTCCAGCTGGCCATGTGTTCCCAATGACTGGCTGATGCTCCCTGCATCTTGAGCCCTAAATCAAGATAGTTTAACCTTCCATGGCTCTGGACAGTGAGTTAACAGGAAGCCCTGGGAAGAAGAAAGCGGTGCTTCCATGAGCCCCTCCTCAGACGTAGCCTCAGCTTGCGTCAGGGGAACCCCTGGTTTCCAGGCGCCCCATGTTGCCCTCTCACTTTTGCACAGCCTGCTGTGTAAAGATGAACCAAACATGGCCCAGGAGGTGAGTGTGCCAGCTGGAGACGAGCAGGTCAGGAGGCAGGGACTATTGCACACCGAGTCCACGGCCTGCAGGAGACCTGGGCGCAAGTTCCTGTAAGGAACGCTCCATTTTTCTTTGCCCCAGCACCTCCTCAAACAGTCCCACCCAGCAGCCCTGAAAGTATTTTAGCTGTGCACTCACAGAGGGACAGACTCAGGGCAGCAGGACACAATCGTTATTCAAGAATTTTAATTTTAAAGATGCTAATCTGAACCAGGAAAACACCAGACCTTGCGCAGAAAATCCCCCGATTCCAGGGCTCTGATGGAAAGCAGGGGCAGAAGGCACCCTCCAAGGTGTGAACCGACCCCAGTCTCTGTCCCCCTAAACCCCCAAGACTGGGCAAGCTCCAACCAGGCGAAGTGGACTAGGAGAGGAATCTCTGAGTAAATCGAGTGAATCCTGGAATCCTAAGCATCTCCTTGGAAATGCTGATTAAACACCAGAACCCGCGCAAAGATCTGAGCAAATTCCAGGACCACCACTCGGGCCACATAAGCTCTCAACGGAGCACACACACACACTGAGTCAGACCCCTAAACATCTGGGGCTTAGCTAATCCTCTGCTCTCAGGCGTTCAGCTTGGGTGGACTCCGAGGAGAGGCAGCGCTGGCGAGGGATTCAGTCCAGTTTCCAGGGAGCCCAGCCAGGCCTGGGAGCCAGCGCTCGGCCCTGCCCCGGCTGGGGCCCCCAAGTCACACACGGAGGCCATGCGTGCATCCTCCCCAGCCCACACCAGCAATTCCGGGGCGGCTCCAGTGCCCAACCCACACATGGGAGGTGGAGGCCACAGTGCTCCAGGATTCCACTCTGCGGTGCAGACTTCGAGAGGAAACAATTTCCTAATCCCCTTCCTAAATCAAGGCCAAGAAACAACTCGTGGAGAGTCCACAGACGACCGTTCCCTCTGCCTGGCTGTCCCTGTGCTGACCTCCGGCTGCTCCCAGGAGCCATTAGAGGGAGTGGACGGGAGGGGTGGATGGGAGACCCACAAACCCACAGCCCAGGATTCCATACTTAATACAATCAGTTCTGAGTATCAATCCACAGATCACTGAATTCCAAAGCTAGCTGAGGCCAAATGCCTCCCCATCTCACCCCCTTATCTAGGCCAGAACATAAAACCTAGCATTTCATTACTTACATTTATGCAACAACATTCATTGCCTGTTTTCATTTTCAGTGAAAACTTTAAGTGATCGTTTTGATTTTTCTTTTTTTTTTTTTTTTTTTGAGACAGAGTCACCCACGCTGGAGTGCAGTGGCATGATCTCGGCTCACTGCAAGCTCTGCCTCCCGGTTTCACACCATTCTCCTGCCTCAGCCTCCCGAGTAGCTGAGACTACAGGCGCCCGCCATCACGCCCGGCTAATTTTTTGTATTTGTAGTAGAGACGGGGCTTCACTGTGTTAGCCAGGGTGGTCTCGATCTCCTGACCTGGTGATCCGCCCACCTCAGCCTCCCAAAGTGCTGGGATTACAGGCGTGAGCCACTGCACCCGGCCTGCTTTTTCTTTTTTCAAATTGCAAACCAAATGATCTTTTAACCTAAATGGTCCTGATTGATTTGGTATCTCCTTGTGGGTCAGCAGACATATATGAGAAGACATTTTCTCACCCTTTGACTTAAATAAATAAAATAGGTAAGAGGAGCCTTGATAACAAAAATGCCAAGACCACTCAATGGGGGAAAGGGGCATCTTTCCAACAAACTGCTGCGACGAGAGATACAAACATACAAAAGAATGAAGCTGGACTCCTTGCTCACACAGCATACAACTAACTCAAAATGGATCAAAAGCCTAAATGTAAGAGCTAAAACTAGGACACTCTTGGCCAGGCACCGTGGCTTATGCCTGTAATCCCAGCAACGATGGGAGGCTGAGGTAGGTGGATCACTTGAGCTCAGGAGTTTGAGACCAGCCTGGGCAATGCAGGAAGACACTATCTCTACAAAAGGTTTAAAAATTAGCCGGGTAGGGTGGCACATGCCTGTGGTCCCAGCTACTTGGGAGGCTGAGGTGGGAGGATTGTTTGAGACCAGGAGGTCAAGGCTGCAGTGAGCTATGATCACACCACTGCATTACAGCCTGAGTGACAGTGAGATCCCATCTCAAAAACAAAACAAAAAAACTCTTCAAAAAAATAGGTGTAAATCTTCATGACCTTCTTAGACTAGGTGATGCCCTCATAGATATGACACCAAAAGCACAAGGAATCAAAGGAAAAAATTGGTAAACTGGTCTTTACTGAAATTACTAACTTTTGTGTTCCAAAGGACATCATTAAGAAAGTGAAAAGACAAACCACAGAATGGGAGAAAAATTTTGCAAACCACGTATTTGATAAGGGACTTTTATCTAGAATATATAAAGAACACTTACAGCCCAATAATTAAAAGACATTGATAATGTAACTCAATTACAAAATGGGCAAAAGCTCTAAATAGACCTTTCTCTAAAGAAGATACATGAGGCAGGGCACGGTGGCTCACGCCTGTAATCCCAGCACTTTGGGAGTCCAAGGCAGGTGGATCGCGAGGTCAAGAGTTCAAGACCAGCCTGGCCAATATGGTGAAACCCTGCCTCTACTAAAAATACAACAATTAGCCAGTTTTGGTGGCGTGCGCCTGTAATCCCAGCTACTTGGGAGGCTGAGGCAGGAGAATCTCTTGAACCCGGGAGGCAGAGGTTGCAGTGAGCTGAGATCGTGCCACTGCACTCCAGCCTGGATGACAGAGCAAGACTCAGCCTCAAAAAAACAAACAAACAAAACAAAACAAAACAAAACAAAAAAACATGAATGGTCAATAAGGCACAAGAAAAGATGGCCAGCCAACACCAGTAGTCTTCAGGGAAATGCAAATTAAAACCACAGTGAGATACCACTTCGCACCCACTAGAACAGCTATGATAAATTAAAAAAAAAAAAAATAGATAATTGCAAATGTTGGCAAGGATATACAGGCATTGGAACCCTCATAGGATCCTGGTGGTGCAGCAGCCTTGGAAAACAGCCTGGCCGCTCCTCAAAAGGTTAAACATACTTACCACGTGACCCAGCAATTCCACTCCTGGATATATATCCAAGAAAATTAAAAACACATGTCCACCCAAAAACATGTACACAAACGTTCATACCAGGATTCCTCCTAAAGAGCCAAAAAGTAGAAACCAACCAAATGATGCCCACCAACTGATGAGCAAATAAACAAAATGTGATCTATCCATACCAGTGAACTATTATTCAGAAATAAAAAGAAATGAAGTCCTAATACATGCTACAAGGAGAAAGAGCCTCAAAAACATTCTGCTAAGTGAAACAAGCCAGACACAAAAGGCCGCATATATTATATCGTTCTATTTATAAGCAATCCCCAGAATAGGCAAATCTATACAGACGGAAATAGATAAGTGGCCGCCTAAGCAAGGCGTGGTTGGGGGGACGGTAAGTGACTGCTAATGGGAATGGCATTTCTTTTTGAGGTGCTGGAAATGTTATAAAATTGATGATGGTAATGACTGTGCAACTCCATGAATGTACTAAAAACCACTGATTTATACACTTTACAGGGGTGAATTGAATGGTATGCAAATTATATCTCCATAAAGCTGTTATCGAAACATAAAAGGCATCTTGCTGAGTTTGCTATTACTTCCACACCCAAGCCAAGGCCACAACTACATTCTGAAACTCCTTCCTGACCCCTCTAGGTTACCCAGAACTTTCCTTCTTCCCCAGCGTGCCTCTTGCCACAGCTATATCTAGACCTCGAAGAGCAGCGCTTACTTGATCTCTGTGTACCTGTAATTACTGAGTTTTACTTTCCCACCTAAACTTTAAGTTTCTGAACACAGGGGGGCCTGATAATTACAGCCAACATTGCTTGGGTTAGCAACGAGAACATCAAAGTCTCATGTATTCCTAGGCCAGGTGTGGTGGCTCACGCCTGTAATCCCAGCACTTTGGGAGGCCGAGGAGGGCGGATCACTTGAGGTCAGGAGTTTGAGATCAGCCTGGCCAAAAATACAAAAATTAGCCAGGCGTGTGGCACATGCCTGTAATCCCAGCTACTTGGGAGGCTGAGGCACAAGAATCGCTTGAATCCGGGAGGCGGAGGTTGCAGTGAGCCAAGATCACACCACTGCACTCCAGCCTGGACAACAGAGCGAGACTCCGTCTCAAAAAAAAACAAAACAAAGTCTCACGTATTCCTGTATTCCTGCATGTATGAATACACGTACTCATGAACATATAACATGTACTCGGTGAATACATGTATTCACGATCTATGAAAACATGTACTCATGAATGTATGAATACATGTACTCAGTGAATGCATATACTTATGAATGTATGAAAACATGTACTCATGAATACATGAATAGATGTGCTCAAGAATGTATGAATACATGTGCTCATGTATGTATGAGTACATGTGCTCAGTGAATGCATATACTCATGAATGTATGAAAACATGTACTCATGAATACATGAATAGACGGGCTCGAGAATGAATACATGTGCTCATGAGTGTATTAAAACATGACATGAATGTATAAAAATGTGCTCATGAATGCATGAAAACATGTAGTCATAAATGTATAAAAACGCACTCAATGATTGCATGAAAATGTACTCATGAATGAATACATGTGCTCATGAGTGTACTAAAACATGAATGTATAAAAACGTGTTAATGCATGAAGACATGTACTCATGAACATATGAATACATGTACTGACAAATGTATAAAAACATGTACTCAATGAATACATGTACTCGTGAAGGCATGAAAATGTACTCAATGATTGCATGCGTACTGCATGAAAATGTACGCATGAATGTATGAATACATGTACTCGTGAACATATGGATACATGCTCACGTACTCACAATTCTTTCGCTTACCCCTTTTGTTTCCTAAACATCTGGTGCCTAAAACTAAATACTTCTTATTCAGATTTACCTGATCTTTGCTCAGGTGATGATAGCTGGTACCTTCTCCCCCTGAAGAATGCCTCTTCCTTTTAAACCTGTTCTAACTTCCTGATCTTCAACCTTACCCCACCGCCCTACGTGCACACCCATCATCTCAGTCTTTGTCTACTCGGGCCTGACTCCGTCTCCGTGTGGTAACACATTTAAAGAAACATCACTCAGGCATCATTCAGAAATTATTTTTGGCCAGGCACGGTGGCTCATGCCCATAATCCCAGCACTCTGGGAGGCCGAGGCAGGTGGATCACTTAAGTCCGGGAGTTACAGACTGGCCTGGCCAACAGGGCGAAACCCAGTCTCTACTAAAAATACAAAAAAATTATCCGGGTATGGTGGTGCGTGCCTGTAGTCCTAGCTGCTTGGGAGGCTGAGGCACAAGAGTCGCTTGAACCCAGGAGACAGACGGTGCAGTGAGCCAAGATTGTACCAATCTGGGTGACAGAGTGAGACCCTGTCTCAATTTAAAAAAAAATTATTTTTAAAGCAATTTAATCTTTAAAGTCTCTTTTAAAAAGGCTGGGGGAGGGGCTTCATTCATAACATGTAGCAACATTTAAAATTTTATCCCCTTCTTTCAAACTGACTCACAGGCTTAGCAGCTGCACCTCCGACCTCCACCCCAACATCCCTTTCCTTCTTTTCACCGAAAGACTTTAAATTCCTCCCAAGCCCCTCTGAGTTGGTCTTTCTCCCCTGCAGGCATCCTTCTCCGAAAGACACACAGACCGACAGACAGACCAACTCTCTCACATATACCCCTCCCTTCAAAATCAGTCCTGTCTACTTTTTTCAAATTTTATAATTATATTATATATATTTTTATATTTTTTTTTCTTTTTTGAGATGGTGTCTCGCTCTGTCGCCCAGGTTGGAGTGCAGTGGCACGATCTCAGCTCACTGCAACCTCTACTTCCTGGGTTCAAGTGATTCTCCTATCTCAGCCTCCCAAGTAGCCAGGATTATAGGTAGGTGCCACTACACCCAGCTAATCTTTGTATTTTTGGTAGAGACAGGGTTTCACCATGTTGGCCAGGCTGGTCTTGAACTCCTGGCCTCAAGTGATCTGCCTGCCTTGGCCTCCCAAAGTGCTGGGATTATAGGTGTGAGCCACTACACCTGGCCAGATTTTATTTTAATTAACAAATTAAAATTGTATATATTTACGGTGTACAACATATATTTATGGTATAGATACACTGTGGAGTGGCTCAGCTGAGCTCATTCATCTATGCATTACTCCACATACTTATTTGTGGTGAGAACAGTTAAAATCCACTCTTCTAGCAATTTTTAAAATATAATACGCTATTATTAACTATAGTCACCATTTCCTGAACTTAATCCTCCTAACTAAATTTTGTGTTCTTTGACCAGCATCTTCCCCACCCCCAACCCCTAGCCCCACCCCACCCAGCCCCTGATAATCACCATTCTACTCTCTGCTTCTATGAGTTCAACTTTTTTAGAGTCCACATATAAATGAGATCACATGGTATTTATCTTTCTGTGGCCTGGCTTATTTCACTTTGCATAATGTCCTCTGGGTTGATCCATGTTGTCACAAATGATAGGATTTTCTCTTTCTTTAAGGCAGAATAGTTTGCCATTGTGTATATATACAGGTTGGGCATTCCATATCCAAAAATCTAAAATCAAAATGCTCCAATGACCATTTTCTTTGAGCATCATGACAGCACTGATTTGGGATGCTTGACCTGTATCACATTTTCTTTTTTCTTTTTTTTTTTGAGACGGAGTCTCGCTCTGTCGCCCAGGCTGGAGTCCAGTGACGTGATCTCGGCTCACTGCAAGCTCTGCCTCCCGGGTTCATGCCATTCTCCGGCTTCAGCCTCCTGAGTAGCTGGGACTACAGGCGCCAACCACCACGCCCAGCTAATTTTTTTTGTATTTTCAGCAGAGACGGGGTTTCACCATGTTGGCCAGGATGGTCTCGATCTCCTGACCTCATGATCCACCCGCCTCGGCCTCCCAAAGTGCTGGGATTACAGGCGTGAGCCACATTTTCTTTATCCATTCATTCATTGGTAGATTCCCTCTCTGGGCTATTGTGAACAGGACTCAATGAACACAGGAGCGCAGATGCCTCTTCCATACAGATTTTATTTCCTTTGGATATATACCCAGTAGTGGGATCCCTGGATAGTATGGTAATTCTATTTTTAATTTTTTGTGGAACCTCCATCCTGTTTTCCATAATGGCTGAACTGATTTATATTCCCCACCAACACTGTGCAAGGATCCCTTTTGCTCTACAAGGATTAGCCCTTTCTCTTATTCTGAAATTGATCCAGGACAGGTGAGTCCCAAAGAACCATAAGGGTTCTTGGCTTCCCCCAGGAAAGAATTTAAGGGCAATCCAAGTGGTAGGATGGAAGAAAACAACTCTATTGAAGCCACAAGGTTATAGCCCTGTGACCGCCGCTGCGGAGCAGGGCTACCCCCTAGGCAGACAGTAGCAGCTCAGGGCAGTTTTGCACTCATATTTACATCCACTTTTTTTTTTTTTTTTTTTTTTAAGACAGTCTCTCGCTCTATCGCCAGGCTGGAGTGCAGTAGTGCAATCTCGGCTCACTGTCACCTCACCTCCGGCTCCCAGGTTCAAGCGATTTTCTTGCCTCAGCCTCCCAAGTAGCTGGGACTACAGGTCCATGCCACCACGTCGGGCTAATTATTGTATTTTTAGTAGAGACGGGGTTTCACCATGTTGGCCAGGATGGTCTTGATGTCTTGACTTTGTGATCTGCCTGCCTGGGCCTCCCAAAGTGCTAGGATTACAGGCGTGAGCCACTGCGACCGGCCTACATCCTCTTTTAATTACATGTAGATTAAAGGGCAGTTTACACAGAAATTTCTGGGAAAAAGGTGGTAACTTTGGGGTCCTCAGTCAGTGCCATGGAAAGGGGCAGTAATCCTCAGGTGTTGCCATGGCAATGGTAAAATGACCTGGCACAGTGGTGGGTGTGTGTTTTGGAAAGCTGCTTCCATCCCGCCTCTGTTTTAGCTAGTCTTCAATTTGGCTGGGTATCCAAGGCCCACCTCCAGAGTCAAGTCCCACCTTCTGCTTCAAAACTAGCTTTCCAGACCTCTGCAATGCTGTCCCTCTGTCCATTACTCAGACTGGCTCCCCACCAGAAAGTCCAGGGACTGAGCCAGCCCGAGAGATTTCTCTTCGATTAAGGGGGTGAGCAGCTATAAATGCCCCCATCACGCTCTGCTGGTTTATATCTGTTTAAGTTCCCGATCTTGTCTTTTACTGTTGTTTTTAACACGTGGTTTCCCGTCTCCACGTGGTGGGAATAAGCCAGCAGAGAGGGCACAATGCGTTCTTTTTCTTTCCTATCCACCCACAGCTCTGGTACCACCTCTGAGCTCCATGTCCAATAAGCTTACGAGACCCACTGCAGACATCCACAGACCTCCAAACTGGGGGAAGCGGGGTACCCACCAGCAAAGAAGGGTGTTTTCAATGCTCAGGCCTGGATGCCTATGCTCTGAGAAGGAAATAAATTGTCAGCAGAAGATCAAAAGAGAATTCAACTCAGCAGAAAACAGTAGGGGAAGACTTGAGGCTGTAATATTAGGGAGAGATGAAGATGAGACTTTTTGGAGTTCAGATGTGGGGAGACAGTTTAAAGAACAAAAGCATGACTTAGCGAGTTGGCCCCACTGAGCAGGGGAGTGGTTCAGCTCGGAACAGCACCAAGGACCGTCTGAAGGGACCAGACACCCCGAATAAAAACAAATGCCTCCCAAATGTTGTCTCCGTCTTCTGTTAATTAATCACAATGTCCCCACGGCAAAGTGTCCTATGACTAATGCAAACTGTAACTGCGTGGCTGGCGTGAGGCCAACTTGCTCATCTTCCTTTCTGAACAAGCCTCCCCAAATCCACGGGGGAGGCTGGGCGAGTGGGGACCCACTTCCTCTGGGTATCAGATCAAACCATGGAATCTGTTTCTGGGTTGGGCCTCAGAACAGAATTTCTCCTGGGGACATCCAAACCCTTTAGTTATTTTTGACACTTAGTCCAGCCAGAGGTTTGGAGAGTTGCTGGGGATGAGCTCGGGGTTTCTCCCAACTCCGCATCAGTGGTGCTGTGGAAAAGGCAAGCCACATTTCCCAGACTGTGGAAGGCAGCGAGGCTGATGCATTTTCTTCTCACAGGAAAAGCCAACTAGCTGTCCCGAAGATGAGATCTTCAATGCCTTGCAAATCCAGACAGCGCCTCCTGCAAAAAGGGACTCAAATCCTCCACATGACACCATCTCCACTGTTATCATCCCAGACTGAGTGACCCCTCGGGTCTGTCCGTCTGCCTCAATTTAAAACCAGCTTCAACCTATTCTGCATGGGACAGCCAGCGTGATCCTGCAAGACACGAAGACTGATCATGTCGCCCACAGCTCACAAGCCTCCAGTGGCTTCCCTTCACGCGTAGAAAAAAACAGTGGGAGGGGCACAAATTCCTCCATTATCTGACCCTCTTTGACCTCTTAGACCTCAAATCCGGCCAGGAATCGTGGCTCACGCCTGTAAAAATCCCAGCTCTCTGGGAGGCCGAGGCAGGAGGATCACCTGAGTCTAGAAGTTCGAGACCAGTGTGGGAAAGATGGCGAAACCCCGTCTCTACAAAAAATTAGTCGGGCATGGTGGCCCACACCTGTAGTCCCAGCTACCCAGGAGGCTGAGGTTGGAGAATGACTTGATTCGGGGAGGTAGAGGTTGCATTGAGCTGAGATCACGCCACTGCACTACAGCCTGGGCAACAGAGCGAGACCCAGCTTAAAAAAAAAAAAAGAGAGAGAGAGAGACCTCAAATCCTTTCCCTCTCCTACCTGCTCACCCAACTCGAGCTTCATGGGCATCACTGCCATTCCTCAGGGTCTTTGCACTTGCTGTTCCCTCTGCCTGGAACCTTCTTCCGCAGATTTCCATATGGCTCATTCCCTCTCTCCATTAAGTTCTCTGCTCCAACGTCACCTCAGAGAGGTCTTTTCTGACTACCCCATTTAAAGTAAACCTCCCCACAACCTGCCCCCCTCACACTCACCCTCACCCCTCTCCCCAACTTTATTTATCTTCATAGTATATATAGCTTAGCTGACATGTATATGAGTGTTTGTTTCTTAGAATGTAAGCTGCACGATGCAGGGAATTTGTCTACTTTGCAACTGCTGTATTCCCTGTGTCTAGAACAATTCCTAGAACAGTGAAGTTTCCTTTTTTTTTTTTTTTTTTTTTGAGACAGAGTTTCACTCTTGTTGCCCAAGCCGGAGTACAATGGCAGGATCTTGGCTCACTGCAGCTTCCACCTCTTGGGTTCAAGCAATTCTCCTGCCTCAGCCTCCTAAGTAAATGGGATTACAGGTGCACGCCACCACACCAAGCTAATTTTTTGTATTTTTAGTAGAGACGGGGTTTTGCCATGTTGGTCAGGCTGGTCTCGAACTCCTGGCCTCAGGTAATCTGCCCACCCCAGCCTTCCAAAGTGCTGGGATTACAGGCGTGAGCTACCGCGCCAGACCACATTGAAGTTTCTTAATAAATATTTGTTGGAAGAAGGGAGGGAGGGGAAAGAAAAGAGTTTTTGGTTGACCAAGGTATAGTAAATAAGATCAGGTCCCTTCATTTTATACTTTTTTCAAGGTTTTTTTTTCTTCTTTTTGAGACGGAGTCTCGCTTCTGTCACCCAGGCTGGAGTGCAGTGGCGCAATCTCGTCTCACTGCAACCTCCACCTCCCAGGTTCACACCATTCTCCTGCCTCAGCCTCCCAAGTAGCTGGGGTTACAGGTGCCCGCCACAGCGCCTGGCTAATTTTTTTTTTTGTATTTTTAGTAGAGACAGGGTTTCACCACGTAAGCCAGGATGGTCTCAATCTCTTAACCTCGTGATCCGCCTGCCTCGGCCTCCCAAAGTGCTGGGATTACAGGCGTGAGCCACCGCATCCGGCCAAAGTTCTTTTACAGATGTGAAGGCACTTAAATAAATGTAAAGGAAGGACTTCTTAATTCATGATCATCCTTCCAACTCCCTAGTAAGGAAGGGAGGACATGCATAACTATCGCCATTTTACAGAAAAGGAAATATGAATGTGGGATATTTGTTAAAGGGAATAATAAAACATACTGGCTTGTCCAGGTCAAATTTGAAATTAAAAAACCAAACTAGAGGCTGGACACAGTGGTTCACGCCTGTATTACCAGCACTTTGGGAGGCTGAGGTGGGCAGATCATGGGGTCAGGAGTTTGAGACTAGCCTGACCAACATGGTGAAACCCCATCTCTACTAAAAGTACAAAAAAAATTAGCCAGGCATGGTGGTGCAAACCTGTAATCCCAGCTACTCAGGAGGCTGAGGCAGGAGAATCGCTTGAACCTGGGAGGTGGAGGTTGCAGTGAGCCGAGATCGTGCCACTGCACTCCAGCCTGGGCGACACAGAGAGACTCTGTCTCAAAAAAAAAAGCAAAAACAAAAACAAAACAACAACAACAAAAACAAACCTAGAACTAGAATCAAGGTTTCCAGGCACTCTGTCCTATGCTCTTCCCATCAAGTCACCTTGGATTTCAGTATGCTATCCTGCTAGAAAGTCTATTCATATTGTTAATCATATTAATATTTCAAAAATGAAAAAAACATATGATCATCTTGAGAGATGCTGACATCATTTGATAAAATCCCACATCTATTTGTGCCTTTAAAAATACCTCTTCTTGGTATTAGCGCCAGCCTAGTTTTATATTCTCCAGGAAGACACTGAAAAACAGACATAAATAGGACATTAAATGCTAAATAGAAAATATAAATGCTATCTAAAACCAACAGCCAGTATCGGAGTTATGAGGAAACTCCAGAGGAATTCCCACTAAAGACAGGAGTACAGCTATTTATTAGCAACATTCTGGACCCATGTATCATCTATAACCAATTTTAAAACATAACTAAATTTCACTCACAATAACAAGAAGAAATTACCAACATCCTAAGAATGAACCTAACACAAGGAATATACAAGCCCTACGTGAAGAAACCATTTCTCCAGGGGACAGAGTCAAACCTAATTATGTAGAGATATTATGTTCCTGGTTAGCATCAAGAACTGTGAAAGGTCTGAGATTTCTTACCCCAGGTCCAGGAGCAAAGTGAGATACTCAATATTCTTAATTCCATTTAATCTAATTAATAACTCTGCAAAGAGGGCATCTGTATTATTATTCCTCACTAAGGAAGAGGCACAGATCAGATAATTTCCCACAGCAAGGAAGTCAGGATTACAATGTAAATAGCTCTGACTCCCCAGCCTGCTGTCTTCCTACCAGCTCACTCAATCTTCTAGCGATGTGCTGGCTTTCTACTGTGTCAACATGGCTAGGCTGAACTTCAGTTCCCAGAATTCCTTTCCTTATACATTCTGCTTAGGGTAGACCACAGGAAGATTTCTGGGAGTTGTGGTGAGGGAAAGGGAAGAAGCAGAGACTCTGTAGCTCAAACACATTGTTGCTGATCTGCTGACTTGCCTCATTGGCATGAAGCAGTGGCTAGGCCCACATCTGCTCCACCCTCTCCTGGAGCTTTTGTCAGCTTATTCAACTCCTGAGCCAGGATACATTGGTTAGGTCCTTGACACAGGGCCCCAGATTCTGCAGGATACCCACACTATCGAAGTCAAAGACAATTTTATTCCATCCTTGTGGGGTTCCAGCTCATGCCCACAGGTTCTAGCCTGCTCATGATCATCTCTTCTTAACTTCACCTTTCCTGTAGACTTCAAGCTCCAGCATCAGACATGGAAATGACAGCCCAACAGAGACTACTTAGCCAGCCCCACAATGGCATAAGACTAATATTCTGTAAAAAACTCTCTTTTAAAATGCAGGGGCTGGACACGGTGGCTCACATCTGCAATCCCAGCACTTTAGGAGGCCAAGGCAGGAAGACTGTGTGTGCCCAGGAGTTCAAGAGCAGCTTGTGCAACATAGGGAAACCCTATCTCTACAAATAATTTAAAAATTCACCAGGCATGGGGGTGCATGCCTGTGGTTTCAGCTACCTAGGGGGCTGTGGTGGGAGGATCATGAGTCCAGGGGGTCGAGGCTGCAGTGAGCCGTGATTGCCACTGCACTCCAGCCTGGGTGACAGGGCGAGATCCTGCCTCAAAAATAAGTCAATAAATAAAAATGTGTATATCTGCATTTGTGTGTGTGTGCCTGTGTGTCTATGTCTATGTGTTTGTGTGTATACATGTGTGTCTGTGGCTATATGCGCGTATGTCTATATAGCTAGTGTATGTGTCGTCTGCATGTGTGTTTATGTACATGAATATGCCTACATCTATGTTTATGTGTGTTTCTCCTACTCATTCTGCTTCTCCACGCAAACCCTGACTGACACAGCTAATTGCTCCTCACTGTAAGTCCACAGAATAGGTGGTCATGGAGTGGGAGTGTCCCTAGAGAAGCTGGAGATGGAATGCTGAATGCTGGGGTAGTGGAAAGCCGTGCAGACTCAGTCTGCTACTCTGTCCCTCTATGCTAACAGATTAAAACAAAAAGAGTCACTTGTATGTGCACAACACTGCAGATACAAATGCTAAAGATAAAGGGTCCCACACTGGCCACTACACTTCAATGGCTCCCCCAAGCAGGGAGTGGAGACACAGAGGGGTCTCCGTCAATACTGCCAGCTGCTGGGCTGACCCCACCCTGGTCTGCACCCAGCTATGCCCCTCTGAGAGCCACAGAAAGGCTGCTTCTGGGGACCCAGGGAAGTGGCTCCAGGGCCCTGGCCCTGACTCACTTCTGGAATTTCCTGCCTTGGGAAGCTGCTCACAGGCCACATCAAGGGGATATTAAAGCCACTGCTTGGGGGCCCGGCGCGGTGGCTCACACCTGTAATCCCAGCACTTTGAGAGGCTGAGGCAGGCAGATCAGGAGGTCAGGAGATTGAGACCATCCTGGCTAACACAGTGAAACCTGTCTCTACTAAAAATACAAAAAAATTAGCCAAGGGTGGTGGCGGGCGCCTGTAGTCCCAGCTACTCGGGAGGCTGAGGCAGGAGAATGGCGTGAACCTAGAAGACAGAGCTTGCAGTGAGGCAAGATCGCACCGCTGCACTCCAGCCTGGGTGACAGAGCAAGACTGTGTCAAAAAAAAAAAAAAAAAGCCACTGCTTGAATGAGTGCCTGGGCACCCCTGAACAGACACACCCAGATTCCCACGGTAGATCCAAGTCCCACTAAGACCTGCAGCTCTGAGTTACTCCCTTCCAAAGAGCCCAGCTCCAAAGAAGGGAGGAGAGGCAATTTCCTAAAATGTGCAGGCCCAACAAGGCAGCATCAAGGCCAAAGCTCTGGAATCACAGACTCCAGGGCACATTCCAGCTCTGCTAGATACTAACATAAATGGCCTCGGGCAAGTTCTGGTACCTCTCTACGCCTTGAATTCCCCACCTTTAAAATGTATATGATAGATACCATACAATGCAGCACTGTGAAAAGGGTTAAACTTTTACATTTTCTTTAAAAATAAAGTATAATAAATGTTATTTTTGTTAACATTAACACTTTTCAGAATAACTCTGTCAAGCTCATGGTGATGAGTCAGTAGGCACTGCCTAAAAAGTTGAGGATGGCATATATTAAAAAGTTACATAGTAGCCCAGGTGCAATGGCTCACGCCTGTAATCCCAGGAGTTTGGGAGGCCAAAGTGGGCGGATCATCAGGTCAGGAGTTCCAGACCAGCCTGGCCAACACAGTGAAACCCCATCTCTCTTAAAAATACAAAAATTAGCCAGGTGTGGTGGTGGTGCCTGTAATCCCAGCTACTGAGGAGGCTGAGGCAGGAGAATCACTTAAACCCAGGAGGCGGAGGTTGCAATGAGCCGAGATCTTGCCACTGCAATCCAGCCTGAGTGACAGAGCAAGACTCCCTCTAGGCGGTGGCAGTGGGGCAGAGGTTGGGGCGGGGGGGCCACAGGGGGAGTGGGGCGGGGGGGCCACAGGGGTAGTGGGGTGGGGAAGTTACATGGTAGTTACAAAGATTACCAGAACTAAAACATTCCAGCCTGGGTGACAGAGCAAGACTCCCTCTGAGAAGGAAGAAAAAAAAAAAAATTACATAGTAGTTACAAAGATAACTATCAGAACTAAAAGCAGATTGTAAATCTTTCAAATTATTGGAAGAAAAGCACCTGGGTTGAAATCCCAGGTTTTATTGACACAAAGTCAATAAAACTGATCATATAGTAAATAACATATTATTAAAGGTTTTGTTTGTTTTTTGAGACAGAGTCTCACTCTGTTGACCAGGCTGGAGTGCAGTGGCACAATCTTGGCTCACTGCAACCTCTGGCTCCCAGGTTCAAGCGATTCTCTGGCCTCAGCCTCCCGAGTAGCTGGGACTACAGGAGCGCACCCCCACTACCGGCTAATTTTTGTATTTTTAATAGAGACGGGGTTTCACCATGTTGGCCAGGACCTCAGGTGATCAGCCCACCTTGGCCTCTCAAAGTCCTGGGATTACAGGCATGAGCTACCATGGCCTGGCCTATTAAAGGTTTAAAAACAGAAAACATAATATAAAATGACAAAACTAAAACCAATCATAATTCTTATAGAAAAAGATTCTGAGGTATCCTCAATATATTTCAAACTTAGATAATTTTTTAATTGGTTGCAACCTTGATCCACCCAAACAGTTCTATATGAGGGTGCAGGCTGAATTCATGGGGTTTCAGACATCAGTAACAGGGAGTATGTCATGAACTTGAACTGTGTCCTCCCAATCAAAAAAAAAAAAAAAAAAAAAAAAAACTAGTCTGTAATCCCAGCACTTTGGGAGGCCAAGGTGGCCAGATCACCTGAGGTCAGGAGTTTGAGACCAGCCTGGCCAACATGGCGAAACCCCATCTCTACTAAAAATACAAAAAAAAAAAAAAAAAAAAAAATTAGCCAGGCATAATGGGGGGTGCCTGTAATCCCAGCTACCTGGGAGGCTGAGGCGGGAGAATTGCTTGAACCCAGGAGGCGGAGGTTTCAGTGAGCTGAGATTGCACCGCTACATTCCAGCCTGGGCGACAGAGACAGACTGTCTCAGAAAAGAAAAAAAAAATCTGTATGTTGAAGTCTTAACCCCTAGTAACTCTAGATGTGACTATAATTGGAGATAGGCGGCCAAGCATGGTGGTTCACACCTGTAATCCCAGCACTTTGGGAGGCAAAGGTGGGTGGATCACCTGAGGTCGGGAGTTCAAGACCAGCCTGGCCTACATGGTGAAACCCCATCTCTACTAAAAATACAATAAATTACCTGGATATGGTGCACACCCCCTGTAACCCCAGCTATTCAGAAGACTGAGGCAGGAGAATCAGTTGAACTCGGGAGGCCGAGGTTGCAGTGAGCCAAGATCATGCCATTGTAGTACAACTGGGCAATGAGAGCAAAATTCTGTCTCAAAAAAAAAAAAAAATAGGATATAAAGGTAATTAGGTTAAAATGGGGTCATGAGAGTGGTCCTAATCCAACATGCCTGGTGTCCTCACAAGAAGAGGAAATTAGGATACAGGATACAGACAGGTACAGAGGCAGGACCACGTGTGGACACATGCAGAAAAGAAGCCAAGGAGAGCGACCTCAGAAGAAACCAACCTGTTGACATTTATGATCTCGGACTTGTAGTCTCTAGAATTGCAAGAAAATAGATTCTGTTGTTTAATCCCCACAATCCACGGTACTTTGTTAAGGTGGCCCTAGCAAACTCACATGTGTCTGTCGGGTTGCATGGGCAAGGAGGGTGTCACAGTTAGTGCCAGGCAGGTGAGTGTGCAAAGGAAAATGGAAGTGACAAGGAGGGGGATTAAGGTAGGCCCGTCCCCACCCCCTCCCCACCTAGCCCAGAGCCTCAAAGCTGTTGGCAGGAAGGGCTGAGAATACTCAGAGCTCTGCCAGGCAGTGGGCTCCATATTCCAGCAGCTTGGAGCAAGGAACGGGGGACTCAGAGTGGCAGAAAAGCAACGCCTGCTGGCAAGATGTGATTGCAGGAGACTCTGGTAACTCAAGGACTGCGGAGTACCAAGGAGGCTAGTGACTGTTTCAGCTTTGGGGTCCTATTCAAAGCTGGGGACTATGCACCTGTGCCCACCTGCACACTTCACTCTCCCTAAACAGAGCCAGGTGTGTGTTCTGACCGTGGCTGCCAAAAGATGCCCACGAGGACAGGTGAGCCTCTGCTTCTCATGGGCAGTGTCATGCCAGTGATATTATCCCAAAATGAAAGGGAACAACTACGCTCAGAGCAGGACAGGCCCCAAGAGGCATTTTTAGGGCCCTTAAATTCTATCAAACTTTTAAGATCAACCCAAAATGAGTGGCCAATCTCGGCAGATCCCCAGTATCAGGTAAGAAAGGATCTGGTAAATTATTATGCAAATCCTTTTCTGTGGATGTTATGTTTCTTTTTTTTTCTTTTTTCTTTTAAGACAGAGATGCTCTGTTGTCCAGGCTGGAGTACAGTGGCACAATCATGGCTCACTGCAGCTTTGACCTCCAGGGCTCAAGCAATCCTTCCACCTCAGCCCCCTAAGTAGTTGGGATCACAGGCATGCACCAGCATGCCCAGATAATTTTGTAAAACATTTTTTCTAGAGATAGGATCTTGCTATGTTGCCCAGGCTGGTCTTGAACTCCTGGGCTCAAGCAATCCTCCCACCTTGGCCTCCCAAAGCACTGGGATTACAGGCGTGAGCCACTGCGCCTGGCCAGTTGTTACATTTCTAAGAAAAAGTCTGTTATGTCTTTGAACTAGATAAGAACTGCATGGCAGGTACAACAGGCCAGATCAATAGTTCCTGCCCGTCTCTGATTTGAACCTTCTAGAAACCAAACCATAATCAGAGACAGGCAACTGGATGAGGAAGGACAGAACAGTACATGACAGAAGGAGTTAGTAGGTTCCAAACGGTGGCTGGGCCATGGTGCAGGAATGGCTGCTGCCCCCAGGCAGAAGGGAGAAGACCAACAGAAATCCACAGCCCCGCACAGGCAGACAGCCTGGCTCAGCTCAGGGCTGCAGACGCCCAGGTGTCTGGGGCTGACAGCCAGCAGCACCAGGGCAGGTACTGCTAAGGAAAAGAACCGCAGAGACGCCTGCACTCAATGCTCAAGTGCACATCAAAAGGAAAGAAAACACTCTGCATATCAGAGAAGCACTGGGGAAAGTACACAGGAAGAACAATGGAACTTCAGGGTTCCTCTAGAGCAAGTCATGCCTGGGTGAATCTAAAGAAAAGGTGACTGGGGGAAGCTCAGGCAGTGTGTAAGACCAGAAGAGCTCTCCAGGCTCACTGTCGGAAAAGTTAGCTCGAGGAAGGAGGCGGTAGAGGCTTGGATGAAACCTTACAAGGCCATAGAACCAGGCCCTGGTGGCCTGTCCCGGGCAGCATTGAGGATAAACAGCACTCAGGGCCCCCAGGACCAAGTTTGAGTTCCCTCAGCGGCAGCAGCCGGATCTGTGCCCCAATCCTGGCATGGGTTCAGGGGGCATTGGCAGTTCTGCTATTTCTGCCACAGATACAACCATGCCTGCTGCTGAACAGACAGTATAGCTGGGCCAGGCCGGGGAGGTGGGCTTTAGTGGTCAGGATGGATGGCCTAGGAGTCAACTGAGGGAGGGGGTCTTTGGGAAGGGGGAAACAGCAATATCTTCTAAGACCCTTCCCCCACCCAGAAATGAGGGACACCGCCCAGCTCTCTAAGGACAGTAACCCTGGAGTTCAATGAAGTAGAATGGCTCATTATTTTGTTTTTGTGGGAGCAAGAACAACCATCTCAACAATGAGAACTTGCCCCTGTAGTCCCAAAGCCAGGATCTTCCTGGGAGGGTTCCAGAGGGCGAGGCCCAGGCCCTTTGAACCAGCAGACCCTTGTCATGGATCAGGTCCTGCTCTGATGGACCTTGGGAGAAGGGTGCTACAGAGGACAAATCCAGAAACAGCATCCACACACATGCAAGAAGGCAGAGGAAGCATCTGGTACCCCCCAAACTTGGGGGTAAAACTGTCCACATCGAGCACCAAGGCACCCTGAACTTCCACAGAACCAAGTTAGATAATCCAGAACTTTGAGGTATCTGGGCCCAAAACTAGTATTAAATTGAAGGCGCAGATAAGAAATGGAATGTTTTCACTTTTTATAGCCCAGTGTGCCCAACCAGCCCATCAAACCTACCTTCTTCCCAGGGCAACCCTAGGAAAGATGTCTCAAAGACAGCCCTGGAGAGCAAGTCCTGGCCAAGTTTTCCCAATTATGACTGCATTCCACATCTTTCTTTACAAGGCAAAGTCCCCGCAAGACTCAGGGAGTGAATCCTCTAGAGCCTCGCCACTCGGTGTGGACCACAGACCAGCAGCACCAGAATCACCTGGGAACTTGCCAGAAGTACAGTTGCTCAAGCCCCACTCCAAACCTACTGAACCAGCTGCTCTGGGAGAAGGCCCAGCAATCGGGGTTTAAACACCCCCTCCAGGAGACTGTGGTGCTCACTCAGCTTGGACGATTTCAAAACTGACCACCTCAGTATGAAACAGGCTAAACCATGCTCAAGGGTTAACAGCTTAAAGATCTCTGGCCAGGCGTGGTGGCTCACGTCTGTAATCCCAGCACTTTGGGAGGCCGAGGCAGGCGGATCACAAGGTCAGGAGATCGAGACCATCCTGGCTAACATGGTGAAACCCCGTCTCTACTAAAAATACAAAAAATTAGCCGGGCGTGGTGGTGGGCGCCTGTAGTCCCAGCTACTCAGGAAGCTGAGGCAGGACAACGGCATGAAGCCGGGAGGCGGAGTTTGTAGTGAGCTGAGATCGTGCCAGAGAGATTCCATCTCATAAAAGAAAAAAAAAAGATCTCTGTCTTCCTGTAGTTAGACAATAAAAATTCCTTCATTTAGGACCTACTATCTCTGAATCTGTGCTACTGTGGGCATTCAAAATTGAGATTTACCTATTAAGTCAAGAATTACAGTAAGCAAGAAAGAAGCCAAAAGCCCTCTTCAAATGCTTAGTCACATGGTTTGCTGGGTTTTTTTAATATGTTAATTACAAATTACTGATCCATACCTACTCAATTAGCTTTTAAGCACTATAAAGTACTTTGTTCATCATACTTGCATATATTCCACTGTGTGCCTGGTTTATGGCTTTTGAATAAACAAATAGGTGTTTTCACACTTCCAGGCAAAGCTGGCAGTGGGGCTTGCGTGGGGGCAGAGGGTAGCGTGTATGTGTCTACGTGTTTAATCACAGCGAAGTATAATACACAACTGCCTCTCTGAAATTTACAAAAATGCTCAGACAACCTCAATTAAGCTGATTTCTAAAACACGCAGACAAAAGGAAACATCCCCAAAGTTTCTGTAAACGGTTTTCGAGCCCACAGCTGAGCCTCTCCACCAGTCTGGAATTTACTAGCTACTTAAAATAACAGGAACATCCTAGGCCGGGCGCGGTGGCTCACGCTTGTAATCCCAGCACTTTGGGAGGCCGAGGCGGGCGGATCACGAGGTCAGGAGATCGAGACCACAGTGAAACCCCCTCTCTACTAAAAATACAAAAAATTAGCCGGGCGTGGTGGCGGGCGCCTGTAGTCCCAGCTACTCGGAGAGGCTGAGGCAGGAGAATGGCGTGAACCCGAGAGGCGGAGCTTGCAGTGAGCCGAGATTGCGCCACTGCACTCCAGCCTGGGCGACAGAGCGAGACTCCGTCTCAAAAAAAAAATAAAAAAAATAAATAAATAAAATAACAGGAACATCCTAATATTGCCTCTTACAGCTCAAAAGTAAGGCTTTTAGATCAGCCAAGGGGGCTAAGAAACCTCACATGCATGAACATAGAAAATACACTTGTAAAAATATACTGGGCAAGTGGGCTTGTACACACGTGTTGGGATCAGGGGTACAACACGGCATTTCTCTCTCTCATGCCAAAGATCCAAATATGATGTTTATCGAAGCTTCCCAAAGCCAAGCTCAAACTCTGTTAATGTGACTCTTGGGGGAAAAAATCAGAGTACCTTTATCTAGATTTTTAAAACGGTGTGAACACTGCCAAGAGCTCATAATAAAAAGAGTACAGAACTCCAAGTCAAAAGGTCTGAATGCCAAGTCTGTCTTTTACCAACTGCCACTTCCTAACCTGGCCGCAAATCACAAATTCTGAACCTCCCATGTCCCCAGCTGAAAAATCAAGATGATGGAAACAGTAACTGCTTGTTGGAGCTCATGGAGCCGCTGTGAGAGCCGATCATGTATCTCCTGTGAGAGCACCTGAAAAATCATAAAGCACACATGAACAATAATTATTGGCTAGCACAGGCATTTTTGATTTAGGAGCTTGAGAAAGAGGGAGTCAAAAAAAAAAACACAGTTTTTTTTGCATTTTTAAGTTTCTTGGTTGTGTTCTGGTGTTGGAGGTTATTTTCGTGGGGTGAAAAGCTGCCTCGCTGGTTTTGGTTAACCTAGACCCTTCTCCACCTGCATCCCTTGGATAACCATTTGCTGCTGATTAAGAATCCTCCCTCAGTTGAGAGCTGGACGCGGTGGCTCACGCCTGCAATCTCAGCACTTTGGGAGGACGAGGCAGGCGGATCACGAGGTCAGGAGATCAAGACCAGCGTGGCCAGTATGGTGAAACCCCGTCTCTACTAAAAATACAAAAATTAGCCGGGCGTGGTGGCGGGTGCCTGTAGTCCCAGCTACTCGGGAGGCTGAGGCAGGAGAATGGCGTGAACCTGGGAGGCGGAGCTTGCAGTGAGCCAAGATCATGCCACTGCACTCCAGCCTGGGGGACAGAGCAAAAAAAAAAAAAAAAAGAAGAATCCTCTCTTGAACAGAGCAGTATCAGGTCAACTGGATGGTGAATAAATGATGGAGAACCCTGGCCCATATGATCCAATAAACCATCTTCCTGCTCCAGAAGGTTGCTGCAAGGCATGTCAGCCTAAATAGAAGAGGATCTATTTTTGTTCATTTTTATTTATTTATTTTATTTATTTATTTATTTTATTTTGAAACAGAGTCTTGCTCTGTCATCCAGACTGGAGTGCAGTGGTGCGATCTCAGCTCACTTCAACCTTCATCTCCTGGGTTCAAGCAATTCTGCTGCCTGAGCCCACAGAGTAGCTGGAATTACAGGTGCCCGCCACCATGCCCAACTAATTTTTGTATTTTTAGTAGAGACAGGGTTTTGCCACATTGGCGAGGCTGGTCTCAAACTCCTGACCTCAGTTGATCCGCCCACCTCGGCCTCCCAAAGTGCTGGAATCACAGACGTGAGCCACCACGCCTGGCCCCATTTTGTGATACGTAACATATCTTACCTTAGAGATTTTTAGGATACTGCAGCCAAAGAACACAAAAACCAACTTATATTTTTGTGACTTTCCATCAATTCCGTTTGAGGATTAGAGGTGGAAGACAGGTAGAAACAGTTTGGCAGTTCTTTATTAGGCACAGAGTCCTCATATGATCCAGTAATTCCACTCCTAGGTAGAGACCCAAGAGAACTGAAAACATGTCCCACAAAAAAACTTGTACACCAATGTTTGTCACGGCATTACTCACAATAGCTAGAAAGTACAACCAATTCACATGTCCATCCACTGATGGACAGGTAAAATGTGGCGTATCGGGATAATGGAATATTATCCAGCCATGAAAAGGAATGAAGTGCTGATGCATGCTACAATATAGATAAACCCTGAAAACATTACACTAAGTGAAATAAGCCAGACACAAAAGGCCAGATATCATGTAATATTATTCCATTTCTATGAAATGCCTAGAATAGGCAAATCCACAGAGACAGAAATCAATTAGTGGTTGTTAGGGGTAAGGGGATGGGGTGAATGGGGAGTCACGGCTAACAGGGAAGGAGTTTCTTTCTGAGGTGATGGAAGTGTGCTGCAGTTAGTGAATATACTAAAATACTACACAGTGAATATACTATAAACCACTGAACTGTATACTGTAGAGGGCTGAGTTTTATGTTATGTGAATAATATCTCAATAAACAAAAAAATAGTAACTGTTTTTTAAAGATCTAGAAATAGTGGTTAACCAACTAATCAGGAATTAAAAGGGCAGCATACTAGGTGATGACTAATTCACCAACTCCCAAGAGGAAGTGTGGTTGTGACATTTACGTTGATTTCATCTGACCTCCAACCTCAAAACCCAGGCACTCTCTTGCACACTTCAACTTTCTGTTTTCCTTTCTCCCTTCCACCCATTCCCCTTTGACTCTTTCCTTTTCTTCCTCTCCTTTTCTTATCTTTCTTTCTTTCTCTCTCTTAACTGGTTTAGTACATACACACAAAAAAAGTGTAAATGGATACAGTGAAGGTAGTGGGCTTTTGAAATGTAACTTTTCTCCTTGCCCATAGCAGTTGTTGAATGAACACCTATAAGAGGCAGCAAATTGGAGTCATCTGGACTCAGGAATGAGGCTGTTACTTTTTTTTTTTTTTTTTTTAGACAGGGTCTCACTCTCTTGCCCAGACTAGAGTGCAGTGGCACGATCTCAGCTCACTGCAACCTCTGCCTCACAGGCTCAAGCAATTCTCCTGCCTCAGCCTCCCGAGTAGCTGGGATTACAGGCATGCATCACTACTGCCCAGCTAATTTTATATTTTTAGTAGAGACAGGGTTTCACCATGTTGGCCAGGCTGGTCTCAAACTCCTGACCTTAAATGCTCCACCCGCCTCGGCCTCCCAAGCTGCTGGGATTACAGGCGTGCGCCACCGCACCTGGCCAAGGTTGTTAAATTTCATTCAATCCAGGCATCATCATGGTGTGACCACGAGTGAGCAAGTCACTTTACTTCTGTGCCTGTTTCCCCACCTGTAAAACAGGGACAATAGTGGAACCTAACGCATGAAGTTGTTGTTAGGATCGAAAAGAATAGAACAATGCTTGACACCCAGCAAGTGCTCCATAAAAAAGCAGAAGCCTGTGAACCGAGGCTGGTTCTGAGGTTCCCTGGACCTGATTTAAAAGCATATTTCCAGATGTCAGATTTCTTCTTTTTTTTAAGTTTGGCTATCTTTTTTTAGAGATGGGGTCTTGCTCTGTTGCCCAAGCTGATTTCAAACTCCTGGGCTCAAGTGGTTCTCCTGCTTCAGCCCTGCTAGTAGCCGGGACTATAGGCACAGGCCAACATACCAAGTTAAAGGTTTTTTTTTTTGGTTTTTTTATTTTTTTTTAAATACTTGTCACTGATGAAGCTCAGATGAAGCCTCTTTTAAGTATTGTTTTCTAACAATACTGTTTTCTAACAAAACTGTCACATGTTCATTTTTCTTGGTGATATTTTATCTTGTTATTAAATATTATTCTACATCATTTAATGACAGCATTTAATGTCATTATAAGAAGAGCCTATCACCAATCTACCTACCCACCTACCATCTATCTATTTATTTACAGATAGGGTCTCTCTCTGTCATCCAGGCTGGAGTGCAATGGCATGATCATGGCTCACTGCAACCTTGACATCCTTGGCCCAAGTGAGTCTCCCACCTAAGCCTCCTGAATAGCTAGGACTACAGGTGTACACCACCATGCCCAACTACTTTTTTTATTTTTTACAGAGAAAGGGTTTCCCTAATGTTGCCCAAGCTGGTCTTGAACCCCTGGCTTCAAGCGCTCCTCCTGCCTCGGCCTCCCAAAGTGCTAGGATTACAAGCACCAGCCACCATAACCCAACCTAAATAAAGTTTTCCAGTTTTGACTTTTACTTCTGACACCCTTTCAGTTTCCCTTTGTTAATGGAAGAAGAGAGAGAATCACTGCTGCGTTCCAAAATGGAAGGAAAAGAGAGCCAGGACTTTCAGTTGTCAGTGGCAGAAATCCAATCCACAAGTTTAAGCCAGCAGAAAGGAGGATTTATCAGCATGTATCACTAGAGTTCAGTGATGCCTGGTTCCAAGGACTCACACAATGTCAACAGGACATCTTCTCTCACCTCTGACTGGCTGTCACCTGTAGGTGGACTCTGCCCCAACTAGGAAGCCACTGGTAACTTCCTCCCAGCTTAGCAACCTATCTTGGTTGACAAGCCCCACCAAAGTCACACGGCAGGGTGAGAATAGGGGAAGTTCCCCGAAAAGATGGGAGATAGAACATTATGATAGGCAGATCAAAACAGAAGATGTAGGAATCCACTTTAGATGGCAATCGACTCCCCAAGAGAATCTTATTGAGAAACGATTATGTGCTCAGCACCATGTAAGGCATGCAGGTGGAACACAGAAGGATTCATCACAATACCTTGACTTTATAAAGCATCACTTCCCAGTGAAGAATTGACTGCGCATGCATTAGCTCTTAACCCTTAGAGTTCCCAGTACTTAGCTTAATTTCACACATGACAAAAGGAGACCCACCTAGACTGAGTGACTCATTCAAGGTCACACAGCCAAGATGTGACTCCAAATAGACATTCCCCCAGTCCAGTGCCTCGTGCATTGCTGCAGTGTGCAAGGGGCCATGTTAAACATGACGGTGGAGAGCAAGATGGCAGAGCAGGAGACCCAGCCTTCAAGGCCTCTCTATCTTAACATAAATGCTCCAATCTGTCAATTCAGGGTGGCATGTGCAGGTGCCGCCTAGGTGCCTCCTCCCAAGGAAGACAAGGCCCTGAGAGCTGAAGATCAGCAAGAGTTTCTAGAGGAGGACTTTGCAGGATGCAGGGAGATGGTGAGGAGGCCCAGACAGGCCAAGCCAGGGTAGGTGCGTGGCCATTTCTTACACTTCTTCAGAAATCAATGAGAAACCTGGCTGGGCGCAGTGGCTCATACCTGTAATATTACCCAGCACTTTGGGAGGCGGGTGGATTACCTGAGGTCAGGAATTCGAGACCAGCCTGACCAACATGGTAAAACCCTGTCCCTACTAAAAATACAAAAAAAAAAAAAAAAAATTAGCTGGGCATAGTGGCAGGTACCTGTAATCCCAGCTACTCAGGAGGCCGAGGCAGGAGAATTGCTTGAACCCAGGAGGAGGGGGTTACAGTGAGCCGAGATCATACCATTACACTCCAGCCGAGGCAACACAGCAAGCCTCCATCTCAAAAAAAAAAAAAAACAAAGCAAAACAAACAAAAAAAAACACCAGGCGTGGTGGCTCACACCTGTAATCCCAGCACTTTGGGAGGCCGAGGCGGGCAGATCACGAGGTCAGGAATTTGAGCCCAGCCTGGCCAAGAGACCAGCCTGGCCAACATGGTGAAACCATGTCGCTACTAAAAATACAAACATTAGCCGGGTGTGGTGGCGGGTGCCTGTAATCCTAGCTACTTGGGAGGCTGAGGCAGGAGAACTGCTTATACCCGGGGGGCAGAGGTTGCAATGAGCTGAGATTGTGCCATTGCACTCCAGCCTGGGTGACAGAGAGAGACTCTGACTCAAAAAAAAAAAAAAAAAAAAAAAAGAAATCAGTGAGAAACCTGAAGCCTGACTGGCTGGAACAGAAGGAATCCATAAGAAATGAGTAGAAGAATAAAATAATAATGTTTTTTAAATTATCATCGTTCTTTTAAATTATTTACATGTATTAAATCAGTCATTTACTTTTCCTATTTTATGAAATAAGTCCCACTATCATGCCCATTTTACAGATGAGGAAATTGATGTACCAAAAGGTTTGAACAACTTCCTGCAGATCAGAGTGACCAAGCAGGCCAGGCGAGGAGGCTCATGCCTGTAATTTTGGGAGGCCAAGATGGGAGGATCACTTGAGGCCTGGAGTTCAAGACCAGCCTGGGCAACACAGAAAGACCCATCTCTCCAAAAACAACAAGTTTTAAAATGTAATTTAGCTGGGTGTGGTGGTATGCACCTGTAGACCCAGCTACTTGGAAGGTTGAGGCAGGAGGACTGCTTGAGCCCAGGAGTTTGAAGTTATAAACACAATAGTAGTGTAATCTGGATCTATAATTCCAAATAATTTCCTCATGGGACGTGGTAGAGAAAAGATAAAAAGGAAAATAAAAATATGCTGAGACTCTTGCCTTTTTGGCAAATAGAATATAAACACTGGTTAACTGTAGTCTTTGATTAAAATATATATTAAAATATACATATTAAAAATTCACACAGGCCAGGCTGGGTCTGATGGCTCATGCCTGTAATCCAGACAGTTTGGGAGGCTGAGGCAGGAGGATCGCTTGAGCTCAGGAGTTAAGACCAGCCT
The DNA here is from genome assembly GCF_028878055.3 of Symphalangus syndactylus. Classification (NCBI taxonomy): domain Eukaryota; kingdom Metazoa; phylum Chordata; class Mammalia; order Primates; family Hylobatidae; genus Symphalangus; species Symphalangus syndactylus. The sequence continues at coordinate 58,207,487 of NC_072442.2, read as the reverse complement.
GGGCAACATAGAGAGACCCTAACTCTACAAAAAATAAAATTAAAAATTTAGCCAGGCATGGTAGCACACATCTGTGATCTCAGCTACTCAGGAGGCCAAGGTGGGAGGATCGCTTCAACCCAGGAGGTCGAGACTGCAGTTAGCAGTGATCACGCCACCGCACTCCAGCTTGGATGACAGGGCGAGACCCTGTCTCAAGAAAAAAAAAAAAAATTCACAGGCCAGGCATAGTGGCCAATGCTTGTAATCCCATCACTTTGGAAGGCTGAGGCCAGAGGATCACTTGAGGCCAGGAGTTTGAGACCAGCCTGGGCAGTATAGTGAGACCATCGCCCAACTCCCCATCTCTATTTTTCAAAAAGAAAGAAAGAAAAACAGAGTGACTGAGCAGAGATTCAAAACTCAGTCCAAACCCGCTGGTTTCCCTGTGCTCTTAACAACTGTATCATGCTGTCTATGGGTGATGCTCCCCAGACAGCTAGAAAACACCTTCACTATAGGTGAAAAGTGGTGCTCACTGCACTGTGTTCAGGAAAAGTGTGTCCTGGAGAAACGCTTCATAAAGGTGAAGCTACCATCACCCCAATCCCCAACTCAGGCTACACACACACACACACACACACAAAACCCATGTCCACAATCTGCATGGGAACCTCCATCCCTAAATCCTACTAAACCAGTAACTCTTTTTTTTTTTTTTTTTTTTTTTTTGAGACAAAGTCTCGCTCTTGTCCCCCAGTCTGGAGTGCAATGGCATGATCTCGGCTCACTGCAACCTCCGCCTCCCAGGTTCAAGCGATTCTCCTGTCTCAGCCTCCCGAGTACCTGGGATTACAGGTGCGTACCTATACACCCAGCTAATTTTTTGTATTTTAAGTAGAGATGGGGTTTCACCATGTTGGCCAGGCTGGTCTCGAACTCCTGACCTCAGGTGATCCGCCCATCTCGGCCTCCCAAAGTGCTGGGATTAGAGGTGTGAGCCACCATAACTCTTTAAGACAAGAAATATTAAAGTAAAAACGATTCCTCTCCCTCCACTTCCCTTCTCCCAAGACTCTTCCTTCTGATAGCCATGTTTTCAGGCTCACCCCCAGCTCTGCCCTATTCAGAAACCAAAGGTCCTCATAAAAGTATTTGTAATAATGTGTGAATGACTGGTGAGCTTCGAATAACTGCCTCTGCGGCAAATGGCCAAGCCTCCAAATAGAAGCTAGTTCAAGCCAGTTTCCTTGGCTCATTTCCCACTGCTATGTCAGGGATCAATTTAGACCATGGCCTCCCTCCCATTTTCTCTTCCCCGGTGGTACCATTCTTCTGGTCTTCCCACTCCCATCCCAAAACTGGTCCACTCAGTCCTCTCCTGTTCAGAGGCAGCCTTCATGACAGTGTCAGAGACCCTAAGGGTTAAATACACAGCAGTGGTTTAAAGTTTTACCTGTATTTACTCATTTGATCCTTAAAATAACCCTAAGAGACATGTATTATAATGGTCCCATTTCCAGATGAGAAATCTGAGATACAGAGAGGTTACGTAATCTGCCCAGGGACTCATAGCTAGTAAGTAGTACAGCTGGAATTGACACCCCACACCCTCTGAACCACTATGCCGCACAGGCATGGATGAGCAATCCATCACCAAGAGTCAAGTTCGAAGGGAATACATTCTCCTCCAACCATGCAACTGACTTCCTTACTTGTTCCATGCCCCAGCCTAGAGACGAGGTTCTCTAACCCCCACCTAGCTTCTTTCCCAACTCTGAGTTGACTTTTCCTTCTTGCTCCATGCATCCTTAGCTCCGCCACGATGTCCCTCTCTTTCCATCACTTTTTTGGTCCTTGATAATATTTCCTTCATAAGCAGATTTCTCCAAACCTCCACCCTGGGGAGCCCACTCTGGCATTCCACCTCCTAAACCCATGTTCCTGCAAAGTGTCTCTGTTGTCTTAGCCCTCCATGCCACAGCCATGGGTGCCCCTCGCCTGTCTCTTGACTCAAGCCAAGCAGAAGGAGGATCTTTATGACCAAGATCCCCCACCCCATATGTCTGCATTTGATTTCAGATCACTTCCCAGGCCAAAGCTCTCTTCCAAACTCGTCAAGAGAAGTTTTAAATATATTCTCCCAGAGCAAATAATTTTGTGTTTTAACATGGGACAAAGCTCTAGAAACATCTCTGGGCTGGTGACTCTCCACTTGCCCGTCGGGATCTAGCTTTGGCCCTTCTCCTGCGGCTCCTGCACCAGAAGGCTGACCCACAGGGACTCCAAGGAACCTCGCACCCTCTGGCTACAGTGAAAGACAATTTGGCCAGTGAAAGTCATAGGTAGGAGATGAAGGTTCATGAGGAAAGCGAGGTTGGGGTATTTTCACCAGCTCCCTCCCAGCAGGCTGCAGGCTGGGGCTGGGAGTAGCAGCGGCTTCTTTAGAGCAGTCAGCCCTTCCTGCTGCAGGCCTCCCTCCCTTTTCCCTTCTCTGGGCCTGCTTCCCCATCCCCTACCCCGCCCAAGCCTCTACAAACAGTCCCTCCTTCAAACTCCCCACTGCCTTCCCAATCAAGATCCCCCTCCAGGCACCCTCAATAGTGGAATTCAGACACAGCCACTGAGGACAAGCTCTCTGCAAGCCCTGGACACCAAAGTATTTTGGTGACCACTTCCTCCTAACCAGGCCTTGGTCAGTGGCTCCTTCACAAAATGACATCTGAGAAAAAACAGAAAGCCAAATGAGGATGTGGGTGGCCCTGCTCCTCCCCTGACACAGACCCATGCATCATGACAAGGCCACACATGCCCAGTCACAGGATTTGACAGACGCGACCCCTGGGAGAAGGAGGAAACACCCACGGCTTACAAACCCGCAGCAAACCCAGAGTCCCCGGCCTAGGAAGGGGCTGGGGACAGGGCCTGACACCCTGCAGTGCAAGGCCTGCCAACCTTGGAGCTGACAAGGGGAGTAATTTTTTTAAAGATCCATTACTGTCAGCTGCCCCCGGGAACACCCTTCTTTGCACCAACTCCCCTGCCTTTCAATATGAAGACAAGTCTGACGCCTACGTGGGGAACTCAAAGTCACACTTCCTCTGGCAGCCGGTGGTCAAACCGCTTTATAAATCTGCTAATGATTTTGTGTTATCCTGCTAGACTGACACTCATCGGAAAAAAAGTTACATAACTGGAAATGATTAGAAGATAAGGCTTTAAGTATCATGCTTGGAAATTTCACTGCTCTGCCCAATTTTGGGATGAGTTTTAACAAATCAGCATTTCCTGGCTCCTGACACTGGGAAGCCTTGTAGGTGTGAGAATCTGCTTCCAGTTAATAGTAGACACCTTGGAACCAGGTTTGTCACAGGAATATACCCTTGGTCCTCCCGTCAGTCAACTGGACTCTCCACCCTCCCCGCAAAAAATTTAAAAGCCACCCTTAGACATATCACAAAAGCCACCCTTAGACATATCACCCTTAGGGATCTCAACCTTAGACACACACAATGTGAAACCCAGATGGCCAGTAAGCATATAGGTACTCATAGGCTGGACGTGGTGGTGTCCACCTGTAGAACCAGCTACTCTAGGAGGCTGGGATGGGAGGATTGCTTGAGCCCAGGAGATTGAGGCTCCAGTGAGCTATGATCATACCACTGCACTCCAGCCTAGGCAACAGAACAAAATCCTGTTATTTTATTTTATTTTATTTTATTTTTTATTATTTTTTGAGACGGAGTCTCGCTCTGTCGCCCAGGCTGGAGAGCAGTGGCACAATCTCAGCTCACTGCAAGCTCCGCCTCCCAGGTACAGGCCATTCTCCTGCCTCAGCCTCCCAGTAGCTGGGACTACAGGCACCCACCACAATGCCTAGCTAATTTTTTTGTATTTTTTTAGTAGAGACGGGGTTTCACCATGTTAGCCAGGATGGTCTCGATCTCCTGACCTTGTGATCCGCCCGCCTCGGCCTCCCAAAGCGCTGAGATTACAGGCGTGAGCCACTGCACCCGGCCAATCCTGTTTTTTTTTTTAAAAAAAAAAAAAACAAGGCCAGGTGCAGGGGGCTCACATCTGTAATCCCAACACTTTGGGAGGCCGAGGTAGGAGAGTCACTTGAGGCCAGGAGTTCAAGACCACCCTGGGTAACATAGCAAGATCCCACCTCTATAAAAAGAAAAATAAAAAAAGATATGTGCATTACACTGTATGTAAGTTTTTTGTTTTTTTTTTTTTTTTTGAGACGGGGCCTCGCTCTGTGCCCAGGCTGGAGTGCAGTGGCACAATCTCGGCTCACTGCAAGCTCCACCTCCCGGGTTCACGCCATTCTCCTGCCTCAGCCTCCTGAGTAGCTGGGACTACAGGCACCCGCCACCGCGCCCAGCTAATTTTTTTGTATTTTTAGTAGAGACGGGGTTTCACTGTGTTAGCCAGGATGGTCTCGATCTCCTGACCTCGTGACCCGCCCGCCTCAGCCTCCCAAAGAGCTGGGATTACAGGCGTGAGCCACCGCACCCAGCCCACTGTATGTAAGTTAATGCTCTGTATACTGAAGTCCTTAGAATGAAGTATACTGCTATTCTCAACTTACTTTGAAATGTTTCTAAAAAAATACGATTGATGGAAAGATAGCAGGTTAGATACGCAATAAAGCAAGCATAAGAAAATGTCAATGGCGGAATCCGATGATGGGTATATAAGTGTGCACTGTAATTCTTGCAACTCTTCAAATTTTTCATAATAAAATGCTGAAAAATTGCTAATGAAAAAGGTAAAGAGGCCAAGCACAGTGGGGCACACCTGTAATCTCAGCACCTTGGGAGGCCAAGGTGGGAAGATCACTTGAGCTGAGGAGTTCAAGATCAGCCTGGGCAACATGGTGAAACCTCATCTTTTCTAAAAAATACAAAAAATTAGCTGGGCATGGTGGCATGCACCTGTAGTCCCAGCTACTCGGGAGGTTGAGGTGAGTGGATCATCACCTGAGCCCAGGAAGTGGAGGCTGCAGTGAGCCAAGATCAGGCCACTGCACTCTAGCCTGGACAACAGAATGAGACACTGTCTCAAAACATATATATATATAGTAAAGATAACACACGCACAATGTGAGACCCCTACACGTTCACCCAAATGACTAAAATCTTTAAAACCAACAATGGCACACACAGACAAGGATGTAGAACTATGAGAAGTCACCAACAGTGCCAGTGGGAGTGGAAAACTATTTGGTAGTATTTCCCAAGAGTCAACATATGATACACATATTCTATGGCCTAGCAATCCTACCCCTAGGTGAATACCCAACACAAACGAGAGCTTTTGTCCACCAAAAACATGTATGAGAATGTTCAAGATAGCACTGTTCATAATAGCATGAAAGAACCCAAAGGTCCAAGAGCAGGATAAATAATTGATGGTGTATTTATTCAAAGGGTGACACACTACGCAGCAATGAGAATGAACTACTGCCACCCATAATACAGGTGAATCTCACAAACAAGGTGTTAAGTGAGAGAAGCCAGATGCACCCCCCCAACCTCCATCACCAAAAAGAATAACTTCTCTATGCTCAGTTTATGTAAAATTTAAAACCAAGCAAAATTATTACACAATGTAGAAGTCAAGATCAGGGTCACCTTTGGAAGAGAGTACTGACTTGGAGAGAAGGTTTCTTAGGTCCTGGGTAAGGTTCTGTGTTCGGATGTAGATGCTCATTACAAAAGTGTTCCCAGTTTATGAAAACGCACCAAACTATACACATGAAGTGTGACTTTTTTTTTTTTTTTTTTGAGACAGTGTCTCACTCTGTTGCCCAGGCTGAAGTACAGTGGCATGATCTTGGCTCACTGCAACCTCTGCCTCCCAGGCTCAAGTGATCCTCCCACCTCAGTCTCCCGAGTAGCTGGGACTACAGGTGCATGCCACCACACCTAGCTAATTTTTTTGTAGAGACAGGGCTTCCCCATATTGCCCAGGCTGGTCTTGAACTCCTGAGCTCAAGCAATCCAACCACCTCAGCCTCCCAAGGCGCTGGGATTACAGGCAGGAGCCACCCTGTCTGGCCAGGTATGACCGTTTTTCTGTATGTAGGTTATACTTCAACTTAAAAATTTTACATTAAAAATTGTATTTAAAAAAAGGTGGATCTTTAAGCAATTTGTAGAGATCTAGGGGGTATTTTTAATTGTTTCTCTTTGATTTTGTCCCTATTTCTACTGCCCATTTAAAACACAGATATTAAGTAAAACAGTTACAGGATCATATAGAGCTAAAATGACTTTGCAGATCACCTAGTTTAATTCCTCTGTTTTACAGATGTTGAGAGCTGGGGCTGAGAAAGCTTAAGAGACTTGCCCGGGTTACCTAGCCAGGGAGAATAAAGGCGCCTAGAGCCTGTGAATCCCAGCTCCCTGTCTAGTGGTCTCTCCACGGCATACCAAACCTCTGCAATCTCACCATGACTGCCTGGGCTCACCCTCGCCACCCGGCAGATCACATCACAGGTGCACAATATGACATTTTCCTCTAACTATAATATAGAAAGTTCAAGAAGTATGTGCTTTGCTTGTCGTTTGTTTTATTTTAGGGATGGGTCTCACTATGTTGTCTAGGCTGAATAGCAGTGGCTTCACACAGGCACAATCATAACACTAAAATCTCAAACTCCTGGCCTCAATCAATCCTCCTACCTCAGCCTCCCAAGTAGCGGGAACTGCCGCGTGAGCCACCACGCCTGGTCATAATATGGCTGTTTTTGACAGGATACAGTAGGTTGGAAGCCATAGAAATTGAAACCATACACACACATAGACACACACACACACACACACACACACACACGATGAAGGCATGGCAGTATTTATTGGCTCATATAACTTGGAAGTTCAAGAGGGTTTGGCCTTCAGTTGCAGATGGATCCAAGTGCTTGAGCAAGGGTCGCGGCTCTGTTTTGTTTGTTTGTTTGGGATTTTTGTTTGTTTGTTGCTAGCTTCATTCTTAGGTGCTTCCCAAGTATTACCAAAGATAGTCATGGCAGCTCCAAGTTTACAATCTTCCTAGCTCTAACAACCCCAGGGAAAGAAAGCATTTCTTTGCCAAACTATACAGCAAACGGTCCTAGGGAGGGAGGAATCTCGTGAACCCAGCTTGGGTGACACGTCCATTTCTGGTTCACTGTAGTGAGGGGGATTTAGGAGAGGCCTGGTTCTAACCAAACTCAAACCAGCTCCAACCAATAGTTCATTCATTTTGCATGAACCCACTGCATCTTTGGTTCCCCAAAGAAAAATGGAAGTGTTGTTACCAGAAGGAGAATCAGAGACAGCAGACCACAAACATCGACTACAGTAGGTGCCATCTTGTCCTCTGACTTGAGCATTATAACAGGATTTTACCATGTCAACGGGAAAGGAAGGTCGCAGACTTTGAACTTGAGCTTCCTGCAGACTCACATTCCCACACATTTCAGCTGACTGCTCAACAGTTAATCTTGACAGATCTCAGTTGTTCCACTCAGTCATTAACTATTACATTTAAATCAAATACGTCCTCCAGCCCAAGCCAAAAACATACAATGATGGATGATGAAGCCAAATGCAAACGTCCATTTGCCAGTCTGACTTACAAAAATGCCTTCCCAGGCCTGGCGCGGTGGCTCATGCCTGTAATCCCAGCACTTTGGGAGGCCGAGGTGGGCGGATCATGAGGTCAGGAGATCGAGACCATCCTGGCTAACATGGTGAAACCCCATCTCTACTAAAAAACATACAAAAAATTAGCTGGGCGTGGTAGCGGCGCCTGTAGTCCCAGCTACTCAGGGGACTGAGGCAGGAGAATGGCGTGAACCCGGGAGGCGGAGCTTGCAGTGAGCCGAGATCACGTCACTGCACTCCAGCCTGGGCGACAGAGCAAGACTCCATCTCAAAAAAAAAAAAAAAAAAAAAGTCTTCCCAGCATGCTGGCAGAACCCTTCCGAAGGCTCCCACTCTGAAGGTGCTAATATCGCCCAGGCACATGCTGGTCCCTCTGAGATAAACTGAAAGCAGTGACTTGGCTTGGGATTGTCCCTGCTCTGACAGCCTGGCCTGAAGAAGCAGGCGCTGCCCAGTGTAAGAATCACACAGTCTGTGCTGAGAGGCTGGGCGGGCTTATTTCAGGGGGAAAAACATCACACTGAATCCTCTCTCTCTAGGAGGGAGCTGTGTATTTTATGAATGGTGTGAACCACTCCTGGCTGTTACTTCCCAAATTTATTTAAAGAATTTCATGTATTCTTCAAGTTTCCTGGGGTCCCCCCTCCCACTCATTCTTGACAAGCACTCTGGGGGAGCTTGTATCTTTTGATTTTTTTAAAGAAGGAAAAAAAAAAAATCAAGGGATTGCCGAAGTCCCAGTTTGCTCCCCGAGTCACTTTTTAAAAGTTTGATCTTTTCATGTCACTGGCTATGTAATGTGTTAAGTTTCCAGAGACGTATTAAGTGAGAAAAAAACAGCCACATCTGACCAGTCCATATTTTTCTATGAATCAATAACTTGTCATAAAAGAATAGCAGAAATTATTTGCCTATTAAAAATGTTCAAATGCTAAGCTAAATAAGCCCATCACACGAGGGGAAGTATATGATTCCAATTATATGAGGTCCCTAGTATAGTCAAATTCATAGAGACAGAAAGGACGATGGAGTTACCAGGGGCTGTCGGGGAGAGGGAATGGGGAGTGACCGTTTACTGGGTTCAGAGTTTCAGTTTTGCAAAATGAAAAAGGTTCTGGGGCTAAATCATGGTGAAGGCTGTACAACAAGGTGATGTACTTAATACTGAACTATAGACTTCCAATGGTTAAGATGGTAAATTTTGTTATATGTGATTTATCATAGTTTAAAAAATAAATGTAAAAAGGACAACAAAAAAATATTTTAGAAACAGGCCAGACACGATGGCTCACGCCTATAATCTCAGCACCTTGAGGGGCCGAAGCAGGAAGATCACTTGAGGTCTGGAGTGAGAGACCAGCAAGGACAACATAGTGAAACCCCATCTCTACAAAGAAAAAAAAAATTAGTAGAGACGAGGTTTCACTGTGTTGGCCAGGCTGGTCTCGAACTCCTGACTTCAGGTGATCCACCCGCCTCGGCCTCCCACAGTGCTGGGATTACAGGCATGAACCACTGCGCCCAGCCTTTTTTTTTTTTTTTTTTTTTTTTCTTTTTTCATTATTATTTTTAGAGACAGGAAGGATCTCACCACGCTGCCCAGGCTTGTCTTGAACTCCTGGACTCAAGCAATCCTCCTGCCTCAGTCTCCCAAAGTGCAAAAAAAATTATTTTTCTTTGTAGAGACGGGGTCTTAGTCTGTCACCCAGGCTGGAGAGCAGTGGCGTGATCTCAGCTCACTGCAACCTCTGCCTCCTGGGTTCAAGTGATTCTCCTGCCTCAGCTTCCTGAGGAGCCGGGATTACAGGCATGCGTCAACACGCCCACTAATTTTTGTACTTTTTAGTAGAGACGGGGTTGGGGGGAGCGGTTTCACCATGCTGGCCAGGCTGGTTTTGGAACTCCTGACCTCAAGTGATCCGCTTGCCTCGGCCTCCCAAAGTGTTGGGATTACAGGCACGAGCCACCAGGCTGGGCCAAAAAATTTTTAATTAAAAAAAAAAAAGAAAGGGAAATACAGATTAGAATAAGATTTAAAGAAATCAAAATATCTAGCTACAAAAATGCTTTAGAGAGAAATACACAGATTAAAGTTGAAAGAAATAAAAAGGCATCTAACATTTTTAATTCGTACCTCCTGAATATTGTCTGTTCTTTATCACTCCTGCATCTTACCTCAGCTCTTCCACCTGGGTTGGGGGATAGGGCCATACTCTGAGTGCTGACAAGCCCTTGGTTCCAATCCATCCTTGGCATTCCCATTCCCCGGCAAGCCCCTGAGACTTTCCCCATGGGGTGGCTTTACCCTGAGGGTTAGAGCTCATGTTGAGTTAGAGACCTGGGACACCTCTTTCTAGCTGGGTGCCCTTAGGTCAGGTACTCCAGTCCTCACCTGTCAAATGAACAAATTCAAAGCACTTTGCTCATGGAGTGAGGATTACATTAGAGAATGCAGAAAACGTGCTCTCTTAGCACACTGGTGCAAAGAAACCACTTGAGACATGACAGCTGTCATTAACAATCCCCCAGGCTCCCATGAGGCCCCAGCTCAGATTTCTCAGTTTCTCACCTTTGCCTCTTAGAGTCACCTGGGGAGCTTCACCTGGTCTGATGTCATCAGTCTGGGTGTGGCCTGGGCCTCCCTGCCCAGTTAATTTTGCACTGTGCAGCCAGGATTAGAAATAGGGCCATGGGCCGGGTGTGGTGGCTCATGCCTGTAATCCCAGCACTTTGGGAGGCCAAAGTGGGCGGATCACAAGGTCAAGAGATCGAGACCATCCTGGCCAACATGCTGAAACCTCGTTTCTACTAAAAATATAAAAATTAGCGAGGCTTGGTGGTGCGCGCCTGTAGTCCTAGCTACTCAGGAGGCTGAGGCAGGAGAATCGCTTGAACCCGGGAGGCAGAGGCTGCAGTGCGCCAAACCACACCACTGCACTCCAGCCTGGCAACAAAGCGAGACTGTCTCAAAAAAAAAAGAAATATGGCCATGACTGGACTTTCTCTTCAGAGAAAATTGTCCTAGAAAAGGTTTAACTGGCCAGGTGTGGTGGTGTGAACCTATAGTCCAAGCTACTAGGGAGGCTGAGAAGGAGGAGGACTGCTTGAGCCTAGGAGTTCAAGGTAGCAGTGAGCCATGATCATACCTGTGAATAGCCGCTGTACTCCAATTTGGGCAACATAGCAAAACCTCGTCTCTCTTTAAAAATGAAAAGAAAAGAAAAGAAAAGAAAAAGAAGCCAGACACAATGGCTCACACCTATAATCTCAGCACTTTGGGAGACTGAAGCAGGAGGATTGCTTGAGTCCAGGAGTTCAAGACAAGCCTGGGCAACATGGTGAGATCCTGTCTCTAAAAATAATAATGAAAAAAAAAAAAAAAAAGGCTGGGCACAGTGGCTCACGCCTGTAATCCCAGCACTGTGGGAGGCCAAGGCAGGTGGATCACCTGAGGTCAGGAGTTCGAGACCGGCCTGGCCAACACGGTGAAACCTCATCTCTACTAAAAATACAAAAAATTCGCTGGGCGTGGTGGCAAGCGCCTGTAGTCCCAGCTACATGGGAGGCTGAGAGGACAACTGCTTGAACCCAGGAGGCCGAAGTTGCACTGAGCCGAGATCGTGCCACTGCACTCCAGTTTGGGCAACGAGAGCGAAACTCTGTTTCAAAAAAAAAAAAAAAAGGCTGGGCGTGGTGATTCACACCTGTAATCCCAGCACTTTGGGAAGCTGAGGCAGGTGGATCACAAGGTCAGGAGATCGAGACCATCCTGGCTAACACGGTAAAACCCCGTCTCTACTAAAAAATACCAAAAAAAAAAAAAAAAAATTAGCCGGGCGTGGTGGCGGGCGCCTGTAGTCCCAGCTACTCGGGAGGCTGAGGCAGGAGAATGACGTGAATCCGGGAGGCAGAGCTGGCAGTGAGCAGAGATCGCGCCACTGCACTCCAGCCTGTGTGACAGAGAGAGACTCCGTCTCAAAAAAAAAAAAAAAAAAAAACAAAGAAAAGAAAAGTTTAACTCTTCATGCCCTAGAGATATACCATGATTTCATCTTGCTGCTTCTCAAACAGAAAAGGAGCCCAGCACACGTGCTGCCACGGGAGCTTTTGTTTCAACTTGACTAAGGAGTTCTGTGGCACCAGCTTGGTGCCCTCATCGATCTCCCCCTCCTCTTCTTTACTTAGCAATGCCTTTTATGCGTCAATTTCTACAGATTGCTCATTAGGCAGGCAAGCTTCGTCCAATGGTTGAAAAACACTGGCTTTTGCCAAGAGTGCCTTTAAAAGGTCAAGCCTTTCTTTTCCCTCTGGACATTTTAAAATAAAACTGCACCCCCAAAGTAAATGTAAGCAGAGGATCCACTGCTTGCATTTTTACACCATACTTACCCCTCCTATATAGAGGCTCCCCTACTCCAGCCTGCCACCCTGCAGCTCCCACAGGGGCATGAGACTTGAGGTTCCCCTGGAGGAAAGCCAGTGGCTCTCAGGATCTGGAAATGGGACACTTGCGTGCACTGATTCAGACATCCTTTCACCTTGCCCCATCCAAAGGCAACACCCAGAGGGTCCTACCCAGGCCTCAGGATGCCTCCCTATTACACAGGAAGGTCATTCTGCCCTTGGCCAGCCTCTCAGAGGTCTCAGAGCAAAAGGCACCATGAACCCAGAACTCCTGGCTTTCTTTTTTTTTTTTTTTTTTTCTTTTTCTTTTGTTAGAGACAGGGTCTCACTCTGTCATCCAGGCTGAAGGGCAGTGGGGCAATCCTAGCTCACTACAGCCTCAAGCTCCTGAGCTTCAAGAGATCCTCCTGCCTCAGTGTCCCAAGTGGCTGGGACTACAGGCACACATCACCATGCCCAGCTAATTTTTAAATTTTTAGTAGAGATGGGGTCTCAGTACATTGCCCGGGCTAGCCTTGAACTCCTGGCCTAAGCAACCCTACCGCTTCAGCTTCCCAAAGTGCTGAGATTGCAGGCGTGAGTCACCACACCAGGCCCTCCACCAGCTCCTTTCCAGGGGATGGGGGCCCAAGGGATCTCCTTCAACTCACTCCCAAGGAGAACTCCAATTTGATAAACAGGCATCAGAGTTTGCACATACCAAGTTAGGAAAATATCCTTCACTTTCTCTAGTTTTCTTCCTTTTGCTTTTTAATGAAATATGTATTGATGCTTCCCTTTTATAATGTATTACATTCTTCTGACCACAGAGAGCCCAAACAAGAAACTAAACCATCATTAACCTCCCAATGAATCTTCCTCCAGACTTTCTTTTATGTGCACACACACATTTTGTCGTTGTTGGTTTTACAAATTTGGAATTTTGTTATACATGGTATTTTGTAGCCTTTACTTATTATGAACTAATTTTTTAAGTAAAAATTTTGCCTATTCTGCTTAGTCAGTGAATATACAAGATGATAAAAACAATTTCAAGCACTCTCGTGTTTGCAAAATAAGGAACTCGTAATTGATTTAAAAAGACCAGCATATTGATAAAGTCAGGACCCAGGTTTCTATGAGCTAGGCCTTGGGACAGCCCCCGCAGGCACATTCGATCAAAGGCTCCAGAGATCCCCAAGAGTCTCTCACTTGCCCTCTCATGAGCTGATGGGTGGAGACCCTGCTCTGGGACTTCACTCTGCCACTACCTGCTGTGTGGCCTTCTAGTTATTTCTAACTTGACTAAACTAATCTACTATTTCCACTTGTCTATTTCTTTTTTTTTTTTTTTTTTTTTGAGACAGAGTTTCACTCTCGTTGCCCAGGCTGAAGTGCAATGGTATGATCTCAGCTCACCGCAACCTCCACCTCCTGGGTTCAAGTGGTCCTCCTGCCTCAGCCTCCCGAGTAGCTGGGATTACAGGCGTGCGCCACCACACCTGGCTAATTTTGTATTTTTAGTAGAGACAGGGTTTCTCCATGTTGGTCAGGCTGTTCTGGAACTCCTGACCTCAGGTGATCCATCCACCTCCCAGAGTGCTGGGATTACAGGCGTGAGCCACCGCGCCCAGCCTCTGCTTGTCTATTTCTAACTTGTTTAAAGTTATATCTGTAAACTTCAGTTTTCTCATAGCTAGAGTAGGGCATGAAACAAATATAAACCTCACGTGGGTGTCAAAAAGATTAAGGAGACAATGGGCTGGGCTGTGAGGGCCGGTTACCGAGCCTGGGGTAAGATGGTGGCTCGGCTCATATCCCCTTCGTAAGATTTCAACATGTTTAGAGGGCACTGGCCCTATAACCAAGCATGTCATCTTCTTCTGCCACCTTTGAGAAGAGTCATCGAACACAGGTACTTGTGCAAAAATTGCAAAGGTCTTTTTTTTTCTTTTTTTTCTGTGTCTTTTTTTAGAGACGGGGTCTCAATATGTTTTGTTTTGAGACAAGGTCTTGCTCTGTCACCCAGGCTGGAGTGCAGCGGCACAATCACAGTCCACAGGAGCCTACACCTTCTGGGCTCGGGTGATCCTCCCACCTTGGCCTCCCGAGTAGCTGGGCCTATAGGCATCACCACCATGCCTGACTGACATTTGTATTTTTTGTAGAGACGGGATTTTGCCATGTTGCCCAGGCTGGTCTTGAACTCCTGGGCTCAAGCCACCTGCCCACCTCAGCCTCCCAGAGTGCTGGGATTACAGGTGTGAGCCTCTGCACCTGGCCTCTCACTATGTCATGTTGCCCAGGTTGATGGACTCTAACTCCTGGGCTCAAGGTACTCCTACCTCTCAGCTTCCAAGCAGCTGGGATTACAGGCTCAATTCTTTGCCGTGGTACTTTTAATAGCAAAAAGAAAAAATTAGAAGCACTTTAAATATCCATCAACTAAGGAACAGAAAATAAAGTATGCTACATCCATACTATAGAATACCACACAGTTTTTATAAATAACCACTGATGTATACGTGCTAACAAAAAAAAAACCTTCAAGATATATTATCAAGTGAGAAAAAAAAGAAGTTAAGAAATAATAGCTTGGTTTTCTTTATTTAAAAGAACTAAACCCACAAATCATCAGAGTATCTTTCCACAGAGGCCTAGGGAAGTAGTTCAAGGGGGCTTTAGAATAATTCTGGGTTTTTCAACCTTTTTTTCATTATTGCCCTCTCTAAGGAGACTTTTAAGATATTTCCTTCCTAATCATTCCCCCACTACCATGAAATTTTAATACCACAGTCAGGCTGTATGTCTGTTTACGTACCATGGACCGCTGGAGAGCCACAAACCGCTGTAGGTCCTAGGATGTCGTTAGCACCTCAGAACCCATTTCTTCCCCCTTCGGGGTGATATCGCCCCTACTGAGGATGTATGGTCTAATTTGTATATTAATTGTGTGGTTAAAAAATTAATAATTAGGCCGGGCGCCGTGGCTCATGCCTGTAATCCCAGCACTTTGGGAGGCCAAGGCGGGCGGATCACGAGGTCAGGAGTTTGAGACCAGCCTGGCCAACATGGTGAAACACCATCTCTACTAAAAATACAAAATTAGCCGGGCATGGTGGCACGCACCTGTAGTCCCAGCTACTCAGGAGGCTGAGGCAGGAGAATCACTTGAACCCAGAAGGCAGAGCTTGCAGTGAGCCGAGATCGCGCCACTGCACTCCAGCCTGGGCAACAGAGCGAGACTCTGTCTCAAAAAAAAAAAATAGGCCGGGTGTGGTGGCTCACGCCTATAATCCCAGCACTTTGGGAAGCCGAGGCGGGCAGATCACGAGGTCAAGAGATCGAGACCATCCTGGCCGACATGGTGAAACCCTGTCTCTACTAAAAATACAAAAATTACCTGGGCGTGGTGGCATGCGCCTGTAGTCTCAGCTACTCGGGAGGCTGAGGCAGGAGAATTGCTTGAACTCAGGAGGCAGCGGTTGCAGTGAGCCGAGATCGCACCACTGCACTCCAGCCTGGGCGACTAAGCAAGACTCCTTCTCAAAAAAAAAAATAATAATAATAATTAGGCCAGGTGCAGTGGCTCATGCCTGTAATCCAGCACTTTGGGAGGCCGAGGCGGGCGGATCACGAGGTCAGGAGTTTGAGATCAGCCTGGCCAACATGGTGAAACCCCGTCTCTACTAAAAATACAAAATTAGCCAGGCATGGTGGCACACACCTGTAATCCCAGCTACTCTGAGGCAGGAGAATCGCTTGAACCCAGGAGGCGGAAGCTGCAGTGAGCCAAGATCGTGTCATTGCACTCCAGTCTGGGCAACAAGAGCAAGACTCCGACTCAAAAAAAAAAAAATTAATAATTTTAAAAGTTCACATTTACACTCAGCACAATGTAGACAGTACCTCCTTCCCTAAAACTTCTTGTGGGTTAAGCCTGCCAGTGAAGTCTGGGTGGGGTTACGGGCACGCAAACACAGCCATGCTACAGTTTATGCTGTTTGTAATGAAACAGATGCTAACATCACCAGGAAGGGTGCGTCATCCCTGAGGCTGTGACCATATCTCAGATCTCATTTAGGGTGTGCTGATGGTCCCTGAGGGTTTTCCATTCCTTGAGAGCTGCAGATAAGGTCAATGTCCAGAGGACTCCATGGCTGCCTTCGCTAAACCCAGGGAGAACTGTCTGGTTTCCTGGTTTTCTGCCCACCCTTTGGCTGCTCCTTCTCCTTCACAGTTGGCTTGCTCTGCCCAGTCCTCTTACTTTGGGGTGCCTCCAGGCCCCATCCCCAGACCTCTTCTCTATCCACCCCACTCCTTAAGTGATGTCATCCAGTACGGCGGCTTGAAGCCTATCAACGCCATAACGACTTCAAATTTATACCTACCTTGAACTAAAGAGTCCTCTTGCCAAATGCCCACTCACTACCATTACTTGAACACATATAGGAGTCTCAAACTTAACTCTTGATTTCCTCCCCAAACCTGCTGCTTCCGGTCCTCACCTTGTCATTTCAAACCAGCAACTTCCTCCCACCTGCTTCTGCCAAAAACGTTGAAACTCGCTTTGAGTTCTCTCTCAAACCTTATACATGCAACCCATCACCAAATCCCATTGGTCTCGTTTTCAAAATACATCCAAAATCCAATGGTGACAGCCATGTCACAGCCAGCATCATCTCTTGCTTGTATTACTGCAATAACCACCTTACTTGTCTCCCTCCTTCTACCCTCTGCTCCCCCCACCAACCCCCCATCATTCATTCCCAACAGAGCAGCAGAGTGATCCTTGTAAACATCCAGCGGGCTCCAGTCACTCCTCTGCTCAATGGCTCCCCTGACACTCAGGGTAAATGTCAGGTCCTCGTGAGGGTCCCAAAAGCCCTCATGCCCGGGCTTCCTCACCCACTCCTCAGTCTGGTCACCTCTCTGTCCCCATCTCCAACAGTCCCCACACCACACACACTCACTCTGCCCCAGCCACACTGACCTCCTTGCTGTTCCCTGACCACTCCAGGAATGCTCTGGCCTCAGGGCCTTTGCACATGCTGTTCTGTTTTCTGGCTGGAATGCTCTTCTCTCAGCAATCCACGCGCTTACTCCATCGTATCTTCCGGGGCTTTGCACAGTCCTCTCCTAATGAGACCTTCTCTGCCCATCCCATTTAAAATGACACGTTTTCTAGATCACCATGCAGTTTGCTTAGTTTTGCTTGCTGTCTGCCACCCCTAACTAAAATGTAAACTCTATAAAGTCAGGATGTCTGTGGGTTTACTACTACTACATCTCCTACTTTCCAGGTTGTGCCCTGCACACGGCTGGCACTGAACAAGCGTTTGTTCAGTGAATGAGCCCCTTATCTTGTTAATCTGCTGAAAGGTTCCAATGAGAAAGAAAGTGGCCTTTTAAACTTACATCTTCTGCCCAGCAGCTCTGTCACCTCGGAGGTGGTCTCTGAGCTTAGAAGTATCCCTCTGCCACACATAAATACCACCACAGATCCCTGAACAACTCAAAGGCCAGCTGGCACTTTCTGTGGCTGAGCCAGCGAACCACTGGGATCAATTGTTTTCTAAGCTCAGCAATTTGCCTAAGTCCCAGCCAAGGGCAAAAGTCCTCCTAACTCCCAGGCACCATTTCTCTCTCTGTAGCTTCACTTGAGCCACAAAGAATCCAGGATCCCTCAAGCTCTGAGTTCCATTCACGGAAAATCCTAAAACTTCCTTCATCCCTTCAGTCAGAATCTTTTCCTCTTTTGGTTTGGAAGAAACCCAGAGGTGTTAAAACTGAACATCTTGACCGAATTTCCTCTGGGCAAGCTTTCCCCAAGCTCACTTACTCCAACACACCAGCCCCTCCTGCCAGATCCAGTCGGAGCCAGACTTTTGAGTAACTTGGTCCAAGCAGCGCTCTGACAGCGAACCCAGAACCCCATTCACAGCTGGCTCCCTGCCTGTCACCAAGAATAGCTCCTTAAATCAGGTCTTCTGGTAACAAATGAGGAACACATCAATTTAGCAGGAAATCGGCTTTCCTTGAAGCGTCTCTGAAGTTTGTTGAGACAAAAGGAATCTACAGTGCTTGAGTAATAGGAGAGACCACCTGCAACTTTTACAGAACTTCTTTTGGACTTGAAAATTCTAAGACGCTAGGGGGAAAAAATCTCGAAAATGAACAAGATCCAATTGCATAAGGATTCATTTCCCTCTTCCCTAAATAATCACAGCCACATGCTTATCTGCCATAAAAACCAGGCAGTCCTTGTGAGGGACGGGTGAAGCAGTGAAGAAAGCTAGTCCTAAGCAGTGTTGAAACCTCTGATTGGCTGTGTGTCCTGAGCAAGTTCTTTGACCTCTCTGAGCATTACCTTTATCTGAGAAATGGAATCCACCTCGCCAGGCTGTTGATAAGATTAAATGAGAACTCCTGCATGAAAGCCCTCTGTAACCGCTATAGGCACTAAACAAGTGAAGTTTCAACACATATAGCAAATGCCACTTACGTTCAGAACTCTCTGAGGGGCACCAGGAGCAAGCAAAAAAATAAAAGACTGAATACTTTTGTCTTCAAGAAGCTTCAAGTTCAGCTGGGAAAGCAGCACACACGGGACAGCGGATGATCTAGCATTCGCAAAAGCAACATACTAAGAAAAGCATACACCTCCATCTACTGCTTTCCCCTAAGAGTGCCTTGGGTTTGCTTGTTTGGATTCTAATATCTGCCTAACTACCCATCAATCTGGCTACTTCCCGGACTACAAAAGGCCTCAAAGCTGTCTGTAAACGAAGTCTCTAAATCTAAGCCAGATAGGATGGCCCACCATGGCAGCCCTCATTCCACTCCTCCGGTCCAGTCCTGGCTGACTTCACCTCATCACCCACCAGCCAGTGCTGCTAACCTCCTTCCTCTGCTGAATGTCCTGCCCTGCCCAAGGATGCCCCGGGGGCAGCCAATCATCTTGTTCACCTCCAGCACAGCACTGTGCATAACACTCTGTATTGCTCTCAACTTTGCCCCCAGGCCAGCTGAAAGCAGAGGAAAGAAGAAAGGAAAGCAGAATTCAGATGCAGCAATTAGCAAAAGGAGAAATGAGGAAGCAGATTAAAAAAAAAGAAGAAACAGAAAGGGAGACAATCAAAGAAAAAATGAGGAACATACAGAACTATCACTTGACATCTGACTTTATAGCTTAGGAAGGGCTTAACCTCACATTCCATGACTTGCGCCTCTTACAACATTCTGCAGGGCTGAGTAAGCAAGGCAGGGAATTTTACACCCATTTAGGAAATGAGCAAACTAAGGCTTGACAGATTTTAACGACGCGCTTTGTAGCCAGAGCCACTCACTGCCTACCTTCTTATTTCTCAAGTGCCTTTTCCATTGCCAGTAACCCATGCAGTCTCAACAAAAGATTAAAGATTCAGCATCTGGAGGCAGAACTGAAGACCAGAAAAAGAAGTGGATGGTGTTACAACAGCCAAAACATGGGAACCAACCAAGTGTCCATCAACTGATGGATGGATAAACAAACGTGGTATATCCATACAATGGAGTATTATTCAGTCATGAAAAGGAATGAAGTACTGATACACGTTACTACGCAAATTAACCCTGAAGACATCATGTCAACGGAAATAAACCAAACACGAAGTCCACCCATTCTGATTCCATTTCTATGAAACACCTAGAATAGGCAGATGCATAGAACCAGAAAACAGATTAGTGGTTGCCTGATGCTGGGGGCGGGTGAAGGGAGGAGAATGGGGAGTGGCTGCTTAATGAGTATGGGTTACTTTTGGGGATGATGAAACTCTGCTGGAACTGGGTAATGGTGGTGGTTGTATAACACTGTGAATGTACTAAATGCCACTGAACATTAAAATGGTGAATTTTATGTTATGTGAATTTTAACACAACTTTTTTTAAAAGTAGAAGGGGAGGCGGGGAGGAGGGAGAGAAAAAAATGAAGAGAAGGAGGAATGATTCCTAGGTAAGTCATGAGTTTCCCGAAATCGGGGACCCGAGGAGCTCTAAGGTATAAAAAAGACCCTCTCTCGGCCAGGCGCGGTGGCTCACGCCTGTAATCCCAGCACTTTGGGAGGCCGAGATGGGCAGATCATGAGGTCAGGAGATCGAGACCATCCTGGCTAACACGGTGAAACCCTGTCTCTACTAAAAATACAAAAAAAATAGCCAGGCATGGCGGGGGGGCGCCTGTAGTCCCACCTACTCGGGAGGCTGAGGCAGGAGAATGGCGTGAACCCAGGAGGCGGAGCTTGCAGTGAGCCGAAATCAAGCCACTGCACTCCAGCCTGGGTGACAGAGCGAGACTCCGTCTCAAAAAAAAAAAAAAGAGACCCTCTCTCCTCTTACACCGAGGAGGTAACATGATGCTGGTTTACCCTTCATGGTGGTAGGGGGTGGCTGCAGACCCAAAGAAAGAACCAGCAGCAGCAGCCTGGAAAGGGAACAGAGCCATGAGCACAGGGAGACGGTGGAGGGATGAAGCTGACATCTTCACAGGAAAACCAGCTGGTCTCTCCCTGGAAAATCCTTGGTGTGTACTCACCTGTCCTTTATACTGGCTGGACTGTTCATTCCCACATATGAATAAGCGAATAACATGAGTACGTGCCCAACCCTGAGTCAGGCACTGTCATAGGCGTTCGGGACACTGTAATGATGGAATCCCTGGTCTCATTTAGTGAACCCTCTGGAGGGTGACAACGTTCAAACTCACAGGCTGCTAGGACTTACTGTAATATAGTCTGTGGCTCAATCCACCCAGTGTAAACAAAAGCTAATAAAGGAACCTTTCTTCTCTGATTTTTAACACATGTTAATCACATTTGGGGACTGAGTAGAGATTAGAGGGATATAGGGGATGCAGTCTGTAGAACCAACAGCAAGTCACCTTGCAGGGTGAGCACTAAACAGAGACCAGGATGCGGAAAACCAGCTATCTTAATTAAAAATTCTGGCCAGGCGCGGTGGCTCATGCCTGTAATCTCAGCACTTTGGGAGGCCGAGACGGGCAGATCACGAGGTCAGGAGATTGAGACCATCCTGGCTAACACGGTGAAACCCTGTCTCTACTAAAAATATAAAAAATTAGCCGGGCGTGGTGGCGGGCGCCTGTAGTCCCAGCTACTCGGGAGGCTGAGGCAGGAGAATGGTGTGAACCCGGGAGGCGGAGCTTGCAGTGAGCCGAGATCGCGCCACTGAACTCCAGCCTGGGCAGCAGAGCAAGACTCCGTCTCAAAAAAAATAAAAAAAATAAATAAAAAACAATTCTGGATTGAGGCCCAGAGTGAGAAATTTGATTTCAGGCCCTTGGTTCAGACAGAATTCTTCCAAAAGACACGTGCCAGTGCTTCCATGGGCTTTGACCTGATGCAGCTCTGCCCTCATGCAGCTCACATTCCTTTCTCTGAGACAGGGTCTCTCACTCTGTCACCCAGGCTGGAGTGCAGTGGCACAATCACAGCTCACTGCAGCCTCGGCCTCCCGGACTCAAGCGATCCTCCCACATTAGACTTCTGAGTAGCTGGGACCACCGGTGCATGCCACCACACCCGGCTAATTTTTTATTTTCTGTAGAGATGGGGGTCTCACTATGTTGCCCAGGCTGGTCTCGAAATCCTGGGCTCAAGTGATGCTCCTGCCTCGGCCTCCCAAAGTGTTGGGATTATGGGCATGAGCCACCATGCCCAGCCTGGAGTTCACATTCTAATGATAATAAGATAAAGAAGTGAACTATATAACCCTTTAGCTAGGAATACATGTTAGGAAGAAAAATGGGACAAGCAAACTGTCCCTAGGTCCCTATGTTTTTTCAAGGTTTTGATCCCATGTGGGACTATATAAATAAGTTGCCTATCCAAGCCCAGGTTAAGGGGCTTGTGTGAGTTTGCTGGGGCTGCCACAAAAAAGAATCATAGACTGGGTGGCTTAAACCACGGAAATTTATTTCCTCACAGTTCTAGAAGCTGGGAATCCAAGCTCAAGGTTGCCTGTAAGGCTTCTCCCCACTGGCTTACAAACAGCCGTCTTCTCCCTATGTCTTCACACGGTTTTCCCTCTGTGTGTATCTGTGTCCTCATTTCCCTTTCTTACAAGGACACCAGTCATACAGGATGAGGGCCCACCCTACTGACCGCATTTTAGTTAGTTAGTTAGTTAGTTAGTTATTGTCCTTGACCTACAACAGTGTGGTCAAAAATTCTTTTTCTTTTTATTTGTACTTTGTAGAGCCAAGGTCTCACCATGTTGCCCAGGCTTGTCTTGAACTCCTGGCTTTAAGCGATCCTCCTGTCTTGGCCTCCCAAAGGGTTAGGATTACAGGCATGAGCTACTACAGTTGGCCATGCATTTTAAATTACCTCTTTAAAGACTCTTTCTCCACATGCAGCCACATTCTGAGATACCAGGGGTCGGGACTTCAAATATGAGTGGGGGGTGGGTCCAAACTCAGCCCATGGTATCCTGGAGCACTCCCATAGCCCCGACCGCCCCCCTGGGGCCCCTCACTGTGCTGAGCACATCCCCCTTATCACTCGGTCTGGTTCCCCATGGACAATGAGCCCTCTGATCCTAGGGACCCCTGAGTCCTGTCCACTCCATCTCATTCTTGGCTATATCCCAGGGTTGAGAACACACCTCGAGCCTTAGAGGGGCTTAACTGAAGGCAGGGAAGGATGAAGGAGGCAACAGAGCTCTTACTGCAAATGATTAAAGCTTGTCTGGGCCGAGAATTCCAACAGCTTTCCTAATCGGATAGCAGAGGACAGAGGAGGAGGTCTTAGGGGGAGGCCTCAGAAGCAACTTCAAAGAGGCCAGAGGAGAAATAATGACCACAGCAGACAGGTGAGGGGTTAGACCAAGCCACCTGGTTGAGTCGGGACAGCTGGGTGCGAGAGCTGGGGACAGACTCCCCCACTCTCCTCCCTGCACAGCGTCCCTTAGCAGCACTTGCATTCATCACCCGTCAACTTCAAATCCCGTACACAGCCGCCATCACCTTCAAAATCCTTCCAGTCACCCTCAAAATCCTTCTAGTCACCCTGAATGGGCAGCAGAATGGGTGTCACCACCCTTCTGACAGCTGAAGATACTGAAGGTCAGAGAAAAGCGCCAATAACTCTGTGGAAGGGCTGTTGGAAGGTATGGTAGTTAAAACCCAGGGCCCTCAGCTACACCCAGCTGTCCCTGCAGCAGCCCTACTGAGAAGGAGATGAGGAGAGAGGACCATTCCAAGCAACCAGCTGCCTTTCATTTGCCAATCCTGGGAGTCCTGGCCTGGGGCTCAATGGCCTTGTTCTCCAGGACCCAGTGGCCTTCCCTTAATGGTCAGCACTCCGAGATGACCTGGCTATACTATTTCCAACCTTGGCCATCTGTGACCCCAAGCTGGTTAAGCCGTGAGCCAACATCAGACAAGATGTCCCCAGTTCTTAAGGCAAGCTCTCCCTTTATCCTCTTTGATTCACCCATCCAGTCATCAAATACTTAACTGAGCCAGACTTCAGAGACGCCAAGCACCATGCCAGACCAGAGCAGTTACAAAAGTTTAGGAAGTGGCTTCCCTGGCCCTGCAGAGCTCAGAGTGTAACGGAGGAAACAGTCAAATAAATAAGGCATCGCAGTCCCACGTGGTTGGTGCCATCCCAGCAGGAGATCCCCATGTAAGCCAGCAGAAGAAAGGACTCTGCCTGGGGGAGAGCAAAGGCCACACAGAGGAAGGGGTCCATGGGCTGGATCTTGATAAAGATCATCATTCCCTCGACAGGGATGAGAAGGGCCTCTAGACAGAAGCTGCAGCCGAGCAAAGGCACAGAGGTGTCAGGGTGCTTCCCGCTCCCCAGAAGAGGGAAAGTAAGGAGGCTGGAGAGGGAATGAGGCCAGGTGCAGTTTGTACAGGGTCCATATTTGTGTAAGGTCCAGATGAGGAGTGTCTTGACACTTCAAGCAATGGGGAGCCAGTGGAGATCAGGTGTGGAGAGGATGCTGTTGATGCCATGTGTGGGGTCCCTGGCTCAGTGGAAACACAAGAGATATTTACTAAGGACCAGGTTAACGGAGACTGTGTCTGCTCCTATGGAGGTGTTACCTTCTCACTGCTGCCCTCCAGCCTTCTCAGATGGAGTATAGCCTCTAAGCATGACTGCCGCTCTTCTCCCCAGACCACAAGCCATAGAAAGCCAAGTACAGGTGACTGCATGATTATCAATCATGTCAGCTGCCTGTCTGCACCATAACCCTTTCCAACTTGGCTGCATCTCACATCAGTCCTCATTTGCAAGAGACTTGCAGCTGTAGCTGAATATATATATAGTCTTGATGATTTGCAGTGAAGCATAATTTACACCTTCTACTGCTTCTCAGAGAAATCATTTCCCCAAGACTAATAATAAAGCAGACCAGCCACCCAGAGTAACAAAGCCCCCCAACCACCTCAACACGCAACTCAGAAACAAACCAGAACACTGGCTGCATTAGGTCAGCACTGGTGCCATTAGGCACCTCCGAGAGCAAAGCTGACAGGCAGGGAAGGAATGTCAGCATTTAGCATCACATAACACTGGGTTTTCAAACTGGGTCCCATAGAGCCGGAGGGATTCCTGCAAGGAGTGATCCAGAGCCTGAGTCACAGTCCCCTGGGAGTGTATGTAGCAGAATGAGCAGGCTTTATCCAGGCCCCTGAAGCAAGCACCAGGGCTGGGAGATGGGGGATTCCAGGCAAGCTCAGCTCCCCTGCCTCTCCCATTCAGCGATGCCAAGAAGTATCGTTGGCTTCTTGGACCAGGACGAAGGGCTTAGGCCAGAGATGGTTCTGTGGTGCCCGTGGAGTGCTTGGCAATGCCTTGGCAAGTCCATTACCAACATCTCCCAAACCGGCCGCCCCCACCCCCACACTCTCTGAATGACTCCACATAGAGGACTCTGCATAGATGAGGAAGGAGTCTGGCTTCATGTCCACTCTGGCTATTTTCTCCCAGGTGAGGCAGAAGAAGCCCATCTGAAATTCTAAACCCTATCAGGATCTGACAGCCACGCCCACCACAGGGCTCCAGAAAACCATACACGGAGCCTGTCTCATACCTCTCCTGTGAACATCCCTAAACCTCAGCTCACTGTCTCTCCTAGCACACATTCTAATCAGCATGCATTAGTAATCTGGCTAGAGGGACAGGCAAATCTTTGAAAGAGCTTCACCACCAACTCCCCTCCCTCCCCCACCAACTTTTTTTTTTTTTTTTTTTTTTGCTGACGAGCAAAAATTGCCTCCTCTTTTCAAAGCAAGAAGTCATCAGAAACAGGAAGATCTCTGCCCTCTTCCCTGTGTGGGCTGTCATGGCAGACAGCGGAGGGCTTTTCTTTGTTCGCTGGGTAACAGACGGAATTAGAGAAAAAAGGTGAGCAGAGAGAGCCCTACAACCACCACCTTGGAGGATCCGATTATACGGCCAGGACAGACAGGTGCTGGGGCACACAAAGAGCTCAAAAACTGGAGTTGGCTAGCGGAGAGAACCAATGTCCCCTCCGCCATGTCACAAGACACATCAACTTGAAAACATCTGGCCAGGCTCATGCCTGTAATCCCAGCAGTTTGGGAGGCCGAGGCGGGGGGATCACTTGAGGTTGGGAGTTCAAGACCAGCCTAACCAACATGGAGAAACTCGGTCTCTACTAAAAATACAAAATTAGTCGGACGTGGTGGTGCATGCCTGCAATCCCAACTACTCTGGAGGCTGAGGCAGGAGAATCGCTTGAACCTGGGAGGCGGATGTTGCAGTGAGCCAAGATAGCGCCATTGCACTCCAGCCTGGGCAACATGAGTGAAACTCCGTCTCAAAAAAAAATTCATAGGTCCTGTGACACCAAATGAGAGGAAAGTATTTTCCCTTATACGAAGCAGGGAGATATTTCAGGAGATCCTGGATGCAATCTGTTGCAGAAAACTCCCTGTTTCCATGCTGGTTTATCTGTCACCTTATCTAAGATAAGATTCCCCTCCCCTTCAATCCCCTTAACCTCTTGAGATTCTTGGTCACATTTTATTACATGTAGGGAGGATCTGGATAGGAGGAGACTAAGACTATGAATATGAATTTTTGGTTTCAGTTTGTGGTCCAAATACACTATAACAAACTCAAAGATCCACAGAAGGGCTGTGACTTCCTTGGACAAAGATGTCTTCAATGATGATGCTAAAACCAGACAAACAGGGACCTGATGGTGCTAAAACCAGACAAACAGAACCAAGGTTGAAACTGACTTAAGGTGACAGTGGCCAGGGGTCAGAAAGACAAGGTCCCCACCCAAAATGGTGACCAAGAGGTTGGGAAGGACGCTCCGAGAGAGCAGGTTTATTTTATTAATAAAGGCAAATAGTAATGACCAGCATTCTGAGCAATGGATGCAAAATACGTAATATGGCAGTGACCATCAGCAAATACTGAGAACTGACGTCAAGCTCTCAGTGGAGCATTTACATGAAGGAAAACAATTGTAACTTTCCCAACAATCCTCTGATGTGGGCCTTATTAGTCCCACTTAAAGATATGGAAACTAACGGCTGGTGTGGTGGCTCACGGCTGTAATCCCAGCACTCTGGGAGGCCAAGGCAGGTGGATCACCTGAGGTCAGGAGTTCGAGACCAGCCTGGCCAACATGAGGAAACCCCGTCTCTATTAAAAATAGAAAAATTAGCCGGGCATGGTAGTGGGTGCCTGTAATCCCAGCTACTTGGGAGGCTGAGACAGGAGAATCGCTTGAACCCGAGAGGCGGAAGTTGCAGTGAACCGAGACCACTCCAGCCTGGGGGGACAGAGCAAAACTCTGCCTCAAAAAAAAAAAAAAAAGCTATGGAAACTGAGATAGAAGTTAAGATAAATAATATGCCCAAAGTCTCATACAGCCAGCATGCAAACCCAGGTCTGATCAGCTCTAAACACCACGCTCATCACCATTGCACCAAACTGCCTGCCAACATGCCCATAATTGAGAACACCCCCATCCTAGGAGTCGCCCAGTAATCAAATCAATCCCAAGGGAGGCTGATTTCTTCAACGCCTGTTTTTCTCTCCAGCACGCAATAATAATGGTTTGCTGCCCTATATATACAATGACTTCATGGAATCTGAGTTATTTGCCCTGCAGCGGGGATGCTCTATTTGAGTCACACACACTCTGTTCCCCAGTCAATCTTGTTACCTATCCTATGCGTGTGTGAGATGCCTGCATGGGATTTTTATTGTTTTGTATTTATTTTATTGTAACTCCTTTTTGTTACTTTTTTCCCCACGTGAAGCCAAGTAACTATCATGGGCAGCAAACTCAGAATCTTGTATTCATCGGCACCAAAGTCAACATGAGGGAACTATAACCCTTTGTTTTCTTATCAAGTGCCTACGCCTGGTTGTACAAAGACGCTAAAGGCTTAAAAGATCAGAGACCCAATCCTTGAGCTCAAGGATTCCGCAATGTAGTGGGCGGCAACAAAATTCCAACCCAGTAGGGTAAGTGTTAAGAGGTCTAGAATAAGAATGAGGGTGGCGGGGGGTGGGGGATGGCAGGGGGGTGGCGGTGGGGGCACAGTGGCTCACGCCTGTAATCCCAGCACTTTGGGAGGCCGAGGTGGGTGGATCATGAGGTCAAGAGATCAAGACCATCCTGGCTAACACAGTGAAACCCCATCTCTACTAAAATACAAAAAATTAGCTGGGCGTGGTGGTACATGCCTGTAATCCCAGCTACTCTGGAGGCTGAGGCAGGGGAATCGCTTGAACCCATGAGGTGGAGATTGCAGTGAGCTGAGATTGAGCCACTGCACTCCAGCCTGGGTGACAGAGTGAAACACCACCTCAAAAAAAAATAATAGAATAGAATAGAATAGAATAGAATAGGGATATATCTCAACAGAGCTGTCAAACAGAAAGAAAAGGGAGTAAGGGTAAAAAAGAGGATGGGGGAGGAGGGTTACTTCGAGGAACAGGAACAGCACGCACAGGGCACAGAAGCAAAAGAAAGCAAAGCTGTACCCAAGAATCAGGTAGTTCCGTGTGGTTCTGATAACGTTATGCACGAGAATAAATAGCTAAAATGCATCTCGGGAGGTAGACAGGGGTTGGGTCATGAAGGGCTTGTAAACAAGGCTAAGGCATGTTATATTG
The DNA here is from genome assembly GCF_028878055.3 of Symphalangus syndactylus. Classification (NCBI taxonomy): domain Eukaryota; kingdom Metazoa; phylum Chordata; class Mammalia; order Primates; family Hylobatidae; genus Symphalangus; species Symphalangus syndactylus. Next base: position 58,179,292 of record NC_072442.2, on the reverse strand, counting down.
TAAAGGCAATGAAGAACCTATGAAAAATGTTAAACAGCAGAGTTCCGTGATCAAACTGGCTACAAAAATCACCGCATCATCACTTTGGAGGATATGCGATAGGAATTTGGCAGGACTTGTTTTACAAGATACAGGTCACAAAGACCCCATTGATCAAACAGGATCCAGTAAAGGAGCTAGCCAAAACCCACCAAAACCAAGATGGCAGCCAGAGCTACCGCTGGTCATCCTCACTGCTCATTATAGGGTAATTATAACACATTGGTGTGCTAAATAACACTCCCGTCAGCGCCAGGACAGTTTACAAATGCCATGGCAATGACTGGAAGTTACCCTATATGGTCTGAAAGGGGACGCAACCCTCAGTTCCCAGAGCTCCCTACCCCTTTCCCAGAAATCTCATGAATAATCTCCCCCTTGTTTAGCATATAATCAAGAAATAACAATAAGTATAGTCTGTCAAGCAGCCCATACTGCTACCTAAGTGGTAGCCATCCTTTTATTCCCTTACTTTTGGTGTGTGTGATGGAGTTTCTTCACTTTTGTCACCCAGGCTGGAGTGCAATGGCACAATCTCGACTCACTGCAACCTCCACCTCCCGGGTTCAAGCGATTCTCCTGCCTCAGCCTCCCGAGTAGCTGGGATTACAGGCACCCACCACCACGCTCGGCTAATTTTTGTATGTTTAGTAGAGATGGGGTTTCACCACGTTGGCCAGGTTGGTCTCGAACTCCTGACCTCAGGTTATCCACCTGGGTTGGCCTCCCAAACTGCTGGGATTACAGGCATGAGCCACCGTGCCCAGCCTTATTCCCTTACTTTTTAATAAACTTGCTTTTACTTTACTCTGTCAGCTAACTCTTGAATTATTTCCTGTGTGACGCCAAGAACCCACGTGGCCTCCCAGGCTCAGCCCCAATTTTGGGGTTCACCCTGTGACAGATGGATATCACTAGGGGGATAAAATGGACAGCCACTCTTGTTAGGGCGCACTGCAGAAATCCAGACTAAGTCTCCGACAGCAAGGACCTGAGAGTTCCATCTAGGGGCTGCAGGAGACACCGGCTTTGTGGCACTGCCACCATCTGCAGTATAGAGTCCTACAACATGGGCCCAGGATTAGATTCTAAGCTCCACAGCAACACTTTACAAAGAGATTTTCCATCCAGCCCCTTGAAACAAACCTTTCCTTTGCCCCAAGAACAGGCAAAAAGACGAAAACGAATGCTTGAGTCCTTCAGCAGCCTCCTGAGTTTCACCTCTCCCAATAAATAGCCTTTTCCTCATTACAAAAGGAGTCTCTTCTGGGAGTGCCCAGGCAGCGGGAGGCCCATCAAACCCAGGTAAGAGGCAGTTAAGACTAATTAGCCCAGCCTGAGCAGCAGCAACCATTATGTAGCAGTTTCAAACAAACTAGCAATGGCCAGACGCTGCAGCTTCCCTTGCTTTACACATGTAGGACCTATGCTCCAAAAACCCTCAGGAAAATGCTATACCATCTTGTATGCAACAACTCCCCAAGTGTTATCCCAATACCAGCAACATCCTATGGGAACATGCTGGAGATGCAGAATCTCAGGCCCCACCCCAGACCTACTGAATCCAAATCTGCATTTCGTAAGACTCCCAAGTGATTTCTGCCTCATCCATAATGCTGCACCAGACAGTCTTGCAGTATGACCTCAGAGAGGCCCTTGGAAAAGGGTTGCCCTACTTCCCCAACACCAACTGTCCTGTGTGCCCCGATGAAACTCCAGTTAACAGGCAGCTGTCAGCATCCAACTATGATCACCAGAGAATACAGGAAGGTAAACTCCACTTACAGAGTGTGTGTGTACAAGGGGCCAAAGCTCTTCTACCAGGCTCTCCTGATCCTCGGAGGGGCCCTGGGAGACTTAGAAAGATTCTGCAACTTGCCTCGGCTCTCACACAGGTAGCAGGGGCTCAGCTGGGATTTGTAAGCAGACCTGCCACCCTCTTGCCAAGCACTCTGCTGCCCCCACCTCCCAGGGGTTTCTGCCCGACCCTTGAACGTTGTTGTCTAAGCTGTCCATACTGGGAGTAGCTGCAGGGCTCACATTCCAGTTCACAAACCAAACCACACAAAACAACCAGTTATCCCCTTGGAACTGATAAACTGTCTCAAGATGTAGAGACCATGTCCCCGTTGCATATGTTTTTCCTAACACTGCTGGCATCTGGCAAGACCATCCCTGGCTGCCTCTCCATCATCCTGCTTCATACTGCAGTCCAGACCCTGCCCCCCAGCCTTTCCAGCGGCTGAATCCTGCACTTCCTCCTCAGCCAGGCTCCTGGCACTGGCCCCAGGAAAGCCTCCCTGAGGCTCACCTCCACCTCGTGATCAAGGAAACCCCTCTGGTCAAACAGGAACACCAGCCACCATATCTCTGTCCTCGGATTAAATATACTCACAGAGGTCTAATTCCAAAACCTGTGTTCTTTCCATGACCCTGCGTAGCCTCATATAATCCACTTTTAAAGAGAAAGAATGAAAGTAAACTAAATCCAGTCTAATTCCAGGATTTAACATGTCTTGCAGACAAACTGAAAACCCCTAAGGGTATTCAAACGCCTTGCTACGCAAATTGTGGCCGGCAGACTGGAAGCAGTGGCATCACCTGGGAGCTGGCGGGAAATGCAGAATCCCAGTGTGGTGTAATATGAAATATATTTGGTCCTTGTCCCCAGGTCCTGCCACATAGCCCCTCAAACCCTTGGAATTTCCTGATAGGAATGTTGTTTGTTATTCATAATGAGCCCATTTGATCACACTTCAGTGGACGCTAATAAGGTGACTTAGGGTGGGGGCCCTCAGATAGCCCAGGTTGGGGCTGGTCACCAGGAACAAGTAATTAGAGGATTAAAGGGTTGGGATTTTTGAGCCCCACCTGCTGACCTCCAGGAAAAGGGGGGCCACGGGAGGCTGGAGTCCAAGCTCTATAAAAACTCTTTTTTTTTTTTGAGGCGGAGTGTTGCTGTGTCTCACTCAGGCTGGAGTGCACTGGTGTGATCTCGGCTCACTGCAACCTCCACCTCCCAGATTGAAGCAACTCTCCTGTCTCAGCCTCCTGAGTAGCTGAGACTACAGGTGCATGCCACCACACCAGGCTCATTTTTGTATTTTTAGTAGAGACGGGGTTTTATATGTTGGCCAGGCTGTTCTTGAACTCATGACCTCAGGTGATCTACCTGCTCAGCCTCCCAAAGTACTGAGATTACAGGCATGAGCCACCCTGCCCAGCCTATAAAAACTCTTGAACAAATTCTGATAAGCTTCTGGGTTGCTGAATATATGGAGGTGCTAGGAGAGTCAAGAGAGGGCATGGAAGCTGCACAACCCTACCCCCATATGCCCTGGCATTGAACAGGCAGCCCCCAGCATTCAACTATGATCACCAGAGCATGCAGAAATATGATCTCCACTTACAGAGTGTGTACAAGGTACCAAGCTCTTCTCCCAGGTTGTCCTGGCCCTCAGAGCAGTCCTGGGAAACTTAGAAAAATTCTTCAGCTTGCAGAATGCACCCCTTCCTCTGGCTGTTCATCTGTATCCTTTATAGTAAACCAGTAAACGTGTTTCCCCAAGTTCGGTGAGCCATCCTAGGAAATTAATCAAACCCAAGCAGGGAGCAGTGGGAACCCCAATTTATAGCCGGTCTATCAGAAATATAAGTGACACTACTTGACATGTGAAGTGGGGGCACTCTTGTAGGACTGCGCTCTTAGCCTGTAGGATCTGACTTCAATGCCAAGTAGACAATGTCACAACCCAATAGAAATATAAGAGGCCCAGCTGGTGTCCACTGAAGAACTGCCTGGTGTGTGGGAAAACACTCGCCACCCCCAATCAAGTCACAGAAGTGTCTGGTGCTGTGTTGAGTGTGGAGAAACAGTGTGGAGTGTGAGCAGAAAGTTTGTTTTTTTCTTTCAGATTCAGGTTCCCACTTCAGACCTACTAAATCAGAGTCTGCTTTTTTTTTTTTTTTTTTTTTTTTTTGAGACAGAGTCTCGCTCTTTCACCCAGGCTGGAGTGCAGTGACGCGATCTCGGCTCATTGCAGGCTCCCCCCACCGGGGTTCACGCCATTCTCCTGCCTCAGCCTCCCGCGTAGCTGGGACTACAGGCGTCCGCCACCACGCCCGGCTAATTTTTTGTATTTTTAGTAGAGACGGGGTTTCACCGTGTTAGCCAGGATGGTCTCGATCTCCTGACCTCGTGATCCGCCTGCCTGGGCCTCCCAAAGTGCTGGGATTACAGGCATGAGCCACCGCGCCCGGCCATTTTTTTTTGGAGACGGAGTCTGGCTCTGACGTCCAGGCTGGAGTGCAGTGGCGCATTCTCGGCTCACTGCAAGCCCCGCCTCCCGGGTTCACGCCATTCTCCTGCTTCAGCCTCCCTAGCAGCTGGGACCACAGGCGCCCACCAGGCCCGGCTAATTTTTTGTATATATTTTTTTTTTTTAAGTAGAGACGAGGTTTCACTGCGTTAGCCAGGATGGTCTCGATCTCCTGATCTCGTGATCTGCCCGCCTCGGCCTCCCAAAGTGCTGGGATTCCAGGCGTGAGCCACTGCGCCTGGCCAGGGTCTGCATTTTAACAAGAGCCTCGAGTGATGTGCACACCCATTCGTGTTGGAGAAGCACAGATCTCACAGCATGTATAATGATATTGTACAGTTAGGCTCTGATGTCCTTACACCAGAAACCAAGCCCTACGTATTCAGAGCCTTTTTTTTTTTTTTTTTTTTTTGAGACCGAGTCTCACTCTGTTGCCTAGGCTGGAGTGCAGTGGTGCGATCTCGGTGGCTCACTGCAACCTCCACCTCCTGGGTTCAAGGAATTCTCCTCCCTCAGCCTCCTGAGTAGCTGGGATTATAGGCACATGCCACCAAGCCGGAGTAATTTTTTTTTTATTTTTAGTAGGGACAGGGTTTCACCACATTGGCCAGGCTGGTCTCGAACTGCTGACCTCAGGTAATCCACCCACCTCAGCCTCCCAAAGTGCTGGGATTACAGGCGTGAGCCACCGTGCCCGGCCCAAAGCCTTCTTTATAATATGAAAATATTAGACTGGGTTGGGCACAGTGGCTCATGCCTATAATCCCAACACTTTGAGAGACAGAAGGAGGAGGATCACTTGAACCTGGGAGGCAGAGGTTGCAGTGAGCCAGGACTGTGCCACTGCACTCCAGCCCAAGCGACAGAGCAAGACTCTGTCTCCAAAAAAAAAAAAAAAAAAAAAAAAGCAGAAACCACTTTGCTCTAGCAGCACTGAATTCAGTTTGAGAAGCCCTGCTCTAGGTGCGATGATAAAATGCTGAAACTGAAACAGACAGGAACTGGGGTGTCCCCATGAGTGGTTACCCATGTGGTGGTCAACAGGGCCATCTACATAGATTCAGCTTGCTCCTTTTCTCCTTCCAAGCACACGGCAGGATTGTATTTTTTCACTGTCTTAAAGTTAGGTGTGGCTGTGCTTTAGACAATAAAATACCAGCAGAAGTGTCATGTGTCATTCCTGGGCAAAAGCTTTAAGAACCACGTGCTAAACTGTTTAACACAGTCCCTGAGGATTCCAGACACTGGGTGCTCCATCCTCCTGGGTCCTGGAGGTCTTGTGGCTTCAAACCAACTCACAATAGACTTATAACATGAGCAAAAAGCAAACCTATGTAGCTTGAGCCCAGGAGTTTGAGGCCAGCCTGGGCAACATAGCAAGACTCTGTCTCCCCAAAAAAATAAATTAGCTAGGCATGGTGGTATGCCCCTGTGATCCCAGCTACTCAGGAGGCTGAGGTAGAAAGATGGCTTGAGCCTGGATACTCCATTGCACTGCAGCCTGGGGGAACAGAGCAAGACACTGTCTCAAACAAAACAAAAAACAAAGAATGTATTAGATCAAACTCCAGATAAGATTTTGTTTTGTGCACGTCCTTGATTACCAACTACCACTCAACATGGTTGTATTTTCACTCCACGCACAATGAATGTTTGTAGCTATTTATCAATAAAACACTTGCTAAATGAGAGCAGCAGACTCACACTAAATAATTCAAAGTTAAGTTTTCTTATTTCTATTCCTAATTATATAAAAAATTTTTTAAAATGGCTCAATGACACTCTTCCATGAGCCACTGCTAAAATAAGGATCTTCTCTCATGATTGAATTAGGACAAGAACTCATTTCTGTGGAATTTTTAAAATAGCATCTCTAAAGAATTTTTACAACTTAATTAGTTTTTTGTTGACTAACCCTAGAGTTCTCTGTGCATTTGACAAGCAAATGAGAAGGGAGGAGGAATTGAGGCATCTGAGAAAAAATGAAGAATCTTAAATGTCTGGATGGTTTCAACAGAAAACCTTAAGTGTGAACCTGAGGTCTCCTGAAAGAGGTCACCTGCCCAAGTCACCCTGGAGGGGAGAGCACATACAAAGGGCTCCCTGTAGAAGAGCCACCAACCTCATCTCCAGGCTTTGACTGTATCTGCTGAGCCCTGAAGGAACCAAAGCGTATAGTAATTGCTCAAATAGAAAAACGAATTTTGGTTGAACCCAAGGTTGTACTAACCACACACACACACACACAAAACACAGGGAGTCTGGTATTAGAAAATGACCACATTTTGCCAGGCATGGTGGCTCACGCCTGTCATCTCAGCACTTTAGGAGGCTGAGGAGGGCGGATCATGAGGTCAAGAGATCGAGATCATCTTGACCAACATGGTGAAACTCCGTCTCTACTAAAAATACAAAAATTAGCCGGTCGTGGTGGCGCGCACCTGTAGTCCCAGCTACTGAGCAGGCAGAGGTAGGAGAATCACTTGAACCCGGGACATGGAGGTTGCGGTGAGCCAAGATAGTGCCACCGCACTCTAGGCTGGTGACAGAGCAAGACTCTATCTCAAAAAAAAAAAGAAAGAAAGAAAATGACCACATTTGTTCAAAATGTATAGACCAAGTATCTACTAGTGTGCCCAGCAGTGTACAAGATGCTAGGATAGCTTGTGGGAGGGAGGAGGCCAATTTGAAAGAGTAGCCACGGCTCTCAGGAGCTAAGGGCACCTGCTGAAGTGTGCACTGTGGACTCTGCAGAATCTCTTGGAAGCTTGTCAGATATGCAGGACCGCAGGCCCCATCCCAGGCCTCCTGAGTCAGAATTTGTATTCAACAAGATCCAGGGAATTCATTTTAAGAAACCACTTTGGGCCAGGCGCAGTGGCTCATGCCTTAATATCAGCACTTTGGGAGGCTAAGGTGGGTGGATCACCTGAGGTCGAAGGTTCAAGACCAGCCTGGCTAACATGGTGAAACCCCATCTCTACTAAAAATACAAAATTAGCTAGGTGTGGTGGCATGCCTGTAATCCCAGGTACTCAGGAGGCTGAGGCAGGATAATCACTTGAACCCGGGAGGCAGAGGTTGCAGTGAGCCAGGACTGTGCCACTGCACTCCAGCCCGAGCGACAGAGCAAGATTCTGTCTCCAAAAAAAAAAAAAAGCAGAAACCACTTTGCTCTAGCAGCACTGAATTCAGTTTGAGAAGCCCTGCTCTAGGTGCAATGATAAAATGCTGAAACTGAAACAGACAGGAACTGGGGTGTCCCCATGAGTGGTTACCCATGTGGTGGTCAACAGGGCCATCTACATAGATTCAGCTCGCTCCTTTTCTCCTTCCAAGCACACGGCAGGATTGTATTTTTTCACTGTCTTAAAGTTAGGTGTGGCTGTGCTTTAGACAATAAAATACCAGCAGAAGTGTCATGTGTCATTCCTGGCAAAAGCTTTAAGAACCATGTGCTAAACTGTTTAACACAGTCCCTGAGGATTCCAGACACTGGGTGCTCCATCCTCCTGGGTCCTGGAGGTCTTGCGGCTTCAAACCAACTCACAGTAGACTTATAACTTGAGCAAAAAGCAAACCCATGTTGCTTTACCACTGAGATTGTTACGGTGGCACATCGTAACCCATCCTGACCCATATAGCACACACACCCACAATGCTATCTTTCTCAGAATATTTCTGTTACTCCTCATTCACTGCTCAAATTCATCATTACTTTAAGGTAGGACCTCTTTTTCAGCCCTGAACAGCATTACTTGACTCAGTTACTCTCTTTGCTCATCAAACTTCACTCCGGAGTCATCTGATTTTTTCTTTTCCACAGATTTCCTCATGTGTTTATGCTTTTATCTTTTTGTACCGTATGCTTTTTGGTAAGCTGCCTTAAATCCTATTTGCCACAAGGTGACAGACAGACAGTCACATGAACAGACACACCAGACTTGGCTTTGAATGAATTTCGGCTGTTTCCAAAAAAAAATCAAATCCACCCCTCAAAAGACAAAGATTTACTGTTACTGACGATATTTATAAGAATGTGGCCCCGGGCCAGCATGTATTCCTTCTACCTATTCTTCCCACAAAAGGATACTTACAGAATGTTTGCTATACACAGTTCCCACTTCTGAAAAGTAATTCATTTCTGGACACACCATCTCTTTTTGCCTCACTGTGAGGAGAAATGTGAACTATGCTAGCTCCACAAAGACATTTAGCATCATTAACCAACATTTTTATTTTTAAAATTCAGTTTCATCCCAGCACTTTGGGAGGCCGAGGCAGGTGGATCATTTGAGGTCAGGAGTTCGAGACCTGCCTGGCCAACATGGTGAAACCCATCTCCACTAAAAATAGAAAAATTAGCCAGGCATGGTGGCAGGCACCTGTAATCCCAGCTACTCGGAAGGCGGAGGCAGGGGAATTACTTGCACCCAGGAGGCAGAGGCTGCAGTGAGCCGAGATCGCACCACTGCACTCCAGCCTAGGCGACAGAGCAAGACTCCACCTCAAGAAAAAAAAAAAATCCATTTCAATATAGTTATTGAACCCCTTCCACATGTTCTCACCTTGTGCTAAGCACAAGTAAACCTGATTTTAACTAGTTCCTTCTGGTGTACATTGAGATTGTCGTTCATCTTGTGCTGTCTGAGGCTGTGATACAATACACGCTGATGTTTACAGCTTGCTTGATATATCAGATGCTCCGTGAGTTGAAATTTCTAGAAGTGGAATTGCTGGGAGAGAGAACATGTACTTATTAATGTTTCAGAGGTATAGTGCCAAATGGCCCTTCAGGAAGCTCAGAACCATCTCCTTACACCCTGCCAATACCATTTTTTTTTTTGACATTTTTCTGTCTTCAAGCTATTTTTTAATTAAATTTGTAATTATTTGATCACTGGCGAGACTAAATAGTTGAGAACTTTTTATATGGCTTTTTGTGTGTGTGTGTTCAGTTGTTTTAAGAGAGTCTCACTCTTTCGCTCAGGCTAGAGTTCAGTGGTGCAATCTCAGCTCACTGCAGCTTTGACCACCCAGGTTCAAGCGATCCTCCCACCTCAGCCTCCTGAGTAGCTGGGACTATAGGCATGCATCATCACACTCAGCTAATTTTTGTGTATTTGTAGAGATAAAATTTGGGTTTCTCCATGTTGCCCAGGCTGGTCTTGAACTCTTGGGCTCAAGCAATCAGCTCGCCTTAACCTTCCAAAGTGCTGGGATTATAGGCATGAGCCACCATGCCCAGCCTGTATATGTTTTATCACGAAGTGTCTATCCAAGTTCTTTGCCCATTCTTATACTGGTATGTTCCTCTTTGTTTTGGTTTTTTTTTTTTTTTTAATTTAAAAAAGCACTTTCTGGCCGGGCATGGTGGCTCACGCTTGTAATCCCAGCACTTTGGGAGGCCGAGGCGGGCGGATCACGAGGTCAGGAGATCGAGACCACGGTGAAACCCCGCCTCTACTAAAAAATACAAAAAATTAGCCGGGCGTGGTGGCGGGCGCCTGTAGTCCCAGCTACTCGGAGAGGCTGAGGCAGAAGAATGGCGTGAACCCGGGAGGCGAAGCTTGCAGTGAGCCGAGATTGCACCACTGCACTCCAGCCTGGGCGACAGAGCGAGACTCCGTCTCAAAAAAAAAAAAAAAAAGCACTTTCTACATTAAGGAACTTTCTCCAAATTTGTATTTGCCTTTTACCTCCTTTTTTGGGGAACAGATTTCTAGTGGCAGAATAAAGGATGGACAGATGGAGAAAATACAAAAGGGAAAAAGTGCATTACAAGTGACCTGCAAGAAGTGAGACCCCCTGAGGCTCCCTTACTCCCTCCGATCAACCCACCAGCAGGACCTGTTGACACTACCTGCAAAATACATTCCAAATCCACCCACCTCTCACCATTTCCACTTCCACCACCCTGCTCTGAGCTTCCCAGTTGGTCTCCTTGCTTCCCCTCCCTGTTCTCTTCAAATCCATTCTCCACCCTACAGTCTAGAAGAGCTTTCCAGAACACATCTGAAGATGCCACCCGCTTCAATCAAACCAAAGGCTTTTCCGCTGCATTTAGAAAATGACCCAACTCCCAAGGTTCTATCTCCTTCCCCGGCACATCCCCAACCCCTCTCCCCCTACTTGCCACTCTAGCCATTCTGGAATATTCTGGCTCTCCCAGGTTTATCAAACACACTCCTCTACTCAGAGTTATGTGCATCTACAGTCCCCCTCAGCTTCAAATTATTTTCCCCCAAATAGTCACATGGCTGGCTGGGCACAGTGGCTCACGCCTGTAATCCCAGCACTTTGGGAGGCCAAGGAGGGTGGATCACTTGAGGTCAGGAGTTGGAGACCAGCCTGGCCAACATGGCGAAACCCTATCTCTACTAAAAATACAAAAATTAGCCGGCTGTGGTGGCGGGTGCCTATAGTCCCAACTACTTGGGAGGCTGAGACATGAAAATCATTTGAACCCAGGAGGTGGAGGCTGCAGTGAGCCGAGATCACACCACTGCACTCCAGCCTGGGTGACAGAACAAGATTCCATCTCCCCCCCAAAAAAAAAAGTTGAAAACAAATCAAAAGAAGAATAATACTTCACAACCCATGAAAATTATAACAAATTCAAATTTCAGTCCATAAATAAAGTTTTATTGGAACACAGGCACGCCCATTGGCTTTCAGATTATCTCTGGCTGCTTTTGCACTACAGCAGCAGAGTGGATTAGCTGTGACAGAGACCATATGGGGTGCTCTCACTGCTTGTCACTGCCTCTGGCGCACTACAGATCACACCGAGGCAGCCATAACTCAGTTTTGCCTCATGGCCCACAAAGCCTAAAATGTTTCCTGGCCTTTTACAGAAAAGATCTGCCAATGCAAGTTAAGAAGGGGAAGGCTTTAAGAAATGTTTCTGGCCGGGCGCAATGGCTCATGCCTGTAATCCCAGCACTTTGGGAGGCCAAGGTGGGCGGATCACAAGGTCAGGAGTTGGAGTCCAGCCTGACCAACATGGTGAAACCCCGTCTCTACTAAAAATGCAAAAATTAGCCGGGCATGGTGGCGCATGCCTGTAATAGCTACTCAGGAGGCTGAGGCAAGAGAATCGCTTGAACCCAGGAGGTGGAGGTTGCAGTGAGCTGAGATCGTGCCATTACACTCCAGCCTAAGCGACAGAGCAAGACCCCGTCTGAAAAAAAAAAAAAAAAAAAAAAAAAAGAAATGCTTCTAAGGAAGAAGAGAAGGGACAAGGCTTACTAACCTACTGAACAGGAGAGGAAAGGTAAGGGGAGAGATATCAGGGGACTTGGTGGACAGATGGTGGTGACATTCACTAAAGTTTAGAGCAGGAGTGTCCAATTGGCTTCCCTGGGCCACAATGAAAGAAGAAAAATTGTATTGGGCCTCACATAAAATACACTAACGCTAACTATAGCTGATGAGCTAAAAAATATATACTCACCAAAAAAAAAAAAAAAAAAACCCTCATGTTTTAAGAAAGTTTACAAACCTAAGGCCGGGCAGGGTGGTTCACACCTATAATCCCAGCACTTTGGGTGGCCAAGGTAGGTGGATCACCTGAGGTGGGGAGTTCAAGACCAGCCTGACCAACCTGGTGAAACCCCGTCTCTACTAAAAATACAAAAATTAGCCAGGCATGGTGGTGGAAGCCTGTAATCCCAGCTACTCAGGAGGCTGAGGCAGGAGAATCACTTGAACCCAGGAGGCAGAGATTGTAGTGAGCCGAAATCACGCCATTGCACTCCAGCCTGGGCAACAGAGCAAGACTCCATCTCAAAAAAAAATAAAAATAAAAAAGAGGAGAGAGATGATGAGTTTAGTTCTGACATGTGAAATTTGAGTACCTAGGGGCTGAATCTGAATACTAGCTCCAAGCCCAAGAAGAGTAGTAGACAGAGAACTAGGAAGTTAAACTAAAAACAAATTCTTAAAGATGGTAGGGAAGACAGAACAGGTGAAGAAAGGTGGTGGGTGGGTCCTCTTAAGACTCCTCAAAAACTTCTCACAGTTCATATACCTACTGCAACTAAACTTTCACAATGTCACAACATGTTCTCGTCAGCCAAGGAAAAGCCAGAGAGATCTGCCAGCCGCCACTTCTTCTTCTCGCCATAGGCATAAACACCATCCTAGAAGCCTCGCCATTGCAGGGAGAGAGAGAAATATACTAATTTTGCATTTAAGTACAGAGGAATCACTCCTGACATTTCGTTAGAAAGCCTGTCATGTGTCGCCTTGCTGCTGTGAGTAATAAGACAGCACAGTCCCCTGGGCTGGCCTGATAATAGTCAAAAAAACTTACAGGTACACAAGGCTTCCTGGTTTACCAAAAACATTTTCTTTCACCAGCGAAGTGGGGATCAGTATCCATGTTCACAGACAAGGTCTACCACACTGTCAGAAAAAAGCTGGGCTTTTGCAGGCTGAGAAGAGTACGTGAAGGTCAGCCTCTCATTCATGTTTCTAGGTGGTAATAGACATCAGGGATCCACAGAGTGGTGAACAGATGTCAGGGATTCCCGCCGACTTGTTACTAAGGGAACTTTTGTGAAAATGCCCTGAATCCACTCAATCCATAAGCCTGACTCATTGCTTTAAAGTCCTGTGGGGTAGCCAGTGACCAGTCTAGCACACAAGTGTGACAAAGGAGGTGGCTCCTTCTGAGCTGAGGCTGACAGAGTGGTGGGCCAAAGGTCATTTTCTAATACCAGGAGCTACAAATACTGGCCACAGCCCCCATACCAAGGAGGGTGATTTAGTGTAGATGTTAGAAAGCACATTGGTCTTTTCAGTCACAATTATGCACTCCCCCAAGCTACAAGCCCTAATTACACCTTTTGTGAACAGAGTTGATGACTGTCTGAAAAATACTAGCATGAGGGACAAGGTCACACTCATTTTGGGTGATTTTCATGTTGCAGAAAGGAAGGAAAAGGCTCTGTATAAAAATCAATTTGTGTAATATAGCAAACATCTATTAGATGTCAGGGAGCTCAGATCCACTATGTCTATGAATCACCAGCACTGAACAGCCCTGGCCTAAAAAAAGCTGGACTGGTATGTCAATGGCTTAGTGGACAGGCCCAGAGCCAAGCAAATCTGATTTCAAATTCCAGCTGCATCATTTATCGTGTGGCCTTTAGAAAGATACCTCTAGAGTCAAAAAAAAAAAAAAAACCCTCCAAGGATTGCGATAGAGGTAGAACTGCCAAGTCTCTGCATTTTACCTCCCTCTTGGGGTTCTCTCTCTCATCAGTCTGGCCTGGCACTACCTCCCCACTAATGCATCATCTGTCCCATGTGTGTTCTCCATAGCCTTCTGAGGGAGCTAGTCTGCAATATGGCCCTCGATGAACGATGCCTCCCTCATAACCACACCTGTACCCACCTCCCTTCCAAATTGACTCTGGATGGATCCTGTGACTACTTTCCCAATAGAATGTGGCAGAAATGATATGCCAGTTCTGGGCCTAGGCCTTAAGAGGGCCTGGCAATGTATGCCTTTGCATTCTTAGAAGCCAGCTACCACATAACTCCAACCACCCTGCTGAAGAGAAAGGCCATGTGGAAAGGCCCTGGAGAATGAAACACCACATGGAGAAAGGCGCCACATGGAAGAACATCAAGGCACCAGACAGGTGAGTGAAGATGACATTTTGGAGGCTGCAGTCTAGTTGAGCCTCCAAGACTCTGCCCCAGCCACCATCTGATTGTAACTGCATGAGAGACACTGAGACAGACCAGCAGAAGAACCACTCAGCTGAGCCCTGTCAATCCACAAAACCATGCCAGATAATAATAAATTGTTGTTTTGAAACACTAAATCTTGGAGTGGCTTGTTACATGGCAATAGATAAAACATCATTCCTTAATTATCCATAGCACAGCCCACTCTCTCCCACAGACACTCCTTATCAACTCCTACAGCACAACTGCATGAACCCAAAATGGGAGAACAAAGGGTAGAGTGAAGGAAATCAAGTTTAAGGGTGACCCTCAGCAGCCATTCTAGTTTTGCTAGCAAACAGTGTCATATTCTGTTAGTATCCCAGAGGTCCAGATTATCCAGCCAGATTCTGCATTCTAAGAATACCACCTAGTTCAAAGAAAGCCCTATTTTGTTTGCATTCCGATCCCATTGTCCCCCAGAATTATTTCCCAAAAGCTCTCGGAAGTTTTGTAGATGCCTTACAGCATTCCCCAGGTCCCTAATTTCTTCTCTCCATTCAAGGAAAGTACAGGCCACAGGAATTCCTGGGCCCTGTTAAACCCTCCAACCACTGACCTGTCTAGCCACTGGGCTTGTCCTGGTACCATGTCTTTCTCTCCAAATCTTTCCCAGGATGGAGATCTAGGCTTCTCTATCCACCTTCCCCAGGAGCTATTTCTCAGCCTCGATGTACCCCAGAAAGCTGACGGAAATATTCCCACATGTGGGGTTCCCAGGTCTATGGAGGCAGTCTCAGGCCTAGCTTGGAGCTGGCAGAACATGCTCCCACAGCTCCTTATCTCTGGTCTCAGGTCTCTTCCTCTACCATATCTCTCAAATGATGTTAAAAAGACTTCTCGGCCGGGCGCGGTGGCTCACACCTGTAATCCCAGCACTTTGGGAGGCCAAGGCGGGCGGATCACAAGGTCAGGAGATCGAGACCATCCTGGCTAACATGGTGAAACCTCGTCTCTACTCAAAATACAAAAAATTAGCCAGGCATGGTGGCGAGCACCTGTAGTCCCAGCTACTCAGGAGGCTAAGACAGGAGAATGGCATGAACCCGGGAGGCGGAGCTTGCCGTGAGCTGAGATCACGCCACTGCACTACAGCCTGGGCAACAGTGTGAGACTCCGTCTCAAAAAAAAAAAAAAAAAAGACTTCTCAATTCCTCTCCCTCGTCATAGCAGAAGAAACCCTCAGGAAAGATTTTTCTAGTTGATTTTATCTAATAACCAGCTGTGGGCCTTGGCTGTAAGGCCGATTCCTTTTCTGGAGGTGGTGTTTCCCTCTGCCCAACCTTTGAAGAGCTGCACCACCCCCCGAGTAGGAAGGACCCTTGTGGCCAGAGTCCTTGGGCCTACCAGAGACCTCTACACTTCCCTGCCTGTGCTGAGGTTTTCCTGGAAGCTGCTCTCTGGAAGCCAAGTATGTGCTACACCACTTCCTTGGAGTCTTGACCAAAGAGATTGCCCCAAAAACCAAGACCTCCTCCAAGCTGGCCTCCTCCCAAGGGCTCGCTGGCCACCGGGTCAGATCTGGTGACCCTCTTGGAGTTAGCTCCCAACTCCCCTCCCCCGTGTATGCTTCCTGCAAAGGCTGGGTCTCTCGGTTCCCCTTTTTTCATCTGAACAAGGAAGATCTCCTTGGGAAGTATCCAGTGTGCACACAGTATTCAGTGCCTCGCTCCCCTCCGCCAATATGGGGTTTCCTGGTATCATGCTTTCCATCAGGGTGAAAGTTCCACTGGAGTAGGGAGCACATTAGAGATGCCATGCTCAGCTGTGTACCCACAATCCCATCCCTAGCCCAGGAGGCTAGTACAGCCCACCTGTCTGTACTTGTTTCTCCAACAGCTGCCACGGCCTTCTGAACTCCATGCCTCCAAGCAAGCTCAGTGACAGCACCACACTGGCTGACATCTCATGAGGTTCGCCATCTCCAGTATCTATGGGCCCCCTCTCTAGTCTCATGAGTCCAGATGCTGGCCAGTCTACCCACCAGCCTGGGGAACTCTGCATTCTCTTGTGAGTCTGCCCGTGAGGACTCACCTCATCCCAAGCGACTCTGCTTGCATATCCTCTATCTCTACCTAGCCTTCAGCCTTGAGGTCCAACGTGCTCAAGTAGGAGGTTCCCAGATGCCAAGCACCTGACCCACAAGCCCCCCTGCTGAAACTGCATCTGCTTTGGCCCTGAGAAAAGTCCCATCCAGTACTTAGGCCACAGGACTCAGGCCCACTGTGGGAAGACCCCCAGCTGGCTCTGAGTAAAGTCACACTTTGGGGTTAGCAGGGAAGATCCTCCATGTTGCTCCTGGATGCAGCTGTCCTCGTTTCAGCCCTAGAGGTTCAGCCTCCCCTTCGCAGTGCTGTCACCAACATGCTGACCTCGGGGGCTGCACTTGCCCTTTTTCCCCATGGATCCAGACCCTTTGCTCACATGCTGTTTGGCATAGTTTAGCCCAAGCTATCATGTTTAAAAAAGGCACAGGCGCAGGGGGTGATACTCAGCCATCTGAACTGCTAACAAAACATGCGAGCATTACTAGTTGGGGAGCTGACTTCACCTCTCTCATATTCAGCTTGCTTGTCTATAAAATAGGGGAAGTACCTCACCCTTCACAGAGCCGTCAGGGAACCGGTGATAACATGCACGTACTGTGCCGAGCAGGTGCTCAGAAGTATCGCTCAAGCAGATGGATGCTTTTGTTGAAAGTTACTAGTCAGGAATGGTCTGAGAGTCCCTGAGACACCAGAGATCTCCTACCTTTGTATATGCCAGAGGATGGGACAGACACACCCGAAACTGTCCCGGTTGTTAATTCCGCTTCTCCCCTGGCCCTGGTCCACCGTCCCTTTCCCGGAAGAAAAAGCAGCACTCCACTCTTGCTAAGACTTACCCAGCCTCACCTCTACACAAAATACAGCTGGCTCAGTCCAGCCAGGGATGCTCCTCACCGGACAGACATCCATCAGCCAAATTTCCACATCAGAATTTCCTGGAAAACAGTGACCACCCGCCGGGCGCGGTGGCTCACGCCTGTAATCCCAGCACTTTGGGAGGCAGAGGCGGGCGGATCACGAGGTCAGGAGATCGAGACCATCCTGGCTAACACAGTGAAACTCCGTCTCTACTAAAAATACAAAAAATTAGCCGAGCGAGGTGGCGGGCGCCTGCAGTCCCAGCTACTCGGGAGGCTGAGGCAGGAGAATGGCGTGAACCCCGGGGGACGGAGCCTGCAGTGAGCCGAGATCGTGCCACTGCACTCCAGCCTGGGCGACAGCGAGACTCTGTCTCAAAAAAAAAAAAAAAAAAAAGTGACCACCCGAAGAACTACCAAAATACGTATCTATCCCAGGGCTTCAAGCTAGAAACAAGGAGGCCCCTTGCTTCTCATGTAAGAAGCAATACGTTCGCTTTCTTTTATATCCGAATCTCAGGAAAGGAACTGGAAAAGCCAGGGCAGGGCACACCTGAGCCTCTCCTACCAGTAGGGCATCTCCGGATTCTCCAGATACAGAAGCAAGAGGGTTCCTGCAACATACTCTGCTGACAGCCCAGGAAAGCTCATTCCAGCAGCCCCTAAACTTTGCTCAAATGCTACTGATCCCCTTAGGAGAGATTTTGTTGTTCTCTGGACCTGAAAGCAACCTAATGTACTTTTATAAGGCCAGGCTCTTGTTGACAATGTTGCCCACAGGATACATCCTCAGGCGGACTCACCCTGTAACCATTTCACTTCTTTCTTTCTTTTTCCCCGGACGAATTGCACTGAGCATTTTCAGTCAAAATTTGCTACTTTGTTCTCTGTGAAGTAGGTCAAGAGTTAAATTATAAATAAATTCAGCCTCCATGATTTCTTCGGGCAGTGTTTTACCAGAATGTTTAGGAATACTGACACAATTGAAGGTAACTGTTAATTTAGTCTTTACAAGAATCCTGGGGGCAGGCGGACTTCTAGCAAAGGGGATGTCCTGGAAGGTCACCCCCCCACACACAAAGGACTTTAGAAACTTCGGGTCTCACTCAGGCTGTGACTGTGAGCTCAGTGATTAGAGGACAGCCTGTCACACAGACAATAAACAGCCAGCCGCCTTGCCTCAGCAGGTCCTGTGTAGCCCTGGGGCCAGGCCAGAACCCCAGGAACAAGCCACTTTCGGGTTCTGAGCCTTAGCCTGGGGGAGCTGGACCAGGGGAGCGGGCAGTGGCGGGGGGGTGCTACGGCACCCCGGGATCAAGCCTGCTGAGGGGGCTCGGGCTGGTGGCCAGCAGGCTCGGCTGACCAGCAAGTGGGTGGCCCCGAGGCGGCCAGGCAGCCTGACCCAAGGCAGCACGACCGGCCACCGGTCGTCAGGCTCTAGACTCCGGGGTGGAGACGCGGGGCTGCGGGACCCAGTCGGTGCCACTTTCTCGGACCCCTGATCCTCCGTGCATCTTCCCAAGACCGCCAGACCCTTCACCGGCCCCTGCCACTGCCGGGAACGCTCCCGTCTGCTCCTGAACTCACACAGGCAACAAGTTCTCGCTTCCTCAGAGCCGCCACAGTGTGCTCCGGAGGCCCGGCGCAAGGGGGAAGCTCCCCGCGAGTCCGCGTTGCCCACGCCCCGAGCGGCGCCCGCTGCCGTCGCTGCCCCTCAGGAGCGTGGAGCCACAGGTCGCGCCGGCAAGGGCTGCCCCCCGGGGGGCCCCTCCGACCGGGACGCTGCGGCATCCCCCGACCGGGCAACAGGTACGCGAGCGCACCGAGGACCGCAGCCCCGGCTCCTCCAGCCCCGGCCCTCGCCTCTTACCTCCAGCAACTGCACGTAGCTCGCCGGGAACCAGCCACGGAGCCCGTCCTCCTTCTCGCCTTCCCACCAGCCGCCGTCCGGGACCTGCAGCAGCGTAATCAGCTCGCCCGCGGCGAAGCGCAGCCCCTGGCCGTGCCGCTCCCCGGAGAAGGGGTACAGGGTCCGGCAGCGAGCACCGGACATGGCCTTGGCGCCCGGGTTCACAGCGCAGCCTGCATCCCCGCCGAGCCCCACGGGCTGGGCAGCGGCTCCGCGGGGTCCCAGGCGCCCGGCGCTCCGGGCTCCCGCGCTCTGGGCGCGCGCCGTCTCTGGGGTGCGCGGGGGTCCTCGGGCAGGCGGGGGACGCGCGCTCCGCGCAGGGAAGCGGAGACTCGTTGGCTTCTCAGAGCGCGCGGCGACGCCCCCGGGCCGGGCAGCTCGCGGATCCCAGCTCTGGGCTGGGGGGCGGGGCTCAGGGGGAGGAGACCCAGGCGCCGCGGGCTCCTGAGACAACTTCCCGGGAACGCGGAACGCGGGCTGCCGCCGCGAGGGCTGGCCGGGGCAGGGGCCGCCCCGGCGCGCGGAAATGCGCAGCTCCCCCAGGAGGTGGGAGCCGGAGCATCCCCCGCGGCAGGACTCCGCGGGGTGGGAGGGAGCAGCGGGCGGCCGTAGAGAGGGGCTGGCGGCCGGGTGGCCGGGCGGCCGGGCGGGGGCTCGCTCACTGGCGAGGGGGCGGGCCGGGGCGGGGCCAGGGCGGCCACGCCCGCGGAGGGCTGCGCGCTCCCTCGCAGAGGGGCCTGTCACTGGGGAGAGGGGCTCCCACTCGCGCCCCCACCGCCGGGGACCGCGAGAATGGAAACGCCCCTCTGTTCTGTGCCTGCTTTGTAGGCCTGGCGGCCCGTGGCGTGCGGGCGGCTTCTTCGAGGTGTCTGCGAGGGATCGTTTGTGGTTGTCATTGTAGTGGTTGAACCTGGGGTTGAACTTGACTCACCGGAAACTGAACAATGGGTGAAAGACAGGTTTGAAGCCTGGCGCCTGAGCCCAGCAGCCTGGTGGCAGCGTGGCACGCTGGAAGGACGGAATGGGGAGGAGACGGGGTCGGAGTGGATAGAATTGGAAACAGTCGATGGGAATAGATGGAGGAAAGGCGAATGGTGAGAGGAACAGCACCAATGCTTTTACTTGCAGAGGGAAGGCCGGCCCAGGGTACCAGCCCTCCCGAAATCGAGATGGGCTGGCTAAGGAGTCTACACTCATGTAGTCAGTCAACAAACATTACCAGGAAGCTGCCATGTTCCATGCGATGTTCCAGGTACTACAAAGATCATTTGGGCCAGTCCTTGCTGTCCAGGGACCAGTGAACCTGAGTGCTGCAGAATGTTGACCTTGGACTGACCGTACAGAAGTAAAAGAAAGCTTGGTTTCTTTGCTAGTCTACACCATTAAAAAAATAAATAAATAATAATAATAAAAAGTACATTTTTTAGACTGTAAATAGCTGGACTCGGCCAGGCGCGGTGGCTCACGCCTGTAATCCCAGCACTTTGGGAGGCTAAGGCGAATGGCCCACTTGAGGTCAGGAGTTTGAGACCAGCCTGGCCAACAAGGTGAAACCCCACCTCCACTAAAAATACAAAAGTTAGCCGGGCGTGGTGGCGGGCACCTGTAATCCCAGCTACTCAGGAGGCTGAGGCAGGAGAATGGCTTGAACCCGGGAGGCGGAAGTTGTAGTGGGCAGAGATCACACCACTGCATTCCAGCCTGGGTAACAAGGGCAAAACTCCGTCTCAAAAAAAAAAAAAAGCTGGACCCTTTAATACGCCTGTATACCTCTGTCTACTCCTTCCCCCCTCCCCCAGTCACCTTCTGTGGCTCCCTATTGCCTTTTAAATTTGGTACAAACTTCTCCGCCTGTACATTTCAGGCCCTCCACAACGCCTCCTGTAGCTTCACCTCTTACTATGCCTGCCTAGATATCCATTACAAAACCCATCAGGCCGGGCTCCAAGAGACTGAAGATCTTGCACACCTGTCTATGCTTTGAATCAGACCCTGGCACAAAGCCTTTCACCTAGTTCAATGGTTCTCAATCCTGGCTGCACATTAAAGTCATTATGCAACTTTTTAAAAATACTCATGCCCAGGCTTTAAGAGTCACTATTGAGCCCTAGTCTGCAGCTAAGCCATCTCACCTGAGCAGCCTCCGTCTGTTCTCTGGCCATGGGCAAAGTGACACATGCAGATTATTTGTAATAGTCCATCAACTGCAAAGTCTTGAACATTTGCTTGGCCAGAAATATAAAGAAACAAACTCCTGACCACAGTCACCACTTAAGAGTCCCTTAAAGCGGAGCTGCATAACTTCATATCAAAAGTAGTCATTAAAAATAGCTGGCCCAATGAAGTTTTAAAAGAGATACAATTCCTTGTATCAGGAAAATATGTGACTTCCAGCAGGCTGTTCTCAGGCTTCATTCCTGATGATGTGGCCTGAATCAAGGTAGGACAACTGATTTCCAGCCATCCTGCAACCCCAAATTCGCTGCGTGCCCGTGAGGAACTGTAATCCAGTTTGGACTTGAGAAATCGCAGCCTACACAGCATGCCATACACTCGAGTTCTACATGACCCACCTCAAACATTCCTGCAGCAACCAAAAATGATAATAGCTGTTAATTTCTCCACTTAATTCATTTCATTCCTGTAATCCTACGAGCTGATGAAGTGACTGTTGTCCCAGTTTTCAGGTAAAGAAACTGGGCTCAAAGAGTGTGACTTGCTCACCATCATACAGCTGGTCAACAGCAGAACCAGCTTTGAACTCGATTCTAGCTTATTGTACATTGAGTGTTGCTTTCTGTAGTCCCCCCTGCCAGTCAGAAAGCAGGTATCCTAGTGACTCACTCACAAATAACATCTTAAGAGAAAGTTCTCTAGGCCGGGCACGGCCTGTGAGAGCTTATGCCGGTAATCCCCGCACTTTGGGAGGCCGAGGCGGATCACGAGGTCAGGAGATTGAGACCAGCCTGGCCAACATGGTGAAACCCCATCTTTACTAAAAATACAAAAATTAGGTGGGTGTGGTGCCGCATCCCAGCTACTCAGGAGGCTGAGGCAGGAGAATCGCTTGAACCTGGAAGGTGGAGGTTGCAGTGAGCCGAGATCACGCCACTGTACTCCAGACTGGTGACAGAGCAAGACTCCATCTCAGAAAAAAAAAAAGAAAGAAAAGGCTCTCTGGTGATACCCAATGTCAGTCTTCACAGAAATAAGACTGGACTAGCAGTTAGTGGAACTCCTGTTCCTGATCTCTTATCAATCAAGTAACCTCCAAATCCTCAAGTCTTCCCATACCTTTGGGTCTATTTCCGCATCTGTAATTGGAGATTGAATCCAGTAACTGGAGTATGGGAATTTAAGTGGTTAAATGTAGTTAGTGGTTGAATATGTTGGCTCTGGACTGCCTTTATTCAAACCCCATTTCTGCCACTTTCTAGCTGTGTGCCATTGGGTGATTTACTTACATCTCTGAGCCTCATTTTCCTCATCACTACAAGAAGACAACAGTAGTATTAATATCATAGAGTTATTAAGAAGATTAAGTGAGGAAGCATGTAAACTGTTTAGAGCAGTGCCTGGCACATTAAATGCCCCTATGTTAGCAATTGTTTTTATCTATCTAGTTCAAGGGTCCTGGTGATTTATTACGTAACACTTCTTTTTTAACTAAGATTTCTAGAGCAACAATAGAAGGAGGAACTCTTACATCTTTGGGATGCCACAAATTTTGTAGAAACACACTTTGGCTTTCTGTTTTCTCCCAGGATCTTGAAGGAAAGATAAACTCCTCCCTTGTCAATTTTCCCTCCTGCCTTCTCCCTCTGTGATCTTCTATTACTATCTTGAAATTGTATTTAAATCTTTAATTATTTTTGCTTTTTTTTTTTTAATTGAGACAAGATCTGGCTGTATTGCCCAGGCTGGAGTGCAATGGTGTGATTTTGGCTCACTGCATCCTCCGCCTCGCGTCTCAGGCCATCCTCCCACCTCAGCCTCCAGAGAAGCTAGCTGGGACTACAGGTGCACACCACCACGCCTGGCTAATTTATTTTTGCTTTTTTTTTTTTTTTTGAGATGGAGTCTCGCTCTGTAGCCCAGGCTGGAGTGCAGTGGTACGATCTTGGCTCACTGCAAGCTCTGCCTCCTGGGTTCATGCCATTCTCCTGCCTCACCCTCCCAAGTAGCTGGGACTACAGGCACCCGCCACCATACCCGGCTAATTTTTTGTATTTTTAATAGAGACGAGGTTTCACCGTGGTCTCAATCTCCTGACCTCGTGATCTGCCCGCCTCGGCCTCCCAAAGTGCTGGGATTACAGGCGTGAGCCACCACGCCCAGCCTATTTTTGCTTTTTTAATAAATAATAATAATTATTAAGTCTTATTTTACTGGTTAGATTGTTAGTAACTCAGGAGAGGGATAGCATCTTTGTTTTAAATTTCCATCTATCTTTTTTTTTTTTTTTTTAGATGGAGTTTTAACTCTTGTCACCCAGGCTGCAGTGCAATGGCATGATTTTGGCTCACTGCAACCTCCACCTCTGAAGTTCAAGTGATCCTCCTGCCTCAGCCTCCCGAGTGGCTGGGATTACAGGCATGCACCACCCCACCACGCCCGGCTAATTTTGTATTTTTAGTAGAGATGGGGTTTCGCCCTGTCGGCCAGGCTGGTCTCGAACTCCTAACCTCAGGTGATCCACCCACCCCTGCCTACCAAAGTGCTGGGATTACAGGCATGAGCCACCGTGCCTAGCCTATCTATCCTTCTTAAAGCCTAACGTTGACTCATACAAATAGCAGGCATTCAGTTCTTCTTGATCTCCTTTTGCATAGATTGTTTGGACTCTGTTCATATTTAGATTTTCTACTTTCTAAGCTGTTGTATAAACCTGTGTCAGAGGTTTCTCTAGACACTGTGCATTTGATAGTTATGTGGTGGCTGATATTTCATTTCTACCCAAGACAAACTTATACACCTTTCCATCAGCCTATGGATGGCAGAGAAATGGAAAGGTTTC
Source organism: Symphalangus syndactylus (assembly GCF_028878055.3). Classification (NCBI taxonomy): domain Eukaryota; kingdom Metazoa; phylum Chordata; class Mammalia; order Primates; family Hylobatidae; genus Symphalangus; species Symphalangus syndactylus. The sequence goes on along the minus strand of NC_072442.2, from coordinate 58,155,362 downwards.
CATTTCTTTACAGCGTTAAACATAGCCAGGTGTGGTTGCTCACACCTGTAATCCCAATGCTTTGAGAGGCTGAGGCTGTGGGATCCCTTGAGGCCAAGAGTTCAAGACCAGCTCAGACAAGATAGTAAGACCCCTGTCTCTACAAAAAAATAAAATAAAATAAAAAATAAATAAAATAATTTAGCCACAGGGTGTGGTGACACGTCCCTGTGGGCCCAGCTATTCAGGAGGCTGAGGTGGGAGGATCACTTGAACCTAGGAGATCGAGGCTGCAGTGAGCCATAACCACACAACTGCACTCCAGCCTGGGCAGCAGTGCAAGCCCCGTCTAAAAAAAAAGAAAAAGGAAGAAAAAGCAAGTTAAACATAAATTTACCAAATGACCCAGCAGTTTCCTCCGAGGCATCTACCTAAGAGAAATGAAAACATATGTCCACACAAAACTTGTAGTGAATGTTCAAAGTATTATTATCAGAAGTCAAACAGTGGAAATAATCTAAATGTCCATCAGCTGGTGAACAGATAGACAAGATGTAGTATGCCAATACAATGGAATATTTACTCAGCCATGAGAAGGAGGTATTGATTCACGCTACAGCATGGATGAACCTCAAAGACATTATGCTAAGTGGAAGAAGCCAGACACAAAAGGCAATGTATTATATGATTCCATTTATATGCAACGTCCAGAAAAGGCAAATCCATAGACACGATTTAAAAATTAGTGGTCACCTGGAGTTGGAGCTGCAAACAAGGAAGAAAGAAACAAACACAAGGTTTCTTTGGGGCGATGTAAATGTTCTAAAATTAGTTTGTGGTAATGATCACACAACACAGTAAGTCACCAAACTGTACAAGTAAAACAAGTAAAATTCGGGGTATATAAATTGTACCTCAAAAAATTGTTAGTGTTGAGCAAAAATCAAAAGTCATAATGATCTTCATCACCCAACAAGAGTTATCTTTCTCAACTCATGTGTGCTATTTCATTCAACGACAGCTCAAAGAGGTGTTAAACACATATTAGAAAATGGACAGTGTGCTGGGCCTAGGGATAGAGAGATAACTATGACAGCTATATAAAGAATACTGGCTAAGCATGGTGGCTCATGCCTGTAATTCCAAAGCTTTTGAAGGCTGAGGTTCCAGGATTACTTGAGGCCAGGAGCTCAAGTCCAGCCTGGGCAACATAGTGAGACCCCATCTCTACAAAAATTTGCCAGGCATGGGGGCATGTGCTTGTAGTCCCAGCTACTAGGGAGGCTGAAACAAGAAGCTCATTTGAGCCTAGAAGAGCTATGATTGTGCCACTGCACTCCAACCTGAGTGTCACAGCAAGACCCTGTCTCTAAAAAAAAAAAAAAAGAAAAATAAGTTTTAAAATAAAACAATTCCTATAGATCAATAAAGAAAACATAGACAACTCAATAGAAAAATGGGCAAAGAACTTGAACAGGCATTTCACAAAAGAAGATATCCAAATGATCTGTTGGTCATATTAAAAGATGCACAACATCATTAATCATCAAGAAAGCATGATTTGCTTCTCTTTGATTTTGATTAAATCATAAGAAGGTATCAATATACACTCAGAAAGTAATGAAGATAAAAACAGAACAGAAAATACCACATATTGGAGAGGCTGTGGTACACCTGGAGCTGTCATACACCGCTGGTGACAGCCTGTTGGAAAATTGGCAGTATTTAGCACAGTTGAATTGAGCGTTCTCCATAACTCATCTAATCCCCTTCTAGGCATATAACCAACTAAGATATGCTGATATGTCCAACAGAAGATGTACAACAATGTTCATAGCAGCACTATTTATAACAGCCCCAAACTGGAAACAACCCAATATCCATCAAACTAGAATTGATAAATTGTGACATATTTATACAATGGAAAACTCTACACTTAGAATAAACAGGCTTGGTACAATGGCTCACCTCTGTAATCCCAGAATACTGGGAGGCTGAGGTGGGGGGATCTCTTCATGCCGGGAGCTTGAGACCAGCCTGGTCAATACAGTGAGGCCTCATCTTTACTAAAAATAAAATAAAATAATTTAGCTAGGCATGATGGCATGTACCTGTAGTCCCAGCTACCCAGGAGGCTGAGGTGGGAGGATCGCTTGAGCCCAGGAGGTCGAGGCTACAGTGTGCCGAGATCACACCACTGTACTCCTGCCTGGGTGACACAGTAAGACCCTATCTCAAAAAAAAAAAAAAAAAAAAAGAAAGAGAGAGAGTAAACAAACTATTGCTACATATAAGTGAATCCCATAGATGTAATGTGGAGCAAAAGAAGCCAAACACTAAAGAGCAGAGACGTCATGATTCTGAGAGAGGAGGAAGGAAGAAACCAGTCAAGCAGGCAGTTCGGGTGGGTCCTTGGTAAAATTATTCCAAACAAAAGAACAGCCTGAAAAATCAAACTGCAGGCACAGATTAGGGAACTTGCACGGGGGGGCTTGCCGAAGGCATGCCAACAGCCACATAGATAAGAAAGGCTATACAGGGGACTTGCCCAGACATGCCCGCAATGGAAAATTCCATCCCCTGACACGTGTGCAGTAAGAGGAACAAAGCAATATGGAATAATTAAAGCTAAGGAGCCCCATGTGCACTGGGAGGATGCGGTGGAGCTACCAGAAATTCACACCTTATACAAATGAGAAGCCCAGCCCTCACTGGTTTCTTATAAAAGCCTCTGTATTCAACTGTGAAATGGCAACCCTCTTTCAGGCCCCCTCTCTGCAATGGAGAGCTTTCTCCTTTCACTTATTAAACTTTTGCTCCAACCTCACCCTTGGTGTCTATGCTCCTTAATTTTCTTGGTCATGAGACAGAGAACTTCGGGTGATACCTTGGGCAACACCAAGGTACACCAATGCTACATTGGGTGCATTGGTGAGACTGTAACAATTCCATTCATATGACATTCCTACAAGTCAGGAGAGGAGTTATTTTGGGGAAAGGTAGTGACGGCACAGGGGTGTCTAGGTTGCTGATAATAATCTATTCCTTGATCCTGTTGCTAGTTACATGAGCTGTTCTCCAGTCTGTGTACTAATTTGTGCACTTCTCTGTGTGGATGCTATTTTTCAATATGGTTTGTTAAAAAATAATAGTATTCTGGCCGGGTGCGGTGGCTCACGCTTGTAATCTCAGTACTTTGGGAGGTCGAGGTGGGTGGATCACCTGAGGTCAGGAGTTCGAGACCAGCCTGGCTAACATATAGTGAAACCCCATCTCTACTAAAAAAAAAATACAAAAATTAGCTGGGCGTGGTGGCGGGCACCTGTAATCTCAGCTACTTGGGAAGCTGAGGCAGGAGAATTGCTTGAACCTGGGAGGTGGAGGTTGCAGTGAGCTGAGATCATGCCACTGCACTCCAGCATGGTGACAGAGCAAGACTTCATCTTTCTCTCAAAAAAAAATAATGGTAATCATAATGGTATTCTAATCTCAAAGAATTTGTAGTCTAAATTCTACAGAGATGCTTTCCAAACTTTGACTGTGCACCCCTATCAGTAAAACTCTCAAAGATATCTACTTCTATTATCTATGAATTAAATAGATGAACCACTAAACTAATAAGCATATTATAATAAAATTTAAAATTTAAAAAGGTAATATTGAAGTTGATGTAATATTCAAATAGCAGTTCTAATATTGTCTTCTTGCACCATAATGGAAGTTTTTTGTACTTCTCAGTGATCTTGAGAATCGGTTTCCAGAAGATACTGGGAAGGGAAAGAAAGTTAATATACTGAAAATAAGCGTTTTGGAATAATGACTTCAGAGAAATAAATGGGTCCAGTTCTCCCCTTGGAGTCCGGAAGAAACCTGGCATTGGGCCTCCATGGAAGAGGAAGTGTGAAGAGTTCTATCCATCCCTTCCTTGATTTTCTCATCCAGAATCTCAGCCAGAGTTCCAGCCAAAGATTCTGAAACTTAAACTTGTATAAGGATCACTGGAGAAACATGTTAGAAAGGATGCCTATTTTTAGGCCACCCTCCCAGAGATTCTGACTTAGTGGGTCTGGGATGGGACCTAGGAATTTGTGTTTTCAACAAAAACTTCAGAGTACTGTGGGGTTTTCAGACCATATTTCAAAGGTTGTTGGGCCAAGTGCAATGGCTCACACCTGTAATCCCAGCAGTTTGGGAGGCCAAGGCCGGCAGATCACTTGAGCCCTGGAGTTTCAGCCCAACCTAGGAAACATGATGAACCTCTACAAAAATACAAAAATTAGGAGCTGCAGGCCGGGCGCGGTGGCTCACGCTTGTAATCCCAGCACTTTGGGAGGCCGAGGCGGGCGGATCACGAGGTCAGGAGATCGAGACCACGGTGAAACCCCGTCTCTACTAAAAATACAAAAAAATTAGCCGGGCGTGGTGGCGGGCGCCTGTAGTCCCAGCTACTCGGAGAGGCTGAGGCGGGAGAATGGCGTGAACCCAGGGGGCGGAGCTTGCAGTGAGCCAAGACTGCGCCACTGCACTCCAGCCTGGACGACAGAGCGAGACTCCGTCTCAAAAAAAAAAAAAAAAAAAAAAAAAAAAATTAGGAGCTGCGATTGTAGCAGAGCACTCCAGCCTGGATGACACAGCAAGATCCTATCTCAAAGGAAAAGCGGGGGTTTTATTTTTAGGTATTATTCGTACCCTCAGAGTGTATTTGTTTATTTATTTATTGAGATGGAGTCTCGCTCTGTCACCCAGGCTGGAGTGCAGTGGCACAATCTCGGCTCACTGCAACATCTGCCTCCCAGGTTCAAGCAATTCTCCTGCCTCAGCCTCCCGAGTAGCTGGGACTACAGGCGCCCGCCAGCACACCCAGCTAATTTTTGTATTTTTAGTAGAGACGGGAATTCACCATGTTGCCCAGGTTGGTCTTGATCTCTTGACCTCTTGATCCACCCACCTCGGCCTCCCAAAGTGCTGGGATTACAGGCGTGAGCCACCGCGCCTTGCCTAGAGTGTCTTCATTTATAAGAAGGGTTTACATTGGCATCTTGTTTGGCCAGGCCCACCAACATTTAAAAAGAGGGGAAGGAGGCTGGGTGCGGTGGCTCAAAGCAGTAATCCCAGCACTTTGGGAGGCTGAGGCAGGTGGATCACTTGAGGCCAGGAGTTCAAGCCCAGCCTGGCCAACATGGCAAAACCCCTTCTCTACTAAAAAGTACAAAAAGTAGCCGGCTGTGGTGCCACATGCCTGTAATTCTAGCTACTTGAGTGGCTGAGATATGAAAATCTCTTGAACCTGAGAAGCAGAGCTTTCAATGAGCTGAGATTGCACCACTACACTCCAGCCTGGGTGACAGAGACTCTGTTTCAAAAAAAAAAAAAAAAAAAAAAAAGTAAAGAAAAAGAAGAGAAGGGAAGAGGAAGCAAAGCTGGAGGCAGACAGAAAACAATAATAGATCAAAGTGGAAAGAAAAAATTGTGGGGAACAAGAGACAGAGAATATAGAATAAGAAGAGTAGGATAGAAAAGAGAAGGGAAAGGGGCGAGAGAGGGGAAGGGGGTAGGAGAGTGGAGAGGAAAGAGAAAACACAGCCCAGCCTTCTCCCAGGTCTTCCAAGATCTCCACCCACTCCCTCACAAACACAGCTTCCCTGGTGTAAGCTAAAGGTTTCATTTGCAGAAGCAGCATGAAGCAAGAGAAAAGGAGAAGGGAAGAAATAAGTTGTGTGACCAGAAATAACACAAACTGAAGTCTGCTTTTTCACTGCTATTGCTTGGTGGGTGTGGAAAGGAGTTCCAGCCCTGTCTTCACTGTTCCCTAACAGCAGCACAGAAATATGGAAACGAGATTGCCCTTTGGGAGTAAATAACAGTAAAATATCCACGGAGGAGCCTGCCTGAGCAGAGATATGCAAAGCCACATAAAGAGGCAGAAAGGCAGAAAGTCTCCAGGGCCAGGACCCAACTCCAATTTGACGCCGCTATTAACATATCTGAAGCTTAGAAAAATCCACCCAAAGAAGGCTGGGCTCTCTAAGAAAAGCTTCGAAAAGAAGTTCATGAAAATTGCTGTCCCTCTCTGGCTCTCTGTTACCCCTCCTTGTGGCTCCTTTGCCCAGGGCCACACGGTCCCTTCATTCTTGAAACACACACACACACACACACACACACACACACGCAGGCACGCACGCAGAACTACCCTTGATTACACATCCAGCCTGCTTCTCTTGCCCCGAAGACAAGCCAGATCCTAATTTCCCCAGCGTTGTGGCAGAAACTGAGGTTTTCATTTGTAGGTGGTGTCCCTCTATTGTGTAAAAATGGTTCTCCAGTGTGCATTAAAAGCAGCTTAGGCTGCCGGGCGTGGTGGCTCATGCCTGTAATCCCAGCACTTTGGGAGGCCGAGGCGGGCAGATCACGGGGTCAGGAGATCGAGACCATCCTGGCTAACACAGTGAAGCCCTGTCTCTACTAAAAATACAAAAAATTAGCCAGGCATGGTGGCGGGTGCCTGTAGTCCCAGCTACTCGGGAGGCTGAGGCAGGAGAAAGGCGAGAACCCGGGAGGCGGAGGTTGCAGTGAGCCGAGATCGAACCACTGTGCTCCAGCTTGGGCGACAGAGCAATACTCCGTCAAAAAAAAAAAAAAAAAAAAAAAAAAAAGTAGCTTAGGTTGACATAAATCCCTGGAGAATCTTGAGCTTCAGGAAAAAAAAAAAAAACGCACAGGAATGACCAGTCCACGGGTTCTTGGCTTTTTTGTGGACAAAGGGACTGGCCAAGGAAGACTGTCAGGAATAGTGCATTTCTTTCTCAGAACAAATCCCCGGCACGAGTCTTCATTCTTTTGAAGATAAAAATAAATTCGGAATTAATCACAACAGAAAAGGAACAGTCTCTTCAATGACTATAATTAGTTCTCCGTTTATTAATGAAGACTCCAATGATTAGGCTCATCCGAGTCCCAACTGTTTTGCTTGGTAATTACACACCTAAGACAAGGGGTTTCACCTCTGTAAACCTCAATTTCCTCATCTGCAGGACAGGGATGGGGGGACCTATTTCATTAGGCCATGGAAAAGATTGCAGAAAGCCGTCTGGGGGATGTGGTTGGCTGAGAGTCCAGCTGTGGGGAATGTACAGCGTGCCTTCTGCAGAGAACTGGCTTCAGACCAGAAGAAACTTCACTTGATGTATTCAGAAGGCAGCGTGTTCTGTGGAAACTTCCAGGCCTGGTATCACAGGGAGTAGGGAGGTAAAGGGAATGCTTATTTACACTGTAGACCAATAAAAATTCCTTCCAGAGCCTTTGGGTATAACCTGGGTGAGGTAATAGAACGCACATTTACATACCTGTGGACTTCCCCGACCGGATCTCCTTGTCAGACAAAGGGGGATTTCCCAAGCCCTTCCCACAGTCACCTGAAGGTCAGAGGCTGAGAAGCAGGAACGAGTTCATGGGGACCTGTGGGGCAGCCTGGACACTGGGCAGAAAGGGCTTTATGAGAACCGTCTTGGAAATGAAAGGGCACATAGCTGGGGCCTCTCTGGGCAGTCAAGAGTTAAAATAATAACACAGAGAAGCCCGGCATTCCCGGAGGCCAATATCCAGATGCTTCAAGAATCTGGAATTCGGCTGGGCGCGGTGGCTCACGCCTGTCATCCCAGGACTTTGGGAGGCTGACGTGGGCGGATCACCTGAGGTCAGGAGTTCAAGACCAGCCTGGCCCACATGGTGAAATCCCGTTTCTACTAAAAATACAAAAATTAGCCAGGTGTGATGGCATGCGCTTATAATCCCAGCTACTCAGGAGGCTGAGGCAGGAGAATCACTTGAATCCAGGAGGCAGAGGTTGCAGTGAGCCGAGATCACAGCATTGCATTCTAGACTGGGTGACAGAGGGAGACTCAGTCTAAGGTAAAAAAAAAAAAAAAAAAAAAAAAAAAAAAAAAAATCCAGAATTCAGTGACAACTGAGCAAAAGGAATTTTGAATAAACAAGGTGAAAAGTGTGTATCATGTTGTTCATTGTTGAAGAGAGCAGTAGGAAATGGGGATCATGAGACTATCGTCTCTACTTGTTTACAGGTTTGAAATTTTTCATAATAAAAAAAAAGGAAGGCCAAGCGTGGTGGCTCATGCCTATAATCCCAGCACTTTGGGAGAGTGAGGCAGGAGGATTGCTTGAGTTCAGCAGTTCAAGACCAGCTTAGGCAACCTAGTGAGACCGCATCTCTCTACAAAAAATTAAAAATTACCCAGGCATGATAGTGTGTGTCTGTAGTGCCAGCTACTCAGGAGGCTCAGGCAGGAGAACCGCTTGAGCTCAGGGGTTTGAGGTTGCAGTGAGCCGAGATTTTGCCACTGCGCTTCAGCCTGGGTGATGGAAAAAAAAAAGGAAATATATGCACCTTAGCTTACTCCATATACCTACTCCTCCGAAAGACCATCAGAGTCTCAGTTAGATCCTGTTTTCTCACAATTTTCAAACAATTCTAACAAACAGATTTTTTTAATCTAGCGTTTTTCAGAGAATGTTACTGGAAAGGGGTCTCAATCCAGACCCCAAGAGAAGGTTCTTGGACCTCATGCAAGAAAGAGTTCATGATTAGCCCACAGAGTAAAGCGAAAGTAAGTTTATTTAAAAAGAAATAAAGAATGGCTACTCCATAGGCAGAGCAGTGGCTTGGGCTGCTTGACTAAGGATACTTATAGTTATTACTGGATTATATGCTAAACAAAGGGTGGATTATTCTTGAGTTTTCTGGGAAAGGGGTGGGCAATTGCCAGAACTGAGGGTTCCTCCCCGTTTTAGACCATATAGAGTAACTTCCTGATGTTGCCATGGCGTTTGTAAACTGCCGTGGCACTGGTGGGAGTGTCCCGTAGCATGCTAATGCATTATAATTAGTGTATAATGAGCAGGGAGGACCACCAGAGGTCACTTTCATCGCCACCTTGGTTTTGGTGGGTTTTGGCCAGCTCCTTTACCACAGCCTATTTTATCAGCAAGGTCTTTATGACCTGTATCTTGTTGCGACCTCCCATCTCATCCTGTGACTTAGAATGCCTAATGTCCTTGGCTGGGCGCGGTGGCTCACGCCTGTAATCCCAGCACTTTGGGAGGCCGAGGCGGGCGGATCACGAGGTCAGAAGATCGAGACCATCCTGGCTAACACCGTGAAACCCCGTCTCTACTAAAATACAAAAAATTAGCTGGGCATCGTGGCAGGCACTTATAGTCTCAGCTACTCGGGAGGCTGAGGCAGGAGAATGGCGTGAACCCGGGAGGCAGAGGTTGCAGGGAGCCAAGATCGCACCACTGCACTCTAGCCTGGGCAACAGAGCAAGGCTCCGTCTCAGAAAAAAAAAAAAAAAAAAAAAAAAAGAATGCCTAACGTCCTTGGAATGCAGCCCAATAGGTCTTAGCCTTATTTTACCCAGCCCCTATTCAAGATGGAGTTGCCCTGGTTCAAACACCTCTGACAATAATGTATGGAAGAAGATATCTTGACAGCAGGAAGGAGTACCAGCTAACAACGACTGACACTGGCAATGAGGGGTGGGGATAGGGATCAGAGAGAATCATTTTAAAAGACTCAAGAAAACAAAAAGTATCTTAGCCAGAACTATTTAGCAACCGTCGAGAGCCCCTTAAGATGATGGTAATCAATATCCATTGAAAGACAGAGCACTACTCCTCAAATATAAACATTATTCAAATATAAAGTACTATAAGAATGACAATGACCCTGAATCATTCCGTTTTAAAAGTCAAGGCAGTGTGTAATACTTTCTTGAATAATCTTCACCCGTAGTGGTTAAAGGATTTCAAGTTATTTCAAGTGTTTGTAAGTGTCAAAAGACACAACCAAAACAAATTTAGCTTAAAGATCTTAATTGGTTTTTATTTGTGTTTCTAGAATTGGGCACCACTTCCTTCTGTAAAACCGAATGAGTGTTCCCATGAGCTGAGCAGAGGAGGTTGGTTTTATATTCAGAAAAGAGCTGGGGAAAGCAGAAACAAAATGTGGACTGCTATTTCAAAGTTAAAAGGCCAGGCACGGTGGCTCACCACCTGTAATCCCAGCACTTTGGGAGGCCAAGGAAGGTGGATCACTTGAGGCCAGGAGTTCCAGACCAGCCTGGCCAACACAGTGAAACCCCATCTCTATTAAAAAATACAAAAATTAGCTGGGGGTGGTGGCGCATGCCTATAATCCCAGCTACTCAGGAAGCTGAGGCAGGAGAATCACTTGAAGCTGGGAGGTGGAGATTGCAGTGAGCCGAGATCTTGCACTCACTCTAGCCTGGGCGACAGAGGGAGACTCCATCTAAAAAAAAAAAAAAAAAAAAAAAAAAGTTAAAGCTTAGGCCAGGTGCAGTGGCTCACACCTGTAACCCCCAGCACTTTGGAAGGCCGAGGCTGGGGGATCACTTGAAGCCGGGAGCTCCAGACCAGCCTGGGCAACATAGTGAGACCCCTTCTCTACAATTTTTTTTTTTTGAAATTAGCTGGGTGTGGTGGTTCACGCCTGTGATCCCAGCTGCTCAGGAGACTAAGGCAGGAGGATCGCTTGAGCCCAGGAGTGCGAGGTGGCAGTGAGCCCTGATGGTGCCACTGCATTCCAGCCTGGGCAACAGAGTGAGGCCCTGCCTCCAAAACAACAAATAAACAAAAGTTAAAGCCGAGGTCTCTTGCTTATCATGCCAGCTAAAACTGGCCTGCTTAGGGGATTATCTCCCTCTCTCCTGGTTTCTCAAAAGGTCAGATAAACAACTTGGCTTCTGTTTGGTGGTGTGGAACTTTAACATGAGTGACTCCATTTTGGTTTGGTCTGTTGGGCCTGGTACAAGAGCTAGTGCAAACCAATGGCTTCCTATAAATTTGTGCATATCAGGTGCTTCCTACTGGCCTCCTCACTGCAGCCACCCCAGAAATCTCAACATATATTCTTTAAGGCACTCACTAAAAGAATAACCCTGGCCAGGCATGGTGGCTCATGCCTGTAATCCCAGCACTTTGAGAGGCTGAGGTGGGTGGATCACCTGAGGTCGAGAGTTCGAGACCACCCTGACCAACATGGAGAAACCCCACCTCTACAAAAAATGCAAAATTAACCAGGCATGGTGGCGCACACCTGTGATCCCAGCTACTTGGGAGAGGCTGAGGCAGGAGAATCACTTGAACCCTGGAGGTGGAGGTTGCGGTGAGCCAAGATCGCACCATTGCACTCCAGCCTGGGCAACAAGAGTGAAACTCCGTCTCAAAAAAGAAAATAACCCTGACTTGTGAGCAACCATTTGCCCTGGATAGAACTTCAGGAATTAGGGGTAATCTAGGGACAGAAAGAATTCTGAAGAAAAGCTGCTACTGGAGAAATTATTGCTAGTGATTGCTGGTCATGTATTACAAACGTAAGTGAAAGGAACAGTTTTGATTCTTGGGCAAATTCATTTGTGTAGAACAACTCATTTTCTAACTAAAATGAAATGAGATGGCTGTTAATATTGGTCACCTGGGAGAAGAGGCTGGGCGTGGAGGGGGCGGGTGAGAGGAGAATAAACTGGCATTGTTTCATTAGCTACAATGAGCTCATATTACTTTTGCAATCCAAAAAAGATTAAAAGGGAAATTAAGTATTCGTAATAAGTAAGGAAATAGTGAACATAGATTTTTGTACCTGTGGCCCTTCACCAGGTTAGTTAGGAGGTCAAGATACTTTAGCCTATGGTGAGTTCCAACGTCCACCTCCACTCTCTTTATGGGATCTGAACCTACTGGCCTCCTAGTATTCTTGTGCGGTGACTTGTAACCTTAAACTCTGATGCTTGGCTTCCTTTTTTTTTTTTTGAGATGGAGTCTCGCTCTGTCACCCAGGCTGGAGTGCAGTGGCGCGATCTCGGCTCACTGCAAGCTCTGCCTCCCGGGTTCATGCCATTCTCCTGCCTCAGCCTCCCAAGTAGCTGGGACTACAGGCGCCCGCCACCACGCCCGGCTAATTTTTTTGTATTTTTAGTAGAGAAGGGGTTTCACCGTGTTAGCCAGGATGGTCTCGATCTCCTGACATCGTGATCCACCCGCTTCGGCCTCCCAAAGTGCTGGGATTACAGGCGTGAGCCACCGCGCCCGGCCTTAATGCTCGGCTTTCTTGAAAATCTTACAGAAGCGATTGTCCTATGGAACAACTGTCTCCTAGTGAGGTGGTATTAGATTTAATCATTCAAAAATATCAATGCCAGCTCATTTTTGGTCTATATGCATAGTTTAACTTAATAGTTTCTTTCTTTCTTTCTTTCTTTCTTTCTTTTTTTGAGATGGAGTCTTGCTCTTTCGCCCAGGCTGGAGTGAAGTGGCGTGATCTCGGCTCACTGCAACCTCCAACCCCTGGGTTCCAGCAATTCTCCTGCCTCAGCCTCCCAAGTAGCTGGGATTACAGATGCCCACCACCACGCCTGGCTATTTTTTGTATTTTTAGCAGAGATGGGGTTTTGCCATGTTGGCCAGGCTGGTCTCGAACTCCTGACCTCAGGTGATCCACCTGCCTTGGCCTCCCAAAGTGCTAGGATTACAGGCGAGAGCCACCGTGCCTGGCCTAACTTAATAGCTTCAATGCAACATCCCCATCCACAGTGAACCCCAATGGATAAAGTGAGGCCTATGGAAGTCTCCAATTCACCCAGTCCCTGCCACATTCCTTACAGCCACCCACTCTACAAAGCTTTGCCTTATGTTATGCTGGATGAGTGACATGCACTGCCAGCAGCTCCCCAGAATTACTGAAAACTTGTGAAAAAGGTAGATACCTGGGACCAACTCAGGAGATTTTGAAATGAGGAGGTCTGGGAGTTTGTATTCTTAAGTTTCCCAGGTGATTTTTTTTTTTTTTTTTTTTTTTTTTTTTGAGATGGAGTCTCGCTCTGTCGCCCAGGCTGAGTGCAATGGCGCAATCTCGGCTCACTGCAAGCTCTGCCTCCCGGGTTCACGCCATTCTCCTGCCTCAGCCTCTCCGAGTAGCTGGGACTACAGGCGCCCGCCACCACGCCTGGCTAATTTTTTTTGTATTTTTAGTAGCGATGAGGTTTCACCGTGGTCTCGATCTCCTGACCTCGTGATCCGCCCGCCTCGGCCTCCCAAAGTGCTGGGATTACAAGCGTGAGCCACCGCGCCCAGCCGCCCAGGTGATTTTTATGCACGGGTCCGGCCCAGAAACTTAGCATAGTGCAATGTTTCCCACGCTTTACTGCGTGTTAGAATCACCTGGCGATTTCACAATGGCTGGGGGTGAGAGCCAAGCATCCGTATTTTTATTTTTATTTTTTTATTTTTGTTTTTTTTGAGACAGAGTCTCGCTCTGTCGTCCAGGCTGAAGTGCAGTTACACGATCTCGGCTCACTGCAGCCTTAACCTCCCTGGTTCAATCAGTTCTCATGCCTCAGCTTCCCAGGTAGCTGAGACCACAGGGGCCCACCAACACGCGAGGCTAATTTTGATGTTTTTAGTAGAGATGGGTTTTTGCCATGTTGGCCAGGCTGGTCTGGAACTCCTGACTTCAAGTGATCTGCCCGCCTCGGACTCCCAAAGTGCTGGGATTACAGGTCTGAGCCACTGCGTCCGGCCGCATCAAATTTTTAAAAGATCCCCCAATTATGTCAATGTGTGGCCACGTTTGGGAACCACTGTCACAGTGAATGACAGTTTGTTGACCTTTATTTCCAGAGGCAGGGTCACCTGTAGCCCAGAAATGAGCACGTCATCAGGGAGTAGGAACAGCACAGGAGGGCAAAGATCTGCCCATGTGGATGACTCTGGTTAGGTCCTGGGACAAGCTGACCCGGTTCTCTAGGGCTGGACTTGCTGGCTTGGCCCACCTGGCTGCCTGCCTCCAGGGATGGAACACCTGCTGGGCCTCGCTGCCCCAGCCCCCACTGTTTCCTGGGCAGCCCCGCCTTCCGGTGCCCACTCCGTGAGGGATACGAGCTTGGGAGCTGCTTCCCCTGCCTGGGAGTGCAGCCCAGGACCCACCAGGGAGCATGTTGCCATGACGATGGTGGCAGCCTGCTCCCCAGCCCCCTTCTGCCACCATAAAAGCCCCGTGGAAAATCAGAACTCACAGGCCTCTTCTGACTGCCGGGACTTCTCCACAGGAAAGGGGTATGGGAGCTTTCTCCCCTCTGTGCCATTTGCAAAGCTGGAGGAGGGAATAGCAACCTCAAAACAAAAATGCAATTTTCCCACTTTATTGAGATATGTAAAGAAATCTATTTTCTTTTCTTTTTTCTGTTCGTTTTTGAGATGGAGTCTCACCCTGTCACTCAGGCTGGAGTACAGTGATGCAATCTCGGCTCACTGCAACCTCCGCAGCCCCTCTCCTCCCCCTTCCACGGGTTCAAGCAATTCTCCTGCCTCAGCCTCCCGAGTAGCTGGGATTACAGGAGTGTGCCACCATGCCCGGCTAATTTTTTGTATTTTTAGTAGAGATAGGGTTTCACCATGTTGGCCAGGCTGATCTCAAACTCCTGACCTCAGGCGATCCACCCGCCTTGGCCTCCCAAAGTGCTAGGATTACAGGCCTGAGCCACCATGTCTCACTCCGTATTTTCTTATCACAAGGATTATCCGCTGCAATTGTTGTCATGATGTTTGTCAAGAGAAAAATGGGGAATGTATGAAGGAGAAAGAGCTGTTTCTCTTCAGGTGGAGAAGAGGCAGGAACAGGGATAAAGGAGAAGAAGCACAGCAGAGGCCTCAAAGGGTGATTTCTAGAAAAGTGCCATTGAGTCAAGAGAATGAGACTGAGAGCTGCCTGGAGCAGGGCTGTGTAGACTAATAAAGAAATCAAGGAGGACCCCTGGCAGAGAATTTCGCCAGGAAATAGGTCTGGGAAAGAGAAGACTGATATAGAGTACTCTAGATGTCTATTGCAGATTATTTCAAAATATGGTGGCTTAAAACAACAATAAATAGTGCTTTTTTTAAAAAAATTGATGCTATTCTTGTTTATATTGATTTTAATTAATTAATTACATTTTAGAGGCAGGGTCTCACTATGTTGCCCAGGCTGGTCTCGAACTCCTGGACTTGAGTGATCTTCCTACCTCAGCCTCCCCAGTAGCTGGGACTATAGGCACACACCACTATGCCTGGCTACATTTCTTCTTATTTTTTATTTTTTTGAAACAGAGTCTCCCTCTGTCACCAGGCTGGAGTGCAGTGGCACAATCTCAGCTCACTGCAACCTCCACCTCCCAGGTTCAAGCAATTCCCCTGCCTCAGCCTCCCGAGTAGCTGGGGGATTACAGGCACCTGCCACCACACCCGGCTAATTTTTGTATTTTTAGTAGAGACAGGGTTTCACCATGTTGGCCAGGATGGTCTCAATTTCCTGACCTTGTGATCCACCTGCCTCGGCCTCCCAAAGTGCTGGGATTACAAGCGTGAGCCACCGTGCCTGGCCTGGCTACATTTCTTATCTTATACATTTTGTAGGTCTGTTGAGTCAACAGCAGCTGAGCTGGGTACTCCTGGCTTGAGGTCTCTTGTGAGGTTCCAGTCAACAGGTCAGTCAGGGTTGAAAGCATCTGAAGGCTTGACTGGGGCTGTAGGAGCTGTTTCCAAGACGGCACACACAGCTGGTGAGCTAGTCATGACTGTTGGCAGGCGGTCTCAGTTCCTCCACATTTATAGCACTCCATAGAGCTACTTGAGTGTCCTTATGACATGGCATCTGGCTTCCCTCAGAGAGTGATCCCAGAGCCAGTAAGACAGAACTGCAATATCTTTTATGACTCACTCTCAGAAGTTACACATCTTATTTCTTTTTTTTGAGACAAAGTATTGCTCTTGTTGCCCAGGCTGGAGTGCAATGGCGTGATCTCGGCTCACTGCAACCTCCGCCTCCTGGGTTCAAGCAATTCTCCGGCCTCAGCCTCCTGAGTAGCTGGGACTACAGGTGTGCACCACCACGCCCAGCTAATTTTTGTATTTTTAGTAGAGGCAGGGTATCACCATGTTGGCCAGGCTGGTCTCGATCTCTTGACCTTGTGATCAGCCCGCCTTGGCCTCCCAAAGTGCTAGGATTACAGCATAAGCCACCTTTTAATAATGTGCCTCTCTAGAAGAGGTACATGCCCTGTTCTTACAAAGATGCAGTTTGTGCCTCAGCCCCACTTTTTCAGGATATTTTCAAATGCGTGTAACAGAAAACTCAACTTTAAAAAAAGAAAATACAATAATGTATTGATTCATATAATTGAGGAGTGCAGGGGGATAGTGCTTCAGGTATGGCTGAATCTAGAGTCTCAAACAATGTTGTGACCTCTCTCTTTATCTCACCTCTGGTTTCCTCTGATTTGCTGTAACTCCATGTCAACTTTACTCTCCTAAAGCTCTCTTATCACCATGGCATCTAGCTGCTCTAGTCCTATTGACTCTCAGGTTCAGCCCAGATATGATGATTCTTCCTTGAGGCATTTGGAATAAAAAGTTCTCAGCCTGATTCTCTTTGACTCCTCCCTTGCACATTCACTGTGGCCAAGGACATGAAATATGCTGATTGGCTTAGTCTATGATGTACAGCCACCCCTAGAAAATAGGGCTGGCTCAATTCTAACCCAACAATTTTGAAGATTTCTTCTAAAGGAATGTGTTGGATACTAGTAACCAAAAAGAAAGAAAGAGAGAGAGAGAGAGGAAGGAAGAAAGGAAGGAAAGAAGGAAGGAAGGAAGGAAGGAAGGAAGGAAGGAAGGAAGGAAGGAAGGAAGGAAGGAAGGAAAGGAGGGAGGGAGGGAAGGAAGGAAGGAAAAGAGAAGAAAAGAAAGAGAAGGAAGGAGGGAAGGAAAAAGAAAGAAAGAAAGAGAAAAGAAAGAAGAAAAAGAAAGAAAGAAGAAAGGAAGAAAGGAAAGGAAGGAAGAAAGAGAAGGAAGGAGGGAAGGAAAAGAAAGAGAGAAAAAGAAAAGAAAGAAAGGAAAGAAAGAAGAAAGGAAGGAAGGAAAGGAAGGAAGGAAGAAAGGAAGAAAGAAAGAAAGAAAAAAGCAAGCAAGCAAGCAAGCAATGATCCTGGAAGGGCAAACATCACAGTGGTTCACAATGGCCCTGAGTCAGCATTCAACTGACACTGGAGGGAGAAGGTTCCTCCTTGCTATGCTTTGACTGTCCCCTCCAAAACACATGCTGACATTTAATTGCCAGTGTAATGGTATTGGGAGGTTGGACCTTTAATGATTAGGGAGAGCCCTCATGAATGAATTAATCCTATCATGCCAGTGGGTTAATTATGGGTTTGTTATCTCGGGAGTGGGTTCCTAGGATAAATAAAAGGATGACGTTTGGCTTCCATTTCTCTGTCTGTCTTGCTCATGCTTGCATGCCCTTCTGCCATGTTATGACGCAGCATGAAGGCACTCGCCGTGTGCCAGTGCCATGCTCTTGGACTTGCCAGCCTCCAGAACCAGAAGCCAAATAAACTTCTATTGTTCATAAATTGTAGAGTCTGTGGCATTTTCTTATGTCAGCAGGAAACAAACTAAGACAGTGCTAGAATCTTGAGGTGGATGCTGGCCATCAGAAGATGGAACAGAGCAGTGCCTAGGTACAGAGGGAAAGAAGAACACCTGTGACTGTTGCCTTAGGTGTAATCAGAGGCCTTGGCTTTCCCCAGGCTTGGTAGGTGAAGCCCCATATCATAGGCTTGTGATCCAAGCTATCAACCTTTTAGAATTAAAAAGTTGAATTTTGTTTTCAAATTACTTTTCTCAACAGTAGAAGTAATGTATAAATTAAAGGACAGGATCTAATCATTTATCATTCATTCATTCTTTTTTTTTTTTTTTTTTTTAAAGAGACAGAGTCTCACTCTGTCATCCAGGCTGGAGTACAGTGGTACAATCATAGCTCACCGCAACCTCAAACTCCTGGCTCAAGTGATCCTCCTGCCTCAGTTTCCCAAGTAGCTAGGACTAAGGCATGTGCCACCACACCTGGCTAATTATTTTATTTTATTCTTTTAGATACAGCGTCTATGTTGCCCAGGCTGGTCTTGAACTCCTGGGCTCAAGCGATCCTCCTGCCTCGGCCTCCCAAAGTGCTGAGATTACAGGTGTGGGCCACCAGAACTGGGCATCATTTATCAGTCTTCAAATATGTCTGGAGCACTTCTCACGTGCCATAATGTCTCATGATGAAACAGTGTTTTTTAAAAAATTGGGAAATGGCCAGGGCATGGTGGCTTATGCCTGTAATCTAGCACTTCAGGAGGCTGAGGCAGGCGGATCACCTGAGGTTGGGAGTTTGAGTCCAGCCTGGCCAACATGGCGAAACCCTGTCTCAGCTAAAAATTCAAAAATTAGCCTGGCATGTTGGCAGGTGCCTGTAATCCCAGATACTCAGGAGGCTGAGGCAGGAGAATTGCTTGAACCCGGGAGACAGAGGTTGCAGCGAGCCAAGATCATGACATTGCACTCTAGCCTGGATGACAGAGCGAGACTCCTTCTCAATAAATAAATAATTGAAATGGGGAACCGTAAGTGCAAATCCAGGACTGGCTCCTTTCAGATTTAACTCTCAGTAACCATTGCTTATCAATATCTACTCCCAGGTATAAGCAGTACTAGTCTGACTCTTTTTGGAGTAGAAGATCTCCCTGGTTGTGCCTGTTTTGGCAGTTCCAATTCTTGGGGTAAAAGCTGCTTTGCCCATTCCTCTGCTTGAGTCGTGGGAAAGTATTTTACGATCAGCGTATTTTTCTCCAGTTGAGGGGCAAGGCGCCTTTTCAATTCTACTACCTCACCATTCTTCAGCATTAAAAATCTTTGCACCGCCAGGTGCAGTGGCTCACTCCTGTAATCCCTGCACTTTGGGAGGCTGGGGCGGGCGGATCACCTGAGGTTGGGAGTTTGAGACTAGCCTGACCAACATGGGGAAACCCCATCTCTACTAAAAACACAAAATTAGCCGGGCACGGTGGCGCATGCCTATAATCCCAGCTACTCGGGAGGCTGAGGCAGGAGAATCGCTTGAACCCGGGAGGCGGAGGTTGCAGTGAGCCAAGACCGCGCCATTGCACTCCAGCCTGGGTAACAAGAGTGAAACTCTGTCTCAAAAACAAACAAAAAAACTAATTAAAAATCTTTACATCTCCCTCGCACAGTAATTCCTGCTTTGCCTGTGTATTTTTGTGTCCTGAGGCAGAAAAGAGAGAGAAAAACATTGGACACCCACAATTCCAGTTCAGGCTGGGAAGAGAAGACTCCTATTAGCTAGAGTCTGCCACCAGACCCAGGTCCCTGCTAGCACACTTGATGGCTCCCTCCTTCCCCTTTAAGGGTCCTTATCTGTATGGGATTAGGTTGATGCAAAAGTAATTGCGGTTTTTGCCATTTCAAAGTAATAGTAACTCTATCAAGAAGAATTTAAGATTCTGCTCATTTCTGCATTTTAAAATCTGGCTCTGTGAAATTTTGCAGGAGAAATGGGTTCTATTTTTAAAGGGGCTGATTCTTTCTTTCTTCTGATCATTTTCAAGTGAAATTTGAATGAAATAGAGCAGTTTTGAAAGCTCAGCTGCATGATAGATTCTTCCTGAGCTGTATGGAGCTGGGTTAATGTTTCACAGAAAGTTGATCACTTCTATTGGTGGTCTGATGGTTCACTCAATAATTGTAGAGGACATAGAGATGTGTATTTAAAATGAGTTATATTGAGCCGGGCAAGGTGGCTCACGCCTGTAATCCCAGCACTTTGAGAGGCCAAGGCAGGTGGATCACCTGAGGCCCAGAGTTCGAGACCAGCCTGACCACCATGGAGAAACCCCGTCTCTAGTGAAAATAGAAAATCGGCTGGGTGTGGTGGTGCATGCCTGCAATCCCAGCTACTCGGGAGGCTGAGGCAGGAGAATCGCTTGAACCCAGGAGGTGGAAGTTGCGGTGAGCTGATATCGTGTCATTGCACTCCAGCCTGGAGAACAAGAGAGAAACTCCGTCTCAAAAAAAATAAAATAAAATAATAAATAAATGAGTTAAATTGAATATTTATTTTATGTATGTTGAACTTGTATGATTCATGAATATTATTGCTAGGACAAAGTGAAAATAGATAGCTATGTTAGCTCAGACTTGATTGAAAGAAACATGTTAGTAAACAAAAATGCTATTGGTAGACAGATATGGCAGAAATCATGAAGATGGCTTTGTTTGTTTCCTGTGGTTCTGTAATAAATTACTACAAACTTGGTGACTTAAAATAACACATATTTTTTTTCTTACAGTTCTGGAGGCCAGAACTTTAAAATCAGTTTCACTGGGCTGGAATTAAGGTGCTAACAGGTGTGTGTTCCTTCTGAAGGCTCTAGGGGAGGACCCCTTCTTCCCTTGCCTCTTCCAGCTTCTCTGGAGGCTGCCCACATTCTGTGGCTTGTGGCCCCACCACTTGAATCTTTCCCTCCATGGTCACATCACCTCCTCTCCTTCTGTGTGTATACAAATGTCTCTCTGCTTCCCTGTTTTTTTTGTGCTTCTTGTGTGTGTGTGTGTGTGTGTGTGTGTGTGTGTGTGTTTTGTCTGTTTGTTTTTATTTTTTTTGAGGCAGAGTCCTACTCTGTCACCCAGGCTGGAGTGCAGTGGCACAACCTTGGCTCACTGCAGCCTTCCCCTCCTGGCTTCAAGAGATTCTTGTGCCTCAGCCACCCGAGTAGCTGAGATTACTACATGTATTTTTAGTACAGACGGGGTTTCACCATGTTGGCTAGGCTGGTCTCGAACTCTTGACCTCAAGTGATCTGCCTGCCTTGGCCTCCCAAAGTGCTGGGATTACAGGTGTGAGCTACCAAAACCAGCCTGCTTCCCTTTTATAAGTGTAACTGTGATGGCATTTAGGACCACCTGAATAATCCGGGATAATCCCCCATCTCAAGATCCTTAATGCAATCACATCTCTGAAGTCTTTTTTTTTCTTGTTTATTCTTTTGCCAAACAAGGTAACACATTCTCAGGCTCCAGGGATTGGGACACGGGCATCTTTTAGGAGGGCACTATTCATCCTACCACAGTGGCAGAGGAAGTTTGGAAAGCACAGAGCAGAGGAAGAAATAAGACTGTGTTGCCAGAATCCATATCCCAAAGGTCTCCAGCAATCGTCAGAGAAAAGAGCCTGCTCTCTGCTTCTGCCGCCAGCTCGCTGAAGATGTGGGAGGAGTGGGGTGTGCAGAGAAAAGGACCATGCAGGCCGGGTGCAGTGGCTCATGCCTGTAATCCCAGCACTTTAGGAGGCTGAGGCAGGCGGATCACGAGGTCAAGAGATCGAGACCATCCTGGCCAACATGGTGAAACCATGTCTCTGCTAAAAATACAAAAATTAGCTGAGTGTGGTGGTGCGTGCCTGTAGTCCCAGCTACTTGGGAGGCTAAGGCAAAAGGAATCACTTGAACTAGGGAGGTGGAGGTTGCAGTGAGCAGAGATCGCACCACTGCACTGCAGCCTGGGTGACAGCACAAGAGTCTGTCTCAAAAAAAAAAAAGAAAAAGAAAAAGAAAAAAAGGACCATGCACTCCAGGCAGGCTCCTGTTGTCCTTGAAGAGTAAACACAAAAACACTTACAGGAGTGACCTTGGATGCATTCACCGTAACCTTGGATTCTTGGACATAATTTGAATCACTGGTGCATACATTGGTGATACAGACACCTTAGAAAACACGAATTTTAAATTGCCCCGCGTTCAAAGGAACATTGTTTTACTCCATACGGATCACTACCTTAAGGCCCCATTTCAGATTCACACTGTATTTATTGAAATTGCTTTTGAAATGTGAATCACCGAATGTTAATAAACAAAGTAATTATTCTTGATTATCTTTAAGCGTTCCATTTATTAAAGGGAACTGATGCTATTCATGATTTCATGAGGAAACATGAGATCTGTAAGTAGGTTAATGTGCTTTTCTCATGAAATTAACGAAGGCATTTTCTTATTGCATAATCAGTAAATTAGAAACGGGATTATCGCATTTCAGGGAAAGGTGCTGTAATAACTTCTCGCTGGATCTGATTACTGCATTCACAGCGAGTGCTTTCTCTTAGTAGACTTTCTGGAGGGAGGGCTTATCAACTGAACTCATGTAATTCAGCAAGTTGCATTAAAGTGTGCAAATGAAGTGAGTGGGAGAGAGGAACTAAATCTCATATCAGCATCAGCTTTGATGAGACCCAGGCTTGCTCCCCACCCCCACGTGCACCGCCCACCCTCTGCACATCTGCACAGGCCTGTTGTTGCTCTGACTTCATGGCACCAGTGAGTGATGTCTCTTTTGGCCAAGCAGACAAGAGGAGACCAAAGGAACCAGAGAGCTCCGGGAGACAGGGATGCCAGTCTGCAGCTGGTGAGGAGAGGAAGCCGGGGGGCAGCTCGCTCTTTCTCAGAACAATGTCCGGAGAACCTTCGCAGGGAAGCTGGTTCAAAGTGCCCCAAAGGTGTGGCCTGACAACCTTTCTTTAACATGCTCCTCCTGGGCCTGGCTCTGATCCACAACAAAGGAGCCCATCATTTTTGCTCCTGGCTTCTGCTTCTACTGATCTTTGATTCAAATCCCAGCATAGGGTCTTTTTGCTAAATGGGGTCTTTTTAAATAAAAGATGCATTGTTAGAGAAGCTAGGAGGGTTTCATTTCTGTAATGGGGTCTTCAGTCAAACACAGAGCAGACCTTCTCAAGGAGAGGGGACAAAGCTATCAGTGGTCAGGCCCCACAGGCTGGGGAGAGAAAGAGAGAGACAAAGATTCTAATCCAAGTGGGTGAGAGCCGGGAGGGGAGGGAAACCTTGCTGGTTTTATTCACAAGAGTTTTCACTAGTGACCAAGAGTTAGAAGCAATAAAGAAGGGTGTCAAGTCTGAAGGGACATCAAATTCAGTGACTTTAAAGTTCCCTTCTAGTACCACAGGTGTGACCCTGTGCTTTTATGGTTCACTTAGGCATTCTTTCCTGGGCTGAGCTGTGGAGTAGACAGAACACAGGTTCCGGCATCACACAGCCCTGGGTTCAAATGCAATCCCACCACTCACATCTATGTGGCCTTGCGTTTGTCATTTCTCCAAGGCTGTTGTCCTTGTCTACAAAAACAGAGATACCACCTCCCTCCCGAGAGCATTAGTAACTATGAGACAGAGGATACTGGGCCATGTCTTAGCCTGTTCAAGTCGCTGTCACAAAATGCCACAGACTGAGCAATTTATAAACAAAAGACGTTTCTTTCTCGCATTTTGGAGGCTGGAAGCCCAAGATCAAGGTGCCATCCAGACCCTCATGGATGGCACCTTCTGTGTGTCCTCATATGGTGAGAAAGGTGAACAAGCTCCTTCAAGCCTCTTTTATAAAGGCACCAACTTCATTCACCTCCTAATCACCTAATCACCTCCTAAAGGCCCCACCTCTTAATACCAACACATTGAGGGTTAGGTTTCAACACATGAATTTTGGAGAGGCACAAACATTCAGATCATAGTAGTCCAGGCAGGTCCCCAAGTCCCACTATCCATGTCCCCAAGTCCCACTATTCTTTTTTTGTTGTTGTTTTTGTTTTTGGGAAGGAGTCTCGCTCTGTTGCCTAGGCTGGAGTGCAGTGGCATGATCTCAGCCCTTTGCAACCTCTGCCTCCTAGATTCCAGCAATTCTCCTGTTCAGCCTCTCGAGTAGCTGGGACTACAGGCACGCACCACCATGCCTGGCTAATTTTTTGTATTTTCAGTAAAGATGGGGTTTCGACATGTTGGCCAGGCTGGTCTTGAACTCCTGACCCCAGATGATCTGTGCACTTCTGCCTCTCAAAGTGGTAGGATTACTGGTGTGAGCCAGTGCACCCACCTCCAAGTCCCCCTATTCTTGATAAGCTGCCTGTCCTCCAATGTTGGTTCAGGAAACAGATATTCAGTCCTCCCCAGTGTGTGCACTGAAACTTCTGGTCATAACCCCAATTGGGCCTTTCTGCTCCCTTCCCCCTCTCCCGGCCTGTTCCTGCTTGGCTACTGCAGGTGGACGCTGCTCAAGTGCATCTGGATACCAAGGGTCTGAGAGGCAGGAATACAACTAGAGGAGCCAGAACAATTCCAACACAGGGAGCTCCCAAGAGAAATCCCAAGGGAAGTCCAAAGAGAAGTTGCCACGTGGGCCTGAGAGTCTTGGGCCACTTTGCTTGTGCACCTCCCCTTGGCCCTGCAGAGGAACTGAGTTCCTGGCTGTTGGCTCCTAGGGGATGCAGAGTTGCCCAGGTGTGATCAGAGGGGAGGAAGCCTTGAGCTCCCCCTAGTGGCCGTGGCGGAGCATGTAAACCAGAGGGCCAGGATGGGGGCTGCGGGCCCCACCTCCCACCCCCACTCCACGCAAGACTCTTAGAGCCTCATCACCAGACTTTGGAGTCCACTTTCCAAATGTGGCACCACTTCTTTCCACAAAACCAGGGGCCACAGATGAGAGATTTGGTGCCTCTAATTTATTTGGCCAGCTCCATGTTAAAGAAAAACTTTTCTTGCCAATACATAAGCGTTGGATTTGACATAAAAATCCAGACATGTGATTTCTCTTGCAAAATCAGAAGCTCTGGCAGATGAAGCTTCTCTGGCTTGCCCACTGCTCACCTCCTGTTGTGTGGCCAGCCCAGTTCCTAACAAGCCACGGACTGGTACTGGTCCGGGGCCCAGGGTTGGGGACCCCTGCAGTAGAGGGCAGGGGCAGAGGTGGGGAGGCCATTAAGAGGCTGTTGTTCTGATGCAAGTGAGAGATTAGGGTACGCTGGACCAGGGTGGTGTTAATAATCATGATTAGAAATGGTTGGTACCGGCCGGGCACAGTGTCTCATGCCTGTAATCCCAGTACTTTGGGAGGCCAAGGGGGGGGGGGCTGATCACCTGAGGTCGGGAGTTCGAGACCAACCTGACCAACATGGAGAAACCCCATCTCTACTAAAAATACAAAATTAGCCGGGCGTGGTGGCGCATGCCTGTAATCCCAGCTACTCGGGAGGCCGAGGCAGGAGAATCGCTTGAACCCGGGAGGCAGAGGTTGTGGTGAGCCGAGATTGTGCCATCATACTCCAGCCTAGGCAATAAGAGCAAAACTCTGTCTCAAAAAAAAGAAAAAAAGAAATGGTTGGTACCACAGAATTGAACCCCCTCTCGTATATAAAAAGTATCTCCTGTCTCCCATTTTTCCTCATTTCTGCTCTAACTGAGGCTGAGAGTCCCTGGTTGTAGCCCCATCAGGCTGTAGCCTGAGCCATTTTTTCTGGAACTGATGGGTCTCCTTCAACTTTACCTTGCACCCAATTCTTCATGGTTAGCGTGTGGTTCTGCAGTCCCATGGTGTCACTCACCAGGACCCAGAAGAATACCAGTCTGTACCCAAAACATTTAGAAGACAAAAGAAAATGCTAGAAGAACTCATCATCTTGTTAAAATGACTTCTCTCATTCAATCCTGCTAGTGAGCCAGCCACTCAAAGGTCTCTAGGATTTTCTTTTTCTTTTTTTTTTTTTGAGGTGGAGTCTCACTCTGTCACCCAGGCTGGAGTGCAGTGGCGCCATCTCGGCTCACTGCAACCTCTGCCTCCCAGGCTCAAGAAGTTCTCCCGCCTCAGCCTCCCAAGTAGTTAGGACTACAGGTGCCTGCCACCACGCCTGGCTAATTTTTTGTATTTTCAGTAGAGACGGGGTTTCACTGTGTTAGCCAGGATGGTCTCGATCTCCTGACCTCGTGGTCCACCCGCTTCGCCTCCCAAGATCTGATGGTTTTATAAATGGGAGTTCCCCTGCACTTGCTCTCTCTTACTGGCTGCCTTATAAGACCTGCCTTTGCTTCTCCTTTGCCTTCTGCCATGATTGTGAGGCTTCCTCAGCCATGTGGAACTGTGAGTCCATTAAACCTCTTTCTTTTATAAAGTATCCAGTCTTGGGTATGTCTTTATTAGCAGCGTAAGAACAGACTAATACAGTCCCAATGTATAATATTTCTTTGATTATTCAATAATCAGTGGCACATCTCTTTCAGTAGGTGATAGGATCCATAAGGACAGGCAGAATTGCCCACTATGGTATCCCCTGTGCCTGATTCAGTACCTGGCACTAGTATGTGCTCAGTGAGCAATTCGTAAAATGAATCAATAAATAATTTGTTGCATTGAATTGCATCAGGTTGTCAGCACCCGTGGAGCACTTCTGGTAATGGTAGCTCAATGATAGGCACTATGGAAGAGGTTAAAAAAAAAATAATCAATAAACACATAGGAAAGGTTAAGCCTTGTGAAGGCACGTGTTCCAATATGGCCACCAAGGGCTCTCCCATCCCAGGAGCACTTGTTACAATGTAACCTTGACATTCCTCCCATCAAGAGGGGCAGTCTATGTCCCTTTCCTTTGAAATTAAGTGAGCTTTTGCACCTGTTTTGACCAATAAAGTATAGCAGAAAGGTCATAGCAAACAATGCCGCTGTCCCCTTAGTTTGGAATACTCCCTTTTGAAGTTTTCAGCCATGGAGGCAGTCTGGCTGCCCCCAAGTTTGCCATGCTGTGAGGAAGCTCAAACTCCCCTAGATAGAGAAGCCCTGAACCTACTTGAAGAAAGATGTCCTGCCAGCCCTCAGCTGCTTCAACCACTGTCTGGTTGCAATTAAATGAGACCACTGGCCAGAACTGTCCAGATGAGACTGTCCCAAATTCCTGACCCACAGAAACAATGACAGATAGTAAAATGACTTTTGTTGCATTAAGCCACTGAATTTGGGGGTTATTTGTTACACAGCAAGAAATAACTAGAATAGATTTGAATTCAAAGAATGTATAATCTAGTTGGAGGCCAGGCATGATGGCTCATGCTTGTAATCCCAGTGCTTTGAGAGGCCAAGGTGGGAGGATCACTTAAGTCCAGAGCTCAAGACCATCCTGGTCAATATAGAGACACCCTGTCTCTATTTTTGAAAAAAAAATTGAGTTGGAAAGCCAAGAAGTGAGTGAATTTAACCAAGTTTATTGGATGGTGCCAGCAGTCTCTGGATGGCAAGGGTCCAAATTGTACGGTCCTGTCTATGCGAATACCATAAATACACTCACCCATCCATCCCCATCTTCCCTCTCCCATTCATCTCTATCCATGCTCCCTTATCTCTGCCCCTAATCTTGCCTTGGTCCTTCAAATCCTTGGTTCCCATCATACGTCTCCAATTCACTGCAGGGCTGACACTTTCTCAAACTCTCAACCTGATAGAGCCTTAAATTAACAAGCTACCTGGTCTTCCCAGCTTCACTTTGGATATACTGCAGAGTGGAGTCAAGGATGTTTAGATCACAAATCCCTGGTTCTGGCTCCTGGATCTTGGCAACAGTCATCACATAAATTTTCTAACAAGAGGCACATCCGCATAATTAAACCAAAGATATCACAGACGCAGATACATGCAAAGAGGGCAGGGCTGGGAGAAGGGAACCATTCATCAAAACCTCATCATAAATTCAAGTTGAAGGACTGAAAAGGAACAAAGCATGGATACTTCCCAAACCCAGCAGCTGGACCTCTCACTGAAATCCTGAAATCATTGCAGCCCAACTCAACATCTGGGAGAGAATAAAAAATAATAAAGACTTAAAAAGAACAGACGCTGGGCAATTACCAGTTGAAGTGCGGATGGGGAATATAAATTCTCTGAGCGCCTAAAGACAGAAATATACATTGGCACATGGGTCTTAGGGCTGTGAATTTCATCCAGCTGTAGCCACCATTCTTTCTCACTATGACTAATATTTCGTTAGCAAATGCACTTTCTAAGCAATGAACATAATTATGTTCAGGTTGACATGACCTAAATTAGAGTGGCTGAATTTTTATTTATTCGACATCAGCAGTGAAGTAAAATGTCCAAAAGGATTTTGATGCTGAATCAAAGTACCAAGGAATGTTGGGAATAACATTCTATTTAGAATTGGAAGATCTGGGTAGAAGTCCTATCTAGTCCATGTATACATTGTGTGAGACTGGGCAATATTGAATCTCCTAAACATGGACAGAAATTTGACATGGGGATAAAACCTACCTCCAGAGTTTTAGTGAGGATTAAATTAGGTAACATATCTTCAAGACTCCTGCCACGTTGCTTTCGGCTTCTTCACCTGTGAAATTGGAGCAATACTTGCATAAGAAGGTTAGGTTGTAAGGGTTCCTTAGCTTATGATACTAATTAAGATACTCTTGGTTGTAACAGACAGTGGGATTTATAGTTGCTTTAAAATATAATGTATTGGCTGAGCACGGTGGCTCATGCCTGTAATACCAGCACTTTGGGAGGCCAAGGTGGGTGGATCACCTGAGGTCGGGAGTTGGAGACCAGCCTGGCCAACATGGTGAAATCCAGTCCCTAACACACACACACACACACACACACACACACACACACACACACACACAATTAGCTGGGGCACAGTGTCACATGCCTGTAGTCTCAGCTACTCGGGAGGCTGAGTATGAGAATCTCTTGAACCCAGGAGGTGGAGGTTGCAGTGAGCCGAAATGGCACCAGTGCACTCCAGCCTGGGCAACAGAGTAAGACTGTCTCAAAATAATAATAAAATAAAATAAAATAAAATAAAATAAAATGTATTGAGTTGTTCTAGCTAATGAGAAAGCAGAACTTAAGTGATTCCAGGGTAGGATCAATGACATCAGTGATGAGTAATATCAAGGGATTGAGTCTAAGTCTCTGCAACTCGTGTGGCTCCTCCCTCATGGTGGCAAGATGGTTGCATCAGCTCCAAACATCAGGTCTTCACACCAGAGTGCCCAAAGCATGAAAGGAGAAGAGTTTTTTCCACACATCTCTCTTATCAAGGAGGAGACATTGCTCAGACACCCCCCACACATTTTCCATTACATCTCATTGGCCAGAACTGAACCATGGCTGTCTTTTGCTGGGAAGGAGCCTGGGGAAATAAATACCCAGTATTTCCAAAAGCTAGCATGGAGAGCCACCTCTAGCAACCGGGGAAAAGGGGGAGAAAAATGACAATGGAGTGGGAAACACACTGGGTCTGCCCCTGTAATGGATGTGGAGTGTCTACCATGATGGGCCCCATGGTCAATGGAGTGACATTCATTGAGCACTCGCTGTGTGCCAGTCATGGTTTCTAGTCCTTTAGAGGGATCACCTCATTTCATCCTCTCAACAATCCTTGAGCAAGTACTACTATTAGCCTTGTTTTATGTTTGTTTGTTTTTTTGTTTTTTTTTTTTGAGACTGACTTTCACTCTTGTTGCCCAGGCTGGAGTACAGTGGTGTGATCTCGGCTCACCGCAACTTCCGCCTCCCAGGTTCAAGCGATTCTCCTGCCTCAGCCTCTCCAATAGCAGGGATTACAGGCATGCGCCACCACGCCTGGCTAATTTTGTATTTTTAATAGAGACAGGGTTTCTCCTTGTTGGTCAATATGGTCTCAAACTTCCAACCTCAGGTGATCTGCCTGCCTTGGCATCCCAAAGTGTTGGGATTACAGGCATGAGCCACCGTGCCCAGCCAGCCTTGTTTTATGGACAAGGAAATTGAGGCACAGAAAATTTAATCCACTTTAGCTCAAGGCTACACAACTGGTGAGTTGGCACAAACATGTCTACATCTGAGTCAGAGCAGGTTGAGTCTTCAAACTAGGTCAAAGGTGGATGCCTATCTCACTTCTCGGGTCTTGTTTGTTCTGATTCTCACCTCGAATTCGAGTGGATTTGAGTTTCTACTTGTGTATCTTAGTGATGAGTATGTTTGTGAAACATTTCCATAAAGTCATGAGATCTCCTAAACTGTTCCAGAATTTATTTACACGTTCAAATTGTGGTGGTTGTTGTGGAGTGGAGGCCCCCAGGCTCAGGCTTACCTGGACCACGAGGTCAGCGACCTGGCCCATATCAGGACTGATTCGTGCCCATCACTTTCCATGGGGTCTGAGAGATTTTCTCCAGAGAGGCAGGTGGAAAGCTATGATCACAACAGGGTTTATCTTATGCCTTGTTAACTGGGCAGGGAGGCTACTGGAAGGAAGCCCCCCAGTGTGGACCACAGGGCACTTGGGAGAGAATATGAGCCTGGCACAAGGAGCTGGGCTCAGCCACAGGGCCTGAAGGTTTTGGGTGTGGCTTGTTGGCTGTTACTTGGCCCTGTCCCTGAGGAACAGAAGCGCTTTGACTGCGACCTCAGGGCCAAGGGAGTAGAACAGTGAGGAGAGGGGGACCTTTCTAAACCTCCCTGGACAACAAAAGCAACCTCAGCACTTCGGGGCAAAGCAGAGCAGACCTAGGACGATGCCTGGAGCAGAGCAGCTGCTAGCGCCCACTGGAGTCTCCTAGAGCTTGGGGAGAAACAGTGCAAGGTGCACAACCGGCTGTGGACAAAGGTCTGTTCTCGACCTCCTACTGTGTGCCAGGCACTGGCTGGCATGGCCGTGTCCTCAACAGATTTCCTGACAAGGGAAAGGAGCTTAGAAACAGCGTGTTGATGGTGAAACCCCGTCTCTACTGAAAATACAAAAAAAAAAATTAGCCGGGCGTCGTGGCGAGCGCCTGTAGTCCCAGCTACTCAGGAGGCTGAGGCAGGAGAATGGCATGAACCCCAGAGGCGGAGCTTGCGGTGAGCCGAGATCGCGCCACTGCACTCCAGCCTGGGCGACAGAGTGAGACTCCGTCTTAAAAAAAAAAAAAAAAAAAAGAAACAGCGTGTTGAGCCCTGTGATGGGGGAAGTGCTGGGTACGAAGAGCGCCTCCAGGAGGGCCAGGCACCTAATTGGGCTTGGGGAAGATTCTGGAAGTGTCTTATTAGAGCATGCTTAACCTTTCATGCCAGTTTTCTACAATGCTTCTGCTGTCTCATTTTTCCCTACTGCATGCCAACCTCCATAGGGCAGCCAGATTTGTCATCCTGAAGCAGAGTTTTCTCAACCTGATTTTTTCCATGATTACTACCTCCCCAATACACATCAGTGATTTTTTTTTTTTTTTTTTTTAGCTGGAGTTTTGCTCTGTCGCCCAGGCTGGAGTGCAGTGGCGCGATCTCAGCTCACTGCAACCTTCGCCCCCCAGGTTGAAGCAATTCACCTGTCTCAGCTTCCCAAGTAGCTGGGACTATAGGCACCCGCTGCCACCCCGGCTAATTTTTTTTTTTTTTTGTATTTTTAGTAGAGACGGGGTTTCACCATGTTGGTCAGGCTGGTCTCAAACTCCTGACCTCAGGTGATCCATCTGCCTCAGCCTCCCAAAGTGCTGTGATTACAGGCATGAGCTACTGCACTCGGCCACATCAATGAAATTTTAATACCACAGAGATATTGTATATCTGTTTGCTTATTGTACATACATCTGTGCTTTCTACACAAAAAGTACAATTTTTTACTTCCCAAGAACCAATTTCTGTCCCTTTGGTGGCAATATTTCCCCCCACTGAGAATGTAGTTTTCTAAAAGAATAAGCCCAGTTTTCCCAGATTGGCAATTTAATTGCTCTTAGCGGTTGTCTTCGTCCATTCCTGCTGCTATAACATAATACCTCAGATTGGGCAATTTATAAATAATATAAATTTGTTTCTCAGAGTTCTGGAGGCTGGGAAGTCTAAGGTCAAGGTGCCAGCAGGCGTTGCTTTGGGCTGGGCGTGGTGGCTCATGCCTGTAATCCCAGCACTTTGGGATGCTGAGGCAGACGGATCACCTGAGGTCAGGAGTTCAAGACGAGCCTGCCCAACATGGTGAAACCCCATCTTTACTAAAAACACAAAAATTAGCTGGGCGTGTTGGCACATGCTTGTAATCCTAGCTACTCGGGAGGCTGAGGCAAGAGAATTGCTTGAGCCTGGAGGCAGAGGTTGCAGTGAGCCGAGATCATGCCATTCCACTCCAGCCTGGGTGACAAGAGCAAAACTCCATCTCAAAAAAAAAAAAAAAAAAAAGGTACCAGCCAATTTGGTGTCTGGTGAAGGCTTGCTCTCTGCTTCCAAGACTGTGCCTTGCTGTATCCTTACTTAGCAGGAGGGCAAAAGGGGGACAATTAGGATCCCTCAAGCCCTTTTACAAGAGCTCTAAATCACTTCCCATAGGCCTCTTAGTACCAGCACCTTGCGGGTTAAGTTCCAACATATGAAGTTTAGGGAGATGCAAATATTCGGACTGTAGTAGCTATGCTCTTTGTGTAAAGCCATTAAATCATTTTTGAGGCATGTTTAGTTGATCCGTTTAATCTGGTGGCTCCGGTGGTGTCGCAGTGACATGGCTAGCTGGAAAGTTACAGCATGGATGAAGGGTACAACTAATGGAAGCCTGTAAGTCAATGGTTGGATCAGTTCTCTATCATTTCATAACAATTACTCTGAAGCTTAGTAGCACACACATCATCTCTTTTCTGTGGGTGAAGAACCTTAGTGTGGTTTAGTTGGGTGCTCATGCTCAGGGTGTCTCACAGGTCGCAACTGAGGTGTCCGTCAGTTCAACTGGGGAGGGTCTGCTTTCAAGGTCGCCCAGTGGTAGTTGGCAGAGCTCAGTTCCTTATAGGTGAGTGGACTAAGGACCTCAGTTCATTGCTGACTGTTGTCTTCAGGTGTCCTCAGTCCCTCCTTCACGTATGAGCCTTCCCATGGGGCAGCTAGCAACATGGCAACTTGCTTCATCAGTGTGAGTGAGAGTGGGGGGAGAATGGAGAGAAAGAGAGATAGGGATGGGGAAAGCAGCAGAGGGAGAGAAGGAGAGAGGGAATTTGACCA
Source organism: Symphalangus syndactylus (assembly GCF_028878055.3). Taxonomy (NCBI): domain Eukaryota; kingdom Metazoa; phylum Chordata; class Mammalia; order Primates; family Hylobatidae; genus Symphalangus; species Symphalangus syndactylus. The sequence goes on along the minus strand of NC_072442.2, from coordinate 58,122,642 downwards.
AGACAGAAGTCACAGTCTTTAGAAGCAAGGCACTCCGGAGAGGGGATTGCACAAGATGTGCATAGCAAGAGGCAGGATCATCACCGAGAGCCTTTCAAAAGCTGCCCACCATGGTGGTCAAGCATTAAGTACATTCACAATATTGTTTGTATGACAATCACTACTCTCTATTTCTAGTACTTTTCCATTGCTCCAAATAGAAACACTGTACGCTTTATACAATAACTCCTCATTCTCCTTTCTCCCCAGTCCCTCTACTTTCTGTCTCTATGAATTGGCCTACTCTAGGTACTGCAGATATGTGCAATCATATAATCTTTGTCCTCTTGTGTCTAGCTTCTTTCACTTAGCATAATGTTTTCAAGGTTCACCCATGTTGCAGCATGTATCAAGATTTCATTCTTTTTCATGATTGAATAATATTCCACATTACCTATATGACACATGTTACTCATTCATCTGCTGATGAACACAAGTTGTTTTCCCCTTTTGACTATTGTGAATAATACCGTTATGAACATTGGTGCAAAATATCTGTTTGAGTTCCTGCTTTCAATTCTTTTGCATATATACCCAGAAGTGGGATTGCTGGATCATATGGTAATTCTATGTTTAACTTTCTGAGGAGACGCCGAACTGTTTTCCACAGCAGCTGCACCATTTTACATTCCCATGAGCAATGCACAGGAGTTCCAATTTCTCCACATCCTTGCCAATACTTGTTATTTTTGATTCTAGCCATCCTAGTGGGTGTGAAGTGGTATCTTATTGTGGTTTTGATTTGCATTTCCCTGATGGCTAACGATGTTGAGCATCTTTTCATGTGCTTATTAGCCACTTGTATACCTTCTTCAGAAAAATGTCTGTTCAAATCCTTTGCACATTTGAAAGTGATTTTTAAAAAATCTTCTAATTTGAGTTGTAGTACTTCTTTATCTATTCTGAATGCAAGTCTCTTATCAGGTATATAATTTGCATACATTTTCTTTTCACTTTCTTGATGGTATTGTTTGAAGCACACATGTTTTTAACCTTGATGAAGGCCAGTTTATTTTTTCCTCTATTGCTTATGCTTTTGGTGTCTTATCTAAGAAATCATTGCTTACACCAGTGTTGTGAAGATATACTGTTATGTTTTCTTCTAAGAGTTTTATAGTTTTAGCATGTACAAAAAGGTCTATGATCTATTTTGAGTTAATTTTTGTGCATAATGTAAGGGTCCTAACTAATTCTTTTCCACATAGATATTAATCTATCTTTGTTTGTGTATGGTGAGGCTTCCCGTAATAAAACCTTAATTTAAGAAAAGGAAGGCTGAGCATGGTGGTTCACACCTGTAATCACAACCCTTTGGGAAGCCAAGGTGAGTGGATCATTTGAGGTCAGGAATTTAAAACCAGCTTGGCCAACACTGTGAAACCCCGCCTCTATTAAAAATACAAAAAGTAGCTGGGCGTGGTGGCAGGTGCCTGTAGCCCCAGCTACTCGGGAGGCCGAGGCAGGAGAATCGCTTGAACCCAAGAGGCAAGGTTGCAGTGAGCAGAGATCATGCACTGCACTCCAGCCTGGGCAACAGAGCGAGACTTTGTCTCAAAGAAAAAAAAAAGAAAGAAAGAAAAGAAAAGGCATTGATAGAAAAGTTATATACTAGGTAGGAACTGCTTTTCATTGCTAATGACTTCTACCTAAAATAAGAGTGTTTTTAGCACTCTTATGTTTGGTTTTTAAATTTATTCACTTTAAGTAAAAGAAGTTCAGAAGCAAGCAGAGCTGATATGGCCATTCTATTCTATCTATAATTGTTATTGACCCAGAACCCTACTATCTGTTTGTTTCAACATTCCTACATGTGGCATCTATCCTCAAGGTTACCATGGTCACAACGTAGTTGCTGGAGCACCAGCAACACCTTTGCATTCTGAGCAGGAAGAAGAAAAGTTAAAAAAAAAAAAAAAAAGCTGGGGTTTGGGGAGTGGGGAGGAGAGTCATCCCTTTATCCCTTTGAACAACTTTTCCCCGAGGCTAATTTAAAGACTTGAGTTTCTTTCTTTCTTTTTTTTTTTGACAGAGTCTCGCTCTGTTGCCCAGGCTGGAGTGCAGTGGCGCAATCTTGGCTCACTGCAACCTCCGCCTCCCACGTTCACACCATTCTCCTGCCTCAGCCTCCTGAGTAGCTGGGACTACAGGTGCCCGCCACCATGCCCGGCTGATTTTTTGTATTTTTTTTAGTAGAGATGGGGTTTCACAGTGTTAGCCAGGATGGTCTCGATCTCCTGACCTTGTGATCCACCCACCTCGGCCTCCCGAAGTGCTGGGATTACAGGCGTGAGCCACCACGCCCAGCCTTTAAAGACTTGAGTTTATAACCCATTGGCTATTCCCGTAGTAGGGAGGCTGGGTACATTAACATATTCATCAGTACAAGGGTCCTAACATTAAATTAAATGAGGATGCATGGTGGATATCAAGTAGCCAAGGCAGCTGGCTGTGGTGCAGGGTGCCACTTGGCCACCCACTACCAAATTTTAGTCCTCTTAGTGGCAAATAGGATTGTGGGATTAGATGAGCCAAGTATTGCTAAAGCTTCCAAGTTTTAGAGACTTGAATTCTACATTTAATATAAACTCTCCAGATTTTTCAATGCTGGTAACCAATCCAAAAAAACAAAAGTTTAACCTTGTCTGGGCCAAACACAGTACATCTGTGGCCCATGTTCCACCTCTGTGCTGCCTGTTGACATCCTCTGCTTTCGGGTGAACATTAGAGTTCTTGAGACACCTGAAGGGCCCAGGAGTGGTATCACAATTCCCCGGTGTGGCTCCGAGCCAGTGGGTAGAAGTCACGAGGAAGTAGATCTTGGCTCAACTTTAGGAAGAACTGCAGAGCTGTCAAAAACAGAAGGAGCTGCCTGAGGTAGGAAGCTCTCTGTCACTAGAGGTGTTTGAGCAGATGCCAGAGAAGAACTTGGCAATGATTTCTAAGGTCTTCCCAACCCCAAGAGTCTCTGAGGCTGTAAGAAAATTACTGTGATGACTACTGCTGCTTCAATGACTCACTGAAAGGAGGACCCTGTAGGAGGCAAGAGGAGGATGAGACGCCACACATCTGGATTGCTAAGGAGTTAGCAACCCACCAGCTGTGGTGTCCTACCCTGCAAATGACAAGGCAGAGGGAAATGGGAAATGCCCTCACCGTGGGGATGACCTCTATTCAATGTAGCCTGTAGGGTAGCAAAGAGTTCCTTCCCAAATATTTACAAGCATGATTTGATTCATCTCCATGCATTGCATAGGGATACACAATAGATATGTGGATTTTCTTATGCAGGATGATTCAGGTTACTAAACTATACTCCTTTATTTACTCCTGCTTGCACGGCTGGCTTCCTGGTATGCGACCAGTGCAGATGTAGAGGGCCCTGCATGCAGAAGGACCTGATGCTTGGTGTAATGCTCCGCTGTTACCATGTTAAAATTCTCAGTTTTGAACAAGGGGTCTCACATTTTCATTTTTCCTGGCCCCTGCAATTATGCAGTGGGTACTCCACACTTTTACTCAAAATGTATTCAGTGTAGAAAATGCGAAGCACTGGGGGCTGGGCCCACTCTGTCACCCGAGCTGGAGTGCAATGGTGTGATGTCAGCTCACCGCAACCTCTGTCTCCCAGGCTCAAACAATCCTCCCAACTCAGCCTCCTAAGTAGCTGGGACCTCGGTCGCGTGCCAGCACGCCAGCTAATTTTTGTCTATTTTGTAGAGATGGGGTTTCACTATGTTGTCCAGGCTAGTCTTGAACTCCAAGGCTCAAGCCATCCGCCTGCCCCAGCCTCCCAAAGTGCTGGGATTACAGGCATGAGAAGATTTATGTCTTTCAGGCCAATGCATTATGGGAGCTTTTCGTTAGCCTACTTGACCAAATACAATAAACAAACAGGAGTTAATTATGCGAAAAAAAGGGAGAGAAGACAGACTCCATAGTGCTCAGTCCAGGGAGAGTGTGGCATATTCAGGGAACTGGGAATGGTTCAAGATGCTTGACACTGTGGCTGTGGGAGGGAGAGTGGTGACTCAGTCAGGTCAGGCTGCTATAACAAAACACCATAGACTGGGGAACTTAAACACAGACATTTATTTCCCTCTCTTTTTTTTTTTCTTTTTTTTGAGACAGTCTTGCTCTCTTGCCCAGGTTGGAGTGCAGTGGCATGATCTTAGCTCACTGCAACTTCCACCTCCCAGGTTCAAGTGATTCTCCTGCCTCAGCCTCCCAAGTAGTTTGGACCACAGGCACCTGCCACCACACCTGGCCAATTTTTATATTTTTAGCAGAGATGGGGTTTCGCTGTGTTGGCCAGGGTGGTCTCAAACTCCTGACTTCAGGTGATCCACCTGCCTCGGCCTCCCAAAGTGCTGAGATTACAGGCATGAGCCACCGCGCCCAGCCCAGACACTTATTTCTCACAGTTCTGGAAGTCCAAGATCAAGGTGCAGACAGATTTTGTTCTTGACGAGGGCCTTCTTCCTGGCTTGCAGATGGCTGCCTTTCTGCTGTGTTCTCACATGGTGGAGGGAGGGAGGGAAGGGGAGGGAGGGGTCTGTTGTCTCTTCTTCTTTTTATGAGGGCACTAATCTCATCTTGAGGATCCCCACCCCCACTCCAAATACCATTACATTGTGATTTAGGACTTGGAACACATGAATTTTGGGAGGACACAGACATTCAGTCCATAACATGTGGGCCATGTCACTAAGAACCTTGCATGCCAGGCACAGAGCCTGGATATCATCCACTGGACTGTGGGAAATCAAGTCGGGCACTGGCATCCTTTTTGTTTTGCCAGTTTGGGTTGCAACCTGTGCTAAGGTTTGCTATGGTTTATATATTTGTCTCCTCCAAACCTCATGTTGAAATTTGATCCCTATTTTGGAGATGGTACCTAATGGGAAGTGCTTGGATCATGGGGGTTTGGTGCCATTCTTGAGGTAGTGAGTTCTCGGTCTCATGAGATTGGACTTAGGGAGGGGGGTGTGTTATGAAGCCAGGATGCCCTTCAGGTTTAGTTTCTCTTCTTACATGTCTGCTTCTGCTTTGACCTTCTCTGCCACATTTTGACTCAGCACAGAAGCCCTCGCCAGAAGCCAAGCAGATGCCGACACCATGTCTCTTGTACAACCTGCAGAAGTGGAAGCTAAATAAACCTACTTCTTTAGAAATTATTCTGCTTTGGGGCCGGGCGCGGTGACTCACGCTTGTAATCCCAGCACTTTGGGAGGCCGAGGCGGGTGGATCACGAGGTCAGGAGATCGAGACCATGGTGAAACCCCGTCTCTACTAAAAATACAAAAAATTAGCCGGGCTTGGTGGCGGGCGCCTGTAGTCCCAGCTACTCCGGAGGCTGAGGCAGGAGAATGGCGTGAACCCGGGAGGCGGAGCTTGCAGTGAGCCGAGATTGCGCCACTGCACTCCAGCCTGGGCGACAGAGCGAGACTCCGTCACAAAAAAAAAAAAAAAAGAAATTATTCTGCTTTGGGTATTCCCTACACAAAATGGACTGAGACAAGCTGCAGATTTTAAAATGTATGAAATGTTTCATAAGACGGGCTAATAATACAATGAGCGCTCATGCACCCACCACCTAGCTTGAAAAACACATTGCAGATAAAGTCTCCAGCATTTTTTTTCCTGATCCCATCTTCAGCTGAGTTTTTTTTTTATATATACAAAGTCTTGCTCTGTCACCAGGCCAGAGTACAGGGGCGCTATCTCAGCTCACTGCAACCTCCGCCTCCCGGGTTCAAGGGATTCTCCTGCCTCAGCCTCCCAAGTAACCAGGAGTACAGGCGCATGCCACCACACCGAGCTAGTTTTTGTATTTTTTTTTTTTTTTTTTTTTTTTTTTTTTTTTTTTTTTTTTTTTTTTTATTATACTTTAGGGTTTTAAGGTACATGTGCACAATGTGCAGGTTTGTTACATATGTATCCATGTGCCATGTTGATTTCCTGCACCCATTAATTCGTCATTTAGCCTTAGGTGTATCTCCTAATGCTGTCCCTCCCCGCTCCACCCACCCCACAACAGTCCCCGGAGCGTGAAGTTCCCCTTCCTGTGTCCATGAGTTCTCATTGTTCAATTCCCACCTATGAGTGAGAACATGCGGTGTTTGGTTTTTTGTCCTTGCGATAGTTTACTGAGAATGATGTTTTCCAGTTTCATCCATGTCCCTACAAAGGACACGAACTCATCATTTTTTATGGCTGCATAGTATTCCATGGTGTATATGTGCCACATTTTCTTAATCCAGTCTATCGTTGTTGGACATTTGGGTTGGTTCCAACTCTTTGCTATTGTGAATAGTGCCGCAATAAACATACGTGTGCATGTGTCTTTATAGCAGCATGATTTATAGTCCTTTGGGTATATACCCAGTAATGGGATGGCTGGGTCAAATGGTATTTCTAGTTCGAGATCCCTGAGGAATCGCCACACTGACTTCCACAATGGTTGAACTAGTTTACAGTCCCACCAACAGTGTAAAAGTGTTCCTATTTCTCCACATCCTCTCCAGCACCTGTTGTTTCCTGATTTTTTAATGATGGCCATTCTAACTGGTGTGAGATGGTATCTCACTGTGGTTTTGATTTGCATTTCTCTGATGGCCAGTGATGAGGAGCATTTCTTCATGTGTTTTTTGGCTGCATAAATGTCTTCTTTTGAGAAGTGTCTGTTCATGTCCTTTGCCCACTTTTTGATGGGGTTGTTTGTTTTTTTCTTGTAAATTTGTTTGAGTTCATTGTAGATTCTGGATATTAGCCCTTTGTCAGATGAGTAGGTTGCAAAAATTTTCTCCCATTGTGTAGGTTGCCTGTTCACTCTGATGATAGTTTCTTTTGCTGTGCAGAAGCTCTTTAGTTTAATGAGATCCCATTTGTCGATTTTGGCTTTTGTTGCCATTGCTTTTGGTGTTTTAGACATGAAGTCCTTGCCCACGCCTATGTCCTGAATGGTATTGCCTAGGTTTTCTTGTAGGATTTTAATGGTTTTAGGTCTAACATATAAGTCTTTAATCCATCTTGAATTAATTTTTGTATAAGGTGTAAGGAAGGGATCCAGTTGCAGCTTTCTACATATGGCTAGCCAGTTTTCCCAGCACCATTTATTAAATAGGGAATCCTTTCCCCATTTCTTGTTTTTGTCAGGTTTGTCAAAGATCAGATAGTTGTAGCTATGCGGCATCATTTCTGAGGGCTCTGTTCTGTTCCATTGATCTATGTCTCTGTTGTGGTACCAGTACCATGCTGTTTTGGTTACTGTAGCCTTGTAGTATAGTTTAAAGTCAGGTAGCGTGATGCCTCCAGCTTTGTTCTTTTGGCTTAGGATTGACTTGGCGATGTGGGCTCTTTTTTGGTTCCATATGAACTTTAAAGTAGTTTTTTCCAATTCTGTGAAGAAAGTCATTGGTAGCTTGATGGGGATGGCATTGAATCTATAAATTACCTTGGGCAGTATGGCCATTTTCACGATATTGATTCTTCCAACCCATGAGCATGGAATGTTCTTCCATTTGTTTGTATCCTCTTTTATTTCATTGAGCAGTGGTTTGTAGTTCTCCTTGAAGAGGTCCTTCACATCCCTTGTAAGTTGGATTCCTAGGTATTTTATTCTCTTTGAAGCAATTGTGAATGGGAGTTCACTCATGATTTGGCTCTCTGTTTGTCTGTTATTGGTGTACAAGAATGCTTGTGATTTTTGTACATTAATTTTGTATCCTGAGACATTGCTGAAGTTGCTAATCAGCTTAAGGAGATTTTGGGCTGAGACAATGGGGTTTTCTAGATATACAATCATGTCATCTGCAAACAGGGACAATTTGACTTCCTCTTTTCCTAATTGAATACCCTTTATTTCCTTCTCCTGCCTGATTGCTCTGGCCAGAACTTCCAGCACTATGTTGAATAGTAGCGGTGAGAGAGGGCATCCCTGTCTTGTGCCAGTTTTCAGAGGGAATGCTTCCAGTTTTTGCCCATTCAGTATGATATTGGCTGTGGGTTTGTTGTAGATAGCTCTTATTATTTTGAGATACGTCCCATCAATACCTAATTTATTGAGAGTTTTTAGCATGAAGGGTTGTTGAATTTTGTCAAAGGCCTTTTCTGCATCTATTGAGATAATCATGTGGTTTTTGTCTTTGGTTCTGTTTATATGCTGGATTACATTTATTGATTTGCGTATGTTGAACCAGCCTTGCATCCCAGGGATGAAGCCCACTTGATCATGGTGGATAAGCTTTTTGATGTGCTGCTGGATTCGGTTTGCCAGTATTTTATTGAGGATTTTTGCATCAATGTTCATCAAGGATATTGGTCTGAAATTCTCTTTTTTGGTTATGTCCCTGCCAGGTTTTGGTATCAGGACGATGCTGGCTTCGTAAAATGTGTTAGGGAGGATTCCCTCTTTTTCTATCGATTGGAATAGTTTCAGAAGGAATGGTACCAGTTCCTCCTTGTACCTCTGGTAGAACTCAGCTGTGAATCCATCAGGTCCTGGACTCTTTTTGGTTGGTAAGCTATTGATTATTGCCACAATTTCAGAACCTGTTATTGGTCTATTCAGAGATTCAACTTCTTCCTGGTTTAGTCTTGGGAGGGTGTATTTGTCGAGGAATTTATCCATTTCTTCCAGATTTTCTAGTTTATTTGCATAGAGGTGTTTGTAGTATTCTCTGATGGTAGATTGTATTTCTGTGGGATCGGTGGTGATATCCCCTTTTTCGTTTTTTATTGCATCTATTTGATTCTTCTCTCTTTTCTTCTTTATTAGTCTTGCTAGCGGTCCATCAATTTTGTTGATCTTTTCAAAAAACCAGCTCCTAGATTCATTAATTTTTTGAAGGGTTTTTTGTGTCTCTATTTCCTTCAGTTCTGCTCTGATTTTAGTTATTTCTAGCCTTCTGCTAGCTTTTGAATGTGTTTGCTCTTGCTTTTCTAGTTCTTTTAATTGTGATGTTAGGGTGTCAATTTTGGATCTTTCCTGCTTTCTCTTGTGGGCATTTAGTGCTATAAATTTCCCTCTACACACTGCTTTGAACGTGTCCCAGAGATTCTGGTATGTTGTGTCTTTGTTCTCGTTGGTTTCAAAGAACATCTTTATTTCTGCCTTCATTTCATTATGTACCCAATAGTCATTCAGGAGCAGGTTGTTCAGTTTCCATGTAGTTGAGCGGTTTTGAGTGAGTTTCTTAATCCTGAGTTCTAGTTTGATTGCACTGTGGTCTGAGAGACAGTTTGTTATAATCTCTGTTCTTTTACATTTGCTGAGAAGAGCTTTACTTCCAACTATGTGGTCAATTTTGGAATAGGTGTGGTGTGGTGCTGAAAAAAATGTATATTCTGTTGATTTGGGGTGGAGAGTTCTGTAGATGTCTATTAGGTCCACTTTATGTAGAGCTGAGTTCAATTCCTGGATATCCTTGTTAACTTTCTGTCTCGTTGATCTGTCTAATGCTGACAGTGGGGTGTTAAAATCTCCCATTATTATTGTGTGGGAGTTTAAGTCCCTTTGTAGGTCACTGAGGACTTGCTTTATGAATCTGGGTGCTCCTGTGTTGGGTGCATATATATTTAGGATAGTTAGCTCTTCTTGTTGAATTGATCCCTTTACCATTATGTAATGGCCTTCTTTGTCTCTTTTGATCTTTGTTGGTTTAAAGTCTATTTTATCAGAGACTAGGATTGCAACCCCTGCCTTTTTTTGTTTTCCAGTTGCTTGATAGATATTCCTCCATCCCTTTATTTTGAGTCTATGTGTGTCTCTGCACGTGAGATGGGTTTCCTGAATACAGCACACTGATGGGTCCTGACTCCTTATCCAGTTTGCCAGTCTGTGTCTTTTGATTGGAGCATTTAGCCCATTTACATTTAACGTGAATATTGTTATGTGTGAATCTGATCCTGTCATTATGATGTTAGTTGGTTATTTTGCTCGTTAGTTGCTATAGTTTCTTCCTAGCCTCGATGGTCTTTACAATTTGGCATGTTTTTGCAGGGGCTGGTACCGGTTGTTCCTTTCCATGTTTAGTGCTTCCTTCAGGAGCTCTTTTAGGGCAGGCCTGGTGGTGACAAAATCACTCAGCGTTTGCTTGTCTGTAAAGTATTTTATTTCTCCTTCACTTATGAAGCTTAGTTTGGCGGGATAGGAAATTCTGGGTTGAAAATTCTTTTCTTTAAGAATGTTGAATATCGGCCCCCACTCTCTTCTGGCTTGTAGAGTTTCTGCTGAGAGATCAGCTGTTAGTCTGATGGGCTTCCCTTTGTGGGTAACCCGACCTTTCTCTCTGGCTGCCCTTAACATTTTTTCCTTCATTTCCACTTTGGTGAATCTGACAATTATGTGTCTTGGAGTTGCCCTTCTCGAGGAGTATCTTTGTGGCGTTCTCTGTATTTCCTGAATCTGAATGCTGGCCTGCCTTGCTAGATTGGGGAAGTTCTCCTGGATAATATCTTGCAGAGTGTTTTCCAACTTGGTTCCATTCTCCCCATCATTTTCAGGTACACCAATCAGACGTAGGTTTGGTCTTTTCACATAGTCCCAAATTTCTTGGAGGCTTTGTTCATTTCTTTTTATTCTTTTTTCTCTAAACTTCCCTTCTCTCTTCATTTCATTCATTTCATCTTCTATCAGCGATACCCTTTCTTCCAGTTGATCGCATCTGCTACTGAGGCTTCTGCATTCTTCGCGTAGTTCTCGAAACTTGGCTTTCAGCTCCATCATCTCCTTTAAGCCCTTCTCTCCATTGGTTATTCTAGTTATCCATTCTTCTAATTTTTTTTCAAAGTTTTTAACTTCTTTGCTATTGTTTTGAATTTCCTCTCGTAGCTCAGAGTAGTTTGATCGTCCGAAGCCTTCTTCTCTCAACTCATCAAAGTCATCCTCCATCCAGCTTTGTTCCGTTGCTGGTGAGGAACTGCGTTCCTTTGGAGGAGGAGAGGTGCTCTGTTTTCTAGAGTTTCCAGTTTTTTTGGTCTGTTTTTTCCCCATCTTTGTGGTTTTGTCTACTTTTTGTCTTCGATGATGGTGATGTACAGATGGGTTTTTGGTGTGGATGTCCTTTCTGTTTGTTAATTTTCCTTCTACCAGACAAGACCCACAGCTGCAGGTCTGTTGGAGTTTACTAGAGGTCCACTCCAGACCCTGTTTGGCTGGGTGTCAGCACCGGTGGCTGCAGAACAGCGGATTTTCGTGAGACCACAAATTCAGCTGTCTGATAGTTCCTCTGAAAGTTTTGTCTCAGAGGAGTACCCAGTTGAATGAGGTGTCAGTCTGTCCCACTGGGGGGGTGCCTCCCAGTTAGGCTGCTCAGGGGTGAGGGGCCCACTTTAGGAGGCAGTCTGTCCGTTCTCAGATCTCCAGCTGCGTGCTGGGAGAACCACTACTCTCTTCAAAGCTGTCAGTCAGACAGGGACATTTAAGGCTGTGGAGGTTCTCGCTGAGTTTTTGGTTGTCTGTGCCCTGCCCCCAGAGGTGGAGCCTACAGAGGCAGGCGGGCCTCCTTGAGCTGTGGTGGGCTCCACCCAGTTCGAGCTTCCTGGCTGCTTTGTTTACCTAAGCAAGCCTGGGCAATGGCGGGCGCCCCTCCCCCAGCCTCGCTGCCGCCTTGCAGCGTGATCTCAGACTGCTGTGCTAGCAATCAGCAAGACTCTGTGGGCATAGGACCCTCCGAGCCAGGTGCGGGACACAATCTCCTAGTGTGCCGTTTTCCAGGCCCGTTGGAAAAGCGCAGTATTAGGACGGGACTGACCCGATATTCCAGGTGCCGTCTGTTTTCCCTTTCTTTGACTAGGAAAGGGAACTCCCCGACCCCTTGCGCTTCCCGAGTGAGGCAATGCCTCGCCCTGCTTCGGCTCGCGCACAGTGCGCTTCACCGACTGTCCTGCACCCACTGTTAGGCACTCCCTAGTGAGATGAAACCGGTACCTCAAGCAGAAATGCAGAAATCACCCGTCTTCTGTGTCGCTGGGGCTGGGAGCTGGAGACCGGAGCTGTTCCTATTCGGCCATCTTGGCTCCACCCTCTCTAGTTTTTGTATTTTTAGTAGAGATGGGGTTTCATCTTGTTGGCCAGGATGGTTTCGATCTCCTGACCTCGTGATCCACCCACCTCAGCCTCCCAAAGTGCTGGGATTACAGGTGTGAGCCACTGTGCCCGGCCACTTCTGCTGAGTTTTTAACTTTATTTTGTTTTGTTCTGTTTCGTTTGTTTCTTTCTTTCTTTTCTTTCTTTTTTTTTGAGATGGAGTGTCGCTCTGTCGCTCTGTCGCCCAGGCTGGAGTGCAGTGACGCAATCTCAGCTCACTGCAACCTCTGACTCCTGGGTTCAAATGATTTTCCTGCCTCAGCCTCCCAAGTAGCTGGGCTACAGGTGCCCGCCACCATGCCCGGCTAATTTTTGTATTTTTAGTAGAGACAGGGTTTTGCCAAGTTGGTCAGGCTGGTCTCGAACTCCTGACCTCAGGTGATCCACCTGCCTTGGTCTCCCAAAGTGCTGGGGTTACAGGCATGAGCCACCCCACCCAGCCTGTTTGTTTGTTTCTTAAGGGCACTTGGAAAGGGCAAAGTGGAAACAGGACATACATCATTGAACCTCTTGTATGTCCTCAGCATTTTGCCAGGTACTGTGATGTATACATATGGAAGAAGCAGCCACAGCCAGGTAGAAAACAACAACAACAACAACACAAAAAACCCCAACCTTTGTGCTTTCCCAGAATGCATTGACTCTTTCCTGAGACCAGCCGGGGCATGCTCAGAGGGGCACCGTATTTCTGGATGGGAGGTGATGGAACATTTGCACTAAGTCTCTAGCCATTACCCACTTCTGCTGACTCATATGTGGATAAATGGCACAGTCCAAATAAATTTGAAATATGTGTCTGGAAGTTTTAAAGTTCTGAGAAGGACATTGAAGGATTTGGGGTTGTTCCATCTTTTCATCTGGCTGATGGCTGGGACTTTGGGGAGAAGAGAAAAGATGTTGGGATTGAGCAGCTGGTGAGCAAAAGATGTTGACGGTGTTGGTGAGGATTTCATTTCCTGGGCCAGAGCCCAGCATACCAGAGTACAAGGCTACTGGCAAAATACAGAGAGTGCCACAAAGTCGGGGAAGAATGTGCTGGGCAGATTACCCAATGACATCAAAGGACACTTAAAAGATTTCTGTGGGCTACATAGTAGACAGCTGTTGTTTTTGTCTGCTCAGCATTCCTTTGCCATCTTCTTTTAATAACCTCTTTATTTCTGAAGGAAAACCAGGCATTTTCATAGTCTATGCAGCCGAAGAGGGTCGATACATCCTTTGGCTTCATGGGTGAATATGCAACTCAGCAAGGGTCTATCAAAATCTCAGTGATTTGTTCAGAGGTGGACACGTGACTCAGCCTGGACCAATGAGAGTTTTCTCTGGGACTTTGCTCAAATGATTAGGAATGAGATATGCTTTCTTGGAGTTGTTATGATGATAGCTAGCGTGAGACTGAGCTAAACGAGACTGAGAATGAAGTGAACACAGCAGAAAGCTGAGTCTAATGATGGAGAGAGAGAAATTCCTGAAAACATTAGGGCACTTGGATTTAGCCATGTCTGAAGCTAACCCTACTTCTTGGACTTTTTAGTTATGTGAATCTATATCTTTAAATTCTCTCTCTCCCATCAATCTGGTTTAATGTAATTTCAGTTTGGTTACTGTCATGTACACTGATAGTTGAGAAAATGTAAAACAGTCTTTGTGATTAGAAAGAAACAGGATGAGCCAGGCACGGTGGCTTATGCCTGTAATCTCAGCACTTTGGGAGGCCGAGTCAGGTGGATCACTTGAGGTCAGGAGTTCGAGACCAGCCTGGCCAACATGGTGAAACCCCATCTCTACTAAAAATACAAAAAATTAGCTAGGTGTGGTGGTGGCTCCTGTAGGTCCCAGCTACTTGGGAGGCTGAGGCAGGAGAATCGTTTGAACTAGGGAGGCAGAGGTTCCAGTGAGCTGAGATCATGCTACTACACTCCAGCCTTGGCAACAAGAGCAAAACTCTGTGAAAGAAAGAAAGAGAAAGAAGAAAGAAAGGAAGAAAGGAAGAAAGGAAGGAAGGAAGGAAGGAAGGAAGGAAGGAAGGAAGGAAGAAAGAAAGAAAGAAAGAAAGAAAGAAAGAAAGAAAGAAAAGAAAGAAAGAAAGAGCAAAGAAAAGAAAAAGATGACAGAGACAGTGCCTAGTTATTCTTGGGCAAAAACAGAGGCAACAGGACGAGAACTTTATTTATGGTCTTACACATCCATCTCCCAGTGCAAAGGGTGAGGGGGAAATGGGTAAGGTAAGATGTTCATATTACTGAAAGAAGAAGAAAGCTATAATTTCATTAGCATCGTTGCTACTTAGGAGGGGAATCATAACTGGAAAGTGACAATAGAAAGGGAATATTGTATAGCATTATCTGTGAGGAAGTTACTAGTGGTCTGCCTGTCAGTATGGAAGGCTTTGGGGTCAGGAATAGGGAGGACAACCACAGAAACAAGACTCCACCCAACATGGGGCCGGAGGAAGCCTCGAGAAGATGCTTTCCTAACACACATCCCCAAGCCACGAAAGAGTTTCATTAGGAATTCCAGTTATGCAGACATAAGCTGGAATTCTTCTTTTGCTAAAGTTTAGAACATCTGATAAATTATTATCTTACTTTGCTAACAGTTTCTCAGAACACGGAGGCAGCAATGGAGTAAGCTGTTCTGTTTTCCTTTCTTTTAAAATTCATATTTTTCCCTTGAATATAAAAGAAAGACATACTTCTGGTGGAAGATTCGATAATATGGTGGTGACACTCATACATCTATTCCTCAAAGATAAACGATTGGATTTGTACTGTGTGCCAGATGTTGGCTAAGTATTTAATAAATAGGCTTATTTAATCTCCATGGCATTAAGAGGTGCATTCTTGTATGATCCTTAGTTTGTGGATAAGAAGACTGAGGTTTAGCAAAGCTAAAAAAAAACTCTCTGAGATCATAGAGCCAAGTTGATGTTAGAGCCAGGATTTGAACTAAGCCATCTGGGCTCTTAACCACTATACTACATTCTGTATTTGTGCTTCCACTTATATAAATTCCTCGTTATAGTGTATATTTATAATTTTGTAGCCTGTTTTTCCCTTTCACTTAATTTTATAATATAGGCACTTTCCCATTTTGTTAAAGACTCTTAAATTTAAAAAATTAAAATATTTATGCTTATGTAAAGTAGACTACTCTAAGGGATGCCTATGGACCTATCTCACAGCTTCAACAATTACCAAACGGTATTGTTTCCTCTATCCACTCCCCACTCTATTATCTAAAGCAAATTGCAGACATTGTATCATTTTATCTGTAAATATATCAATATGTAATTTTAGTTATTCCTTAATATTCTGAGGTATCCAATCTGTGCTCGAATTTTCCAGATGTAAACATTACTGTACATGTTATTCTAAATTTGGTTCTGAGGATACTTACGGAAGAATTGGTGGGTGATGTGGAAGTATTAGAAGCTTTGAGCCAAAGTGACCCTGTCACTTCGGAGTTTGCAGTAGCAAACAAACAGAAAACACTGCACTGCACAATGAGGAAACCAGATTTCCAGAAGTTTGGTAGAAAGAAAGATGTACAATTCCACTTAGAACTGTATTGTTCCACGTAGTGGCACCAGTCATATGTCACTATTTACATCAAAACTAATGAAAATTAAATAACATTTAAAATTCAGTCCCTAAATAATCACATGTGGCTAGTGGCTATCATATTAGACAGTGGAGATATAAGATATTTTATTTTATTTTATTTTTTTCTGTCTTTTTTCTTTTTTTTGAGACAGAGTCTCGTTCTGTCGCCCAGGCTGGAGTGCAGTAGCATGATCATGGTTCAATGCAGCCTCGACCTCCTGGGGCTCAAGCAATCCTCCCACCTCAGCCTCCTAAGTATATGGGACTACACAGGCATGCACGACCATGCCCGGCTAATTTTGTTTATTTTTCATAGAGATGAGATCTCACTATGTTGCCCAGGCTGGTCCCAAACTCCTGGACTCAAGCAATTCTCCTACTTCTGCCTCCCAAAGTGCTAGGATTACGGGCGTGAGCCACCATGCCTGGCTGATATAAGACACTTTCATCATCACAGAAAGTTCCATTGAACGTAGCTGGTCTAGACTTTAAGAAGGAATAGTAAGAGACAGGAGATTCTTAAAGAATTAAAAAATGTCTGCATTTGTGATTGTCAAAGGGCTTGAGGAGTGCAGCTGCCACTCTGATCACAGAGGCCTCTGATCAGCTTAGCATTCAAGAGGAGGTGGAGCACACAGCTCAAGTCTCATTGCTTATTTATTTATTTAACTGCTTTAATTGAACAGGCCCCACTTAGCCATGTGCCAACAAGAAGTTTGCTTTATTTTTGTAACTCACTTCCTTTTTGCTAAAAAATCCCTTTTCACACTCAGCAGCGGAAAAACTGAAGTTAGCCCAGTCTTATAAATATCAGCCCTGTCCAGTCATTTCCAGTTTAAAATAGTTTCATTTCGAGTAAACATTTCACGCCATTCAGGTATTTTTATCCTCCACCACCGTCTGGTTCAGAACCCCACTCTGAGCTTGGGCTTCAGAGGAGAGCTTTGTCCTTTGCTATCCCTTCTCTTCCTCCTTGCAGCCCCTCAATAGCTGCTCCAAGTGTCCCCTAGTGGGAAGTGGAGAAGGCAGACCTCTCCTTTCTTGGCCAGGCCACGTTTCTCTATCTGACTGGATCCTCAGTATTATTTGGTTAATTGATTGGCTCTACCTAGGTGATGTCCCAGGTAGGATTCTGCTGTGATGTCATGCTCAGTATAAGTCGTGGCCCAGGTGATGTGTCTCTGTCCAAGGTCCTAAGCCCAGTGGACCTTCAAAGGCTAGTGGTCACGTTTTCAGAGCTGCAGCCACTCTAACTCCCAACAAGCGATTCCCTTCCTTACTCAACTGGCGTAGCTATCCTGAGTTACCCAACTTTACCTAGTTCCTGGTGGGAACTTCATAGGTCCCCTTCTATGATGTTCCAGAGGATGCGGTATGATACTTGTCATGACCAAATCTGCCACCCCGCAACTGCTCACACAAGCTTCATGCTGGGCTCCGTTGTGAGTTGCCAACTATTAATATGTAATTTAAGAAAATGAGGGATTACGTGCTCCGAGTTTCAGACTCTCTTCTACCTCGCAGGCACTTCCCTTGGAGTTCCCCAATTTTGAGTGACAGGTCAAGGGTCCCCATAGCACATGACTGAAGATATAATTACTTCAGAAGGAATTTTGCTCCCTCTCAAAGATGAGCCCTCATCCCTTCTTGTCCTCTCTTCTTTTTCCTTCTCTCTTCCTGGTGCTAAAAGCAACTAACCCAGTTTAGATGTGTATGTTGGTATCTATTTTTGACAGGCCAAATTACTCCAAGATGTAGCCACTTAAAACAACTTTTATTATATCTCACAGATTCTGAGGATCTGGAATATGGGTGTGGCCAACCTGAGTGGTTCTGGCTCAGGTCTCTTACGTGGTCACAGTCAGGATCTCAGCTGGGACTGCATCATCTGAAGGCTTGACTGAGGCTGGAGAATCCACTTCCAAGCTAGCTCACTCACATGGCTGTTGGCGGGAGGCTCCGTTCCTTGCCACATGGCCCTCTCCCTAGGGCTGTTCACATGGTAGCTGGCTTCCCCCAGAGCGACTGATCTGAGAGGGAGAAGACAATAAAAATGGAAGTCAGAGTGGGTTTACAGTGGGGTTGGGTGTATTTTTTAATCTAATTCTGGAGAGAAGATGCTATTTTTTACAGTTTTTTTGGTTTTGGCTTCCTTCTAACATTTCCTTTTAGCCTTGAATTTTTACTAAATAATTTCCTCCTGATTTTAAATTTTTTTTCTCTTCTGGGAATTTGAAATCTCGGTACTTACTATTACATCAATTTTTCCAAAGAGTTGAAATCACTTTAATGCCAGAACATGGTAAATTGGCAGCCATTTCAAGCAGCTGGTGGTCTTTTTTATAACATCATTAACGGGTACTATTAAATATTCTGAGAGGTGAATGTAAAATATAAAAGATATAAGGTTTTTTTTAAAAAAATAAAACAATAAACTTTCAAAGAGAAAACAAACAAAAACAAAAAAAACCCTAGTCTCACTAGTGACATACCATCACTTCTGCCATGCTGGGCTGGTCTCACCGACCACCTGGATGCAACATGGAAGGGGTTACACAGGGGGATGGGGGACGGATAACAGGAGGTGGGGATCCTTGAGGGCCATCGAGGCTGGCTACCACAAGGAGGTTCATAGATTGTCGGAATCTAACCTGGGAGTAGAGATTCCTTTTAGCTTCATTGTTTAGAATTTAGCTAAGCTGTTTTCAGTGAGCATGAGCTTTTCCAGGGAAGACCCAGAAAGGGTCTGAGTCTTTGCTCTTGTATTTATAAAAGTACATTTTCCTTTTGCTATCACACAAGTCATATGTATGAATTGTAGAAAAGGAAAATAATAGAGAAAAGTAAAAAAGCAAAAGGAAGTAATCCGTTTAGTCCACCAATCAAAAGTAAGCTCTGACAACATATTGGTGTATATTTTTACAGAATTCTCTATGTTTATCCATAAATGCTAATTGCATTTAGCAATTATTTATTTATTTTTATTTTTGTAGAGATGAAGTCTTGTTATGTTGCCTGGGCTGGACTCAAACTCCCAGGCTCAAGTGATCCTCCCAACTCAGCCTCCTGAATTGCTGGGACTATAAGCATTTTCCACCACACCTGGCATTAACAACTATTTATTGAACATCTCTTATGTGTCAGTAATGCTACTTCCAAGAACTTACTTAAGGAAATATTCAAGGCCATGGGTAAACATCTACAACCACTTTATCCCAATGCATTTACTCAATAACTTTGATGTCATTTTATCTTTGTTTGTAGTTCAGTCTTAAAACTATTTTTCTTTATGGTTCCTGGCTCACAAAATTTTTATGTAAATCTAAGATTACATAAATTAATTTTAAGAAGTAGGAATTTAAAATTTTTTTTTCCTTGCAGAAAATGTATAATTATGGCTATTCTCTTCTATAGCTATAGTTTTCTTTCATCATGTTTTTTTTTCTGTTTGTTTCTTTTCTTTGAATATTAGAAGAATCTTTCAAGTAGGCTCCTATGCATAATCTTTATCTTTTTTTTTTTTTTGAGATGGAGTCTTGCTCTGTCACCCAGGCTGTAGTGCAGTGGTGCAATTTTGGCTCGCTGCAGGCTCTGCCTCCCGGGTTCCAGCGATTCTCCTGCCTCAGCCTCCTGGGTAGCTGGGATTACAGGCGCACGCCATCACGCCCGGCTAATTTTTGTATTTTTTAGTAGAGATGGGGTTTCACCATGTTGGCCAGGCTGGTCTTGAACTCTTGACCTCAGGTGATCCGCCCGCCTTGGCCCCCAAAAATGTTGGGATTATAGGCATGAGCCACCGTGCCTGGCCGAATCTTTATCTTTGAAAAACTTTGCCAGGTGCAGTGGCTCATGTCTGTAGTTCCAGCACTTTGAAAGGCCAAGGTGGGCAGATTGCTTGAGCTCGGGAGTTGGAGACCAGCCTGGGCAACGTGGTGAAATCCTGTCTACACACACACACACACACACACACACACAAGCTGAATATGGTGTTCCATGCCTGTAATCCCAGCTATTTGGGAGGCTGAAGTGGGAGGATCGCTTGAGCCCAGGGGGTTGAGGCTGCAATGAGTCATGATGGTGCCACTGCACTCCAGCCTGGGTAACAGAGTGAGACCTTATCTCAAAAAAAATATTTTTTAAATGCTTTTCTCAAGGTTTAATTAAATAATTAAAACACACAAAATAATATTTATAACATACGTATAAGGAATAAGCTACCATTATCAGCTTAAAAAATCAAACAGTTCCAGCATCTTAGAAGCCTTCTCTTCCTTTCTGATTACTATCCTGAGTTTTGTGCTTATCATCCCCTTGCATTTCTTGATATATATGAACAAACATATTACCTGCCTATCCTTATACAATACCTTGTTTGTTTGTTTACTGAGACGGAGTCTTTCTGCACACCGAGGCTGGAATGCAGTGGTGCAGTCTCAGCTCACTACAACCTCCACCTCCTGGGTTCAGGTGATTCTCTTGCCTCAGCTCCCAAGTAGCTGGGATTACAGATGCCTGCCACCATGCCCAGCTAATTTTTGTATTTTTAGTAGAGACAGATTTTCACCATGTTGGCCAGGCTGGTCCCGAACTCCTGACCTCAGGTGATCCACGCGCCTCTGCCTCCCAAAGTGCTGGGATTACAGGTGTGAGCCACCGTGCCTGGCCTTTTCTTTTGGATATATGCACGGTAGTGGGATTGCTGGATCATATGGTAGTTCCATTTTTAGCTTTTTGAGAAACCTCCGTACTGTTTTCTGTAATAGCTGTACTAATTTATATTCCCACCAACAGTGCATAAACCTTCCCTTTTCTCTATCTCCTCATCAGCATTTGTTATTTTTTGTCTTTTTCATAATAGGCATCCTAACTGGAGCGATATGTGATCTTATTGTGCTTTTGACTTGCATTTCCCTGATGATTAGTGATGTTTAGTTATGCAAAGTTTTCCCTTCTGTAAATAACATCAATTTGTATACGCTCTCCTGTGAATTGCCCCCCACCCCAATTATGTATGTCATCCTCATTGATGGGCATGGGTGCAGTTAATTCCTTTTTTTTTTCTTTTGAGATGGAGTCTCGCCCTATTGTCCAAGCTGGAGTGCAATGGCGCGATCTCGGCTCCCTGCAACCTCTGTCTCCTGGGTTCAAGTGATTCTCCTGCCTCAGCTCCTGAGTAGCTGGGATTATGGGCACACACCAACACACCTGGCTAATTTTTTTGTGTGTACTTTTAGTAGAGATGGAGTTTCACCATGTTGGTAAGGCTGGTCTCAAACTCCCGACCTCGTGATCCACCTGCCTCGGCCTCCCAAAGTGCTGGGATTACAGGGGTGAGCCACCACGCCCGGCCAGTTAGTTCCTTTTTACTGTGGTATAATATTTCATTGTATAAATGCACCACATTGTGTCAGTTCTGTCCATGGATATTAGGACATTTCTGAGTTCCAGCAATTACAAACAATACTTCTGTAAACATTCTAGAAGATGTTATCTGGTGCACACGTGCAAAGATTTCTCTAGAGCAGTCATTCCCAAATTGGCTGCACATTAGAATCATGTGAGGATTTTCAAAAACTATTAACAGGTGGTTCACACCCCCAAGACATTCTGATTTAATTGGTACAGAGTCCAACTTTGGTGTCTGGATTTTATTTGATTTTTTCAAACACATTTTTTTTTTTTTTTAGAGACAGAGACTTGCTATGTTGCCTAGGCTGGTCTCAAACTTCTAGGCTCAAGTGATCCTCCTGCCTTGGCCTCCCAAATTGTTAGGATTACAGGCATGATCCACTGCACCGGGCCAAGTCTGGATTTAAAAAATCATGGGATTGGCCAAGCGCAGTGGCTCACGCCTGTAAACCCAGCACTTTGGGAGGCTGAGGTGGGTGGATCACCTGAGGTCAGGAGTTCAAGACCAGCCTGACCAACATGGAGAAACTGTATCTCTGCTAAACATACAAAATTAGCTGGGCGTGATGGTGCATGCCCGTAATCCCAACTACTCGGGAGGCTGAGGCAGGAGAATTGCTTGAACCTGGGAGGCGGAGGTTTCAGTGAGCCGAGATCGTGCCACTGCACTCCAGCCTGGGCAGCAAGAATGAAACTCTGTCTCAAAAAAACCAAAACCAAAACAAACAAGCAAAAACCATCAAAAAGTGGGCAAAGAATCTGAACAGACATTTCTCAAAAGAAGACATTTGTGTGGCCAAGAATCATATGAAAAAAAGGTCATCATCACTTGTCATTAGAGAAATGCAAATAAAAATCACAGTAAGATACCATCTCACGTCAGTTAGAATGGCGATCATTAAAAAGTCAGGAAACAACAGATGCTGGAGAGGATGTGGAGAAATAGGCATGCTTTTATACCATTGGCAGGAGCGTAAATTAGTTCAGCCATTGTGGAAGACAGTGTGGCAATTCCTCAAGGATCTGGAACCAGAAATACCATTTGACCCAGCAATCCCATTACTGGGTATATACCCAAAGGATTATAAATCATTCTACTATAAAGACACATGCACATATATACACATGCACACGAAATATAAAGACACATGCACCCAAAGCATTATAAATCATTCTACTATAAAGACACAAGCATGCATATGTTTATTGCAACACTGTTCACAACAGCAAGGATTTGGAACCAACCTGAATGCCCATCAATGATAGACTGGATAAAGAAAATCTGGAGCATATACACCATGGAATACTATGCAGCCATAAAAAAGGATGAGTTCATGTCCTTTGCAGGGACATGGATGAAGCTGGAAACCATCATTCTCAGCAAACTAACACAAGAACAGAAAACCAAACACTGCATGTTCTCACTCATAAATGAGAGTTGAACAATGAGAACGTATGGACACAGGGAGGGGAACATCACACACCAGGGCCTATTGAGGGATGGGGAGCTAGGGGAGGGATAGCATTAGGAGAAATACCTAATGTAGATGACGGGTTGATGGGTGCAGCAAACCACCATGGCATGTGTATAACTATGTAACAAACCTGCACGCTCTGCACAAGTATTCCAGAACTTAAAGTATAATTAAAAAAAAAAAAAAGCACGGGAATCTGGCCGCGCGCAGTGGCTCATGCTGTAATCCCAGCACTTTGGGAGGCCGAGGCGAGGCAGGCAGATCACCTGAGGTCAGGAGTTCAAAACCAGCCTGGTCAACATGGTGAAACCCTGTCTCTACAAAAATACAAAAATTAGCCAGGCATGATGGCTGGTTCCTGTAATTTCAGCTACTCGGGAGGCTGAGGGAGAATCACTTGAAACCGGGAGGCAGAGGTTGCAGTGAACCGAGGTCATGCCATTGCACTCCAGCCTGGGAGATACAGCAAGACTGTCTCAGCGGGGGAAGGTGGGGGGGAAAACAACCAACCATCATGCGATGCTAACATTCAACAATATTTGGACCCATTGCCCTAGGGTGTCTGTCTGGGAGTGGAATTGCGTGGTCATAGGGTATGTGCGTTTTCAGTTGTAGTGGATATTGTCAAATTGTTTCCCATAACAAATGTGCAAGAGTTCCAGCTGTCTCAGGTCCTCACCGATACAAGGTATTGTCTGATTGTATTTTTTTTTTTTTTTTGGCAGCATCAATTCTACCCTTTATGAGGGAATTACGAATTTTAATCTGTTTTTGCTTTTAGTTTCCTTATAGTCCTTCTTTATTACCCTTTTAATGCTACTTTGATTTATCTAAGCCTGCTGCCTTTTCATCTGAGTTTGTTTTCTCCTAATGATTTTATGTTTCAGAAAGGCCATGTCTTTTTGTGACCTACGCAAAAAAGTTTCCTGACATGTTCCTATTGATCTGACAATGGATGGTTTCCAGTGCTTTGCTCTTCCTCTGCATCCCAATTATGGATTTTTTTCTTTCTGTATTTTTTTTATAGATCTCATGATGGTTTTGTTCTCTTAATTCACTCATGCACAAAATATGATCTGATATGTGTCAACAGGTAGAAGGCAAATTGCCTGTGAATAGTCCCGTGACTTCTTTTTTTTTTTTTTTTTTATTGAGATGGAGTCTCGTTCTGTCACCCAGGCTGGAGTGCAGTGGCGCAATCTCGGCTCACTGCAAGCTCTGCCTCCCGGGTTCACGCCATTCTCCTGCCTCAGCCGCCCGAGTAGCTGGGACTACAGGCGCCCGCCACCACGCCCGGCTAATTTTTTGTATTTTTTAGTAGAGATGGGGTTTCACCATGTTAGCCAGGATAGCCTCGATCTCCTGACCTCGTGATCCGCCCGCCTCGGTCTCCCAAAGTGCTGGGATTACAAGCGTGAGCCACCACACCCAGCCATAGTCCCGTGCCTTCTTAGTCTACAGCTGAAGTTTGACAAGCACAGATCGTGGTCTACTTCCTTCATTAAAACAGGCTCTCCTTTCCTTTTCGATCCGCCATCTGCAGTGGAGCCGCCACCAAAATGCGGATTTTCGTGAAAACCCTTATGGGGAAGACCATCACCCTCGAGGCTGAATCCTCGGATATGATAGAAAATGTAAAGGCCAAGATCCAGGATAAGGAAGGAATTCCTCCTGATCAGCAAAGACCGATCTTTGCTGGCAAGCAACTGGAAGATGGACGTACTTTGTCTGGCTACAATATTCAAAAAGAGTCTACTCTTCATTTTGTGTTGAGACTGCGTGGTGGTGCTAAGAAAAGGAAGAAGAAGTCTTACGCCACTCCCAAGAAGAATAAGCACAAGAGAAAGAAGGTTAAGCTGGCCGTCCTGAAATATTATAAGGTAGATGAGGATGGAAAAATTAGTCGCCCTCGTCGTGGTGCCCTTCTGATGAATGTGGTGTTGGAGTGTTTACGGCAAGCCATTTTGACAGACGTTATTGTGGCAAATGTTGTCTGACTTACTGCTTCAACAAACCAGAAGACAAGTAATTGTATGAGTTAATAAAAGAGATGAACTAAAAAAACAAAACAAAACAAAAAAACCAAAAATCAGGCTCACCTGGGATTCTATTGCTCCATGATGTAGCCACCAGTGAAGATCATAGGCTTTGGGGGGAAGGGTCAGATTTAACTGATTCAGCACCAGGTCTGCCTGCATTAATAGTGAGTGGGAGTAAGTTAAAGAATCAGTGGTGTTTTCTGGAAAACTGAGATGATAATAGGGCCTCAGGATTAACTGCACAGAAAGGGCTTAGCGTAATATCTGGCAGATGGCAAACATTTAATAAGTGGTAGCTGTCATCACTATTATTTTATTAGTAGTATATTAACTTATTGTATGTTTGTGTGTATATTGTTGACACATAGTATTATTACTGTTCACCCCACTGCATTGTAAGCTACAATGAAAGTAGGTGTTTTTCTCTAGTTTGGTCATTTCTTCATCCTCAGCAATTAGAACAGTGCATGACACGTGGTAGACATTCAAGAAATATTTGTTGAATGAAGAAAGTTTTGAGAATTTGGCGAAGTTATAGCAGGAATTGCTAACCAATTCAAAATGTGCCATTTTGAATCAGAAGTTGGCAGTGTTATTTATAATAGCGACCCATTTGATTCAACCCGCATGTCAAATATCAGGGATTAGCTGAATAAATTACAGTGCTTCATAAGCTGGAAGCTATGTCTGCATTGCAAACCATCTTGTGGAATACATTTTGACAGAGGAAAATATTTACTTATACAGTTGGAATTTTAAAAAGGAGGAGTTATAAAACAATATGTATAGTATCATCCCAAATATATAAAAAATGTATGCATATGTATTAAAAAACCTGGAAGTCGTATAACAACATATTCATAATGATTGTCTCTGGTGGTGAGATTAAAGATGGTTTTAAATTTCTTCTTTGAGCCTTCTTTTATTTTCCAGATATGTTTGTAGTAAGCATATATTATTCTTGAAATAAGAAAAAATAACATATATATTTTAACAGACATGTACTAAAGATGAATTAAGTGGCGTAAATCCCAGGGATGCAAAACAACAGTGCAAATCTAGAAGAGAAAAGTCAGGAAAGACTCAAGAATGGTTTAGGTTTCAAGGGAAGTTTCAAAAGACAACAAAATGGATCCTGAATCAGCCAGCATTCTTAGTTGCACGCAACGGAAACTGACTGGCCGATTTCAGCAGCAAGGGAATCTATTTAGAGAGTACAGGGGCAGCTCACAGAATTGCCAGGAGGGCTGGAGGACCCGTGTCAACAGCTACCCAGCCAGAAACAATGCCCCAAATCCCACCATAGAACTGACCCAGTTTCCACCACTGACACTGGGTACGGCAGCAACTCTGTGGTTCTGGGAGCCTGGTCTTGTCCCTGCCACAATCGTCACCAAAGACGTTACTCTACTCAAAGGGTATTCCTCCACTCAGCAGCCTCAGCATCACCTGGAAGAGTCTTAGACGTGTGCATTCTCACACCCCTTCCCTGGCCTGCTGAATCAGCCTCTGGGGTGGGACCCAGCAACCTGCACTTCAACAAGACTTTAAGGTGACTGCAATGGGTACCCAGGCTGGAAAAGCACTGCTCCATAATCACTGACCATTCTTTGCATCATCAGTTATCACTCTGCATCATTCACAGTCCAAGAGGATGCTGGACACGGTAGCTCACGCCTGTAATCCCAGCACTTTGGGAAGCCAAGGGGTGCCGACCACTTGAGGTCAGGAGTTCAAGACCAGCCTGGCCAGCATGGTGAAGCCCTGTCTCTACTAAAAACACAAAAATTAGTCAGGCGTTGTGGTGAGTGTCTGTAATCCCAGCTACTAGGGAGGCTGAGGCAGAAGAATTGTTTGAACCCAGGAGCTGGAGATTGCAGTGAGCTGAGATTGTGCTACTGCAGTGAGCTGAGATTTCTCCAGCCTGGGCAACAGAGCAAGATTCCATCTCAAAAAGCAAGCAAACAAACAAACAAAAAACACACATACAAATACCACAGAACAAAACAAAACAAAAAACACAAAGTCCAAGAGGAATGTGTCTTGATTGACAGATCCTAAGTCATGTGTCTTACCGCCTTGCTGCAAGAGAGGCTGGGAAAGAGTATCAACAGTGAAAAGCTTCCATAGTGAGAGGCAGGCGCTGCTTTGTATTGAGACTTATGGGGATGAGGATTCTCAAGACATAGAGACCGAGTTGAGATGCTGATCCACAAAACAGAATGACTAGTGGGTCATAGGAATGACAATTCCAGGGTATGGAGAAATTAAAGAGGCAAAGGGTTTTGGCCAAATCAATTCAACTATTTCCAGACTGATTAAAGAATGAAAAGTACAATGATAACTTTTAAAACATTTAAGAGAAAACACAGAAGACTTTTTTTTTTTTTTTTGAGACAGAATTTCGCTCTTGTCGCCCAGGCTGGAGTGCACTGGCATGATCTTGGCTCACTGCAACCTCTGCCTCCCAGGTTCAAGCGATTCTCCTGCCTCAGCCTCCCAAGTAGCTGGGATTATAGACACCTGCCACCACGCCCAGCTATTTTTTTTTTTTTTTTTGTATTTTTAGTAGAGATGAGGTTTTACCACGTTGGGCAGGCTGGTCTTGAACTCCTGACCTCAGGTGATCTGCCCACCTCAGCCTCCCAAAATGCTGGGATTACAGGCATGAGCCACTGCGCCTGGCCTAGAAGACTATCTTTTTTACACCAAGGTAGTGAAGGATTTCATAAATCAGCTTCAAAGAGCATACACTATAAAGGAAAAAACCATGTAATTTTGATTATATTAAATATTAAAACTTTATTATGTTAAAAAGCACCATAAATAACATAAAAAGACAAGCCAAAGGTTAGGAGAATATACTTGTGTCCCTTACAGCTAACAAAAGATTACTGTCTAGAATATTTTTTAAAATTCTATAAATTAATAAGAAGGAGAAAAACAACCCAATGCAAAAAGTCTGAAGATGTTGTTTTAGTTATTTGTTGCTGCATAAAAAATTATTCCAAAACTTAAGCATCTCTCTCTCTTTTTTTTTTTGGAGACAGAGTCTTGTTCTGTTGCCCAGGCTGGAATGAGGTGGCACAATCAAGGCTCACTGCAGCCTTGATCTCCCGGGCTCAAGTGATCCTCCTACCACTGTCTCTTGAGTAGCTGGGACCGCAGGTGCATGCCACCACATCCGGCTAATTTAAAAAGAATTTTTATTTTTTAGAGATGGGATCTCACTATGTTGGCCAGGCTAGTCTTAAACTCCTGGGCTCAAGTGATCCATCTGCCTTGGTCTCCCAAACTGCTGGGGTTATAGGCATGAACCACTGTGCCCAGCCAAAATACAGCATCTTTAAACAATTATTTGTTATCTCACAGTGGGTCAGGAATTTGGCAGTACCTTATCTGGGTAGTTCTAGGGTCTCTCAAGAGGTTGTTACCCAAGATGTCACTGGGTCTGTGAGTCACCTGTATTTGCACTATTCACAGTATTACACTTATCTTAAAATCAATTATTGCTATAGGATAAGGGCAGCTGGGTTGACAAGATCTCCTGTGAAAATTCTAGGAGACTTAGCCTTTTCTAACCTGTTGATGGGAGTTTAAATTGGTTTCTGGAGGGTAATTTGGTATAAATATAATCAAAAGCTTCATAACAAAACACATCTTTTGACCTAGCAAGCCCATCTCTCAGTTATTAAGAAATCATCAGACAAGTATATGTAAAAATATGTATAGAATGTTTATCCAAACATTGTTTATAGTAGCAAAAATGAAATAAAGCATGCAAAACCCATAAATAACCCACATGTCTCTCCAGAGGGTGCAAAATATACAACATGCATTGGAATATTATAATTCCAATAGAAAAGACAATATAATAGACCAGGTGTGGTGGCTCACGCCTGTAATCTCAGCACTTTGGGAGGCTGAGATGGTCAGATCACAAGGTCAGGAGATCGAGACCATCCTGGCTAGTACGGTGAAACCCCGTCTCTACTAAAAATTCAAAAAATTAGCCAGGCATGATGGCGGGCACCTGTAGTCCCAGCTACTCGGGAGGCTGAGGCAGGAGAATGGCATGAACCCAGGAGGTGGAGCTGGCAGTGAGCCGAGATCGCACCACCGCACTCTAGCCTGGGCGACAGAGCGAGACTCCATCTCAAAAAGAAAAGAAAAGACAATATAATAAGCATAGAAAATGGTCTGGAAGGTTTCAAAATAATATGTTCACAGTAAATATCATTGGAGTTTGGGTTGTAAGAGTTTTCTATTTGTGTCTTGTTTATTTAGATTTTCTAATTTTCTTTTCTTTTTTTTTTTTTTGAGACAGTCTCACTCCGTTGCCCAGGCTGGAGTGCAGTGGCACAATCTCGGCTCACTGCAACCTCCGCCTCCCAGGTTCAAGTGATTCTCCTGCCTCAGCCTCCTGAGTAGCTGGGATTACAGGTGTGCACCACTACGCCCAGCTAATTTTTGTATTTTTAGTAGAGACGGGGTTTCACCATGTTGGTCAGGCTGGCCTCGAACTCCTGACCTCAGGTGATCCACCCGCCTCAGCCTCCCAAAGTGCTGGGATTACTGCTGTAAGCCACCATGCTCGTCCCTAGATTTTCTAATTTTCTACAAAGATTATGTGTTGCTTATATGATGAAGCAGCAATGAATTTTAAAAAATGGGTTTTAGTTGATAATACATTTAATCTAATCCAGCAATGCAATAATGTTGATGCTAAAAAGTCATCATTTATGACATTAGGAGACTGGAAGAAGTAATGACCCCATTACACTCTTCGTATGCTCCTAATAGGAATCACATTTTAAGGATTCAGAGGAGAGACCCCAGGATGTTGTTGGATTTGAAAACTGTGTTCTACAAGTAACTGTTGAGAAATCA
Source organism: Symphalangus syndactylus (assembly GCF_028878055.3). Classification (NCBI taxonomy): domain Eukaryota; kingdom Metazoa; phylum Chordata; class Mammalia; order Primates; family Hylobatidae; genus Symphalangus; species Symphalangus syndactylus. Next base: position 58,093,097 of record NC_072442.2, on the reverse strand, counting down.
TGATGATTTATGTTTTTAAAAAGAGATAATTAAGGAAAAGTACTTTGTCTTCAAATGTCCGAATGGCAGTCTTATGAAGACTATTGACAAAGAGCTGCTCTAGTGAACAGTCCCAGAATAAACTGGAAATCCCATGAAGGAAGAGTTCATTATGATATAAGAAATAACTTTCTAATGACTAGGCACTGTTACTATTGCCATTATGAGTTAAATATCTTAGGGTTCTTTGGTTGCAAACAATAGAAATAGACTCCAGTTAACATATTCAGGAAAAAAATTCTTCAAGGATAATTTGAATTATTCTATAATTTGGAGCAGCTCATAGAGGGGACTTGGGTTTGGAAAATCACAGAAGCAAAAGATGTCTAGGATTCCAGATAGAAGGAATAAGTAAATGGGATGTTTCTGTTGGCAAAAATTAGCCCTACTTCTCTTCAAAAGGTCTTGATATAACTGCACCCAACATCCAAAGTTAATGGAGTAAGAGCATGATGAACCTGGCTTGGCCGAGGGAAGGCAGGACTACTTCATTGACAGTCCCTTTAAGTTTTTTTTTTTTCAGATGGAGTCTCACTCTGTCATCCAGGCTGGAGTGGAGTGGTGCGATCTCAGCTCACCGCAACCTCCGCCTCCCAGGTTCAAGCTATTCTCCTGCCTCAGCGTCCTGATTAGCTGGGATTACAGGCACCTGACACCATGCCCAGCTAATTTTTTGTATGTTTAGTAGAGACGGGGTTTCACCATGGTGGCCAGGCTGGTCTCCAACTCCTGACCTCGTAATCCACCTGCCTCAGCCTCCCAAAGTGCTGGTAATACAGGTGTGAGCCACTGCGCCCGGCCCATTTTATTTTTTATTTTTTGAAACGGTGTCTCGCTCTGTTGCCCAGGCTGGAGTGCAGTGGTTTGATCTCAGCTCACCACAACCTCCACTTCCCAGGTTCAAGCTATTCTCCCACCTGAGCCTCCTGAGTAGCTAGGATTACAGGCACCTGCCACCACACCCGGCTAATTTTTTGTATTTTTAGTAGAGACAGGGTTTCACTGTGTTAGCCAGGCTGGTCTCAAACTCCTGACCTCGTGATCCGCCCACCTCAGCCTCCCAAAGTGCTGGGATTACAGGCGTGAGCCACCGCGCCCGGCCCCTTTGAGATCTTATGTAGTGGGGAAGAGATCATTTCAGAGAGAGAGCAAAAGTGAATGAGAGAGCTGCTTCTATAAGAGGGGATAGTGAATTCTGGAGCCAGAAACAACATATGCCAACACACTGCTGCTTCATTCTGCCGGGCCGACCATTTGCTTCACCACTGAGGGACTTCAGCAGAGGCTGAATGGTCAAGGATTGATAACTCCTTGCCTAGGCTGCTGTGGGGAGATCCCCATGTTAGATTGGTGGGGATTGTGGGGAAGGAGGTGTGGACTAAATGAGTTCTGTGGTTCCTCAGTAAGAATCAGCCCAATATTCCATCTCTGAGTCATACTTAGTGTGTTTTGTGAAAACCAGTGGCAGTTTTCACCCAAGATTAAAGGTGTGCCCCCTAGAACTCTCCAGTATCCTCTTTAACACCTAATATGGTTCCAGTACCCATGAATTAAACAAACCTTTCATGAACTCATCTATATTTTTATACTCTACCTCTTCTGGGTAGTTAATGAGGTCCATCAGTTTATGAATCCCAGAGACCATTATCATGCAAATGAGTCATTCTATTTCTTAGTCCCCCGTCCTCCCCCCAATTCTGCTTCTAACCATTCACAGATGTCCGCTGACTGTCATTGTTTCGGGACTTGGTGATCGAGTTTATGTTTGCCCTCGAAACTTTAAACATTTAAAAACATTATCTTGCTGCTCACTCTCTCCATCTCAGGTTTATTAGGCTGTGGAATGAACTTTCGTGGGAAACAGTGAGCAAATGATCATGGAATGGAGAGTTTTCTTTGCAAAGGAGAGGTTTTCTTTTCCCTGATTATGGCACCATGTAGTTAGAACAAAACTCGGGTGCAAGGAAACAAGCATAGAATAAGGAGTCAAGAGGGAAAAAGAACCAATATGAAACTCCCACTATGTTCTAGGCATTATGCTGGGCCCTGGTGTCGTCAGGATTCCTAGTCATAAGCACAGAAAATGACTGAAGCTGATTAAAGCAGAAAAAATCCTCACCTGTTTTAAGGCTATTGGGGTAGTTCATAGATTTCTCAGAAAGATTTGATAACCAGGTGGAGCAAATAGGCAGGAACGAAATGGTGCTCTACAGTCAGAGAACAGCAAAAATCACACCACAGAACTGGTTCAGTAAAAGAAAAAATGATAGCACTAGAAACCAAACCGTGCACTCAGTCCAGACCCCTCAGGCCTGGACACTGGACACTGAGGCTGGCACCACTGCCACTCTGGTCATGAAACTGCATGTTACTGTCACTGCTAACACCACCTGGTTCTTCTTTCCTTGCTCCAGTTCCCCTCTCCATGCTCATTCAAGGCTGAGGAGCATGTACATATGATTGACTGAGTCTAGGTGACCTGGCCATGCCTCAGCTTCAAGGGAGGCTGGGAGAGGAGTAGCCAGGATTTTCCACTTGGAAGAGGGCTCTGTCTCTCTCGTTTGGACAGCGAAAAAAACCACCAAAATTCCACGTTAGCACTTGCCATATTTCCCTAATTCAGCAACCCCCTGAGTAGGTATTTCCCCTGTTTTATAGATGAGTAAATTAAGGTTTTGTGGGCTGAGTAGTTGGATTAGATCACACAGTGAGTAAGTGACTGAACAATGGCTAAAACTGGTCTCCTTCCTTATCATTTCATGATGTCTTGTCTATGCCAGGTTCTATGTTCACCCCTTAACATAAGAACCTACGAGCTAAGCATTATTATACTCATTTCACAAATGAGGAAATGAGAATTTACCCTGGGTTCTCAGCTCATAAGGCATGGAAAACAGGTGGCATAACATGAATCAGCCCTTTAACCACTGCACTATATTGGCTCTTCAGGAAAGAGGGACGTTGGGTGAATCCTCTTTCGCAGTCTTTGTCTGGCAGGCCTTGGGGGGCATGCCAAGTGTTTTAGTATGTTCTCACACTGCTAATGAAGACATACTTAAGACTGGGTAATTTATAAAGGAAAGAGGTTTGATTAACTCACAGTTCCACATGGCTGGGGAGACCTCATAATCACGGCAGAAGGCAAGGAGGAGCAAAGTCAATCTTACGTGGTAGCAGGCAAGAGAGAGCTTGTGCAGGGGAACTCCCACTTATAAAACCATCAGATCTAGGGCCCGGGCGTGGTGGCTCATGCCTGTAATCCCAGCACTTTGGGAGGCCGAGGCAGGCGGACCATGAGGTCAGGAGATCGAGACCATCCTGGCTAACATGGTGAAACCCCGTCTCTACTAAAAATACAGAAAAAATCAGCCGGGTGTGGTGGTGGGTGCCTGTAGTCCCAGCTGCTCAGGAGGCTGAGGCAGGAGAATGGAGTAAATCCGGGAGGCGGAGCTTGCAGTGAGGAGAGATCACGCCACAGCACTCCAGCCTGGGCTGTCTAAAAGAAAGAAAACCATCAGACCTTGTGAGACTTATTCACTAGCATGAGAACAGTATGGGGGAAACTGACTCCATAATTCAATTATCTTCTGCCAGGTCCCACCTACAACACATGGGAATTATGGGAGCTAAAATTCATGATGAGATTTGGGTGGGGACACAACCAAACCATATCACCAAGTGACCACCCAGACACCTACCTCAGGCAACAGAACACTAATCACTTTGACACCCAAGGCTGGAAGCTTTGAGCATTCTCAACTCCTGGCTCTTCCACATCAGATAAGTTGCAAGTTGTTTTTCCCTCTTTGTGCCTGCAGCCACATCTCTGGTCTGGGTTTTATTACTTTATGCCAGTGATCTGCACTATCTTCTCAGTTGATCTCCCTGTGTCCTGTCTTCTCCTTGAGCATAGCCATGGCCAATGCCTTTGTCTTGCCCCAGGACTGTGTGCCTAATGAGACTGCGTGGCGATGGGAGAGTGGTGTCTCCTTGGGTGGATGCATCAGAATTTAGTTGTGCCTGAATGTGTTACTGGAATGAACATTTTACAACCATCCAAGAATAAAGCCAATAGTAAGTGTTGTGAAAGGAGCATGGGTATTAGAGGGGTTGATTATGCTGTGCCTGCAGCCTGCCTACCCATCAACTTCCAGTTAGGTGAGACAATACGCGTTCTTATGGTTTGTGATTGAGTTTCTACTATTTGCAGCAGAGAGCATTGCCACTGCTAGTCATTTAGCTGAAATACAAATCCTATCATTTTCCTCCTCTGTGGTTTTGTATTGTCTTTGGAATCAAACTCACATTCCTTAATATGGTTCACAAAGCTCCCGATGGGCTCATGGTTTACTGGTCAGGCCTTGTTCTCAGTATCTGCTGTCTACCCTTTTCCCCAAGGAACTTCAGGTCGTCATCAGACAATCCTGCTTCCTTTTCCCCATACACACCTGCATATCTACGTTCTTTCTTTCCTAGAACATTCTTTTCCTCCTTCTCCATCTACTATACTTCTATTCATCTTTCAAGTTTAGCTCAACTGACAATCCTTCCACAAATTTTTTCCTAGTCCCTCCAGGCAGAATTAAGGAATCTCTTAAGCATTTCTGAGCACTCTGTGTCTGTGTTATGGTGCTTTCTTCAGCCTCATATACAATCACAGGCCACCTATGTTTCTGCCTCTTTGCTAAAACATGAGCCCCTTAAAGACAACGACTATGTTCCATCCACCTTCTAGCTCTAGTGCCTGTGCCTTGTACAGGACAAAATAATCCTGTAAGTACTAATGAAATGTTCATGAATTCATTCAGATTGTAGGCAACTTAGCATGTGGTTATTAGCTGTTATTTATTTTTTTTAAAAATAAAGCAGTATTATTGTCAGTAACAATGTCTTCAGGATTTTGCAGTTCATGAAGCTCTTTACTATACGCTATCTCAATTAACACAGTATTTACTTTTAAATATTTATTTATTTACTTTGAGACAGGGTCCTGCTCTGTTACCCATTCTGGAGTGCAGTGGCACCATCACCGCTCACTGCAACCTCTGTCTCCCAGGCTCAAGTGATCCTCCCACCTCAGCCTCCCAAGTAGTTGGGACTACAAGTGTGTGACTCCATGCCTGGCTAATTTTTTAATTTTTGTACAGATGAGGTCTCAATATATTGCCCAGGATGGACTCGAAGTCCTAGGCTGAAGCCATTCACCCACTTTGGCCTCCTAAAGTACCGGGATTACAGGCATGAGCCGTCGTGCCCATCCCCACAATATTTCTATAACACCAACGTTGTCCCCACTTCTCAGGTGAGGCAACTATGCACCCAGTTGATGTATATATATTTGTTGGATGCCTATAATTTGCATAATACTCGGCAAGAAGCCAGCTGTGAAGGAAGGTTGCAGAGAAGTAAAAACCAGAGTCTCCCTTCTCACAGTGCTTACAATTTACTTGCGGAGATAAGCAATAATGCAGAATATTTCCATTAAAACAGACAAGAGCATTGGAATATAACAGTGAAGAGATGTTGAAGACAGCAATTTACTACATAATAAAAGAACACAGGCCAGGCGTGTTGGCTCACGCCTGTAATTCCAGCACTTTGGGAGGCCGAGGCGGGCAGATCACTAGGTCAGGAGATCGAGACTATCCTGGCTAACACGGTGAAACCCCGTCTTTACTAAAAATACAAAAAATTAGCCGGGCGTGGTGGCGGGCGCCTGTAGTCCCAGCTACTCGGGAGGCTGAAGCAGGAGAATGGCGTGAACCTGGGAGGCAGGGCTTGCAGTGAGCCAAGATCGCACCACTGCACCCCAGCCTGGGTGACAGAGCGAGACTCCGTCTCAAAATAAATAAATAAATACATAAAATAAAAATGAACGAATACACAACATAAGTACCATAAGAATTAAGATAGAACACTATGGTCTCACAGTGGAGGTCCACGAAGGGTCTTCCAAAAGAGAGCCCAACTTGGATTTTAAAGATTATGGGATTTCACAAAATGAAGAAGTGGGCAAGGCATTCCATGTGAAAAGTGAAGTCTTAACAGGGTGCAACTCCTTCTCTGCTAAGCAAGGAAGAAGATAGGATAGTGAAAGCCCCAAGGAAATGAATGGATATATTTGTGGCATGGATAGATGGATAAACAGATGGATAAATGGATGGATAAGTAGAGGGATGGATAGATGGGTGGAAAGATAGGTGGATAGGAGGATGGGTAGATGGGTGGATGGATGGACAGAGGAGTAAATTCACAGCTTGCAGAGGATGGTGCTCATTTTACCAAAATTGTCTCCAAACACAGCAGCATGATGATGAATTGTATTCTCTTTACAGAACAACTTGGTTAAACTTGTCCAGATGAAAGAAAGCCATTGTAGAAATCCACAAACACTTGTTGAATTAAAACATTTGAATGTGGTCAGAGATACAGAGGAAGGCCTGGGCTTAGGATGCAATCAGGCTAATGTGGCTTTTCGACATTATGTGTGGGTGTGTTTTCTCACAAACACATGTGGAGAGACACAAACAAAACTTCATTTGAGGTTTTTATTTTGCTTTTTACTGTGAGATGCCAAACTTCTGTTTTGACTGGATTGTCACTTTCCAACTTTTCATGTGTGGGAGCCCAAAGCCCCATGAGTTGGCATGAATGAGACACTTTGACTCATAATGATGGTGGAGGCAGGTGTTCATGTGACTGGGATAAAAGATATTATTCAGCTGGTCAGGGAAAAGATCACACTTGATGGGAAAGTGAACTTTATTCCTCAATCCCATTCTTATATCTCATGAAATTGTATCCTGAGTCAACAGTCTTATGTGATCAAGACGAGATGTGAGTTGGTCTTCCTCTAGCTTTTTTTTTTTCTTTTGAGATGGAGTCTTGCTTTGTTGCCCACACTGGAGTATAGTGGCGTGATCTTGGCTCACTACAACCTCCGCCTCCTAGGTTCAAGCAATTCTCCTGCCTTAGCCTCCTGAGTAGCTGGGATTACAGTTGCCCACCACCACGCCCGGCTAATTTTTGTATTTTTAGTAGAGATGGGGTTTCACCCTGTTGGCCAGACTGGTCGTGAACTCCTGACCTCAAATGATCCACTTGCCTTGGCCTCCCAAAGTGCTGGGATTACAGGTGTGAGCCACCGCTCCTGGCCTCTAGCTTTTAATTTCTAACAACTAATGAGTCACATTAACATAATACTTCTGCCTTACTCCACAATATAACCCATCATCTGTGTTCCCTGAATTTCTGGCTGTGTTGCAGAGCCTGTAGCCACGCATCTGAACATAGAGGCTTTTCCTACAATTGGGAGTTTCCAGCCTAGACTTTTTCCCAAGACTGGCCTAGTTCTGGTCTAACTCACAATGTTTGGACTCAGCCTAAAATGCGTCAATTTTTAAAAGCTTTTAAAAAATTTCCCAGCCTAAGATGGCTTGCGCAATCTTCAGCCTGATGTCTTGTGGTTCTCTGTGAGGGCTTTTCTGGCAGACACTGTTGGTTGACTACACAACCCATTCCTGACCCGCTTCTTTATCTTGCTACCTCTACTTGTGGAAGGAGGAAATCCAAGTACAGAATTTCCCAATCTCCCTTGGGCTAGATGTGGTCATGTGACCTGACTCAGGCCAATGAGAAGAGGAGGTCTACTTGGGGCTTCTGGGAACATGTTTTTTCCTTATGTAGGAGATAAATTGAGATGTTACCTTTCTCTTCTTTTTCCCATCTGGAATGCAGAGGTAATGTCTAAAGGTACAGCAGTCACCCTGTGGCCATGATGCTGCAAGCATGTGGAAGGAAAGCCAAAACACTAAGAATGGAAGAGTAGAAAGGTAAAAAGATGCAGGCTGGGCTGGGCAAGATGGCTGATGTCTGTAATCTCAGTACTTTGGGAGACTGAAGGGGAGGATTGCTTGAGTTCAGGAGTTTGACGTGAGCCTGGGCAACATGGTGAGCCCCTGCCTCTACAACAAAATTTTAAAAATTAGCCGGGTATGGTGGTGTGTGCCTTTAGTCCGAGCTACTCAGGAGGCTGAGTCAGGAGGATTGCTTGAGACCAGGAGCTTGAGGCTAGAGTGAGCTACTTCAGCCTGGGCAACATAGCAGGACCCTGTCAAAAAAAAAGAAAAAAAGAAAGAGGAACGAATGAACGAAAGAAAGAAGGGAGGAAGGAAGGAAAGGAAGGAAGGAAGGAAGAGAAAGAGGAAAAGGAGAGGGAAGGGGAGGGGAGGGGAGGGGAGGGAAGGGAAGGGAAGGGAAGGGAAGGGAAGGGAAGGGAAGGGAAGTCAAGGCAAGGGAAGGCAAGGGAAGGGAAGGGAAGGAAAGGGAAGGGGAAAGACAGGCCGGGCACGGTGGCTCACGCCTGTAATCCCAGCACTTTGGGAGGCCGAGGCAGACAGATCACCTGACGTCTGACTAGCCTGGAGTTCGAGACCAGCCTGACCAACATGGAGAAACCCCTTCTCTACTAAAAATACTAAATGACCTGGGTGTGGTGGCACACGCCTGTAATCCCAATTACTTGGGAGGCTGAGGCAGGAGAATCACTTGAACCCGGGAGGCAGAGTTTGCTGTGAACCAAGATTGAGCCATTGCACTCCAGCCTGGGCAACAAGTGTGAAACTCTGTCTCAAAAAAAAAGAAAGAAAAAAGAAAAAAAGTGCCAAGATGACATAGTTGGGCTGCTCAGGCAAACGGAGACCACTTTCAATAAATGTCCACATGATTTAAAACTTTGTTGTTGAGTTCTCTGATACTTGCAGCTGAATACATCCTAACCGGTACGGTCTGCCAGTGTTTGGCTGAAGAATGCTGTGAGGAACAAACAAGGTGAGAAAATGGATCTGACTTTGGGTAGAGCCAAGTATGGGAAACCAGAAATGGGGGAATGGGTTGATGAAAGGATTCATCTTGCCATATTCCTACTTGAGTTTTCCTTTTTATTTTTTTGAGACAGGCTTTCACTCCTGTTGCCCAGGCTGGAGTGCAGTGGCGCGATCCCGGCTCACTGCAACCTCTGCCTCCTGGGCTCAAGGAATTCTCCTGCCTCAGCCTCCCAAGTGGCTGGGATTACAGGTACATGCCACTGCACCCACCTAATTTTGGTATTTTTTGTAAAGATGGGGTTTCACCATGTTGCCCAGGCTTGTCTCGAACTCCTGGGCTCAAGTGATCCGCTCACCTTGGCCTTCCAAAGTGCTGGGATTACAGGTGGGAGCTACCATGCCTGGCCAAGTTTTCTTAATTTCTTCTACCCTCCATATGCCTCTTGGTTTAAGTTTTTTTGTTTGTTTGTTTGTTTGTTTTTGGAGACAAGATTTTGCTTTGTTGCCCAGGCTGGAGTACAGTGGTGCAATCACGGCTCACTGCAGCCTTGAACTCCTGGGTTCAAAGGATCTTCCCTCCTCAGCCTCTTGGATAGCTGGGCCTATATAGGTGTGCACCACCACACATGGCTAATTAAATTTTTTTTCTTTTAATTGTAGAGACAGAGTCTCACTATGTTGCCCAGGCTAGTCTTGAACTCCAGACCTCAAGTGATCTTCCTGCCTCCACTTCCCAAAGTGCTAGGATTGCAGATGTGAGCCACCACACCTGGCCTTGGCTTAAGTTTTAATGCATTAACTCTCTTTATAGGAAATTCAAGATATTGTTGTGGCAAAGATCCCACATATGCCTTTATCAGTAGTAAGTTAAAAATGATTCACCCCTAGAATCAAGCTCCATAAGGGCATGGATTTTATGCTATTTTGTTCAGTTATTTAGCCCCAAATTCCAGAATAGTGCCAGCACATAGATGTTCATTAAATATCTGTTGAATAAGTGAATTATTGAGACTTTGTCTCAAGAGGTCTTAGTTTGAAAGGCAGAAAGTTTGGCAAATGAAAATCTATGATGCTTATAATCTGGTCATATTGCTTTGATTGTGGACTGTACTCTGCTTTGCCTAAAATCCTTTTTAATAATAGTCTTAGCCGGGCGCGGTGGCTCAAGCCTGTAATCCCAGCACTTCGGGAGGCCGAGGCGGGCGGATCACGAGGTCAGGAGATCGAGACCATCCTGGTTAACATGGTGAAACCCCGTCTCTACTAAAAATACAAAAAATTAGCCGGGCATGGTGGTGGGCACCTGTAGTCCCAGCTACTCGGGAGGCTGAGGCAGGAGAATGGCGTGAACCCAGGAGGCAGAGCTTGCAGTGAGCCGAGATCGCGCCACTGCACTCCAGCCTGGGGTACAGAGAAAGACTCCGTCTCAAAAAAAAAAAAATAATAATAATAATAAATAAACAAATAAAAATCCAAAAAATTAGCCGGGCGTGCTGATGAGCGCCTGTAGTCCCAGCTATTTGGGAGGCTGAGGCAGGAGGATAACATGAACCCGGGAGGCAGAGCTTGCAGTGAGCAGAGATCGCACCACTGCACTCCAGCCTTGGCGACAGAGCGAGACTCTGTCTCAAAAAAAAAAAAAAAAAAAAAGTCGAGTTTTGTCATGTCAATGTATACCTTTAAAATAGTTGAAAAATCACCAGTTTTAGGGAGCAGGTTTAGAAAAAATGACTGTTCCCTTGTGAAATTCCAGCCATGCTTCTGAAAAGAGGAAGTTCTATTGGACCTTGAGATTAGTCCGGGAAAGGGAGAGGCTAATTTAGGGATATTTTGAGGACAGAGTCCTGAATAGCCCATGTGGATCGCTTCCTCTGTTTTATTTTAATTGTACACTCAGTGTAATGTGCTTAGTCTTTACCAGCCTGGTCTGAAAGTACCCTTCCAGCCTTCCTCAGCCTCCCTGTCTGCACTTCAGTTACATGCCCGAAAAGCCCTTTCCCACTTCTCATCTGACCATCTCCAAGTCAGCCCTCAATTCCCAGCTTGGCCTTTCCCAATTCCTCCAGGTGGGGATCGTTGCTCTAATCCTAGAGATCCTACAGTCTCTCATTCCTGCCTCTCTGTAGAAGCTTGTCAGGCTGCCTCACCTGCTGGAATTACGTCTTTCCCATTTCTCCCCTCTAGTACACACTGGATTTGCGGTGAATAATGATGGCCCTAGATCACATTTATAGAAAACTCACTTCATGCTGGACACAGTTTTAGGTGCTTTACATGTATTAACTTATTTACTCTTCCCAAGAATCCCAAGGTAGATAATACTGAAAGCCCCATTGTACAGAAGAGGATTTAACACATTCTGCAAATATTTATCGAGTCGCTACTGTATGCTTGGCAGTGTCCCAGCCAGGTACTAGGGATGTAATTGTTTTTTGTTTTGTTTTCTTTTGTTTTGTTTTGTTTTGTTTTTGAGGATAGAGTCTTGCTCTGTCTCCCAGGCTGGAGTGCAGTGGCTCAATCTTGGCTCACTGCAAACTCTGCCTCCCGGGCTCAAGTGATTCTCGTGCCTCAGCCTCCCGAGTGGCTGGGATTACAGGTGCCCACCACCATGCCTGGATAATTTTTGTATTTTTAATACAGACGTGGTTTTGCCATGTTGGTCAGGCTGGTCTCAAACTCCTGACCTCAGGTGATGCTGGTCTCAAACTCCTAACCTCAGGTGATGCTGGTATTACAGGCGTGAGCCACCACGCCTGGCCTAGGGATGTAATGTTGAACAAGACTGGAAGAAGGGTAAAGTCAACAAAGTAAACAAATTGATGAATCGATATTTATAGAAATTGGCAGGTCTGATGCATCAGAAAGGAACTTTTTAGGTCTGAGGAGTGAGAATGGATCCCCCCACAGGGTGCTACTATTAAAATAACCACAGATAACAGAGGTCGAAGATGAAAGATTCATGCCAGGAAACTTCACAAAACCCACTGGGCAGAGATCAATGTTAACCATGAAAGGAAGGACAAAAGCAGGAAGAGCCGAACTGAAAGTGTGACAAGGGGTTGGAGAAGCACAAGTCCAAGGTGCAGGGAGAGAAAAGGGAGGTTCAAGAAAAGCCTTACAACATGGCCATGGCAGAAAGAGGAGGTGATGGTAATGAAAGGGATTCTTACAAGTGCCTGGAAATAGGCTGGCACTGATCTTACAGGCTGAGGCTTAAAAAGGCTTTGTTCTTCTGTCGGATAAGGAGCGCTGTTGTGGTCCCCAGGAAATAAGGAGTTCTTGGGTGCGTGTATATGTGTGCGACTGAGTGGGGAGGGGAATCCCTTGCCCCAAATGCAGAATGATTGTCAGTGTCCACTCTATTCCTTGCACCTGACTCAGCGGAGGAGCTGGAACTGCCCCCGCAGGGACCTGCGTGAGGAAGCCAGGCCTGGGGGTGGGGATCACGGGAGGTAGGCTTGGCCCTGCCTCACAGTAAATGACTACCTGTGAGCCAGCCTAGCATGCGGGGTCTGCAGCTGGGCATGGAGTCCCTGCTTTGGGGCCCCAGAGCCCACCTGGTGGAGGTGTGGATGTGACAGGGAGGAAGAAAGGGGACTGACTGCAGCCCCCAAAACCTGCCCCAAGAGCCTCTGAGTGGGAGAACCAGTGGCCTCTGGACCACGGCTGCCCTGATGGAGCCCCTGTGACTCCTAAAGCCACGGAGATCCTAAGGTCTGACCCAGGTAGCCTCTGGAGAGGGACCAGGGATGCTTTGGGAGGGCTGCAGAGAACACCAGCCCGGGATTTTCTGCTTTCCTTGCCATCCCTGCTACTAGCGAGGAAGTACAGTGAAGTGCTCCGGAACCCCATCCCCAGGTGAGTCTGGCTCTTTCCCTTTCTACAGTGTGGCTTTGGATAAATTTTAACCCCTGTCTCTGCGTCTACAAAATGGGCACAATAGTATCTCCCTTACAGGATTGTAGGGGAGTGAAAAGCTTAGGAAGGTGTGGAGAGCATAGTAAGCACTCAATAAACATAAATAGTGGTAGTTATTAGTATTATTTTGGCCTCTGGGGATTGTTTGGTACGGGAAGGGCACGCGCTCTTTGGAATATACCATTTCCCCTTATCCCTTAGTTTCAGGGACAACCACGAGTTTTTGGTACAGGATGAAGTCCGGGAGCAAACCTTGAAGTCCCAGGCTTCTTAGTTGCCACTTCCTTCCTCTTTTGTCCTTGGTGGCAGTAAATAACCCCGGGGTAATAATTGCCAGGAGTTGTGCCTGGAAACAAACAAACCCACTTTGACAGGGCTCTGCCGAAATTAGAATAGCTGAATGACATTAGTTTGGGTGATCTGGGCATCTGCTGACCACCTCCTCCCAGTTTGCACTTTATTATGGGCAGACATGGTAGTAGTTAGCTGAGCCCCTGACCCCACGACACTCTTGCTGCCTTCTAGATTCTGCCGTGCCAGGGCAGCCTCCCCACTCCTCACTTTTTCTCTGCTCATTGCTCAGTTGGGCTTTCCAGGGGAGGCAGGGGCGGGGAGATGATTTGCATAACATCTGAAAATAGAATTTTGGCAGCTTTTGTCAGATGCCAGGGTTCTTGGGAAGGGCACGGATGCTGAAGAGGAAAAAACAAAAGGAAGTATTCTGGGAATTCCCAGTTTGTTCTTGGCATCAGACAGGAATTCTAGTTCACTAAAAAGATTTTTCTCTGCATCCCCAACCCCTTCAGCCCATCCTTCACCTTTCTCTGAACACATTCCTGAACTTTCTGAATGCCTGGGGCTATTTTGAGTCTGAAGCAAACCCTTATGGGTCCTGGTGGTTCTCTTGGGTTCACCTCAGGAGAGAGAGAATCTTTACAGAGCAGGTGAGCTCAGAGTGTGTCTGAATCTTCCGTGGAGTGTGTTGACAGCCAGAGCCCTCTGGGGACCAGCGCATAAGGGATCCCACTAAACCTTGGCTTGGACATTCTTTCTCACCTGTATCCTTTGGCCTTGACCTTTTTTTTTTTTTTTTTGAGACACCATCTCACTCTGTCACCCAGGCTGGAGTGCAGTGGCAGGATCACGGCTCACAGCAGCTTTGACCTCCCCAGCTCAAGTCAGCCTCTTGAGTAGTTGGGACCACAGGTGCGCACCACCACGCCTGGATTATTTTTTATTTTTTGTAGAGATGCGGGTCTCACGGCCGGCCACAGTGGCTCACGCCTGTAATCCCAGCACTTTGGGAGGCTGAGACGGGCGGATCACAAGGTCAGGAGATGGAGACCAACCTGGCTAACACAGTGAAACCCCGTCTCTACTAAAAATACAAAAAAATTAACCGGGCGTGGTGGTGGGCGCCTGTAGTCCCAGCTACTCGGGAGGCTGAGGCAGGAGAATGGCATGAACCTGGGAGGCGGAGCTTGCAGTGAGCTGAGATCACGCCACTGCACTCCAGCCTGGGTGACAGAGCAAGACTCCATCTCAAAAACAAAAAAAGAGATAGGGTCTCGCTATGTTGTGCAGGCTGGTCTCAAACTCCTGGATACAAGTGATCCTCCTGCCTCAGCCTCCCAAAGTACTTGGAAACGGCACCTAGCTGGCCTTGACTTCTGCTACCTAAGGTTATGCTGGGGGAGTCTGAGGGAATGCTATTTCTGTAGCTTTGTAGACCTCTTCATTTATTCATTTGTTAATTCATTCCTTCACTCATTTATTTATTTTACTCTAAAATAGTCACATGAAAAATGTATTGTGTGTATGTATTTGCTTGTGTGCACAACTGCTTATGGGGAAGGTGTCTACAGCTTTCATGGGGTTGACAAAGGTGTCCCTGACCCCAAAGAGTAAAAAACAAAACAAAACAAAACAAAAAAACCCCCACCCGTATGGAGGGGTAAGAAGATTGAATTAGCATTTGTTGAGGCCATTCTATGCCAGGTGCTATACTAAATTTTTGTGGTTTTTTGTTTGTTTTGGAGGGAGCGTAACTTTTTTAAATGAAGTAATACAAAAAAATCACTGTAGGAAATTTGAAAAAATAATGAGAATAATATAGAAAAAATTAATCTGTAATCCAACCACACAAAGAGCTCTTTCGCCATTGTGGATCTGTTATCTTCAAACTGTCTTCCTATAAAACTGGACACTTTACACTTCTACAACTCCCTGACATGGTTCTTATTCCTAAATCATAGAAGACTGTGAGGCTGAAGCCGCGCCCCCTCGCACCAGGAGGCACGCAGCCTTAGCTATCAAGGATAGCTTTTAGGGGTTAAACAATACACTTAGCTACCAGAGTAAGGCAAGTTCTAGGATTGAGGAATACAGGACTGAGGTTCACGAAGGAGCAGGAGGGAGTCTTGAAGGGACTCCTCCAAAAAGGTAATAATTCGGCGGGTCTTGAAGAACCAGCCTGAGTTGTTTCATGGTTATAGGGTTTCAGTTTTACATGATGAAAAGAGTTCTGGAGATGGATGGTGGGTTATTTCAAATAATGAAAGTTCTGGAAATGGTGTTGATGGATGGGAAAGAGGGAATTACTGAGATATGGCTTGGGTACAGCGGGGGCCGATGGGGCAGGAACAGGCACTGCATCTCGTGGAAGCTTGATCCCTCCTCGAAACACACTATTCTGCCACCATGGAACATCTGTTCATGTATTTCGGAATTTCTTTTACCACTGTAATTCCCTTCATATATTTATTGCTGCTTCTTCTGGAGATATCAACTTTACATGGTATAAAATTGACTTTGGAATTTGCTCGGGAAGAAATCTGGCTTGCACTCGCTGCTTTTTTTTTTTTTTTTTCAGTTACGTGATTGCTTTTAGCCCCACTTGTAGCTAGCTTTACCACTCTAAATAATACACTTACCCTCTGCTGCGTGTGTTATCCAACTGTAGATGGTATCAGTGAACTTTCCCTTCTGGAGGATGAGAAGATCAGTGCTGTCACTCATCCTTCGCCTCTTTTCTGCCCCCTCCACCCTAACTCCTGACATCTGTCCACTGGATGCTCAGTTTTAGCCTGTCAGAGTTTATAATATTTATATTCTGTTCTGTAACTGAAACTGGGATTTTAAAAAAAATTGTGGCAAAATATACGTAACAGAAAATGTGCTGAATTTGCTGTCTTAACCCCCTTTTTTTTTTTTGAGATGGAGTCTTGCTCTGTCACCCAGGCTGGAGTGCAATGGTACAATCTCGGCTCACTGCAACCTCCACTCCCCGGGTTCAAGTGATTCTCCTGCCTCAGCCTCCTGAATAGCTGGGATTTCAAATGCCTGCCACCATGCCCAGCTAATTTTTGTATTTTTAGTTAAGGCAGGGTTTCACCATGTTGGCCAGGCTGGTCTCGAACTCCTGACCTCGAGTGACCACCCGCTTCGGCCTCCTAAAGTTCTGGGATAACAGGCATGAGCCACCACGCTCGTCCATCTTAACGTTTTTTTAAATGTACCGTTCAGTGTTAAGTTTTCACATTGTTGTACAGCCATCACCACCAGCCAGCTCCAGAACTCTTGTAAAACAGAAACCTTGTAACCATTAAACAATTCAGGCCAGGTCCAGTGACTCACGCCTGTAATCCAAGCACTTTGGGAGGCTGAGATGGGAGGCTGGAGTGCAATAGTGGGATCACAGCTTACTGTAATCTCGACCTCCCAAGCTCAAGTGATCCTCCCATCTCAGCCTCCCAAGTAGCTGGGACCACAGGCACGCACCTCCATGCCCAGCTAATTTCTGAGCCCAGGACTTCAAGACCAGCCTGGGCAACATAGGGAGACCCTGCATCTCAAAAAAAAAATTAGCCAGGTATAGTGGTGCATGCCTGTAGTCCCAGCTACTCGGGAGGCTAAGGTAGGAGGATCACTTGACCCAAGAGGTTGAGGCTGTAGTAAGCTATGATTGCATCACTGCACTCCAGCCTGGGTGACAAAGTGAGACCATGTCTCAAAAAACAAACAAATGAAAAATACGAAAACCCCCACAACACTCCATTTCATTCTCCAAGTCCCTGGCAACCACTATTCTTTTTGTCAATATGATTTTGACTACTCTAAGTACCTCATATAAGTGGAATCATACAGTTTTGCGTGTCTGTGTGACTGGCTTATTTCACTTAGCATAATGCCCTCGAGGTTCATCCATGTTGTAGCATATTGCAGAATTTCATTTCTTTTTAGGCTGAAGAATATTTTATTGTGTAGCTATACCATATTTTGCTTATGCATTTATTCCTCAATAGATATTGAATTGCTTTCACCTCTTGGCTATTGTGAAAAATGCTGCTATGAATGTGACTGTACATCTATCACTTTGAGACTCTGCATTCAATCCTTTTGTGCATATACTCAGAAGCAGAATTGCTGGATCATGGCAATTCTATTTTTAATTTTTTGAGGAACCATTATACTGCTTTTCATAGAAACTACATTGTTTTACATTTTCACCAACAGTGCACAAAGGTTCCAATTTTCCCACATCCTTGCCCACTCTTGTTAGTTTCTTATTTCATTTTGATAGTTGCCATCTGATGAGTGTAAGCTGATATCTCGTTGTAGTTTGGATTTGCATTTTCCTAATGATGAGGTATGTTGGCATCTTTTCATCATTACGGAAATGCAAATCAAAACTACTGTGCTTGTTGGCCATTTGTATATCTTCTTTGGTGAAATGTCTACTCAAGCCCTTTGCCTATTTTAAAATCAGGTTATTTGTTTTATTGTTAATGAGTTGTAGGAGTTCTTTATATATTCTGGATGTTAACCCCTTACCAATTATATGATTTGCAAATATTTTCTCCCATTCTGTAGGTTGCCTTTTCACTCTGTTGATTGTGTTGTGAGCTGTACAAAAGTTTTTATTTTTATGTAGTCCAGTTTATCTATTTTTACTTTTATTGGCTGGGCCTTTGGTACCACATCCAAGAAATTATTGTCAAATTCAATACCATAAAGCTTTTTCCCTATGTGTTCTAAGAGTTTTATAATTTTGTGTCTTTGATCTATTTTGAGTTAATTTTGTATATGGTATATGGCAAAGATGCAATTTCATTCTTTTGCATGTGAATATCCAGTTTTCTCAGCACTATTAGTTGAAAAAACCACCCTTTCCCCATTAAATGGTTTGGTACCTGTGTTAGTCCATTTTCACACTGCTATAAAGAATACCTGAGACCAGACAGTTTATAAAGAAAAGAAGTTTAATTGACTCACAGTTACACATGACTGGGGAGGCCTCAAAAAACTTTCAATCATGGTGGGAGGGGAGGCATGTCTTACATGGTGGCAGGCAAGAGAGAGTGTGTGAAAGAGGAACTGCCAAACACTTACAAAACTCACTCACTACTCACTATCATGAGAACAGCATGGGGGAAACTGCCTCCATGATCCAGTCACCTCCCACCAGTTCCCTCCTTTGACATGTGGGGACTGTGGAGATTATAATTCAAGATGAGATTTGGATGGGGACACAGAGCCAAACCATATCAGTAACCTTATTGAAAATTATTGACATATATGTGAGGGTTTATTTCTGGGCTCTCTATTCTAGTCCATTGGTCTATATGTCTGTCTTTATGCTAATACCATACTATTTTGATTACTATAGCTTTGTAGTAGGTTTTGAAATCAGGAAGTATGAGACCTCCAACTCTGTTCTTTTCAAAATTGTTTCAGCTATTTGATGTCCCTCAAGAGTCCATATGAATGAAATTAAGTTTTCTGTGCCTTGTCTATAGATTGACTCTAAAAAGTGAAAACCAGCAAAAGACATTAACTATTTTTCATTGTTGAGCCAAGCAGTGTAATTAGACCTGTAGAGAGGTATATTTGTTTGTTAGGGTGGTCCTAATGAAGTACCACAAACTGAGTGACTTAAACAAGAGAAATAAATTATTTCACAGTTCTGCAGGCCAGAAGCCTAAGATCAAGATGCTGACAGGGTCATCCTTCTCTAGGGCAAGGACTAGGGGAGGATCAATTCCAGACCTCTCTCCTAGCTTCTGGCTTTTGGCAGCATAAATGCAATCTTCACATGGCATTCTCCCTATGTGCATGTCTGCGTCCAAATTTCCCCTTTCTATTAGGATACAAGTCCTATTGGATTAGGGCCCACCCCAATGACCCTAATTAACTTAATGTTAACTTAATTACCTCTGTGAAGAGCCTATCTCTAAATAAGGTCATATTCTGAGGTCCTGGGGATGAGGACTCCAACGTATCCTTTTTGGGGGACACAATTCGACCCATAACAAGAGGAAATGTAATCCTGTCTCACTAACTCTGTTCCATTTGATGGAAAATTCCCAAGTGTCAAAGTCAAATGGACACTCTTTCTTTACACTCCATCAAAATCATGTCATATTTTAGTTTGCTTCATACTTGAATGGAAATATTCTGGTTCAGATTTTAGTTTCTAATTACATTTCTTTTTCTTTTACATAAATAAACAAATAAAAAACTATTAAGTCTCACCTCACCAGTAAGTTCATCCGTGTTCTAAATTATATCATTATGACTAAATGTGGGACCCTGACAATCTAGGTTCAAATTCCGCATCTGTCAATAGCTCTTTGGGCATGTCACTTAAACTCTATACTTCGGTTTTCCCATATTGTTAGTGGAGTAAGAATGTATCTATCTCTTTGGAATGTTGTGAGGAATGGAATGAGTATAAAAGAAGATTTAGAGCAGTACCTGGCACGTAACAAGCACTCTCAACAAATATTCACTATTTACTGTGGCATAGTATTTGTTGAAATCAAGCTGCTTTCTCTTAAAAGAGATGTTCTTCTCAGTGTCCCATGAGTCTTTTTGTAGAGCAAACATTTTTGCCTTTTTCTTCTTTAAGAGTGTCTTAGCTGTTTTTTTTTTTTTTTTTTTTTTTTTGAGATAGAGTTTCATTCTGTTGTCCAAGCTGGAGTGCAGTGGTGCGATCTTGGCTCACTGCGACCTCAGCCTCCCTGGTTCAAGCAATTCTCGTGCCTCGGCAAGTAGCTGGGATTACAGGCATCCACCACCATGCCCGGCTAATTTTTTGTATTTTTAGTAGTGATGGGGTTTTGCCATGTTGCCCAGGGTGGTCTTAAACTCCTGGACTCAAGCATTACATCGGCCTCAGCCTCCCAAAGTGCTGGGATTACAGGCATGAGTCACTGCACCTGGCCAATAGTGTCTTAGCTATTCTTGATCTTTTACATTTCCTTATAAAATCTGGAATTATCTTGTTAAGCTCTGTAATGAAAAAGAAAGACAGAGACAGATAGAGAAAGGCAGAGTTAGAGACAGAGAAAGGCAGAGATAGAGATGTATACAGAGAGAGAGAAGGAGAGGGAAAGGAGGGAAGAAAGAAAACTCTGTAGAGACTTTTTATGTGGATTGCACTGAATAAATCAATTTGGGAGGAATTCATACCTTTATGCTATTGCGTCTTCTAACCGATGAATGTGGTATACCTTTAGGTCTTTTAATCAAATAGTTCTGTGTAGGAAAAAAGTCTCTTGCATGGCAAAAGGCATCTTGAAGCTAAACTGCAATGATGACCAATGTTTAATTCCTGCATACCAAGGTGGTCTGCAGCCAGGTCTTAAAACAATACCTGTAGCACAGATAACCCATCATAAAGATGGTCACATAACCTTTCCGGTGGTCATGAGTTGCAGTAAGAAAGTCTGAGATATGACCAGCTGCACCTGTTTTACCATAAAAGCTTGCTATAGAAAAGATATTTTCTGAAGAGTGGGTATGGGGATCCACTGTGTCATCACTTCTGTTCATAAGTCCCCATTAAATATTTCTTCTTGAGAAACTGGATTTGTCAGCCTCTTTCTTTGGCTTCTCAGCTCCCTTGGCCTTTGGGTGTAGGTTTGCATGGACCTGCTCACCTCAGAACACTCTTAATGAGAGTGTTTTATGATTTTTCTCACAGAGGTCTTATACATGCTTTGTTTGATTTACTGCTAAGAACCTGATTCATTTTATTTAATTAGAAACAGCATAGTTTTAAAAAATAATTTTCAACCTTTGAAATTATTTGATGCTTGTATATACACTTACAATTTACTTTTGAATTTTAAGTCAAAAAAATTTTATAGCCAGGCGTGGTAGCTCATATCTGTAATCTCAGCAGTTTGGGAGGCCAAGGTAGGAGGATCATTTGAGGCCAGGAGTTTGAGATCAGCCTGGGCAACGCAGTGAGAGCCCTGTCTCTACGAAAAAAAAAAAAAAAAAAAAAAAAACATTAGCTAGCTAGGCTTGGTGGTGTGTGCCTGTAGTCCCAGCTACTTGGGCGGCTGATGTGGGAGGATTGCTTGAGCCTGGGAGGTCGAAGCAGCTGTGGGCTGTGGTCATGCCACTGCACTCCAGCCTGGGTGACAGAGCAAGATCCTGTCTCCAAAAAAAGAAAATTTTAAACCAACAAAAATTATAAATAAACATTTTACTTGGGAATAATTTTAGATTTATGGAAAATTTGCAAATATGGTGCAGGGGGTTCCTGTATACCCCAAACACAGCCTTCCCTAATGCTAACATCTTATGTAACCACGGTACATTTGTCAAAACTAACAGCTCAACATCAGTACATTACTAATAGGTAAATTCCAGGCTGTGTTTGGATTTCACCAGTTTTTCCACTAGTCTTTTTTTTCTCTTCCAAGAGCCAATTTGGTATACCTCATTGCATTTAGCGTATTTTGATTTTTGAAAACAGCTACCTTGCTAAACCTTGTTATTAATTATAATTTTTATATGTTGATTCTTTGGAAATTTCTTTGTATACAATCAGCAAATAATAATTTTGTTCTTTCCTTCCCAATCCTTGTATTTTAAGTGTCTTTTTCCTGCTGTATTGTATTAGGTAGGACTTCTAGTACCTTGATGAATAGAAATAATGATGGTTGGCATTCGTATCTTATTCCTGATCTCAAAGGAAAAGGTTTCAACATTTCCTTAATCTGATGTTTTTGTAAGACTTTTGTAGAGACTCTTTCTCACATCATGGAAGTTCCCTTTTATTCCCAGTTTAAGAGAAAGCATTTTTAAAAATCATCTATGGCTATGAATTTTATCAAATATACATTTTCTGCATCTATTGAAATGATCACATGAATTTCTGCTTTTATCTGTTTATGTAGTGTCTTAACTTGAATAGATTCTCTAATGTTAAATTAAATGTAAAATTCTGGAATAAATCCAACCTTATGTCAGGTTATATTATTTTTCTTATATATTGCTGAATTCAGTTTGCTAATATGTTTTTTAGGATTTGTTGCATCGATGTTCATATGTGAAATTGACCTATAATTTTTGCTTTGATATCAAGATAATACTGGCCTCATAAAATAAGCTGGGGCGTGACTTTCTTGTCCCCATTCCTCCTCTGGAAAAGTTTGGGTAAAACTGGAATTATTTCTTCCTTAAAAGTTTCACTCTCATCAGTGTTTAAAGCCAAGAAATATAGCAATCCTGGCCAGGCACAGTGGCTCATGCCTGTAATCCCAGCATTTTGAGAGGCCGAGGCGGGCAGATCACCTGAGGTCCGGAGTTCGAGACCAGCCTGACCAACATGGAGAAGCCCCGTCTCTACTAAAAATACAAAATTAGCCGGGTGTGGTGGCGCATGCCTGTAATCCCAGCTACTCAGGAGGCTGAGGCAGGAGAATCGCTTGAACCCGGGAGGCAGAGGTTTTGGTGAACCGAGATCGTGCCATTGCACTCCAGCCTGGGAAACAAGAGTGAAACTCTGTCTCAAAAATAAATACATAAATAAAATAAAATTAAATTAAAAAAAGAAATATAGCAATCCTGACATGAGTGTTTCACAACCATCTTCACTGCACTGTTTTTTTCCAGAGCCGCGAAGCATCTCCTTGTGTATTACACTAGTCATTTACAGTAATGAGTAGAGCACAGATACAGCTTCTCCACTCTGGGCTCTATAATGCTGGAAGCAATGGGAAACCACAGATCATTTATACCAGTCTTCCCTTAAGCCTGGTGGATAACTAGTTTTTGTAAGCTTGCAGGATATGCGATGGGGGGATGCCCCCAAGTGCTTGTTTTTTTCGGGGGAGGGAGAAGACAGGGGATCATAGAAAGCGAAGGTACAGGGTCCCTAAAACCAGCACAGCAGCTAAATTCACATTCCCTCCAAAGCTATTAGTGGAAGTATTGGCTGGAAGCAGGATCGGCAGAGTAGTGTGGGTGTGATAAGGAGTTCTCCTTGTTCTGTAGTTCTAGGAGTCTCGCTCCATCCCTCTTTTCTCCCTACTGGCTCAGATATGCCCAGCACCTTCAGTGATGGAGAGACCTCTATAGTCATTTGTTCGGGAGAACAGGATGTGACACTTCCCCTGGCATTCTGGGGGAGCTGTCCAGGGCACATTCCAGGAAGTTAGGAGGTTTCCTTTTCCCTTTTCCTCCACTGAACCCTGGGCATGTTTGCTTCACTGAGGGCAGGTTGAGGCTGTGCTGAGAGAGGAGTAGAAGGAGATAACTCCTGGCCACAATAGACTTCTTCAAGGATTAGCTAAAAGGTTTCCCAAAGTTTGGTCTCCGGACCCCCTTACACTCTTAAAAATTATTAAAGACCTCAAAGAATTTTCATTTATTTGGGTCCTATCTGTTGAAATTTACCATACTAGACAATAAAACTGAGAAATTACAAACATTACTAATTTAAGATAGCAATAATTGATGCATTACCTTAATATAATCTATTTTTATGAAAATGACTATTTCCCAAAACAAAACAAAAAATAGTGAGTTGAAAGTAGTATTGTCTTACATTTTTGCAAATCTTTAAAATTTCTGGCTTACTAGAAGATAGCTGATTCTCAAGTCTGCTTCTGCATTGAATCTTTGAGCATTTTTTTTATGGCTGAGTAGTATTCCACAGTGTATATGTACCACATTTTCTTTATCCAGTCCACCATAGATGGGCACGTAGGTTGATTCCATGTCTTTGCTATTGTGAATAGGGCTGCAGTGAACATAAAAATGCATGTGTCTTTTTGGTAGAATGACTTATTTTCCTTTGGGTGTATACCTAGTAATGAGATTGCTGGGCTGAATGGCAGTTCTAAGTTCTTTGATAAATCTCCAAACTGCTCTGTATTTTTAGTGAGACAAGGTTTTGCCATGTTGGCCACACTTGTCTCAAACTCCTGACCTCAAGTAAACCTCCCACCTCAGCCTCTCAAAATGCTGGGATTATAGGTGTGAGCCACTGCGCCCTGCCTTGCTGGAGTCTTTAGGGTTTTCTAGGTATAGTATCATACTGTCAGCTAAGGGAGATAATTTGACTTTTCCTTTTCCTATGTAGATGCCTTTTATTTCTTTCTCTTGCCTGATTGCTTTGGCTAGGACTTCTAACTATATTGAATAGGAATAGTGATGCTGGGCATCCTTGCCTTGTTCTTGTTCTTAAGGCAAATGCTTCCAGCTTTTGCCCATTGAGTATGAAGTTGGCTGTGGGTTTGTCATAGAAGGCTCTTATTATTTTGAGGTATGTTCCCTTGGTGCCTAGTTTGTTGAGGGTTCTTATTCTAAAGGGATGTTGGATTTTATCAAAAACTTTTCTTGCATCTATTGAGATAATCAAATCATTTTTATTTTTAACTCTATTTATATGATGAATCACATCCATTGATTTGTGTATATTGGACCAATCTTGCATCCCAGGAATAAAGCCTACTTGATTGTGGTGAATTGACTTTTTGATGTACTGCTGGATTCAATCTGCTAATACTTTGTTGAGGATTTTTGTGCTTATGTTTATCAGGGATATTGGCCTGTAGGTGTCTTTTCTCATTATGTCTTTGCCAGATTTTGATATCAGGGTGATGCTGGCTTCATAGAATGAGTTAGGGAGGAGTCCCTCCTCCTCAGTTTTTTGGAATAGTTTCAGTAGAATTAGTACCAGCTCTTCTTTGTAAGTATGGTAGAATTCAGCTGTGAATCCATCTGGTCTAGGGCTTTTTTTGTTGGTAGGTTT
This sequence comes from Symphalangus syndactylus, assembly GCF_028878055.3. Taxonomy (NCBI): domain Eukaryota; kingdom Metazoa; phylum Chordata; class Mammalia; order Primates; family Hylobatidae; genus Symphalangus; species Symphalangus syndactylus. Next base: position 58,068,260 of record NC_072442.2, on the reverse strand, counting down.
TTAAATTACTGATTCAACTTCAGAACTCGATATTAGTCTGTTCAGGGTTTCAATTTCTTCCTAATTCAATCTTGGGAGGTTGTGTGTTTCTAGGAATTTATCCATTTCCTCTAGATTTTCTAGTTTATATGCATAGAGGTGTTCATTACAGTCTCAAGATTTTATTTTTTATTTCAATAGTTCTTGGGGGAAAACAGGATATTTTTTATTTCAATACTTTTTGGGGAACAGATAGTTTTTTGTTACATGGATAAGTTCTTTAGTGGTAATTTCTGAGATTTTGGTGCCCCTGTCACCTGAGCAGTGCATACTGTACCCAATGTATAGTCTTTAATCCCTCACCACCCTCTGCCTTTCCCCCTGAGTCCCCAAAGTTCATTATATCATTCTTATGCCTTTGTATCCTCTGAGGATCTTTTGTATTTCTGTGGGATCGGTTGTAATGTCATCTCTGTCATTTCTGATTGTGCTTATTTGGATCTTCTCTCTTTTTTCTTTTTTAATCTACCTAGTTGCCTATCACTCTTGTTTATCCTTTCGAAAAACAAAGTTTTGGTTTTGTTGACCCTTTGTATGGATTTTTGGGTCTCAATTTCATTTAGTTCTGCTCTAATTTTAGTTATTTCTTTGTTTCTGCTAGCTTTGGGGTTAGTTTAATACTGTTAGAATATTCTTCATATTGAGCTAGAGTCTGGGTCCTATAACTCTTATCTACTGCTCTGGACCTGTCTTTTAATCTAGATCAGTAGTTCTCACTGTGTGGTTATGGTACCACCAGCATCAGCACCCCGTGGGAGCTTGTTAGCAATGCAGATTCTCAGGCCCCACCCCAGAACTAGTGAATCAGAAACTTTGGGGATGGGGTCGGCAGTCTGCATTTTAATAAGCCCTCCTGGTGATTCTGAGACTTGCTGAAGTTTGGGAACCACTGTTCTGTACACAGCTTCTCAAACTCTCTGTGGTAAACGATCCTCCCACCTCCATCCATTGTGGACCTTCCAGGTACAACCAGTTCTGCAACACTGAAAATACATTCTGTTCAATGGGATGTGTCTGCTGACCATGAACTTGGATGTCACCACAGCATTAAATTGCTTTAAAAGTGTCCAAACGGCCAGGTGCGGTGGCTCGCGCCATAATCCCAGCACTTTGGGAGGCTGAGGCGAGCGGATCACCTGAGGTCAGGAGTTTGAGACCAGCCTGACCAACATGGTGAAACCCTGTCTCTACTAAAAATATAAAAAATTAGCCAGGCATGGTGGCACATGCTTGTAATCCCAGCTATTCTGGAGGCTGAGGCAGGAGAATCGCCTGAACCCGGGAGGAGGAGGTTACAGTAAGCTGAGATCGCACCATTGCACTCCAGCCTGGGCAACAACAGTGAAACTCCATCTCAAAAAAAAAAAAGAAAAAAAGAAAAAGAAAAAGCATCCAAATGCTCTCAATTTCTATACTTACCGCATGGAAGATCATTAACAAACAGTTCAGGAGATGAGCACTTGTCCCTGGACCACGACTTGAGTGGCAGTGCTCCAGATTTGCACTTCTCAAACTTAATGTGGGCACAAGTCACCTGGGGATCCTGTGAAGGATGGGTTCACTACGTCTGGGAGGGACCTGAAATTTTGTCTTTCTAAGTGCCCACGGGATATTGATGCTGCTAGTCCATGGACCACACTTAGAATAGCAAGCTCTAGACTAGAGCAGTGCAGAATACATCTGATATCTTTTCTCATGAGTGTCTACCTAATATTTGAAGCTAATCATCATCCTCCCATTCTCCTTCTTCTCTAGGCTAAATATGACCAGTTCTCTCAACTCTTCCACATCCGCAATATTTCCAGATATGCTCCCCACACCATACAGGCTGGCCCTATAGATGCTATCCGTTCTCTGCCCCTAAGCCAGTGCCTCCTCTTCTCTTTTCTCATTCTTCCTCCCCACCCTCCCAGCATTTGTAGCTGTTTTGTTCAGTGTTTCCTGGGCTGGCTCCAGCCCTTGGGGGATTTTCAGATGGCTCAGGCTTCTGGGAAGCTCCTGCAGCTGGAGGAAGGAAATTACCCCAGAGCTGGACAGTGGAATGTGCATCTGCCTAACCTGGACTCTTGCCCTGTTGTGCCTCCTGCTCTCACTGATCTCTCAGAGGACCCCTGACTGCCACATCTAGAGTCACCTCAATTTGACTCTAGTAACCTGGGCTTTCCTTCCTCCACTCACTCCTTAAAGCATCCTGGGGAACTTAAGGGGAAGGGAGGATAGCATAGAGAGGTGAGAGGGGTTGCTTGTTTGCTCTGGAGAGGGGCTTCTGACGAGGTCAAGACCCTTCGCAAGGATGGCCCATCTCCACTAACCCAATGTTTCTTCTTTCATCTCTCAGGACTGCCCAGAGCCAAGCTCACTCCCCGAAAGCCAGTCTTGAGCCAAGGCTTTGTTTTCAGAAGTTCTTATAAAATGTCTTTTCTGGGAAGGCGTGAAGGGATTGAGCCAGTCTCACTCGTTAACATCTCAGCAAGGATTCATCTGTCAAATTAGTGAATGATTTGCCTAGTCCAGAGGGCATAAAACTCATAGGTAGATAACTTAAAAAAATTATACACAGCTTTACAGAGAAATGAAGACTTAAATAGATTAGAACTTCCATTTCGTTCCCCTGAATGTTGGCTTTTCTGACACGTCCATACATTTCACATGGTTATGATTAGTGCGAGTATATTAATGTAGACTTCTTTCATTTAACTTCTTTTAGTATGCGTTAATATATACATCTCAAGGCAGCCAAACATTTGGGTGTGCTTTTGCCCTTTAACGTGTACATAACCCTCCAAGTAATCCCACAGTAGCATGGTGGTTGTAAACTCAGGCCCCATCACTTACTAGCTGTGTGATGCTGGGCAAATTCTTAACCTCTCTGAGCCCAACCTGTAAAATGAGGATAAAATAAGAACCCACAGCATAGAGGTTTTGTGAGAATTACATAAGCTGAGGCATGCAAAAACTCCTAAAACAGCACCTAGCCCCTCATAAGCACCCAATTAACTTTAGCTGCTCTGATTATAATTATTACTAGTATATTCAGACAGTCATCTGTTTCTAAGCATTTTAGGTTATTTGCAGTTTTTTTTTTTTTTTATTATAACAAAGTTGCTGTTAACCTTCATCCTTTCTGGTAGCCATATAAGGATTGCCTTGTCTACTAGAAGATATTAAGATGATAATGACAACGCCAAGATAACCTGAGAAGAGAATGATTACAATCAGCAAAGTGCTCAGAAAGGAAGCATTTCCTAGGGAAGGGAGAGAGCAAGTGAGGCAGATCAGAATCGAACCAGTCGGGGGGGACAGTTTATGCACGAGATGAATTTGGGATATCTCTGAGAGGAAGGCACTTCAAATTCTTGTTATTTATTTCACTACCGTGCTCTCTGTGCTTGGAACAGCTTGATATAGTTTGGCTCTGTGTCCCCACCCAAATTTCATCCTGAATTGTACTCCCATAATTCCCACGTGTTGTCGGAGGGACCCAGTGGGAGAGAATTGGCTCATGGGGGCAGGTTTCCCCCATACTGTTCTCGTGGTGGTGAATAAGTCTCACGAGATCTGACGGTTTTGTCAGGGGTTTCCGCTTTTGCTTCTTCATTCTCTCTTGGCCTGCTGCCGTCCAGGTAAGATGGGACTTGCTCCTCCTTGCCTTCCACCATGATTGTGAGGCTTCCTCAGCCACGTGGAACTGTAAGTCCAATTAAGCCTCTTTCTTTTGTAAATTGCCCTCTCTCGGGTATGTCTTTATCAGCAGCATGTAAACAGACTAATACACAGCTCCTGGCACATCATAGGTCCTCTGTCAACTCCTGGCTGAATGGATGAGTTGTCTGCTAGCTTCAGCAGGAGCCGCCAACCTGCTGTGGGCGGCCCTGGGTCCGGATCCCAGCCATGTCCAGATTTTTTAAGTCCAGATGTTTTGTCTGGCGCCACTCGGATCTCTCCTTCCTGAGTCATGGGACAAGAAACTCCTGGCTGGGGGCAGTGGCTCTGAGCAATGGTCTCCTTCTCCTCCTGTCAGCAGTGAGAGGCCTCTCATGGAATTTGGGTCATGGCGGTGGGGGTGGGGAATCATATTCATTAAGATAAGTTGGACTCTTAGCAGGAGTTGAAGGACGAGAGGTGTCTGCTGGGTCTGAGTGCCAGCTGGTTCAACAGCGAGGGAAGAAAGAGATATAGCCTGCATCTTAGAATCTTAGCAGCATTGTCTCTTTCGTGGTAAAAAGACAAGTGAGGACAAGTACAGAAGAGAGGAAAGTGCCTACTGGCGTTCTTAGATAGCTTATTTTGGGCGGGGCTGGAGGGCGTTTGCAGCCATCATGTGGTTTTGTCTACACAATGATCCAATGGGAAGGCATGACCAGCTGAAATTTAAAAGTGAGAAATAGACTCAGTGCAGTCTAGTGAGCCCTCATCATGGAATTCCTTGTCTCTTTCCACACTGTTTCTTCTGGGACTAGGAACTTGACCTAGTAGTGGGAGGGATAAGAAACACCCCTCTTGACTCTCAGTTCACGCAGTCTGGGTGGGGCTGGTTCCACCCAAAGCTTCAGAGGTGGGCTCATGAATCAGATCTGATTCATCAAAGTACCACATCCTCCTACCACCTCCTGACCAGGGGCACATGACCATGCTAGGCAATTACAGCCAATGAGAATCAGCCCTAGGGTTTTGCTGGAACTATCTTTAGGCTCCTAAGATTTTAAGATATAGGTTAGAGGCCTGGCCATTTTGTCATCCTAAAGGGGTCACCTTCTTGGGAATAAAGTTAATTTAGAGGAAAGCAGAACTGAGAGAAGGAAAGAGAGAAAGAATTAAGAAATCATCTTAAAACCCAGATCTAACCATGAATCCATGGATCCAGTCAGCCTGAAAATTGACTACCCTTGGAATTTTCATTTAGGTAAACCAATATATTTTCCTTTTTTTTTTCCCCTGGAAAGACTTGTAGCTGACTTTCTGTTACAGCTGAAGGAATTCTTATCATAGAGTATAGCAGTGAAGTTGAGACTTGGTCAGCATAGCTTACACCTGTCTTTCTGCCTTCCTTCCCTTCCCTGCACTGTGCAGTATGTAAATCCCTAGTCCTGAGAAGATTTCTCAATTTGCTACCTTGTATAAGCTTACCTAGTTGGACTTGTGGGCTGTTAGGAAGAGTGGGTGGCCCTACATATTCCAATATCTTTTTAAATTTTATTTATTTATTTATTTAGAGACAGAGTCTCACTCTGTCATCCAGGCTGGAGCGCAATGGTGCAATGTCTGCTCACTGCAAACTCTGCCTCCCAAGTTCAAGTGATTCTCCTGCCTCAGGCTCCCGAGTAGCTGGGACTACAGGCGTGCGCCTCCACACCCGGCTAACTTTTGTATTTTTAGTAGAGATGCGGTTTCACCATGTTGGCCAGGCTGGTCTCGAACTCCTGACCTCAGGTGATCCACCTGCCTCGGCCTCCCAAAGTGCTGGGATTACAGGTGTGAGCCACTGCACCCGGCCTCCAAGTTTTTTATATACAGAGCTGCAGTTGTGTTTTTACTAGGATTTCACTGGGTCCATTCAATAATGTGCTGGTAAATGTTTAACAAAGAAAGGAAAAAAACCTGTTCTGTAGTGTTTGCCAATTTCTGTGGTGCAAATATTCCAGCCATGGCTAATCCCAAGCTAAGAACATAACAACACTGAATGCAGAGATGGAAAGAGGTACAAAGAGCACATGATTAGATACTATTTTCACCACACAGATTTAATAGTTGTAGGTAACTGCAAGAAATTATAGATACAATGTAGTAAATAATTAAGAAGTTGTAAGTTTTGACTATTTAGTACCTTTCTTATTAATATAATTTATTTAATTGTAAGTTGCATAATTTAATTTTGATAGCGTCTCTGTTTAACAGCTGGCTCACAAAATTCCTGAAAATTTTATAATTGGCTCTTCTGAGCTGGAATGAGCTAGTTCTAGGCCAACACTGATCTCACTTAGTGCCCAGGTAGAAATGATTGCTTCTTCAAGAGTTAGGAGTGTAAACTCTGGCTTGAATTAAAAAAGAGACCTGAAAGTAATCTTAAAAGCTTGATTTTGGTGAAGGTCAGTGCCAAGTTGAAGTGTGCAATGAAACTGAATACATTACTGTCTACTGAATGGAATTTATGACCTGAAGATATTCACAAATAGCTGTGAGATAGCACTCTTACTTTGCATGGTCAGCTGGCCCTGCTCTGTAGAAGAGGCCATAAAGCAGTAAAATAGATGTGTAGGGCAGGAGTCCTGTATCAGGCAAATTGAACCTGCAGAAAACAGACAGCACTTCTGTATTAGTCTGTTCCCCCACTGTTACAAAGAACTACCTGAGACAAGGTAATTTATAAAGAGGTTTAGTTGGTTCATGTTTCTGCAGGCTGTACAGGTTCTGGGGAAGCCTCAGGAAACTTACAATCATGGCAGAAGGCAAGGGGAAGCAGGCAATGTCTTACATGGCTGGAGCAGGAGGAAAAGAGAGAAGTGGGAGGTGCTACCCACTTTTAAACAACCAGATCTCATGAGAACTCACTATCACAAGAACAGCAAGGGGGGAAAATCCACCCCCATGATCCAATCACCTCCCGTCAGGCCCCTCCTCCAACACTGGGGATTACAATTTGACATGAGATTTGGGCGGGGACACAAATCCAAACCATGTCAACATCCAAATTAGCATAATATGAAGAGTGTTTGAGGAACAGACTCTCTACAAAGGTGTGGGCAGGTATAGAAAATCCACAGAGATAGAGTAGAATTCCAGGTCTATTAACAGGGCTCCATTATCTTCCCTAGGCCTGCAAGGAGGTACAAGCTGGGGGTAAGAGGGACTCGGTTACCAGAATCTGGAGACAGAAATGTTCGGGGACTGGGATACCTGACATGGAATGGGATTTTGGACTACAGGGAGAGACACGGGGAATAAACACTGCTCTTAATCTCCTCCTTCCCTCTGCTCTTCTAGCCCAGCTCCCCGTTGGGTAGGCCCACCCAAAGACCAGGGCAAAGGATCCCATTGATGTCAACCTCTTGGGACATTGAGCACGTTGGAGAAAGGTTGAAAGGGTCTCAAGGGTCAAATTGCACCTTGAGTATCCTGCCGTGGAGTGCACATCCTGTCCTTTGTGTTGGGCTAGAAAAAGGGCCAGGGAACCTTGCTTTCGGAATTGCTATGGGCCACCTTCGTCCCAGAAACATTTAGGGTCTGGTCACCTGTTCCTGCGAAGGGCAGGAGGCTATTTGTGTAGGTATACTGCTTCTCCCCTGGGACCAACACTTCTCTTCCAGCCTGGCATGAGAAGCATGAGGTTTGGGGAGAGACCCTTGGCCATGTCATACTCTTTACTGCCAAGGCCATCACTAGGGACCACTCTTTGTCTGTCCGGTGAGTCTTAGCCCTCCATCTCAAGATTCTGCAAGGTCCTTTTCTGTGGATACTCAGTTGGGGAAGCCCTGGTCTGGGAGCCAAAAGACCTGGGATATCTGATTCTGATGCTATATCTTGAGGGGTTACCAGATCATGTCACTAATCTGGACTTTTGTCATTTGCAAAACCAGTGGGCTGTTCCAGATGAACATGATTCCGACTGACACCTCTGACTCTGAAGAGCGAATCCAAGATTTTATGAGTTTCATCATCTCTAGGTCATTTGTGTAATGAAAAGCATGCCTTTCCACAGCCAGGAGGTGGCAGCAAAGCTCTGTTTTGAAGGGGGCGTTAGGCCAGGGTAGGCACTGCTCTCCAACTCCCTAGAGCTGAAAGTTCAGGTTTGGAGGCTCGGTTTTACTCCTGAATAACAACAACAACAACAACAGCATTATTATTTTCATTATTGTTAGTGAAACAGAAGCAACAATACCATCTTCAATTTGGGCAATGCTGCATAGTTGAGGAAACATTTTTGTGCATCGCATGGGAACCTTTTAACAGCTGCATCCTGTGGGTAGGTAATACCAGGACTTTTAGCCCCACGTTGAGGCTCAGGAACATTTCTTGACTTGCCCAAGACCCTCTGGAAAGTATTGACATGCCGGGATAGGAACCCAAGCTTTCTTGCTTTTGTTCTTGTTCTGTTCACTCCCTATCTTATGGTGTGGAAGACCCAAGCCAAGGTCCCCTCTACCTCCTTTTCCATTTTGCAAGACAGTAGGAGGGTCCAGAAGTACCCAGCTCAGCCTGAGGGCTTAAGACTGGTTTCCAGCTGCCAGATGAAATTTGACATATTCATGCTGGGAAAGAAAACTCAGCACACAAACCTCAGCTTCACTCTCTTCTCTTTCTTCTAGTCCCCAGAAAAGAAAAAAGATATGTATCTTTAGTTACTTACCATCAGGGTGGACCTGGTGTCTCTCTTATTCATTCGTTAATTCATTCCTTCAATAATCAGAGTTCTGATGAAGCGTAAGACACTGTTATGTACTGTGAAGGACATAGGAAGGTTTTTTCTCTTCTGACTCAGAGATGTGTGGGTCAGGAGCTGGGATATGGGAGCCAAGTAAGTGCACAGCTTCTTGGGGGTATCTTAATCCTAGAGAGCCCCCACTGAACTGGGAGTTCTTGAGAAGATGGAATTCAGATTTGGTTTTGTTGGCGTGTCAGGGAGAAGTGAGTCCACAGGATTTAAAAAATGACCCCCAACTCCATATGTTAACTTCTCAAACCAGAGAAAACCCCTTAGAGACACAGCCAAAACCCCAGACTGTTGTCCAACCGAATCCCTGTCTTGTACTCCACCTACCTCCTGGGGCCAGGTCTCAACCCTCTGCATCATGATAACAGGTTATCAGAGTGCTATGTGCCCCACTCTAGACCACCTGTGCTTCTTGCATATTCTTATTTCCTTCTTAAAACAACCCTATAAAGTAAACTGTTACACTCTATTTCACATCTGGGGAAACAGAGGCTTAGTCATGAAGTAACTTGCCCAGGGTCTCAAAGCTAGTGAGTGGTAGCAGAATTGGGACTCCGACAGGTTGGGACTCAGGATCCTGACCACTTGTCCTTGCAGAGGGAAAACCCACCAATGTGAGACTGAAGAGCTGCAATCTCATCTCCTCCTCAAACATTGGGCAAGTCATAACTTGTCTGCATCACCTCCAGAAAATGAGAGTATTACACCTGCTTGGTCTTCTAATAGGCTTGTTGGGAGGATGGAATGGAAAAGAGAAAAATGGGCGTGTGACCACTTAGCATCATACAATGTTGTTCTGTGTGTTTGAAATAATATTATTCTCCTTCCTGACCTTGGATTTTTTTGACTGTGAAGACGAGGCAATTATAAAGATCATTTCAATGGACTCTTTCAGCAATGATGATGGTGATGGTGATGATGGTGATCTTGAGAAGGTGGTGGTGATGATGATGGTATGATCTTGAGAAGATGATGGTGATGGTGATGATGATGATGGTGATGATGATGATGGTGATGATGGTGATCTTGAGAAGGTGGTGGTGATGATGATGATGGTGATGGTGGTGGTGATGATGATGGTGATGGTGGTGATGGTGATGGTGATGGTGGTGATGACGATGATGATGGTGATGGTGATGGTGATGGTGATGGTGGTGATGGTGATGGTGGTGGCGATTTTAATAGTGATGAAGGTGATGACGGTGATCATGATGATGATGGTGATGATGATGATGATGATGGTGATGATGATAGCCATAATAATGGTAGTGGTGAAGTTAGAGGAAGGTGACCTCAGAATCATTTTCTGCTACCACCACTGCTGCCAATCCTCCTCAATTTCCAACCCCACTGTGTCAAAGGCATTTGGGGCGGGCTGATGATGAGATGAAAAGGAGAATCTAGAAGGCCAGAGAGAAGGAATAATCTAAGATGTTAGAGAATAGTGTACTTATCTCAGTTCCTGGTACATAGTAAGCCAGTACTTACTATCAGGTAATAGAAGCTATGAATTTTTAAAACAGTTTTATTAAGATGTAATCATACACCATACAATTTATCCGTTTAAAGTGTAAAATTCAATGGCTTTTAATATATTCACAGTTATACTGCCACCACCACAATCAATTTTAGAACATCCATTATCCCAAAAGAAACCGTGTGCCTCTTGCTGTCACTCCAACCTCCTCATCCCTCCTGGCAAAGCTATGATTTTTATTGTTATCTACACCTTACAGAATAAGGAAATTGAGACTAAGCAATGAGAGTAACTTGCCCATGGCCACACAGTTGGTTTGTGACAGCACTGGGATTCCATCTAGCTTTGCCAGAACCTAAAGCCTGTGCTTCTGTCCACACAGGTCAGTTTGACCAATGAGGAAACTCAGGTTCAGAGAATATATGTGATCAACCCAAGGCCACACAGCTACAGCTATTAAGTGGTCAGGATGAGGCTCACATTTAATCTTGGCTCCTAATCCACCCATAAGGGTCCTTATTCCATTTTACTCTGCCCCTTCAGGGTAAGCAAATCAACATAATCAGAATGGATAAGATCCTTAAGATCCAAGAGAGAGATGTGAAACTAGCAGTAGTCTTCTTTCCCATTGGGGAGGGAGAATGGTGCCTGGGTCCAGTCTCATCCTGGACTTGGAAAATTAACATCTCTTTGGACCCAGCTGCTCCCTTTCCCTTTTGGCCCTGAACACCCTGAGGAGGCTCCATGCAGGTGGGGAGGAGTTACCCTAGCTGGAAGGAGGAGCGAGGTGGTACCTGAGCCCCTATCCAACCTTTTCTAAAGCACCTGTCTTCCTAGGAGCGAATGAGTTTGACAGTACCTACTACCTTCTCAGATGTTAAGGGGAACTGTGGGTGGGCATGAGAGAATTGTACGACAAGGCCTCTAAAAGGGATGGGATGGAAAAGCAGAGTTGCTTGGCGGCCTGCAAGTCTAGGATCTCCAGGGTGTAGTTTCCACTCTGCCCTAGACAACTATAGTCAGAGTGCTTAATCCATCTGGGCCCCAGTGTCCCTATCTGTAAATTCAGAGAGAAAATGGGGAAGTGATTTTGCAAGAATTATGAGTTCCTAGGAGGAAAATGTACTACAGTTATCTGAAAGAATCTTATTTTCTTTCCTTCCTTCTCTTCCTCCTTCCCTCCTTCCCCTCCTTCCTTCTTTCCTTTTGGATGTTTTCAGCTTTATTGAAGTATAATTGACAAGAGGAATTGTATATATTTAAGGTACACAAATTGATGTTTTAATACATGCATACATTATTAACTACAGATAGGCCTGCTGCTGTAGATCTCCAGAATGTATTCATCTTGTATAACCGAAAATGTGTACCTTTGACAAACATCTTCCCGTTTCCTCCTACTCCCAGCCTCTGGCAACCATTATTCTACTCTTTGCCTCTATGAGTTTGACTATCTTAGATTCCACAAAGAAGTGAGGTCATGCAGTGTTTGTCTTTCTGCATCTGGCTTATTTCACTTAGCATAATGTCCCCCAAGTTCACCTATGTTGTCACAAATTGCAGGATTTCCTTCTTTTTTATGGCCCAATAGTATTCCCAATAGTATATGTATATATTCAAATTTGCGTATATATGTACATTTGCATATATATGCACATTGTGGTGATATATACATATATACGAGATATATACATATATATACGTATATACACATTTTCTTTATCCATTTATCCATTGATGGACATTTAGTTTGTTTCCACATTGTGGCTATTGTGAACAGTGATGCAATAAGCATGGAAGTGTAGATATCTCTTCAGGATCCTGATTCAATTTCCTTTGGATATATGCCCAGTAGTGGGATGGCTGGATCATATGGTAGTTCCATTTTTAAGTTTTTGAAAAACTGCTATTAGGTTGTACCAATCTGCATTTCCACCAACAGTGCACAAGGGTTCCCTTTTCTCCACGTCCTCACCAACACTTTTGTCTTTCTGATAATAGCTATTCTGAGAGATGTAGGGTGATACAGGGTCTTTATTTTTAAATGTTTCTGGAAGCTAGTGATTTACCTGGCCATGGGTTGGATTTCCATGTTTTCTACTTGGAGCAAAGAGCCTCCACTTTCACATTCCTTATTTTATATTTACAATAGAGCAGCAAGAGTCTAAATATCAGCTTCATAGAAGAGGAATGGACCATGATAATAAACACAGAAGAGCCAGGAATCCGAGTATTTAGGAGAATTTATTTCTCACACATTTTCCCTCCACTCTCTCGGAGGTGTCCCATGGCAACGAGCATCAGGTGAGCCTCATTCTTCCATCTTCTGTGGGAGAAAAAATAATTGTACATAGGAAATGAGTCAACTAAATGGGAGACTGAACATCATCTTGAAGTGAAGCAGCTGGAAAATTTGGAACTTCAGAGGAATATTAAGGAATGGCATTGTTTCCCTTTGCACATTGTAAAAGCAAACCAATCTAGCTACTGGTGACAGGACAAACGCCCTGCAAATCAGGGGCTTCATGGGCAGCATCTGTAGCAACAGGGCGAGACAGGGATGACAGTGTCATGCCTCACTGCTCATTCTCTCCAGAGCCTGGAACTACAGGAGTCTTTGCTGAAACAGTAGCATTTGGGAGGGCGCAACCAGCAGCAGGAAGGAGAGGATCAACAGTCATCTTCTAAGCTCTCCCTGGGTGGTCCATGGGACTTCCCTGGGGCTTGGGATTTCTTGGGAAGAAGCCATACTCAGGTACTTGCTCTTACCTGGCCCCCTACATCTCAGGTACCTGCTCTTACCTGGTCCCCACATCTCAGGTACCTGCCCTTATCTGGCCTCCCACACTCAGGCATTCGCTCTTACCTGGCCCCCATACAATATCTGTTCTTAGCTGGCCCCTACATCTCAGGTACCTGCTCTTACCTGGCTGCCCACGTCTCGGCTCTTGGCCCTCAGCTTGTTGACCTGGGACTCAGCGATGTCCGCCCTCTCCGCGGCCTCCTCTAGCTCATGCTGGACTCTCCGGCATCTGGACAGCTGCGTGTTGGCCTGCTCCTCCTGCACAGGAGACAGAGGGGGTATGAGGCTGTAGAGCCCCTCAGTCTGCTTATGAGGTGCCCTGTCTCTGAAAGCCTCTGAGGAGTTAAGCAACAGGGCCCTGGATTCCCTGATGACAGAGAGGGCAGGTAGGCTTTCTCCAGAGTGTGAGGACAAGGCTCCCAGCTCACGACCATGTGTACTGCCTCAGATCACCTTGCAGGTGCTACTGTCCCTTCTAGGACCTCCACATGTTCCCTTGCACCTCTTCTATATGGTATCTGTTCCATAGAGATCTTTGGGGGAGACCTAAGTCCAGAGCTCTCCCAAGGCACCTGAAGGTATAGAGACCAATGGCCCAAGTCTCCCTCGTCCTGTGCCTCTGCCTAGCACCATCTGTCTAAGGCCAGGCCACTGTACTGGTCTATTTGGGGGAATGTCAAGGATTCCTGACTAAGGTGTCCTCCTGGGCACCCTCTAGCCTGCCGATCCTGCTGGGACTGTACTCATCCCATGTGCATGAATTGCTCTCAGTATTGAACCAGTTCAAATCTGCTTCCCTGAGGTCAGGATTGAACCAGCCAGGCTCCAGGGAAGGGAGGAAAAAGAGCAATGGGAGAAGCTCAGTCATTTGTCCAGGGCAGACTCCCCTAAATTTTGGTCCTCAGAACAGTAGCCCTGAGGGATGCTCTGCATACAGTAAGAAGGTTCCAAAGTCAATGAAGTGTGAGAAATGGTATATTCTGGAACCCCTCTTCCACTTTGTAGAGTTGATGACATATCAAACTCTACAACATCTACAAAATCTGAGATATCCTTGAAGTAAAGCAACCAGTGTAACTTTGTTTAACTCAGATTTTCCCAAACTATTTCTTTTCTATAAAAGAATAAGCTCCTCCCCATGGCAGCCCCCCCTTCCTGCTATTAACATCCCTCAGAACCAGTGTCCTCAGAAGACACTTTGGGAAACACTGATTTCAGCCCATTCCATTTCTTTCCTATTGATTTCACCGATTTGATCAAAGGGTGGATCAAAAAGGATGGGATGGAGTGGAGGGAGTTAGGGAGGGCTGAGGAAGGCTGGAGATGCCTAGGAGGGTGGGCTGTGGTGGGATGGTGGGAATTAGGATGAGGTATCTCAGGTCAGGTCATGGGAGCAGGAAGGGCTTTGAGGGTAGGCTGGGGTGGTTTGAGAGAGTCAGGGTGATCCAACAATAGCAGGGTAGGCTAACATGCTTTAGGGGGTGTCAAGTGAGTCCCAGTGGGCAGGATGAAGGGGATGGAGGGGGCTGGCCAAGTAGGGTGAGGCAAGAGGGCACAGAGATGGTGAAGGCCGGGAAGGCTTAACATGGACCAGGAGAGGAAGAGGGCAGGTGTCTCTGTGTTTATAGCCTGCAAATGCAAACTCAGGCCTGAGGCTCAGGGGACTTTACCCACCAGGATGGCAGGGATACCCAGGATGCCCCAGGGACTGTCTGTCTGTGGGCACTGCCGGGGACCTCCTGTGCTCACCGCCTCCTCAGCCTGCCTCTTGTAAGACTTCACTTTCGCCTGCAGCTTGTCCACCAGGTCCTGGAGCCTGAGGATATTCTTGCGGTCCTCCTCAGCCTGCAGACAGAGTACATATGGCAGGGGCCCGCAAACCTATGGCCACTTCTGATGGGGCTTGGTCCATACAGCATTCACTGAGGAGGTTTTTGGGACCTCTACCTGGTAAGTCATCTCCTTGACTTTGCGTTCGTACTTGTGGGCTCCCTTCAGGGCTTCAGCTCCCCTCTTCTGTTCCACATCAAGCTCATTTTCCAGCTCCCGCACCTGGGTAGGAGGAAAGGAACACGGAATTCAACTCTCCTCTCCCAGACTTCTCTCATGGACTCATGGGCCAATCATTCTAGAGTGAACTCAAGATCCCCTAATGGTCATTAAAAAGTCAGGAAAACAACAGATGCTGGAGACGATGTGGAGAAATAGGAACACTTTTACACCGTTGGTGGGAGTGTAACTTAGTTCAACCATTGTGGAAGACAGTGTGGCAATTCCTCAAGGATGTAGAACTAGAAATACCATTTGACCCAGCAATCCCATTATTGGGTATATTCCCAAAGGATTATAAATCATTCTATAAAGACACATGCACATGTATGTTTACTGAGGCACCGTTCACAATAGCAAAGTCTTGGAACCAACCCAAATGCCCATCAGTGATAGACTGGATAAAGAAAATATGGCACATATACACCATGGAATACTATGCAGCCATAAAAAAGGATGAGTTCATGTCCTCTGCAGGGACATGGATGAAGCTGGAAACCATCATTCTCAGTAAACTAACACAGGAACAGAAAACCAAACACCACATGTTCTCACTCATAAGTGGGAGCTGAACAATGAGAACACATGGTCACAGGAAGGGGAACATCACACACCAGGACCTGTCAGGGGGCAGGGGGCTAGGGAAGGGATAGCATTAGGAGTAATACCTAATGTAAATGATGGGTTGATGGGTGCAGCAAACCAACATAGCAAGTTTATACCTATATAACAAACCTGCACATTCTGCACATGTACCCCAGAACTTAAAGTAAAAAAAAAAAAAAAAAGATCCCCTAGTGGGATTTTTGCCAAGATGTCTCCTCCTAGGTCTCAGGAGCCACATTTTATTGACAATGCAGGTGCTTTGAGCAAGTGAGAATAAGATGCCTTCATTGGGCAGAGGCAGCCTCAGGTGCACAGAGCATAGCTGATGGGTCAGGCTTTGCTTAGATGCCCCCTTTTGTGGAGCCAGGTCATTTGGCAAGCGCAGCAAAAGCTAACCTGACTTGTCCTTGCAGGTGAAACCTGCCCAGCTGTTCATGGTGGCCCTGATTACAGATCAAGTAAGGCAGCAGGGATCATGAAGAGAACCTGGGCCAGGCTAGTAGTCAAAGCACTCTCCAGGCCCACTTGATAGACCCAAAGCAAGTCAGTCACCACCACTGAGCATGAGTTTCTGTATATTTAGGATGGAGATAATATTTCCTGCCCAGCCTCCCTCAAATGTGGAGATCATATGAAAGTATGTGAAAGTATTGTTAGAATGACAAAGCACTACACAGGTGTTGTTAATTTCACAGTTGCTTCTGCCTTTCCTGAAGTCTTGAGGGGAAAGGGCAGCCACTGAGGACATAAGTCACCAACTGTGGTCCCAACTCCACAATCCAGAGACTCAAGCCGGGGAGGGGCAGCAGCCAGCTGCATGCTCCACTCCACTGCGAATCCCAGTGGCTGCAGAGCAGGGGCGACTTGGAGACTCACTAGATCAACCTTGAAAACTACCAATGGGACGGGATTACTCTGGCCACTGTTCCCAAAAGCTCCCCACCCTACACCTCCTGGACCCAGGAAATGTCTCCATCAGGTTCTACAAAACATTTGTTTTCCTGGGAATTCTTTCTAGGCTTCTGTAAGGTTTATGGAAGTCACATAACTGGGCAGGGGATGGGAGGACAGTCAAGGTGCCTCACCATGGGAGGGGGAGGGTGGCCGAGGGCTCCCTGCCAACCCAGGAATCAAAGTATGGCAGAAGGTGTCATGAGATCTAATCCTTTCCCCACAGGAGGGATCCACGAGAACAGGCCTAAACTCGTTGTAATGGAATAGGACTGGGGATAATTGAAAATAAACATTAAAGAATTTTTGGGGAAGTTCTAACTTCCCTGGTGTTTACTTTTGTTATTCAAAAAGTCTATGGCCTTGTTGTTTTTAGCACCCCCCTAAAAAAAATCCTTTCACATTTAATGGGACCATGTGCCCGGCGGGGATATCCTCGGGTGGTTTGCATAAAGAATGACAGTATTTGGAGGCTTTCCTGCTGGGAAAAGTTGTCTCCTTCTCTTTTCCTCCTCCTCATCCTCCTTTCCTCCCACTCTTTCATTTCCTGTCTCCCTGGGACAAGAGACATTGGAACAGCCTCCTCCGCAGAGCCCTCCTCCAAAATGTCAACTGCTAGTGCAGCCCATTTTAAAATGATCGAAATAAACCACATGGGTCTAAAAGGAAAACCAAGGGAGACAGGAAACAAAGGGAACAGTCAGCAAAGAAACTGAACAATAACTGCAGGATATGCTCCCAGATAAAGAAAGAGCAGGATGTCCAGGTGTCGGGGGGTTGAACTTTTCTGGTGCATCAACCTAAAAGAAGAAGCCCCGATTGCCCTCTTTTGGGGCTGGAGCAAGAGACATACCTGTGCCAGAATTGCAGCCTGCACTGACAGATGAGAAAAGCTGGGGAGGGAAGGAAACCTGAGATTGGGAGAAAACGGAAACTGCAGATTTTATGTAGGATGGGCCATGTTGATCAAAGTGAAGCTTGGTCCAAAATGTAAATGCATCAAAATGAGTAATTTTATGACGGTAAAGTATATGTTAATAGCTTTTTCCATGTATGTGTGTGCATCTGAATCTACATAGCAAATGGAATGTGAACATTAACACACATCATTATATTACATTTACTGAGGTGTGAGCATACCAAAATAGATGTGTGTGTATGTGTGTGTGTGTTGGGGCATAGGAACAGGTGAAACAGAAAGAGGTGAGAAATGAGGCTCACAGGGAATTTTTCAAGCAGTCCTGAAACTGAATTTGCAATCTATTCATTCAGTGGCCTTTTCCCACCATCCCAGTTTCTGGACTGTGGCTCTGTCCGAGGCTGTCACTTTCAGAGTAAGAGTCCTCTCAAAAACTCTACCCGGTTCTCCAGTTTCTGGATCTGCTTCTTCCCGCCCTTCAGCGCCAGCTGCTCAGCCTCATCTAGACGGTGCTGCAGGTCCTTCACCGTCTGCTCCAGGTTCTTCTTCATCCGCTCCAGGTGGGCGCTGGTGTCCTGTTCCTTCTTTAGCTCCTCAGCCATCATGGCAGCCTGGTTAAATTCACAGGACACATCAGAGGCCCTGTCCGCCCATCCCTACCCAGAGCTTGCAGAAGAGGCGAAGGCTGGGATCATGGTGCTGAGCCTCCCCTGTCTGACTGGGGCCAGTCATTGCTGATTCCCCACAGCCTCCCCTCCCACTTTGCCACTGCTGAGACTGTACCTCATTACATCTGTCTGGGAAGCCACCACTAACCGATTGTTGTCATAAGAGATGAAACATACATGCCACGCCCTGGCTCAGAGGCCCCCCCTTTCTCAGTTCCAAACCCCATCTCTGAAAAGGAAGAACAGAGCTCACATCCGTGATGGCCTTCTTGGCCTTCTCCTCTGCGTTCCTGGACTCCTGGATCGAGTTCTCCATCTCTGCCTGGCACTGAGCTATGTCAGCCTCCAGTTTTTTCTTGGTATTTATCAGGCTCGTGTTCTACAAGAAGAATTAGATATCAGAGCTGTGGGTTCTATTGGGGCACTTAAAAAAATTGGAAGGGAGAGGGTTGGCTGGGGAAGGAAGTAAATTGTGATCCTGTTCCATTTCTTATTTTTCACGTGGGTGACCTGCTGGGTACAGTACTGTACATTCTTTCTTTATTCTTAACTGAACAGAAAGTCCTGAAACAGACCCAAGAATTGTACATCGAAGAATTGAGTAAATGATAAAAGTAGAATTTCAAATATGTGAGGATGGATAGATTATTCAGTAAAAAGTGCTGGAACAAGGAAATGATGATAGACATACTATATAAAATGAAAAATAATTCAAATAATCAAAATATGCCATAAATAGAATTGTAAGGGTGATGACAAACTGGAAAACATTTGCAATGTATATTACAGAAGAAAATATTCCCTTTCTTAACATATAAATAAGGCAAATCAATCAAAAAAAGGGCAAAAACTACAAATGGGTAAAACATACTAGAGGAAATTCAAACGGCCAACAAATGTGATAAAATGTTCCACCTCATTAGCAATAAAAAAAATACTAAAAACTCAGTGAGGTATGTTTCAGCAATAAAATTGGTGAAGATTTTTAAAATAAGAGCTAGAATATTTGAGAATTTATAGAAGAGAACTCTCACACATTTCCCCAGTGGAAATAAAAATTGGGACAAGCTTGTTAAAGAACAATTTATAATATATTACAAATATCTTTGCTGTTTGGACCCTGAAATTTCATTTTTAGAAATTTATTTACTTCTAGAAACATTAAGATGATAGTAATCATGGAAGTATATGAAAATTTAGTTATGAGGAAGTTCATCAAAACAGTCTTTCTAAAAGTAAAATTTTTATTGAGAACAATCTAAAATAACCACGGAGGACAGATTAAATGAAAGTACTATAATATACAAGTAGAACAACCTATTTTTCTGTCATTAAAAATCATATAGAAGACTATTTAAAGATGTCGAGGTTGGGCACAGTGGCTCATGCCTATAATCTCAGCACTTGGGGGGCTGAGGTGGGCGGATCACCTGAAGCCAGGAGATCGAGACAATCCTGGCCAACATGGTGAAACCCCGTCTCTACAAAAATACAAAAATTAGCTAGGTGTGGTGACGTGCACCTGTAATCCCAGCAACTCAGGAGGCTGAGGCAGGAGAATCACTTGAACCCAGGAGGCGGAGATTGCAGGGAACCGAGATCGCACCACTGCACTCCAGCCTGGCGACAAAACGAGACTCTGTCTCAAAAAAAAAAAAAAAAAAAAGATGTCAAAATATGTTCATGATTGTTAAATAAAAACAGAG
The DNA here is from genome assembly GCF_028878055.3 of Symphalangus syndactylus. Lineage (NCBI taxonomy): Eukaryota > Metazoa > Chordata > Mammalia > Primates > Hylobatidae > Symphalangus > Symphalangus syndactylus. The sequence continues at coordinate 58,048,614 of NC_072442.2, read as the reverse complement.
GTTGCAAAAGAGTACTCATATTTTTACTATAATATGTATTTATTTTTAATTAAAACTTTTTTTTTTTTTTGTAGAGACAGGGTTTTGCCATGTTGCCCACGCTGGTCTCAAACTCCTGAGATCGAACAATCCCAAAGTCCTGGGATTAGAGGCAAAAATATAATATTTATATAATTCACAAGGGGCCTAAGAATGAGAGACCCCAGAATGTTAATAATATGCTTGACTTTTTTCTTCCGTGTATTTGCTTGTTTTTTCTATTTTTTTAAACAAAGGAGTTTTTTTAAGTTAAAAATGTATTGACATTCTGATTGTGAAAAACTTTAATATTGCTTTTAATTTATAATAGGAGTTACTTCCCAAAAATGTTAATCACAGCTGGATTGAAAGAGTCTTTGGGAAATGTGACAATGTTGTTTATATAAGTATACCACATTATAAGTCTACTGGAGATCCAAAGGGATTTGCGTTTGTGGAATTTGAAACAAAAGAACAAGCAGCAAAAGCAATTGAGGTAGGTCCAGATCCTGAAGTCAGAACAGGGAAGAGAAGCAGCTCTGAAGATGCAGAATCCCTGTAATTTCATTCTGTAGTATGAACCACAGGCAGGAACAAGTTAAAGCAAAATTCATTTTGCTGAAACAAAAACTGAGCTGTGTTGGTGGTTACAGCTGTCTGTGACTTGCCCATGTGATTACCAGGCTAATTTGTCATTCTAAACAAAGGAGTTTTAAAGTCTTTTATAAAAATAATTATTTTGTGTTTTGTTATTGTTGTTGTTTATTTGTTTGTTTTTTGGCAGGGTCTCCCTCTGTTGCCCAGGCTGGAGTGCAGTGGCATGATCATAGTTCATTGCAGCCTCAACTCCTGGGCTAAAGCGAACCTCCCACCTTGGCCTCCCAAAGTGCTGGGATTATAAGTGTGGCACTGAGCCGGGTCAAAAATAATTATTTTGAAATAAAATCTTAATATTCTAAGGTTTCCACTTAAATACTACTTCCAGGTACCTTACGCAATAATTAATCCTTCCTTCGTTGCTCAATTTCCCCACAACGTGCAAGATGTTTAATGTTTGGATGAGAGAAAGCTCAGAAATCTGCCAATCAAGAGTCAGTTATTCCAAGAAGCAAGCTTAAAGAAAATTGGTCTTGACCACTAGTCTGGGAGAAACCGGGTGCTCCTTCCCACGGCGTGGGCCCTGAGCGGAGGGATAGCGGAAGCAGCTGGGGGTGCAGGAGGCGTTAACTGCCCCAGGGTGGACCTTCAGCAGAGGAGTGAGGGCCGACGCACCTGGGAGTGCAGGAGCTGCACGCGGTCGCTGGCGTCCAGCAGCTCCTGCTCTGACAGCCTGCGGGTCCGCTCCGTCTGCTCCAGGGCCACCTTCATTTCCTCCAGCTCCTCCAGCAGGAGGCCATTCCTGCGCTCCACGATGGCCAGCTGCTCCTTGAGGTCCTCGTTACTCCTCAGGGCGTCGTCCAGGTGCAGCTGGGAGTCCTGCAGGGGAGACCCGGAGTGAGGCCAGAGCCGCCTGGCAGGCTGGGACCCGTTCAGGTACGCAGAGGCGGCCACCGTGCTCACCTTGAGCTGGCCCTGTACCGTGCGCAGGTGCTTCTGGGTTTCTGCCACCTGGCGGTTGGAGTGGCCCAGCTGAATCTCCATCTCATTGAGATCTCCCTCCATCTTCTTCTTTAGCCTCAGGGCGTCGTTCCGGCTGCGGATTTCAGCATCCAGCACGCTCTGCAGGGCCTCTGCTGCCCGCTGGCTGTTTCTTTTTAGCTGCTCGATTTCTTCATCCTTCTCAATGACCTTGCGGTCTAGCTCGGATTTCACCTGGCTCAGCTCTAGCTGCACGCGCAAGATCTTGCTCTCCTCGTGTTCCAAGGAACCCTGATGAAAGCAAAGGAGTGATTGAGAGTGCCGTGGACAGCCACCTTCCTGAATGGGTATTTTCATCCCCATACGATCAAATGGGTATTCTTTTTTTTAAAAAAGAATTAGATTTAATTTTTTTTTTTTTTTTTTGGTAGAGACAGGGTCTATGTTGCTCAGGCTGGTCCTGAACTCCTGGGCTCAAGTGATCCTCCCTCCTTGGCCTCCTAAAGTGTTGGGATTACAGGTGTGAGCCATGGTGCTCAGCCCAAATAGGGCTTTTTTTTTTTTTTTTTTTTTTTTGACAGAGTCTCGCTCTGTTGCCCAGGCTGGAGTGCAGTGGCACAATCTCGGCTCACTGCAACCTCCACCCCCTGGGTTGAAGCGATTCTCCTGCCTCAGTCTCCCGAGTAGTTGGGATTACAGGTGCCCGCTACTGTGCCTGGCTAATTTTTGTATTTTTGGTAAAGACAGGGTTTCACCATGTTGCCTAGGCTGGTCTTGAACTCCTGACCTTCCAGGTGATCTGCCTGCCTCAGCCTCCCAAAATACTAGGATTACAGTTGTGAGCCACCACGCCTGGCTGTAAATAGGTATTCTTATACCCATTTTATAGATGAAGAGAACAATATTCAGAGAGGTCTGAGTATTTGGCTTGCTCCCAAATATCCCTAATAGTGATGAAACTGGGACTAAAACTTTGCATTGCTCATGAACAAATTATCTTATGACTTGAGATAGAGTATCTTTCTTAATTGGTGAAAATTTTATTGACGGTATCTCTTTTAATAGTGACCATAAATCAGGAGTCAATCTATTCTCTAAAATGACAGGGCAACTGCTCTGCTGTTATCCTGTGTCGGTTTGTATTTCCCTAGAAACCACTAGTCATCCTGGCCACCACCGATTACTGCATCAGGAGACACTGGGTGTGTTTTGATTATACAGGATTCTTGATAGCCAAAGATGATTGTCTGTGCCTCTATGTTAAACATAACTGAGAGATTCTGCACTGCTCTCAGGATGTAATGTGATTGATTTTCTGCTTCCTGAGAGGAAGACATTGAAGAACATTAATGAACACATTTATTTATTTTCAAAGGAGAACTGTGCCAGAGGACACCCAGGAGATAAAGTAGCAGCCCGTGGATGTTTCAGCCCCTGGGATGGCTGAATGAACTCCCAGTGGAGACTCAGGGCCTCCTGGCAGGAAGAGCCCCATGGGGTGGTGAAGGGCAGCCTCTTTCAGTTCCCTGTCCTCCTGAATTTCCGAATGTCCTATCCCAGACACTTACCTCCACTTCTTCTAAGGCGACCTGCAGATCCGACTTTTCCTGCTCCACTAGCTTCTTGGTCTTTTCCACTTCCTGAAGATTCTTGCCAGTTTCTGCAATCTGCTCAGTTAAGTCGGAAATCTCTTCTGCAAAGGACAGGCTTGATTTAGGCTGTTTCAACAGGCTCCAGTTTATAGTATAGGCATTTGCCAGGCAATTCAGGGATGGGCGATTCATTCATGACATTTATACAGGAGAGAATACAGGGCAGCTGTTCAGATGAGGTGTTGGCAAGACAGGGATGTGTTGCCTCACCTGCACTAGGCAGACAGGAACCACAAGTAAAGAATAGAAACTTAAAACTTCAAAAGTACAGTATACAGGGCCGGGTGCGGTGGCTCACGCTTGTAATCCCAGCACTTTGGGAGGCCGAGGCGGGCGGATCACGAGGTCAGGAGATCGAGACCACGGTGAAACCCTGTCTCTACTAAAAATACAAAAAATTAGACAGGCGTGGTGGCGGGCCCCTGTAGTCCCAGCTACTCAGAGAGGCTGAGACAGGAGAATGGCGTGAACCCGAGAGGCGGAGCTTGCAGTGAGCCGAGATTGCGCCACTGCACTCCAGCCTGGGCGACAGAGCGAGACTCCGTCTCAAAAAAAAAAAAAAGTACACTATACAAAATGGTCATAGAGAAGACCGGATAAAACAATTGCGTGGAAAATGCATAGAATCATAATCTGCAGAACCAGAAGGGGCTTTGGAAAGTGTTGGGTGTGGTCTTCTGATTTTGTAGATCATAAGTCTGAGGTCCTAAGGGATTCAGTGGCATGTGCTAGAATACAAAGCCACTTAGAGACAGAATCACCGAAGGGTCTTCTCCAACAGAGCAGTGGGCTCAGCAACCCACTGTGCCTTCAGTTCTCAAAAATGAGACTTAGCTGCTGCCGTGCCTTACATTAAAAAGGTTTGGGCCTTGGGGCAAACTGAGTCAGTGTGAGGCATGATGGGTGAGGATTGTGTGGGGCAGTTGGAAGGAGGCATCTGGAGATGGCTGTGGCCAAATGGGGAAGGGGTTGGCAGGAGGAGAGGGGGACGTAGCACCCACCGGTGGTGGAGAGAGCTCACCTTGCAGATTTTTGTTCTCTCGCCTCAGTGTCTCTAACTGGTCCACCACCTCCTCGTAGGCGTTCCTCATCTTGAAGAGTTCAGTGCTGAGTGACCTGGACTCCTTCTGAGCAGCCTCTAACTCAGCCTGGCTTTCGTCCAGCTTTTGCTTCCACTCTGCAAGGACCTGGGAGATGACAAAGGGACATGGGAGAAGCAGAAAGTAGGGGTGACTCAGAAGAGTTCATGCAAACAAGGGCTGTCAGTAACGCCAACATTTTGCCCTTCCATCCTTAGGGACTGAAGAAAGAGGAGGAGCACTGTTCTAGATCAGGGACCACAAACTGTGATATTCCTGCAGACCCTCTGCTGCATTCTCACAGACATTACGATCTCAGTGGAACTGAATTAGCTTTCACTAAAAATAAAATTGCCTTTGGAGGGACTGTCACAGTAGTCTAGAGACACCTCAAGTCCCCCAAGCTGGGAAATGATGCTCCAACTGGGGGCCTTCTAGGATGTGTAGGTATCTCACACATCTAAGCGTGAAACTGCTGTTTTCACCATTGCCACTGCAAAACATTTGACCCTTTTCCAAATTCAGGTATTTTCATGTAAATAGCATTTCCCCAACTTGAATTATCCTCATGCCATCTTCACAAAGAAAGTGGCTGGGGAAGGACCTTGTCGAAGTTCCTCTGCTTCTTGTCCAGGGTGGCACAGGCGGTGTGGGAGTGCTCCAGATCCCGCATCAGATCGTCCACCTCTCCCTGCAGCCTCTGCTTGGTTTTTTCCAAGGATGCGCACTTGGAGTTCGCCGTCTCCGTGTTCTCCTCTGCTTCCTGCAGCCTCTGAGCCAGTTTTTTCCTAGGAAAACCAGATTTTTTTTTCCCCCTTGGCAAAGGTGGAATATTTCAGAAGGTAACTGTCAGATGGGAAGAGAAATGAATAGCATGGAAGGGACTGGTGTTAGATGAGACCAAGACCTAGGATTTGGTGAGTGGAGAGGATCCAAGTGTCACCGAGAGATTCTTAAAATGCTTGGTGGCAAAACAGTTCCCTAAGGAGCACCCCCAGGGAGCTAGGTGGAATGGACAGTTCCTGAGAAGAAGGACAGGGAGACCCCAGAGGGTGGGGGGTACAATCTGAATGTTTCAGAAATCACAAAGGCATGGGCAGGAAAGAGAGAACCTCTCAAGATATGAAGACTCCTGGTCCCTTGGCTTGTGTCCTCGGGCCCCCTCTGCTATTGCCACCCTGGAACCCCTACTTGGCCTCCTCCAGCTCCTCTGTGCGCTGGATGGCGTCCGTTTCGTATTTGGTCCTCCACTGGGCAACCTCACTGTTGGCTTTGGACAGCGCCCTCTGCAGCTCAGCCTTGGCTTCCTGCTCCTCCTCATACTGTTCCCGCAGCAGGTCACAGTCGTGGCGGGAGGACTGCAGGGCGTGTGCCAGGGCATTCTTGGCCTGGGAATGACAGCGGTGACATATTGCAAAAACATCTGACCCTTTTCCAAGTTCAGGTATTTTCATTTAAATCGCTTTTCCCCACCTTGAATTATCCCTATGCTGTCTTTGCCAATTTTGCCCTATCAGCATATCACCTGGTTTATTTAATTTTTTTTCAAATGGACTCCTTAATTATATTTAAATATATTTAACAAAAGAGTAAACTGTGACAGGACAGTAAGTGGAAAACCATTGACATTTGCCATAAACAGAAGGTAACCATAAGTGCAATGGAAATAAAGCAATGTTATCATGTCTAGCTAGGTACTATTGCCTGCTGGGACTCCATGCCTGGGGTCTACCCTCTATTTCTTAATAGGGTAAATAAGCAAATGCTAAGGAAGTATGGTTCACACTGAGGCCTTTTCCTTGATATAATCAAATGGATTGGAACAATTAAAAAGGGAATAATTTTCTCACTACTTGATGCAATGGTATGGAATGCTGTGACCAGGAGAAGCCTGAAAGCATCTTTTGATGTCACCAGTAGGCTATGTCCCCACACTGGGGATTACTGATGTGAGCTTCACTGTTTCCATGGCCCGACTTCCTCCTCCTAGGCAGAGAAGACATGCCTAGAGGCCTCCGTCCCTCACTCCCTCCCATGTGGAGGGATGTAAGGGCAATAGTTTAGCTCCGACTATAATGGCCACAAGACGCCCTCTGGTGCCACCATCAAAGAGAGTTCTGTCAGCCTACTTCAGTAATTTGTACATTTTCATCTTTTTAAAAATGCAATAGGCCAGGCGTGGTGGCTCATGCTTGTAATCCCAGCAGTTTGGGAGGCCAAGATGGGCGGATCACCTGAGATCGGGAGTTTGAGACCAGCCTGATCAACATGGAGAAACCCTGTCACTACTAAAAATACAAAATTAGCCGGGCATAGTGGCACATGCCTGTAATGCCAGCTACTTGGGAGGCTGAGGCAGGAGAATCGCTTGAACCCGGGAGGCAGAGGTTGTGGTGAGCCAAGATCGCGCCATTGCACTCCAGCCAGGGCGACAAGTGTGAAACTCCATCTCAAAAAAAAAAAAAAAAAAAAAAAAAAAGGCAATAAATGACAAACTTTGCCTAAGAAGGAAAACTCAGCTGTTGCCGTATCCTGGCCAAAGGACAGCCCACTCCTGCAGTGGCCCTTCTCAGTACTTGTTCAGGCTTGGGTTCTCACCACTTCCCCCTTCCCCTCATCTACCAAAGATCTTTACCATAGAACAGAAAGACGGGAGACAAATATGGCGCTTGTCCTTTTTCAGAAGAAAAAGGAGCTTGGGAAAATTCCAAAAGATTGCCCTATAAGTCTTAGCCAGTGTCCAGCAACCTCGGAATTCCATTCATGCAGTTTTTTGGACTCTTGGTCCCCTCTTCTGATACTTGAATATGAGTTGGCAGAACCAAGCACCTACTGTGTGCACTGTTCTACTGGGCACAGTAGGTACAGTGGGGACAAACTATTCTTGCCCTCCATGAGTTTATAGATCTGCGGGGAGACATGTATTATAAACACAATATCTAGACATTGAAATCAAGAAGGTGATGATCTTCATGTTTATGCAACTGTCTCAAGGGTGCTCCCAAAACCATGCAGCCTTCTTGGAGAAGGGGAGCTTAAAATCGGGTGGTATAGGAGGTGACACACCAGGAATAATGAAGAAGAAAGAGGAGGGGGATTTCAAGTGGCCGGGATGAATTGCTGGGCAGAATGGTCAAGTGTGTGCAGTGATGGAGGGGAGATGCCCTGGCTGGAGAGGGGAGTTTCTCAGACCACCCTGGGGGGGACGGAGGAGCCCAGGGATGGACCACCATGGGTGTGGTTTTCTATCCCTGAAGAAGGAGATCCAATGCCAAGGTCCTCTAACCTTAAAGGATAGGTTCCCACCATGCTGCAAGGCAGATAGGAGAAGCAACAGGTTCTTTCTTTCTTTCTTTTTTTTCTTTAATGGAGTCTCGCTCTGTCTTTCAGGCTGGAGTGCAGTGGCATGATCTCAGCTCACTGCAACCTCCGCCCCCCAGGTTCAAGGAATTCTCTGCCTCAGCCTCCCGAGTAGCTGGGATTACAGGCACCTGCCAGTACACCCAGCTAATTTTTTTTGTATTTTTAGTAGAAACGGGGTTTCACTGTCTTGGTCAGGCTGGTCTTGAACTCCTGACCTCGTGATCCACCTGCCTTGGCCTCCCAAAGTGCTGGGATTATAAGCGTGAGTCACCGCGCCCAGCCGCAGCAGATTTCTTGATGTAGCACTGCTCCGACCAGCTTCACGGGTGAAGTGGTCATACGGCCTGGCTTCTCAGGTTCAATCTGACTCTATATCTTTACCTTGGTTTCTTCTTCCATTTGCCTCTTAAGCTCCTCCAGCTGCTGGGTGAGGGCCTGCTTGCTTTTGGTCAGCTGTGAAATCAGAGACTCCTTCTCTTCCACTTGGTGGCTCAGCTCCCCTACCAAACAGATGTGGCCCCCACGTCAGTGTTACCGACCACCCATGGCCCGGCTGGACCCCAGAGCCCTGCCCATTCTCACCATTTTGGGTCTGCAGTCTTGCTTTCTGCATGTTCAGATCATGGATCAACTGTGTCTGTTGCTCGTCCTTGGCTTTGATTTCACTAAATTGATCTTCTACCGTCCGGCACGTTCTTTCTATGTTACTCTTTAACAAACAGAAAGTCAACATGAATGGGAAGAAATGGATTCCTAGTGCCCAGCATTGAACTGAACAGTGTGATCGTTTAGTTTCTTGTCAGGTAAAATAAAAAGTACAGAACAAAAAAAGGTTAGTTTCAAAAAAATCATAATCGGCCAGGCACAGTGGCTCATGCCTATAATCCCAGCACTTTGGGAGGCTGAGGCAGGTGGATCACCTGAGGTCAGGAGTTTGAGACCAGCCTGACCAACATGGTGAGACACTGTCTTAACTAAAAATACAAAAATTAGCCAGGCATGGGAGCACATGCCTGTAATCCCAGCTACTCGGGAGGCTGAGGCAGGAGAATCACTTGAACCCAGGAGGCGGAGGTTGCAGTGAGCCAAGATCATGCCATTGCACTCCAGCCTGGGTGGCAAGAGTGAAACTCCGTCTCAAAAAAAAAAATCATAATCATTTCAGATTTGTGAATGCAGCTCAATCACCAATCGCTTGGAACATCAGGTAGATAAGTATTTAATGATTTGTAAACAGCCCTTTGGGAAGATGTTACTTTTAACTGGATCTTTGGGATCCTCTTGTAATATAAGTGATTCGTGAATAATTGCAAGCAATACAAGCCCGTGAATATTTGCAAGCAATATATTCAGATGACAGTGTTAAGCATTTCATTCAATAACACAGAAGGTTCCCCATGGTGCAGGCGGTATGAAGGGATTCACCCCCCTGGCTTCCAGTTGGCCTGTATTTTCGTGAAGTTTGTTCAAAACCCTTGTGTGTGTTGACCTTTCTCTCCTCCTGCTGCTCCATAAAATAGAAAATAAAATGTATAAAGCATATGTTTTTCCTTAGAATGGGAAGTATGAGATGGCAGTGGAGGAAGCAGGGATGCTGATTCCAGGGGAGTCCTGGAGGAGCTTAGGATCTCTTTGAGAAGATGACACGCAAACATGCAGGAATCAAAGCAGGGAGAGTTGAAACGCGATGGCAGCTTGCAAAGAGAACCGTCAAAGGGGACAACTGAAAAAGCGTTAAGAGACATGAAGTGCTGCTTCCCCTGGATGTTAAAATTGAGAACAGAGAGCAGCACACGGCAATTCTGGAGATAGAGAGGCTGGAGTGGGGGCTGTTTATAGGCACAGTGCGTGGGGGATGCTGGAGGCCCTTTCTACCCAGCTACCCCTGCAGGCTGGCCTGGCTTGGCGAGAGACAGGTGTGGGAGGGGAACATATACAGAACCAAGTTCTTAGAGGAAGAAAGAAAACTAAGAAAGGGAAAAAGGGCAAACACATTGGAAAGCAGGAAAGAAAGAGAAAAGGAGTCGTCACCTGCAGCCAGAGGCTGCAGTCGGGGAGTGAAGAAGCAATCAAGGAGGAACAGGGCTGTGTGGACGCAGACCCTAAACACTGGCAGCAGGGGGCGCTGGAGAGACCACTCTAGTTCTCTGATCCATCTCTCCCTTCCTTTTCTGGACAGATGCCCCGACCTTACGGGAAACCCTCGGTGAGAGGCCCACAGCCCCACTTCTAGGGTCACCACTGCTTCTTCCAGCCCAGCCAAACAGCTCCTAGTACAGCTCAGAGCACCCTGCAAGGAGGGCAGGTGTTAAATCGAGGAGCACACATGCTCCACGAGGAATTCTTTGCTTTGAGGTCATGCACAGAGGTTCACTATGCATAGTGGGTTCACTATGAAGCTTGTGAAATAAGCTTCAGGGCCCGCATTTGCATGGGCCACAGAGAGTCTGGGAGCTGCAGAAGGTTCGAGGGAAAAGGAGCCATCACAAGCAGAATATTCTAGAAGGCACTTCTGGCAAATGGCCCAAAGAGGCCTCAGGAGAAAAGAACTTGAGTCTTCAAGGTAACCTGCGACTTTTTTGTCTCATTATAAATATTAACTTTCATGCCTAATTTTCATAAGTTTGTATACTTTTTTCTTAAAGAGCCCCAATCAGCCAGGCACAGTGGCTCATGCCTGTAATCCCAGCACTTTGGGAGGCCGAGTTGGGTGGATCACCTGAGGCCAGGAATTCAAGACCAGCCTGGCCAACATGGTGAAATCCCATCTCTACCAAAAACACAAAAATTAGCCGGGCCTGGTGGCGTGTGCCTGTAATCCCAGCTACTTGGGAGGCTGAGGCAGGAGAATCGCTTGAACCTGGGAGGTAGAGGTTGCAGTGAGCTGAGATGGCACCACTGCAATCCAGCCTGGGGAACAAGAGCAAAACAGTGGTGCCAGATCATTCAATCGTGCTTGAATCAAGTGATCTTGATATTTTGGTCTGAAAGTTTGTGTCCCCCCAAAATTCATAATTTCTAGTCCAGTGGTGTTGGGGGATGGGGCTTTTGGGAGGTGATAAGGTCATGGGGGTGGAGCCCTTATGAATGGGATTAGTGTTCTTATAATAGAGGCCTGAGAGAACTTGTTCACCCCTTCTACCACATGAGGATGCAATGAGAAGGCACCATCTGTGAGGAACAGGCCTTCGACAGACACCGAATTTGCTGGCACTTTGATCCTGGACTTCCCAGCCTCCAAAATTGTGAGGGATAAATTTCTGTCGTTTATGAGTTACCCAGTCTAAAATATTTTGTTACAGAAGCCCAAATGGATAAGACAAAGGACGTTGAGTGAATTTGAGGAACTGGAAACAGGCAGAAATAGGGAAGAGGGTTTCAGTGTAGAACATGCAGTGGTTTGGAGGCATCAAATTACACGTGCCCAGGGGCAGGTGGCCACCAGCTGCCTTGCATTCTCCAAGATCAGAAGGGTCAGTCAGGTACCTTTGACTTGGAGAGAGCCTCGATGTTGCTGGCCATGTCGTCGATCTCCATCTTCAGCTCGCTCTTCTCCTTCTCCAGCTTCTGCTTCACTCGCTGCAGGTTGTCAATCTGCTCCCCAAGCTCGGCCACGCTATCTGCGTGCCTCTTCCTCAGGGTGGCCGCCGTGGCTTCATGCTGTAGGGTGGCCTCCTCCAGGTCCCTGCGCATTTTCTGGAACTCAGCCTCCCGCTTCTTGTTCATCTCAATCTGGGCTGAAGTGGCCCCACTGGCTCCTTCCAGCCTCTCGCTGATCTCCTCCAGTTCCCTGGCCAGATCTGCACGCTGCTTCTCAATCTTGGCTCTGAGAGTGTGTTCCGCTTCAATTTCCTCCTCCAGCTCTTCTATGCGGGCCTGAAAGGATTACTCTATCAGGAATGTTATTGTGGAGGGGGGGCAGCCCCCTTTGAGAGGGGCTGGGTGTCGAGGAATTGTGGGTAGGCAGCACGAGGTGGCTGGGTCATTTGAGGTCAGGAGTTTGAAACCAGCCTGGCCAACATGGTGAAACTCCGCCTCTACTAAAATTACAAAAATTAGCCGGGTGTGGTGGCGGGCGCCTGTAGTCCCAGCTACTCGGGAGGCTGAGGCAGGAGAATAGCTTGAATCTGGGAGGTGGAGGCTGCAGTGAGCTGAGATTGCACCACTGTGCTCCAGCCTGGTGACAGAGCAAGACTTGGTCTCAAAAAACAACAAAAAAAATTATAACATTCAATTGGTAAAAAAAACTTGGAAACAACCTAAGTGTCCATGGATAAGAGAATGCACAAATCGATTGTGATGGAGACTTGTTCTAGAAGTCTATGGAGCAGGTAGACACCAATCCACGTCTATCATGGATAGCTCTGCAGATCATGTTGCCAAAAGAAAGGAGCAAGTTGCAGAGTGATACTCTCAGTGTGATATGCTAAGAATATAAAGAAACGAGAACCTTTTCTGCATGTGTACTATGTATTTTTGGGGGGTCTTAAATGTGTACAAAAACACATAGCAAAAGAGGCAGAAACATGCACATCCCACTGAAATTGACAATTAATTCTGAGAAGACGGGGAGGGCACTGGGCTTAGGGATGGTGATCAAAGCACCCTTATCAATAATATTCAGCTTTATTGGGCCTATTTTGAGCCTTTGCAAGGAGGTATGTTTGTGGGTTACTTAGAACATTAAAATATTATTTTCAAAAACTAAAGGAAAGGACAGGACATCTTCTCTAGCTTTAGCAGGAGGAAGGAAAGAAGCAGCTAAGGAAACAAGGGGGAAGGAGTGAGGAGGGGCGCTCTTGCAAAGGGATTGTCATGATTAGGAAGGTTTTGATGCTTTTACCTGCAGTTCTTTAATCTTCTTTTGAAACTGCAAACTGTGGACTTGTTCGTCATCTATTTTGGCTTGCAACTGACTGAGTTCAAACTCCTTCCTGCAAATAGGTGAAAAAAATAAAATAAAGAACATGAAATACAAGCCTCTTGGAGGGGGTGAAAGTTGGCTTTTAGGCTGAGACACAGAGGTGGTAAAAGAAATATCTACTTTTTCAATTTCTCTTCTATTTGCTGCTTGTCATTTTCTAGATCCATAATGGATTCCTGGGACATTTTCAGATCTCCTTCCAGCTTCCTCTTCGCCCTTTCCAGGTCCGCCCGCAGTTTCTTCTCCTGCTCTAAGGAACCCTCAAGCTGAGAAGACACACAGGTAGAAAATTAAGCCCCTACTGGGGAAGCGTTTGCCCCTTTTATCCGGTGCAGTCATACATGTGGCCTGGGGCTTCCTGGGGCTCCTGTAGGGTGCTGGCTGCAAGCCTCTGGCCCCAGGAGGAAGCAAATCTTGCCCCTAACTCCCCTCTCTTCTGTCTTCCAGAAAAGTCTGCCCAGGGTGGGGCTGGATCCCTCAGGGGCCTCCTGGTGCCTCTCTCAGCTGATTCCCACTTGGCCTGGCCGAGACTATGTTCTCTGTAGGGGTATGGTACCCATGGGTGCACACTTGTGCACAGACAATACAAATGGGGGTTTCTGTGGATAGCACTGTGAAGGTCTATGCTGCACACCATCACGCTTCCCTGCTAACATTATGCAACCATGGGAGGCAAGGAATTCGTGTGTATGTATGTGTGTGCACACACACATGCACACATGGGAACAGGAAACAGGAGTGTAGAGGAGTAGCACACCTACCCTGGGCTCAGAAACATTAAAGTTATCTAGAAAATCTCTAGCCACGACAATGAGTAAAACCTGAAAACTTCAAACGTGGCTCTTACATCAAGAACAATAATGTCTTGTGATGGGGGCGGAAATGGTAATTTTCGTGGCCACAAATAGAACTCATCTTTAATAATGTTTCAACACGATTGGAGGTTTTGGAACCCAACGGACCTACAAGTGGATGCTAATAATAATGATGATGGTGATGATAGCAATAGTAGCAGCTAGGTTTTACTGAACACTTTCTGTGTGCTGAGCTTTCTGTGAAAACCCTCTGAGATGGAGCTATTCACATCGCCATTTCACAAGGCACAAACTGAGGCTTTGCAAGGGTAAGCAGCTTGCTCAGTATCCCACACTCCTTCAGGGTCAGCGTGGGGCTGAGATCTGAATTTAGGGATGCCGATTCCAGAGTCTGACCTCTCAAGCCCTGTGTCCTAGTTAGACCATCTCCTGTCTGTGCTTCCACAAGTGATAAATGCTAAAGCATAGTAGTAAAATATCCTCACATCATCTGTTTGCTGTTCAAGCTTGGCATTTATTTTGATTAGACCGTTGACTTTATCTTCTTCAACCTGAAGATCATCCAGTGTTTGCTGATGGGCCTCCTGTAGAGATTTCTTTTCTTTGGTCAATTTGGAAATGTTTTCTTCAAGTGCTGTCATTTCTTCAGAAAGGTTCTTTATCTGGGACAATATCAACACTGATTTAATATGGAAACGATTACGCCAGAAGCTTCCATCAGCAAAAGCTATTGCTTCTTTGCTCATTTTTCCTCTTTTCCTTTTCTTTTTGGCTACAACTTTTTTACCTCCTGGAATTGACAGACTCTCAGTTCTTTATCTTCCTTAACGGTCTATCATGGTGTCTCAAATTCTCCCATTAGGATTATTCATTTAAGGAGGGCATTATATTTTACAAGGAAGGGCACTTTTAAAATGCAAATATGCTACCTCTGAAGGGTAACACATCAATCTGTATTCACTCATAATACGTCTGTGGAAATGTGTTTGTTAGGTTGGCTGAATAGGGTTTAGAATGAGGCAGGAAGGGGAGGAGAGGCATGAGGTGCTATGCAAGAGAATTCACACCGGGCGCGGTGGCTCACGCCTGTAATCCCCACACTTTGGGAGGCCGAGGTGGGCGGATCATGAGGTCAGGAGATAGAGACTGTCCTGGCTAATGTGGTGACACCTCGTCTCTACTAAAAATACAAAATAAAAATTAGCCAGGCATGGTGGCGGGCACCTGTAGTCCCAGCTACTCAGGAGGCTGAGACAGGAGAATCGCTTGAAACCAGGAGGCAGAGGTTGCAGTGAGGCGAGATTGCGCCACTGCACTCCAGCCTAGCAACAGAGCGAGACTCCTTCTCAAAAATAAAGACAGACAGAAAGAAAGAAAATTCGGAACGGGAGTGCTGTGTTATCGGGAAGCAGGAGGAGGGCATCCAACACGGAATTTGAAGGAAGTAAGTGAAACCTTTTTCCACATCCAGCAGGCTTCCAGATCAGGAGTTGCTAACTCCTAATCTATGGGCTGAATCTGGCCGTATTTTCTTTAGTCCACATAGTAGTTTACAATGTTATCATTTACAATGTTACAGTTTATTTATTTATTATTTTGGTTTTTTTTTTTTTTTTTTTGAGATGGAGTCTTGCTCTGTCTCCCAGGCTGGAGTGCAGTGGCACAGTCTCGGCTCACTGCAAGCTCCACCTCCTGGGTTCATGCCATTCTCCTTCCTCAGCCTCCCAAGTAGCTGGGACTACAGGCGTCCACCACCACGCCCAGCTAATTTTTTTGTATTTTTAGTAGAGATGGGGTTTTACCGTGTTAGCCAGGATGGTCTCGATCTCCTGACCTCATGATCCACCCACCTTGGCCTCCCAAAGTGCTGGGATTACAGGCGTGAGCCACCACACCTGGCCCTACATTTCATTTTCTTGCATTTTTCCACCATTTAGCAGTAGGTATTTAATATTTGGTGTGCACACCCCATTGCTCCTAATGGTTACGTAGTGCTGCTCCCTGGTGTGTATCTACTACATTTTAGCTCTCCGTTTTCCCCGTGGTGGACCCTGGCACTGCCTCCAGCTGTCTCCCACAAGCAATGCCACTACAAACACCCTAGGACATGTCGCCTTGTGGACAGGTGGAAGAATTCCTTGATCTATACACCCAGGAGCAGAATTGCTGGGTCTTAAGGTATCTGGATTCTTAATTTGACTAAGTAATTCCAAATAACTTTCCCAAAGGCTGCATCAGTCTCTGTCCTGCTGGTACCCACTCCTCTCAGTCAATCCTTGGTGTTATCCAGTCTTCTGCCTCCTTCACTATCTGCCTGGCCCCTGTAGGCCTTCTTGTTTGCAATCCCTGTGCTTGACGCTATGGGAAACAAAGAAGAATATGAAACAGTCCATCCTCTCAAAGAAATGCTAGAAGTTTGTGATACAGCCAGGGAGGGTTGAGAAGGGCCTATGGAGCCGGGTGCAGTGGCTCACACCTGTAATCCAAGCACTTTGAGAGGCCGAGGTGGGCGGATCACCTGAGGTTAGGAGTTCGAGACCAGCTTGGCCAACATGGTGAAACCTCGTCTCTACTAAAAATACAAAAAATTAGCTGGGCATGGTGGTGCACGCCTGTAATCCCAGCTACTCAGGAGGCTGAGGCAGGAGAATTGCTTGAACCTGGGAGGCGGAGGTTGCAGTGAGCCGAGATGGCGCCACTGTAGTGAGATCTGCCTGGGCAACAGAGCAAGACTCCGTCTCACAAAAAAAAAAGAAGAAGAAGAAAAGAAGAAGAAGAAAGAGAAGGAGAAGGAAGAAGAGGAAAAGGAAGAGGAAGAAGAAGAAGAGAAGAAGAAGAAGAAGAAGAAAAGAAGAAGAAGAAGAAGAAGAAGAAGAAGAAGAAGAAGAAGAAGAAGAAGAAGAAGAAGAAGAAGAAGAAGAAGAAGAGAAGAAAGAAGAAAGAAGAGCCTATGGGTAGAAATGGGTAGAAAAGACGGTAGAGGACAGAACTACCCTTCGCCTTGACGCCAGCCTCTCATTTCTGGGCAATGTTATACTGACTGGACTCCTACGCCACCCTTTCTCCTCCTTACAGAGAGAGAGCGAGAGAAGCCTGGTTAAGCCCCTGGGGTTTGCGCACCTTGTTCTCTGTGGCATGCTTCTCCTTTTCAACTTTTGTCAAGGTCAGCTCCAGGTCATCAATGTCTCTCTTGAGAGAACAGCATTTATCTTCCAGATTCCTCTTCTTGGCAACCAGTTCAGAATTCATCTCCTCTTCCTCTTCCAATCTCTCAGTCAACTCCTTGACTTTTGCTTCCAGTAGGATCTTGCTTTTGATGAGTCCTTCACACCGTTCCTCAGCATCCATCAGATTTTCTGTTTCCTGAAAGAACCAGGTCATTTTATGTTTTGAATTGGCCTCTTTGAAAATGCTACAAAGAAAGGGTGTCACCCTCTAAAAGCCCATTATCTACACCTAAGCCAAGAAATGGGTCATGCACACACATGCACGCACATGTGCACACACTGCACACACACGTGTACATAAACTTAGATATCACCCATAAACACATTTTTTCTTTTTAGATGGAGTTTCGCTCTGTGGCCCAGGCTAGAGTGTAATGGCGCGATCTTGGCTCACTGCAACCTCTGCCTCCCAGGTTCCAGCAATTCCCTGCCTCAGCCTCCCGAGTTGCTGGGATTACAGGCGTGTGCTACCATGCCTGGCTAATCTTTGTATTTTTTGTAGAGATGGGATTTCACCATGCTGGTCAGGCTGGTCTCAAACTCATGACCTCAGGTGATCCTTCCACCTCGGCCTCCAAAGTGCTGGGATTACAGGCATGAGTCACTGCACCTGGCCTGTGTACATGTTTTTTTTTTTTTTTTTTTTTTTTTTTAACTACCAAGGACATTGCTTATAGAAATTCGCATTTAATAATTTGTTCATTTATTTCTTTAGAGACAAGGGCTTGCTCTGTTGCCTGAGCTGAAATGCAGTGGTGTGAGTATAGCCCACTGCATCCTCAACAATCCTGTGCTCAAGTGATCCTCCCTCCTCAGCCTCCCAAGTAGCTTGAACTACAAGGTATGTGTCACCATGACTGGCTTCTTTTTTTTGTGTGTGTACAGATGGGGCCTCTATGTGTTGCCCAGGCTTGTCTTAAACTTTTAGCCTCAAGTGATCCTCCTGCCTCAGCCTCCCAAAGTGCTGGGACTACAAGTGTGAGCCATCATGCCTGGCCTCACTTATAATAATTTCAAACAGAGGAGTTCGTGAAATTACAAGTTCATTTTAAAGAATGAAGCCTCTAGAAATCTGCCTCATTTGAACAGCTGGTCATCTCACTCTTCCTGCTACCACCAGTTGGAAAATGACTCATCTACTCTATGTTATCTCAAGCTGACAAAATAGTTGCAAAACATTACCATGTTTTAACTTTCATTAAATTTGTTTTTAAATGTATGCATTTATTTACTTTCTAGAGATAAGGTCTCACTATGTTGCCCAGGCTGGTCTCGAGCTTCTGAGCTCAAGTGATCCTCCTGCCTTGGCTTCTGAAAGTGTGAGGATTACAGGCATGAGCCACCAGGCCTGGTCCTTTCAACGGAAAATTCTGCCCATGTCTCCTTAGCTGTGTCTCCTCGAACCACAGAATAGAAAATTAAAAACACCCAAGAATTCGTGATTGAATACATATGTCCCAGAAGACGCTGCAGTGAGTCTCTTGGACAGACCAAGATCAGCTACTTCTGTTCTAAATTGGGCTATGTATTCCCACATAAGAGTATTTATTTATTTATTTATTGAGACAGAGTCTCACTCTGTTGCCAGGCTGGAGTGCAGTGGCACGATCTTGGCTCACTGCAACTGCAACCTCCGCCTCCCGGGTTCAAGTGATTCTCCTGCCTCAGTCTCCTGAGTAGCTGGGACTGCAGGTGCCCGCCACCACGCCCAGCTAATTTTTGTATTTTTAGTAGAGATGGGGTTTCACCATGTTGGCCAGGATGGTCTCGATCTCGTGACCTCGTGATCCACCCACCTCGGCCTCCCAAAGTGCTGGGATTACAGGCGTGAGCCACCACGCCCGGCCCATATAAGAGTATTTTAAGACACACACTGCAGAGTAATGCGTGGGAGGAGACTGGCAAGCACACGTGCTAATGTTTTCTATAAGCATGAGCTGTGTGCTAGGCATTTTACGGGAATTAACCACTCTGATTCTTCAACAGCTGGATGAGGTGAGTACTCTGACTATGCCCATTTTACAGATGAGACAATGGAAGCACAAAGAGGATATGTAGCTCGTCCAAGGTCACGCAGCTATCAGGTGGAGCATCTGGGATAGAAACCCAGTTATCTGGTTCCAAGAACTGTTCTCTTGTCTGCTGTACCTGGGAAAGTGCTCCTGTTAACTCACTATAGTGATTGGGAAAGTGAAAAGGGGAGTGGAAAATGCTCTGTATAAAAACAAAAGGTAAAATTATTTGGGGATTTATTAAAACGGGAAAATTCTAAATGCCTTCACTCTGTGAAAGAGACAATTATACTGCCCCATTTCTTTTCTTTTCCTTTCTTTCTTTCCTTCCTTCCTTCCTTCCTTCCTTCCTTCCTTCCTTCCTTCCTTCCTTCCTTCCTTTTCTTTCTTTCTTTCTTTCTTTCTTTCTTTCTTTCTTTCTTTCTTTCTTTCTTTCTTTCTTTCTTTTTTTCTCTTTCCTTTTTTTTTGATGGAGTCTTGCTCTGTTGCCAGTCTGGAGTACAATGGCACGATCTTGGCTCACTGCAACCTCCACCTCCTGAGTTCAGGCGATTCTCCTGCCTCAGCCTCCTGAGTAGCTGGCACTACCGGTATGTGCCACCACACCTGGCTAATTTTTTTTTTTTGCATTTTTAGTAGAGACGGAGTTTCATCATGTTAGCCAAGATGGTCTTAATCTCCTGACCTTGTGATCTGTCCACCTCGGTCTCCCACAGTCCTGGGATTACAGGTGTGAGCCACCGCGTCCAGCCTATACTGCCCCATTTCTTTGATAAAACTATGTATCTTTAAAGCACTTTTTTTTTTTGAGATCAGGGTCTCACTGTGTTGCCCAGGCTGGAGTGCAGTAGCATGTTCTCAGCTCACTGAAACCTCGACTGCCTGGGCTCAGGTGATCCTCCCACCTCAGCCTTCTGAGTATCTTGGACTAGAGACGTGCACCACCGTGCCTGCTAGTTTTTAAATTTTTTTTTTATAGAGATGGGGTTTTGCCATGATACCCAGGCTGGTCTTGAACTCCTGGGCTCAAGCGATCCTCCCACCTCGGCCTCCCAAAGTGTTGGGCTTACAGGCATGAGCCACCACGCCCGGCCTAAAGCACTTTTTACATATTATTGTAAATCATATATAGAAAATTACTCTTGCTACTTTGAATTGGGTTATTTAATTTTGATTATTTTTATTTTTATTGATTTTTAAAAGCTGTGGTGCATATACATATGACACATATATATCCCTCATGCCCACAGCAAAATATATCTAACTCTGCGATGACGGGGAGAAATCAGGGAGAGCACAAATTCTCTTTGCAGACATAATTTCCGGCATTCACTGCTTTGCTAAGCCCGGGACCAGGCATCCTTTTACGAGCAGGGTGGTGCTGCAATACTCCACATGACCACTGGGTGACACCACTGTCTCTCGAATAGACACCTGATGGAGCCCTCAATGTTCCTCCCCCTTTTCTGTCCTCCAGAGTCTGTGTTTTGCGTTCTCAAGTAGAAGGTACTTACAGACTGGACCTGCAATTGGAGGTCATTCTTCTCCTGCAGGAGGGAGACCATTTTCTCCTCCAGCTCCTTCCGGCGAGCCTCAGATCGGGCCAGTTCTTCCTTGGTCCTCTCAAAGTCTTCCTTCATGGTGGCCATCTCCTTCTCGGCCTCTGCACTCTTCAGCAGGGGCTTGATTTTGAAGAACAGGTTCATCCAGGGCCAGTGCTTGACGTTCATAAAAGAGCGGATGTTGTACTGGATGCAGAAGATGGAGTCCCTGTACACCCATTAGGACTCGAATTAATAAACCCAGCAAGGTCTGGTCTCTGCACCCCCCACCTGTCCCCGACAGACCCCATCCTCCATCCTTCTCGGTTAAGTGGGAAGGAGGTGCAGCCAAGCTTGGCGGATCCTCTGGATCCAGAGTAGATCTGCAAATGAGGGGCAGAGGAAACGGAGGCAGGTGCACAGGTTGGAAGGTAGGAGAGGGCGTGGGGCCACCTGCGGGCTCCTGGTCACCTGGCTGCCCTTTCCACCACCCTACTGAGAGTGCCCTGCCTGACGGCGTCGGTGACCTCCTAATGCTCAATGCAAGGAATAGCTTTCATTCCTATTTTATTGGGTCTTTCTCCCACATTTGATGAATTAATCAGCTCTTAACTTTTGAAACTTTCTCTGCCTTAGATTCCATCAACATTTTTCCTGTTTCATTGTGTTTCGTTTTTTGGGGTCCCTCTTCCTGCTGAAGAAACCCAGGACTTGTCCTTGATCATTTCCCAGTGTCTTGCCCTGGTAGCTTTGATCTGTCCTCACAATTTCTTTCTTTTCTATTCTTTTTTTTTGAGACTTTTTTTTTTTTTTTTTTTTTTTTGAGATGGAGTCTTGCTCTGTTGCCCAAGCTAGAGTGCAATGGTGCGATCTCAGCTCACTGCAACGTCTGCCTCCTGGGTTCAAGCAATTCTTCTGCCTCAGCCTCCTGAGTAGCTGGGATTACAGGTGTGCATCACCATGCCTGGCTAATTTTTGTATTTTTAGTAGAGATGGGGTTTCACCATGTTGGCCTGGCTGGTCTTGAACTCCTGACCTCAGGTGATCTGCCCTCCTCGGCTCTCCAAAGTGCTGGGGTTACAAGCGTGAGCCACCGCAACCAGCCTGTATTCCTAATTTCTACTGCTGTTTTCATTCCAGCATCACCCACATGATCTCTTCCCCTTCACCCTCCACAGCCTTATATTTACTAGCTTATGGATTCCTGAACACTGGCTTCTCTTTCCCTTCTTGAGATTCTTTTCATCTCCGTGCTGGCTTCCATTTGCTTCACCAAGCTCGATGCCTGGGAGTGATTCCTGACGCATACGCGATGGCAGTCCATTATGGCTCTGACAGTCAGAGCCACACAGGGGATCAGGGAACCAGGGAGAACAGGCTCCCTCCCACACTCCCCTCTCCCTCCAATCCCTGCAGGTGACCAGTCATCAATGCTGCTATTCCTTCTCTTGAATTATCAAAGGAATAAGACTTAAACGGTCCTTTAATCCGTGCCCTCCCCTCTCACCCATCAACCATGTCCTACTTCAGGTCCTTGTCATCTCTTATTTGGACTTCTGCCACACTGTGGCCTTGCCCAGCCATAGCCCTTGTGTTCACTCTCCTCCTAGCTGCCAGAGTGACGCAATCCTACCCCTTGTCTCTGCACACACCTTCTACAGCTCTCATCAATGACAGGGTGCAGCCTGGGTTTCTGAATGTGACACACGGAGACCTCCACTGCCTGCCTCTTGCTCTATATTCCAATGACAGCCACCTGCTTGTCGGGCTTCCTCCCAGACCACCCACTCTCAGGTTACGTAGAGCTTGCTTCAGAAAGTGCTTTCTTCAGCTGGGCGCAGTGGCTCACGCCTGTAATCCCAGCAATGTGGGAGGCTGAGGTGGGCGGATCACCTGAGGTCAGCAGTTCAAGACCAGCCTGGCCAGCATGGTGAAACCCCATCTCTATTAAAAACAAAACAAAACAAGCAAACAAACAAAAAACAAAAAATTAGCCAGGCATGGTGGTGCACGCCTGTAATCCCAGCTACTAGGGAGGCTGAGGCGGGAGAATCGCTTGAACCTGGAAGGTGGAGATTGCAGTGAGCCGAGATTGTGCCACTGCACTCCAGCGTGGATGACAGAGCAAGAATCTGTCTAAAAAAAAGAAAAGAAAAGAAAAGAAAAAAAGTGCTTTCTTCTTGCTGACACCTTCATGCCAACTCCAACCCCCTAACCAGGCTGGGGGCTTATTCTTGCCAGTTCCCTATCCCCCGACTATAACTCGAACATTGAGCTTGTTACAGGCATTAAAACCAGCCATGCACGTGTCTGCTTCCCACTCCTTTGTGACCCCGTGAGGGAGGGTTCATTTCTGTCTCCCCAGTGCCATGCAGAGCACCCAGCCCAGGATTGCCGCTCAGTAGATGTGGCTTAAACAAATGAAGGAAAGAAAGAGCAAGCACATGGATATCCCAAGACTAAAAGCAGGAAGCGACAATCAGCTGCTAAGCAGAGAGGGCAGGATAAGGTGGAGGTGAGGGTCTGTGTCACCTCCTCTCCATCATCTTCTTGAACTCCACCCGCATCAGGTACCCCCTACACACGGCCTGCGTGCGCGTCATCAGCGTCACCAGCTTCTCGTCTCTCATCTCCTCCAAAAGCCCCAGGAGCCCAGCTTTGAAAAACACCTGCATTAAAAGACAGAGGAGCCTTGATCTTTTCCCCCAGCAGATGTCCAGCCAGGCCCTTGAGGGGGCCTGTTTCTGCTCAACTCTGAGCCTCAACCCTCAGAGCACAGCAGGGGCAGCAATTCCATTTCCAGGACTTGCTTCTCGGCGGCTCTGGTCTCCTCAGTGGCTCCTCCTGGGCAGTGAGGCAGCCTGTTCCAGAGTCTGTTCCAGGCTGGGCGTGGTGGCTCATGCCTGTAATCCCAGCTCTTTGGGAGGCCGAGGCAGGCAGATTATTTGAGGTCAGGAGTTCGAGACCAGCCTGGCCAACATGGTGAAACCCTGTCTCTACTAAAAATACAAAAATTATCCAGGCATAGTGGTGGGCACCTGTAATCCCAGATACTCAGGAGGCTGAGGCAGGAGCATCACTTGAGCCTGGGAGGTGGATGTTGCGGTGAGCAGAGATCGCACCATTGCACTCCAGCCTGGATGACAGAGCAAGACTCTGTCTCAAAACAAAACAAACAAAACAACAACAACAACGACAAAAACAACATGTGTTCCAGGCCCCACCACCCCATAGAGACCAGTTCTGACTTAGCTCACGTACAGGAAACAAAGATGAGTCCAGAAAGAAACCATGGGATACAGTTGTGCCCAGATCAGAGAGATTCACAGATGCGTTGGCTTCACCCTCTCTCTCTGTCCATCCGGGAAGGTTGGTCCCACCCTCAGGCCCACTTCGCCCACTCCCTCCATAACATTCCAGGGAAACCAAGCACCCTCTGGGGCCAGCAGGCTCTTTCTTGGTGGGGACCCCCAGCCTGCCCGTTTCTGAGATGTGGATCTTTGGAGGCAGGCCAGGATTTGAAGCTGACCTTTGCCACTTACTATCTATCCATCCCTGTGTGACCTTGAGTAAGTTTCTCGACCTCCCAAGAACCTGATGAGTAAGTGCCACCCTTAGCACCATCACTCCCACCTCGCTGGTTAGTGAGGAGTCAGTGAAGTACGTGCAGGAGGCTTCTCACAGGGCTGAAACTCACGTGCTCAATAAATGGCAGCTACTTTGTCTTATTTTTGTTTTTTGAGACAGGGCTTCACTTTGTTGCCCAGGCTGGAGTGCAGTAGTGTGATCAAGCCCACTGCAGCCTCCATCTCCTGGCCTCAAGCAATCCTACTTCGGCCTCCCAAAAGCACTGGGATTAAAGGCGTGAGCCACTGCACCCTGCCTGTTAGCTGGTTTTATTGGTTAGAGTCATTCTCCTCAAGGCCTCAGTGTCTCTGGAGTCCTCTCTACGTTCTCCTCTCTCTTCAGCTCTTTCTTACCTCTGGGACACTAGAGTTCCCCGTTGGCTTTTCCTATCCTTGCTGCATGGTGGGGCTCAGGCTTCCAATCTAAGCTTTCAGCCACTTACAAACCAACAGGGAGACAAGCTCTGTCTACCTAGACACAGAGCGCCCTTTACCTGGGCGACTGGGCAAGGACAGTCAGGTGGACCAGAAGGGGAAGGGGATCCTTTTTCTGATCAGCTAACAAGCAGCCCAGGGCTGTGGGGTTACTAGGGGAGTCCCAGCCTCGCCTGCGCTCACCTTGGTGTTGCCGAACCTGAACTGCTCTTGGTCCACATCGATGGAGTTGAGGAGCTTCTCCGAGGCGTTTTTGCTGTCAATGAACTGCCCTTCAGGGATAGCACTTGCATTGAGGATCCGGTACCTAAGGAGAGAGGACATTTCCTGAATGGATTCCAATCCCCGAAAGGCTTCATAGCTGAGACCAGCCTTCTAGAATCTTCTCCTGCTTCAGCCTTAGGAGGAAGTGGAATATTGTACAGCTGGTCTGGGAGATGGGAATAGCTAGGGGTTGATTCTAGCAAGGGGGCTTGAATCAGCCCCCTTGGGAGAGAAGCAAGGTGGGTGGGAGAGAAGCATGAAAGAAGGTAGCCCAGCCGAGTGCATGGTGGGAAGTTTGCTTTCAGAGGAAATGGTTCTTTTCTGGCATAAAAGAGGCCTTGAAATCAACCGTGACCTGCAGGCCCTGGTTCTCCTACTTCTGGAAGGTCCTCTCCTGTCCTCCATCCTGGACAAGGCCCGGACTTGGGCAACCTGAAGGCGGCTCAGAGGAGAGAGTTAGTCTAGAGCTGCGGGCCTCAGCTGGGTGTGATTTGGCAATGTCTGGAGAGTTTTGATTGTCACAGCTCGGTGGGGAGGGGTGTGGTTTGCTACCACATCTCTGAGTAGAGGGCAGGGTTACTGCTAAAATCCTCCCACACCCAGCACAGCCTCCACAATAAAGGACGATCTAGCCTGAATGTCCATCGTATGGAAGTTGAGACATCCTGGTCTAGAGTCACAATCAGGCTAGAGGGTCTGGGCTCTGAATTTGGAACCACTTGGGCTGGCCCAGCACTCACTGTGGGCAGGGGATCAGTTCCTCTAACAAGAGATGAAGTCTGTGGAAACTCTGGGGGGCTTGGGAGCTCACCAAATATTCAGGTCAAGAAATGTCTTAGGGAAATGCAAAAGGTGCCCTCAGAAGGAGAGAGATGCACAGGAGAGAGGGAACCTACCGCTGCTTGAAGTCAGCATAGAGGATCCGGCTGGGGAATCCCTTCCTGCAAATCCGGATGCCCTCGAGGACCCCGTTACAGCGCAGCTGGTGCATGACCAAGTAGTGGTCCATCACACCTGGAGAGAGAACGTCCCAGGGGTGTGTCTGTGGCCCCTTCATTTGTTGTTGATGGTCTGAGGCACCATGAGACCCTCTAACACATCCACACTTGAGTGGGAGAGTCAGTGCCAGCTCCAAGGTAGAGGGCTGGGGGTGCCTGGAGCCTGCCTGCAGGTCCCGCAGTAGAAATAATCCCAACCTCTTGGGGAGATGCTAGCACCCCATAACCATGGCAGTAAGAGCCAAAGCACTGCGCTTTCTGTCCTCAGGCCTGACTGCAGCAAGGCTGCAAAAGCCGGCAGAGTGAGTATGGGGTGCACTAGGGCTTCCCACGGGATAACCTGAGATGTCTTCTTGCATCTACACAAGGACAGGATGGAAAAATCAGAGGAGTAACCCAGCAAAGAAGAGGAGGCCGGCTGGGTGCAGTGGCTCATGCCTATAATCCCAGCACTTTGGGAGGCTGAGGTGGGCGTATCACCTGAGGTCAGGAGTTCGAAACCAGCCTGGCCAACATGGTGAAACCCAGTCTCTACAAAAAATACAAAAATTAGCCAGGCATGGTGGCACACACTTGTAACCCCAGCTACTTGGGAGGCGGAGGCAGGAGAATCGCTTGAACACAGGAGGCAGGGGTTGCAGTGAGCTGAGATTGAGCCATTGCACTCCAGCCTAGGCAAGAAGAGTGAAACTCCACCTCAAAAAAAAAAAAAAAAAGAAGAAGAAGAGGCTGTGGGAGGGGACCCAGAAGGGGGTTGAAGGCAGGGCGGCGGTCATCTGCTGACCACTCAGCCCCTGCTCTAGGAATTGGGGGAGAAATGGAGCTTAGCTGGAAGGAGAGGAGCTAGAGGGGCAAGCCCCTTTGGGGAGGTAATGTGGGTGCTCGTGGTAACCAGCCTGGGTCAGGCACAAATCAAACTAGGATGGAGAAAATTCTGTCTCAGGTCTGTGTGAGGGGTTAGAGGATAGGGGCTATGGCAACCTGATGGCTTCTCTTTGTGGGCTCCCTAAGTTGCTGGGATGGGAGTGGTGGGGCCAAGGCTGGCTTTGACTTAACCTTAGGGAAGCTTCTAGAATGCCCACGTGCTTCCCTGGTAGCTGTGGGGAGACATTGCTATACAATTAGATGATTTTTAAGGCTTTGGTAGAGCTGCACTGTCAGATACAGTAGTGACCAGCCACATGTGGCTATTTACATTTAAATTCATTAAAATTAAAAATTAATTAACATTTTAAAACTTTTCATGTAAATGTAAACATTTCATGTAACGGTGGCCACCCTATTGAACAGTGCAGACATGGGGCATTTAATCATTTCTGAAAGTCCTATCAGGTGGTGATTCTCTAGAGAAAACATGGTTAACAGCAAGGAGAAAATGTCTCAGACATTCAAAGAACCGGCCAGGTGCGGTGGCTCACGCCTGTAATCCCAGCACTTGGGAGGCCGAGGTGGGCGGATCACCTGAGGTCAGGAGTTCAAGACCAGCCCGGCCAACATGGTGAAACTCCATCTCTACTAAAAATACAAAAATTAGTCAGGTGTGGTGGCAGGTGCCTGTAGTCTCAGCTACTCGGGAGGCTGAGTCAAGAGAATCGCTTGAACCCGGGAGGCAGAGGTTGCAGTGAGCCGAGATTGTGCCACTGCACTCCAACCTGGGTGACAGAGCAAGACTCAGTCTCAAATAAATAAATAAATAAATACAATAATTAAAAAATTCATAGAGCTGCCGATATGGAGAGAACCTTAGAAATGGTCTAATTCGACTCCCATGAGCTCTCAGATGATGATTCTGAGTGGTTAAGATCCCAGCTGTGCCATTTACTAGCTTCGCGTACTTGGCCTGTCTCTGCCTCAATTTCTTTATTTGTAAAATAAGGATAATAATGTAGGTTGAGCATCCCGAATCAGAAAACTCAAAACCTGAAAACTTTTGAGCTCCAACTTGATGCCACAAGTGGAGAATTCCACAACTGACCTCATGAGGCAGGTCGCAGCCAAAACTGTTTCACGTACAAAATTATGTAAAATATTGTATAAAATTACCTTAGGGCTATGTGTATAAGACCCATATGAAACAGATGAATTTTGTCTTTAGACTTGGTCCCATCCCCAAGACATCTCATTAGGCACATATAAATATTCCAATATCCACAGAAATTTAAAATTCACAACACTCGTGGTCCCAAGCATTTCAGATAAAGGGATATTCAACCTGTAGTATCTTCTTCATCAGGCGGTTGAGGATTACGTGAGTTAAGATGAGTACAGACCGGGTGTGGTGGCTCACGCCTGTAATCCCAGCACTTTGGGAGGCTGAGGTGGGCGGATCGCCTGAGGTCAGGAGTTCGAGACCACCCTGGCCAAC
The DNA here is from genome assembly GCF_028878055.3 of Symphalangus syndactylus. Classification (NCBI taxonomy): domain Eukaryota; kingdom Metazoa; phylum Chordata; class Mammalia; order Primates; family Hylobatidae; genus Symphalangus; species Symphalangus syndactylus. The sequence continues at coordinate 58,020,717 of NC_072442.2, read as the reverse complement.
ATGGTGAAACCTCGTCTCTACTAAAAATACAAAAACTTAGCTGGGTGTGGTGGTGCGTCCCTGTAATCCCAGCTACTCAGGAGGCTGAGGCAGGAGGATTGCTTAAACTGGGGAGGCAGAGGTTGCAGTGAGCTGAGATGGTGCCACTGCACTCCAGCCTGAGCGACAGAGTGAGACCCTGTCTTGAAAAAAAAAAAAGAGAGAAAAAAGATGAGTACAAAGGTTAAAATGGTGAAAGCAGGCATGATTAACACTTGCTTTAACATGTGGCTGAGGCCTCTTTCTTCTTAAGCGCCAGGAGCAGAGAGAAAAAGGCATAGTAACAAGAAATGGAAGCTTCTAGAGCCAGAAGAAAGCTGAAAGGACCATCATTTTACGGTGGGGAGGCCAGAGATGCCACCATGCTTGCCAGGCTGTCCATCCTGTCAGGGGTCGTGTCCCACTCAGACTGGGAGATCTTTTCTAATTCCCGCAGAGGCATCCTATGGGGTAGCAGGGCCCTGGGGGAGACTGAGGCCCAGAGAGGTGAAGGGCTTTGCAAGGCTGTAGCAGAGCCGAGACGGCACTCTCCTCTCTCACACGGCCCCTCTGGGTTGTGCAGACTCAGAATCCTGAGCTGAGTTCTCTTAGGGCCTGCTTTGTTTTTCCTTAAACCCGGCCTGAGATGTTTTCTATCAGGTCCATGTAAAGGGCCTCCTTTGCTTTTGTACCAACGCGTAAAACTTCTAAAAATTTCCCTGAGCTATTCTCTCATTCTTCTGCGCTAGCTGCTGAAGGGCTTTTCCTCTTTATTTCTCCAAGTGTATCACTTCCATCCCACTCCTTTCTCCAGCCATCTTGGCCTCCGTGGGCAGTGGTATTAGCCATGCTTTTGAAATACGCTGTATCTTATGATGCTCCGGCATCACGGGGCCTCGCTGGCTCAGGAGAGACTGCCCTTCCCGGGGCTAGCTATTCCGGGAGATGGCAAAAAAGTCTCCCGCAGGCACATCTTTCACATGCAAACCAGCCATCCAAAGCCCTTAACCCCCGACCCCTACCTTTATCAGGCTCTCACAGGGCTCTTACACTCTGGGCCAATATTTCCCTGTCCTGGTCACCTCAGGGCCCCGGGTACCGGCCAACTTGAGAAAGTCCCTACATTTTGAAGCCTGCTGAAACCATTCAAACTTGCCAGTGCTGAACCTGCTTGGCCTGTTCATGCTGCCTCGCCCACTCCATCCCATGGGAATGACCCTCGAGGCTCTGGCCTGTAATTTCTCCTTACTCCCTCACCCCCAAATCTAGCCCTGGTGCTTCCCCTCGTGGCCGTCTGTGGCAGGCCCTCTCCTCTTGAGCACTGTGTCTTTTTTTTTTGAGACGGAGTCTCCCTCTGTCAATGAGGCCGGAGTGCAGTGGCGCAATCTCGGCTCACTGCAACCTCCGCCTCCCAGGTACAAGCAATTCGGCCTCAGCCTCCCAAGTAGCTGGGATTACAGGTGCGTGCCACCACGCCAGGCTAATTTTTGTATTTTTAGTAGAGACATGGTTTCGCCATGTTAGGCTGGTCTCAAACTCCTGACCTCAGGTGATCCACCCACCTCAACCTCCCAAAGTGTTGGGATTATAGGCGTGAGCCACCGTGCCTGGCCGTGACTGTCTTTTTAATGGTAACCATCTTCTGGTTGGTTGGCCTCACCATCCCTTAACAATAATAAAACCTACATTTAAAAACAGCAGCGAGCCAGCTTTTGGTGAGTCAGCAGCACAGACTTAGCAGGCCCCAGGTTTGCTGCAAGAGGAGAATGAGAGGAGTAGAGGCTGGAGCCTGCTCCCAAGTGGCCCTTGTTCAGCAGGCGAGCAGAGGACCTGTGCCCGTGAAGCCCCGGAGGATTCAGGAGAACAACTAGCAAGCCCTGTATGTGCCTGTGGGTGGGGAGGGACTTGAGATTTGATCATGGATCATGACTCCCAGCCCCTGCTCTAGGTGCCCTGCGGTGAGGCATGGAAATCTCCATAGTCTCTAATCTTCTAGAAAATAAAGAGGGCACACTAGGTGCTTTCTAAGGTGTCACCAGGCTTCTGTATCAATGTTGGGCTAGTCCCAGAAATTGACATGAAAACAGAAAGTTAGGTGCTTGACCAAGGAGAAGCAAACACAACAGGAAGGGACAGACATTTCAGCAACATTTACCTTCCCAAAGAAAATGTAGGGCCAGGCGTGGTGGCTCACGCCTGTAATCCCAGCACTTTGGGAGGCTGAGGTGGGCAGATCACGAGGTCAGGAGATTGAGACCATCCTGGCCAACATGGTGAAACCCCGTCTCTACTAAAAATACAAAAATTAGCTGGGCGTGGTGGCACATGCCTGTAGTCCCAGCTACTCGGGAGGCTGAGGTAGGAGAATAGCTTGAACCAGGGAGTCGGAGGTTGCAATGAGCCGAGATCATACCACTGCACTCCAGCCTAGAGACACAGCGAGACTCTGTCTCAAAAAAAAAAAAAAAAAAAAAATGTAAGCCAGTGGATTACCAAAAGCATTCCTCCCAGAGGCACAGTTTGAAGCCAACCCCACTACCTTGCAGGCCATCTGCTTAGAGAGGCGTCGGCCACAAGCATGTTTGATTTATGCAAGCATGTACTCAAAGACGACAGTAACAGAAATGGATTTTTTCCAAGCCCTACATACAAGCCAATGATTCTGTGTGATGCTTGACCAAAGAAACCACTCTTCCCAACACTGGAGAAGCTGGCTCACTGGTCAGGGGGCTGCAGGATGCCCCAGATAATGCATATCACAATGATGTAGTTGGTTATTGCCTTTGACTTAGACTTTAGAACCTAACTTTCATGGAAGATGCAATTTCACTAACTATAACGCACCTGGCTAATGGGGAGTAAGGTTTCTAGTTCTGAGTAATAATAATAATAATAATAATTAACATCCAACATTTGCTGGGTGTTCACAATGTGCTCAGCCCTGTCGTAAATTCTTGACTTGCACTTACTCATTGAACCCTCACGACAACCCTCTAAGTTGGGTTAAATGAGCTAATCTTTGCAAAGTGAGTAACCACTTTATGAGTGCTTATTAAAGAGTAAATAATAGATTAAAATGCCACCTTTATCCTTGTTTTTTTTTCTGAGATGGAGTTTCGCTCTGTTGCCCAGGCTGGAATGCCGTGGCGCGATCTCAGCTCACTGCAAACTCCACCTCCTGGGTTCACGCCATTCTCCTGCCTCAGCCTCCCGAGTAGCTGGGACTACAGGTGCCCGCCACCACGCCCAGCTAATTTTTTTGTATTTTTAGTAGAGACAGGGTTTCACTGTGTTAGCCAGGATGGTCTCGATCTCCTGACCTCGTGATCTGCCCGCCTCAGCCTCCCAAAGTGCTGGGATTATAGGCGTGAGCCACCGCCCCCGGCCTATCCTTGTTTTATGGATGAGAAAGTTGAGGCAGAAAGTGCTCAGATGCTCTGCTTAGGATCACGTGGTAATAGGTGAACTGTTTTTTTTTCCCCCCGACAATCTATACCTCTGTTCACTTGTAATGTTCAGAGGCATGATGTTTAATCCTGAGCTGGGAGGCCCGTGTTGGGCATAGAACAGCTCAGCTCGTGAGTGAGCTACCCCATAGCCACAGCTCCATGTGACAGTTTGTTTTCCTTTTTGTGACAAATGACACTGAAAAAGCTAGACTCCAAGAATATTTGCAAATCAGGATGAAGTGACAGTTAAAGGAGTCCTCTATGGCACAGGTTTCTATATTTATATATAGTCTCTGATTCTCAGTTTTCTCATTTATAAACTGGAGATCAATACGCGTATCTTGCAGAGAACTGTTGCAAGGATTCGAGGTAATATAACAAAGTGATTGACATGCAGTATGGCCTCAAAGAGTTGTTATTGATGCTATTTTGATTATGGGATACCTAAGATGATTCTTTGCCAAATGTAGTGGTATTTGACTTTGGGGTAAAGGGGGCCAACAGAGCCTTTATCTTATGAAAGCTGCGGATCTGATGTGCCTATATACATACACACAATATTTTGAATATGATTTCATAGTAGGGGTGCCAGATAAGATACAGATGCCCCATTGAATGTGAATTTCAGATAAACGATGAATACTTTTTTAGAGGAAGTATATTCCAAATATTGCATAGGTCACACTTACACTAAGATATTTTTCATTGTTTAACTGAAATTGAAATTTAATAACATTTAACATGGCATTCGGTTTTTAGCATTTTTGTGGTTACATAATAGTTGAACATATTTATGGGGTACACATATTTTGATACAAGCGTGAAATGTGCAAAGATCATATCTGCATAATTGGGATATCTATCACCTCAAACATTTATCATTTCTTTGTGTTGGGTACATCCGGTATTTTTATCTGCTAAATCTGGCAACCCTATTTCAGAGACTACTTTCAGAAGTGATACAGACCATCACTCTTTCCAAACGCACACCCACAGAATTTTGCATTTATCTCAGGGCGTCCTGTTCTGTTCAAATACTTGGCAAGATCTGCTGGTACTCACCAGGAGTCTTGGTCTCATTGGGAATCAGACATCGTACAAAGTGAGGGTGGGTGCTCCTTAAGTTAGTCATCAATTTGTTTAAATTTTCCTGGGACATAAACCAAAACAAGCACATTTAGCAAATGCCATTTCATTGGGCAGAAAAATAAGTGAATGTGGAAGCTGCCAAAACACCAACCCTGAACACGGCTGACACGGTCTGGAAAGAGGAGCCCTTCTTCTTCCCGCCCTTCTTGCTTCCTCCGGAGTCGCCTGGAGACAGACACAGAAGGGCATGTCAGATGCATCCCAGAGGACCCAGCAGTGGGCTTCCTGAACCACCCCTTCCCTGCCCCGAGTTCTGGTTTCCTTTTGACATAAGAGACCTGAGGTTTTGTTTGTTTGTTTTAGATGGAGTCTTGCTCTGTTGTCCAGGCTGGAGTGCAATGGCACCATCTCAACTCACTGCAACCTCCACCTCCCGGGTTCAAGCCATTCTCTAGCCTCAGCCTCCCAAGTAGCTGAGACTACAGGCGTGTGTTACCACGCCTGGCTAATTTTTGTATTTTTAGTAGAGATGAGGTTTCACCATGTTGGCCAGGCTGGTCTTGGAACTCCTGACTTTGGCCTCCCAAAGTGCTGGGATTATAGGCGTGAGCCACTGTGCCTGGCCTGTTTGTTTTTAAAATGCCCCCAAACTACCCAGGATTGAGAACCCTCGGCTTTATCATTGTGGGAATGGGGTGGGAGTGGGGTGTGGGTAGCATTTAACTGGGAGTAGAACTTAAACTCTCAGTAGAAAAGGGGAGTCCTTTCCTTTAGAAATCAGAGCTGAAAGCAAACTGAATAATTTGCAAGACTGAGATGTCCCTCTTAATGTTTGTAGTTTCTTTCTTTGATTTTTTTTTGTTGTTGTTCTTTTGTTGTTGTTGTTGTTTGTTTGTTTGTTTTGAGATGGAGTCTTGCTGCAATGCCCAGGCTGGAGTGCAATGGCGCAATCTCGGCTCATTGCAACCTTCGTTTCCCGGGTTCAAGCAATTCTCCTGCCTCAGCCTCCCAAGTATCTGGGACTGCAGGCGAGCATCACCATGCCTGGCTAATTTTTGTATTTTTAGTAGAGACAGGTTTCACCATATTGGCCAGGCTGGTCTTGAACTCCTGACTTCAAGTGATCTGCCCACCTTGGCCTCTCGAAGTGCTGTGATTACAGGCATGAGCCATCATGCCTGGCAATGTTTGTAGTTTATTTCATGAATTTACCTCCTTTTATTCTTTAATCCCTGTTTATCTCTAAATGAGTAAGTAACTGAAAGCAATAAAATGGAATTTTTTCAAGAATATTTTATAAGTTGATTTTTTTCTTTCCTAAAGGAAGCAACCCAATTTGCCATCTTAATTTGGAGTCTACTTTTTCGGAATGACTCAATTTTCTCTGATACTTAATCAAAATGCAGCCTTGGGGGAAAATGTCATGCCCCAGTCTCCCCCATCTTCCTTTCCCTTCACCCCACTTTGTCCCCGGGATCTAGCATGAATGTGTGTTTGGATTGGGGAAGGGAAGGCAGGAAAGCTGATTCCCCAAATCCATATCCACACAGGGTCTTATGTTAGAGTTGATGTTATCTCTAGGTGAGGTTATGCAATGTAGTTACAGAGATATTGTGGTCAGATTCAAAGAAAATGATTTTCATCATTGAGGTTTACACACGTGCCCATTTCCCATTTATTACATTCCCTTGCCCAGAGGACATTAGGCTTTCATTTTTTAAAAATGATCTCATTATTTAATGAATAATTATATTTCATATATTTTATTATTAAATGTATACCTTTAAAATGGCATATAATGTTAAAACTCTATGTTGGCAACTATTTAAAAGTATATTTACTGGTAATCTTAAAAAGTATTACTGGCTTGTGTTACTTATTTATTTATTTGAGATTGGGTCTCACTCTGTCATCCAGGCTGGAGTGCAGTGGCCCAATCATGGCTCACTGCAATCTCAGCCACCCATTCTCATGTGATCCTCCCAGCTCAGGCTCCCAAGTAGCTGGACTACAGGTGTGCACCACCACTTCTGGCTAATTGTTTTGTTTTGTTTTCTTTTGTTTTGTTTTAGAGACAGGATCTCTATGTTGCCCACACTGGTCTTGAACTCCTGGCCTCAAATGATCCTTCTGCCTCAGCATCCCAAAGTGTTGGGATTACAGGTGTGAGCCACCACACCTGGCCCCTGTGTAACCACTCTGGAAAGGAGCTCAGAAGTTACTCAAAATTTTGAGCACATTTATCATATGACCCAGCAACTCTACTCCTAGGTACTATATATACCCAAAAGAATTGCCAATATATGTTCACATATAAACTTCTATACAAATGTTCATAGCAGCATCATACACAGTAGCCAAAAAGTTCATCGGCTGATGAATGTGCAGACAAAATGTGATATATTCATACAATGAACTATTATTTGTCCATAAGAAAGAACAAAGTCCTGATACATGCTACAACAGGGACAGACCTTGAGAACAGTAACCTGAGAGAAAGAAGCCAGACACAAAAGAGCATCCAGTATATAATTCCATTTACATGAAATGCCCAGATAGGCAAATGTACAGAAATGGACAGAAAGTTGATGAGTGGTTGCCAGAAGCTAGGGATAGAAATCTGCTCGTGGGGACAGGCATGGTGGCTCATGCCTATAATCCCAGCACTTTGGGAGGCAAAGGAGGGCGGATCACAAGGTCAGAAGATCAAGACCATCCTGGCCAACATGATGAAACCCTGTCTCTACTAAAAATACAAAACATTAGCCGGGCATGGTGGCGGGCATCTGTAGTCTCAGCTACTTGGGAGGCTGAGGCAGGGGAATCGCTTGAGCCCAGGAGGTGGAGCCTGCAGTGAGCCGAGATTGCACCACTGCACTCCAGCCTGGAGACAGAGAAAGACTCTGTCTCAAAAAAAAAAAGAAAAAAAAGAAATCTGCTCATGGGTTACAGGGATGTGAAAAATCTTCTCAAATTCCACAGTGGTGATGGTCACACAACATTGTGAATATCCTGAAAACCATTAAATTTTTTTTTTTAATAGACAGAGTCTCACTCTGTCACCCAGGCTGGAAGGCAGTGATGTGAACTCTGTTCACTGTAACCTCTGCTTCCTAGGTTAAAGCAATTCTCTTGCCTCAGCCTCCTGAGTATCTGAGTATCTTGCACACACTACAGGTGTGTGCCACCACACTCGGCTAATTTTTGTATTTTTAGTAGAGATAGGGTTTCACCATGTTGGCCAGGCTGGTCTCAAACTCCTGACCTCAAGTTATTGGCCCCCGCCTTGGCGTCCCAAAGATCTGGGATTACAGGCGTGAGCCACTGTGCCCAGCCAAAACCACTAAATAGTTTTAAGGGTGAATTTTATTCATATACCTCAATAGAAAACTATTAAACAATGTGATATTGACTATCTTGGCCACTGAGAGGTCCTGTTTACCTCCGTAGAGGTCAATCTCTTACAGAAGAGGAAGAATAAGAGCAGGAGGAAGAAAAATGGAGCTGAAAGAGAAACATACTCAGCTGAAGCTCATGTCTGATTACTTCACAAGCAGCTCTGGGTTAGGAGTCATTACATAGAACATCCCACAGAGGGAAAGAAATGATAGAATTTTACCTGTGTCTGCACCAGCATAGTTGGAAAAAAGGAAGGAGAGAAGCTTCAGCGAAGACTTCTGGTACAGCCCCACCACAGTCTCGTTCAGGGGGTCCTTGTTCTTGTCCAGCCAGCCGGCGATGTTGTAGTCCACGGTGCCGGCGTAGTGCACCAGCGAGAAGTGAGCCTCAGCCTTGCCTTTGGCAGGCTTGGGCTTCTGGAAGTTGTTGGACTTTCCAAGATGCTGGTCATACAGCTTGTTCTTGAAGGAGGTGTCTGTTGCCTTGGGGAACATGCACTCCTCTTCCAGGATGGAGAAGATGCCCATAGGCTGGAAAGAGGATAACAGAGTCTACATCTCCATATATAATAGTGCATACCCATGCTCCATGGTCTGGAGAAGCCAAAAAAGCTTCTTTGATGCTTTCACTCTGGTACCAGGAACGCTGGCATGTACACTCGGTGAGAGCAAGACTCTTGGTCTGTTTGGGGGATGATTAGAAAGTGCTAGGCATAGAGTATGTGCTTAATTAATATTTGCTGAACAAAAGAATATAGGATAAAATTATGTGTGTATAAATGTAGCACACTTTTTTCAATAGGTGTACAAAAAAGTTGTTTCATCTATAGCCATAAAGTAATGTGAGTAATATTTTGAACAGTAATGTCTCAATTTCTCAGTAGCCACCTTAGGAAGACATACTCATTCCAACATGAGCAGTGCTCAAATGTTATGGGAATTCCTTTTTAAAAAGTTTATGTCAGCTGGGCTTGGTGGCTCACATCTGTAATCCCAGTACTCTGGGAGGCTGAGGTGGGCGGATCACAAGGTCTGGAGTTTGAGACCAGCCTGGCCAACATGGTGAAACCCCATCTCTACAAAAAAAAAAAAAAAAAAAAAAAATTTATCTGGGCATGGTGGCAGGCACCTGTAGTCCCAACTATTCAGGAGGTGGAGACAGGAGGATTGCTTGAACCTGGGAGGTGGAGGTTGCAGTGAGCCGAGACTGCGCCACTGCACTCCAGCCTGGGTGACAGAGCAAGACTCCGTCTCAAAAAAAAAAAAAAAAAAGTTAATGTCCATTCCTGTTTTCATAGTAATATCCCTCCAAGAGCCACACTGCCACATGGTTCCACCTCCTTGGGTCTTTGGGTAAGTCAAATAGGTAAGAAATGCCACAGTCCTTACTGGGGTTCCATCACATTCTTGGAGATAACTGAGCCCTTGGATTTTAATGACCCATAAACCTCTTTAAATGTCAGAACAGATTTAGGACATTCATTCTCTTTGCAAAAAGGCATTCAGTTATCTACCTGAAGGCTTGTAGCCTGGGGGCTAGGAGCACCAATCTGTGAGCAGAAAAGAATCAGAGCAGGAAGGGGAGGGTCCCCAACAAGGAGGAGCTGTCCCAGGGAGCAGCATCTCTCTACCTTCTCAATGAGCTCGATGCAGGCAGCCAGGTCCATCCCGAAGTCAATGAACTCCCACTCGATGCCTTCCTTCTTGTACTCCTCCTGCTCCAGCACGAACATGTGGTGGTTGAAAAACTGTTGCAGTTTCTCATTGGTGAAGTTGATGCACAGCTGCTCCAGGCTGTTGAACTGGGTGATTCAAATACCAAATAATTTGAGTGAGCTTGGAAAATACATTGGAGATTCAGCAAAGCAGACAAGAAAGTAGAAGGTCACAACTCACATCAAAGATCTCAAAGCCAGCAATGTCCAAGACCCCAATGAAGTACTGCCTGGGCTGCTTGGTGTCCAGCTGCTGGTTGATGCGGGTGACCATCCACAGGAACATCTTCTCGTAGACGGCTTTGGCCAGAGCACCCACCGAGTTGGTCACCTTGAAAAAGGATCACCCACTCAACCCTTGAGTTAGTGTTTCTATGGCTGCATTAAGTTGAAACATATGAAATTGACTTGAAAATCAAAAACTGTTGGCTAGGTGTGGTGGCTCACACCTGTAATCCCAGCACTTTGGGAGACTGAGGCGGGCGGATCACGAGGTCAGGAGTTCGAGACCATCCTGGCCAACATGGTGAAACCCTGTCTCTACTAAAAATACAAAAAATTAGCCAGGTGTGGTGGTGCATGCCTGTAGTCCCAGCTATTCGGGAGGCTGAGGCAGGAGAATCACTTGAACTTGGGAGGCGGAGGTTGCAGTGAGCCAAGGTCGTGCCACTGCACTCCAGCCTGATGACATAGCAAGACTCTGTCTCAAAAAAAACAGAAAAACAAAACAAAACAAAAAAAAAACAAAAGAAAAGGAAAATCAAAAGCAGTTGAATATTGGCAATTTCAGATCATTCAACATATTATTAAATATTTTATGAGGTGTTTGCCCAGCTCCTGCTGTTCACCTTTCTTTGAGAACTATCCTATTAACAAAGATATTTTTCTAACAACATGGTTATAGCACATGACTCCAGCCCCTGGCCACACTTAATTAGACCAGAGGTGAACACTTGATCCAGATTGGATTAATTGAGTATCTCTCCTAAGAATTTGGAATAGGGATCAAAAGACACTGGTCTCAGTCTCAGGGTGAGGCTGGAAGCACAGAGATATAAACTTGAGAGCCATGGGGTGGCCACGGGCAAGAGAGGTCCAGGAAACTTATCTGCCTAGCAAGAACACAACAGAGAAGAGAGTCAACAGCCCATGAACCCCAGAGGAGCTGGAGGGAGGCTGCCTGGCTCCAGAGGACTCTTCACTTTCTAATTCCAGGTCCTCACGGCATCTAATGGGCACTCAATGATTTGCATTCCTTCAGTTGCCTCTGAAGCCTAAAAATGAATTTCCTCTTAATGTGAAATCTGGTTTCATGTGCATTTCTGATACCTGCAACTGAAAGAACTTTAAGATAATGGCTCAAATAGCAAAAGATCTCAACCAACTGCATTCAGAGCATCTCCATTACCTGCTGGACATTTTGCCCTTTAGTGACATATTCATTCCCAACCTTCACCCTTGGACAGCACAGGCCCTTCAGCATTTCTGCAGAATTCAGTCCCATCAGGTATCCGGCTTTGTCAGCCACTGGAGTAAGAGAAAAAAATGGCATCATGGAAAAACAGTAGCTGCTAAAGTGTCCAGTCAGCTCCTGGCTTCTCCCAGAAGTGTTTTCTGTAATTTTCTTAAATGTTTTCAAGTTGTCGTATCTGTACCATGTCTGGACTTGTTCACTGAAGCTTCAATCCCATATCCAGGGGCCCATGGTTCTCAGGAACTTCCAGTTTGCCTCCTAGATGCACTTTTAACAATAAGATACTTCTTGGCCAGTTTTGACCTACTGATATTTTGATTTCATAAAAAAATGTTAATTACAGGCCAAGCACGGTGGCTCATGCCTGTAATCCCAGCACTTTGGGAGGCCGAGGCAGGTGGATCACCTGAGGTCAGGAGTTCGAGACCAGCCTGGCCAACATGGCCCCGTCTCTACTAAAAATACAAAAATTAGCCAGGCATTGTGGCGAGTGCCTGTAATCCCAGCTACTCAGGAGGCTGAGGAAGGAGAATCACTTGAATCTAGGCGGTGGAGTTTGCAGTGAGCCAAGATCGTGCCATTGAACTCAAGCCTGGGTGACAAGAGGAAGACTCTGACTCAAAAAAAAAAAAAAAAAATTAATTACATAGTTATGTTGGAGTCTGACAATACATTAAAATGTTATATGAGTAAAGGAGCCACCACTTGGACAGTTGACAATATACATGAGGCACCTTCCTAATTTAAGCAAAGTACCATGCTCATAGTTGAAGGAGAAGTACAAAACTTGACCCTGCCTTCAAATGTTTGGAAATGGTCAAAAGCAGTTGTTTCCTACAGTTCATGGGTTATATGTTTTCATATATTTCAGCAGACGTTCATTGACTTTGAGAAGGACCTGGTGGCCTGTATTGAGCTCATCAAAAAGGCAGAGAAATGCTGCTCCCCAGGGACTACTTTTTTTTTTTTTTTTTGAGACAGAGTCTCACTCTGTTGCCCAGGCTGGAGTGCAGTGGCGCGATCTCAGCTCACTGCAAGCTCTCCCTCCCGGGTTCACGCCATTCTCCTGCCTCTCCTCCCGAGCAGCTGGGACTACAGGTGCCCACCACCACGCCTGGCTAATTTTTTGTATTTTAGTAGAGATGGGGTTTCACCATGTTGGCCCACCTCCCAAAGTGATGGGTTTACAGGTGTGAGCCACCGTGCCCAGCCCCCAGGGACAACTTCTTGGTTGGGACCCTTGCCTCATTGCTGGGTGGGGAGACGAGTTAATAAAAATCTAGGGCAGTCTATGTTAAGTACTTAATCGGAGGCCAGATGCGTGCTTTACTCTCTCCTCTAATTATCTCCTTTTCTCGCTTTGCCCATTCAGGTGGATGGTACCATTATTCTTCTTCTAGTCATTTAAACTTGAAAGGGGTGATACGTCCTTCTCTTTTGCCCCCTGACATTCCTTTGTTCAGACAGGCACCAAGTCCTGCTTATTTCACTCTCAAAATGCCTGGCCTCTCCATTGCTTCCAGCAGTTATAGCGGCGAAGAGCCTGGGCTCTAGAGTCAGACTGCCTAGGTTTAGATTTTGGTTTTGCTTCTTTGTGCCTCAGTTTTGTCATCTGTAAAATGGGAGACAGTGACAGTACTCATGTTATAGGGTTGTCATGAAGCATGCCTGGTGACTAGTGAGGGCCCAGCAAATATTAACTTGGGTTGATATCGTCGTTGATATCATTGGAGCTCAGGCTTTGATTATAGCCCTCCACTTTCTGCTCCTAAGCACTGCACACACACAGCTGCTAGGGCTGGAAGAGGGCCTGGGACCCTACTGAGGTATATCAATACGTGTATCAATGTAGTCCACTGTTGCTGAGGAGCCTGATACTTTTTTTTTTTTTTTTTCAAGTTTTCCCACTCTAGGTGAGCCTGGCTGCTGACAGATTAATTTCAGGTTGTCTGCATGTACTTCCCCTGCTACTTGGACAGCAGCTTCCAGGGCCTGCCATATATTCTAAATCATTAATCCTGACACTCAAGACCTTCCCAAACTGATGCAAAAATTGTTACTTTAAAATTCTCATTTCTTACATATCCACTGCATATATCCTGTTCTGTAGCCAAAGTGGACCACTCACTGTGCCTCCATCCCCATCACAGTTCATCCTCTGCCCCTTTGCACATTACCCTTCCTTCCTTCTCCCTTCCTTCTCCCTTCCTTCTCCCTTCATTCTCCCTTCCCTTCACTTCCCTTCCCTTCCCTTCCCTTCCCTTCCCTTCCCTTCCCTTCCCTTCCCTTCCCTTCTCCCTCTCTCTCTCTCTCTCTCTTTCTTTCATGGAATTTCACTATTTTCACCCAGGCTGAAGTGCAGTGGCACGATCTTGGCTCACTGCAACCTCCGCCTCCCGGGATCAAGTGATTCTCCTGCCTCAGTCTCCCAAGTAGCTGGGACTACAGGCAGGCACCGTTATGCCCAGCTAATTTGTATTTTTAGTAGAGACAGGGTTTTACCATGTTGGCCAGGCTGGTGTCGACCTCTAACCTCAGATGATCCACCCACCTCGGCCTCCCAAAGTGCTGGGATTACAGGCGTGAGCTGCTGTGCCCGGCCTCATGACATTTCTTCTGCTTGAACTGATCTCTCCCCCAGTTTTTCAGAATCCTACTCATCCCTCAAAGTCCAAGTCAGTGCCCCTTCTATCAGGAAGCCTCCCCTGATTGCCCCAGTCAGAAGTGTTTCCTGTGTAAAGACTTCAAGTCCCCTCCACTGTGATGGTCAGGATTCTAGGATGGCACCCAAGGTGTGCCTCCTGGTGTACATGCCTTGTATAATCTCCTTTACTTGAGTGCAGTGGAACCTGTACAACTCCCATGATGCGGTGACCAATCAGTTGACTTTGAGTTAATAAAAAGGGAGAATTATCCTAGGCAGGCCTAGGATAGGAGGCTGCTAAGCATTTATGGGACACTGATAAGGTTATGTAGGTTTTTCCACCCTTTAATTTATGGCTGCACTTCCTTTTTATTACTTGAGAATTTAAAGCTCACTGTTTCACACACCATGGGGCTATAATCAAAAGGCAGAATTATCAAGAACAATCCATGTTGCCAGGCTTTAATTCAATGAACTTGTAAGATGCATCACGAGCGCTAAGAAGTCTAGTGAGCAGGACGTATGTGGGGGAGTCAGTCACTGCTCAGCCCTTCCTGCTGCCCTCTGCTCTAGCTCCAGGCCTCTTAGGGATGAGAGGATGGCGGTAGGATCAGCCAGGTGAGAGTTATGGGGAGGAAGAACCATTCACCATTCTTGGTTCAGGGTCAAGTTCAACAGATGCTGGGGTGGAGGTGATGGGAGGAAGAAAACTTGGCTCCCACTTTACCAAAGGCCTCATTTTAGGCCTGAGTGATTAAGAATACATCCTGGTGGAGAGAAAGAGAAGTTCACCTAATAATATTGCCTAAAAAAGTCCACCTTAAAAAAAAAGGCACATTTAGATGGTGAAAGATAGTGGAGTGGGTGGTGATTATTCATTTACAAGAATGATGCTTTTTGTTCAAGGATTCACCACTCTAAGAGTCCTTGACTGAGTGAGCGGACTTCCTAGTGCATGCTGCATTGAGCTTCAGGAAATCTAGATTTGATTTATGCAGTTTTGGAAGAATAGCTCTAGAGATGAATGCAGTTTATCTCACGTGGCCTCACCCATACACGAACACAGCTGGACCCAATTGCCTCCCTGTCCCAGATGCGGTTACCTTCGGTGCCGTCCGGTTCTGCCTGCTCCTCACGCTGCTTCTGCTTGAACTTCATGTTCCCGTAATGCATCACGGCTCCCGTCAGTTTGTAGATCCCAACTTTCTCCTCTGAGCTGAAGCCCAGTATGTCAATGGCATTCTGGAAAGAAAAAAAGGACAATTGTCATAGAAGGAATCAGGGATTCATATGCAGCCTTTTCTTGGCAAAGACCTTACCTCTTTTTTATATAGCATATGAGACAGCATTTGCCCAAATAAGTGGATGACAGGTGGGGTGTGGTAAATTAGAAACCATTTGTTTCACGTGTTTGTGTGGGGGGGTGGAGACTGTGGGAAAAAGATGTGAATTGTCTGTTTCCTTCCATCAAAGTAAGAACTGATTACAGTCGGGCGCGGTGGCTCACGCCTGTAATCCCAGAACTTTGAGAGGCCAAGGCAGGCAGATTACGAGGTCAGGAGTTTGAGACCATCCTGGCCAACATGGTGAAACTCCATCTCTACTAAAAACACAAAAAATTAGCCAGACATGGTGGCCAGCGCCTGTAGTCCCAGCTACTCAGGAGGCTGAGGCAGGAGGATCACTTGAACCTGGGAGGCAGAGGTTGGAGTGAGCCAAGATTGCACTGTTGCACTCCAGCCTGGGAGACAGAGTGAGACTCCATCTCAAAAAAAAAAAAAAAAAAAAAGAACTGATTATGATCTTTTCCCACTGTACATAGATTTGGGGGGGCAGTTTTCTGGATGAGGCTATTGGGAACCATTTTATGATACTGAGAGCTGGGAATGTCATGGAGAATGACTGGGAAATAATGTATAATGGTTTAAGAGTTTGGCATTGTAATCTAGGAATTCCAGCATTGTTCAGACTCAAGACAATATGCATTATGGAATACTAGATCTGGAAGGGAAGATCATCAAAGATGGTATCATCATTTCCCAAATGAGAAAGGGGCAAGCTTTTGCAGAGCTCTGTGTACTAGACATTGGGTAGGCATCATCTGCATGTTATTAAATCCCCATGAAGCCCCTTTAGCTGTGCAGGTTTTTCCATATTTCTGGATGAACCATTGAGGGTCTAGTTGGTAAGTAGCCTGTCATACAGGGAGAGTGTGATAAGACTGGGACTGGAGTTAGGTCTTGGTCCCTTCAAAACCTAGGGTCATTAGCTGGTTTGGTTTTATAACCACGTTGCCTGTCTTCCACCACAATGGTTTCAAAAAAAAGAAATCCTTCTCTGGGATACACATATTGGTTATGCAGTAGGGTTTGCAGCCTGAGCCTGTAGAGTGTCCATTGGTAGGATTGAAACATGTTTGGACGTGTTTGGTGAGCAGGTAGGATAGACCCAGTAGGCCAACACTAGCAGGATGATATTGGAGAGTCAGGCATTCTTGGAGTGGCACCCCCTTTAGTGGAGAATGAGCCTATGCCAGGAGCTGGGATATATGGGGAGGAGAGATTCCGAGGCCATCATGGCCATCCCTTGAATCCATATCCCATTTCAGGGATGCATATCTCTGTCCTAGGGAGGGGTCATTGTGGGTTAAAAAAGAACTCTTTCAAAAACACTGAAAGGAGCAGGTGAAAGTGTCACTGCCTGAGGACCCTTTTGGAGAATGTCGTCTCCAAAGGGGTGCAGGTGGAACCTGGGTATATGATGGGATGTCACTCCCATTATGAGGTTACCAATCAGTTGACTTTGAGTTCATAAAAAGGGAGACTATACCAGGCAGGCTATAAAAGCTCCGTGAGGCCAGGTGCGGTAGCTCACATCTGTAATCCCAGAACTTTGGGAGGCCGAGGCGGGTGGATCACAAGGTCAGGAGTGCAAGATCAGCCTTGCCAACATGGTGAAAACCCGTCTCTACTAAAAATACAAGAATTAGCCGAGCGTGGTGACAGGTGCCTGTAATCCCAGCTACTTGAGAGGCTGAAGCAGAGAATTGCTTGCACCTGGGAGGCAGAAGTTGCAGTGAGCCGAGTTCGCGCCACTGCACTCCAGCCTGGGGACAGAGCGAGACTCCATCTCGAAAAAAAGAAAAATGCAAAAAAAAGCTCCGTGAGAGGAAGGAGCAACAGCCGCATCTGGCAGCAGGCATCTCGGTGAGGACATGACTTAGGCATGGTGACTTTTAAGATTCCTTAGGTGGGCCTTTCTCAGGGGATGGGGGCCTTGTAGCAGTCATTAGCCTGGCCCTTTCTGTGCTTACAAGTTAGTGAAGACTGGGGAAACCTTATTAAAAATATATAACAACTTAAATTAAATTTGCTCTAAAACTGCCTCCATACATAGCAAACTATAACCTAAATTAGTACGTAAACAAACTGCAACCTAAGAGTATATTCTTGTAACAAATAGCTGAGACTCAGCCAATCACAGCAGCTGAGCTTCAGCCAATCACAGCAGCTGAGTCTCAGCCAATCACAGCAGCTAAGCTTCAGCCAATCACAGGCTGCCAAACTGATGGGACATTGTCCATATAACACAAATGCTTCATCACACCACCTGCAGATAAGGCAAAGACAGCTGTTTCTGTATGTCACTTCCTTTTTCTGTCTATAAATACTGCCCTCCATGTTGCTGGGTGGAGCTCTCTGAGCCTCTCCTGGTGCTGAGTGTGGTCCAACTCATGAATCGTTCTTTGCTCAAATAAACTCTGCTAAATTTAATTTGTCTAAAATTTTTCTTTTAATGCTATTAGACCTAAGATAACAAGTTTATTTGATCATGAAAATTTTTCTATTAGTGTTAAAACAATTAGTATCAGCTGGAAATGTTACCAAATGAAGGCTAAGAAGCTGGTCATGGGGCAGTGTCTCTAGGATGATGGACAGGACCCCTTTTCGCAAGCTCTTGCAGCTTTTGTATGGGTGGAGCCAACAAGGGTGGAGATGAATTGCTCACAGACTGTATACTTTAATTAAAAATGTAAGTTCTGTAGTTAGGCAGACCTGTGTTTAAATACTCTGTCATTGGGCCTGGTGCAGTGGCTCGTGCTTGTAATCCCAGTGCTTTGGGAGGCGGAGCTGGGCGGATCACCAGAGGTCAGGAGTTTGAGACCAGCCTGGCCAACATAGTGAAACCCCAATTCTACTAAAAATACACACACAAAAAATTAGCCGGCATGGTGGTGCATGCCTTGTAGTTCCAGCTACTTGGGAGGCTGAGGCAAGAGAATCTCTTGAACCCAGGAGGCGGAGGTTGCAGTGAGCTGAGATCATGCCATTGCACTCCAGCCTGGGCGACAGAGCGAGACTCTGTCTGAAAAAAGAAAGAAGAGAAGAGAAGAAAGAAAGAAAGAGAGAGAGAGGAAGGAAAGAAGGAAGGAAGGAAGGGAGGGAAAGACTCTGTCATTGACGAATTATGTCTTCCAGAAAATTATATGTATTTTAAGAATCAGCTTCCACATTTGTAAAATGGAGACAATAATGACATAATTTTGAGACCATAATGAGATAATGCAGGTAAAGCCACTTATCTCAGTGCCTGGCACATGTAAGTGCTCAATATATTTGGTTATTATTGTTATTATGATTATTAATCCTACAGGTACTTCCCCAAAATAAACACCACAGGCCTGACAGGTGTACTGAGGAGCTGGGTGTCTAAGGTGAGCCTAAAGTGAAAGGCAGAAGGAAAAACGGAGAGGCTATTACAGAGTGGGGTTGGTTTTCTGCTTTATACTTTTTTATATTTTCTAAATTTTCTTGACGAACCATGTAGATGGTTTTGCAACATGAAAACTTTCAACGAATGTTAGGTTAAACATCTTATAAATGCAAAAATGCATTCCAGTTAAAATGCTAGAGAACAGAACTGAAGGCCGGCTTTGGTGAACCTTCTGGATTCCCATTTTGGAATGCTGTGAGGAGGTGCTGAGTAGGGAGGGGCCAATCCGTGCTGATTCTCTGAGCCCTTGATCTCTGAGATCTTGAGTCTAATCACTTAGTGTCCCTGGATTTCAGCTTTCCCATTAGCTCACTAACATGTCTCTCAGTTCATAAACTCAATAATTCTGTGCATAAACAGACAAATAAATGGCATGCTTACATCTGTTGCCAGCAGTTCTTCACTGTCATCGATACTGGCCACCGTGACCTCTCCTTGGCTCACGAAGGGGAAGTCGAAGGGGTTGGTGGAGATCAGAAGCAGGTCTGTGAAACACAGATATCCCTTTAATGGCTTATGCATAACTTACTCTGGGTTTTTTTCTTTTTTCCCAATGTCACCGATTTGGAAGATAAGAAAGGTATTCCAAGAGCTTACCGATTAGTTCTGGCTTCTTGTTTGACATAATTTGGTAGAAAATATGATAGCTTCTCTCACTGGATAATTGAAATGTCACTCTGGATTTTTCTAATAGATCTAAGGTAACAAAAATAACGTGATTTCAGGTTCCCGGGAGATGCTTTTGTGGCCAAAACACCAGCGGATTTACAGAGTGTTTGGACTCACAAGTTTCGATGTCTGCCGATGCCAGCTTTCCTGTGGCTCCAAAATGAATCCGAATGAACTTCCCCTGTCCAATAACAGGTGGACAAATGTTATAGTTATTTGATTTATATGGTTTTTGTGGCTGGCCTTGGATAGGTGCTGCCACAGTGCTAGAGAACAGAACTGAAGTCCTGCTTTGGTGAACCTTCGGGATTCCCATTTTGGAATGCTGTGAGGAGGAGCTGAGTAGGGAGGGGCCAATCTGTGCTGATTCTCTGAGCCCTTGATCTCTGAGATCTTGAGTCTAATCACTTAGTATCCCTGGATTTCAGTTTTCCGATTAGCTCACTAACATGTCTCTCAGTTCATAAACTCAGTAATTCTGTCCATAAACAAACAAATAAATGGCATGCTTACATCTGTTGCCAACAATTCTTCACTGTCATTGATACTGGCCACTGTGACCTCTCCTTGGCTCAGAAGGAAGGGATGCCAGAACATGGGCACCTCTCCACCTGGTGCCCAGTGCTCCCAAGCTGGGTCAGCAAGGACTCAGGTAGCTCTACCCAAGCACCTAGCCCTGTTCCTACAACTCAGGGGATGCCCACAGGCTCCTTCTCCAGCTCTCTTCTTGGGACTACTCCATTCTTGACTGCCTGCCTGGTTTTTATCCTGTTCTCTTATACCTGGATTCTTAAATCTTCATAACACCTTTGAATTGTAACTGGTTGGATTGTTCTGACTTTTTTTTTTGCCTGTATTTTAATAGATGCTACTTCTGAGATTTCTTGCCTGAGTTTCACATATGGCCAACTACAGACAAATCTGGCTCACAGGCCCGGGCTCAGGCTCAGGCCTGGCTCCCTGGCTGCCAAAAGAACAACACAGGGTCTAGGTGGCCCACTTTCTGGGGAGTGGGAGGTAACATTTCATATGCATGTTGGTGTGTATGCACCTGCTTCATACATTATCTGCTTAATTGGTCCTCAACGACACTGTGAGCAAATTTGAGGACAAAAAATGTTTTCTTGCTTTTTCACCCACAGTGTCTAAAATGTGGATGGTACTTAGTAATAGCCTCAATATTTTCTGAATGAACCCTAGGAAAAGTTAGTGAAGGATCAGTAAAGGCCTGCATGCACTGTAAGTGCTGTGTCTTCAGTATATTTAGCTGCTTAATGGAAGTCATCCCTAGCCTGCAAATATTTGGAGGGTGGAAAGAGGACAAAATAATTAGAATGATTGTGACTTCTGGGTCAGGGCTAAGAGTAGAGGCCCATGAACTAAGTAAATGGGAATGAGAAGAGGGAGTGCCTGAAGATATTGTCTTTCACTTTAAGCTGGTGTCAGGCCAGTGCAATAACTAACTTGGTCCAGGCATGGGTAACATACATCTGCCGTGTAACATGTGCCCAGATCTTCCACAAGGAAGAGGAGTTTATTTGGGCACTGGGGAGGACACAGGTGCAAACTGGCAGTGCACAGGGTACAAAGATCATATCCAAGGAAACAAAAGTCAAGGCTCAGAGCCATGGTCCTTGATGGATTATCTACTTCCTCATGGATAACCGTTTTATCTTTCAGGCGACAAAATACAAGTTTGAGACTATCTAGCTATTAAGATGTGTGAAGTTTTAATGTACTTTTGCAACCATAGGCACAAATGATGGCCTCGCCTCTGAGTACTTGCTCCACTGGTCAGTGAAATGAAATAGAGGGCTGGATGTGTGTTTATTTCCAATGGGAAGTAAATGTCTTTTTGATTAAGACGAACCTAAGTAAAAAGTTGAAGGATGGCATATATCCTTCAATATCTTCAGTATGAATCTATTCCAATTTTTTTTTCTTTTTTTTTTTTGAGACAGAGTCGCCCTCTGTTGCCCAGGCTGGAGTGCAGTGTTGCAATTTCAGCTCCCTGCAACCTCTGCCTCCCGGGTTCAAGCGATTCTCCTGCCTCAGCCTCCCAAGTAGCTGGGATTACAGGCATGCGCCACCATTCCCAGCTAATTTTTTGTATTTTTAGTAGAGATGGGGTTTCGTCATGCTGGCCAGGCTCGTCTCAAACTCCTGGCCTCAAGTGATCCGCCCACCTCAGCCTCCCAAAGTGCTGGGATTACAGGCGTGAGCCGCCGCACCCAGCCTATTTCAAATTTTTGGGCTCTTCTGCCTTCACTAGGTTTTCCCTGCTCCCCGTCCCTGCTGAACTGGAAGAGGTCAAATCTGCTAACTTAATTCACACTAAAGTTTCCGTGGCTAGGTCAATAGATATGGCTTAATGGACGTTAACATTTTAAAATGTTTCCACACAGAGAGACCCATTTTAGCATAAAGTTGATCTCTAATTGTGGGATTTGAATCATGTGAGTGACTTCAGGATGCTGTGAGGTGACATTGCCTAGTTAGGGTAGGGTGGCAAATCCTCCCTCTGCCAGGACCAAGCCAACACCTTCCTCAAAGTGTATCAAAATATTCCAGGTGGGTAGATTGATCTCAATCACTTGGGGGTAGAAAAAGGCCCCCGTATATTCCAGTTTATGGGGCAGTTTTTCATATCTAGCATTTCAGGAGAGGGTATGGTTTTGGGAGGATACTTGAAAAGTGGGCTGGGTCTTACAAATCTTGAGGAGTTGTCATTCCTCACAGTCTTGGCATTTCCAAAGGCCTCCAGCAGCGGGTTGGCCTGGATGATCTGATCCTCCAGGGTTCCCTAATAATAAACAAGAAGAGGAAAAAGAGGACTTTGGATGGTTTTCTAAAGTAGCCCCTTGGTGACTAAAACGGTGGGTGCTCTGGGCAGGTTCAGGTAGAGATGTCGACCAGCTCCACCTGGTGGTCAGTGCAGTACCCACACCCCCCCACCCCCACCAGACCTGAGGCGTCTTCCAAGTCCCATCCTAGACAGGCTCTTATTAGCATAGAATCGAAGTGACTTCTGGTCATACCAGGTTCTAGGCAGGAATATTATTTCCTCCATCAGAACATCCAGACTGCCTTTCTGATAACATTTCATTATAAATCATGGATTTTTATAACATGCATCTCTGTTATTGAATGTAATATGACCCACCTAATATAGATATTTGTGTTCAAAAGGAGAAATAGAATGTGAGCAAAGCAAGCGACCAAGGGGAGATACAATAAAACAGTGGTTCTCAAAAAGGTTTTTTATGTAGCAAAAACATATGTTATGAGAATGATTATTCAGAAATCCACTATAGAAAGCAGAGTTTTCACCTTCACCTCCATGACTACTTTATCCTTCTGGGCCCAGAGCGATTTAGAAACTACTGTCAAACCTAGTGGTTCTCAAAGTGTGGTCCCTGGACCAGCAGCGTGAACACTACCTGGGAATATATGAGAAATGCCAGGTATGGTAGTTCACACTTGTAATTAGCACTTTAGAAGGCTGAGGCAGGAGGATTACTTGAGGCCAATGGTCTGATACCAGCCTAGGAAAGACAGTGAGACTCCATCTCTACAAAAAATTAAAAAAAACTAGCCAGGCATGGTGGTTCCTGTAGTCCTAGCTACTCGGAAGGCCTAAGCAGGATGATCGCTTGAGCCCAAGAGTTTGAAGTTACAGTGAGCTGTGATGGTGCGCCACTGTACTCCAGCCTGGGTGACAGAGTGAGACCCTGTCTCTACAAAATAAAAAGGAAAAAAAAAAAAATGCAAACTATGAGGTCCCACCCTAGATCTACAAAATCAGGAATTCTGGGCCTGGGCTCTGCCACCCTTTGTTAAGAATCTCTCCTGTTGATTCTGATGTGTACTCCAGTTTGAAAACTACTGGCGTAAACATTCCTTCTCCAGAGGAGGATGTGGAGTTGGTCAAGGTCCCTCAGCTGTAGTTGATGGAGCTGGTGCTAGAACTCAAGTCCATTCTAGCGGAACCACTTCCTGCTTTCCTCCATGTGATACTGTGATATAATAGGAATGGTATATTTTGGTCTTTTTTCCAGTTTCCTGGTACACAGCTCCTAAAACCCTTGGAATATCTGAAGTGATAAATGTCTTTTTGTGTGCTAATGAGATGATTGGTGGCTTCGGGGTCCTGGACAGCTCAGGATGGGGACTGGTTGCCAGGGAACCAACCACGTGATTAGAGAGTTGGAACTTTCAGCCCTGTTCCTGACCCCGGGAAGGAAAGAAGGGCTGGAGGTTGAGTCAATCATCAATGGCCAGTGATTTAATTAATCATGCTCATGTAATGGAACCTCTATAAAAACCCTACACAGAAGGCTTCAGAGAGGTTCCAGGTTGATGAACACCTGGAGGTACTGGGAGGATGTCACCTGCAGAGACCCTGCCCCTCCCCCATACCTTGCCCTAGACATCTTTTCCACTTGGCTTTTCTTCCGCATCCTTTGTAACATCCTTTATAACAAACTGGCAAATGTAAGCAAAGTGTTTCTCTGAGTTCTATGAAGCATTCTAGGTAATTATCAAACCTGAGACGGGGGTCATGAGATCCTCCCAATTAGTAGCTGCTTGCTTAGGAGTTCAGGAGGCCCGGACTGGTCCCTGGTATCTAAAGTGGGGTCAGTTTTGCAGGACTGAGCTCTTAACTTGTGTGATTTGGTGCTTTCTCTAGGTAGTTAGTATCAGAATTGAATTGAATTGTAGGACACCCAGTTGGTGTCTGCAGAGAATTGGAGAATTGTTTGGCATGGAAAAACCCCATACATTTGATGGCAGATGTGTTCTGTGTGAGGATACAGAGAGGAAAGAAAGAGTTTTTCCTATTTGCCATTTCTACTGAGTGCATACCCTGCATACACTTGGTGCTCATCCAGGCTTTAAAGTATACTTATTCCAATAAGCCTCCGGATGCAGGTGGCTGCTCACCTGCATTTTGCCTGGCTGTGTCTCCTTCTTCTTGTCCCCAGTAACTGCAATTGTTGCAAAATACTGGATGACACGCTTGGTATTCACAGTCTTCCCAGCCCCGGATTCTCCTCTGCCAATTTAAAAGTAAATGAGATAAAGGAGAGTAGAAGGGAGGGCACTGGTTTCCAAGTCATGATGGTACAAAGAGGTGTTACTCACGTGATGAGGATAGACTGGTTGTCTCGATCTAGAAATGCAGAGGGAAGCAAAACAAAACAAATAAACAACAAACAGAATGTTACAATAAAGTAACATTGGGGGGTGGTTGGAGAACATAGGCTCTAGTTAATGTCTTTGCCATTAACCAGTGGTATGATTTGGGCATGTCTAATCTTCTTTGGGACAATTTAGGCAGATTTCTCAAATGTGGCATGTGCAACATGACCAGCCTGGGAGGTGAATGATTCTCTACTCACTGTGGTGAAGCCCACAGTGTAGAAGTTACTCATGTTTACAGAAGTCTAACTCTCTGCTAGTCCTTTCCCATCGCCCTTTTCCGTAAAGAAAGCAAGTGTCAGGTTCAGAGCCTGTGGGGCCACAGCTTTTTATTAGCATTTATAGATGCTAGTTGGTTTTATTGCATTTTTCTTTTACCTTTACCTTCTACTTGTGAAAAGTGATACTGGTTTTTCATTTACAATAGCGCATGGATTGAACTGTGTCCTCCTAAAATTCACGTATTGAATTTCTAACCCCTAGTACCTCAGAATGTGACCTTATTTGGAAATAAGATGTAAACAAGATGCAGGGGTCAAGATGAGATCATGCTGGAGTAGGGCAAGCCCCTGATCTAATATGACTGGTATCCTTATGAACAGAAGAAATCTGGAGACACACAAGCACATGGGGAGAATGCCATATGAAGATTAAGGCAGGGATCAGGGTGATGCTTCTACAAATAAAAAACAACAAAGATTTCTGCTGGCAAATCATAGAAGCTAGGAGAGAGAGGCATGGGCCGGATTCTCTCTCAGCGTCCTCAGACTAACCAATCCTGTTGACACCTTGACCTCGGACTTCAATCCTCTAGAACTGTGGGACAGTACATTTCTATTGTGTAAGCCCCCCAGTCTGTGATACTGGAGCAGCAATAGCAAACTAATAGAAATCGTGGTATTAGTCTTCCCTTTAAAATAAATGTAACATTAATTAATTTCAAGAAAAATATTAAGTTTGCAGACATGGCAAGGATTGTGATTGTGAGACAGAAATGACAGAAGTTTGGGCACCATTGCATTAGATGATTTTTAAGCATCTACAGGTTTCAGATTCAGAGGCTTGCTTCTTTTTTTTTTTTTTTTTTTTTTTGAGATGGAGTTTCACTCTTTTTGCTCAGGCTGAAGTGCAGTGGTGAGATCTCAGCTCACCACAACCTCCTCCTCCCAGGTGCGAGCAATTCTCCTGCCTCAGCCTCCTGAGTAGCTGGGATTACAGGCACCCACTACCATGACTGGCTAATTTTTTTTGTATTTTTACTAGAGAGAGGGTTTCATCATGTTGGCCAGGCTGGCCCCGAACTCCTGACCTCAAGTGATCCACCTGCCACGGCCTCCCAAAGTGCTGGGATTACAGGTGTGAGCCACCGCACCCAGCCTTGCTCCTACTTCTAGTATCTGTTCCAAGTCAAGTCAGGTGAAGGTTGAACAGACAGACTTGATATTAGGCATCATGGCATGACAGTGTTACCATGTCCCTACTCCCCAGGTCATTCTGGAAATTTAAGGAGGTGAAGGGGGGCCTGAGTTTGGGGAAGAACGCGGGAACACTGCTTTACCCATTTCTCCAACATAGCATTCCCTGAGTGGCTACTGATATGGTTTCTCTTCAAAGTACACCTGGATTGGGGGTTCCCTGGGGACAAAGGTAGGGCATCTCCTTGTGTTCCACATTATCCCAAATAAGCATGAGCTCAGTGTAGCTTCAGCCATAACCACAGGCCTTGTCATGCACTGTAACTGGCAATGGAAGATGTTGTACCCCTTGCTTTTCATCCCCAAATCATCTGACTCTCCAAAGATCCTTTGATTATTGCACCATTCAGATGGCCAATGCCCATCAAAAGCTTGAAAAATTAACTAAGGTTGGCTTCAAAAAATATGAATCAAAGAAATTACTCACCAGTCAGCATGAACTGATAGGCATTGTCAGAGATAGAGAAGATGTGGGGCGGGGCCTCCTGGCGCTTTTTGCCTCTGTAGGCAGCCACCACCTCGGGCTTGTACACCGGCAGCCACTTATAGGGGTTGACGGTGACACAGAAGAGGCCTGAGTAGGTCTGGGAAGATCAGAACATTTATCATTTGGATCTCGTTTTTACTCAGAGAGAGACATGAAATAAAAAGGTGTTTACAGACACTCACGTAGATCATCCAGGCTGCGTAGCGCTCTTTGAGGTTGTACAGAACAGCAGGTTCATGCAGGTGAGTCATCATGGCCATGTCCTCGATTTTGTCAAATTTGGGAGGGTTCATGGGGAAGACCTGGTCATTGTTCAGAGTGAGCGTCTGGGTATTGAGAGGAAAAGCAGGTAATAAATGGGTGAGCCAAGCACCCACATTGCACTTTACTGGTGTGGTGGAAGTAGTGAGATATTGTAGAGCAATTACCCCATTGTGATGGATAATTTTATGGATCATTTCCATGCCCCAACATGATCCATAAACAACAGTTCTTGAAGAATCTGATTCTGGTCAAACTACGTAACCAATTCCGATCTGATGCCCCTCAGTCATCCTGCTGTCATGTGTACCAGGAGTGGGTTACAGGTGTGCAGAGCTTTGGAGCCCTTTGGCCCCAAGGCCAGGTTGCCTCTTTACCCTATTTGTCGTGAGTGCTGTGATGAGACAAAGGTTGGAAGGTTACAAAGAACTGCTCCAAGTGTTCTGTGCTTTTCCACCACAAAATCTCTGCTCATGAGGGTTCCTTCAGCTGGAATGTCTTCGTGAAAATTTTGTTTAGAAACCTTCAAAGCTCAGCTCCAGCACCAGCTCTTCCACGACCTATCTCCTCTCTCCCCTATTGCTTCGAGGCTCCCATAATTATTTGTACCTCTGCTCTAATAGTTCAAACATTTGGGGGTGCATCATGGTTCTTTGCTGAATATTTTCAGAATATTATTTAATTTTTTTTCCCTCTCTGTGTTTTTCCCACCTCTCTCCCCCATTCAAGCTGGCTCTGCACTCCATGGCTCAGGAGAGATAGAAAATAGGGCAAGAACAGCTACTAGGGAGGCTGAGGCAGGAGAATGGCGTGAATCTGGGAGGCGGAGCTTGCAGTGAGCTGAGATTGCGCCACTGCACTCCAGCCTGGGCAACAGAGTGAGACTCCGTCTCAAAAAAAAAAAAAAAAAAAAGTTGGACAGGAGAAGAAAAAGAGCTTGTAATACTTCCTGGATTTTGTTTTCCAAAAGCCTAAGTCCTTAGGAAAACTTTGAGGGTTTCGCAGAAAATGTAAAAGGAAGGAGTTCTGCTGGTATAGACCAAATGTTTTGAGGAAGGGAGGCCCTTCCACTCCACCACCCAAGACTAGAAAAAGAGAGACAGACACTCAAGGTAGCCAAAGGGGAGGTAGAAAAGTCTATGTATCCTGAATCTTTAAGGACTGGGACTTGTTTCTTAATAGATCCTCCAGGGAGGCTGTGAGTCCCCCGTGTAGTGGTGTGTAAGGTTCTGAAAATGTGACATATCCCTGAGGCGGTGGTGGGGGCACCCCAAGAGTGACTGAACACATTTTTTCCCAGCCCACTTAAAAAGGACTGGAATCAGAGGTTAAGTTTAATAACAAAAAATAAAAGCAAGGTCTGTCTCATATGCCTGAGTTTGTGAATGAGATTCATACCTGCCATATACATCTTTGGGAAACTTTGGGAAAGCAGGTGCAGAGGTATGCTTATATTTGCAAAGCGATCAATGCTGTGACCTAGACTTGGTGGATGTCCAGTAAGTACTGAATGGTACATGATAATTCTCCACATTAAACGAGTTAATGGCTCCTGAGCTTCCTCTGTAGGAGCCACTCTGCAGCCCAGAGAGGTATAATTGGTCGGCCCATCCAGTATCAGCCTCTTCCTTAAATAGATCAACCTTTTCTGCCCTCACCTGCTGCTTTCCTCTAAAGCAAACACCACAAAATCCCTCAAAGCCCAAGTCCTTGGAGAAGGAAAGAGGCAAGAGTGAAGATGCATGTAATAGCGGTTTTCACCTGCTACTTCACCACAACACAGTTGAACTAAGTTTTGTGCTGTCTTCAGATTCCGAAGGACCAGCATGCAATTTCTAATATTCTACTCCAAAGACAAATGAGCATGCCCATGTTATCAAAGACATCTGGAATCAACACTTACCCGGTCATCGAGCGTCTTGACTATGACTTTGTCGTTTTCCCTAGTCTGGATCATGCCTTTCACGTACATTTCCTTATCATCCGCTACAAAGCAGGCTTTCTTGGAATCGAACGGACGATTTTGAGCCTCAATTCTCTCCTTCTCTGGTTTCCGGAGGTAGGGAGCTGCTTCTCCAAAAATGGCCATTTCTGTATCAGAGCTCATGACTGTAGAGGGCTAGGAAGACCAAAGGGACTGTTGAGTCTTGTGCCTGGGTGACTGCTGAAGCTGCAGGGCCCCTACCCTTATTCTATTCAAACAGGGGGCCAGATTCAAAGGCTCCTAGATTGAACACAGGTCCTGAGGGATCTATGGCCAGGTCTAGGAGCTTAAAGTGTGCAAGCGGGAATAAGCTAAAGGGGATTATTTTATTCTAACAAAAAAGTATGAAGGTTGTTTTTTTATCATCTGAGTGTCGATTTTGGGAATATTTTAGTTCAGCCCCATCTGTGCATGTCTGAATCAATTAGAACCAAGGTGAACCCAATAAAAGAGTCTTCAGGAAGCACTTTCTTTCTTTCTTTCTTTTTTGAGACAGAGTTTTGCTCTTGTCACCCAGGCTGGAGTGCAATGGCTCGATCTCGGCTCTGCAAACTCTGCCTCCCAGGTTCAAGCGATTCTCCTCCCTCAGCCTCCGGAGTAGCTGGGATTGCAGGCGCCTGCCACCACACCCAGCTATTTTAAAAATATTTTTAGTAGAGAGAGGGTTTTACCATGTTGGCCAGGCTGGTCTTGAACTCCTGACCTCAGATGATCCGCTCGTTTCGGCCTCCCAAAGTGCTGGGATTACAGGCATGAGCCACCAAGCCCGGCCTAGGGAGCACTTTCTAAATCACTCATCGTGTTTGAGCCTGTGATCTCAGTGTCATTCTAAAATCTTAAGAATATTTGAAAATCATCGTTGGAATGCTGATAATTCTTAATAGACATTTCGGTTAGCCCCGTGAAAAGTGAATGACTTGAACATGAAGATTTGTCACATTTGTTTAAATAACAAGATGATGGGAGGCAAAATGGCCCAGGGCGATGGTCCCAAACTTTAACATGCCCGAATCCCCTTGAGGGGCTGTTAAAGCCAGATTACGGGCCCCATCCCCACGGTTTCTGATTTAGTAGGTCTGAAGTGGGGCCCAAAAATGGGCATTTCTAGCAAGTTCCCAGGTGATGCAGATGCTGCTGATCCAGGGACCACACTGAGGATGGCTGGCATAGTGGCTTCCCGTTCCCAGAGTGGTCCTTGAAATGCAGCAGCTTCATGCAGGACTTCATTAAGAAATGCAGAATCTCAGACCCACCCAAGATAATGGAATCAGCACCTACTTTTTAGCAAGATCCCCAGGTAATTTCTATACATAGGAGATCGGGAAGTACTGGGCTTCTAAACTCTAAACGCAGTCTCTAAACTTCGTGCCTATCAGTGTCAGGGTGTGACAAACATTGTTTAGTTAGATTAATAGCCACCTTAGAACTCGCTGCATGGTGTGTGTGTGTGTGTGTGTGTATGGGTGTGTGTGTGTAGGGGGTATTAGTCTCTCTCTTATCCCTTGTATCACTTTCTCCTAAACTATCTCCCTTTGCTGCCTTTCTTGCTCTTCTCTTTATGTATTTTTTCCTTCTTTTATGTAATGTATTGTCCCTGTTTAGAATGCAGAAAATTCATCTTAAAGTCCTAGCACTGATCAAACCGCTTAAGCTCTCTGGGGCGCAGCCTCTTCCCGCTTACAAGGGAGAAGCCAGCCTCGCTCCTGTCTAAGGTTTCTGTAAGTCCTGTGTGGACTGTTCCTTTTCTCAGAATTTGCTTCTCCCATTCCTCCTCTGCACCTCTTCCCTCTACTCCACTACCTATTTTCCTCAAGTCTCTTTCCTCTTTCCTTCCCTTCTCTCCTCTTTTCTTTCCCACTTAATTCTGTAACTGACATAAAATGGAGTCAAGTCATACACACACACATACACACACATATCTCTCTATATCTGTCTTAAGAAATAAATCTTTTTTTTTTTTTTTTTTTGAGAACAGTCTTGTTCTGTCTCCCAGGCTGGAGTGTAATGGCGCAATCTCGGTTCACTGCAACCTCTGCCTCCCAGGTCTGAGCAATTCTCCTGCCTCAGCCTCTCGAGTAGTTGGGATTACAGGTGCCCGGCTAATTTTTGTATTTTTAGTAGAGATGGGGTTTCACCATGTTTGTCAGGCTGGTCTTGAACTCCTGACCTCAGGTGATCCACCCGCCTTGGCCTCCCAAAGTGCTGGGATTACAGGTGTGAGCCACCACGCCTGGCCTGAAATACATCATATTTTTTGAATAAGGTATTTTATGTCCTCTTTATAGTGGGAAAGTTGAACATGTTATAGTTCTCTCCCCCATCTTAGCCTTTATGCAATTGTTCTCTTTATTGGTAACTGGCCATTGTTGAAATATCCTTTCCTGTGATTCTGTGGGGTTCTGTCTTACAGAAAGAAAAGCATCCGCTTCCCGCGGGGCCTTATTCAGATAAGTTGCATTTTAGTTATACTTTGTCCAGTGGCTCTGCTGAACCATCTGTGGGTTCGTGGTTAGGTTTTCATAGTAAGGGACTGGAATTCAAATGTAGCACCCACAAATAAGGCTCTTGGCCTGCAGCCATCACGCTGGTTTAGAGTCTCTCAGTTACTACCTGGAGGATGAGAAAGAATTCATCCGCATGGCTTTCTTCTCTCATTTCTTTGAAGATAGTCCCTAATGTAATGGCTTAGGTGGATTTCACTACAGCAGCAGTTTTCAAACTTTGTGGTTTCAGGACTCCTTCGCACTCTTAAAACTAAATGACTGAGAGCCCCATAAGATTTGGTTTATGTAAGTCATATCTATTGATATTTACCATATTGGAAATTGAAATTGAGAAATTAAAAAATATTGACTAAAAATTACTATCAAATTCATTACATTAACATAAATATTTTATTTTATTATTTTATTGAGATGGAGTTTCAGTGTGTCATCCAGGCTAGAGTGTAGTGGTGCAATCTCAGCTCACTGCAACCTCCACCTCCTGGGTTCAAGTGATTCTCCTGTCTTAGCCTCCTGAGTAGCTGGGACTACAGGCGCCCGCCACCATGCCCAGCTAATTTTTGTGTTTTTAGTAGAGATGGGGTTTCGCCATGTTGGCCAGGCTGGTCTTGAACTCCTGACCTCAAGTGATCCTCCCGCCTCAGCCTCCCGAAGTGCTGGGATTAAAAGCGTGAGCCACCGTGCCTGGCCAACATAAATACTTTAATAAAAATTACCATGTTTTCCAAAACAAAAAGATTAGTGAGAAAGGTAGTGTTGTTTTTCATTTTTTGCAAATCTTTTTAATGTCTCCTTAATGGAAGACTGTTGGATTCTCATATCTCC